>NC_066622.1:28543217-30027888 GCF_025201925.1 Gopherus flavomarginatus
CAAACAGCTACCTCCACAATTATTGGGGGGGAAGAAGATTACTTTTCTCCTTTGTATCAATCACTGAACTGTTCTTCACCAATCCCTGATAAGCCCCTGATCCAGTCTTCTGACCCCTCAAATCGTCACGGTTTGGCTCATTAGGACTTATTTTCCCCAGGAACACACAATTAATATTGTAAGGAACATGTAAAAAAAATTTTTTTATTGTTAAGTATGACTCCCAATGACTCAATGCATTGCCATTTCTTATGGAGAAACGTACAAAAAATATACACTGTGGAACATCCCTTAAATCAGAACTTTTTACAGGGAACCGGTTGTTAAGATTCTGGCAGCTCATCACTGGTTTTCTGCATTCCAAAAGAGTGCCATGGAATGTACTGTGTAGTTGACATTCCAACATCACACTACTGGAATGGGCTTGCCTATGGGGAACTGACTGTGCCTCCTAGATCTGCCCAAGGAAGGGACCTCCTTTCTCTCACACAAACAACAGGAAGGTGACTGAGCCATTTCCATGGCAGTGTCATCCACTCTGGCTCCTCCAACCCTGTTAGGGTGGCAGAGATGGGCAGGCTGGGGGTATGACTGGCTGTGCCAAGACAATGCAAGACAGAGGACGTATGCTGTCCTTTCTTCAGTCCTAATGGGGATTCTCCCAGAAAAGCAACACAGGCTGGGGAGGCATTATCTTTCCTGTAGAACCCGCTCCTTTTAAGAGGATCCCCAGAGGCAGCTGTGGCCAGAGCTGCCAGGGACACAGAGTTAATTAACACATATGAGGGCCTCTGTGCAGATGACTCTAGCACTTGGTGATCTGCTATAGTCCATGTGAAGTCCTAACAATCCTTGAGATTCTTGATTGGGCCTCACAGCCTATTCCCTGGAGACATCAATCCCACCAATGAAACAATGTGTGGGGTTTAAACACAGGAGGGGCCATCCAGCCCAGCATAAGCAAAGTCCAGATTCCTTGTACATGGTATTCACTAGTTCAGTACAGATTCATGTTTATCATTCCTAACTTACTCCTAGGAAAGAACAACAAGAAGAGCCTCATAGGAATCCCTGCACAGTGGGGAAAAGGCAGACTTATTTACACCAACCTGCCAGCACATTTCAGAGTGAGAAGCAGAGCACACTAATCAGAGAAAAGCACTGCCCAAGCAAGATAAGGGAAGTTCCCATACCAAAAGGAGATAATGCAGTGGGGTAGTGTGAAGGAGGAAAGAAAAGAAGAGAAACTGAGTGGGAAGGGGTGAGGTAGAGCAAAGAAGACAGGAGGAGAAGGCAAACAAAGGGGAAGAAGTGGAAAAATAGAGGAAAGCAATAGGGCAGAGATAACATATCAAGAAGAGAAGAACTGGGGTGGTAAGCACAAAGGAAGAGACATGAGGGAAATAACATAACAGAGAACAGCAGGAAAACTGAAAAGAGAAGACAAAAGAAAGAAACAAAAGAAAGATACAGGGAGGAAATCCATCTGGCCAGAAACAGTGCCTCATAGCAGCCACTGACAGGAGACAGTGCTAAACAAAGAGCTGATTCAGGTACTTGGAAGACTCAAACCACCTGAAATACCAGAGGGAAAGAGAAAGGAATCACTTTAAAGTCTGAATGGAGTAGTGAGCTTATGCTCAAAAAGTCCACCCCAGAATATATCGGCCCAGTGTTCCTGCTACAGGATAGTAATGATTCCCACAGAAGTCAATAGGGATTCCTTGTATCAACTGGAAGAACTGAGCCCAAACTGAATGTTAGGTTTTCAGTTTCTGCTCAGTCAGTGGGAGTTTTCATTGAGTGAGGATTATTTAAAAACATAACAAAGACTTCATGATTTGGTTCAACAACTAGTTTTCAAGAATATCATTTGTCATTGTAAGAATGGTCTGCAATACATTTCAGGCAGTTCAGACAAGCATGAGCACATTGCTCCATTTAGGTAGAGGAGACTTCCCCCACTGGCATACATCAAAGCGGCTCAGTCAGAGGAAGAAAAAAATTTCAAAAAGGCTCAAACATGCATGTACCTGCTCAATGCAAGACTGTCAGATTGGTGAGCAGCCAAGCACAGCCCTACCTGACAATTCAATTCTCCACTGCCTGCTTTGCCTGAAACACATTGCTTCTTTATTCTGTGTCCTCCAGGCCTAGTAGGCAGTGAAGTATCAATATCTAAAGGGAGAGGAAGCACCATCAAGAGAACCCTAGTGGAAGAACATGGTCATACTGCCTTCCCAGTCCCTATAGCTAGGGAAAGAGAAGAGAGGGCAAAAGCCTCCTCTTTCCCACTCAGGAGACAAGAAAAAGAGAGGATAAAGAGAGCAATACACACAGAAGAGCACACTGAACTCTTCACAGCAGCCATGGACAGGGAATTTATGTTTACGAGACATCTATCAACCAAGGAGATGCATAAGATTGGACTCCCCCACAGTGTAAGAAGAAAGAACCTGAGCTATTCATTCCCAACATCAAGAAGGGGAGTGTGCTGGGCTTAGAGCCTCTAACACTACACAACAACCTTCCTTTCTTCCTTTTGATTTACTCAATGTGTTAGCTCTTTACAATTTATTTCATAGTAGACAGGTGGTCATATCACAAAAACCATAACTACCAGCACTGATACCTTTGATGGCTGTCTCAGCAGACACAAGTAACTGAATGTGCACAGATAATGAACAATCCTCTCATCCTTGGGCCTTGTCCATACTAATTTTTTCTTAAATTACTGCATTGTTACAATAAAAATGGTGCAAAACCCCTAGAATATAACTTCCTGAAGTTTGAGAGTTGAAAATTGACTCACTTGACTCACTTCCAAAATCTAAGACATGAGCTATTTTTAAAGTTTATTAATGTACATATATTTGAGCCATTAATACTGTTAGTCATATCCATTTCTATTTGTCCTGTGATGCCTTTCGTATATTTGTAATCAAATTAATTTGTCATAAAATGTATTTTATAATGAATATTGTGATGTATAATTGATTTTGTTGACTGTTTTCAATGGAGAATGAGTTGCACAATATATTTTTGCAAGTTAAGACAGCAATAGAGAACTGAAAAAGCATTCTTCATCAAAGGGACTCACCAAAAGCTCAACCAGTTGTGTGATCTAATACTTCACTGACTGAGCTATAAGCAATGACTTACTCTCAGAATTTGTCTCCTGGACCACATAACTGGGTCTTGGAAAGCCACAGGAAGAGAGCTCTTCTATTACAGAACATCTATTCTGCATGTCTAAAGTGGATAGAAGGCTCTGCTGCAGATTTCCCAAAGTTTGCAGGAGAAAAACACCTCTCCTGGTACCTCCTAAGATGTGCAGGATGGGAGAGCCTCCCAATGTCTTACTGCTCATCTGGGATAGACTCCTTTTCCAGGTCGCTGTTAACCACTGCCCCACCTCTGTTTCCCCCATCCTCAATCAGTGCTCCTTAGCTAGGTTTTCAACTTCATAACCATAATCATAACCATATGCTTACATTTTTATGTATATAAACCCTGCAAATATAACAGTTATGGCCCAAATTCTGAGCTGGTGTCAATTCATTTTACTCAATGGAGCAACACTGATTTACACCAGCTGACAACGCAGTTCTCTATTTTAAAATGTTATACAAATATAGAACTATAAAATTTCTGCCTTTACAATTTTCTTAGGTTTTAAATGACTATGATTTTTAGTGATGTGTGTACGTGTTTATTTCATTTTTAACTGCATTTATAAATTAAAGTTTATAGATAATCTGAAAGCATATGAGATATTAGGACAGCCACTGACCAAACACAATTTCTATTGGAATATCAGACTAACATGAGCACAGAGGAACAGAAGCTGGTAGAACTCAGATATAATTGAAGAAGGGGGCAATAACAGTTCTATAACATAAGCTCTACTTCTTCCATAATACCACAGAACTCCCTCTATCTCACATCAATGAGTTCAGGGTCTCAGAGTCAGCAAGTGGCTGACAGGCAGTAGCCACCCTTCATGATAGGTTCTAGTGTGAGCCTAGAGGATTTCCAGGAAGATACCTACGTGCAGCTCCTGTACTTTGCCTCCACCCACATTTAGAGGAGAAATCAGGCTGTACTGGGCAGAAGAGTCAATAGATGCAGGATTCCACAGAAAAAGACATGTCAGTCCATTTCAAGATGTACAGCTACCACCATGGAAACAGCCAATCCACTTTAATTCCAATCTATTTATTTTATTTGATCATATATATAATACAGATAAAATATGTGCCTTCCCTTTTATCTGACTTACTCTGACCCGGTATCAAAAAAATGCTGTCAAAATAAAAACACTAGATTAAATTCTGCTCTAGAGTTACTCAGAATTTACACAAATATAACACAGAGCAGAATGTGAATAGGAGAGTGATCAAGATGTAGAATTTGTTGATGTATATTAAAGGAGTCCAAAAAAGCCTCTCTAAAATGCTAAAAAATGAATATGAATCTCTGTATTAAAGACTATAATTTATTTCTGCTTAAAACAATATGGCTATATGAGTTAAAAAATCTGGAAAGCAAGAAAGGAATAAGCACACACTTTAATCCTAAATGTTAACACATTATAAAATTAGGTCAGAAAGATCTGAGTTCAGCTTTTGTAAAAGCTATTGCTTAAAAACCCATCAAACTATAAAATTATTAGCCTCTGACACACAAATATTTTACCCTTTTCATGTGGTGCTCTATGAAAGTAGTCATTAACAGAGACCTTCTGATGGATTGACAGCTATGGGGATTTCTGCCCTGAATTTCTCAGAGAAAAAACAGATTGTTGATTGGCTCAGATATTCAGCTGCATAAATTGTTCTTTACATTGACCTGAATTAGTCTGCCTTTTGCCAGTGTTTTTATTGCCTATATTTGTTTAATCTTGTACCCTTGGTAAACAAAAATGCACAAAATGAATCAATGTATAAGAATTATCATCTACAGTAAAATAAACAAGATTACAAATTATAACCTGAACAAATGTCTTCATTCATATAAGGCTATGCATTAACCCAGATTTTCCACACAAAAATAATCCCACATTATCTGCTTACTAGTTTGGGTCCAGTCCTGTGTTGTGGCTATTGTTTGGGGGTTTTGGTTTGTTTTTTTTTACACACCCAAATCTCCCATGAGGATTTGGAGTGTGCAAAGATCATACAGTCAGGACCTATGAACTCTTCCAGCTTCTCAAATGTATCATAAATGTTAAAAGGTATTATTCAATGTAAACAATTGAATTAGCCCAATGCAATCCAATATTAATACTGGATACAATATGTATTACAAATACTATTATAAAATATATTCTTGCAATTACATTGTAATTTAAAAATTAATATAGATTTGTGACAAACAATAAAACACAATTGTAGTAAATTATTTTTAATCCTAGATATACTCTACTGTACATGATACACTTTTCACATTGCAACCCAAGTTAGAAATCTCTGTTATAGCAACAGCAGTCTCTTTTGAAAACTCAGCTTTAAAGAACATAAATATTCCTTTAGAATGTCTTCATTAAAACAACACTTCCCCCTTACCACATTTCATCTTTCTCCATTAGGGCAGTGTTCTAATTATATAATAACTATACAACAACGATCATGGTATAAATTCTTGTCTTGGACTAATCTATTATAAAGAAAAATCCTCAACTAATATAAACCCTAAAATATGGCTAAGAATTTAGCATTAAAATCTGAAAACACTTGAAACTAATATACCAGGAAACACAGTATGACTTCAAGAGGACTGATTTCAGAGAGCTAAAGAGCAAAAAACCAGCAAAGTAATTTTAATCTAAACAGTAACAGACAAATTAAATTACATTCGTTTATATGTAACACTATCGTCAACATATATTGTCCCACAATTTTATAATTTTCGTCAATTCTCTTTTTACAGCAGATACTACAGAACACATATTGAAATTGACAACCAAAGCAGTGAAATATTTCAAAGACATTTTGTTTCAGAGTATCACTAAATGCCATTTTTTCTAACTAAAGCTATTATCCATACTGACAACTGCTCCCTAATATCAGCAGTTAATTGCCAAAGTATATAATAAACCAACATAAATCTAGAAAGGGAAATCCAAGAATACTTACCAAGTTATGATTAGTTGAATTAGAATCATCTTCTGGGAATGGGATGTAAACAGCTAAGGCCACACAATTGGCAAAAATAGCCAGTAGTATAAATATGTCAAATGGTCTGAAAAATCTTGTTAAGGAATACATGGATTTTGAATATATACATAACTCCAGTCTCGTTCTACTTTTGATTTCTACATCTTGTACTCACATTTTATTTTAAAATACGTGTGATTTTTTCATTACAATCTTTTGAGTGATGACTTTGACAAGCAATTCTTCCTCAGCGTCAATTATATCACCATACCCTTTTGTTTTTGATCACAATGACATTGAAATGCCCTCTTTTCTTCTATGACAAGGAGCATAGCTACATTCATTCTGCCACATAGTATTTTATATTAAATTCTGAGATGTAAATCTAATCACACAATATTAAATCAATAATTTGGCCATTGGATTATATGGTATACTTGCAAATCTATGCGCACGCACCTCCCATTAACCTTAATGGAAATTACATGCATCAAGGGAAGAATAAACCACACAGGGTGAAAACTATAGTAGGGGACAAGAAAGGTTCCAGTGAAGCAGAACTTCAGCAGTTTTGCAGTGTGAGGGCTGGAAAGCTGTGGCATGAGTATGCAGGAAGGTCTCACGTCTTTAACTGCTGCCTTCTGTATCAGGTCGGCCTCAGTCAGGGCTTGGAGATAAGGGTTAAAATAAGCAGAGCCAGGATGGAATAGGGACATGGTCACTTGCTCTGCAATTACATAGACCTAGTGGCTATAAACTTCCATGTAGAGGATATGCAGGAATTGCAGCCACTATACTAGTCCAAGAGCTGAAATAGCAACAACAGGTAGCCAATCCCAGTCCCACTAGGAACACAATTCCTCTTCCCCAAGAAATAAAAAAACTTTTGAAGTTCACCCACACACTGCTCATTTACCCTGCCTGTGCACACAATTTGGGTAGAGAAGCAAGATATTTCACTTATATTTATTTAGAGACATATACTATCCTCAACGACATGCACAACTCTCACTGATTTCTATCTATGGGAATTTTGTATGTGCATCACGGGCAGTATATTGAAAATGGTCTTAATTACCTTAGAGGCATAATCTCAGCAGATGAAATTCAATGCTATGCAGAGAGCCAGCACAAGGACTAGGCATACTTTAAAACCACTTAAGCCCTATTTTGCTGGCTTTCTTCACAGGAGAAAATTCATCCATCCTGAACAACAGACTTTATGTTTGCAACTCCCATTAAGATCAATGGTTGTTCTTTTATGTACAGTAGATCTCAACATACAAAGTAAGAACATACATTATCTAAATCTGCATTTTTCTGCTAGCTGAAATGAGTAGATTATATCAATTTGCATTTTAGTAAGTTACTACTTTGTTTTATGACATAGTGCTACTGGGTCCAAATTCTGCTCTCAGTTATTCTACTCAGCCTGAGAGAGACCAACTCATTGGAGTTTCTCTCACTTTATACCAGTGTAAATGAGAGCAGAATCTGGCCCACTAAATCTAACTTGTAATTAAATTATGTTTAAAAAATAAGTCAAAAGAACATCTTTATAAAAGAGAGTAGCACTGGCCATTGCCAAATGTTTTATATTAACAGCTCTCAGCTGGAGGGTCTGTTTGAAGTAACACATTTATTTTAGCATTTAACAATCTACTTGCTAGCATAGTCATTTGCTATTAAAGAGAAATTATCTAGGATGACAGGCCAAAATTTTATATCCCCTCCCCAGGACTCCCGCCAAAATGATATTATCTGTTTCAAAACGTTACTTGAGATTTATGAAAAATACATACTCTCAACTCTTCAAAAGAAGTTTTAAAATCCCAGCCCCAACCTACCACCATCGAACCAAGAAAAAAACAACCAAAACAAAACATATAAGCCATTGTGAATATATGCTAGCAATTCTGCTCTCTCATCTATGACTATATCAGGAACATATCCAAATATGTGTTTTGGCTGTCTGTATGTCTTAAAAGTTCAGATGAATCATGTACTGCAGACTACTTGTATGTGCTCAGAGTGAATCTGCAGCTTGGCTCCTAATGTCTCCCTACTTCTCCAGTAGGTAAACATTAGTTTGAAAGGACTTCTGCATCTGGCTCACTGGGCCTAGCAGTAACGTAGAAAATTGCCATGCAGAAGATCCAGGCTTCACTTCTTGCTCCTTGGGCAAACAGGCTTGGGAGAGCTATAGGACAATAGCCTGTGGAGAGGAAATACTTCATATTACTCAAGCAATGATTTATCTGCCAATTAGAAAGAAGCATTGACAGGTTTTGGCCCATCAAGTCTCCCTTCATCAGAATATAACGGTTGCAACCTGGGGATTTGATGGAGGGATGTGAAGTAGACAAAAGTGAGTGGAGGAGTGGGAGGATAGGAGATGTTATCTTGGCTTTAACAGAGGAGTAAAAATTCCACATGACAGGTGAGCAAGGAAGGGACTATCTGGATCACCAGATGCATCAGTCAGCCTGGGGCAAAGTGAACAAGAAATTTATTTAATTTTAAAAAAATAAATATGTAACCACATAACTACCTTTAACAAGGGCATGTCCAGAATATTCTCTAGGGACAAAATGATTTGAGAGTGTTTTTTCCTGGGGGAAAATAGCTGGAAAACATACCAAAGCTGCGACCCTGCTTTTCTCTGTACATTTATGTTTCATATATTTACTTTAATTAGGGAAATGAAATTCCATGTAATGATGACAGATTAAGGGATATAGTCTCATTTTGATGAGCAGGGATCTAAGTATGTAACTACCATTAACATCAATGGGTTACACATGTACATATATTTGCGTCAACATGTGTTATCTCCCCAACAGTTAAAAATGCTTTCACTGCCAGGAACACTATTATTTTAATATACAAGTTCTTAACTGTAAAAGAAAACCTGAAACCTAAAATATTACAATACATTGTTTAAACCAATGACTTTTTTTTACCTACACACATATGTATATGAAAATTAATTTCATACTTTTAAAAATGCAAAGACTGTGAGACTGCTATTTATTACAAATAAAATACTAAATGTAACCTCAAATCCAATACCATGTAACTTTACAACAAAAGCATTTAAATACTGTTCTGCTCCTGTTCCAAGGCCTCATTGCTTTTTTGTGCTGGCCTAGACAATCTCTCTGACGCATTTGGAATATTGAAAGAACAGATGGTAAAAACAAAATGGCATCAAAAGGATACTTCCATTCTACTAGACTAATGCAGGCTCTTCGTATTGGGTTATTGAGGGATAAACAGAAAAGGGCCCGGGGTGGCCGACTGTTAGATGTATTACCCTGTTTTTTGCTCTTGGCATATTGCTGGCGTTTTCTTTGGGACAGAGATCCTACAGGTTGGGCTGTGGTGGTGCTCATAGTTTGGGCAGCCTTGGCTTGTCTAGCAGCATCAATTGCAGCTTGCCAAGACAGAACAGTTTGCTTGGATGGCGCTGAACTGTTTGACTGAATAGTTGGTCCGTCACTAGGGAGAGGAATTCTGGTACTACTTGCATAGTTTGCCTCTGCAGAAGAAAAAAAAAGTCATTTAGTTTTAGGTTTTTTACATTCAAATATAAACATAGTATGCTAGATAAAAAGGATGGAGCTATTTAAATAACTCCTGATGTTTCCTTTTTACACACACACATATATATAGTAGGCTCCTTCCACTATAAGAAAGATACAGGAATCGGTATTATAAACGTCAGCTAAATAGGACTGTCAAGATATGTGCTGACAACGAAACACTGTTCATCTTGACTCCTCCACTTGAAGCATTGTACTGGAGTTTTCCAAATTGGATGACAGCTTGCACATCATCATATTTATACCTAACAAATCCTATCTTTTGTGTGTGTGTGACTGATTTTGCTAAAACAGCACTGTATTCACTAGTTCCCCACCCCCCTCATTTTGGTCAAAACAAATTCTAATAGTTCAGAGTATTCTGAATCATTTATCAAATTAGAAATATTTTTGTCAAGAAGTTAAATCCTTCACCTTTCTGCATTCTTAAAAAAGGAAACTATATAGACACTTCCCCCCAATTAAAATTCAATAGCCTTTGCTGATAAACACTTCCAAAAACATTAGTATCCTCCACATTGTAAACTGACACACTGAAAACCCTCCAAAACCTTTTGAAAGGAAAATAAAACTACAAATTCAAAATAATAAACCACTGAAATAATCTCATCTAGGTGCTCAACAAAGAAGGCAAAACAGCCCTACAGAGCAAGGATCTTTGTTTTGCAAGCTTCCTAGCTGAAGCAGCAGAGTCTAGTACCAATGGCACCTGTCAGAAGGCCATATCCCCTCCCCCACCCAGTAAACTCAAAACTTGAAGATGTCTGTGGGGAAAAAAGATGGAAGGTTGGCACAGGAAATGTGCTGGAAATTAGGGGAGAGAATGACACTCAAGCAGATCTGCCAGGGCAGGAGATGGAAATTATCCCCTGATCGTTCGCCTAACATAAAACAGATAAAAGTTCCATATGCAAAATCAACACCCCCCTCTACCCACCCACCCATGCAACCTCAGCGAGGCACTAAAAAGCCTGCCCTGTGCGCGTGTGGGTACGATGGAGATGCGGATAGAACCGGGCCTCAGCTGCTGCTGCCTCTCTCCTTGCCCAACTTCATGCTGCTACGTATGTGTGAGAGAGAGAGAGAGATGATGGGGGGGCGGGGGGGGGAGGAGAAGGGGTAATATTAAAATAGCTCCCTAGGCTGGCAGATGGGAAGAGGTCACTCCTGGATCTAGCCTACAATATTTCCTGCTGCACCAGTGGATCTCCCACCGAGATGACACAAGAGACGGGGAGAGACAGCGAAGAGGTGGCCATCAGACCGCACTCGGCACATCAACAGCTGGGTCCATTGCTAGGTTACACGAGAGAGAGAGAGAGTGCCTGCCTCGGGTTACAGTTTGACACTAACAGTTTCACCTGACTCATTTTCCAAATAATTCTTTCGTTTTCCAACGACGCCCCACCCCCCACCCCCCGGCCTTCCGCCTCCCTTTCTGGGATGCCATGCAACGGGACTGGACACAAATCAGCCACCATCCATCTGCCTTTAAATCGAGCTTTGAAAATGAATCAAAGCCCGAGCGTCAGGGGTCCCCAGGGGAGCTCCTGCCCTCCAGCACAGCCACGAGCCCAAACTTACTGTTAATTTCAGGAGGGGTGAATCATTTAAACCCAGCCCGGGGGGGAGCAGCAGCAGCGCCGGAGCCCGTCCACAAAGGAGATTAACAGACACGAGCCCCATGTGTCGTCTCCCTCCGTGCGCTCCCGGCAGCGGCGCCAGGGGGAAGCGGGCTGAAAGCCGCGAATCGAAAGCCCTCACCTGCCCCTGCCCACGCACCCCAAACAGCCCCCTGCCCTGGGAAGCTGCATTTCCAGCCAGGTTTGCCCGCACGCGGAGAGCGAGACAGACACACTCCTCTCGCTCGCAGCCCAACCAGCTGAGAGTAATGGCCTCAGGGCAAAAGACACATTCATTAAACCTGCTCCCATGCTGGCCACACGACGAGGGCAGCATCCCTACCCCTCTTCCTTGTCTTTTATCCCCAGGCCCTTCCTAAATCCCCGCTTCCCCCTTCCATCTATATCGTTCTTTAGCCCTATTCCCTCCTTAATCCCCCACTCGTATCCCTTCTCCAGCCCAAAGCCCCTGTCCCCCTACCCTTCCCCGTGCCCTACACCGCCCCCTCCCCTAATCTCCCACCCCTGTCTCCGAAATCCCTCAGTAATCCCCTACCCCCTCCCTCGGGCACGCTGCTGCCCTTGCTGGGTGCACCGGGCTCTTACCTTCTGGGTGCCGCTCCTGCTGCTGGTGGTGGTGCATTATTCCCACTTTCTCCAGGGTGTAAACGGAAGAAAAGCAGAGACGCTCCCACCCCACCCCCACGCCAGGTGTGTGCTGCCCCCTGCGCTCCCCACTATCCGACCCCCATGGTAGCGACTAATGAAAGGCGAGGGGCTGCTCCTGCTCCTCCTCCTCCTGCTGCTTCTCCGCTGCTGCTGCCGGTGCTGCCAAATCCCTTAGAGTTGGAGCCAACATGACACTCACATCCGGGTGACACGGGATCTCTCCATCCCTAGCAACCCGGCGGCGGCGGCTGCTGCTCGGCCCCGCTGCTGTTCTCCCCCGCCGCCGCCCGCCACAGGGTTAACTCCTTCGCTGCCGCCGCCCCGGGGCTCGGCCGGGCTGGGGTGGCGGGGAGGCTCAGCCGCGCTCTAATCAGCCTAGAGCTACGGCTCCGCAAATAGAACCGCGCCGGCCTGGTTAACCCTTCCAGTCCCGGCTCGGTGGGGAGGGGTCCCTCACTGCAGCCCCTCCTGTCCCTGCTATTTACCAGCCACAGCCTCTCACTTACCTCACATACCCGAGACCTGCCCTTCACCCCTCCAACCATACCCCAGGCCTGCTCCACACACACACTCCTTAAACTAAACCCAGGCCCTGCCCCACACATTCACTCCCCAGCCATGCCCTGGCTCTGGCCCTGGCCCACACACTCACTCCCTCAGCTAAACCCAGGCCCTGCCCCACACATTCACATCCCCAGCCAAACCCCCGGCTTGCCCCACACACTCACTCCCTCAGCTAAACCCGGGCCCTGCCCCACACATTCACATCCCCAGCCAAACCCCCGGCTTGCCCCACACACTCACTCCCTCAGCTAAATCCAACCCAGCCCCATACATTCACACACACCCCAGCCTTAACCTGGCCCTGCGCCCCTCACACTCCACCCTCTAGCCATACCCAGGCCCTGCCCCATACATTCAGCCCCACCCAGGCCCTGCCTCCCACACTCATCCCACATCCTAGGATCCATACCCATGACTTGCCCCAGCCAGGGCTATGCAAATCAACCCTTCACCCTCATCCACTTCTCTCTCTGTCCCTGCCTAGCTTCTGTTAGTCATCATCTCTCCTCTCCCCATCTCTTTATCATACCCATGCTCTGCCACAACCAGAGAAGCAGACACTCATCCCCTTTCCTTTTCCTAGCAACCAATATGATTCTACTGTTTTAAAAAGCACCAGCCTCACATACCCATTACTGGAACTCTCTCTTTCCCTATTCACAATCATATCTATATCCACAGCATCTTTTCTTCTTCCCCATCCCTATATTTATCCTCCATTTCCATCTGCCATGCTTATTGTACAGTACTTTAGCCCTTTTGCCATCTCCACATCCATTCTCCATCCCTATTGCTATATCCATTTCCAATCTCTTTCCCTTCTCCATTGGTATCTCCCCTGTCTTTCACCTCTCAACCACTTATGAATGGCCCAGACCATACTCAAAGACCAGACATCAGTGATTTGCTGTCAGACTTGAAGGATGTAGCTAGTGGAGTCAATCAGCACTGGGTACAGAACTATTCAATATTTCAATTCATGATTTAGATAAATGAGTGGAGATTATGCGTATAAGATTTGAGGATGACACCACACTTGAAGGGGTTGCAAGCACTTTAGAGAACAGGTTAGAATTCAAAATGACCTTGATAAATTGGAGAATTAGTCTGAAATCAACAAGATGAAATTCAATAAAGACAAGTGCAGAGTACTACACTTAGAAAGGAAAAATCCAATGTGTAACTACAATACAACTATAATGCACAACTACAATGGGGAATAACTGGCTAGGCTGTAGTATTGCTGAAAAAGTTCTAGGGGTTATAGTAGATCACAAATTGAATGAGAGTCACCAGTGTGGTGCAGTTGTGAAAAAGGCTGATATCATTCTGGGGTGCATTAACAGGAGTATTAGATGTAAGGCACAGGAGATAATTGTCCAGCTCTACTTGGCACTGGTGGGGCCAAGTATTAAGTACTTAACCTGTGTAGGTACTTTTGTAAATACCACTAGTGCCTAAATATCTTTGCAAATATAGCCTAAAGTGCCTATTACCTTTGAAAATGGGCCTTATGCTTCTAAACCAATTAAACAGGCCTGGATCCAACCCAAACAAAGGGCCTCCAATAAAGCAAGGCGACATTTACCCTTCCACTTCACAAGTGTTCATTAAATTCCCGGCTTTTGTGCCCTGCCAATGCTACCTCCACTTGTTTGGGCTTCATGATGGACCCCAGAACTCGCTAGCAGAGGACCCCCACTTGGATCCTTGAAATCAAATGTTTCAGGTCCTTGGGCCTCTCTATCTCAGGTCCTGGCACCATGGATCCTGACATAATCCACCCTTGACTCTAATATACAACTGTTCTTTTCACAAACTGCCCAAACCTTAGCTAAATAGTCTCCCTGACTTCAGTGGGACTGATCAAGGTGATTTGGCCCCAGCCACTAGACCAAAATGTCCAATTCAGTATGAAAATCAAAATGTCAATTTTACCAAAAACTTCTTAATAACAACAAAAGTGTTGTTGCCATTCTCTTTATGTTATTCAAGAAATGTAGTGTACAGTCAAAAATGAAACATTTTAGTCAGTTTTGAGATGTTTAATATCATTGATACAGTTTATACTGAGAAGAAATAATATTTGTATTTCTCCTATTTGTATCATAGATGAAATATGCTCATATATTGGATTGGTTGACATATGATAATTACTGGATGAAGTCATGAATTCTGCCAAAGAGTTATTTTCCTGCCTTTTTAGTAGACTGTAGTGTCTTTAATTATTTCACTAACATTGCTTTATTTTTATTATATCATTTTAATATTATTTACTGACTCATGAATGAAATGTGCAGCATTAAATTGATGTTTTAGAATGTTTATTGGCTAAAGTAGTAAATGATGAGATTGTGAATGAAAACAGCCTACAAATGAGAAAAACAAATTAAATTTCAGTGTCTTCATGTCAGCAATACTAAATATTGCTCTTTGTACTGCTGAGGCAATGCACTTCCCTTTATATTCTGAAGGAGTGAAGGGCAGGCAACCAATACACTCAGAATCATCCCCCTGTACACCATGGAATTTGCTGCAAAAACGCCTTTCAGAATTAAAACTGAGTTTCAAAAATAACTCCTCGCCCAGGTATCTGTTCCCCCTTCCCCTCCTTGGCCCTATTGCACAACATTAGTGAGAGTCATGCAGCCATGGAGGAAGCATGGCATAGATAGCATGGAGATACAAGCTATTCATGCAACAAGCAGGGATCTGTTGAGTTGATTAGATTGCCTTCCTTCTCAGGATTTGGTTAGTTGGAAGGCACACGAATCTGTTCCAGTGGGGACAGTATCTAGTGTTTTACAGTATCCGAAATACTTATTTTCCCCTTTCTGCACAATTGTGCACAAGAGGATGATATAATCATCTATATCACTTCACCAAAACTTGGACCATCTCTGCAGTAATATCCAGCACTTGTTTACCAGTGTACAGCAACACTACAAAACAATTTACAGCAGAAAGAACAGACAAATAACACATCCAATTGAAATGTGTCTGGGAGCTATGTAGGCCAATGTAATTTTGTATCCTACATGGAGTTAAAAAAAATGCAGCTAATCCTCCAAAATCAAATAATTCCTCCGCATGCAGGAGGCCAGCTGAAGTTAATGGCACTCTGGTATATGACAGTGGTATATGTCACATATTTCATTCTAACATTTTATAGAATTTCAGCTACATATTTTGCTTGTTGCTTTCTGAAGACCTATTTCTATTTTCCTAGACCAGGGGTCCCCAACATGGTGCCCGTGGTGCCATGGCGCCCACCAAGGCATCTAAGTGCGCCCACATATTGGTTGGTGGATGAGCATCCACCGAAATGCCGCTGACAAGCTGCGTCATCCAGAGGTGTTGCCGCCAAAATGCTGACGATTTTCAGTGGTATTTCAGCGGCGAGGCCTCTGGATGATGCTACTTGTCGGGGGCATTTCGGCGGCAACACCTATTGACGTTGCCGCTTGTCGGCGGAATTTCGGCGGCGATGCCTATTGATGTTGCCGCTTGGCGGAATTTCGGCGGATGCTCATCTGCCATCACAGTCCTCCGTGGCTCGTCATCTGGCACTTGCCAGATGAAAAAGGTTGGGGATCATTGTCCTAGACTGAAGGTGGTGCTGCCATTAGCAATAGGGAGCAGTTGTTTCAACTTTTTTTCTAAAATGAAACAACAACTGAAGCTTAAGCATAGCCAAAATCTGTAGTGCTTATGTCAGATTAGTAGATAACTTTCTGATGTCAGTACAACTAATGATGACTCTTTAAAGAACCTAAAATAACACTTGTGATTATGAATATAGTTTATAAAGACAGCTATGAAAACGGCATATTTTTGAAATCCATGTAAGTAAACTCTAAAAATAGATCCTGAATATATTTAAATGGGTTTTAAAATGCATAAATTTGCCACACTATAAAAATTTATAGATCTTTCAGCTTTGTGCTCTGGCATTGCTTTTACCATACTTAAATCATAGATTTAATGTGCAATATGTAAGAAATCTTCCATAAATAAATAAATTTTTGATTTGTTCTCCACTAGAACTATCTAATACATTATACAAAAAAGCAGACTTCCCTTGCTGACATAGATGGCCTTTTGCTAATTTGGTTAAACACAGTGAATCAATATGGGATCAAACACAATCCTGTTTTTCTTTTCCTTATTTACCATTTGGCAAAAAACATGCAAAATTCCAGTGTCGTACAAACTTAGATTCTATAGCCTGGTAATTTTCAAATAAGAAAATATATATTTTTAATTTTTTTAATTGAAGTGAAGAGTGCCATGCTAAATAGCACCAGCTAAGGATCTGTCATGAGTATCTTGGAATAATTCTCTCATTTTGAGGGTTTGGTATATGGAAATAGGAACATTTCAATAATGGAAGTGGTTGCCAGCCTCAGAAAGCATGAATATACAGACTGTTGGATAACATGGATGCCTTTGTTACAGATGGTCTGATTTTACATTAATTGTGCACTCAAAACTTCCACTGAGGTTTCTGGGGCATCCGGATGGACAACGTATGCAAGACTGAGCTCTTATTCCAATAAACGAGGAAGAACAGTATCAAAGCCAAACATACTGACATTTTTATTTGCTTTCTAGGGCAGGGATATTTGCCCATCGAAACCAATGATCTACCTAAAAAGCGTATTTACTGGCAACATATAAGAAACTCAGCATATGTATCATCCATAACGTAAAGCAATATTGTTAACACAAATGGTGCTTTAACTATTTCTCATGTTACTTTGGGCTGGGTTGTTTTTATCTAGGTTTTTCTTATAGATAATAAGCTGTAAATCTATCTATCAATTTTGTATCAAGCTTCATCACCACTGACTAAATTCTGCTTCCATTGGATTCAATGGCTGTTTTGCTAGTTACTTCATTGGGAGAAAGAACAGGAGTACTTGTGGCACCTTAGAGACTAACAAATTATTTCAGCATAAGCTTTCGTGGGCCACAGCCCACTTCATCAGATGCATAGAATGGAACATATAATAAGAAGATATATATGCATACAGAGAACATGAAAAGGTGGAAGTAGCCATACCAACTGTAAGAGGCTAATTAATTAAGATGAGGTATTATCAGCAGAAGAAAAAAAACATTTGTAGTGATAATCAAGATGGCCCATTTTATACAGTTGACAAGAAGGTGTGAGGATACTTAACACGGAAAAATAGATTCAATATGTGCAATGGACCCAGCCACTCCCAGTCTCTATTCAAATCCAAGTTAATGGTATCTAGTTTGCATATTAATTCAAGCTCAGCAGTTTCTTATTGGAGTCTGTTTTTGAAGCTTTTCTGTTGCAAAATTGTCACCTTTAAGTCTGTTACTGAGTGACCAGAGAGGTTGAAGTGTTCTCCTACTGGTTTTTTAATGTTATGATGCCTGATGTCAGATTTGAGTCCATTTATTCTTTTGCATAGAGACTGTCCAGTTTGGCCAATGGCAGAGGGGCACTGCTGGCACATGATGGCATATATCACATTGGTAGATGTGCAGGTGAACAAGCCCCTGATGGCGTGGCTGATGTGATTAGGTCCTATGATGGTGTCATTTGAATAAATATGTGGACAGAGTTGGCATCGGGCTTTGTTTCAAGGATAGGTTCCTGGGTTAGTGTTTCTGTTGTGAGGTGTGTGGGAGAGGATCAGACGTTAAAGCAGTATGGATGATTGCAAACATATATTACATATACATATGATTGCAAACATATATTACATTTTTATCATAATCGTATTTTTGAGACTAGATTAATTTTTAATCATCTCCGTAGGTAGGTGTGGAGAACATAACATACTTTTGGACACATCAAAAAGTCTGTTGTTTAACCTAAAACGTAAAACATGATTTTATTCACAGCAAATTACTAAGAGTGTAACAAACTATGATTTCCTGACTAATTAGATTATTTGGCATCTTGTGACATGAAAATGCATAATAAAATTGGCTGGATGGATCTCCCAGGATTCAATCACTCAGCAATACACTCTATCTTTTTTCAGGGATTCCTCTACATTCATATGTTGCTCCTGTCATAAACAGATAGCTAAGGGTTAATGTTCTGTTACCTGTAAAGGGGTAACAAAGGAAACCAAACACCTGACCAGAGGACCAATCAGGAAACAAGACTTTTTCAAATCTGGGTGGAGAGAAATTTTGGGTGTGAGTCCTTTGTTCTTGGTCTGTTCCTTTTCTCATCTCTGAGAGTGATTTTTCTATCTCCAGGCTTTCTAATCTTCTGTTTCCAAGTTGTAAGTACAAGGATAGTAAGACAATAGGTTTATATTGTTTTTTTGTATTTACATGTGTGTAGTTGCTGGAATGTGTTAAATTGTATTCTTTTTGGATAAGGCTGTTTATTCATTTTTTTCCTTTAAGCAATTGACCCTGTATATTGTCACCTTAATACAGAGATCCTTTTATGTCCTTTTTTCATTCTTTTTATATAAAGCTTTCTTTTCAAGACCTGTTGGAGTTTTTCTTTAGTGAGGACTCCAGAGAATTGAGTCTGCAGCTCACCAGGGAATTGGTGGGAGGAAGAAGTCAGGGGGAAAATCTCTTTGGGTTAGATTTACTAAGCCTGCCTTTGCATACCCTCTGGGTGAGGGGGAAGAGAGATTAGATCTCTCGGTACTTGTGTTTCCAGGACTGGAAGCAGGGAATCTCCTAGGGTCGTCCAGGGAGGGGAGCCTGGGAGGAAGTAACAAGGAAACAAGGGGAGGGGGTTATTTCCCTTTGTTGTAAGACTCAAGGCATCTGAGTCTGGGGGTCCCCCAGGGAAGGTTTTGGGGAGACCACAGTGAGCTAGGCACTGTATAATTCCTAGCTGGTGGCAGCAATTACCAGATCCAAGCTGGTAACTAAGCTTGGAGGTTTTCATGCTAACACCCATATTTTGGACGCTAAGGTCCAGATCTGGGAAGAAATGTTATGACAGCTCCCTCTATCAGCTTTCAAGCTAACATGTTCTTAAAGCTTTCTCTTTCTGCTAACATGTTCTTAAATCTTTGGGTGAAACCATGGTCCCATTGAAGTCAAAGGGAGTTCTACCATTGACTTTCAATGGGGCAAAGATTTTACTCTCTCTTTATCTCCAAGATTCCCATAGCCTACTAAACTCCTTTCTCTTTTTCAGGCCCTCTGTTCCCCTCTTACCCATTGTCTTTAGCTTTCTTCACGTTTTGCTCCAGTGATCCCTTCATTACTAGTAAATAACTAGTTCTAACCTTATTCCTTTTTCCTCCACAACCTCTTACTGCTGGTTATGTTATATTTATGTGTCAGTGCTACTCACTTGGGGCCCAAATCAATGTAAGTCACTGCAAGTCCTTCCACTGGCTTCAGTGGGCATTGGATCAGGCCCCGAGCTAGAATTTCCAAATATTTTCACCATGCTACTTAGATGATTGTCAAGTGGTGCGAGCAGGACTACGTCACCTTAAATTTAGAGAATCTATACTGAGAGAATACAAAATGTATAAAAATACTTTTCTACATGACTAAATTTTAAACGCATTCAAGTAGGTTCAAAATTTGCTTAAAACAGTTTAATTCCTATTTTTAGGACTCAATAAAGTGATGATTTCACAGATGGGCAACATAGCCAACTACCAAAAAAAATTATACTATAGATAATTGAGCTTTGAAATGTCACAGTAAAATAGGCAGATGACTCACAGAATTGGCACATATACCTCATGCAAACTAATAACTTTTATGGAAACAAGCTGCATGTCAGATCATGGAGGACATTCTGATTGAGCATCTACCAAATATTAATACTTTTTCTAATAAATGCCTGACAATCACTACTATTGACTTAGTAGTTCATGACATAACTATATATCCAAGACTGACAGACAGAATTCCCTCAAATGATGGTTTTGCAGATGATGCTGTCCCAACTGATTATTTTAAATGTATTTATTCAGGGTAACAATTTTGTACAGTAATGAATACTTATCTGCCTGTTACATAATGCCCCTCAATAAAGTAATTAATAATTACTTTAGAAATATACTTTATTTATTTAAATGTATAAACAACAGATAAAAGACTTCTATCCCAAACTCCAGGACCATATTATACAAAGCTTAAAATTAACATTATTTAAAAAAATAAGACATTAAACTATTTAAATCCAGTTCTGCTGTCCCCCACATTTTATTATCTCACATCTGTGAAGAACTGCATCCATCTTTCATCGCCACATCTTTGGGGGGAAAGTGCTAGGCAGCATATCTGTAAGGTTAACAAATCCGGTCTGTGGCAGACTCGGGAGAAATGCATTCCAGAGATGAAATGCCCTTAAAATGAACACCCAGCCAGCGGATTCTTCTCTTCTTTATCAGTATAGCAACATATACAACAGGTACACTTTAAAAGTTCATTATGGTTTTAGAGGTATTACCAGTTCCAGTTTTATTCCTCCTTTATCGTTGGAATTGATAATATCTCTAAAACACAATTAATTTTTCAACAAAACCCACTGTATTTATATAATCTTTTAGATTTAACAAGATACTTGAATGTTAAATAAATATCAGTGTACCATCAAAATGTATTTATTGATGCTTACCAACTATTCTTAAGTCTCATCTAATACAAATGATTAGCAAATTATAAGTTTTAAACATATTATGACATTTTAAATCTACATTAATGGTATAATTTGAAGTCCTTAATTAAAATAGCAATACTTTGAATATTTAAACCATCTTTCTTTCCAGTACCACAAAGTAATTTACAAATGTGGGTAAGTATCACCAGTCCCATTTTAAATATGGAGAAACTGATCCTGAGCAATTAAGTGATTTAAAAAAAAATCACACAGCAGAGTAAAGAACAAAACAAGGTTTCACGATTCCCAGCTCTAACCACTGAACAATGCTAGACTCATTAGGAGGCTTAGGTAGAATTTTCACTTTTTGCAATATACAGGTCTAACATATTTATCAAACTTACCTGCAGAGTTTTTCCCAAATAGATTAAATATTCCATCCCAAAACATACACTGAAAGAAGATTACGGTTGCATGGTTAAGCGCTCAAAAGTCAAGAAATGCCAAACATAAAGTTTCACACACAACCTTAACTCTGCCCTCTTGCGTGTGTACAGCATTTGGTTCCATTATCACTTTTTTCTTTTGCAGGACCTTGCTTCATTCATTGTGCAGGATGGAACAGGCTCAGCGAATGCAGCAGATAATCAATATTAATATTTATCTTATGTGTTTAACGAATCAATCTGTGCTTCAGTGACTGAATACCATCCAAATTGTACACTGTATAGGAGGCAGTGCTCCTCCACCGCCATACTAGGGATTGCAGGATTTGGCACACACAAAAAGGGATGTGTACAAATGTTACATCTCCTTGAACTGGGTCTAGCAGTCTCTGGGAAAGGAGAGCTTGTTGGCTTTGCTAACTAGTGTCCAGTGACTAGAATGTAAACAACAATTAGTTGTGTCACATATTTGGTATTGACATCCAAGACTCAACCACTGAACCACACAGTCAATACACAGGAGATCTATCAATGGAGACATTCATTCAAAATGAATATCCTTCCTTGAATATCTAGGATATGCTTCATGAGACTATTACTCACACTAACTTTCCTTACTCATACTAGTCCCATTGATTTCAGTGGAATTACTCATGTGAATATGAATTATTGCCAGATCAGGCCCTGTATAATATATATGCTGAAAATATGATGGAGTATCAGGAGTAAAAGATTTGAAGACAGTAACTTTTAAGATACCTGAAGTGGCAACATAAAGAATATCTGCAAGAGCAGACCCCAACCTGTTCTTCTCAGAAAATTTCTTTGTTTTTGCTTTTCAGATTAAATGGTCAGTCAATAAGAAACTTTTATAGTTCCCATATTTGGTTTTAAACAAATTCTCCATCTCCGAAATCTACACTTGAGCTGTGGCCTTAGTGGGCCATTAAGCACATGCATACTTGCCCCAATGTGGATATACTTCAGAGATTCTTTCTGTTGACTTTTGAATTCTGCAGGAAGTCAAGATTGTTACACTACTAAACAGATGCACAAGGGTCCCTCCATGCAACATGATTTATGCAGCACCACAAACCCCAACATGATGGTGTAGGGAAGCAATTCTCTTAAAAAGAGCACTCAGGAATGATGGCATTAGGTAACGAGAGGAAAATTCCAGGCAATACACCAGTAATACATTGGCTGCTAGTCAGTAGTCAGCTGCATTTCTCCTTATGATTTCCAGCCCTTCCATGAAGCTACTAAAGAGCTCTAACGTCTTCTTTCTCCATCAGAGATGCAGAGCATCCATCCTCATCTTGGTGTGCTTGAGCAGTGACAAATGAAATGCTATAAAATAACTGAAACATTTCCAATTCTGCATCATATTAATATTTCTGAAACAACTAACAAACTCCTGCTACAACTTTGCTTTCTACAGCATGCCCTTGAAACTAATTGAAAACCACTGAGTGAAGCCAAATCTGAATATTCTAAAATCAACTGCCTCATACATCTGCCTCGTTGGTGCAATTCAGTTGTAGCTTTGAACCTATGTGTATACCATGGAATTTACATCCCAATATAAGGTGCTAGTTAGCAAAGAAGGATGCATACCAAGATAGATATCTGCTTGATATAGCTGGCAGGTTGTCAACACATGCTTCAATTTCAACTACAATAAAGCTCTTTATTATGCATGCAAAGTAAAACTTAGGTGGATTATGTCTTGTGGCTTTTCCAGTTTGCAATTGCGGAGTGATTCTTTCAAAGCACCTCTTTGTGTAGAGACCTGGCCACGAAAAACATTGGACATTAATATCTTCACTCATTTAATATGCATGCTGCATTTTTGCGGAGGTCTTTTCTTACTGTCAACAACTAAAGGGATTATTCTTCAAAATAACTCTCAGTAAACTTGGCAAGATTTTTCCATTTCAGCATCAAAAAGGTCTGCATCATCAAATAAGATTATGGCTATGAAAATACGTGAATTATAGCAAGAGACCAGATGCTGAAGCCATATAAAATACAAAGCCATAATCTGTGTTTTCTGTTCCATATAAATATAGTTTAAAAAAATCAGACTATGATATAGTACATGATCTCAACATTTTTCTATGTTCTCTGTCTTTATCCTATACTAAAACCCCAGTGGAGCTTATTTATTTGCATATCTTAACTCTAAAGAGAAACCACTAGCTTCTTCTAGTCTCATATTGAATATAATGAATACTAAACAAACCAATAATTTAGTTTTGTTTAAAAGTTCAATTCAGATTAATTGATTTCAGTGTGGGTACAGAAGTTCTGCAAAATTAGAGCACATTGTACTATATAGTAAAAATAACAACAACTGAAGAGAAATGAGTCAACTTAGATATATCTTACTGAGGAGCAACACTGGTGTCCAGCCAGTATATACTTCTAAAACACTTATTTTAGTTAGAACTATTTGGTCCTATCCTAGAGCAGACCAAAGAGAGTGTGTTACAGCTGTACTTTAGATGCTGCACTTTAGAAGCTCCCATCAACTCAAATACACTGATCGGATGACAAAATGGGACAAATTCAAGGCCTCAAAAAAGCCGAGAGGTTCCTTCCACTGCTAGTGCCATTAGTAAAAACCTTTGGACAGAACTTGGCCCTGACTATGACTGTTTTGTGCTGCTCTGGTAGCACAATGCAGCCTCAAAGCTGGTTTAGCCCTCAGTGCAAGGGATACTCCCAAGGGAAAGAGGGAGTGGTCAGGTCATCCCTATGCAACAGTGATTCCTGGCTCCCATAGCAATTGCTTAGGATCATGGGCAGCCAGGTCCAGGCATAAATTAAAGCATGCATGAAACTGTTCTAACTTATGCTAGGGAATAGTCCCCATCCAGCACAAGGATCAGTGGGGAGTAAAGTAAGCTTAAAACTACCTTTACTCACATATGTCTGGTCCTATACTTAACAGGTGTCAGCCAGACCAGAGGATGCAGGCTCTTTGCTGACTAATTCAAGTTTGGATATGTAATTCAGTTCATTATTTTTCTTTTTTTGTTTTTGGCTGTGGAAAGGAGGAAGAGAATGGCAATGTGAGAGATCAGAGTGACATTAAAGATGAAGAGACACGGACATCTGCAGCAGCAGTATTAACTAACACAATCACAACTTTGGGGCCTGATCCTCCAGTTCTTACTCAAAGAAAACATCAATTGATTTCAGTGAGACTTTTTACTGACAAAAAAGAGTGCAGGATCCCAACTTTTACTGCTGTTACCTGGAGCATCTAAGGGAAGGTGGAAGGTGGGTGTTAACCAGATGTTGTCCCTCCTGATGCTTTAGAACCATGCAGACAACAAGTATAATGGGAATTTTGAAAAGGAAGCTTTATGAATCCATTTTTTATAACATAAATACATGGGAAAAGTGCTTAGGTACCATGGTAATTGGGGCTAAATGAGCATTACACAGATAGACAGACAGGCTTTTTGGTGTTCCCATGGAATATCAGGAAGTTTTACATGTTTTACCAACCTCACAAACACATGTAAAATGTTGCCCATTTTTATAGCCTTTGATAACATCTAGTTCTATCTTCAGATATTCCACTTCATTGTTATGCATCTTTAGAAGCAATACTTGTAGGATTATGTCCAAAAGCAAAGACTTTGGGCTACAGCATTTGCTGTCTTGCAGGTGAGCAGGTGGTAGAGATGATAGGTTTTATCACATCTCCTGATACACAGAAACCTATCATAAGACCAGCTCTCGTATGTGTGTGCAAGCAAGGCAGGCTGATTTGATAAAATATGCTACTAAATGGCCAGGTGCTGGACAGTGGGTTCTGCTCCCAAAGGTCTTTCTTTTGGGTTTCTAAAAATGTAGCAAATCACCATCAGGAAAATGCAATTGTTTAATATTTTCTTAAGTATCTTCCTTCCTCTCCTGAAGCATACTGTTCAGATCTGGCTTTGCCTCTTCTCAATCAAAATTTAAATCTATCCAGTCTCTGCCTACTGCATCAATGGCACCACCTCCTCCACTGCTCGAATAGCCTACAATGCAGCAATGGCTTAGGGGCAAAGGCTGACTCAGAATCACTGAAGCTAATCATTGATGCTTCCCCTAAATAGGCAGACATTTCAATATCATTGACTTCAGCGAGTGATTTGTGTACTTCTTGCAATCCAGCCACAACTGATGCAAAGAAGTGAACAAAAAAAAAGAGTTGGGGTCAGGGAGAAAGAGGAGAGGAGAGAGAGAGATCAGCAATACTAATACTGCTCACCCCAACATTTTGAGGATGATGTGGTTAATCACAGTTTGTACTACTGGGTCTTTGCATTGCTCCACAGACCAATTTGGGAAGTACAACATTTACCACACTGACCACAGAGCCATTTGCCTAGTTGTGTTAACTGAGCTGCACATTGTTTCCATGTCTGTGCTGTGCTTCCAGATGCACAGCGCAGCCCTCCTCAAAGTCGAGGACACCCACTCACCCTTCTGGTATAATGCTACACGATGTGATCAGTCGCCAGTTGCTCAAAGATCGAATCAGAAATATTTGTCTTGTGCAGATTTTGTTTCAGAGCATCTTTGAAGCGTTTCATTTGCCTTCCACACTTATGGTTACCAGAGCTTATTTCAGATTATAGAATTTATTTTACTAGACAAGTCTCAGGCATATGAATTACACGACCAGTCCATCTCAGTTGGGTGCAAATCAAATGACCCTTGATACAAACTAAATCAGCTCTTGCCAAAACTTCCAGGTTGAACACCTGGTCGAGCCATTTGATGCCCACCAGTCATTATAGGTATCACAAATGGAAACTGTCAAGCTATTTAATGTGGCATTGACAACAGGCCCATGTTTCACAACTGTAAATCAATGTTGTGAGAGCAACAGCATTATACACTTTGATTTTTATCTATAGACAGATTCAATGTTGCTTCCAGATTTGGTGATAAAGGTGACCATCTGCAGGGCTGGCTTTCTTAATTTGCCCATCCACTTCGTGATCAATAGTCACTTCATTATTTAACACACTGTTGAGATAAGTCAACTGTTGATGGGTTGGAGCATGGTACCTTCCAAACTTTTTGATGGATTTTGGTAAAGTTGTTGAGGAGCTGGCTGATACATAGCCTTAGATTTTGTTCTGCCAACGGTAAGGCTAAAGTTAGAAGCCACCACAGCAAAGCAGTTTGTGCTTCAGAGTGTGCCACCAAGGTGCAATCATTGGCATAGAACAGCTCCCCTGGATCAATGCTTTGATCACCTTGATATTTGGACATAGACAAGAGAGATTAAAGAGCTTGCCAGTGTGAAAGCATATAAAGATGCCATTTGAAGAGCCAGGGAGGGCTTCCTCAAGCACAGTGAAGAATAAACCAAAAAGGCCAGGAGCAAGGACACATCTTTGCTTCACCCCATTTGTGCCTGGAAATTGATCTGTTAAATCACCATCAACACTAACTCTTCCAATCATGCCTTTGTGGAATTGCCAAAAAATGTTAATAAATTTGTCTGAACATCCAAATTTAGCAAGCAATTTCCAGAGGGCAGTGCAGTTGACTGTGTTCAAAGCTTTGGTTAGATCAAGAAACAAGATGTACAAAGGTTGATGCTGTTTTTGACATTTTCTTGTTATTGTTGGATAATGAAAATCATGTCAACAGTGCTCCACTGAGCACAAAAGCTGCACTTTGACTCAGATAGAACTTTGTTCATAACTTGGGCCAGGAACCTGTTCAAGAGGATCCATGCAAGAAACTTACCAGCCACTGAGAGCAAGGAGATGCTGTTGTAGTTATCATCATTGCTTTTTACGTCTTTGTGCTTATAGAGAGTGACAATGGTGGCATCTCTCAGTTGTCGCAGTATGATTTTTTGAAGCCAGGCATGTGAGAAGAATTCCAAAATCATGCCAATGAGAAGATTTCCTCTGTCTGAAAACTTCATCTGGAATGGCATTGGGACCAGATTTGTTATTTTTCGTTGCTTGGACAGACTTCAGCACCTCAGCTCATGTGGGTGGATCGGCAAGCGCGTTAGATGTAGGCAGTTTGCTAACATTATCCAGTGACTCATCAGAGATAGTAGATAGATGATTAAGTAATTCACTAAGTGTTCACACCACAATTGGTGGATGACAGTGCAATCTGCAATGAGAAATTCACCATCAGCACTTATTATTGATATCCAGGCAGACTGAATAGGGCCATGCATAGCTTTGACTGCATCAGAGAAGTCTTTGGAGTCATGTTTTACAGCAAGGATCTGCAATTCATCCGCTTTGTGGTTAAACCATGTATTTTGCATTTGGTGGACTTTGTGTTGGAGAGTGCTGCAAGCCACTCTATATCTGTTTTTTCTCTACTCAGAGAATGGGTCAGTTAAGAGCACGTCATTCACTTGTCATCTGGCATCAAGATGATGTGATATTTTAGGATCGTTATCAATGAACCAGTCTGCATGACAGCATTTTGTATATCCAACACAGTCCACAATGGTAGTGTAGATTCTGTCAGACAGGGATATCCATTCAGCAGATACTTCATCACTACTCATTGGAAAAATTTCCAAAATGGTAGTTAGCTGTGTTGAGGACTGTTCAGCAGTTGATGGATCTTTCAGCTGGGCAACATTTAGATGCTTAACTGACTGGTTTTTATGCATT
This sequence comes from Gopherus flavomarginatus, assembly GCF_025201925.1. Classification (NCBI taxonomy): domain Eukaryota; kingdom Metazoa; phylum Chordata; order Testudines; family Testudinidae; genus Gopherus; species Gopherus flavomarginatus. The sequence goes on from NC_066622.1 coordinate 28,571,537, forward strand.
TTTGGCCTAATAAAAAGAGAAAGCTTTGATCAAACAAGACAATGGTCAGTCCAGCAATCAGCTCTGCATAATATGCGAGTTATGCACACATCTCATAGGTCCTGCTGTCGGACCAACACATAGCCAATCAGATGCCAATGATGTGAGTGAGGGTGCATCCAGGTCATTTTTTATTTGCAAGGGAGCCAAAAGATAGCATTTTGGATAATTAATTGGTGCTTGACACCTGCTGTCAGAAAATGTAAGCCATTACTGTTCAGCTTGCCGACGCTATGTTTACTAAGCATGCCACATCACATGGTGTGCATAATCAGCAATACTGTAATAATAAATGAAGAGGGATAAGACTGATGTTGATGACTAAGAATGTGAGAAAAGCTTTCAAGAAAAACAAGGTACATGACATGTATAAGAACACAAACTCTAAAGAGGATAAAGAAGATTATGAACTGAAGCTGAAAGGGTGTAAAAATAAAACCCTGATTAATGCAGCCAGAATTGACAAAGAGAGAAGGATTGCCCATAAAATGAAGAAAGGATAAAAGGATCTCAAAATATTTAAGGAGGAAAAGATCAAAAAGGAATTAACCACTGAGTCACTAACCAAATCAGTACAGGAGAGGACTTAATAACAAATCAGCTGCATATTGCTGAAAATGTAAATGCTATCTTCTGTTGGCTATTCACAGAGAAAAGAAAAAGTAAAAATGCCAGAAATGTAAACACATTTTCCAGGGGTGGGTAATACAAAAATAGGGCGTTGTTATCAATAACAAAAAAAAACAACCTCTGTACAGTGAAGTCACCAAAGCTAGATAAAGTTGTAGGGCTAACTTGTTTGCACCATAGACCCTAGAAAGAAACCCAAATACATATTGGCCCAATAATAGTGATTTTGCACAGACAGCACAAGAACAGTTTGATGGACACAAAAGTATTGAATATAACTCCAGCTTTTAGCAAAAGAATTGCGAAGAGCCAGGAAATCAGAGATGAATAATTCTAACCTGAGTGGCAACAATGATCCTAGCAACATTGAAGTATGAGACCACAAAGCATACAGAAATATAAAGAAACACAAATTAATCCATATGGTTTCATAAAGAGCAAATCTTTACAAATTTGGTACAATTTCTGAAGGAGAAAGTACAGAGGAGCAACCAGAGGGAGAGCAGGGGACATGAATTTCAAAAATTTCAAAAATTCACTTTGAAGAATAGATAAAGTTAACAAGTAAGTTAATATGAAATGGATAAAGAAATGGCGGCCAAGGGTACAGTAAAAGAGAGTGGATCAAGGAAGTGGAAGATGTTGGATTTAGTATTGGGCTTGACACCTTCCATCTGTTTATAATGATTTGGAATACTGATGACATCAGGCCAGGGACACCTAAATTAATATGTATTCAGACAGACTACAACAGCTCAATAGAGTCTCTACCATGTTAAGTGAATTCATATTTTGGCAGGAAAAAGGACAAAAAGAACAATAATCTGTAATAAAAGTGTACTGGGATCATTTTCAAAATATGGGCTATTTACTCTGCCTCTCAGATACAAAATCACTAACTTTTATTTATAATATTTGCATTTTACAGTACCAATAAATAGAGCTGTCCCTAGGGTATGTCGAATTGAGGGGACAGCCTGTCATAAACAGATAGCTAAGGGTTAATTTCTCTTTCACCTGAAGCACCTGACCAGAGGACCAATCAGGAAACCGGATTTTTTCAACTTTGGGTGGAGGGAAGTTTGTGTCTGGGTCTTTGTTGTCTGTCTGCCTGCTTTCTCTGAGCTTTGGAGAAGTAGTTTCTGCTTTCTAATCTTCTGTTTCTAAGTGTAAGGACAAAGAGATGAGATAGTAAGTTATATGGTTTCTTTTCTTTGGTATTTGCATGAATATAAGTGCTGGAGTGCTTTGATTTGTATTGTTTTTGAATAAGGCTGTTTATTCATATTTCTTTTAAGCAATTAACCCTGTATTTTGTCACCTTAATACAGAGAGACCATTTGTATGTATTTTTCTTTCTTTTTTATGTAAAGCTTTCTTTTTAAAACCTGTTGAAGTTTTCGTTACTGGGAAATTTCAGGGAAATTGAGTCTGTACTCACCAGGGAATTGGTGGGAGGAAGAAATCAGGGGGAGATCTGTGTGTGTTGAATTTGCTAGCCTGATTTTGCATTCCCTCTGGGTGAAGAGGAAAGTGCTTTTGTTTCCAGGACTGGGAACGGAGAGGGGGAGTCACTCTGTTTGGATTCCCAGAGCTTGTGTCTGTGTATCTCTCCAGGAGCACCTGGAGGGGGGAAGGGAAAAAGGATTATTTCCCTTTGTTGTGAGACTCAAGGGATTTGGGTCTTGGGGTCCCCAGGAAAGGGTTTTCAGGGGGACCAGAGTGCCCCAAAACACTCTAATTTTTTGGGTGGTGGCAGCAAGTACCAGGTCCAAGCTGGTAACTAAGCTTGGAGGTTTTCATGCTAACCCCCATATTTTGGACGCTAAGATCCAAATCTGGGATAAGGTTTATGATATGAGTAGCAGCGGTGGGATGATAGACAGAATCCAGAAGCCAGTAGGAATATTATATTTTTCTTTTCTCTGCTAAGGGCTTTTTAGCAGAGAGAAACAGTTGGTTTTAAAAGGGAGCCAAAGAGAATTTTTTTTTCTGCTCTCTCTGGCAGTTTGTGGCTTGCATCTTAAGCAAGAAACCATTAAGGTGCTATTAAGAGTCTTTTGTCACACAATAGCACTCCCATTGAGAGTCATTACCAGCACTATATACATGCAAATAAAGTGGTTTTTCAGGTTTACTTAACATTGAAGATTAGCTAAAGGCTCTGTTGCTAGGCAGACTCCAGGAGGCAACAGAGCCTGCAGTTCAGAATATAACCACCGGAGGGCACCCCAACACAAGAAAACCGGAACCATGACTTCTAAGGCAAAAATTGAGGCCGAAGAACAAGTCAGAGAAGCTGAACACAGGCAACAACTGGCAATAAAACAAACAGAGATGGAAATAAGAGAGAGACAGAGAGAGGCAGCCTACCAAAGAGAACAGGCAGCCAAAGAGGCGGACCACCGCCGAGACATGGAAAAACAACAAAAAGAAATGGAAAAACAACAAAAAGAAAATGAAGAGAAGGAAAAACAGAGAAAACATGAACTGGACTTGGCAAAAGCTGGGCTGCATGTGCCAGCCAACCCTAACAACCCGGCGCCAATTATTGCTCCACAGCACAGGAAATTTCCCACCTACAAGGCAGGGGATGACACCGAGGCCTTCTTGGAAAATTTTGAAAGAGCCTGTCTTGGGTACAGCATCCCCGAAGACCAGTACATGGTAGAATTAAGGTCACAGCTCAGTGGACCTTTAGCAGAGGTGGCAGCTGAAATGCCTAAGAAGCAAATGAATGACTATAAACTTTTTCAAACCAAGGCCAGATACAGAATGGGAATAACCCCAGATCATGCCCGTCGGCGCTTCAGAACCCAAAAGTGGAAACCAGATGTGTCATTTCCCAAACACGCCTACTACGTTGCAAAAAACTATGAGGCCTGGATAACAGGACACAACATTCAAACCTTGGAAGAACTGCACCTCCTCATACAAATGGAGCAGTTCTTGGATGGTGTTCCTGAAGACATCACACGGTACATACAAGATGGAAAACCCAAAGATCTCGCTGAGGCGGGGGAGATTGGAGCCAAATGGATGGAAGTGGCAGAAAGCAAGAAAGCTACTGTCAGGGGGAACGAATACCCCAGGGGGCACACCGACCATAAACCCTACAACCGAGGACAGCCAAAGACCCCACATACAACCCAAGTAAAGCCACAGACACCCTACTCTTCCACCTCACCAGTCTCCAGTAACTCACCTCGGCCCAGTAACCCATCAGATGGAAGATGCTTTAAGTGTAATGAACTGGGACATATCAAGGCCAACTGTCCAAAGAACACCATGCGAGTGCAATTCATTACACCACCATCACACCAAAGATCCCCAGGCCCGGATGCCTCTCAAATACCCTTGGAGCGAAGGGAAAATTTGAGAGTGGGCGGAAAGAAGGTTACTGCGTGGAGAGACACGGGGGCACAAGTGTCAGCTATCCACCAATCCTTCGTTGACCCCAAATTCATCAACCCAAAGGCCCAAGTGACAATTTACCCCTTCATGTCACAAGCTGTAGACTTGCCTACAGCTCAACTGCCTGTCCAGTACAAAGGCTGGTCAGGAATGTGGACTTTTGCAGTCTATGACAATTATCCTATCCCCATGCTACTGGGGGAAGACTTGGCCAACCAGGTGAGGCGGGCCAAGAGAGTGGGAATGGTTACACGTAGCCAAACCAGGCAAGCTTCCAGACCCATTCCTGTTCCTGAACCGTGCACAGACACCCCGTCTGGGTTACCAGAGACCCAGACAGAGGTAGTGGACCCGGATTCCATGCCAACCACTGAAACAGCCACAGCACCTCCAGTCCCAGACCCGGAACTGGAACAGCAACCAGCACCAGCAAGTGCAACCACATCTTCAAACTCAAAGCCAGAGGGCGCCAGCGAGCCAAAACTGGCAAAAGCAACAGACGGCCATGCCCAAAAGGCTCAGCCAGAGTCTGAAATAACCTCAGGTGCACCAGCGGAGAGCGGTTCACCAGCAACGGAAACAACCCCATCACCTACATTGCTTCCAGAGGGACCAAGCCCAAGTCCACAGTCTGAGGAAGAACTGGTGACCCCAGCCTCAAGGGAACAGTTCCAGACTGAGCAGGAAGCAGATGACAGCCTTCAGAAAGCTTGGGCGGCGGCACGGAGCACCCCACCGCCTCTCAGCTCTTCTAATCGATCCCGGTTTGTTATAGACCAAGGACTTTTATACAAGGAAATTCTTTCTGGTGGACACCGGGAAGAATGGCAGCCGCAAAAACAGTTGGTGGTTCCAACGAAGTACCGGGGGAAGCTCTTAAGCTTAGCCCATAATCATCCCAGTGGCCATGCTGGGGTGAACAGAACCAAGGACCGGTTGGGGAAGTCCTTCCACTGGGAGGGGATGGGCAAGGACGTTGCCCACTATGTCCGGTCTTGTAAGGTATGCCAAAGAGTGGGAAAGCCTCAAGACCAGGTCAAGGCCCCTCTCCAGCCACTCCCCATAATTGAGGTCCCATTTCAGCGAGTAGCTGTGGATATTCTGGGTCCTTTCCCATAAAAGACACCCAGAGAAAAGCAGTACGTACTAACTTTAGTGGACTTTGCTACCCGATGGCCGGAAGCAGTAGCTCTAGGCAACACCAGGGCTAACACTGTGTGCCTGGCCCTAACAGACATCTTTGCCAGGGTAGGTTGGCCCTCCGACATCCTTGCAGATTCAGGGTCTAATTTCCTGGCAGGGACCATGGAAAAACTGTGGGAAACTCATGGGGTGAATCACTTGGTTGCCACCCCGTACCACCATCAAACCAATGGCCTGATGGAAAGGTTTAATGGAACTTTGGGGGCCATGATACGAAAATTCATCAACGAATTCTCCAATAATTGGGACCTAGTGTTGCAGCAGTTGCTGTTTGCCTACAGGGCTGTATCACATCCCAGTTTAGGGTTTTCACCATTTGAACTTGTGTATGGTCACGAGGTTAAGGGACCATTACAGTTGGTGAAGCAGCAATGGGAGGGGTTTACGCCTTCTCCAGGAACTAACATTCTGGACTTTGTAAGCAACCTACAAAGCACCCTCCGACACTCTTTAGCCCTTGCTAGAGAGAACCTAAAGGATGCTCAAGAAGAGCAAAAGGCCTGGTATGACAGACATGCCAGAGAACGTTCCTTCAAGGTAGGAGACCAGGTTATGGTCTTGAAGGCGCAACAGGCCCATAAGATGGAAGCATCATGGGAAGGGCCATTCACGGTCCAAGAGCGCCTGGGAACTGTAAACTACCTCATAGCATTTCCCAATTCCTCACTAAAGCCTAAAGTGTACCATGTTAATTCTCTCAAGCCTTTCTATTCCAGAGACTTACAGGTTTGTCAGTTTACAGTCCAGGGAGATGATGCTGAGTGGCCTGACGGTGTCTACTACAACGGGAAAAAAGACGGTGGCGTGGAAGAGGTGAACCTCTCAACCACCCTGGAACATCTGCAGCGGCGACAAATCAAGGAGCTGTGCACTAGCTTCGCCCCATTGTTCTCAGCCACCCCAGGACGGACTGAACGGGCATACCACTCCATTGACACAGGTAATGCTCACCCAATCAGAACCCCACCCTACCGGGTGTCTCCTCATGCCCAAGCTGCTATAGAACGGGAGATCCAGAACATGCTACAGATGGGCATAATCCGCCCATCTACCAGTGCATGGGCATCTCCAGTGGTTCTGGTACCCAAACCAGATGGGGAAATACGCTTTTGCGTGGACTACCATAAGCTAAATGCTGTAACTCGTCCGGACAACTATCCAATGCCACGTACCGATGAGCTATTGGAGAAGTTGGGATGTGCCCAGTTCATCTCTACAATAGACTTAACCAAGGGGTACTGGCAAGTACCGCTAGATGAACCTGCCAAGGAGAGGTCAGCATTCGTCACCCATGCGGGGGTGTATGAATTCAATGTCCTTCCTTTCGGCCTTCGAAATGCACCCGCCACCTTCCAGAGGCTGGTAGATGGTCTACTAGCTGGAATGGGAGAATTTGCAGTTGCCTACCTCGATGATGTGGCCATTTTTTCAGACTCCTGGCCCGAACACCTACTACACCTGGAAAAGGTCTTTGAGCGCATCAGGCAGGCTGGACTAACTGTTAAGGCCAAAAAGTGTCAAATAGGCCAAAACAGAGTGACTTACCTGGGGCACCAGGTGGGTCGAGGAACCATAAACCCCCTACAGGCCAAGGTGGATGCTATCCAAAAGTGGCCTGTCCCACGGTCCAAGAAGCAGGTCCAATCCTTCTTAGGCTTGGCCGGATACTACAGGTGATTTGTACCACACTACAGCCAAATCGCTGCCCCATTGACCGACCTGACCAAAAAGACCCAGCCAAATGCCGTTAAGTGGACTGATGAGTGTCAAAAGGCCTTTACCCAGCTTAAGGCGATGCTCATGTCTGACCCTGTGCTCAGGGCCCCGGATTTTGACAAACCATTCCTAGTAACCACAGATGCATCTGAGCGTGGTATAGGAGCAGTGCTCATGCAGGAAGCAACAGATCACAACTTCCATCCTGTCGTGTTTCTCAGCAAGAAACTGTCTGAGAGGGAAAGTCACTGGTCAGTCAGTGAAAAGGAATGCTATGCCATTGTGTACGCCCTGGAAAAGCTACGCCCATATGTTTGGGGACGGCGGTTCCAACTACAAACTGACCATGCTGCACTAAAGTGGCTTCATACTGCCAAGGGGAACAACAAGAAACTTCTTCGTTGGAGTTTAGCTCTCCAAGATTTTGATTTTGAAATTCAACACATCACAGGAGCTTCTAACAAAGTTGCTGATGCACTCTCCCGTGAGAGTTTCCCAGAATTCAATAGTTAAAAAGTGTTCTTAAAATGTAGAAGTCTGTTAGTTATATACTTAGTAGTATTTGTAAAGGTGCATGTGTTGTAGTAATCTGTTTATTTTAAAGTTCTAGAAGGAAATCGCCGCCAGTGAGCTTCCCCACTGTCTGCAATTTGGGGGGCGTGTCATAAACAGATAGCTAAGGGTTAATGTCTCTTTCACCTGAAGCACCTGACCAGAGGACCAATCAGGAAACCGGATTTTTTCAACTTTGGGTGGAGGGAAGTTTGTGTCTGGGTCTTTGTTGTCTGTCTGCCTGCTTTCTCTGAGCTTTGGAGAAGTAGTTTCTGCTTTCTAATCTTCTGTTTCTAAGTGTAAGGACAAAGAGATGAGATAGTAAGTTATATGGTTTCTTTTCTTTGGTATTTGCATGAATATAAGTGCTGGAGTGCTTTGATTTGTATTGTTTTTGAATAAGGCTGTTTATTCATATTTCTTTTAAGCAATTAACCCTGTATTTTGTCACCTTAATACAGTGATACAGCCCCAGACCCCATGCTTTGGGGGGTTCCACAGGAGGCGGTTGGCAAGATGAGGCGGAAGGGCAAGTGGGATGAGGAGGCAAACAGGGAGGTGAGCAGCAGGCAGGCAGGCAGGAACCCCCCCATACCAGAACCTCTCCCTGCCCCCAGCTCCTCCTGCCTGCTGGTGGATCCCACCGATCAGCGCCTCCCTTTCCCTCCAAGAGGATCAGATGTTTCGTGGCATTAGGAGGTGCTGGGGGGGGAGAGGAGAGGAGTGAGGGTGCAGCATGCTCGAGGGGAGAGGGCAGAACTGGATGGGGAAGAGGTGGGAAGAGGTGGGGTGGGGCAGGAATGGGAAGAAGCAGGGCAGGTTGGAGCCTTGGGGAAAGGGGTGAAGTGAGGGTGGGGCCTGAGCAAAGCCGGGTGGAAGCACCCCCCCAGCAGATTAGAAACTCGGCGCCTATGTCCCAGGCCCCACACCCACCTAAGGATGGCCCTGCCAATAAACATCCAAACATTTTTCTGCCTCTTAAAATTTAAATAATAGTCAAGCAACTGTGTGCTTACCACACTTTCCAGTACTCTGGAGTGAAGCTTCACCAGCTTTGCCCCTTGCCACAGCACTGTGCCCAGTGGTGTTGAACACTCTTGTCTTAACCTCAGCATCTAGTGTATCCCCAGATCTTTTTGCTGACTGTCAGTAACAACATTTAAAACTCAAAATTCCTCTTCCCCTCTCCCAGAAGAAACACCCACAGGAAATACAAACCAGCAACTAGAACATAGCTCAATGGGCAGCTGCAGCTAATCATGCAATAGCCACTGTACATAAGCTTACAACAGAAAAAACAACAACAACTTGACTTCACAATGGGGTCACAATGTCCTTTATTGTCTATGACCTCATAACAAAAGAGACTTGCACCCTGGCCACCAGCATGCAACCAGTCTGGATGACATTGCAGGTACACTGTTAGCATCAATTGCCCCCTACTCATTATGCTACAGACCTAGATCCACAGAAAAAAATGATGGAAGGGGAGGTACCATCAGATTCCAGTCCAGCCACATGTACAAGAGATGCCATCACGTAACTACTTTGTAAACACAGAGACAAGTCCACATCTATCCTGTTAATCTATAGCTCTCCAAAAAGGAAAGGCATCCTAGAGAAGCTGCCAGAGATGTTGTCTGACATGGTGATAAAGTTCCAAAAACTTCTTGTCCTGGGAAACTTCAACATCAACATGTTGATATCACTTCTGAAACAATGGCCAAATATCTCCCCCTCAGACTTTCTACCCTTAGTTTCTCAGAGGCAATTACTAGACTTATATACACAGTTGGTCACACCCAGCATAGAACCAATCAAGAGCAACTTCATCCACCACCACCCCCTAGTGTCCTCACAGATGCAGCAAAATCTCAAAATTAATTATATCAAAAGCTATTGACAGATCTAAAACAACCAGCCCACCAAATTCTAACTACCTCTGCCGAAACCTCTTACATTACATAAAGATCCGCCACAAACACAGTTCCCCCTTACTCATCCTCTGTACATTATTAACCCATCCATCCCAATTTACATCAAAACAACCTTGTAGGTGTCTCATCCCCATAATGCCATCTCTTCATCTGGCCTCTCACTTGAACAATGCTAAGTTTTAATGCTTGGGAATAAAATTTCTTACCTACCTACTGACCTACATCAACCTTTTCCTTCCATGAAATCTATTTCTATCCTGTGTTTCAAGTAGGGCTGGAATTAATATGGCTGTTTTATTTGATGACTTCAGCTTATAGAGACTTATGCCAAAACATCTTTGGCCACCACCATTATTGCTGATGTTAGCACAGCTTGGAGAACAATGTCAGTTAGCTAATTGCTTTACAGAACCATCAGAAGCAGCACAAAGCTTTGAGCCAAACTTACTGCTAACGTGAGCAAGCAAAAGCCACTGAAGACATTTATTCCATTCTATCCAATTCACTCTTGTGCAGAGTGCCTATGCTTGAAAATATTGCTTAGGTAAGGTTTACGTGGGGCATAGCCCTTGTGCTGGTCAACCGCCAGGGCTGAATATGATCAGTTACCTTTCGTGGGCACTCAAAAATAGTAGCCATTGCTGCTTTGCAAACCTCTTAGCAAGTATCAGAACAAACTAAACATACAGAGTGAAAATCCTGGATCCATCAAAATCAATGGAAGTTTTGCCATTGACTTCAATTATACCATTAGATTGTTATAAAGCTGACTAAAATGTAATAGAAGAGCAAATGTTATGTCCTCACAGGAGAGGACAAATTCTGCAGTCAGTCACAGTAGTACAAGCTCACTGATGTCAGAAATCAGTTCAATGTCCATGGAATTCCATCGAGGCAAGAGACAGCAGAGTTTGGCTCAGTGCCATTAATATATATCACTAATGTCCCTTCCTTTTTTGTCAATCTATTAATTTCCAAGATTGAAAGGTAAATGCTTTGGAATTTCTAGTGAGAGGTATATTGTATTTTCCCACACAAGTATGAAGTGTGAGCTAGATCCGTCCATTTTTTTTACTAGATAGTGTTGTACTTAGGTTTTATTTCAGAGATTTTTTAAACAATTATGCTATTGTATGTAACCTTATTAACTAGTCAGAGAAGGTCAAATTCATTTCCATCCCAAATGCCCACAGGAAGATCTCTAATTCTTTAATAGACAACAACACAGAAAGCAAATCTCCATCAATGGGTTCACCTATACCTATACATTGCTGCTAATTTGTGTTACTGATATACTTAAAATTATTATTATAGGTTTATAACTCTAACAAAGAAATCAATTATTCAGAGCTAAAGGATGATCATATCTGCATTAGTTATTTTTTATTTGACATGTGTACATCAAATGGCTAAAAATAAATTAGATCAGAGTTATACATTACTTATTTCAATGAACTATGGCCAGACATTATAGGAGATTTAACAGCTACGTAATAAAAAATATCTAAATTCTCTCAAATCATGCCTATAGTGCCTGATCTTGCTTCCATACATGCTATTACAGAAACAATCTGGATAACTGATGCACAGTTACTAATATCAGTATTCTATTTCACATCATATATATTATTTTAAAGTATTTTAACAATAACTACAAATCCATAAAGAAATGTATAATGGGATTTATAAACTTGATCCTGAATAAGTTAAAATCTTGCTTTCTGGATGATTAAAATTTCCTCTATACTGGACTGGTAAAAGTCTACATTCTGTTCATTATTTTATGCTATGTAGCACAATTCCAATATACATATAAACACACTAGGCTGTTATTAAATGGTTTGCAGTAATTAGAGCAGGGGTAGGCAACCTATGGCACGGGTGCCAAAGGCGGCACATGAGCTGATTTTCAGCGGCACTCACATTGTCCAGATCCTGGCCACCCGTCTAGGGGCTCTGCATTTTAATTTAATTTTAAATGAAGCTTCTTAAACATTTTAAAAACCTTATTTACTTTACATACAACAATAGTTTTAGTTATATATTATAGACTTATAGAAAGAGACCTTCTAAAAACGTTATATTTATTACTGGCACGCGAAACCTTAAATCAGAGTGACTAAATGAAGACTTGGCACAGCACTTCTGAAAGGTTGCCGACCCCTGAATTAGAGTCATAGAGTTCAAGACCAAAAGGGACCACTAGATCATAGTCTGACCTCTTCCATATCACAAACCTCTAAATATCATGCATCCGCCCCCACACCAAGTCAACAACCTGAATTGACCAAAGTATTACAGCCTTCAGGAGCCCAAACTACTGTAAAACTGGTTGTCAAATTACATGTTATGACCAAAAAAGTTATGACAAAAAAATCATGGCACACAATATTTTAATTAACACTATACAAGTTTCTTGTGGAACATTATGAGAAAAATTCAAATAAATACCTTTATTTTATAATAAGATTGTTTAAATACACTTAGCTACTCTGGACATAGGCAGAACTAAATTTGTAAAGATACATAGAGGAATTTTACTCAATAATGCACTGGATGGCATAAGAAAGACCATGACCTTTTATGGAACAAAGCCATTAGTATCACATTTTTTGTTCAAGAAGTCATAGACAGGACAAACATACATCCTTAACTATCATAAACTATAAATCCTTGAGGCACAAAACATTCATATCAGTAAGTCTACTGAAGGCCTCACAGAAATCAGATGTGCAATCACTTTGTTTAATGCACTACAGGATGGCACTTAGATATCACAAAGAAGATCACAGTCTAAAAATACAATCAAAATGGTAAATCTAGGCAACTGCCACACAGAAAACAAAGTGAGCAGATTCAATTTAAGGGTATAAAAATATCGTAAGCATTTAGGCTTTTACCCTACTCCTTTAAAGGGCCATAGTAACTCATGGACCAGAGTCTCTAGCTATACTAATGTAGATGGTTAAACAGGCTACTTAAACTAAACTGCTATCTTCTGCCAATATTTGTGTATCTACATGGAAGTCTAACTCAACATAGGCCATGACACAGGAAAACACTTAGGCATGTGCTTAACTTTAAGCATATGGTTGTCTATTGACTTCAATGAGACATAAGCATCTCTTCTAGAATCAGGACCCTGATTTGTGTTGTAATGAAACAACTTTGTATCAAAGTGTCAAACTGTTTCATTAAAACACAAACAGGAGACACTTTAAAGATACAATGTTTCAATTAGTACTAAGTAGCAGCTGCCCTTACTGATTTTAAAAATGAAAAAACCTATTGTATTATGTCACATTATGACATGCAAATAGCAGAAGCATTCATATAAATATAAAACTAAGAATCCATAAATAAACTTATACATAAAAATTATATCTAAAAATTTCCCATGAACTGGAAACACTGAATTTTGATCAGGTATAGTGCTCAGTGCTATCCTATATCCATTTTCAATCATTATTAATTTGTTAATGACTAGCAAGAGTATTAAGATATACTAGCTTTGCCACTGGTCTTTATCTGTTTTACTTTCTCTTTACTTGACCTCCAAATGGATTATTATAAATGCTGAAGTAGTGATATTCCTAATAATCTGATCTTATAGCCATGCCATATGCAGAACTCCCACTGATGTCAATGAGTAGCTCCTTTATGTTTTCAATAGAAGAAATATTCCATTCCAATTAAGCTATGCTAAAAATGCTAATAATTAATAATAGTAAGTCATCTCCTTGCTTTAATTTGCTCTGAACTTCTAAGATTTTCCTTGAAGTAATGTTTAATGATTTATAAATGAACTAAAATGTATATAATGATAGAGAACTTCAGTCTGAGTGACATATGCTCGAGATCTCATGCTGCCAGGGCTTATGGAAAATAGATCTTGTCAAACTAACAATTTTTTTATGTAATTCTAAACAGGGAATCATCACTGAGTGGGTGTGTTTCTAGTGGGATCCTACATGGATCAGTTCTTGTCCCTACCTGATTAAATATTTGTATCAATGACTCAGAAGAAAACACAAAATTATTACTGATAAAATATGCATAAGACACACAAAGATTGGGGGAGTGGTAAATAAGAGGATAGGTCACTGATACAGAGCAATCTGAATCGCTTGGTAAACGGCATAAGCAACCAATATATATCGGAATACAGCCAAATGTAATGACTGTCATCTAGGAACAGAGAATTCAGGCTATACTTACAGGATGGAGGGGGGTCTACCCTGGGAAGCAGTGACTTCAGAAAAGATCTGGGTGTCATGGTGGATAATTAGCTGAATATACACTCCTAGTGTGACACTGTGGCCACAAAGGCTAATTTGATCCTTGGATGTACAAATAGGAATATCAAATAGAAGTGGAGAGGTTATATTTAGGGCTGTCAAGAGATTAAAAAAATAATCATGATTAAACAATAATAGAATGCCACTTATTTAAATATTTTGGATGTTTTCTACATTTTCAAATATATTTATTTCAATTACAACACAGAATACAAAGTGTACAGTGCTCATTTTTTAACAGTGAGGGTAGTTAACCACTGAAACAATTTGTTGTGGGAGATTCTCCACCTCTGGAAGTCTTTAAATCAAGATTGGATGTTTTCCTAAAATATATGCTCTAGTTTAACCACAGTTATTTGACATGAAGCAGGAATTAATTCATGGAAGTGCTATGTGTTGTGTTATTTCAGAGGTTAGTCTGATCACAGTAGTCCCTGTTGGCCTTAAAAATCTATGAATCTGTACTTGCTATATTTACATGCAGAACTTGTGAAAGGAAGGCAAAACATTGCCCTTAGTGAGGATCATCCTTTAAGATCTGGGCAGGATACAATGTGATTGTTGCATTTCCCCCCAGATCTGTAATGTTATTATTGAAAGCAGGAAAAACTTGCCAGGATATTTCATGTGCTAAGACTTCTTAGTGGGTGGTAGTGGGCTTTGTGATTTTATAGAACAGATAAAGTAAAGTTATTAGTCTGAGCATGAATTGCTCTCTTTTATGTTCTTGCAGTCCAGAGGAGAAATACCCCCAGTAAATATCATGAAGTCAAGCAGGAAGATCATGGCATTTTGTTATAAACCAGCTTAAGTAGCTAGAGTAAAAGTTTTGCATAAATTCACAAACCTCACATTTTCTCATCTAGTCCCACCCCCTGCTCAAAGGAGGACCAATCTGCTGGTTAAAGGAGGACCAATCTGCTGCTTAAAGGAAGACAAATCCCCAGACAGATTTTTGCCTCGGATCCCTAAATGGCCCCCTCAAGAACTGAACTCTTAACGCTGGGCTTAGCAAGCCATGCTTAAACCACTGAACTATCCCTCCCCTATTTATAGTAATATCTTAAACAACTTGACTAACATTTCCAGCTTTCAACAACTTCAGATCTGGTAAAAAGAAGCAATTTTTTTTGCATTCATCTGCTAGAAAGCACAATGTTTGGATAATATTCTACCCTATGTTTTTATGCAAAAATTTTATTGCCTTGAGCTGGTGAACTCCGTGTATTTGAAACAAATGAGAGTGACATCTGGCCCAGCATCAGCAGACTGGAGCTCCTCCTAGGAAGTAGTAGTAAAATGTCAGCCCTCAAATTTAAGCACATGCTTAAGTTTATCTCTATTCAGCAAAGCAATGAAGCACATTCTTTAGTCTTAGTTAAGTCAATGGCATATATCCCTAAAGTTATACACATGGTTAAGTACTTTGCTGAACAGGGACTGACTGCTGAATTGGGACTTGAGACACCGGCATTGTTACTATAGAATATTGCAAGAGAGAAAGAGCCAAGATATGTGTGGTGTGGTATAAAGGCTCTGTTAACATATGTTCTGGATAACCACATTACTCACAAATGCTGAAGATATAAATTAGTTATCCAGGTCACTGAAAGCTCATCCTACTAGAAGTTTTACACCACTCCAATATCTATTATTTATATGCAATATATTTTACTCAAAAACTATTTGAGGAAAAAAGCTGATAAATTTAACTCAAGTGTAAATATTATCTGAAACAATTTTGCTATGCATAACCATTGTAAGACTGAGTACCTTAGAACCTGCTGTGGCTAGAAGAAGAGGCTGAATGTCCCTTTGGAAAGCTGTGAATTGTCCTGTTGCAATGGTTCAATTCTCTCATTTCTAGCCCCAAAGATTCAAAAGATAACAGAACTTAAACTTGTCTCATGTCCAAGCCTTGTTCTGCATGTCAGAGCAGTGTAATGTTCTTACTTGTTCTGCATGTCAGAGCAGTGTAATGTAGTGGTAGTGGTGATTTTACATTTGTGGGGAAAGTAGAAGACATTTCTCTGCAGACAACTTTTAGATTAAGACTTTCATCAGCATAAATTAATTTAAAAAGCTTTACACACACCAATGGAACCTGGAAAAAGAAGAGATGAAAACAACTGTTTTGACTTTCTATGATTTCTTTATAAATGTTATTTAATGCTTTGATGCTAAGGCAAGAGAGACTCAGAAATACATTAGGCAGACAGGCAGATAGACATACAATATATACTTTTTTATTCACCATGCATTTGATTACCTAAGAGCCTTATTCTGTATCCTTTACTCACATTTCATAGTTCTTGGTCATTAGAACAGTCCAAATGAAGTTTATCCATGTGGGCAAAGGTTACAGAATTGCTATCAGGGTAGAGTATTATCACTGAATTTTACCTTTGATATAACCCCAATATTCCAGATGTTTTTCATTGTACAGTAACTCCTCACTTAACGTTGTAGTTATGTTCCTGAAAAATGCAACTTTAAGAGAAACAATGTTAAGCAAATCCAACTTCCCCACAAGAATTAATGTAAATGGGGGGGGGGTTAGGTTCCAGGGGAAATTTTTTCACCAGACAAAATTTTTACACACACACACACAGAGTATAAATTTTAAAGAAACAATGTAATATTGTACACAGCAATGATGATTGTGAAGCTTGGTTGAGGTGGTGAAGTTAGAGGGTGGAAGAGGGTGGGATATTTCCCAGGGAATGCCCTAC
This sequence comes from Gopherus flavomarginatus, assembly GCF_025201925.1. Classification (NCBI taxonomy): domain Eukaryota; kingdom Metazoa; phylum Chordata; order Testudines; family Testudinidae; genus Gopherus; species Gopherus flavomarginatus. The sequence goes on from NC_066622.1 coordinate 28,588,058, forward strand.
TGCTAAATGATGAACTAGCACTTGGCGGAGCCCTCAAGGGTTAACACATTGTTGTTAATGTAGTCTCACATTCTACAAGGCAGCATGAATGGAGGGAGTGGAGACAGCATGGCAGACAGAGACAGAGACACACACCCTGTGTGTGGGAGAGAGAGAGAAATGTGCATTGCCTCTTTAAGTGTGCTGACCCCACTCAAAGTACATTGCCTTTAAAAAAATCAGGAAGTTGAGACAGCAGCTGTGGCCAGCAAGCTCTCTCCATCCTGAGCCCTGTCCTGTCCCCACCCTGCTCTACATGGAGAAGGGGTAAGAGGGAGGCAGGAGTAGAGGGGAGGGAGACACCCTGACATTAGTCCCCCTCATCCCCCTTCCCTGCACAGCAAGCAGGAGGATCCCGGGAGCAGCTCCAAGGCAGAGGGCAGGAACAGCACATGGCAGTTGGGGGAAGGACAGCTGAACTGCCAGCAATTGGTAGTCTGCTGGGCAACTGCTACACAGGGAACTTAGGGGCGTGCGGAGCTGATAGGGGGGCTGCCAGTCCACCCTGGTTCCAAGCCCTCACCAGCTAGCTGCAATGGGCTGCTCTTCCTGCAAGCAGTGGACGAAGCAGGCGGCTGCCAAACAACATTATAAGAGAGCATTACACAACTTTAAACTAGCATGTTCCCTAACTGATCAACAACATAACAATGAAACAAAGTAAACCGGGATGACTTTAAGAGAGGAGTTAATGAATTAAGTCATATGAGTCTTGTATAATGCAATCTTGTTAGTCTGAGCATACCATCCATTGCTTCTTATTAATTGCAGTACTTTAAATGTGGATTAACTCAAAATTGTAAAGAACTGAGCAGCTTCATCAATAATTAGTTAGTTTTCTGGGGATGTTGGGGAAGTTTTATGTAAAACTTGGTTTCCAACAGTAGTATTAAAATTGATGCTGCCTGTTGACTGGTTTGCTCCCTCCTTCTCTTGGCACTTCTCACACTGAGCCCAGTTCTTCCTTCACTTGCATGCACTTAATCCCATTGATTCTGAGGCTATATCTAAACTGTAATCCAAGGTGTGTCTGCAGCACAGGTAGTCATACCTGTGTCAGCTTCCCCCAAGGAAAAACCAGCATAGCTAAAAACAGTGTATGCGCAGCAGCCTCTGTGCAGGCTGCACAAGCATGCTGGGGACCATGGGTGTCTACTCACATTGATAGCCCATGTTGAAGCCTGTGCCACTGCTATTTTTAGCCATGCTAGCACAGGTGAAGCTAGCACGGGCATGTCTACCTGTGCTGCAATCACACGTCAGATTACAGTGCAAGTCTACACTAAAGATTAGAAAAGGAGGAAAAATGTGGGTTATTGTGTAATTTTAGCATTGAGCCGACAAGTGTCTGCCATTAAGAGACACAAGGGATTCACAGACTCTTTGTCATCAATGCAAGAGCCTGGGAACCTCTCATTGTAGCTTACTTTCTCTCATCTTCCCTCTCTATCTCCCTTAGTTTATCTTTAATCATTGTGGCTCCTACTACTCCAAACTGTGGAAAAATGAAATTGCACACCAAACTGCACTCCGAAGAGCAGGAGCAGCTTGAACATAACTACCTTCATGAAACTATTTTGAAAGCATTGATGATCAGTCAGCACCAGGAGCGACCAACAGAAGTGGCACATAGGCAACATAAGGCCAGATCCAACAAACTGCAGAAGTTAGTGTGAATATTTTCATTTACTTCTGTAGACACTGGATCGTGCCCATAATGAAGAGGCCAATGAATTTTTCAGGTCACTAAAGTTTTTAAGGCTGCATCCTAAGTCTTTGTCTATAATAGGTTTATATAGTTATACGTACACAAAATTTCCACTGTTGCTGACACTGTTTCAAATTCAGTGCAAATAGCAAAGCAGAGTGCTTGCAGCCACCAGCATTTTTAACATGGAGTAATTTAGACTTGTTCTAAGCAGAACAACAAAGTGTTAACAGCCTCATTAGGCACCAAGAGCCTGACCCAGTCTACACTAGACTAGTATTCCCACTGTGGAGCCGCACCAGTATTCTCAACACTTTCCTGGATAAATTGCATGCCTCATACAAATGTCCCAGAGTGTTCCATGCAATGGATTTCAGTTTGCTTTCTTAAATACATGGTAAAGATTACATAGCCGCTCATCATGATCAAGAGGAAGATGGTTGTTTAACAAACCTCCAATTACAGGAAGCTAATTGACTTTCACTCTAGCAGTGGTATGACCATAACTAACACATCACTCTAAACAAAGACACTCACAAGTACCCTTGTGAGTACTTTCCTTGACACAGGAAATAGATAAGTAGGATAATCTTCTTTGTCACAGGCTACTTACAGAATATGTTCTTATGGCCATCCCATGAGTGCAGACTAGTAAAAACAGGTTCCATGAAGAATCATCAGCAGAAATGAAATCCCTGCATAGGACTGGATACACATTGCTTGTCTGGATTTGTAGCTCCAATATACTTATAAAAACATATCTTGATAGATGTGGGCAGAGAGTTGGCTTTGGAACCCAAACTGTGATGAGATGGATATCTTGTCACATGCACACATGGAGTGTTAAATATTCTGCATTAAATGAAACTGAAAGTGTTGGGGGAAATGACCTGGGCTTAGGCCTTTACATGCTGTTTGTGTGAACTGCAATACAGTATTTCAGAAACCTACCATATAGTGCCAACTGAGGACCTAGCTATAGTGAGACCAGTCAATGTTAACTAATCATTTATTAAACAACCTTCTAAACATGAAAAAGGGAGGGGAAATCACCACAGGTAACAGTTCAGCAGACGTAACAGATAAATAAGGGTTTGGCTCTATAAGTCATATCTTGGCAAGGGCTGAGCACTATCAACTCCCATAAACTTCACTGACTGCATCTTCCAGGATTGGTCCTGCAAATATGCCAACTGCCATGATGCCACATGCTCTTTGTACAAGACAACAGTGGCTTTGGGTCTAACACCTTAGCAAACGGGTTGATCTTAGTCTCTGCAGATAATAAAGGATTCTGAAAACAGGATTTGCTTCAGAACTATTTTTTACCTTTGGGAACATGAGAGAGTATTTACTATTTCAATTCATTATGCAGAGCACAGATCCACAGCACAACTTGCTGCACACACATTAAATCTATTAACATTTATAGAAATTAAATGTGCCATGCTGTAGAATAGAGGGCCATATTTTGTCCTTCTGCACTAAAACCTGTGGGAGGAAGGCAGAAGGCCCATTCTTGGAATGACTGTCTCAGTAGGAAAGGATTTCAGGGGTTCAGAGACAAGGCAGAAGTACAGGCTCCAAATTCTTTGGGGAGAGGATACTGCAGACATATAATGAGATCTGATGTCTCCATGGTGATGACCGGTCCCCTTTCCCCGAAGGCAGCTAGATCCCTCAGGAAACAAACTGCCACTGGCTTCCTCTGGACCCCATACCTCCGCAAACCCATCTTCCATGTTCCTTTCTGTGCCCTCAACCAGTTCTGCAGTATTCTTCTCGTATACATTGAAAGGACCACGTTTGCCATAGTTATTAGAGAACAATCCTGAACTGGAAGGGGGATGAACTAGATGACCTAACAGAGCTTTCCCTCTCTAATGTTTATGATTCTGGAGCTCCACTAGTGATCACGAGAATGCTAATTTATGAATGGCTGAGCCACAAGTGAATTACAGTACAACTGTAATGGAGTGTGATCTGTGGAGCATGGAGGAGGTAGGAATATGGAGCTCAGTGTATTATATTCCTTTTACATATGAGCTGATATTCAGTTTAGAGGGAAAAAAACACTAATGATGCAGCTGATGTCTTGTTAGAAAACATCTGAACTGTGACCAAGTTTTCCTGACAAGAACTCGTAATCGGTATAGAAATGAGAGGCTTAGTCATTGGGAAAATAAAGACTAAATCAGTGATGTAAATTGAGTCAATGATGGAATCTGATTTTTTTTCTTTTTTAGGAAAGAAGAAATTTTTAACTCATTGAATGTACCAGTGTATTAATAAGCTTCCTTCTCTTCAGCATCAGAAGGGAAGTAAGAGTACAGTACCTAGAGGATAAACAGTGAAATAAAACTTTTTCTGAATATTTTAAAATTCAAAGCATGCATGTCTCTGCATAAGGCCATGCGTGTGTGACTAGCACCAAATATCCTTGACAACTTTTAGCCTCTTACCATATATAAATGAAAGGCAAATCTAGAAGATAATTTAATTTGACAGACCTCTATACACACTCCTCTCCTAGAGAGACAGACATGAGTTTTCCACAAGACAGAAGTAATCCTTGTAACAGAATGTAGTTACTTGCTGATCACACACCATAGCCATTCAATTGATAAGAAGGAAGACAAGCCAAACTGTTTTGGAAATGTTTTGTCAGTCTTAATTAATACATTAATGAACAATGGACCAGATCCTGGCCAGCTAGTGAGTGCGTGCCCAAGATAAGGGGGTGACTCAGCTAACTGCTCCCTCAAAACTTGCACTCCGCACAGAGCCTTGCCAGAGTCCCTTTGAGAAGCACAGTTCTTGTTTCCTATTAGCACCCCTGTAGACATTAACTGTTAGAAAAAAGGGGGTTGAACGGCGTCAGTTGAGAACAGGACCACTTCATTGTCCTTCTCTGCCCTTGGAGGTGGCACAGAGGAGGGAACATACTAGCTCCCTCTCCTAGGCAGGCAGAGCTACCACTCTGGAATTCATGCCTTGTAAGCTCCCAGGAGCAATTTTAGCTGACACAGCCAGAATTCCTCCTGGAGGCTCCAACTGCGGAACTGCCCCTCTGCATTGTCACTCTGTCAGAGTGCACCAAGGACAGAATCTTGATGAATAAATAATAATATTTATATGTATTTAGTACATTTCATCCCAAAGGATCCAAAAGCAATTTTCAACTGTAAAAACACAGCATCGCTGAAACTCAGCCACGTCTGGGATGAAGGGAGGCAACCAACTATGCAGCCTAATGTGAAAAAGTGTGCATGGGACAGTTTTTGCCAAGTATTCTTGAGAGAAAAACAACTTTTACAGAAAGTGCCATGGGATATTTATAAAACGCTACAAATATCAACAAGCTTTCTTGTAAAAAACCTACCATTTCTATACTTCTTATGGGTTTTTCTACCTAGGCCTCTGACTGACCCAAATACTATGTGTATATGTGTGTGCACACACATGCTGATATATATATTCCAGCACAACAGAACTATCAGTATTCTCTCAGTGTGCCAAGATGGCAATTTTTTGTTATGTATCATTTGCAGCTTGCTGCAGTCATCCCACAAAAATTAGTATATATCCCTATTGCAGAGAGAAATACATATATTTAATTGTTTTCTGAAGCTTCCTTCTTTACTGCAGTGTGACAAGCTTTATGAGAAAGCAATATTTTATATACACATGCATACATATATACACACACATATAAATAATTATTTATCTTGTTTTTTAAAGTTCTTTCCAAGCTTAGCAGACACTCGGCAAAGTATCACTATTGTCCATTGGTAGCCAAGTGTCTCAAATCATATACGCATCACAAATAGCAATAATGTTGAAACCATAAAGACCTTTAAAACGTACTCTAGAGTCCAAATTTTTATTATTGCCTATCCACAAGTGTATGTGCAAAAATAAACCTCACGTTATTTGTGTTTGTAGATACTACAATTGCATGCATGACCAGAGAGACATCTAAGCCTAGGCCTATCCGTCTTGGAGATGTTATATAATGGCTTTTCTGTTATGGTCCCTTTATGGGTTATGAGTTCCATCCCAATAGCACTGGAGAGTGGAGAAACTATATACTTGGATTGTACATGGATTTAATTAGTATTGCTATGCAATACACCAAACTACCTCAGAGAACAATACTTCAGAATTTTACATGCCTTTCCTTTAAAGATTTCAAAGTGCTTTACAAAGATTAATGAATTAAGCTTCACAACCCCCCTGTGAGATAGGGATGCATTATCCCCACTTTAAAGCTATGGACACTGAGGCGCAGACAGGCAAAATGATTTATCCAAGGTCTCACATCAAGACAGTGGCAGAGCTGAGTCATGAGTCCTGACTTCCATTCATCTACTGTAACCATGACCTATTGTACTACAACATAGAATCAAATTAAAGCTACCTAACAAATGAGTCACTTTGTTTATTTTTTCAGAAGTTTTCTTGTCCATGTACCTTTTATATCCCAGTGAAATGTCATCCACTAAGCCCCTCAGTTAGTTCCCAGAAAGCTGCTCAAAAATGTCAAACATAATGAAAAAAACAGAAAGCTGATTACATCCACTTCTGCAGTTCCCACTCTCAGAGGCTTTGTAGATTCTTTTAACTTCATTAATTAAACCTGACTTATAGGAGCATGCTACCACCTCCACTGCTGCTGTTCTCAACAGTATCAGTAGATTCTTATCCCTCAGAAGAATACCTCTTGAAGAATAACACAGTGCTGGTATTAGCTGACAGTTCAAGAAACCATTTGTTCTACTGAATCCTGTGGACAGCATTGCTGTCAAGCTGCCCCTTCCTTCTTCACATAGCAAATTCTTCAAAGACCCAAAGAGCTCTAGTAGAGATGAGCTAAAGAACTTGCATCATATCTATTGGATAGAAGTATTGGCAGCAGCACTATCAGTGGCACACTAGGGTGACACAAAGCACTGACAGCACCCTACCAAAATATACTTCAGAGAAACTGAGGAGGAGAAGCTGACGATTGTATATGCTTCTGCTATAAGTTCAAACTGAAAAGAAAAACTAAAAGAAGGTGAGGGAGAAGCCTGCTTTGTGGTGTGAAGCAATCTTTCCTCTGTGACATCAACATTGTTTCTATAGCAACCTACAGTGATGCAACTGAGGGATCTGATGATTTCTGACAGGAGCAGCTGAACTCATAAGAAACAAGCATTCTGGCTTTATGCAAATTATCTTAAGTAATAAAGACTAAACGAAGCACAGGACTTATTAGTAATAGATAAAACACACAGATAACCACAACAGATTCTAAATTGAATCGAAGTTTGCCCCCTAAATTTGTCCACAGCTTTTGATAAAAATGGGCCAAATTCAGATCTGATGGAAGTGGCTTCAATGGCATTGCTTATACCTATTAATCTGTATTTATAAAGCATCCACGTGTGGTATCTGAGTCAAAATCAAATCTGAATCTAGCTCACGATTTCCCTTTCTTTTGTATAGATGTATGGGTAGGTTCTTCTTTTATATTATACATATGATACTGAATGTTAATAAGTTATTAGCCCAGAATCAGACTGTCATTTTTCAGATACTTTCCTGAAGGCCAGAGGCCAAATCCTCAATTAGTGTAAACTGGCAAGGCTCAAGTGAAATCCCTGAAGCTTTGTGGTTTTACAAAAGCTGAGAATCTGGCCCAAAACTCCTACCTTGGGACCTGCTCCTGGCTTCTCTGATGCCAGTGAAAAACTCCATTGGAGCAGGATACGGCCTTTTGTTACTGTGCTGTCAGGCAAACACACTGCAACTGTCAGGCAAGCACAGCGCAAACACACTGGATGGATATTTCAGTCTTGATCCAGCTCTGTTATTATTTATATTATGGTAGTGCCCAGAGTGCAATCAGCATCACACACACACACACACACACACACACACACACACACACACACACACACACACACACACACACACACACACACGAAGATACAGATTCTGCTCTAAAGAGCTTACCATCTACGATGTTAATTCCTACGCCAACTGCTGTTTCTTTATGGTGAGCTAAACTTTCTTCCAATTAACGCCTTAATTCCTCCCTCTTTTCATTATGCTGACAAATGTCCTACTACTCCTACCTCAGAGGACACTGGCCTTGCTTTCCTGAGTCATATAGAACAAGGTGCCATCACAATGGTCACAGCGGGCAAGTGGAATGGCAGCTCTGCAATGGGGTGCAGAACACCTCACGAGCAGCCTTTCTCCTCTGTGCTGCCCTTGAAGATCTCCACACTGCTCAAGTGGAGAGGAGCATGTAGCCCCTAGCGAGCAGCCCTTCCACACCACAGCACAACTTGCTGAACTGCGTAAGTTTTAAGCTATAAACCACCTGAGTGATCTTCCTGTTCGACAAGGGATAAAGGCAGAAAATAGCATTAAAGATTTAAGGTAAAGAACACTGCAGACTAAAATGAGAGCAGCACCATTCATGTCATTAGAGCTAAGGGTTTGTCAGGACTTTCATTATAATGCTCATTTCTCTGCTGTCACTCCAGGCTAAAATTTGGCAGAGCAGAAAACTCCAAGCACAGACAGACACAATAAGAAGAGGGTGAAAAAAGAAAAGCAACGGCTCCAAGGATGGCACCCAGCAATACCATTACATGTCAAGAGCAAATAGGATTTTACAAAATATGAAATGAAGTTTTTTTTTGTGTATGTTTGATGCTAAATGGGCCTGATTCTCCTCTTACCTGCTCTGGTATAAGTCAGGAGTAATCACACTGAACGCAATAGAGATATAATGCTGTGAAACTAGTCAGAGAGGAGTAACAGACCAAAAGAGTGCAAAATATTACTACAGCGATTTAAGTAACAGTATAGTGGAAATCAATAGGCTGGGGGGACAGAGAAGGCTGACTACACACAAACACTGTCAATGCTCTGGAATCAGACTTCTTGCTAAGGACTGATGGGTGAGCCCCAGTGGCTCATGAGATTGATATTCAGCAAAGTAATGGTATCTTCCTCCTTCCTTCCCTTCAGAGTTGAGAGCTGTATGCCATAAATTCGCAGTCCACAGAATGAAAAAGCAGAGCTGAGAATGAAAACACCTCCCATATTGCAACAAGGACTATTTTAAACTAGTTTGATTGCCTTTAAGATCAATTTAATTTATATATAAACACCTTTAACAATTTTTAAGAACTTAAATGATACGGCTAATATGAAATAAGGGTGGCCCATAAATAGAAAACAAGATGAGGCAAAAAGACAGTGAACAGGAGCAGCCAACAGGGAAATTTGCAAGGAAGTTCTCCAGGTGAAGGAGGAGCGACTATGTAACCCCAAGGAGTGAGTCTGTTGTCTGTTAGTTTGCTTATTGTGTGCTTGCTTGCTCTGTGCCTTGATTGAAGTTAATAGAGTGGTCTGTTAATAGCTGTGTGCTGAGCGTAGTGGACCGCTAGGCAAGGCTGCGAACTTCCTAACAAGGCTCTATCCTTTGATCCCTAGCCCCTTTAGAATCCTGTGACAAGAGGGATGGGCTAACTCAGAACAGGGGTTTAAAAGATAGCTCCTAAGCAACTAGAGGAGCTAGTCAACAGGAAGTAACACGCAAGGGAGTTCTGGGAGGGAGTTTAGAGAGGGAGCATGAGAGCGAGAAACACCTAACAAGTGTACTCTAATCTTAGACCAATAAACCCCGTTCTCCCCCAAAAATATATAAAAAACCCAAAGAACAAAGAAAACCCCAGCAACACTAAAAATAATGCAGACGGAAGTCCAGCAGCAAAGTGGGGGCTATCCAGTTTATTGCACTGAATGCAGAAGGTATGATTACCTACCTCGTGGGCAGGTATGTGTGCATTCGGTGCAAGCAACTCATGGTACTCAAAGACCAAATATGGCTCTTGTAATCTGAGTGGCTGAACTGGAGGAGCTTAGGGAGACAGAGAGGCACATAGATGAGACTTTCAGGGACACAGTACAGTGGTCCCACCCCCAGTCAGACAGCCTCTGTGCTGTGGAGGAGGAGGAAAGTCTTGGAGAAGGAGAACATCAAGCTGAAGCCGAGGGAAAAGATCCCATAACTGGGACCCTCTTTCCAGATGATGTCATGGTTATTTTCACACTGATGATACCTTTCTGGTGGAGGGAAACCCAGTTGTTAGGAAGGGACAGGTAATAGTAATGAGGGATTCAATTATTAGAAATATAGATAGCTTGTTTTGTGATGACCAGGAGAACTGCATGGTGAGTTGCCTGCTCGGTGTGAAGGCTGCAGACCTTTCATGACATCTAGATAGCCTTATGTGCAATGCTGGGGAGGAGCCAATGGTAGCATACATGTAGCGACCAATGACATAGGGAAATGCAGGAAAAAGGTCCTGGAGGCCAAATTTAGGCTGCTAGGTAAGAGATTATGGTCCAGGACAACCACGGTGGCATTCTCTGCAGTGCTTCCAGTTCCATGCACAGGGCCAGTTGGACAGACAGAATTGCAAGGTCTCAAAGAGTGGATGAGATGAGGATGTTTGGAGAAGGAATTTAGATTTATTCAGAACTGGGGAACCTTTGAGAAAGGAGGATCCTATATAGGAAGGGTGGGCTCCATGTAAACCAAAATGGAACCAGATTGCTGGCATGTTACATTAAAAAGGTCATAGAGTAAAGTAAGGGCTGGGGGAAAGCCGACGGATGAGGAGGAACATACGGTTAGGACGGAGACATCCCTTGAGGGGGCTATTGAAGGGGATAATTTATATCTTAATAAAGAGGAGAGGATAGAAGCTCATAAAGTACAGGTAGAACTAAAGAGAAACAGTCAAACAAAAGAGTCCCAGTCAATTATATCACATTAAGACAGACAGCTAAATATTGACAAATTTTATAAGTGCTTGTATAGAAATGCTAGAAATCTAAACACTAAGATGAGTGAACTGGGTGAGTGCCTGGTATTAAATGAGGATATAGATATAATAGGCATCATAGAAATTTGTTGGAATGATGATAATCAATGGAACATGGTAATGGTAATGCCAGGATACAAACTGTATAGGAATAACAGAGCCAATTGTGCTGGTGGGAGTGGTGCCAGGGTTTTTGGCACCCTAGGCAGGGGTCCTTCCGCACACCTAGTCATTGGCGGCAATTCTGCGGCAGGGGGGTCCTTCTGTGCTCCCGGTCTTCGGGGCACTTCGGCGGTGGGTCCCGGAGCAAGTGAACGACCCGCCGCAGAATTGCCACCGCCGAACCAGAGCACGGAAGGACCCCCCGCCGCCGAATTGCCACCGAGGGCTGCAAAATGCCGCCCTCCCAAATCCTGGCGCCCTAGGTGACCGCCTAGGTCGCCTAAATGGAAGCGCCAGCCCTGGGGAGTTGCACTAGAATCAGGGACAGCTCCAGGCACCAGCATGCCAAGCATGTGCCTGGGACGGCAAGCTCTGAGAGGCGCTCTGATAGTCCCTGTGAGGGGGGCAGGCAGGCTGCCTTTGGTGGTTTGCCTGCAGGACGTCCGCCGGCCCTGCGGTTTTGGCGGCAATTCGGCGGCAGGTATGCTGAAGCTGCGGAACCAGAGGACCTCCCGCAGGCATGCCCCTGAAGGCAGCCTGCCTGCCGTGCTTGAGGTGGCAAAATACCTAGAGCTGCCCCTGACTAGAATGTTAAATCAAATATAGTAAAAATCTTAAATGAATCAAACTGTACCATAGAATCTCTACAGCTAGAAATTTCATGCTTGAATAATAAGAGTATAGCAGTAGGAATATACCACCAATCACCTGACCAGGATGGCAAAAAGACATCCTTTAAAAATTGAAAGTCCAATCCTAGTGAGGAAAATAGAAAGGACCATAAACTCTGGCAAATGAAGTATAAACGTATAATTAGGCAGGTCAGAAAAGAATATGAAGAGTAATTAGCAAAAGACACAATAACAGCAAAAAAAATGTAAGTACATCAGAAGCAGGAAGTCTGACAAACAGTCACTGGACAAGCAAGGTGCTAAATGAGCACTCAAGCAAAAAAAACTTCATTACAGAGGATAGGGGGGAGATTCCTACACCTCAGCCATTCTTTTTAGGTGACAAATCTGAGGCATTGTCCCAGATTGACATGCAAATAAAGTAGCTTTTGGAACAAATTGATAAATTAAATAGTAATAAGTCACCAGGACCAGATATATTCATCCAAGAGTTCTGAAGGAACTCAGATATGAAGCTACGGAACTACTAATTCTATCGCTTAAATTAGCCTTTGTACCAGATGACCGGAGAATTGGTAATGTAATGCCAAAGGCTCCAGAGGTGATCCTGGCAATTATGGGCCAGGAAGCCTAACTTCAGCATCAGGCAAATTGGCTGAAACTATAGTTAAAAAGAGAATTATCAGACACGCAGATGAACACGATATGTTGGGGAAGAGTCAACACAGCTTTTGTAAAGAGAAATCATGCCTCATCAATGTATTAGAATTATTTGAGGGTGCCAACAAGCACGTGGACAAGGGTGATCCAGTGAATATTGTGTTCTTGAATTTTCAGAAAGCCTTTGACACTGTCCCACACCAAAAGCTCTTAAGCAAAGTAAGCAGTCATGGGACAAGAGGGAAGGTCCTCTCATGGATTAGTAACTGGCTAAAAGGTAAGAAATAAAGGATAGGAATAAATGGTGAGTTTTCACAGTGGAGAAAGGTAAACAATTGTGTCCCCCAAGGATCTGTATGGTGACCAATGCTGTTCAACATATTCATAAATGATCTGGAAAAAGGGGTAAACAGTGAGGTGGCAAAGTTTGCAGATATACAAAATGACATCAGATAATTAAGTCCAAAGCTGACTGCAAAGAGTTACAAAGGGATCTCACAAAACTAGATGACTGGGAACACAATGGCAGATGAAATTCAGTGTTGATAAGTGAAAAGTAATGCACACTGGAAAACATAATCCCAATGTTACATACAAAATGATAGGGTTTAAATTAGCTGTTACTACTCAAGAAAGAGATCTTGGAGTCATTGTGGATAGTTCTCTGAAAACATCAACTCAACATGCAGCAGCAGTCAAAAACGTTAACAGAATGTTAGGAACCATTAGGATAGATGATAAGACAATAAATATCATAATACCACTCTATAAATCCATGGTCTGCCCACACCTTGAAATCTGCATGCTGTTCTGGTTGCCTCATCTCAATAAATATATGTTAGAATCAGAAAAAGTACAGAGAAGGGCAACAAAAATGATTAGGAGTAAGGAACAGCTCCCGTCTGAGGAGAGATTAAAAAGACTGGAACTGTTCAGCTTAGAAAAGAAATGAATAAGGAGGGAATACGATAGAGATCTACAAAATCATTACTGTGTGGAGAAAATGAATAAGGAAGTGTTATTTACCCCTTCATGTAACACAAGAACCAGTGATCTCCCAATGAAATTAATCAGCAGCAGGTTTAAACTGTGGAACTCATTGCTAGGAGATGTTCTGAAAGTCAAAACAGCAAAGAATCCTGTGGCACCTTATAGACTAACAGAGGTTTTGGAGCATGAGCTTTCGTGGGTGAATACCCACTTCCTCAGATGCATGTAATGGAAATATCCAGGGGCAGGTATATATATGTGTGCTAGCAAGCAAGCTAGAGATAACGAGGTCAGTTCAATCAGGGAGGATGAGGCCCTGTTCTAGCAGTTGAGGTGTGAAAACCAAGAGAGGAGAAACTGGTTCTGTAATTGGCAAGCCATTCACAGTCTTTGTTCAATCCTGAGCTGATGGTGTCAAATTTGCAGATGAACTGAAGCTCAGCAGTTTCTCTTTGAAGTCTGGTCCTGAAGTTTTTTTGCTGCAGGATGGCCACCTTAAGGTCTGCTATAGTGTGGCCAGGGAGGTTGAAGTGCTCTCCTACAGGTTTTTGTATATTGCCATTCCTAATGTCTGATTTGTGTCCATTTATCCTTTTCCGTAGAGACTGTCCAGTTTGGCCGATGTACATAGCAGAGGGGCATTGCTGGCATATGATGGCGTATATTACATTGGTGGATGTGCAGGTGAATGAACCAGTGATGGTGTGGCTGATCTGGTTAGGTCCTGTGATGGTGTCGCTGGTGTAGATATGTGGCCAGACAACTCTCCAATACCAAATTCTACAGGCCACTTCCCTCAGATCCCACTGAGGAATACACTAAGAAACTACAGCATCTACTCAGGACACTCCCTACACTAACACCAGAAGAAATCAACATACCCCTAGAGCCCCGACCAGGGTTATTCTATCTACTACCCAAGATCCACAAACCCGGAAATCCTGGACACCCCATCATCTCGGGCATTGGCACTCTCACTGAAGGACTATCTGGATATATGGACTCTCTACTCAGACCCTATGCCACCAGCACTCCCAGCTATCTCCGCGACACCACTGATTTCCTGAGGAAACTACAATGTATTGGTGACCTCCCAGAAAACACCATCCTAGCCACCATGGATGTAGAGGCTCTCTACACAAACATCCCACACACAGATGGAATACAAGCTGTCAGGAACACTATCCCTGATGATGCCACAGCACAACTGGCTGCTGAGCTCTGTGCCTTTATACTTACACACAACTATTTCAAATTTGATGACAATATATATCTCCAGATCAGTGGCACTGCTATGGGCACCCGCATGGCCCCACAATATGCCAATATCTTCATGGCCGACCTGGAACAACGCTTCCTCAGCTCTCGTCCACTCACACCCCTTCTCTATCTACGCTACATTGATGACATCTTCGTCATCTGGACCCATGGGAAAGAGACTCTGGAAAAATTCCACCATGATTTCAACAGCTTCCACCCCACCATCAACCTCAGCCTGGACCAATCTACACGGGAGGTCCACTTTCTTGACACCACGGTGCAAATAAGTGATGGTCACATTACCACCACCCTATATCGAAAACCCACCGACCGCTATGCCTACCTTCATGCCTCCAGCTTCCATCCCGGGCACATCACACGATCCATTGTCTACAGCCAAGCACTGAGGTACAACCGCATCTGCTCTAACCCCTCAGACAGAGACCAACACCTACAAAAGCTCCACCAAGCATTCTCAAAACTACAATACCCGCACGAGGAAATAAGGAAACAGATCAACAGAGCCAGACGTGTACCCAGAAGCCTCCTACTGCAAGACAAACCCAAGAGAGAAACCAACAGGACTCCACTGGCCATCACATACAGCCCCCAGCTAAAACCCCTCCAACGCATCATCAAGGATCTACAACCCATCCTGGACAATGATCCCACACTTTCACAGGCCTTGGGTGGCAGGCCAATCCTTGCCCACAGACAACCTGCCAACCTGAAACATATTCTCACCAGCAACTGCACACCACACCATAATAACTCTTGCTCAGGAACCAATCCATGCAACAAACCTCGATGCCAACTCTGCCCACATATCTACACCAGCGACACCATCACAGGACCTAACCAGATCAGCCACACCATCACTGGTTCATTCACCTGCACATCCACCAATGTAATATACGCCATCATATGCCAGCAATGCCCCTCTGCTATGTACATCGGCCAAACTGGACAGTCTCTACGGAAAAGGATAAATGGACACAAATCAGACATTAGGAATGGCAATATACAAAAACCTGTAGGAGAGCACTTCAACCTCCCTGGCCACACTATAGCAGACCTTAAGGTGGCCATCCTGCAGCAAAAAAACTTCAGGACCAGACTTCAAAGAGAAACTGCTGAGCTTCAGTTCATCTGCAAATTTGACACCATCAGCTCAGGATTGAACAAAGACTGTGAATGGCTTGCCAATTACAGAACCAGTTTCTCCTCTCTTGGTTTTCACACCTCAACTGCTAGAACAGGGCCTCATCCTCCCTGATTGAACTGACCTCGTTATCTCTAGCTTGCTTGCTAGCACACATATATATACCTGCCCCTGGATATTTCCATTACATGCATCTGAGGAAGTGGGTATTCACCCACGAAAGCTCATGCTCCAAAACCTCTGTTAGTCTATAAGGTGCCACAGGATTCTTTGCTGCTTTTACAGATCCAGACTAACACGGCTACCCTCTGATACTTGAAAGTCAAAAGTATAACTGAGTTATAAAAAACAATTAAATTAAGTTCATGGAGGATAGGTCCATCATTGGCTATTAGCCAAGATAGTCAGGGCTGCAACTCCTTTACATGGGTGTCCCTAAACCTCTGACTGCCAGAAGTTGGGACTAAATGACAAGGGATGGATGACTTGATAATTGCCCTTTTCTGTTCATTTTCTCTGAAGCATCTAGCACCAGCCACTGTTGAAAGACAAGATACTGGGCTAGATGAATCTTTGGTTTGACCCATTATGGCCATTTTTATGACACCTGAGATTTATTCCTAGCTCTGCCATTAATTACTATGTGACTTAGGACAAATCATTTAACTTCTCTCTGCCTCAGTTTCCCCATATATGAAAATGAGGATAATAATACACACTTTGAGATGTGTGGATGAAAAGTACTATACATGCAAAGTATGAGTATTGCATAATGCTTGATGCCCATTTTCAATATTAATTATGATGGACAACTTACATTGATAATTATATAGACCCCAATCCTGTTAAACTTACTAGGGTAAAACTCCCAGTGATTTCAGTGGGAATTTTATCTGAGTAAAGACTTCAGGTCTGGGACAATGATACTTATCCTCTTGCTCTGGAAGCACAGATAGATCTTTGTAGCTCCACATGTGTCTGGGTGAGATGCCATGCAACATTCCTACATCAGTGGATTTGCTGATCAAAAGAAAACATATATTCTGCTCATCACATGATAGCACTGATGGATACAAAATTAATGCAGTATTAAAATCATTTACACAGAGAGAGAGAGAGTTATTATGAGTTACAGTCAAATTAGAGTTGGTAGCTGAGTAATTTTTGTTGTAGTTATTAAAAATATGGTTGCTAATGTTGCTATTTTTATTATATAATAAACGTTAGGGATATTAGTGTGTGTTAAGACTGCTGAATAATTTTTTGGCATTCAGCAACACAGAGGAGAAAATTGCTCTTCTTTCTGTTGATTTAAGGTTGAGCACAATGGCTAATGAGCAGAACTCTGCTTCTCTCCTTGTGATTGTGTTGTTCGAGAATGGCATGCTGTTTGCTAAAGACATAAATCAAACATACCAGTCCATTTTCCTGGCACTCTCAGTCTGCTCCCTTTGTGCAAAATACTGATACTTTAGAGATGCAATGATTTAGTGTGTCATTGTGCTAATGTAACAGATGGCACAGGTATGGAAAATGAATGAATAAATGAACAATGAGAGACTCACTTTGGATTCTGTCAATATATGAGCTTTTAGTAATACCAATTCAAAAGAGCTAGTGTTGGGTCTTTCTGATAAATTTGCTCTCTTTTTAAATGCTGTCTAGTTTGTAATGAGATATGAATTTAGAAAATACGTAAAAGAAAATTGGTGCAAGGTTTCTATCTACTTATTTATACAGTTAAGTGAATGGTGTGATGAGGTAAAACATTTAATGTATCTTAACAACTGAGGTTATCATCTGTGTGATGCATAAGAGAATACCAATTACTGTACTTAGCTCAGCTTTGAACCTAAGGTGTTCTGATTCCAACACCGCAAATGTCTACGACCTCCAGAACAACTCTGAGAGCATGAGAAACTCTATCCTGCACAGAGGGCCAGCACAGGACGCATCTTCCACTTAATCCCCAACACCCCAAAAGAGGTCTTAAATTGGAGTTAAGATGTACATGGGGCTCATGCTGGCCATCTGCACAAGAGTAAATATTCCTCAAAAAGAATAGATTGGAAAGGGCAGAAGAAAGCCTTTACTTAAGCTTAAAGCTTCACTGTGTTAACAGATACACTTCAGGATCTTATAATTCATCCCCAACACACGTGCACTTCCATTCCACCCATCCCACCACCACTTTTTAAAACTATCTTCTATAGTCTCTTCTCATGCTTGTAGAAATATGCAAAACAGCTGACCAGGGTCATGCACGCTGTATGAATACACTTTTCCATTGCTCCTAAGTGATGCATATAGACTCCGGTGAGGGGATAAGACAATTCAGAAGATTCTACATAATTGGAACTTGATGTTATCACCAGTTTACTTATTGCTAAGGAGAATATTTTACTATCCACTTGCCACTCTACCACTGCCAACTGAATGGATAAACATGACTATCCACTTGAACACTTAACACAGTGAGACATGCATATTACAGTATTCCACAATAATGGATAAAAACACTAAAGTTTATAATAGCATTACTGAAGTGTTTTCATAAGGGAATCTGAGGACCTGATCCTACTCCCATCTATTTCAGTGAGAGTAACTCTCGCTGTAACTTCAAACTTTGTCCTGAAGCAATTTGTCAAACACTGTGAAAGCAGCTCTGCTTCAGTGTTTAGAGACATAGTGCTTGTTTTTTACTTTTGTAAAATCAATGGAAAAGTCACTCGTCTTCTGGAGAAATCATTACTATTTCTGTAGGTTGGTTTGTTTTTTTAGTTTGGGATGGAGGTTGATTTTTTTCATTTGGTGTTAAACAATTATACACTTGTGAAGTTTTTGTGTGTATTATACAGCTTGTAGTCATCTGGCAGCTCTAATGTTTTGATGTTCAAGACAGCAAGTGGGAATGTGCTGCTCAGCCTGGAGAACATTACTAGTTCTGCTTTAGGGGGAAAAAAACATTTTAATTAGAGCAGATCAGAAAATGGAATTTCCATCCCACCAGAAATTCCAAATTTGCTTTTGATGCAAGTCTTGATGAAAAGATACCTTGCAGACTGAAAATTCTCAGATGTTGCAATTTGGAAGCATCAAAATAGCCATATTGAAATGTTTTGTTTCGATAATGTCAAAAGGTAATGGAGACTCACCCATCACTGGGGTGCCTCCTTGTAGCTATATCTGGGTGTGATGGGGCGTCTGCACCACACTAGCCCATAAAGGGTTAATAGAACCCTAAGGAGGCTGCGCAACAGACAGCCAATGGGAGAGGACCCTAGGGAGGCTGTGCAGGAGACAGCCAATTGGAGAGTGCTACGAGGAGCAGCCAATCCAGGCTGGGCAGGCCCTTATAAGAAGAGCTGCCGGGCAGAGCAGGTCAGTCACTTCCTGGAGCTTGAGGAGGACTGGCTGCCTTGCAAGCAGAAGGCAGCAAGCATCTTGGACAGAACAGTGCTGGGCAGTATCAGGGGAACAAGAGTGAGCTGGCTGACTGCTGACATGCTGAGACCCTGAGACAAGGGCAGAAAAGGTGCTGAGGCTGCGGGGAAGTGGCCCAGGGAAGTAGATTGTGAGGTTGGAGGGGATGCAGCATGCGGCTGCCATCTACAGCCTTGTGCTGGGACCCAGGGCTGCGACCCAGAGTAGTGGGTGAGCCCAGGTTCCCCCACTCCCATCGAGGAAGTGTCTGAACAGTGGACTGCCATTTCCCTGGAAGGTGAAGGGCTGTGTCTTGAAGAGGTATCCTTTGGGATGACATCCTGTATCCTTTGGGACGACATGCATCTTGGAGCATAAGTGATGGCAGTGAAACATCACCAGAGAAGGGCGCATGGGCGGACTAACCTAATTCCCAGTACAGCCAGCAGAAGGCACCACAGTGGCAAGACAAACACTGTCACACTGGGGATTAATTTTGTCCAGTCTGGCACCTCCTCCTTCAGTCACTTGCCCCATGGTCTCTCTCTGGATTCAGGGTGCTCTTTCTTCATGACCTGACCCTTCGGCCAGGTCACTATAGTCCTCCCCTTCTGGGGTATCAAAGTCCCACTGGACAAACAGTCTATCTACAGTCTCAGGCAGTCTTCCAATCCACTTCCAAGACTGTGCTACTTTCTCAGTGACTGATAGGGGAACCCAATCCCACCCACTACTCCGGGCTCTAGCTCAGGTACCCTGTGCCCAGCAATATGGTCTTCTCAAGCTCCGACCCCGTTGCCATTTCCCCAGGCTCTTTCCTGTCTCTCTCCTCTACTGTCTCTGGATTTACCTACTGAGTTTACCACCTCTGGGTTTACCACTGAAGCTTCCTCCACAGCCTGTGGCTACTCCACCCCTCTCAGCTTCTCACCAAGAGTCCGTAGTCTAAGGCAAGATCCCAGGGCTTCCTCTCTACCTAGAACTCTTTCTTGTACCTAACCAACTCCCCTCCTCTGTAGGTACTGACTACAGAGCTCTTCCCTGCAGACTCCCTCCTACCACCAATTTCCTCTCTTTATAAACCTACCCCAGCTCCTCCCCACACAGGGCTTCATCATCCATTAGCCCTTATGAGTCCCTGGTTGTTTTCCAGCTGCAGCCTATAAGGTTAATTGGCCTATTTCACCTGGTCAGGCCTTGTGTAGGCTAGACACCCCATCACACAAAACTTTATATGAAAAGATAATAGTCTAAATGAAATAAGAATGTTGGAACAAAACACAAAGTTTAAACAAAATGAGCGTTGAAATTAAATACTCCATTTTGATTTTGAATTGTTTCAAAATTTGTCTGTCAAAAGTATCACTAAAATTGACAGGTTCTTGCGGAACATTTCAAGTTCAACAAAATAGATTTTTCCAACCAAAAATGTTGAGTACAAAAGTTTTTGACTTACCCTAATTTTAATATTTCCTATAAAGCTGACAAGATTCCACAATTAAAGCTGTCTCAATTTCTAGAAATATGACCATTCTTATATGTCCTATGAGTAATGCATCCTATGTCGCTGTCAGGTACTCAGTGAGGTGGGAAGAAAGACTAGAAACAGCTGCTACCAGATTAATGCCTGGAAAAATTTAACAGAAATGTATACAGTAAAAGTGTTAAAAAGTTAATGCAAAGAACATATTTATAAAGTGATGTTTTAATGTACAGAAAAGGGAATCACAATGTCACTCCTGAAATGCAAAGAACAAATACTGATTTTCTTGCAACCATTTTCTTCACTAACCATGATTAACGCTAACTCCTGCTTTTAACTCAAACCTGTAACTCCTCCATCTCTCACACTCACACATCAAAGTATTCAGTACCTATTATCAAGCTCATTTGTGCTCCTTGAGTAGCCAACACACTCTTTACACTGAGAGTTCTGGATGTACAAAGAAGGTGAAATTAATGTATTAGTACTGGACCTATGCAAGGTCCCCTGTGCTGTGGATGCCTTCTGGGTACCCCTGCACAGGGTGAGGCTGGAGCAAATATGCAGGAGAGACTTCCACCCAAGCCCAGGAGGTGGGTTCTGTGCAGTGCTGTGCAGAGTATAGGGGGTATAGTAGGAGAGAGGCCACTGAATCTACATTTACATGGATTTGGTGGCCAAGAAACCCAACATACAGTTTTTTGAAGCCAATAGCAGCTTCTCTAGCCACTAGGCCTAAGTAATGATCGTGAAGGGCTGAGGAAGGGATATGCAGCAGCTGCACAGCCTGTCCCCGGTTGATAGGATGCATTCTGACCCCTTAGTCCTCTGTTAGTTAGTTCCCTACACAAAGTAGGCTGTGTGCCAAGGGAAGAGAAGTGATGAATTTCACCTAGAATGCAGTACTGAGCCAACTGCCAATTATTGCTTACCACAGCAGTGCTAAGAGAAGGAAATTAAGGAATGTGATTCAGGGTGAAAGAGAAGCTGATGCCCCCAGTAGATGATTAGGATGAGAAACTTTTCAGAATATCACTGCAATTGTTTTTGATACAGCAACTTGCGTTAAGCAGCCTCAACAAAGTTCCTCACCTGGGGTTCAGTGTTTAACTGTAAGAGCAATATAACAGCTGCTAATTAAGATGAAATATAAATAAAAAGTAATGTGTAGGAAATACCAGAGAGAACAATGCTGCAGGAGTCAGAAGTCTATGACAGAGAAACTCTAATGTAAGGAAAAAAATATACTGAACTTAAAATGCAGGGCCAGATCCTTGGTGCTGCTCTGGCAGTCTGAAGCCACAAGATCTGCCCCATAAGCATTCCCAGTTGTCAGAACTGCCCCTTGGGAAACAAGACAAAAGATAAAGCATCCTTCAGGCCAGTCCCAGGATTGGGGGAGTATAAAAATGACTTAAAACCACCTTTGATGCCTCCACATTCTGGTCTTGCACCAAGCACAGCTTGGCCAGATGGAGGGTCTGGCCCAAAGGATTAGATACAGTAGAGGTAGGTAAAAGAAGACTTTGAACATTGAACTACTCAGAGCTACCAAAATCAGTTCAATGCAGAAAAAAAAACTGCCTTTGGACAGTCTTTATCAGATGTACACAGTATCTGTGCATCATAAACTAAAAAAGTGAAAAGGTACATCCGAATGCAATTATTAATGACTAATGAGAAACAGAAAGTCAAAGTCAAATCTGAATGCAATGAATGACAGCTTTGATTAATCTTTATCACACAAGTTATAGGTGCATTTTCTAAAACATCAGAAATAAAAATGAGTTAGAGATCTCACATAGCAGGAGACAAGTCTTATGTGACATCAAATATAAGAAAACCATGGAAACTTCTCTTGCAAAAATAATGAGCTTGGTATATTCTGTTGAAACACATCAAAGTGTATATCAAGTTAACATAAACAAACTTAGATGAAATAGAAATCCAAAGAGTTCCATGGAAACAAAAGTTGGCAGCATTAGCTGTACCTGAGGTACATATAATGTAATAGTAGCTGCCCTGCTAGCTAACTGGGGGTCATAACAAAGAGCCTTGAATAACTGTGGGTGGGGAATTCTCCTTAAACTCTGATGTCTTTCTATTTCATAATGTAATTCATTTTAATTCTGTGTTTAATTGCATTTGACTGTTTTTAATTACAAACAAATAGAACAAAACAAAAACTCCTACAATAGCTTATTTCGGTCGGGAAAGATTTTAGAGAGAGAAAATAAGAACTAAGTAACATTTTGCACCTTAGTTTTGCTATACTTCATAAATCCACCCATGAAAGTCCCATGAAAGAACCACAGAAAGTCTTGGCATTCATTCAGCAACAAAAATCCTCCAAACAACAAGGAGATCATATTTCTACTTTACCATTTATACATTTGGTACTATAAGTAGGCACAGTTTCAGTCACTGAGACAAAACCCAAAGCAATCCCCCCACACCCACTCACTGACGACAAAAATGTTCTCCCTTCTACAGCAAAAAGGCAATATATCATATTTATTTTTGTTTTCTTTAGATATTTTTGCTTGGCATGAGCTAGCCTGCCTACGTTGTAAAGAAATTCCTTCCTGAACATTTTACAGCTTTGCTATTGTACAATTTTACAGCCAAACAAAACTCCAATGTTACAGCCAAACATTACAGCAAAACTGCAGAAACCACCACCTTCCCTTAAACACTTCCCCCAACAATATGCCTATGTTATATACTCAACCACAAAAGACAAAGAGCTAAACACATAGTAATAATAATGATTAAGAATACATAGTGGAACTTTGCTAATTGCTGTTGTGCTGATTGTGAGGCTGCATATTACTAAAACTTCATTAATTTTACATACCACAGCATATACAGTGCTATTCAGAGAAGTACTAGCATAAATAATCAAAATTAAACTACAATTATAGAACCAAGTACTTTGATTTTATCATGTTGGTTGGTTTACATGCTAATTTGCAATGATCATTTATAATGGGTCTTCCAGGCACTGGTGAAATTATCCAATACTTCGATACAGGAGCTAGTCCTTCAGTTCCTATTCAGACAAAATTCCTGTTGACTCAATAATTTTCCCTGTACAAATTCTGCAGAAGCAGGACTACAATAAGGCTATGTAGGATAACATGCTATATAACATTTAACTGTTCCTTTACTTTGGGGCATCCTCTCACAATAATGGACAAGGCACCCTGTCACAAATAATCTATAAAAGAAGACATCAGTGGCTGGGACATGTGATGAGAATGGAAAAAGAACACTTGCCAAATACCACCCTTGAATGGAAGCCAGAAAACACAAGAAGAAAGAGAGGAAGCAGGCAAATAACATGGAAACTAACAGTTCTGGACGACATCAAGCACCTCAGCATGAAATGGAAAGATTTGGAGAGTTGACAGGCAAGGATGGCAAATGTGGGTAGCCCAATGTGCAGCAAAGCACGGGATGGTCTAAGGTCTCTTTAGGGAAAGACAGTGTTCCTTGGCTCCATGTGCAGAGAGGGAAAACCTCCACACACAGATATCTCTCCTCCCTCATACAAGCAGGAGCCAACTGCTTCCAGAGCACTCTTCCCCCATGTTCCAAGACTCCATGATGAGTTCTCCATGGGATCAGGAGTGCATGGCTAGTGAGAGAATGGTCTGGGGCAGAAGGGGATGAGTTGCTGTTAATTTGGGGAATATTCATTGTCCACTCTCAAGCTCTGCTGGGAAGCCATGAAAAAGGCTGTTCTCCTCTGTTGTAGCACACCCCTTCACGGGGGGACTGCAAGACTAGCCCCTCTCAAAGGAAGCCTTGGTTGCATGTTTCCAAGGTAATCAGTGTGAATGGAGGCATTCAGCACCTCACAGAATTAAGCCAAAAACATATTTCATTTACTATCTGCAAAGAAGCGACTGAAAAACTTAAGACTTTTTTCTACACTTGGGAAATTCCAACATCCAAACTGATTCTTAACATTGAATTATAAGGCTAAGAAAACATTGGCTTATTAAACCTATGCCTTTTTGTCAGGAATACCTACTTAAATGCACAAGAGAAATAGTACCACAAAGCAGTTCCTGTAGTGCTTATGAAGGCTTGATCATGTACCCCTTGTGCACTGAAAACTCCCAAGGCTACAATGTAATGTGAGATTTGGGTGCTCCAGGAATGCAGGATCAGGCCCAAACACTGAAACGTCTAGCTTTCCCCTTTTACAACATTAAACAGAACTGTAACAATGTATAAAGAACAAATAATTTGTTTAAGGAATGAGAGCAAGGGGAGTTTGTACAGACACAGGCAGTTCTTGGTAACCTCAAGAGGCAGAACAATTATCAGTCTATTCCACTTAATTTCTCTTTCTAAATTAACAGCTGCATCTACCATGGGAGAAAGGAAAGAAGAGTACTGGGCTTTTCAGTCTCTAAGGTGGTTTGAACAAATAAGACACTCAGCAGGCAAGTTTCAAAATTCTGCTCTAATATATGCATCTTCATACTCGCCAGCTTTTCTGTTTATAAAATGTACTATACTTTACTAAACCAGATTGGCAGCATGGGGAAGGAAGGGAAATAGCATCAGCACCTGATGTGATCAACTGTTAAGCTGACAATATGAGGTGCTGATTCTATGTTAGAAAATAATCCATAGCAAATTCTGCTCACTTACACTCAGGCAGCCCTATAGACTTTAGTGTATCTCAGAATTATGTCTCCCTTGTTCAGAGTAGTCAGTGCAGCATACACATCAATTCACTCTCTTGTAAGTATCTTAGTATATTCTCCAGAAAGCTAGTATTATCCACTTGATGGCTTCTGAGTGTGCCGTGTACATCTTACTATTTTACTGAAACCAGTGGAATGTTAATGGGTGACAGCAGCACAGTAGATGTGACAGGGGAGCAGCAGCAAAAGGGTTATTGTGCAATTCCACAATATACACTCTTCTATTTCTACACAGATACCAGCATTTATTGGAACTGAGTTGTACTATCATAAATAGGCTCATTAGGGTATAATAATAATTCCAATTTGAAATGTTATTTTGCATTTCTAAGTAGCCTGAGACTGCAATAATTTTGAGAGAACAGAATAGAGGCTCTCCTCCAAGATACACAGCAATTTCTCTGCACCGTGGACCAGCCTCTTAGCAGCGATGTGCCTCAGTTTCCACACCTGTAAAATGAGGACTAAAAGAAAACTTACCCACCTTTGGAAAGTGCTTTGTCATATTGGATGATAGGTATTATAACATTGCAAAAGTATATGACTATTATTAATCTCCTCCCAGGCAACAGGTACATCCCTTCCAATAAGTGCCTAATCTCCATCCGCCCAAAGAATTTAAGGCCTCTGACATGTAAGCCTCCCACACAGTAACATGCTGCTACCCAGCCTAAAGGGCACAAATGAGATCTTTAGGTGAAAAATGATGTATTACAGAACTTTCTGAAAGTGGGTACATATTGTTACCTCTATTTTACAGAAGAGCACAACAAAATTAAGGCTCTGTGCACTGTTAAGGGAATGAATGAGCTCCAAAGACAGTGGGTCTACTCATGTGAGTAGGTGCTGGTCAATGTCAATAACATGTTTGCAAACAGGCCTTCTGAATATTCCTAGTTTTGCATCACTTTTTCATTCCTCTCTCCTAAACATGATTTTGTTGTTACATCATATCCAAATGTTTGAGGACTATATGAACTGGTTACATTTTGAATCCATTCAGCATTTTTCTTTCTGGGAAATTAAATTAAATGAGCCAGTTAACAGGTCGGTGTCTTTTTCAGTGACAGATACATATATGCTATGCTGGAAATTGACTAGGCATCCATACATTTTGCAGAATGTCCAACCCTAAAATAGACATCCCATCACTGCTTGGAACCTAGACCTTAATGAAAAGTTCCCACTTCCATGTAGGCAGAATGCCATCCTAACAGATGGGCATGAGTGTATGCAGCCAAAAGACTATGTACTGTACATGCATCATATGAGTGTGGAGGTCAAGGATTCCTAGCCAGGAATCTCCAAACAGCTGTGCATCCTAAACTTAGGTACCTATGCGTAAGGGGATGTGCCATCATTAATCCAGCTCTGAGCTGGATTAACTTTCAGTAATAAATAAAAAATAGCTTCCATAGTGACATAAGGAGAATTTTGGCCCATTTATATGAAGTGATGGACAGGAAGCACAGAGAGGCACCAGTAGAATGAGTTATTTTAGGGGGAGATTTTCAAAGCCACACATGGGAGTTAGGTGCCCACTCCCACCGCCTTTAAATGCCAGTTAGATGCCTAACTGCCCTTTGTGCCTTTGAAAATCTTTTCATTAGATATCTAAATGATATAAATTTTGTCCATATTTATTTGTGCTACTAAAGTTGTGGGTGCAAATACGAAGAAAATCCCATTAAGAAAAGAATGAAAATACAGGTACAAAAGCACTAAATATTTGTTATCATTCTGCAGAAGCCCAAAGAATCAAGAAATCTAGCTGACTTCTACATTTTAATATTGGCTATTGTTTATAACGTCTATTATTACTTTACTTATTATAACTTTGTAGCTAAATATTGCTCTTTCAATCTTCTTTTTGGTCTAGGATACCATTGGAAATAATAATTGTACCAGGTAACATCTTTCATTAAAAACTAATGCTGAGAGTGGGGAGTAGGGAGAGAAGGAAATAAAGAATTCAAAACCGTTCATTCCTATAAAATATTCACTAACATCCATTGATTTTAACAGTATTCATGCCCCCTTGTATTCATTTTCCAAGAACAATGACATGAGAGAATTTTTACTCATAAACAGGTTCTCAGAAAGAGAAAGTGCCTTATGCTTCTATAAACGTATATGTGCAAGACTTCTGCTCCAGAAATGCATCCATCTTGAAAACTCTTGCTTCTCTCAGGAGCCATTCAAGAAACAATACCCTGTGATTCAGACAACTAATCACCCAGCATAAAAAGTGAATTATCACTAGCAAAAACCTATTCATGATGAATAGTTCACAAATAACCCATAGGCTGAAACATATTTGTGCAAACCATTTATGTTTATAAATTACCGTTATCAAATTTGCAAAAATCCACATTTGTATGCAGATAATTCTGAACCAAAAAAAAAAAAAGATAAATGCCTCAAATAAATTGTTTGCTGTGAATATTTCCCACAACTCTAAAAGAGACAGACTACAGAAACTTTTATCTTCCCGCTCTGTGCATTTGGTTTGGGTTGTGAAGAGATCATAGGGAGTGAGGGGTAGTTAAATGAGTGTCTCTAATCCTGTCTGCTCTGTTTCAACAGGCCCTTCTGTGGTAGTGCAAGAAAATACTGTTCGTTTGTTTGTTTTTTAAACTATTGTACATGTGCTGAAATAATTAATTGATGCCCTCAGAGTACCAACCATCTGCAACTTTTCCTTAGAGGGTAAAACCTATATTTTAATAACTGGTCTTCATTTGTATTGGATTTTAGGCAATATGCCTTTGATCACTTAAAATAAAATATAAATGATATTGCCCTTCAAACATCTCAGCAGCTGGCACACTGCCACCTACCCATGGAGAGCACTCTGCACTCATGTGTCCATTAAACTGACACTGTTAGATACATTAGACCCCCAAGTTGATGGGTTATTCTACCAAAAATAAATTTACAATACCTGATATTAACAAAAATATGTTCATGATTTTCTAAAAATGAAATGAAAATAGTTATTTGGGCTCTTTTAATTTAACCTAAACTTCCTCCTGCAGTGTTTACCCCCTAACCTTTCAGCACTGGCTGGCTGTGATGTCATGAACATTAGGGCTCGTGAATCACACTTCAGCTCCTGGAATGTTAAATCTCAGAAGTTTACACAGCCTATTTGGCCAGCACCCATTACAGCTGGAATTTTTGATTAAGTGAGTCCATAAAAAACCCAGACTATTTATAATAGGGAATCCAACTGAAAATGTATGAACACAGCAGGCCCAAAGACATATGGGGCCCCTCTCTACATCAAAACAGGGCGCTTTGTATCCTTCACAGCACTATGAAAAGTACACTCTCTTCATCCATTCAGCACCTCCCTAAAACTGAGTCTCCCAGTTTCTCTTGTGGAGGCAAGATTGCTATCAAGAATTGAAGTAAATGGAAGGAAAGAAGTGCAGCTCCCACTTCTCCAGCCTGGTTTGGGACAATAGCAATGTCTCTCAGCTCCCTTTCATACATAGCCGGTACACAGAGAGCTCCCTCTCCTGTTTCAATCTTGTTTAACCAATGGGTACAACCACATTATTAAAAAGTTAGGGGGTAAGGGCCCTAGGTGAGATTTAGAACTAGACAGAAAAAGACTTTTTTTCCCAATGAAAAATTTCAATTAACATTTTTAACAAAAATTTTCTTTGAAATATTTCAGGTTTTCATCAAAATATCAAAAACCTTTTTTTAAAAAAATTTTGGCAATGGAAACTGAAACCACTTGGTTTTAAACCATGTTTCAGTTGAAAACTGAAAAAAAATAGGGGGGTGGGGGGTGGAGGAAGTGTTAGCGAAAAAAACAAAAAAACTGCCAAAACCAGATTTTTTCCCCCTACAAAAAAAGTGTTAATCCAAAAAGCAATTTTCACCACAGAAAAGTTGCAGTGAAAATCTTTTGACTAGTAGTGAGAATGCATTCGTTTCGCAGCAATGTTTCAAGGATATACCCAAAAATGCGGGGGAGAGGCACCCTTCTTAGTGATTGCATCTGTCTGTGTCTACAGCCTTGCCTGTGCAAAGAACTACAACATTACACTCTCCCAATTGACCACTGACTTTGAGAGAGCCAGGACTTTATGCAAAATCCAGGGACAATAAAGTGTTTAAAACAACGCCACATGTGGAAGCCCTGGTGACTTAAATCGAAACTTAAAGCAGGGAGCGCCAGCATCCAGCAAAATTGAGTCCTAAATATTTAGGCCCTGATCCTCAGGTGACTCTGAGTATTGTTGAATGTAGCTGAGAAAATGAAGGAAATTCATAGCTTTATATCATCTCAGGTTCTCAAATCCACAGGGGCGGCTCTAGGTATTTTGCCGTCCCAAGCACAGCAGGCAGGCTGTCTTTGGCAGCTTGCTTGCAGGAAGTCCCCCGTCCCGTGGATTCAGCGGCGCGCCTGCGGGAGGTCTGCCGAAACCGCAGGACCAGCGGACCCTTCGCAGGCATGCTGCCTAAGGCAGCCTGCCTGCCGACCTCGCGGCGACTGGCAGAGCGCCCCCCGTGGCTTGCCGCCCCAAGCACGCGTTTGGCGTGCTGGTGCCTGGAGTCGCCCCTGCAAATCCACTGGGCAATTTAGAACTACTCTAAATTGCACCAGTCTGTAGTGGTCCCTTGGTTCTGCCAGTGGAGATTGCCAGAATACAGCATGCTCTGAGAATGCCTTTGCTATCAGAGCTAGAAAGGGGTGGCACAGAATCAGCTGTGCTAGCTCTGCCCCACTGAGGATTTCAGCAAAATCCAAAGAAATCTTCAGCTGCCTTTTCAGAGTAGATTTAAGGCCTCTTCCCAGCACCAAAGTGGAACAGGCCTCAGTGTGGACCAGGATCTGGTTCTTAATATTTTAAATCTTTAGATAATGTAACACCCACAAATAAATAGTAAAGCTGAAATTTCACGCTTAACTCTCCACTCTGCACCAAGGTACTAAAAGGTCTAAAATAAGTGTGCAATAATACAATCCAGATAGTACATACTGCAAAGTCAAACCATTATATTGTATGTTATGAATGGAAGATGTTATCTTCTTATTTTAACAGTGGATACAAGAAAAGAAGTAAACATGTATCTGACATCACAACACAGGTTGCAATAGCCCAATTAAAGTGAAATTCTGAGCTCTGTGTACATGGTCATAAGTAATGTAGTTGCCTCCTGCACTAGAGTAGTCTGCATTGAGATAACTGACCATGAGGATGGCAGGGCCCAGAGTGGTATGCGGACACAGGAGATCTGTAGCTGTGCTTTGCATATTCGGTGAAGACCCATTATGAGACAAGTGAGGCGTTCATGCAAATAAGTTCCTCCCTCCTTTCTCTACAGCCTCATTCTTAGCAGCCCTCCATAGATTAAGATTCTAGTTTCTCCTGAATTGTGCACCTGCAGTGCAAGGGAAAAAGGGCTAAATACCTCTGCTGCAAAAATAAGATGACTAACTCTTTTGAGTGCAAAATTTTCCTGACTGGCTGGTAGTGTGGGTGTCCTTCAGTATTACGGGAATTGATTTTCTCTTCTGGTTGACAGCTCTGTTTTGGAATAGCAGCATGTGGGCCCTTGAAGGTTCCTCTTGTCTGCCTGACCATCAGTCAAAGAGAAATCTCCCCACACCTCTAAGCACACACACAGAGGAAATAGGGAAAGCAAAGTTCACAATCAGGGCCTAGCCCATCACCAGCCTCCATACCCAGCTGTTGTCAACCTTATATTGCACTCTTGGGCAAGCGAGGAATTGTGTAGCTGTGTAAGCACTAAGCTTAGACCACCATGGCTGTGGCGCTCAGCTGAGCTATCCAGCTCTGAAAGGCACCATGCCAGAGACGGAGATACAGCCAATATTTGGTCTTTAGGCTATTTTTCCATATGTATATTATTTACACTGCAGTTGTCAAAAATATATTAAATTTAAGCACTTCAGAAATATCAGAGCTTATCATCATGCAATTAAATATAAGTTTCAAATATTGAAAATCAGCTTTATTCATCCTATTGATCATGAGGGCTTTGAAATATGAATTACAGCCTCTCATGGAAATTGGTACTCAGGTAGTTTTTAAATAATCGTTTCTGATTATTACAGTCTGTTGAGCAAATCCTTATTAGCTCACCAACCACTGACCTGACGCAATGCATTACCTCTGTACAAGCTCTTTGGGTGCATCATTTCAGTGCTAAGTGCACATGGTAAAGTCATTTCAGTATGAAAAATTGCTTGGAAAAAGTTACTACATACATGTGGTAGATGGTTATAAAGCTCAACATTTTGGCTGGTTTTCTTTTCTTTTCAAAACACACCAAACTAATTCGACCACCCAAAGTGTGGAGTAATCATTTACCAAGTTTTCATTTTTTAAATAGAGTTGATTTTCACAGTTACTGGTCTATAGAACAATTGATAATATTTTACTGGCTTACTGCCATTTTGTTTTACATAGGTATAATTTCAAATAGGTCAAAGTGATTTTAAAAAAATCAAAAAAATCTATTCACTCCCATTCTGAAAACTTATTTACCAGGCTGTGAATTCTCAAAGACAAGATAAGTGATAGCACAGAAGGTTGTTATAGAAATAGGCTTTGAATTAGGTCCCCACTGAGCAATGGTTCTGACAGGTTGAAGGGATTCCCCAATCAATTGTCCTTGCTTTGAAGGAAGAACATTGGCTGAAAAGACTGTAGGTATTAAAATGACTACTCATTTATGAGAGGAATATAGATAATCCAACCTGCAGACAAAAACGTCTCATAAAACAATAGGTACGATTCTGTGCTAAGCATCTAAGAAGCATGGCCCAGAATTTAGCCTGGGGGAGGGAAGCTATGGTGGCTTTAAACCACCTTTGCACATCTTTCAATCCTGGGCTGCTGTGGGGCTGGAGAGGCCCCCAGCACATAGATAGCCTTAGGGGCCTGTCTAAGTTGTATCAGCCTCCATGACTGTCCTATGGGCTGCAGTCATTTCTGAAATCCCCACAGCACTGTGTGCTATCTCAACCTGCCACACATACCCATACAAAAACACCTCTCCCACCCTGCTCCAAGCACACTCCTAGACCAGGACTTGCAAGAGGATACTCACAAGACACCTACCTATACGGCTGTCTTCTGCAGTGCCTACACAAAAGGAATCCTCCCCTGGGGGGAATCTGGGCTTTTGGGTGACTTTACGCCATTTTGGCATAAAGGGGACACAGCAGGGATAAAGATCTCAACTGGCATATCTATTCAGTTATGTTGTGATAATTCTTAATTTGAGAGCGAAGTGTGAAGTTTCCCCTTTCATAGTGTGATGCCTTCTCTCTACCCTCATTAAGTCGTCCTTCCTTCCTTCCTGCTTATTTCCAATAGCAAGCCCTTCACAACCTAGGCAACTGTGGTGGGAAGCATATTGTGCCCTTGGTTGTAACTATTGGGGGTAGAATTTATCCCGATAAGGGGACACTGTATCCTGTGTGGCTATGGCCTTGGATACTGGGAGCCAAAGTAAGTCCTGGAGAAGGCTGACAGTGAGTTACACCCAGGATCAAATTAGCCTTATGTCTTTGGTGTTTGAATATATGTATCTCTTCTAGTTAGCAGCCCAAACCTAGTCTTTGTGCCAAGCCCAGTAAACAGACTGGAACAGGAATGGGGGATGTTTTATGTCAATGGATGGTAGTGGAATCTACCTTTCCAGAGTTACAGAAGAACCGTTTCTTGATCACTCTTGCAGCCTAAGGACTATAGGCGCATCTGCAACTGGTGCCTCTACCATACAAGGAATTTTGTTGTTAGATCAGCATAATGTTCAATTCACCAGCCCCTCATGCAACTTACCACCAATACCATCCCTGGCAGAGTGGAAAAATACCAAATCATGAGAGGCCAATTCTCTGGTCAGACTTAATAATAATACCTTGAACTTTAATGCTTTACATATAAAGGTTTCTATTGACTTTACAATGATGGGTGTCATTATCTTCATTTCACACATGGGGAATCTGAGACACAGAGCGATGAAGTGGCTTAGTCAGTAACACACAAAAGTAGCAGTGCCCAGAACAGAACCCAGGTTTCCTGACTCCCACTTCTGTGCCTTCTACACTAAATGTTTCTGAGTAATACAAAAAGCTCTCTACATTACGTTCCTTCCTATCCATACTATGAATGTCTGAAAAGTTCGAGAAGTTATTTAGTCTCATAATGGGGTTGCAGCCTGTATATAGGTAATGTACTATACCAAGATAAACTACTAAAAATACACATTAGTTCTTGAAAAATTCAACCTTTTGTAGCTTATTTTTTGAGGCAGACACCTCTGGAATGCAAGAAATACCACATGCTGCAGTGCCCTTAAATAAATTTATTACCAGTAATATGTCTCACTTACAACTTAGCAATTGCCACGTCTCAGTTTAATTAAGAAGCATGCAAACACAAATTCTGAAACTTAAGGGATGAGCTCAAATTCCAAAGGGCTATAGACATATCAACGAAAATTAAAAATAGCTAAGGGACCATTACGTAATACAAAAGGATCTTTGCAAGAAAGTAAAAATGTAAGCAAACAATAATGCTCTAAAAGTTCAACATAATATCTGCATAACAACATTTTGCTAAAATTGGAAACCTGAAATTATTCCACTATTATCTTCTACCAAGGTAATTATCTCAAAATTGTCATGTGTAATTTAAACTATCTGCTGCCACTACATAATTTGTGGTATATTTTCTCAGTTCTGTACATAGTAGAATCTGGCTAATCCTCAATTTGCTAATTTGCAAAATTTATAATCCACAAAAGAAAATTGTCAGTCTCTCCCTATCTCTCAACAACAGGTCTAATAGCACAGGCTGCAGTAAGCTCTCATGTTTCTGAGAGATCACTGTTTTTATAATATCATTATATTTACAGATTATACCCTACTTGTCAGACTAAATGAACTAAATGAATCTATCCTACTGTATCCTTGCTTTTGTACTGTAGTTAGTTCCCTTGCTAATTTGCAAAAAATTGGAGATTTGCAATAGGTATCCCTGTCAGTAGTCAAATTAACGAGATTCTGACATATACAGCATCTATATCCACATCATTCACACTTATAGTTAGATATTGCGTAAAATAAGTAACCTTCCATCATTGGAAGGATGATATCCAAAAATAAACTGTACTGAATTTTTGAAATTTTTATTTCAATATATATTTATGCAAAATGTACAGAAAATTTAAAAAATAGAAATAATATCGCTCTAGTTATGATTTGCATTAATGATAAAATGCTGTTTTTACCATGTTTTGTTTTCACTGACAGTTCATACCTAATAGTGAAAAGGATACAATTTCTGAACCAAACCTAGGTGCCACAGATGAAAATTTTACACTTTTACTTGTCTGATTTCACCACTTACCTTCCTCAGATAAGAGCTGTCATATTTTTGATGCAAATTCCAGTAATTTACATGTTTCAAACTGGCAGGCAGACAGTGTCTTCCTAGAAAAGTTGCCACCCTTGCACAATCTCCAAGTGAAATGGCATCGCAGGTTAGAAGGATACAGGAGATTGGATTACCTGTCTGCACTAGATCATTGTTTCTAGGAGATAATCTATAAATTATTAATCCTTCTAATGTTCTTGAGCAACGGAAGGAGGGCTGTGTGTGACCTATTTCAACCTCTTGTCCCGCTGTTGTGGGAACAGCTTTATTGCACAGGGGAAATTGGTTATTTTCAGTGGTCCTTAGTTTTATTGAATTATAAAATGTAATGTATTGCCTTTTCTTTAGATAATGGTTAGTTAGCATCTGTTAGAAGAAGCATAACTGTTGATAATACTTAAATCCCAAACTGCAGGGGAATAAATGTTCTTTTAAGTCATTATACTTGTACTTTATTAAATTACATGGTTTCAATAATTCACAGGTTTTTTCTAATGCTTCCTGCTTCACATCAGTTGCTATAAGATTTTACCAGCTGCATGGGAAAAAAACAGATAGCACATCAAATCACATTAGGTTGCTCTCCCTTTCTCATCATTTGAGGCCCAAAGGTGAATTAATTCAAGCCTTCCAGCTAATCTGAAACAGAGGTTGGAACAAATACTGCTCTGTGTGTACATAAAATTATTTACATTTAAAAAGATGAATTCTTCACCCTATAATAGTAAATGAAGAAGAAAGTTTATCCACTCTGCTCTATAAAACATCACAATTAGGGCTATCGATTAATCACAGTTAACTCATAACTCAAAAAAATTAATTGTGATTAATCACAGTTTGAATCTCATTGTTAAACAATAGAATACCAACTGAAATTTATTAAATATTTTTGGATGTTTTTCTTCATTTTCAAATATATTGATTTCAGTTACAACACAGAATTTAAAGTGTACAATGCTCACTTTATATTATTTTTACTACAAATACTTGCACTGTAAAAATGATAAAAGAAATAGTATTTCTTCTCTTCATAGAAGTACTGTAGTGCAATCTTTTTTATGTAAAAGTGCAACTTATAAGTGTAGATTTTTTTTTGTAATATAACTGCACTCAAAAACAAAACAATGTAAAACTTTAGAGCCTACAAGTCCACTCAGTCCTACTTCTTGTTCAGCCAATCACTAAGACAAACAACTTTGTTTATAATTAGGGGAGATAATGCTACCCACTTCTTATTTACAATGTCACCTGAAAGTGAGAACAGGAGTTCCCATGGCACTTCTGTAGCTGGCGCTGCAAGATATTTACATTCCAGATATGCTGAACATGATATGCTGAAGCCCCTTCATGCTTCAGTTCCAGAGGACATGCTTCCATGCTGATGACGCTTGTTAAAAAATAATGTGTTAATTAAATTTGTGACTGAACTCCTTGGGGGAGAGTTGTATGTCTCCTGTTCTGTGTTTTACCTACACTCTGCCATATATTTCATGTTATAGCAGTCTTGGATGATGACCCAGTTTGTCTGTTTTAAGAACACTGTCACTAAGATTTGACAAAATGCAAAGAAGATACCAATGTGAGATTTCTAAAGATAACTACAGCACTCGACCCAGAGTTCAAGAATCTGAAGTGCCTTCCAATACCTGAGAGGGATAAGGTGTGGAGCATGCTTTCAGAAATCTCAAAAGAGCAACACTCGGATGCAGAAACCACAGAATCCGAACCAACAAAAAGAGAGAAAATCAACCTTCTGCTGGTGGCATTTGACTTAAATAATGAAAATGAACATGCATCAGTCTGCACTGCTTTGGATCGTTATTGAACAGAACTTGCCATCAGCATGGACGCATGTCTTATGGAATGGTGATTGAACCATGAAGGGACATATGAATCTTTAGCGCACCTAGCACATAAATATCTTTCAACACCTGCTATAACAGTGCCATGCAAACATCAGTTCTCACTTTCAGGTGACATTGTAAATGAGAAGTGGGCAGCATTATCTCCTGCACAAGTAAACAAAACAAACTTGTTGGTCTGAGCGATTGGCTGAACAAGAAGTAGGACTGAGTGGACTTGTAGGCTCTAAAGTTTTAATTCTTTTTTATTTTTGAATGCAATTATTTTATGAGCATAATTCTATGTTTGTAAGTTCAACTCTTATGATAAAGAGATTGTATTATAGTAATTGTATGAGATGAATGGGAAAATACTATTTCTTTTATTTTTACAATGTAAATATTAATAATAAAAATAAATATAAATTGAGCACTGTGCACTTTGTATTCTGTGTTGAAACTGAAATCAATATATTTGAAAATGTGGAAAGATCCAAAAATATTTAAATAAACGGCATTCTATTATTCTTTAACAGCACGATTAATCATAATTAATTTTTTAATCATTTGAAAGCCCTAATTACAATTTACATTCTTACAAGTAAAAACTACACCAAAGTTATTTGTAGTGAATAAATATATAAATAATATATTTTACTGTTATTGCACCTTTCATCCAAGGAGCTCAAAATACTTCGCATATGTTGCTATGTATTATTATCTCAGTTTTAAGTGAGGAAACCAAAGCACAATAGTAAAACAACTAGCCCAGAGGTCCTAATAAAGTGTATAATTAGATAACACCCTGGTCTGAGGGCGTAACATTTGGCAACCAGGTAGGACATGATGAACTGCGAAAAACAATAGAATTTGTTGTTGACTGCCCCCGAAAAAGATCTTAGATGTACATGTCGAGCAGCCTCATTATAGTGATAGTGATAACAGAAAAGTGATTTCGAAACAAGAAGATTAACTCTGGTAACCAAGGAAGGAAGGACACTAGGAGACAGAAGTGGTGACCAAATGGCACAGCTGAATACCTACAGTATCAAAAGATCTCAGGAAAAATCAATAGAAAATGTTGTTGCTTGCAACTACTATGGCTGGTAATAATTTTTAGGAATATGTTCCTATAAAGGTGGGAAAATATTTATCTCAGCCAAAAATAAGCATCTATGATCCTGAATCTCTGTATGGGTTCAGCGTCTGTCTAGGCTGAGCACATTGCAGATTCGGGGCCTATGAGAGGTTTGTGGGACAGAATGCAGTAAATCTTCAAGGAAAAGTGATTTTGCTTTAATTACTATAAAGAGTTACTTGAATAGCAAAGAGTAAGAAGAGTCAGATTATCGGGGAACATCAAGGCTGCTGAAGCTAAAAGATCGAAGTGTATAACCCACAGTACGCTAAAGATTACAAATGAAATTTTTTTTTTAAAAATAAGCAACTTTAAAAATGCTAAAAAAAAATATTTGCTGAAATTACAAATTAATTTTTTTTAAAGTTAAACCCTAGCAAAAATCTGTCATTCTCACTTGTTGAAACCAGTTTAAGATAAACCAATTCTTAAAAATAGGGATAAGTTAAGTTTTAGCAGTCTGGCTCATGAAAGTAAACGTAAAATAAAAATCTACAACAGGGGTAGGCAACCTATGGTACGCATGCCGAAGGCGGCAAGAGAGCTGATTTTCAGTGGCACTCACACTGCCCTGGCCACCAGTCTGGGGGCTCTGCATTTTAATTTAATTTTAAATGAAGCTTCTTAAATATTTTAAAAACCTTATTTACTTTACATACAACAATAGTTTAGTTATATATGATAGACTTAAAGAAAGAGACCTTCTAAAAACATTAAAATGTATTACTGGCACATGAAACCCTAAATTAGAGTGAATAAATGAAGACTCGGCACACCACTTCTGAAAGGTTGCCGACCTCTGATCTACAATAAGGCATAAATCATGAAAGCCATAATCAGGGCAGCTAGCTCAGGACAGAGCCTGAGTAGCAGGAGCCTGCTGAATAGTTCTCTTTGCAGAATCAGCAACACAGTATTGCTAAAATTAAAAGTAATTAAACTGAAAATGATTTAGTAAACAAGTAATCCAAGTTACGAAACCACTGTTATGGTTCAAGAAGAAACATAGCTAAGCAGCTTCCAGAAAGGGAGTATGCTAATTGCAGAAAATCGGAGAATGAGAGTACTTGTGACCATAGTTTCACATGGGGAAGCAAAGAACGCTACCTTCGTGGATGTCACACAAATTTGCCTCTGTGACTGCTGGACCACAGACTGCTCCCAAGGAGACTTTTCATACCCCACGTACAGCGGCTGAGCTTTTGAGAATATGAAATACACATACTGCGCATGTTCAATGAATTCTTCCAGCATCCTAACCAAAGCAGCGAACTGTTTTCTGGTGACATTCAGTCAGCCAGGGAAGAAATAGAAGGTGATTTCAAACTGAAGACTTTTTCTACCTAAGGTCTGAAGAAGAGTTATCAGAACTTCTGGGACAATTTCCATTATCATCTGCTCTGCAAAAGATAGTAAAACGGGGAGAGGCAAAAAGGAAGATCTGAAACAGAGCTCCAGTCCGGGTAGCTGACCATCAGTGTAGACAGCTTGTCCTGCCAGAAGCAGGCCACTGTTAGAGGAGAAGGAGAATCGCTACCCTTTAGTTTATTTGTTTAATGTTACAATATGTAGTAGGATATAACTTTGTATTTTTCTATACTGTAAAACCTTGACTGAATAATTGAAATATAAAACATGAAGTACTTTTAATTTGTTGAAGCATAACAAATGGAAAACATCCTACTCAAACAGAAAACATCAAAAGATCATTATGAACATCACCCCACTTCTGTCCATGTCAGTAATAAGAACTGAAAGTATACAATAATAGGTGAACATATTCCCACCATTAACTTCTGCATAACTCAAAGGAGGACAAAGACATTCACAATATACAATAGCTACTGAACTATCCTACCACGATGCAACATTTACACAGAGGTCTAAGTTTGAAGCTAAGCATACGCTTCTGTATACTTCAGGGCAGAGGAAGCAGATGGGAGCCCACACTATTCATTCATTGCTGATATAAAATATCACACAATGCGGCACCAGCAGAGAAGGGCAAGGAGAACAAACCCACTAGAATGTGGAACTGGTGTTAGAGGATGAAGGAGGAAAACAATCCATTAACCAAAACTCCCACTTGATTCTGTTATCAGTGCTCTTCATGATTCACTTTTAATTCAAGATGCAGTAAAGAAGATCTGGCACTGCAGAAAGCTGCCCTTTGTCAAGATCTTCTCATTACATTAGTCTGAAAGCTATGTTTGCTTTAGAGCAGGCTTGTCTGAACCTAACATGAAGATGAAGATCATCCTCTTTGGTGCAGCCATTAGAAACATTACTGAGATCCAAAGTTCAAAAAGATTTTTAATTTTTTTTTGCATATTTCCTTTAGTCTCTAGAATGTTAGACAGCCTTTTTTGTTTAAAATAATTTTCAAATAATTTTTTTGTTTTCCCTTTTTCGTACCTGTTTTCCCTCCATTTAATATAGGAAAGAATAGTACTCAACCACTTTAACTCACAATATACAGCATTTTACCTCATCATAGATGCCATTTTCTGCCCTTGTAAGCCCCCATTAAAGTTAACACATTTGCGGTTTGATTGTACCAGATAAACAAGAGGCCTGGGTAAAGGACAATGTGGACTGATACTGCCCCTGGGATTACTTCAGGTGGGATTGTGTCACAGGAAGGCACAATCCTATCTTGAGTTTCTGGATGCACAGTGGGTGTGCAGACTGCACCCATCTTGAACCTTTCAAATGTTAATCCTTTAGGATGGGAGGAGCCTGTTCTTCTGGTACAGCCAGTCCACTCAGCAAGCCCTGGACTCCTCCCTGCCCTTTTGGAGCAATGCAAGACTCCCAGGGTACCTGACAAGAAAAGTTCCTCATTCTTGTTAGGGGTATACACGGAGTGAGAAGGTTCTTCCACTCTGTGTATCAGTGTATGTGCACTTTACAGTCTGGCCTTTAACGGGAACCATGGAAGAATGCTGAAAAGCAGAATTTGGTCCTAGCTTTGTACACCTGTATCACAAATTATATCAATGGCACTTTGACAATAGTGTTTGCTAGTTTACTACTACTGCAGAGCCAACAGAAGACAAAACTTTACAGGTTATATCAGACCTTCCAGCAGCAAAATCCCTGGAAGGGAGACAGAGAACCTAGGAACACCATAAGGTTTACCTTGTAAACTTTTCAACTTATTGCACGCCTCATAAGATTTGGGGATCAGGGAGGAGGCAGGACTTTGTACATTCCTTGTAAACAGGATTTCATCAAAACAAATGCCAGACTCCATTGTCAATTTCTACTCCCAGCTGGAACAACCTGCAGGGCCCCAGACTTTGACTAGCCGCATGGTCTAAAGGAGTAGCATTATGAAGGCTTTTCACAAAATAAATCAAGTTCCCTTAGATCAAATTAAATTCAGAAAATCCACAAATGTGAGATTTTCAAACCATTTTATGAATATTTTGCACAGTCCCCTACTACATATACAATTATATTAAATAGGCTTTGGATGGGATTAAACCCACATGTTTCAGTGCAGCAACAAACCTCTAAATACAAGGGCTTAGAAAAAAAATTGCCTATAGGCAGGTTATTCCATGGTTTTTCCATAACTGTCAACTACAACATTTGTTGTACTTCAAGGAGAAAGGATGGTCCAGTAGTTAGGACAATAACATAGGGCTTGGAAGACCTGGTTTCAAGTCCCACCTCTAACACAGCTCAACCATGTGACTTTGGGCAAGTCACTTAGTCTCAGTACCCCATCTGTAAAAGGTGGGTAAGAGTACTTCCTTGCCTCATAGGAGTGTTGTGAGGCTGAATACATTAAAGATCACAAGATATTCTGGTAATGGGGCCATGTAAATACCTAAGATAGATAAACTTGGAGTTCTGGCTACTGTCAGACACATAATATTGGACTAGCTGAACCACTGGTCTGATTCAGTAAGGCTATCTCTATAAACCAGTGGTATCTATCAGGCCCAATTTTAATCAAAGCAAATAAGCTGAGGCTCCACCGCCATGTGTGCTAGAGGCATTACCCATATATGTCCGTGATTAATGTTGTAGCCCTGTTGGTTCCAGGATATCAGACACAAGGCGGGTGAGGCAATATCTTTTATTGGACCAAAGTCCATTGGTGAGAGACTACAGAGTCAAGCTTTCGAGCTACACAGAGCTCTTCAGAATACTTTCCCCAGACCTGAAGAAGAGCTTTGTGTAGCTCAAAACCTTGTTCCTCTCACCAACAGAAGTTGGTCCAATAGAAGATATTAATACTTTGCCTCTCTAACGATGAATGTAACACATTAGCATTCTAAAGTATTTATAGTACAACAGCCTTAACCTTAGCATGTTGCAGAGGGTCAGATGAGCTTGTTTCTGTGCACATGGCATATCTCCCCACTAGACAAGTAGCTCAAGGGAAACAATCTCATGGCCAGAATAAGAAGGCAGGGGACAAGGGAAAGCCTCACCCCATAAGTGCCTGTTCCCTTATTTTGTCCTCTCACGTAATTGCCAGCAAGGCCCTGAGGCAGCCACATGCTCCTTCGCCTCCTTAGGGTGACCAGATGTCCTGCTTTTATAGGGACAGTCCTGATATTTGGGGCTTCTTCCTATATAGGCTCCTTTTACCCCCCACCTGCTGTCCTGATTTTTCACACTTGCTATCTGGTCACCCTACTCCTCCTCCTTCTTCACCCCACCAGCTTCATATTAACTGGGCACCATTACAGAGTGGGAAAGCCCTCCTGGTAAGCAAGAAGAGTCCTGCAAGTCTCTTAGCTGTGTGAGAGACTTTAGGTGGAGCTGGAGTTAGCACACAGGAAATCTGAAATAAAACCCCATATGGCCATTTGCTTTTGAATCCCACCGTGCTGTCAACATTTCCTTGTTTAGAGTTGGTGACTCCCACAAGACTCAAGGGTCAATAACTCTGCTAAGAGTGACAAAGAATCCTGTGGCACCTTATAGATTAACAGACATATTGGAGCATAAGATTTCATGGGTGAATACCCACTTTGTCGGATGCATTCACCCACAAAAGCTTATGCTCCAATATGTCTATTAGTCTATAAGATGCCGCATGACTGTTTGTCACTTTTTACAGATGCAGACTAACACGGCTACCCCTCTGATTCCTGCAAGGGTGTAGGGGAGCCAGGTCCATAGGAGGCTCCTCAGGGCTCCAGGGACACATCTCTACTGGAATGGAGAGTACAACCTCGGGGATTCAAGCCAAGGACAGGAATCTGTTGGTCCAGGAGTGGTGGAACCCTTGGGGTTCCAGATGGTGGGGAAGGGGGAAAAAGTCCTGCAAAGCTCCTGGAAGAGGTCCAGGGTGGGAGTGTTACCGGTTTTTGCAGAGGTGCCTGGGGGTGCAGGTAGGGGTATCAGTCCCTCCAGACTGTCTTCAATTGAAGATTAAGCTGTTGCCTAATACGATGCTAATCACGATTTTGCAGCAAGTGCAGGCAGTGATTAGTCGTGTTCACGCCACCTCATTTTCTAGGGCAGGTAAACACCCCCACGGCCCAGCTCGGGGCAGCTCCTTGCCAGGGAGGCCAGAGCGGGGAGTCCCTCGGGGCTCTGAACTGGGAACAGTGCCTCGCCGAGGAGCTGGCGTTCCTGGCACAAGTCCCCCTTAGGAGCTCTGTGGAGGTGGGGGGCAGGGTGCTGGCTCCCTGACAGCTTCCCGGGCGGACCGGCGGAACCAAAGCGCAGCGGCTCCAGGGCGGAACTGAGGCCGCAGTGCTCGGGCGAGAGCAGGGAAGCTGCACACGTGACTCCGCGCTGGTCGCTCTCTCCTCCTCCCCGTCCGCTTCCTCCGGGGAGCCAAGATGGAGTCGCTGAGTAAAGCGGGACAGGAGATGAGCCTGGCGGCCTTAAAGCGGCACGATCCCTACATCACCAGCATCGCCGACGTGACCGGCCAGGTCGCGCTCTACAGCTTCAGCCCCAGAGCCAACGAGTGGGTAAGTGGGGAGCAGGATCCTGCCTTCCGCCCGTCCCCTAGGAGAGCTACAGCTCCCGCCCCGTAGCCGTGTGGAGCGACACCGACCCCCCCCCCCCCCCCCGTTCCCCGCG
Source organism: Gopherus flavomarginatus (assembly GCF_025201925.1). NCBI lineage: Eukaryota > Metazoa > Chordata > Testudines > Testudinidae > Gopherus > Gopherus flavomarginatus. The sequence goes on from NC_066622.1 coordinate 28,631,668, forward strand.
GAGCAGAGCTGGGCACAGGCCCTCCCCCTACTCTCGGGGGTGGGCACCGACACACCCTCTCCTCCCCCGTGCTCAGCGTGCAGATGTAGCCACTGACCCGCCCTGCCCCTTTCCCTGCAGAAACGGAAACTCCCTCCACCAGGGCGGAGTGGCAGCCCCAGCAACCCCCTTTCCCCTCCCGCCCCCCGGGACAGGAAGCCACGGGGGTCAGAGCCGTTCAGATTGTGGCGCTGTGGTTTGTGGGGTAGGGGCTGTGACCCTGAGAAGTTTGAGCTCTTCACACCTTCCCCCGCCAGCAGCTCGGACTTTTCCCAGGCTGTGGAGACCATTTAAGTCAGAGGAAACAGTGAAATGGAATGTCTGATAGGAAAGAACAGACTTTCCTTGTGACGTTGCTTGAATGTGTGCTGCTATAATTGTAGCAGGTATTGTAGTCTTGCCTGTTGCCCTTTATACTCTCACTGCTTTGTTTGTACACACACACACCTTTTTAGTTGTCACTTTCCACTAGCTGGTAATGTTGAGGTTCACAAAGCGTGGAATTTGAGAAACGTTGATAATGACTGTTCTGCTTAAATACAATTTCTGTTTAATTTCAAGAACGTTTTTCAGTTTTGAAAATAAAGGCCATCAATATACATTATATTTCTAAAAAAAAGTTAGTATGAGTGTAGAGAGCTTTGGGATTACTTTTGATAAAATCTTGTCAAAGACACACAGGCTTCCAGTTACACGATTGTAACTGAATAGCCTCTGGCCTCAGAGATCTCAGTCCTGCAAAAACTTAAGCGTGAGTGTAACTTCCCACAAGAGTAATCCAGTTGAACTCAGAGTTATTTGCAGGAGTCAGATGTTATTTTGCAGGTGGTAAGCCGTAAGGGTTTTTTTGTTTTTAGCTAAGTTTTAATGTATAAAACAAAGTCTGAAAAAGTGAGGTTTTTTACCCTTGAAAGCTTATGCCCAAATAAATCTGTCAGTCTTTAAGGTGCCACCGGAATCCTCATTGTTTTTGTGGATACAAACTAACATGGCTACCCCTGGATATTTAACGTCATGGTGCGTCGCATACAATTATAATAAAAGATATGTCCAAAAAGATCCCATTGTAACTTCTCATTACAAGATACATGTTTAACTTTGCAAATTAAAAAAAAACTTGTATTACTATGCATGAATATGGGGTTACTATAAAGAAAATATTTAATTTTAACTTTTCTAGTGAAGCTGGTTAGGAAGAGAAAGTAATCAGAAATTTCTTTAAAAATTGAATAATTGTTTTTATCAACAAGGTGACATGTATAACTACATATTTGCCTGAAAGGGTTAGCAATTCACTGAAAAAATAAGAGATTAAATCTGAGGTCTATGATGTCAAACCTTTTTTGTGAGATGGTACTAAAAACTCTTTTGTTAGAATGCTGCATAACTGTGTGAGTAAGCATATCACTGAAATAACTATAATTGCTGTCTGTTGTAGGAGAAGACTGACATAGAAGGTACCTTATTTGTGTACAGAAGGTAAGTTATACAAAAATCCTTTAATGTAGTATGTAACTATTAAGTTTAGATTTTGTCACATTAGACTTTCCAGCTAATTCTGATATTTGACCAGAAATTCACCTCCAACTGCCTGTTTTAAAAATAAATTTAGCATCTAGGCATATAACTCTTCAAAAAGTACATGCATAACTTTTCAGAAGCAATCTTGAAGAAAATAAATGAATAAAACAAGAGAGAATCATAGAAATGGAAGTCATAATTAGGTTGCTTTGTTAATAATTTTGGTAATACGGCATCATTTCCTAATATATTCCTGAGTGCTTTAAATGACCCAAGTGATTATGTTTCCTCTACTTTCCATATTCCGGAAATGATGAATTATATAATTTTATATTTTTTTTACAAATCTCTCTTAAAATAGTTTCCAGTGAATGGGTCTGCCATTTTCCACTGGTTATGATACAGATTGTCATTTAAAAGCTAGCAGTCTGTATGTGTGCCACTTTTGGATTTTTGATTTGTTTAATAGGTGACTTTTGAGAGAAATGTCCCAATATTTCCTTAATGAGAAATAGCATGTAAATATCACCAAAGATTCATCTTAAACCAAAGATAAATTAGTGATTTAACAATGAATTATTGCTCCATTATATGCAAGATATGTGAATGGAGAATTAATCTATCCATCCTGAGACAGGCAGCAACCCATTTAATATTACTAGTATTTCCTATGTCTGTAGCACTGTGAGGTTCTGAATATCCACTGGGCACCATTCCAATATTCACTTAAGCAAATGCTTAATTTCATTACATGAGTAGTCCTGTTGATTTCAATGAGACTTGTTTGCAGTAGTAAAATTAAGCATGTGCATAAATCTTGTAATCAAGTATGTTCAGTGCCTCTCAGGAGGCGCTCAGCACCTTGCATTGTTGGGCCCTTAGTGAATGTGGCCATGATGTTGATGAAATCTGTACAGCTAATTACATCTGATTATAATGAAGCAGATTTTTGTTTGTCATTGTGTATTTTTCCTCGGGGTATCCGCACAATGTGACCAGAAAAAAATCATCTTGCTGCTATGTTCACATAAGTGTTAAAAGGCATAGCTGAGCATAAGGCTATATTATAATTTAATAATTTAAGAGGAAACAAATATGAAATTGTTTTGTTTTGACCTTCAAGTGTTTGCTTGATTTTTTTTCTAAAGCTAGACTGTAGAGCAAGTCTTACACAGAATATTTAGAAGTTAAATGTTGTTCTGCTTGTCAAAGCAATTTTTCTATATATTCATTTTCTTTTAGGAACTATTTTGAGGTCTGGGGGGGGAAAAATGCTCCCTTTTATGAGGCAAGTTGGGGTGCTTTTGGATCCTCCCTGAAAATATTCCCTGCTCTTTTAATAATGCTCAACTCTTAATATTTTTTTATTCTAATGAAGTTGTGTCTATTTAAGGTAGAGGTAAATTTTGCCAACTGAGTTTTTTAGGAGGAAATACAAACATTCTTTTCAAGCCGATAAAATCTCATAAGCTGGCAAAGGTCTTTCCACAAGACTTTAGGAAACTAGCATTTGCAATACCAGTTTAACCAGTAAGACTATCTAATCCAATATCCTGTCTGGTAGGTACAAAAAACATGAGAGAAGCTTCTTCCTAATTCCGGGCAGAAAGGGTCTGATCCCAAGCCCAATTAAATCAATATGTTTCCATTGACTTCAGTTATCTATGGACAAGGCCCTTAGTGACTGTCCTATGCCATGAAACATAAGGGGTCTAAACCCACAGGCTGATTTTTACGATGACTCATTGCCCATTCTTACGTTTATACACTCCAAGTAGTTGCATTGACTTCAAAGATACTTCACAGTGCATAAGATTCAATATGTGCATGAGTATTTTCAGGATTGTAATTTTTAATAATGGATGTCATCTGTAGTTAAATCCTGTTCTGAATCCTTATTAAACCTTTTGGCCTCAATAATATCTTGAAGTGCCAAGTTCAGCAAGTTAAAATTGTAAGTTGTATATGTAAAATTATAACGTTTTAAAAAGCAAAATTTAAACTGAAGTATTTCCTTCAATCAGTTTTAATCTTGCTGCTTTTTAATTTCATTGAGTCTTCTCTTCTAGTAAGATGAGGAATATTTTTAAATCTGTTACTGTTATGATTTTCACTGTTTTGCTCACCAAAAGTGTCAGTTTTATCCATTCTTGCCATTACTTATGAAAACTAGAAACTTTTCCCACATAGATCACTTTAGATAGACAGATCATGTAAAGTACTTCTAACTATTAAAGTATTGTTTTTGTTTACTCATCTTTGATTATTTGTTACGCTGTAGAATTTATTTGAATCTATAAAATGTTTCCTTATGTGCATAGGCTTGGTTTTATATTGCATGATATATTTGCTTTGGATTAGTTACATGTAAACATGATTGTATAACTAGTAACTATGTATTAATGAGATATAGTTACTGGTTTCTGCATTTATAAACATATCTGTCTATCTTGGTGAAGTTTCATGTGAATGGAAGGAACAGAGTATTAGTAATGCTTGGTTGAACTGCGTAACAGTTTGTCATAAAAATATATTGTGAAGGTGGCTATTTTAACTAAGCACATATGGCATTACAAATTATACTCTTAATCTATGCTTTGTTTTGGCATTTGAAAGCATAGACATGTGATAATATTTTTGCTTAAGTAAAAACTTGATATACATTTAACAAATGACTCTATTCTCAATGAAACAGGTCAGCTTCTCCCTACTATGGTTTTACGATTGTGAATCGACTGAATATGCACAACCTAGTTGAGCCAGTAAATAAAGACTTGGAATTTCAACTGCATGAACCTTTTCTTCTTTACAGAAACGCTAGCTGTGAGTATAGATGTTTTAAAAATCTATTCTATAGAAGTTCAAACTCTATCTTCTGATGTAGGCCACTTTCAGGTTCTCTGATCTAATCGTCTGTTTCAAGCATAAGGTAATATATCAGATTCTAATGAAATGTCTGCGGCTATTTCCTTGTCTATGCTGCTTGATTTAATACAGTTATGTGTAGCTGCACATTACCTTGAAGTTGCTGTTTATTTTAACCGTTGTTATCAATGTAGGGGCACTATACATAGTTTGATATTCATCCTGTTAGGTCATAAGTCAACCTTTTATTTTAGAAAAGGGATCACATATACAGGGTGGTATATTGTATGCAAAATTTTTCTGAAACTTTGTAGAACAATTCTGCTGCACCTGGTTATGTCTTATGTGTAACTTTAAACTTAAAAATAAAAACAATTGTGACTGTGACTTCTGATTTTATATGGTTTTAGTTTTTCAGTGTCTTATTTTGCAAGTGGAGGGTGAGTATAGTCAGCTGCTTCATGGAAATGAGGCTGCTTGTTGGGGGGAACTGCTCAATTCAGGGGAAGGAGCTTCTTTTCTTTACATTAGGATACAGTGGACTCATGCTTATGTATTCCCTCTCGACACACGTGCACATTAATATATTATATCCTTTAACCATGCAAGGAAAACATTGAGCTTGCGCCTGCATAATAATATGCAGTATTATTAGGTCAAGTTTTGTAATTCTCCATTCAGTAATTTCCCTTTGAGCCACAGACAGCTGACCCCTTTAACTGTCTCTCTCTGAGTCCAGCAGTGTTTGCTTAACTCCGTCCAGATCAATTTCTAAGTTTAAATACTAGAGCATAGAGAGCTACATCTTAGCTTTATATCACATATGATTCTAGTTTCTTCTCCTCCTCCCCTTCCTTTTCCCATCCCGTTTCAATTTTTGAGTTTTGTCCTGTTGAGATTTCTGAACTTCCAGAATTTCCCTGACATGCAAACTTCAAAGACAACATAATATACGGAGATGTCAGGTTTTAAAAGAATACTGTTTCATAGAAAGAGTAAACCAGATAACCCCTTTGTTAGAGAAATAAAATGAGCAGGCTGTATCTGAAGAGCACTTACCCTCGATTTAGTAAGTTGTATTTTAGAGGGAGATAATTCATGACTGTTGCCTTAAATTCTTTTCCTCCTTTCAAGGTGCAACTATGCAGTAGCCCATTATCTTATCTTTGTGATAGGCTTTTTCTCTTATTTGAGGTCAAACAAATCATGGGAATAATACTGCTCTGAGAGGAGAGTCTGCCCTTTTCCTTGTACAGGTAGTTGGTTGCTTTGAGAAACTCCTGTGCAATTTCAAAGTCATTTGGAAAAGAGAGCATTATTTCCAGTATAATATAGTTGAGATTACAGTTTTGTTAGCTCCTAATTACAAGTTGTGGGGCTACAGAGTAGTATAGAATTTATAAATATATTAGTTTACTGCATTTGGGGGAGAAATTGAGGATTTACAGGAATTAGGGGAGTGTGTGGGGAAAATTCTGGTCTCTCTATATATGCAAATTTCTCCACCCCACTCTCATCCTCATGGATTACTTTATGGAAAATCAGCCTTTTGTTCTTCCCTTCATGTTTGTAAAATCTAACTCCCAAAGAGGGAATATTTAAACATTTTGTGCGTTTTTTTATAAAGTCAGCCAAGCATGATGACTAGAAATAATTTAGTATTGCTGCCTTTTCAGGGACTCACTTTTAAAATCCTGAACTGGCCTAATTACATAGTCCCTTTGTTTTAGTTACTTTTTCACTGAATTTGATGAGGTCCATACATTGAGCTAAAGAAAGGTACATTTCAAAATAGGCAAGGAAGCAGGCTCATTATGAAACCCACTATTGTAGTCTAAGTTAATGATAACTTTGTGCTCAATGTAATGAGGAAATCTTGTACTGATTATTCTGCTTCCTGAGCTGATGGGCTGGGAATGCCTCGCATTTCTCAAGAACTCCTAAAACCTCAGCACATATCATGGCCACCAAAGCTGCTCCACATTTCCGATCCTGAAAGGAGTTAATCTGTTTTATTTATCATAGGAAATGTGGTCCTGCTGTGAGCTAAGGTTTGCACTTCCCTGGGGACATAGAGCAAGGGGTAAAAGATGGCAAAACAATTTCCTTTCACCAAGTTAAATGTTGATATTAAAAATATGCCATATCAATAACACTTTTTTAAAACACAGCAGAAACTGTGAAGGCAGTGGCGTTGCAAAGTTCTTCACCATGCCCTGCCATTATGCCTTGACCTGAAAGAATCATTGGGGATAAGAGGTACCAGTTCAGTCTGTGACACCTCTGGTGAGACTGCCAGCATGGGAACTCCTTGAGTGATACAAAAATCTATTGACTATGAACTGCATTGGTCTCATGTCAGCCACAAAGTAGCCCTCAGATGATTATTTTTATGCTGGCTGCTTTTGACAGGTAACTAGCCTGGCTGGAGGGGATAGTAGGAATGATTTGCTTGTCAGGCTTTTTTTTGTAGTCCACACATTTCATAAAGCCACCAGGGGTTATGACTTGCATGCACATTTTTCCTGTGGCAGAATTTCAATGATGAGTTTATTGTGCATTAGAGCTCATTTGTAGCTACTGGAAAACAAAAACCTCAGATATATTGCCGTATTCATCTGATGGTACAAATAGCCTTTAATGGTTTTAGTATTGGACTAATAAAAATGTTTCCTATTAAGTCATTTAGATTTGTAATTAGAATTGAATACTGATCTGTTAGAGCGGTCTGTTTCTTCAGCAGTATTTTTTGAGTACTTTGCATGTGTCTGAAAAACATTTTTGTTACTCACAAATGTATTAATTGAACAGTTATATGCACTGTCATGGGTTGTACTGTCATGCGGATGGACTAAATGACCTAATATGTGTTTTTTTCATATAACTTCTGTTTTTCTAGTTTTTCATTCATTTTTTCCTCTCATTGAATTTGTTTAGTCTTTAATGAAATCATTTATCCATTGTATCTATCCCTGTGTGGTGTGTTCCATGTCCATTTTATTCTTTAAAGTTTTGTTTTAGAAACTCTATTTCTCTTTGTCTCTTCCTAAGACAAGAATATAAAGGGAAAATCTTTTTCCTGTTTCAAATACAGATGTTTTGCGAAAACAAACGTAGGATTAAGACAGATTGTTTGCATCCTAGAACAGTACCAAAAGCTCTTTAATCATTAGTGAGGCAAGTCGCTGTCAGCTTTGAAAATTGTATATAATGCTGCTTTGAAATCCTAACTCTTTATCTATAATGTATCAGATCTCTCTGCTACAGAAATGACAACTTATGATGACTTAAGATCTTATTTGACATTATACCAATTAAGGTGATATCCTGGTAGAGTGGAGTTATTACTAGACTAGATAACAAGAAGAAATATTCCATCTCTGTTTTAGGAAGTAGTGAATTCAATGGGGAAAGCACAAGAATGATCCCAAGCGTGAGAAATGGAGTTATCTGATCTCTGCTAGTCTTTGACACATTTTGAATTTATCTTAAGATTTTTCCTATGAAAACAAATCTTTCCGTTGTTTCTGCCGGTGTGTACGTTATACTGTCTCATATGTATGGGACTGAATATATATTGGTTGTAAAATATATGTGGAAAACTGTTTACATTTTCCCACTCCCAGTATAGTTTAATACAGAGTTGCTGCTTCCATTGTGGTCACTTGTCAATTTCCCTTAATCTTTTCAGACATAAGGTGATTTATATAGTTCATGCTGTTTGAGAAGTTTAAATTTTTTTCCCTCAAGAAGCATTTAAATCACACCGATAACATCAAAAACAACCTTTTAAATGTATGTTTACTGTTGTCCCAGAATCTTGGTTAAAATCATGCATTGTGAGCTTTTTACAGAATTTCACACCCCATGATTTCTCGTCTCTTCATTTATACTGGTGGAAGTACATATAGCAACAACATTATGCATTGGTAGTTTGAAACGTTCATTGTGTGGTTGAAATCAAATCTTAACTTCATTTAAAATATGTGGCAGATTATGATTGCTCTGCAGTAATATTCTCAACAAGTCTGTTTACAGTCAAAGAAACATTTTAAACAGAGTCGAACATTTTAAACAGTAATAAACTTACCTCTAAAAGTTTGCAAGAAGTATGCTTCCAGTTCTGTTTCACTTATAATTTTCCCTTTGTATCTGAGGTCTCTTTCTTGATGTAGAGGTTTTTTAATCAAATCTAGTTCACTAGATAGGTCAGGAGAATTAATTTCCATGGTGCTGAAAAGATAGATGCTAAACATAAACTTTTTTAATATTAAGAGAAGAAATATGGTACTGTGGTGTTTCCTTGCCTTAGTTCTCTGCTTGCCCTTTCCCAGTTCAAGGGTGGGAAAGCTAATGCAACAGAGAAGGTAGATCCTCGGGGGCGGGGGGGTAAGGGGGGGAGATTTGCACTGATATTCAAAATGAAATCTGAACTACAAGTTGCTGTCGTCTTTACTTGTCATTTAATGGCCTTTTAAAGCTTAAAAAGTACCTTCTGTATCCAGAACACTAAAAACCAAATTAGTTGTTTCATTTCACAAGATTTACAAACAAAACGTAAAAAAAAAAGTTACGTAATTGCTTTTAGTGCTGTGTGTCATAGCCTAAAGACACTGTCCCATTATCATTCATATCAGCAATGTATCCAGCATGTCATGTCTCCATGATTGCTGAAGGAGAATGGATCTGTAGCAACTGCATTAGCTCAACCTACTGGTCCAAGATAAGGAGGTAGCTTGTTTTTGCTACTTTTATAGCGAGAAGGCGTAAAATACAAGTGGTTGTTTTTTGTTTTGTTTTTTGTTTTTTTTTGTGGTTTGGTTTGGTTTTTTGAGGGGAGAGGGCATTCGATAGAGTTCAAGTAGAGGATAGTAAGAATAGTATGGTCTTTGAGATGGTGTTTTAACAGCAGTGACTTTCCTATTCTGGGTCACTGTTGCAAAGTAGTAATCCATATTGTCGCTGAGTGAGGAAACTTGATTTGTCTCAGAGCAAATCCATTAGCACTTGGCTTTTACATGTAAGTTGGGTAAAGGGTTTAGCACACACTACTAGTAAATCTGGAATACTATTTACGCTAGAGAATGTGTTTTTTTCTGATCAGGTTAATTCACTTAATTATTCTCTGGGACAACAGATTAAATAATTGTGTTAGAAGGAGTTTGTTTCCTTGATTATCCTCAGTTTGTGCTAACCAACTGCCAAGAAGAAAGGTGCATGTTTCCTTTATTGTCCTTGAGTGCTGTGTTTTAAGGTTCCACACTTCACTGAGATATCATCTCTTTTTTGCTTTCATGTGAAATACAGAATGTTTTCCGGCAGCTGTTGTTAGGTCTTGTTTTATGTGATATTGTTTTTCTGCAATTTTTTCCTGATTAAGAACAATGGAATATGATACAAATATATTTCTCAAATCCTTCATCCTGGAACTATAGTATTGTGCTCCCTTGGCAGGATAAACTCACTTTTCATAGCAATTTTTATTAATTTTTTTTTCTTCTTTTTAAAGATATTTTGCTAAGTAATAGCCATCGAACAAAAAATACCGCATAGAAATTTTTGCCAGGCATTTTAATCTCACATCAGAATTAAATTAAAGATAATTAATTCCTAGTTTGTCAACTCAGATTTGGTTATGATGTGGCCCAGGAATGACACTAATTATGTTAAAGACTGCGTGACTATGCAAAATACAAATCTAACTGAAGATATTGGTTGATGATGTGAAACAATGACAGCATTTCTGTCTTACCACTAAAGACGTTGCTCAGCTTTCAGTAAATTTAAAAATAAAAATAGAGGAAAGCATTGGTAGAGTGACATCAGTGGAAAAACCAGAGCAACACAATAATGGATTAGGCCATAATTTACTACTTTATGTTCAATACCATTTAAACTAATTCAGCAATTGTGTCCATTCTGAGTGAAAATGAAATCAAGTATTTTCTTGTTGCAGTAGGAAGAAAAGCGATTGTACACTTGGTGCATCAACAGATGACAGTGATATCATTGAATAGTGAAACTAGGTAATCTCTCACACTGAGTTTTTTAAGATATACATAGTCTTTACAATCAGTCGCACTAATCACAAGCAAATAATTTTGTGTTCAATTAGCCTGGATGTAATCAATGTAATAGAAAGGAGCCTTTACTGCTCCTTGCATAAAGGGGCACATTTAGCAGGATTTTAATATAACCAGGAGAAAGGACATCAGTTTACAAGGAATTAGTAAACACTTAATAATTTTGCTGCATCTGGTAAAAGGATTGTTAAGCAGTGTCTTGTATGTGCAACAATAAAATGCAGTAGTTTGCATATCAAACATGAACATATATTTTGAAACACGTTCAAAAATCTAATTTTAATGTTAAATATTTATGCATAAAACGTCTGATTTTGTTGTGCTATTAAAAAGAGGGAGGGAAAATGAGTACCATAATCTTTGAAAGTGTCTGAAATCCGTACAGAATAGTATCTTGTTAGTAAACCTTGTAAATAGTTTGGTAATCTGTTTTCCATCATAAATGACACTGACAGGCTTTCATGGTTACTCCCTATGACTCCTTGCCAGCAGCACAGAATGAAACATTATGATATGTTGGTAGACAGAGCAGATTTGGGATGCATTTCTGGTCTTGTGCTGGTCTGTTTCTGGCAGAATTGAGTGTTAGTGTTATCATTTTCCTCCATTAAGCTATCATTATAGGTTCCTTATCTTTATTTCTCCAGCAAACATGCTTTTGAAGAATTTTTTTTCCTGTTAGCAGTTCTTCTGATAATGGAGTGGAGAAGGGGAGGATGCTTGTTTTATAATGCTAAATTGTGCTACAGAATGGATTCCTGCTAAGGGAGAAATGGCTTAAAATGAAACCAAGCTTTCATAATGTTAAGTTGGCAGCTCAGATAGTTGTTCGGGTTTTTTTTAATTCTCTCTGAATTGTAAGGTTTTTTTCATAGTATTTCTGTAAAACAGTTTTAATTTTTGCATGTGTGAAGTATGAAGACTCTCTCTTTACTGGCTCAGTTTCTGGCAATAGTATATTTCTTCAATTCAGTCATATTGATTTTATGATGGATGACAGGCAACAACCTCCGTCAATGCTGCAGATCCTAAACTTTGGGCTTCTTGCATGCTTCTTAATAAATTCCAAAGATTAGACCTAGAAAATTATATTTGTTTGCCTTAAACTGTGTGTGTGTGTGCGCGCGTGTGTGTGTTAGAATGCGAGTGCAGGAGGTCAATCTACTTTGGTTGTGTGACACAAACTAGGAAGCTTTTAGTTTGCAGCAGCAGCATCCATGCTGGGGAGTTACAGCGCAGCACTTTGAGCACTGCTATTTGCATTACAGAGGCTTAGTAAGTTACAATTGGTAAATTAAGTTTTCTGGATCCCCATTGAGCCCTGATATGAAATTATTTTGGCCTATCTTAATATGAATTTCAGTTTAAGAACTTTTTCCTTTTGAATTTGAAGGATAGTTTAACCAAATAGTGGTTCAGATGTAATAAAAATCTTAACAAGAACCGTAGTAGGAAGGTAGTGGATTTTTTTTTAATGTTTTTATTTTTATAAAGTGACTTCTCAAACACTTGTGGTATGTAATAGGATTTAATGGAGATGGACAGGTGAATAATGTATTTTGTGGGGTTTTGATGAAGTGGAAAACTGCATTATCACCTTTGATAGGTGGAATCTTTTACTCACATGTAGTGAGGTCAAGGGCCTCTTTATGAGGTCGAAATGTTAGAAGCTATTATCCTTTCTGTGACGTACAATAAATAAATGGAAACATTTTTGTGGCTTTCAGTATGGCACTGCTTTCAATTAAGGCTAGAGATAAATATTATTGACAAACCCAATAAAACAATCTTCCAACTCAGGAATCTGTTCACTACCTGTTCTGCATTCCATTTGTTGGCTGTGAGTATCTGGTAAACAAATATATTAAGTACAGCTAGAAAATCCAAATACAATTATTTTAAATAAACCACATCTCCATTAGGTGTGTTCCATTTGCAAATTACAATATCTAAAAACTTGGCAAGGATATCTTTCAGAGAAATAGCTTATTTCAATAGAATACAGAAATATTTCTAATCTTTTAAAAGATTTTAATGGGTTGCTGAAATGGCTCTGTCCAGAATCATGAAAAACATCTTTGTCTTTTTTTGAAGAACCCCTCAGTGTTTGTGTTACTGAACTTTAAAATGGCCCTGTGAACTGATATTTTTCTGTTTAACCATAATTCAGTTGCAGGGCACTTGAGATAAAGTATTACTGTAGATCACACACTTGGCAGATGCTTTGAGCCGTCGCTTGGAAAGACCATCTTCCAAAGGCATGAGTTTCTTTCTGACTCTTCCATCGAGGGTGGAATGAAATATTATTTTTGAAAAATTACTCCATTTCACTTGGTGTATCTTTCAACTCAGTGTGATTTAGAACCTGATTCAGCCAAGTTTTAGTTGTACTGATCTCATGATGAAAATTAAGCATATACTTAATGCCTTGCTGAATCAGAGCCTGCATGGCCTCAGCTGATCTATGCTTACTAAATGTTAGGAGTAGAGTCTACCATGTACCTAGCATTAAGGAGCTCTGTAAACATAAGTCTGGTACGATTGGAATTTCAGTGCTGCCGGCCTTGCACACAGTTAGATTTCCAGTGAAGAGAATTTTAGATGAGTGAAGGTGCCAAAAAAGACTAAGGCTTAATTACCATACTGCAGTTGAAGTCTCATTAAGGCAGTTTTATGTGTGACTTAAACTATTACTGACCTCTAAGCAACAGACTGAAATAGTTCATGGTTTTATCTCAAATATTAACTGGACTAGAACTACGTAAGTGCTAGATGCTCTTGATGACTTCGTGATCGTTAAGCTGTAACATTTGGAAGATGTATAGTACTTGCAAAACTAAAGTCATTTTGTGAATGAAAAATAATTTTAATTGTTTGTACATTTTAAGGTGCCCAATGAAATGTAATTTCCTAACCTAACTGATTTTGTTGTTTTTCATGCCTCTTCTGCACACACTAGTAATCCTAATTACCTGCTAAGTGATACTCATTCATGCATAGAATAGATGAGTGGAGATTGATTGTAATCTGTGTATTTTAGTGCTACTGGGCTGCTACTCTGAGCTGTTTTATCACCACCTGATTTTTGACAGTTTTTTATCTTGTTTTCTTTTTGTTTTCAAGTGTCTATATACAGTATCTGGTTTTATGACAAGAATGACTGTCATCGAATAGCAAAACTCATGGCTAAGTAAGTACCTAGTATTTTATCTTTCCACCCAAAATTCTGTCCTCCAGTGTCACTTATGTAATGTTCTTTCCATTTTTACTGTGAAATATGCTTTTTATATTTAACATTTTTAAAATCAAAACTTTGATATTCTCACTACTTCTCTTTAACTTTTTGTAATAGCTAAATCTTTAATTCACATTAGAACTTAGAACATTTCAAAAAGGTTAAGTTCTTATAAATACTTGAGCTAAAACAATACACAATCAATAACATGCCACCCTTCCCCATCCTCATCTCCCCAGAAACATGTGCACATGCGTTCTGGGTTGTTTTTTATATAATATACACAACCCTGCCTGAAATAACATCAAGGTAACTTAAATGGCAGAATATCTACACAGACAAAAAGGAGTCCAACAAATAAATTGAGATGAACGATGAATCCATTTAATTACCAGACCAAAAAAGTGAAGATTTCTGTGTTGCCTGTTAGTTCTGTAGTTTTTGAGTTTATTTAATTATTTCCTATCTAGAAGCCAAGGGATGGGGGAAATGGGTGTAATCACTGGTGATTGGAGAATGAGTGGAATTATGAACTGTTAAGAGGGCTTCTTTGTCAGAGTCCAGAAATTTGCTGGAAGATAGGCAGGAAGGTCCATTTAAAGCTGGCTACTTCATCTCTTCTACAATTTTTTTAATCTTCATTGTTTAATTTACTAATATGTTTTTGCATTCTAACTAGAGTAAATGTGAAAACTGCTGAACAATACTGGAAACAGGTTACTATATGAGTTTAACACTAATGTACTGAAGTTGATAATTACTAATCTTGACACAATTTGCCTAAAGTTGAAGAAAGTGGTGGTAAGCAATTAGAATGGAACAAAGTAACAAAAAGTTCCTCTTCTAAAGCCAGATGTAAACATTGTGCAGAGTGAAATAGCAAAATAGAATTTAAAAAACGTGTCCAGCCAGCTTAGCATCAAAAGAGTGTTTTTATCACATTTTTATTGGTTTGGTCAAAAATTCATAATCAGGTGCTGAAAAAGCAAGAAAGTTGGTAAAACTATACAGGTACGAACTTTTATTAATAGAAGAACAGATTCAAGAGATTGTTAGTCCTAATAAGTTAGTTAATTGGGGGTCTCGATAGCTGTGGTCTTACCTTACAGAACTGCAAGCTTTTCATTTTGGACAATATGTGCCTTTTTATATTTTTAAATATTTATATTTTATAAATATGCTTCATTGAACCACATAATATTAATTTTTTCCCCTAGGGTTATCAAGTGATTAAAAAAATTAATCGTGATTAATCGCACCACTAAACAATAATAAAATACCATTTATTTAAATATTTTTGGATGTTTTCTACATTTTCAAATGTATTAATTTCAGTTACAACACAGAATACAAAGTGTACAGTGCTCACTTTATATTTTTTATTAGAAATATTTGCACTGTAAAAAAAAATAGTAATTTCAGTTCACCTAATACAAGTACTGTAGTGCAGTCTCTTTATCATGAAAGTTGAACTTACAAATGTAGAACTATGTACAAAAAATAACAATGTAAAACTTTAGAACCTACAGATCCACTCAGTCCTATTTCAGCCAGTCGCTCAGACAAACAAGTTTGGTTACATTTGCAGGAGATAATGCTTCCCACATCTTGTTTACAGTGTCATATGAAAGTGAGAAAAGGCATTTGTGTGGCACTGTTGTAGCCAGTGTCACAAGATATTCACGTGCCAGATGCGCTAAAGATTCATATGTCCCTTGATGCTTCAACCACCATTCCAAAATACATGTGTCCATGCTGATGACGGGTTCTGCTCGATAATGTTCCAAAGCAGAGCGGCCGACACATGTTCATTTTCATCGTCTGAGTCAGATGCCACCAGCAGAATGTTGAATTTTCTCTTTTAGTGGTTCAGGTTTTGTAGTTTCCACATCGGAGTGTTACTCTTAAGACTTCTGAAAGCATGCTCCGCACCTCAATCCCTCTCAGATTTTGGAAGGCACTTCAGATTCTTAAACCTTGGGTCGAGTGCTGTAGCTATCCTTAGAAATCTCACATTTGTACCTTCTTTGCATTTTGTCAAATCTGCTCTGAAAGTGTTCTTAAAATGAACATGTGCTGGGTCATCGTCCGAGACTGCTACACCATGAAATGTTCTGTTTTCTGCCATACAAGAGACATACAACTCTCCCCCGAGGAGTTCAATCACAAATTTAATTAAATTAAATTTTTTTAACGAGAATCATCAGCATGGAAGCATGTCCTCTGGAATGGTGGCCAAAGCATGATGGGGCACATGAATGTTTAGCATATCTGGCATGTAAATACCTTGCAACACTGACTACAACAGTGCCATGTGAATGCCTGTTCTCACTTTCAGGTGACATTGTAAATAAGAAGCAGTCAGCAGTATCTCTTCTAAATGTAAACAAACTTGTTTATCTTAGCAGTTGGCTGAACAAGAAGTAGGATGGAGCAGACTTGTAGGCTCTAAAGTTTTATGTTGTTTTGTTTCTGAGAGCAGTTATGTATCAAAAAAAATCTACATTTGTAAGTTACACTTTCGCAATAAAGTGATTGCACTACAGTACTTGTATGCAGTGAATTGAAAAATACTATTTCTTTTATCATTTTTTACAGTGCAAATCTTTCTAATAAAAAATAATATAAAGTGAGCACTACACTTTGTATCCTGTGTTGTAATAGAAATCAGTATATTTGAAAATGTAGGAAAAAAATCTAATAATATTGAATAAATTTAAATTAGTATTTTATTGTTCAACAGGGCAATTAATCTCAGTTAACTTTTTTGAGTTAATCATGTGAGTTAACTGCGATTAATCGACAGCCCTAGTTTTCTCATTTAATAAAACCTCCAATGAGAGTTTTTTTGGCGCTGTGGAAAATCACAACCCTGATTTCAGTGAGAGTAAAACTAAAGATCTGATTGAAAGCCCATTGAAGGCAGTGGAAAGAGGAGAAAGATATTATTGGTGAGATTTTTGGATACCTGTCCAATATTTTATTAAAACTTCTATCTTCATTTCTTAAAGACACAAAACAGAGGGAGAAATTACTGCCCTTCGCCCGGAGGGTGAGGGGACGAGTCTTCATAATACACACTTAAATTAAAATCCTGATTAACGTCTTTTTGAGAAAGAGGGAGGGGAGATTTTCAAGTTCATGCTCTCCTTCTGCCTGCCCTCTCTAAGTTGCTTTCTCTGGCTATGTGCTGGCTGTCTTTGAGCTTTGGCAATCCCTGTGCTGCCTGAATGCTTTAGTCAATAAACTTACTATGCAGTGATCCCACTTCTAAGTTAATAGAGCTGTCACACACCTGCTTTTAAGATCCAAGTCATGAACATTTGGAAAGTTACAGTAATATAGCTAATTCTTAAATAGGAAAGTGGAATTTACTTAATCCAAAAATATTCTTTCCACCTGTATTTTTTCTAAAGCATCTCTTCTGATTGTCTGTAACTATTAAAACAGCTACTAAAGACTTCTAGCTTTAGATGACTTTCAAAAAAATTTTTGCAAGAGTTTACATCAATTTTTTTTAATGTATATGTACGTATTATGTATGACGTGTTGTTGAAAATACATTTCTGATTTTTGAATAATTTTTTTGCTATGGCATGTATAAAATACACATTTAATTTGGTATGCATGTCTGATATATTTAGAGCATTACAAAACCTGAAATATTAAAGAAAATTAAAGAATTGTAACTGTCTACTGTGGCGTTTTAACTATTGCTTTTATAGTTCAGCTGTGCTCTTGAAGCTCCTTCCTCATTGAGGTGAATGATGTCAGGGAGATTTGCCCTTTGAGCATGCTCAGAAATTATTCTTTTTCAGTCAACCTTTCATTTAAAATATTTTCGCTAACCTAGCAAAGGCATTTGCTACTGTTAAGGATTGTGTACCAGCAAAGTTTATAACTAAAGCTGGATGGGTTTGTTTTTCTGTCTTTAGTAAAAAACGTAAAAAACATGTATTTACAGTTTTGCATGGTGGAAAAAATAGCTGTTTCTCACAAAACCCACCAAAAACTGACCAAAATTTTCTCAAAACTCTGGAGAAAACTAATTGGTTTGGGCTAAGGCTAAGCTTGGGAAGTAACTGCCCTAAAAAGCTGGGTGGGAACCAGGTTTCCATTTAATGGGAAATTTCATATGTTCTTGAATGGAACAAAAGCTTCAATTTCCTGTGAAATGAAATTCCCAGCCCAAACTTGTTTTGAATTTTTTGATGAAAATATTATATTCCGATTTTAATGGGTTGGTTTTTTAATTAAAAGAAGTTTCTAAACAGTCATTTCAAAACAAACTGATTGAAACAATGTTCCAAACATTTCACAGCAGAATGCTTCCATGTTATCAAAATGTTTCATGTGGTGTTTTTCAAAAATGAAAATTAGTAGAAATTGACATGTTTCTACAAAATGTTTAGCCTTTGACCGATGGGCTTTTTCTGATAGAACAACATTCAGTCTGAAAACTCCCAACCAGCTCTAGCTGCCAGTATGAAATCAGATGATCTGAATCTTCTTTTTGCCTTCTCTTTGCAGTGCGCTTGGGCAGTGTTACTGTCCAAGGTTCACCCTGAGGTCTCCTTTTATTAACTTATGTGACTTGGCTGTTCTTATTGCTTTTTCCTGCAAGACTTGTTGATTCATTACTTAGCTTTCCTTTTTTCTGACTCTCCACTTCCTCCTGAGTTTGAAGCTACTGAAATCTGCCTGCTCTGGTTGTCAGAGAAGTCAGCTGA
Source organism: Gopherus flavomarginatus (assembly GCF_025201925.1). NCBI lineage: Eukaryota > Metazoa > Chordata > Testudines > Testudinidae > Gopherus > Gopherus flavomarginatus. Next base: position 28,650,141 of record NC_066622.1, read on the forward strand.
CTCGCCCTGTATCTCCATCTCTATAACTAAACATGCTGTCACATGCTGTCGTAGACATAGAAACTGTATCATCCAAATCAGCAAATGTTATAACACTTAGAAAATATCTGGCAGAGCAAATATATTAAACTATGGGTTGGCGTCCATATTATGCCTTTTAGTGAATGTATGTCTGCTAATGGGGAGAAATTTAAATGCAATATAACTAATAAAAATGACATGTAAGGCAATCCAGCAATTAGATCGGCAGTTTGTTGTGTACCTATACAATTAAATGGGTATAAAACTGCCTTGGGTAGTAAACTGGGAAAGAAACTGTGTTCTTCTGCCTTTTTCCTTGAACTGTACAGCCAGCTGTAATGTCTAACCTTACTTTGAAAGAGCTTTTCCAAAATCAAGTGAAACAAATTAGCTTAACTGATAGACCTTCCAGGGAAAACTTTTTAAAGTTTTTTAAGCTTTCTTTTTAAAAACAAGAATTAAAAAGGTATACATAAATAGCATATTTACTGGCCACTCTGTAAAATCAGCAGAAGGAGTTAACTTATCCTGGAACCCTTTATGACCTGAAAAAAACTGAAGGGTTGAATGATTGACATTTTCTGTGATTGTTATGATGGCACCTTTTGGCTTTCCCATCAGCCATTAGTTACACAGCTTGAGATTTCTGAAGTGACATGCCAGATCCTAAGCTCTACCCTGTCTACAATGCTTGTTTTTCTTGAATTACTTTATTAATGCAGACTTTAAAAAACGCTTTTAAAGGGTGTTTAAAATTTATCCTCTGAAGTAATGTTTTTGTATAGATATGTCTTATGACTATTGAGAGAGTGAAAATGTGTGCCACGTTTACTCTCCTCACATCACCGAAATGCATTAGCCATGTGCCTTCTCTTCTTGCACCTGCTCTCCCTTAGATGGGGAGATAGGAGAGAGGGCGGTGAAAGGGCTAATGGTGTGATGAAGAACCAGCTATACCAGTAATAATGCATACCTGTACAGAGCTGCTTTATGGCAGTGGTTGCAGAGTTAAAGTATTATGTTGCTTGAATTCAGTCTTCTCACTAAAGATTGCATTATGTAAATAAAGCTCTAGTGAACCTTAGATGCTGAAAATGTATGAGATGAAAGTTTTAGGGTTGTTTTTTGTTTTTTTTTGTTTTGTTTCTTTACATCTTAATGCTATAGAATCGATTTTACCTTCTAATTGTTGCTGATGACCAAAATTATATGTAGAAGAATCTTTCTTCTAATAGGCCTGATTTTCCTCCTGGTAGTCAGTAATGCCCCAGCTCAGTGTCTGACATCATATTTGCTTCCATTCCTACATGCAGTAAACACATTTTCTTGGTACAGTCTTTCACAGCCTAATGCCAGTTGCACAACCTTTTAAATTATAAAAATTAATCCCAGATAATTTCTGAGAACAGCAGCAGTTCTTTAAATGAGCTGGTTAGTCAATGTAACACAGTAGTTGTTATCCTCAATAAAACAGAAAAACAGTTTGAATATTCCTGCTATAATCATGTGAAAACTGTTTCAGATGGAGCAGCTTTCCTATAACTTTTCTTTGTTATATATATATCTTGTAATCCTCCTAGAAGGGCTGTTCAGGCCAAGGCAGTTATCACATCTCTCTCTAAAAATGCATCACCTAGTGAATGGACTATGTCACATCTTTCTTTTTTCTTTTTTTTAAATTGATCTATGGTAGCCTTAACTTCAGTAGCTCGCTTGCCTTTATGTCTGACCCTTAACATGTCTTTCCCTGTGTTTAAACAAAAAACATTGAGGAGTAGATTTACTGGGGATTAATGATTGGCTAGGAAGCATTGAGGGCTCAAGGCCAGTAAACCCAGTCAGTGTTATGCGCTGAACTAGTTACTGCTGCTGAAAATTGATATGAAAATCTTACAGTATTATGTTAATATTGCTGAACGCAGCGGTGTTATAGCTGTGTTGGTCCCAGGATGTTAGAGAGACAAAGTGGGTGAGGTAATATCTTTTATTGGACCAACTTCTGTTTGGGGAGAGAGACAAGCTTTCGAGCTTACACAGAGCTCCATGTATCTTCTCCCAACAGAAGTTGGTCCAACAAAACATATTACCTCACCCGTCTTGTCTCTCGAATAATATTGCTGTTTTAAAATTACTTAGATAACATTTTAGTGGAGTCACTTCATGGTTGCACATTGTGCCCCTCAGTCCTCTACATACTGTTTTAAAATTCAAGTTTGCAGATGTTTGCAAGGCTAGCAGGGAAGTGAGAAGTAGTGGGTCAGAGGAGGAGAGCTCCACTACATCTGCAAGAATCAGTGAGTGGAAGAACTGCAAGAAGGCTGAAAGAAACCAGGAGCTCACTCTTCTCTTCAGAAGCTAGAGGGGAAGTTGGTGGCAGCCTGCTCTTACATCTCTGGTACTGAGGAGTCTTTATAATGAGGCCATCCAGTGGCAGCCAGCTGCCTTCCCCAGTGAATGTGTTTTCACAGCAGGCCAGATCCTTAAGGGTATGTCTGTGCTTCAGTTGGACACCCATGTCTGGCCCATGCTAACTGACTCGGACTCAGGCTGTGTGGTGGTTTAATTGCAGTGTACACGAACCTGAGCTTTGTGACTCTCCCACCTTTTGGGTCTTACAGCCCCGGTTCTAGCCCAAGCCTGAACATCTACACCGCTATTAAACAGCCCCTTAGTCCATGTCCTGTAAGCCCAAATCAGCTGGCATACCCTAAGGCCTACACTACGCGTTTATACCGAATTTAGCAGCGTTAAACCGAATTAACCCTGCACCCGTCCACACAACGAAGCCTTTTAAATTGATATAAAGGGCTCTTTAAACCGATTTCTGTACTCCTCCCCGACTAGGCCACACTAACCCTAACCCTGTCAGATTAGGGTTAGTGTGGCCGCAATTCAACAGTATTGGCCTCCGGGCGGTATCCCATAGTGCACCATTGTGACTGCTCTGGAAAGCCATCTGAACTCGGATGCACTGGCCAAGTAGACAGGAAAAGCCCCGAGAACTTTTGAATTTCATTTCCTGTTTGCCCAGCGTGGAGCTCTGATCAGCACGGGTGGCGATGCAGTCCCAAATCCAAAAAGAGCTCCAGCATGGGCCGTACGGGAGATACTGGATCTGATTGCTATATGGGGAGAAAAATCTGTTCTATCAGAGCTCCGTTACAGAAGACAAAATGCCAAAGTATTTGAAAAAATCTCCAGGCTATGATACAGAGTCCACAGCACAGTGCTATGTGACAAGCATAACGGAAAGCCAAAGAATGAAATGGATGCTTATGGAGGGAGAGGGGGGTACTGAGGACTACAGCTATCCCACAGTCTCCGAAAAGCATTTGCATTCTTGGCTGAGCTCCCAATGCCTGAAGGGTCAAAAACATTTTCCCAGGTGTTTCAGGGTGTATGTCGTCAATTTACACCTTCCCCCCCCCCCCCGAAAGAAAAGTGAAAAAAATAGTTTCTCGCCTTTTTTTCAATGTCACTGTATGTCTGCTGCATGCTGCTGGTAGACGGGGTGCTGCAGTGCTGAACACCAGCATCCCCTTCCCAGTGGCAAATGGTGCAGTATGACTGATATCTGTCTTCATCATCAGCCTGTGAGTGCTCCTGGCTGGCCTCGGTGAGGTTGGCCGGGGGCGCCTGGGTTAAAAATGGGAACGACTCCCGGTCATTCCCGGCAGATGGTACAAAACGGTTGGTAACAGTCCTCATCATAGCAACTGGAGGCTGAGCTCCATCAGCCCCCCCCTCCCCCTTCATGTCTGAAGAAAAGATTCTGTACTGCCTGGACTATCATAGCAGCGGGAGGCTGCGCTCCTCCCCCCCGCCCCCCACACCCTTTAATGTCCTGCCTGGACTATCATAGCAGCTGGAGGCTTCCTCCCCCTCATTTTATCTCACTAAAAAGTCAGTGTTTCTTATTCCTGCATTCTTTATTACCTCATCACACAAATGAGGGGACACTGCCACGGTAGCCCAGGAGGGTTGAGGGAGGAGGGAAGCAACAGTGGGGTTATTGCAGGGGCACCCCTTAGAATGGCATGCAGCTCATCATTTCTGCGAGATTGGGGGCTCTGACTCAGAGCAGCTGTGCTCTCTGGTTCTCTAGTACACTTGCCCCATATTCTAGGCAGGACTGACTCTATTTTTAGACAAAACATAAAGAAGGGAATGAGCTGGGGAGTCATTCCCATTTTTGTCCATGCGCCCCTGGCCAACCTCAGCGAAGCCAGCCAGGAGCACCTATGACAGCAGTAGAGGGTACAAAACGATTGATAACTGTCATTGCCAATTTCCAATTGCAAATGGTGCAAAATGACAGATAACCATCATCTCATCGCCAATTTACAATGGCAGACGGTGCACTAGGGATGGTAACCATCTCTGCTACCTTGCAAAGGCAAATGAATGCTGCTGTGTAGCACTGCAGTACCGCGTCTGTCAGCAGCATCCAGTACACATACAGTGACAAGGCAAAACGGGCTCCATGGTTGCCATGCTATGGCATCTGCCAGGGCAATCCAGGAAAAAAGGGCGCAAAATGATTGTCTGCTGTTGCTTTTACGGAGGAAGGATTGAGTGACGACATTTACGCAGAATCACCCACGACGCTGTTTGTGCATTGGGATCTCAACCCAGAATTCCAATGGGCGGGGGCGACTGCGGGAACTATGGGACAGCTACGGGATGGCTACCCACAGTGCAATGCTCTGGAAATCGATGCTAGCCTCAGTACATGGACACATACCGCCGAATTAATGTGCTTAGTATGGCCACATGCACTCGACTTTATACAATCTGTTTTACAAAACCGGTTTATGTAAAATTGGAATAATCCTGGAGTGTAGACATATCCTAAGTGTAGTCAGGCACACATTTTATTTTGGTGTTGTGGCCAAAAATGGAGGGGCTGTGCATTAGTCAGTAAAGACCGAGGAACCATGTTACTCAGTTTAAAATGTAATATATGTGTTCTTCGTATAATCCATGTTCAGGTATTTACAAATTTATTTTATTGTAAAAAAACTTCTAAATGTGACAGTTATGCAGAGACAGTTCATATTGCAGAAAAATTTTGTGGGACACAGACCAGTGCAGTCTAGGTTGGATGGTAATCATAAAATAGTCAAACTGTCAATGGACTGTACAGATTTGGTCGCAAATGCATAGTTCTGATCAATGACATATTAGCTTTTGATTCACACAGTACAAAATGTCTTCATAAATAGTAGTGTATCCATTTACTGCAGCATTCTATATGACAGATTCATTCCAAATAACATTTCTTTGAAATCCAATTTCTTTTCCCTCTTCTCTTCCCCGTTATAGAGTGCTACAACAAGAAGCTCAAAGATCTCAGCAAGTTTCACAAGACAGAAAGAGTCCCAGCAGAACTAATGGTTGCAGTGAAAAGAAACCCATTGATATCCTGGAAATGCTTAGCAAAGCCAAGGATGAATATGAACGAGTAAGGAAACTTGTAGGGGAGGGAGGATTATCTGTATTATTAAAGTAAAACTAGTCTGAGTACTTCTTTTGATTAAAGACCTAAGGTAGATCTCATTGAAATCAAATGGAGCTTTGCCTTTGCCTCCAGTGAGAGTTGGATCAGAGCGTAGTCGAGCAGTTTTGTACATAAGCATTATAACCTGTTTCAGACTTCTTCAGTAATTCTTTACATTTCAAGTTCATTGCATTCACTTCTTGAGGTTCCTTTCTCCTTACAACAGCAGTTCTAAAGTGAGATGCTTAAGTAACGTGTATTAAGTTGTAGATTGAGGCTCCCACTGGAGGAGTACACTATATATGTTTTAAAGAAATAGTATTTCCCATAATTTTAAAACTGGATGTTAGGAAATAAAAATTAAAGTTGTAATATTCTGATTTTGTTGTCTTTTCTGAAATTGAGATAAAAGTGATTAAACACACAATACAGTATTAGAATCATAGAATATCTGGGTTGGAAGGGACCTCAGGAGGTCATCTAGTCCAGCCCCCTATTCAAAGCTGGACCAGTCCCCAACTAAATCATCCCAGCTAGGGCTTTGTCAAGCCTGACCTTAAAAACCTCGAAGGAAGGAGATTCCACCACCTCCCTAGGTAACCCGTTCCAGTGCTTCACCATCCTCCTAGTGAAAAAGTTTTTCCTAATATCCAACCTAAACCTCCCCCACTGCAACTTGAGACTATTACTCCTTTTTCTGTGATTTGCTACCACTGAGAACAGTCTAGATCCATCCTTTTTGGACCTTCCTTTCAGGTAGTTGAAAGCAGCTATCAAATCCCACCTCATTCTTCTCTTCTGCAGACTAAACAATCCCAGTTCCCTCAGCCTCTCCTCATTTTTGTTGCCCTCCGCTGGACTCTGCAATTTTTCCACATCCTTCTTGTACTGTGGCGCCCCAAACTGGACACAGTACTCCTAGTGAAGCCTCACTAATGTTGAATAGAGGGGAATGATCACATCCCTCGATCTGCTGGCAATGCCCCTACTTATACAGCCCAAAATGCCATTAGCCTTCTTGGCAACAAGGGCACACTGTCGACTCATATCCAGCTTCTCATCCACTGTAACCCCTAGGTCCTTTTCTGCAGAACTGCTGCCTAGCCATTCGGTCCCTAGTCTGTAGCAGTGCATGGGATTCTTCTGTCCTAAATGCAGGACTCTGCACTTGTCCTTGTTGAACCTCATCAGGTTTCTTTTGGCCCAATCCTCTAATTTGTCTAGGTCCATCTGTATCCTACCCCTACCCTCCAGTGTATCTACCTCTCCTCCCAGTTTAGTGTCATCTGCAAACTTGCTGAGGGTGCAGTCCATGCCATCCTCCAGATTGTTAATGAAGATACTGACCAAAACCGGCCCCAGGACCAACCCTTGGGGCACTCCGCTTGAGACCGGCTGCCAACTAGACATGGAGCCTTTGATCACTACCCGTTGAGCCTGATGATCTAGCCAGCTTTCTGTCTACCTTATAGTCCATTCATCCAGCCTATACTTCTTTAAGTTGCCGGCAAGTTACTTGCTGTCTTATCTCTTTGACACTATTTGTAGTCTTTGTTACCAAAGAGATATCATGAGCAGTTCAGGAGAAATGAGCACTGAAGAAGACTTTTGTATTAAATATAGTCATAAATGTGTAATTTTTTGTAATACACATTCTCAAGAGATTCTGTTTTGTACTTGTTCTGCACTGTATTTCAGACTGCATTTTTTTTTTCCCCTTACTGAAATTCACTGGAGGAGATGGATTGATTGAGACATGAATCATGATAGGATGTGCATTACAGGTCCAAATTTAAATACTTCAAGGGGTGTTGAATCGTGAGACAAAAGGCCAAGAGCCTTCACCTACCCCCTAACTGTGATTTAGGCATGTTGTATAGCCCGAAATGACTTGCTGCCATTAAATTAAAAAAACTAAAAACCTCTGATGTATTTAGAAACAAAGCATTACAGAATAATATAGGGGTTGACATGTTTGATGCTGTATGTGTCAAACCAGTTTCTCCTTTTACAATTTTCAGCCAATCTGATACCAAATTTGCTTTTGCCAGTTGCGTGTTTGCAATTTTTTTATTAACTTCTCTCTAAATATACATATGATTTTAAACACTTATGGATGTTATGTTTTATTTAATTTGCTAAGTGACATTCTCTCAGATATTAGTTGTGACTATTAAAAAAAAATCTTTTAAAATAGTAATTTAGTATTAGTTTCATTGCTTTCTTTGATTTTGTGTCAAGCTATAAAGTGAATCAAAGCCAAGGATAATCCCCTGGCTTTCCACTCTTGTGTATTTGTTTGTGTCAGATTTTACCAGATAAGCAAAACTGAGCAATGCTAGTTCAAGATGTGGTATTAATAAAAGAATGACCACATTAGTTTTAGAAGGAAACCTCTTGTGGCATAGATTGACATATCTGCCATTATTTAATTATAGAGTCTTTCTCTTTATTCTTTTGTCCATGTATTTCTACCCTTATGCTGTGTAATTTAAGTAAGCATATTTGCTGTAAAGAAGAGCGTTTCTTGGGAGAACATGCAGTCTTATTTCTTTACAAATTATTCTGGGGCACTCCAGTTGATAATTACACATGAATTTGTATTTCAGTATTTAAGAGCAGAAAGTACTTATCTGCCTAGTACATTCCAGATGGATCATACAGTAATCCTTGTGTGCAGCCCACATGAGATTGGCAGAGAGTCAGCATGAGAAGGGGACAGAGGAAGAGCAAAAAAGAGATTTATAAAGGCCCGAGTGATTTAATCTAGGATTCTAAATCAGTTTAATCCTCCAAATACACTCTACATCAAGTCCATATGTGAAAATGAATGAATTCTGAGATTTTTGTATCAAGTGGGTGGATGTTTTTTGTTGGTTGGGGTTTGTTTTGCTTTGTTCCCGCCCCTCATGATTTTGGAAGATAATGAAGTGTATTATAGCCAATCCCTTGGTCAAAGCGAAAAAAGGCCACACTTCTAAATCTCATTTGTAAGCCACAAAACAGTCAAGGACTTTAGGTCTAATGTATGTTACTACTTAAATGTTAGAAGCTGATATGAGTTGGGGAGAAATCTCCTGGAATATAAATATGTAGTCTTTGTTTTGTTCCTAAATCTATTGCTCAGTCACTGCGTGCGTAGACTGTCGGTCCTTCATCAGTTGAAACTGAGCCAATCACAACACGTCTTCCAATCTTCTCTCCTTCTGGCCATCCTTCGCCATGCTTGTCCATATCTCCTTGTTAGAAAATCATCCCACCTCTTTCGAGGCCGACCGCGTGGCCATTTCTGTTCTCATGGATACCACTTGGATATAGCTGCGGTCCATCTGTTGTCGCTGAGACGGGTCACGTGACCCGCCTACCGCATTTTGCTGAACCTGCTTTCAGTCACAACGTCTCACACTCCAGACTGCTGCCTAATTATTTCATTGGGGATGTGATCGCGGAGCCAAATGCCCAAAAATGTTTGTTCCATTGCTCTCTGTGTAACAGACAGTTGATGTTCTTCAGTCTTTGTCAGCGACCATGTTTCGCTGCCCTGTAACATATCTGGAAGCACGGTCAAGTTGAAAAGATTTGCACAAGTTGTTTTGCTGATCTTTCCTTGGAGGATGTCCTTGATGTCTGTCATTGAATATGCACCATCCAGCCTTTTTTCTGCGCGACAGTTCGCCTTTCTGATCGTGACACATGTTGACTTCCTGGCCCAAATAGACATATTTATCAGCCTTTTGGATCTGCTCTCCTCCAAGAGGAGTCACTGAGAAATTTTAAAAACAAAAAATCACAGCCTCATAGCCCTTTCAGAAAACCCTCAAAATGAACTGTAAGATGCCATTTGCTGCTTTTGCAGCTGTAGCAGTTAAGTAATGAGCCATTCGCCTGTTTTGTGCTGACATCACTTGATGATGCTGGTGTTTAGAGATATCTTAGGTGCTATATAGGCTGAAGTTCTTATAGTAAGTTACATCAATTTCAGCTTTTTAAATAAATGCATCATGAACAATACTCAAGTGAAAAGCCACATGGATCATGAAGTTGCCTTATTATCTTATTGTATTACAGTTGGGACATTTATCGAACATCTCTAAAAAAAAATGGGATCTGTAGTCTCAACTAATTTCCTGATTTTCTGTGCTCTCCTTGCCTTGTATTTTATAAGTGTTAATTTGTTCCTCCATTAATGCACTTGCATAATTAAATAACTACAATAGAGATAACATAGATAACTAGTCCTTTTTCCAGTGAATGAACATGTACAAATTCTTGAAACGTAATTTCTTATGTGGTATAAATCTTGCAGGAATGAAATGTAGCAGATTTTATAGTTTACAGCAAGTGTCCGTAGTTACACGATTAGCACCTTTTTATAAATTGAACATGTTTCTATTAAGTGTGTGTGTGGGGGGGGAAATATGAAACTGAAGTCCTGTAAATTTCCCAGTAAGAGAACAACAAAATAATAATGAGCACAGCTGATAGATATAATATGTCATTGTCTCATTATATTTAAAACTTATAAAAATCAACAAGATCTACATTCTGTATATATGAGAGTTGAAAAGGAAGTACAGACTGAATTATAGCAATTGTGCTGCTGGGGGAGGGATAGAAAACAGATATATTTATGTAAATGTTTTCTTTTTTAGGCTCAGCTCAGTGACCTAAGTATTATATCAAGTTCTGGAATGCAGCAAATTGAGAATCCCACGAAGACGGAAAGCATGGAGACTTCAGAACAAACATCTTCAACGTTGCAAATGCAAGACCAGGTATGTTCAATCCAAACCTAAATGAAGTGACAATCCTTTACTAATATTTATTATCAGTAATAGAAATACAGCATGTTCTGCACAAGTGAGATTTTTACCAGTACTTCTGCAGCACAAAAAGTGTGTTTACAATTCAGTTATACATCTTGGCAATTCATTTTTTATGTTCCTAAACCAATGACTGTTAGATCTGTCTCCTGTGTTCTTTCTCACTTCTTCCTGGTGTATGCTATGGGCTTTTTTTGTCTGACCTTTTGGCTTTGGGTAAAATTTTCAAAGGTATCTACGTGATTTAGGAACCTTGATCCCATTTTCTGTAGAGATGTGAACATATAGGAAATTCAGTCTCATTGAAAGTCAGTGGGACTCAAGTTCCTAAGTTAAATGCTTTTGAAAATTTAACCTCTTTTCTATATTTGGAAACTTTTTTTCTAAAAATTCCCCATCGTTATTACTGCTGTTTTATTTCCATTAGTAATAACGCTAGTATAGTCAAGAGGGTAGATCCTGAACTGGTATAAAAGTTCAAGCTCCCTTGAAATCAGTGGAGGTATGATAGTTTACACAGGTTAAGGATCTGAATCAAGGGATTTGTGGTTACTAACATTTTAAGTAGTGTGTCTGCTAGACCTGCTGTGAACAGGGTTAGAAGACATGCTTAAAAATCAACAGCTGGTCAGAGATTTGTCTATGTGAGTGATCCATTGCTGCTCCTACCAATAGAGTTTTAAACTGTGCAAAATATCCTAACGTAAATGCATTGCTTAATTTTCAGTTTCTCTCTAACAGAAGTTTCCCATGGTTCAAAACAGGTTTCCTTTCTGATTGGTAAGCAGCATCACTGGGCATTTTGTAGCATGGATATTGTCAGAAAATAAGTAACTGTCTAAATTTGCTCATAGGCATTCACCCACAGTGAAGTCATATAGCTTCCTACTTTAGAGACGATTCGGTTAAAACAATTCTAATGCTGTAATTTAGATGCCACACAATACATCAATAAATTGTGCCTACTAACAATACCACCTAGTGGAGGCAAAAATGTAATGCTTAAGCATTAAGTAATCCTTAACTTCAGAAAATGTCCTTTAGCGATTTGGCTTAATAATTGGCTGCTTTAAATTCCCTGATATGGTTGTATTCTGTCATATCTTCATACAAAACAAAAAAAAACCCAAGTGTTCTTTTTTCGCACTTTTAAATTCGTAAATGAAATATAAAGATGTCTGTAGTTTGACATCTTCGGACGAATGACTGCAATTAGCAAGGCAGCTTAATATTTACAAAATAAATCCAGAAGCAAACACATATGCAAATTGCCCTGTAACAATAATACTTGGGGAAAAGGGAGATTTATAGAACAGTTGAGATTAGATATATTTTATTAGACTCACTTTAATAAAACCTTTTAAACTGAACTATTAAAATATTTATATATCAGCAATTTTAGAAACCTTTAGTCTAGTTATTACATAAAAGATTACAACCAGTTCTAGTGTCAGTGGGAGAAATGACTATAAGTAGCTAAATAGAGGTACAGATGCAGTCAACAGTACGTGAGCAAGATTGATGTTTTTCCCTTTATTAATCTAGAGAAGCATCTGCACAAGTGAAAGGAGAGTAAGGAACAGCTCCATCTCCAATGAGTAAAATCATTTTCAATCAAATGAAAAATTCGGAAGGGCCAGGTTTTTCGTACTTTAAAGCAGGGGTGGGGAAATTCCAGGCCCCTGCTTAATTTCATCTGGCCCGCAGCAAGTCTCCTCACCACGGGTCAGAAGCCCAGAGCCTTGGCGCCTCCCTATGGGGCTGGAGCCACGAGTGCCGGCTCGCCTCGCTGCAGGGGGAAGCTGAGGTGCCAGGCTGGTCAGTCAGCTGCCCCTGCAATCCCTAAGCGCAGAGGCAATCAAGAAAGTTCTGAGTCCATGTGCACCTACCCCTGCCTACAGGCACTGCCTCCGCAGCTCCCATTGGCCGGGAACCATGGCCAGTGGGAGCTGTGGGGTGGCGCCTGCGGGAGCAGACAGCGCACACTGCACAGAGCTGCCTGGCCACATTGTGGCAGCTTCTGGGAGCAGCATGGTGCCAGGGTAGTGGGAGAGCCTGCCTTAGCCCCGCTGCCAACCGGAAGCCACCTGAGGTAAGCAACGCCTAGCCTGAGACCGCACTCCAAATCCCTCGGCCCCAGCCCAGAGCCCCCTCCTGCACCCTGAACCCCTCATTTCTGGCCCCATCCTGGAGCTTAAGGGAAGCCCCAAACCACTGTGCCCCCCGGGGGGCTGTGAGAGGGCCATGACTGATTTTTTTCCATGGGTCAGTGGTCTCTGATAGAAAAAAGTTTCCCCACCACTGCTTTAAAGGATAAGATAAAGTCTTTAAAAAACTGTTCTAAATATTATCTGTTTACAAAGTTCATACTATACCCCCTCCAATAAAACCCCCACCCCAAAACGAAAAAAACCCAAACTTGTTATCTATATAACATTTGTTAATTCCACAACAAAGAAATACTTCTGATAGGTGGTTTAAAAAAAAATCTACCAGCCCTGAAGTACTTTGAAGTTCCTCAAAAGCTCTGTATCTCAGCAATTAAGCAAGGAAATCAGTTATGTGGAGTGTTCCAACAAATCAACAGAACTAGATAACTTCTAAAATAAATGACTGACTATCAAAACAAAGCTCTCAGATTAATTGATCTAAGCACTCTAAAAAGCCTTTGCTCAGTTGGAATTCTATACAATTTGGATTTAGCTGGGCAGCTATTGGCCCACAGGAGTTTAGCTCTGCCATTGAAGGGTCCTGTCTCTTTCAAGGATCTCTTTCATTCTCTTAATAATGCCAGTTTTGGCCTCTTGCATTTTATTAAACCTGCCCTCCCATCCCCCTGCCATGGATGGCAGTTGGGCTCTTTGAAGTGGCTTCAGGAGATGCACTGAGCATGCTACTGTGGAGAAGACTCAGACCCTAATAAATTTGGTAGCCAGATGGGCTTGTTGTTCAACCCAGGGGAAAAAGTACAAAGGGATTACATAGTCCAATGAGAGACCCTACTATCTTGTTGACAACTCTGAAACCCATCTCAGCCAGGGAAACGTCCTCAACCCCCAAAGTGGAGGTGAGAGTCTGCTCCATCAGCATTTGAGGTGATAGATGTGGATGGAGAAGGTTACGGTCACCTACACTTAGAGAGGAGCTCCTTCCTCTGCCATGACCCAGTATTTGAGGACTATAGAGTATCGCTCAGGAAAGACTTGTGAGCTTTTCATATTTAAAGGGACTGGTCTTATCCTTCTCCTCCCCTTACTCCTCTTAACTAAACCCTTCCTGATCCCAGCACAGAGGACAAGCCTCAGAATAGAGAGAGAAATATGCAAGAGGTGGGGAGCTCACTTACGCGAGGAATTCCTTGGCCAGTGAGCAGCTCTTCAACTCTGAGCTATGCAGTGGAATAGTGCTGGAGACCAAGTGGTATCCTGAACAGAATGGCCTACTGCCCAGCCCTCATTCTCATCATCTTGGGACTCATGCAGTCTAGAAGGCAGAGTAAACCCAAGGATAGATAGGGCTCTCAATGGTTGTCTCTTGAATGTCTCCCAAGTGAATGAAAACATAGTTGGAACTAACCTTTTCAGCTAATACAATTTTACAGGTATTTAAAATCTCTTATTAGGCTGGCCTGATGACCTAGTAAACTATGATTTGGGTTGTCACATGGCAGGCTGATTCAGGATAATCTTTAGGACTTATGTTGTAGAATTGGCTGGGAGAATCACAGAAATAATGTTCTCTTTCTTAGAGAAGAGAAGGAAACAATGTGTATGTGACATTTGGGGGTGACCCATACCAGTAAGGGGTTCTGTCTTCATCTGCCTCATAACCTTGGATGCCTTTATGCTGTGCTGCTTTTGTTCAGAGCCCTGACACCACTAGCTAGATCACAAGCAGAAGGTTTCAGCCTAGTTACTTTTTGCAAGGCGACACCAACACTGCTTCCATTGTGAGGTCTCTCCAAATCCATCCATCCATCCTGAGTTCTTAACTCTCACACGTGGATTTTTTTCCTTTCTGGTTCATCCTTTCTGATGTGTCATCACCAAAGGCATGAAACCTGGCACTCAGACACTATCTTATTTTGATGCATACACTCCACACAGTTTGCGCAAGAGTCCTCCTTGGGGTAAAAATAAACCAAAAGTTTATTAAATAGAAAAACCACAGATTCAAAAATGAAATAGTAAAGGGAAACAAACATACAAGTAACCAAGAAAATAAACATAAAGACCCAATCTCAGGCTTTACACATTCAAATTAAATTAAATCCCTTTTCTAATACAAGTTACCTATTGCCTTTTGAACAGTTTCCCAGTAGACCCCCTGCCATAGAGGGAATCCAGCATTTGATGGAGAGAACCTGCCAAGTGACGGTCCCTTTCTTTCTGGATGAAGACCTCCGTTTCAGGCCTCCTTTTTTAAAAGGGCTTTTGCCCTTTTTCGTTCTCTCTCTGTCTCCTGGCTTGGTGACTCCTGGTTATTCAGGGTGGAGAAACTGTAGCTGGGATGTCTGTCTTTTCCCATTAAATCTAAAGACTCACTTCTTGTCTTTTCCTTGTTTTACAATGCTAGGTGCTTGCAGCTAGGTCTGATCTATGCTACAGACCTGTATCAGTATAATTGTCCGGGGTGTGAAAAATCTGAGCAATGTAGTTATATAGTAACTCCTCGCTTTACGTTATAGCTATGTTCCTGAAAAATGCTGGAACGATGTTAAGTAAATCCAATTTCCCCATAAGAATTAATGTAAATAGAGTGGGTTAGGTTCTAGGGAAATTTTTTTCACCAGACAAAAGACTCCGTCTGTCTGTCTATACACATACACAGTATACATTTTAAACAAACGATTTAATACTGTACATGGCAGTGATGATTGTGAAGCTTGAAGTGGTGAAGTCAGGGTGGGATATTTCCCAGGGAATGCGTTGCTCCTAAATGATGAACTAGCACTCGGCTGAGCCCTCAAGGGTTAACACGTTGTGAATGTAGCCTCACACTCCACAATGCAGCACAGATGGAGGGAGGGGAGACAGCATGGCAGAGAGAGACAGAGACACACACCGTGTGTGTGCGCGCGTGTGTGTCTGTGTGAGAGAGAGATGCGTATTGCCCCTTTAAATACACTGACCCCACTCTAAGAACACTGCCTTTTTAAGTAGATCAGCAAGTTAAGACAGCGGCTCCTGCCAGCAAACTTCCTCCGTCCTGAGCCCTGTAGTGTCTCCCCACCCCACCCCCAAGCTCTGTGGAGATGGGGGGCAGGAGCAGGGGGAAGGGGATACCCTGCCATTAGCACCCCTCTTACCACGACCCCCCTGCACAGCAAGCAGGAGGCTCCCGGGAACAGTTCCAAGGCAGGGGGCAGCAGCAGCACACGGCAGTGGGGGGAGGGACAGCTGAACTGCCTGGCAATTGATAGCCTGCCAGATGGTTGAGGCACAGGGAACTTAGGGGAGCAGGGAACTGATACGGGGGCTGCCAGTCCACTCGGGGTCCAAGCCCCCACCAGCTAGTTCCAGTGGGTTGCTCTTTCTGTAAGCAGTGGACAAAGCAGGTGGCTGTCAAATAACATTATAAGGGAGCATTGCACAACTCTAAACAAGCATGTTCTCTAATTGATCAGCAATGTAACAACAAAACAACATTAACCGAGACGACGTTAAGTGAGGAGTTAGTGTACCAACCTAATCCACTGTGTAGATAGTTCTTTGTCAGCAGGAGAGCATCTCCCGCCAATATAGCTACTGCCTCTCGGGGAGGTGGATTAACTATGCTGATAGGAGCATAGAGTGTTTTCATTAAAGCGCTACAGCAGTGCAGCTGCGCTGATGCAGTGTTTTAAGTGTAGACGTGCCCCATGTCTCGTCAGATTGAGGAGGCAGTTCCTCCCTGCCTGACTGCCTACAACCCTGCTGTGACATGGAGGTGAAGCTGCACCACAGATTATGAGCACAATTTTCCATATACACAAATTCATAAATTCATGACCATAATCTGTATACATGTCACATAATGATGATTAAGTTTAGAACGTTACAGATTTTCATAAAAGACCTTACTTGACATATTTTTATACACAGTAACACTGCATACAATCAGTTGAATCAACTGCTAATTCTTTGGGGTTCAGACGCCTTGTTCTTCCCTTGGGATGTTTGGACTCTGATTGTGACAGTGTTATTCTATCATTCTCTTCATCATGGAGGCATTGGTAAAAACTCCATATAGATGAGTGCACCTCCTGCTGTGTAAATGAATAATTTTGAAAAAGCTTCTAAAATAATCTTATTTGGATGGAAATGCAAAGTGAAAAACTTGCCCTTCTTTACAAACTTAGCCAAGATTCCAATGCTTTTTCAGATCCTTAACTATCACACTATTTCACTTCAAACTTTTACACATTACATTATATAGTATAACTCTCTGCATGAGATTAATCCATAATAATAAAAAACCTAACAAGAAATCCATTGATGCCATTATTCAACTTTAACCTTTTGTTTTGTGCCACAGCAGCTGAAAAAATTTTCATCATCCAAATTAGGTGTATAAAATTTCACATCAATATTTTGCGGACACTGCCAAGTTCAGGGAGTGAGGGTAAAATGCACTGGCTGGCAACTTGGAATGATTGGACAAGAGCAGGACTCCTTTGAGGTGCTCAGTTGTTGGGAGTCCCCAGAGGCCATTTCTGTAGCAGTTGCATACAAGCAATGATGTTTTTGGGAGGTTGCCGGTGGAGCTAGAGATGATTTTGACCTGCAGCATTTTGATTATAATGATTACATGCAGCTCTGTTACCTTTCCATCTAAGTCTGGTGGCTGATTTCCTAGTACCTCATCAAACCTAGAATCTGGATGAATGTGAAATGATTGAATCTCAGTCCAGATAAAGCCTGAAAATAAACTGGTGTGTTGAGATAAGCATTGAGGATATAATGGGGGTATTGCCCCCCCCCATTATTGAGGATGTGCCTCAACTCTTTGTTAAGGAAGTTTGCAGCTCAAGGGGGTGATTCCTGTATCACTGATTGTTCCTGGAGTTTCAGGTGGCATTACTGGTCCCAAATGCCTTTCATCTGCATCTGGGGAGACAACTGTGCATTTCACATTGTTGTGAAAACTGCAAAACAAACAAAACCATGCCTTTGTGACCTCCATATTGGATTATTGACTCATGCTGTTAACTGAGCCTATCTTTTGAAGATCGTCTGGAAACGACATCATCTGCTGTAGAAAACAGCTGTCTGCTTGGGTGGCAATGGTAGTTATTGCACATTCTGTATACAGGTGTGTTGCATCTTACGTGCATTTAACATGCGTAATTTCAGCTTTACGCGGTCGGCAAAAAAAAAAGAGAGAAAAGTAAGAATTTTAATACTGTACCTGTAGTGCAGGCGATTCTGCCTGCCATTACACTTGATGTAATTTTGATTATATGCAATTTTTGCTTTACGCGCTGACTGCGGAACGTAATCCCAGCGTAAGATGTGACAGACCTGTATTGCACCCAGAAGCCGGTAGATAACTGATGTACTTCTGGCTGTTGACATTGATTTCTAAAGCCTGTGTGGTTTGGAACCTGGATGCCACTTCATAGAATCATAAGACAGGAAGAGACCTGACGAGGTCATCTAGTTCAGTCCCCCGGTGCTCATGGCAGGACTAAGTATTATCTAGATCATCCCTGACAGTTGTTGTCTAACCTGCTCTTAAAAACCTCCAATGATGGAGATTCCACATGCTCTCTAGGCAATTTATTCCAGTGCTTAACCATCCTGACAGTTAGGATGTTTTTCCTAATGTCCAGCCTAACTCTCCCTTTCAGCAATTTAAACCCATTGCTTCTTGTTCTATCCTCAGACGTTAAGAAAAACATTTTTTCTCCCTCCTCCTTGTAACAATCTTTTATGTACTTGAAAACTGTTATCATGTCCCCTCTCAGTTTTCTCTTTTCCAGACTAAACAAACTCAATTTTTTCAATCTTCACTCATAGATCGTGTTTTGTAGACCTTTAATCATTTTTGTTGCTCTTCTCTGGATTTTTTCCAATTTGTCCACATCTTTCCTGAAATGTGGCACCCAGAACTGGACACAATACTCCAGTTGAGGCCTAATCAGCGTAGAGTAGAGCGAAAGAATTACTTCACGTGTCTTGCTTGCAACACTCCTGTTAATACATCCCAGAATGATGTTTGCTTTTATGCAACAGTGTTACACTATTGACTCATATTTAGCTTGTGGTCCACTATGACCCCCAGATCCCTTTCTACAGTACTCCTGCCTAGGCAGCATTTACTATTTTGTATGTGTGCAACTGATTGTTCCTTCGTAAATGGAGTACTTTGCATTTGTCCTTATTGAATTTCATCCTAATTACTTCAGACCATTTCTTCAGTTTGTCTAGATCATTTTGAATTATAATCCTACCCTTCAAAGCACTTGCAGCCCCTCCCAGTTTGGTATCATCTGCAAACTTTATAGGTGTACTCTCTATGCCATTATCTAAATCATTGATGAAGATGTTGAACAGAAGCGGACAGAGAACTGATCTCTGCGGGACCCCACTCATTATGCCCTTTCAGCATGACACTTACCCACTGATAACTATTCTCTGGAAACAGTTTTCCGACTAGTTATGCACCCACCTTATAGGAGCTCCATCTAGGTTGCATTTCCCTAGTTTGTTTATGAGAAGGTCATGGGAAACCATATCAAAAGCCTTACTGAAGTCAAGATATACCACATCTACCGCTTCCCCCCATCCACAAGGCTTGTTACCTTATCAAAGAAACATGTGATGTCAGCTGGCATGCTCTTGATAACAGTCCTAGAATTGAATTTCTGAGTGCTGCTGGCAGGGCATTGTCTGGTGGAATTACGAATTCCTTATGTGTCTTTCTGTTGATTTAGGCAATATAGTCCCCGTTCCCCCCCAGTGATGCACTTGGGCCATGTGACAATGGTAATATGATCTTTTTGTAATTTTTTCTTGCATGTATTAAAGGTAACACTGAGTAGGCTGATAGGTCCCAACTCTGCTGTCCATCTAATTCCCAAATGCTCTGTACTCTTTGCCCTATTTTGGATACAGTTTTTAGGAGACTACCACACCCATCCTTTTCTTTGTTCTAACTAAGCTGCACTTTAATTTTGGACTCCTTTTTGGTTTCCTTTTATTGAACAGCTGCGAATGTGTGACTTGATTTATTTTCCCTATAACCTTCGTCACTCTGAGTGCCTTGCTAATCTTCCTGCTACTACTTCTCCAGTGTAAAGAATCCTTAGCTTTTCAGTTGCTTTTAAAGTACAGTGAAACCCTGCTATAACGTGATGTTTGGGGTCCAAAAAATTCCATCGCGATAAATGCGGGGTCACGGTATAGAGGGGTTTCAAGCCGGTCTGTTTAAGTCGGTGGTCCCCACACGGTGCATTGATGTGCGCCCCCTAGTGTCCAGCAAGGGAGAAAAGCTGCAGCCCCCCATGCCTGCTGGGGACAGAGAACTCTTGAGACTGCGAGCGCCGGTGCTCTCTGTCTCCAGTAGGCGTGGGGCCGCGGCTTCTCGCTCCTGCTGGGCGCTAGGCAGGGGCACATCAATGTCCCGGCGGGCGCCATGGCATTGGGGACCACTGGTATTAGGCCTTAAAGGGGAGCCAACTTATGATCGCATTATATGCACTTTTGCATTATGGCGGGGCGCGTTATTGCGAGGTTTGACTATAATTAAAAGGCAGCCATTTTCTATTAGAAGCACCCAAAGTTAAAACATTTGGAAAATAAAATCAACAGAGAGTACAATATTTTCCATATGTGTTATACTGGAGAATGAAAACAAATCATACTATAACTGGTAATTGACTGTGTTCTTCCTTTTCTACTAATATAAAACAACTTGTATTTTAACATTATCATGTTTAAAAGTAGCAAAGCAAAATTTTAAATATAGGAAATCCCTTAAGATAGTAAGATGTGTTATGACAAGCCAGTCATGCAGCATAATCTAGGTGGGTCTAAGCCTGCTGTTCCAGGGTTCTTTGATTTAAACAAGAAGACGCTTGTCACATTAATTTTGTACAAGATATTTAATTTCCTTCAGAATATTTTGTTCTTCAGTGAACATTCTTTTAAAAAGTATATAGAGAAAAACTGAAGTTAATAGCAGTCAGGTTATAACTCAGAGATACATAAACCAGATTTTTATTTTTTAAAGTATCAAGCTATACTTTGAAATTCCAAGAGTTCACTTGTCACAACATCTGTTGTATTGCCTACAAGAAGAGGTGTTTTTTTTTTTTTAAATAAAAATCTAATACAACTATCAAGATTTGTATATGCCTTACTGAGTAACTGCTTAATCTTATTGTTGTAACCATTCTGCTTCCTCCATCTCCCACTCCCACCTTTTAATCCATTATTACTGATGACCTTCACTTTTTTCAGTGTCTGAAATTTCTGTTGTAAAATTCATCTGAACAGATGCAGTCTGTTTCTTCCAAAGTGCAGTGCACAATTATAAGTGATCAAAGTAATATGTAATGCTAACACTAATAGTGGTGGGTTTTTAGTTTGTGTAATGGGCTTGTTTTATTTAAAAATAATAAAATATATAGGAAAACTTATTAAATGTACACACACGAGGCCCCTTTGGAATGGATACAGCTTGCATGTTTAGGCCTTTCTTATCTTTTTAGTTTACCAGAAAAGGTTTGTTTATTTACTACAGAAACCTTTTAAGTTGTTAGACTGTCAACTTTATTGCTGCAGGTAACGGCATATGAAAGTAGATGAGTGGTCACCAACCCATCAGTCGCAATCCACTGGTCAATTCTGGAACCTTGGCCAGTCGATAGCGATCTCTGGGAAAGTCTGGCAGCGCAGCAGGGCTTGGAGGCTGCTTGCTTGCCGTGATTCCACGCCACTCCCAGAAGTGGCTGGCTGCTGACATGTCTCTGCAGCCCCGAGGGCAGGGGGGCAGCGAGGCAGCGCCGCATGCTGCCCTCGCCCCTAGCACCATCCCCGCATCTCCCATTGGCCAGTTCCTGGTCAATGCAAGCTGTGGGGGCAGTGCTTACAGGCACGGGCAGCGCACAGAAACCCACTGCCCCGAACCCCCGGGGGTCGCAAGCAGAGATGTGCCACCAGGCAGCTGCTTCTGGGAGCAGCGTGGGGCCACGGTGCCTCTTTGCGCCACCAGCTGGGAGCCGCCTGTGGTAAGAGCCTCCCGGATGGAGCCTGCACCTCACACCCTCTCCTGTACCCCAAGCCCCAGCCCAGAGCTTCCTCCTAGACCCCACACCCCCCATCCCAGCCCAGAGCCCTCTCCTGCACCCAAACTCCTCCCAGAGCCCACGTTCCTCATTCTTGCACCCCAACCCCATGCCCCAGGCTCAGCCAGTGCACACCTCACAGTTGAGAGTATTACACCGATTGGTGACCCTCCCTGAAGGATTTTGCATCTATAAACCACAAATGACACTATTTAAAAGTAAAACTCATGAAATGTCCTGTGGATTCTATGAGATTAGGTGCAGTGTGACCATATGACGCCTGCACCTAAACTCCCTCCCAGAGCTTGCACTCCAAGGCCCTGCCCCAGGCTCAGCCGGGAGCCCCCACCCACACTCTGAACCCCTTGGCTCCAGCTGAGAGCCTGCACCCCCTCCCGCACCCCAACCCCCTGCCCCAACCTGGTGAAAGTGCATGAGAGTGGGAGACGGTGAGCAACGGAGGGAGGGAGGAATGGAGTGAGCAGGGCAGGGCCTCTGGGAAGGGGCAAGGTAGACCCTGGGTTGATCTTTAAGTTCAAAAAATGATCTTGTGCGTAAAAAGGTTGGAGACCACTGAAGTAGATCTTGTAGATAAAATAATAAAACATTCTGAAAAACTTTCAGTACTTTTAAAAATAGGGTAAGGCCTATTTTAAAAATCTGATTCTGCAAGGTTAGCTGGAAGCAATGACACTGAAGCACAATTGGGAGCCCTTGATAACATTTTTGTCTTCCAAGCATAGTCCTTCTGCACCAAGTGTAATTGCAGTGTTTTTCTTTCCTTTCATGGATCATGGGTTCCTGAAACTGCCTTTTTGTTCTTACATTACCACCTACGTTGAAAAGCTTCAAGATCATGTGGTGAAAGTTGGTGTCATTCAGTTAGTTGAATATCTGGTATAAATTATTCTATCCAAAAAGACCAAGTATGAGCCATGTTGATATGCACAGATTTTTTATATTCCATTTGTTACCTGTTTTGGCATGCAATTCTAAGTATGCAGTATCTGGCAGATCTTGAATACTCTGCCATTCAAGGCAGCTGTGTTGCTGTCAATTGATTAACACATTGTATATCTATAGAGTGATTGTCTTTTTGTTGAGTTTATGCTGTAGTGCATAGCCTAAGGCAGTCACTGAGTTAATTAGCTCTGTGGCAGTACAACAGTACTTACAACCCAGATCCATACAATGGTTTTGTAATTAATTTACAGTTAGTATGTTCACTTGGGTGAGATGGCAAGCTCTGAAATTCTTGTGTGTGTAGTAAACTATTACTTTCTGTGTAAGCTCAAAAGCTTGTCTCTCTTACCAACATAAATTAGTCCAATAAAAGATGCTACCTCACCCACCTTGACTTCCTGTTTCAGAAAGTATTCTTCCCAACTGTTTTTTGCTCTGAATACTGTAACAGCTTCTGTGTGTGAGATGGGATGTATTTTATTTTTTCACCAGTTCTCTCAACACTTTTTCTTCCTTTTTCTAGCCATTCCAGTCAACGCACAAACATCTGACAGTGGAAGAATTATTTGGAACCTCCTTGCCAAAGGAACAACCAACAGTTTCATATCCTAATCCAGACAGAATGGAGAAGTTACAAGCTGACACTGCTGGCAGAGAGCACAACTTATTCTTGCCTTTTTCACTTGAGCAAACAGCAGTGACACACCAACCATTGGGGAAACCAGAGAGTACAAGTGTCAAAACCAATGGCAGTACCTTGAATCAGCAAGAGCGGGTAACACCCATGCTGATTGCTCCAGCTTCAGTTTTGCAGCCTGACGTGAAGAATGTTTCAAACTATACAGTTCAATTAAGCCCTATTCTTAATTCAGCCTCAACAACAGAAGCTCCTTCTGCTCAGATACTTCCCAACCTAAACCCAAACAGTAATATAATGCAAGTTATGCATCAAGCTGCTAAACAAATGTCCCCACTTATGAATCAGCCACCATCTGATGTGAATCACATGCCACAAAATCTAATTGCTGGCCAAAACCAGTTCATAGCACCTTTGGCAGCAACTAATACAGGAAATGCTTCAAATACACCCTTTCCAAATGTTGACCTTCTCCAGAAACTCAGGTTGACCCCACAGCAGGACCAAATGCAACAGTCTCTTAGTAAAACTACCATGGCACCTAGCATTTCATCCACAGTTAGCCAACTTGCAACACCAGAAAGCTTCAAAGAATCCCACACCAAACCAGCATCATTGAGTACCAAAATAATCACACCCCTTCAGGTATTCTATGGCTTTATATATGCTTGTATTTCTTTTAAAATATTGCCAGGCAATAAATGCTTTGTCCTTTAAATTTGAACTTCTTTAGAAATTAGCTTTTAACTCTAAGGTTTCATTGTAAGCATTAAATGATTTGTTAAAATACTTGTAGATGAGGAATCTGCTTTCTTCTGCTTTCTCATTAAAATGTTTATAATTGAAATTTTTCTAACTGACTTAGGTGGTAGCTTTCTCAGAGCCATGTCAATGTAGCTCTCTGTCATGCCAACAGAATTTCTAATTTTGACGTGGCATGGACTTCATTTCATTGAGGTTGGTTTGCCATCATTTTCCAATCTGGGTTCCAAATTTAATTTCTGTTTGTTTCTTTTCGTTTCAACTTCTATAGTCCCTGTCTTTGGAATTCTTTAACTATGGTTGAAGAAGGGTTGCTGATTCTGCAGTCTTCAAATGTAAACTCCAATCTTGTAATCTTTTCAACTTGCCTTTACATGTTTTTCATCTATTATTTTGCTCCATTTATGGAATATGTAAATATAAAAAAACTGCATAGAATTGGATACCCTGTCTGTCTTATTGTAGACCTTGACTTGTAATATCCAAGAAAATATATAATTTAGTTAGGGAAAAACAGAAGATAACACAACCAGAAATTCAGATGCTGACAATAACATATCTACCATACTTTTGTTTTTCAAATTGCAGACCATACAGCAAAACAAGGAGCCAGATGTATTTCAACAGCCCAAGGCTTTGCCAAAAGCTAGCCAAGTAAGCCTATAAACTTTTCTCCAGCAAATGAAATATTTCTCATGTCAAAGTTTTCTATTTTACAGCAAATAATTTCTTGTATTGTGAAGATATCGTGAAGACTCAAGTACAAGACTGTAGTCATTAACATGCCCATTAGTCCTAGTTCCATCTCTGAAAGGCTGAAAAATGCTATCATGGTTAGGAAAGAGACTATATATTAAAAATAGCTTCGCTTCAGTGTGGGATCTCTTCCCTGCATGTTAGCTGTGCAGTGCCATGGGTGAGTGAACTAGTCTCTTCTGCTTTGTGAAGTATGAACAGGAATAGCAGACTGCATCATCTTTTATTCTGGTGTTGTTGCATGAACTAGAAAGAGTAGATCTTGACTCTCCAATCCCAGGTTCTGTTTGAACCAGTAGCAGTTTTTAAAAGCATTTTCATTTGTAGAGGGTAGTAAAATTGAGAAGCAGTAAGTAGAGAAAAGACGGTTACTTACCTTTGTAACTGTTGTTCTTCGAGATGTGTTGCTCATATCCATTCCAGTTAGGTGTGTGCGCCGCGCGTGCACATTCGTCGGAAAACTTTTACCCTAGCAACTCGGTGGGCCGGCAGGTCGCCCCCTAGAGTGGCGCCATCATGGCGCTTGATATATATCCCTGCCGGCCCACCCGCTCCTCAGTTCCTTCTTGCCGGCTACTCCGACAGTGGGGAAGGAGGGCGGGTGTGGAATGGATATGAGCAACACATCTCGAAGAACAACAGTTACAAAGGTAAGTAACCGTCTTTTCTTCTTCGAGTGATTGCTCATATCCATTCCAGTTAGGTGAATCCCAAGCCTTATGTAGGCGGTGGGGTCGGAGTGAAATGTGGCAGAATGAAAACTGCTGAGCCAGAGGCTACAGCATCTCCTGACTGTTGAACCAGGGCATACTGCGAAGCAAAGGTATGGACCGAGGACCAATGGAGCTGCGCGACAGATCTCGTGGGTAGGAACACGAGCCAGCAAGGCGGCAGATGAAGCCTGAGCCCTGGTAAACTGCACGATGATGTGGCTTGGGGAAAATATGAGCCAAATCATAACAAGTTCGGAAGTCTGCCATCACCCGAGATGTGATCCTCTGAGAGGAAAACAAGCAAGCCCTCCCTTTGGCCCGCTACCGTGACAGAGCTGGGGCACCTTACGAAATGGTTCTGGCAGCGCAATATAAATGCGAGCACTCCACAGATGTCCAAGGAGTGCAATGGTTGTGCCCATTGCGTTGAGCTGTGGGTAACATGAAAGGCCGAAACCACCTTAGGGAGGAAAGCCGGGTGCGGTCATAACTGCACCTTGTCTTTGTGAAACCTAGTGTACGGCGGAACCCTCGTAAGAGCTCTGAGCTCGGAGACCCGTCTGGCCGATGTAACAGCTACGAGGAAAGTTTGTCGTCCAAGACGGGTATATCAGAGGGCCAGTCGTGAACGGCTCGACTGGGGGAGACATAAGTCTGATTAAAACTAGGTTGAGGTCCCAGGTTGGGGCTGGCGGCGCACCCGAGGGTGCAAGCTCTCCAAGCCCTTGAGGGATCTCGAACCCATAGAGCATGAGAACACGGAACGTCCACCTTAGCCTGGCTGGAAGGTAGAGATGGTTGCTGAGTGTATCCTCAGCGATGATACTGCCAGGACCTGCCGCTGAAGGCCAGAGGTAGGCCAAATAGAGGGGGTCGAGACCTCAGCAGGAGCAAGATCGAGCGTATTGCAGCTGTAGAAGAAATGCTTCCACCTGGCCCGGTACGTTGACCAGGTGGAAGGCTTCCTGTCACCCCGGCTCAGTTACGCAGCGGTCACACCGTGAGGCGAAGAGGCTGCAGGTCCGAGTGACGAAGCCTGTTGTTGCCCTGAGTGATGAGGACTGGGTGGGGTGGCAGGGTAATTGGGTCTGTTATTGACAGGCCGAGCAACGTGGTATATCAGTGCTGCCTGGACCACTCTGGAGTGATCATGATGATGCGCGCTCTGCCCCTGCGGAGTTTGAGCAGGACCTAATGAACCAGTGGGAACAGTGGGAAGGCATAATGGAGTTGGCCTTTCCACGGCATCAGGAATGCGCCCAAGACCGATCCTGAGGAGAGACCTTGGAAGGAGCAGAACATCTGGCATTTTCTGCTCTCTCGGTGAGCGAACGGGTCTATGTGAGGAAACATCTCCGCTTCTGGACAGCAGAACGCCTCACATGGGGCAGAGTGATCACTCGTAAGACAGGAAAGACCTGCTGAGTCCAAGCGCCAAGACGTTCCGAACGCCTGGGAGAAGGGACGTCACCAGCTCCATCGAGTAGGCCATGCAAAAGTCCCGGAAATGGATGGCCTCCTGACAAAAAAGTGGGGGGGAGGACCATGTCCCTCCCTGGATACTTATGAAGCACATGGCCGCTGTGTTGGCTGTAAACACCGAGATACAATGGCCTCGCAGCTGCCGCTGGAACCCCTGGTACGCCAGGCGGACTACTCTCATTTTTGGGGCATTGATGTGGAATGCCAGCTCCCGAGAAGACCAAAGGCCTTAAGCTCGGAGGTGACCGTGAGCACTTGAGCAGAGAGATGATGCGTCCGTCGTCAGGGGCAGTGAGGGCTGGGGCGGAGGAAACCGCCTCCCTGCCCACACCAGGGAGGGAGTTAGCCACCACTCTAGGGAGCCTAAGGTGCTCGAGGGAACGGTGACTACCATGACCATTGGCTCCCTGTCCGGGTGGTACGCCGAGGTGAGTCGGACTTGGAAAGGACGGAGGCGGAGCTTGGCATGTTTGGTTACCAACTTGCGGGCAACCATGGACCCAGGAGACTGAGACAAGTACGAGCCGAGGTCGTTGGGAAAGCCTGCAGACCTCAGATGATTGTTGCCATCGCCTAAAACCGCAGTTGTGATAAGCAGGCTCCGGCTAGGTAGGAGACCAAGATAGCTCCTAGGAAGTCCAACCTCTGCGTGGGAACCAGAGTGGATTGCTCTATAGTGATCATCAGGCCTTGACCTGTGAATAAGACCGTGACGATGCCCACGCGCTGAGTGGTTTGTGTCTCAGAGTCTCCTCGGATAAGCGAATCGTCCAGATACGGAAAAACGCATATCCGACATCAGCGAAGGTAGGCGGCGACTATGGCCGTAAACCAGAAGTACTGACAGTCAGCTAGAAGGCGGAGGCATCTCCTGTGCGGAGGGAAGATGGCGTAGCGAAAGTACGCGTCCTTCATATCCAGGGCGGCATAGTAGCCCCCAGGAGGCAAGGATGGAATAATGGTTCCCAGGGATACCGTGCAGAACTTCAACCTTATCCTAAACCGGTTGAGTCCGTGCAGGACTAGGAAGGTCTGAGACCTGCGTTCGAGTGGGGAACTAGGGCATAACGGGAGTAAAACCCCTTGCCCCTTTCGTCCATCAGCGTCTGCACCTCTTGTACGAGGAATTGCTCGTGAGAGGGGTCCCTGAACGGGGACAGGGCTGGAATAAATTAGAGGTGGTATCTATGCTCCACCGTGCGCAGGATCTATCGATCTGAAATTAACTAGGGCCACGCCAGGAGAAAGCGGGATTGGGATCCCGGTCTGTGACTGGTACACCGCCCTCAGGCGCACCTTGGAAGGTTCGTCTGCGACCGCCTTGGCCTCGCCGTTTGCCAAAGTCCTGTCTCTGGCTAGGCACAGAGTATGGCGGGTGGGGGCAGAAAGGCCTGCGTTTGGTCGCTGGCAAATGCATGCTGAGAGAGCGCATTAGGACCCTATCGTCCATTAGGCTTGGCAGCCTGGGGCTGTCTTTGCCGCGAAAGGCCTTTACCACAAAGGGTAAATCCTGAATGGCATACTGCAGCTCCGGCCGGAGGTTTAAAACCTGGAGCCATGAGATGCACCTCATGGCGACACCAAAGGCCAGAGTCCTGGCTGCAGAGTCTGCTGCATCGAACGAGGCCTGGAGGGATGCTCTGGGTACCTTTTTCTTTTCCCCCGTCCTCCAAGACGGCAGCGAACTCTTGGCCGGTTTCGGGGCTGGCGCCCGCTGGCCATCATATCAGAATCGTGGTCCTGAGCATAAGATCTGCGCATGTGGGATGACACGCATGCGTGTCCGGATGGCCATGGAGGTACTAAAAGAAGGCACAGGCAGAGTCTCTGACTCTATCGGACCTTGCCCAGCTCGGCACCGGGAGCCGGCACCGGGATGCGTACCGGTACCTGGAACGAGATCCAGACCCGCAACCAGAATGGTGCCTGGAGGTCGACCGAGATCTCGAGGCTCGGGGAGAGGCTACAGGAGTCAAGGTACCTGTTGCGGTGCCGGGAGTCGGAACGGTGCCGATAGCGGGTCGGCGAATGGGATACCGACCGGTGCAGCGAGTGCGACTAGTACCGATGAGGAAAACAGCACCGGGACTGCAAGTGGTGTCGGGCGTGCCGACAGGATCTGGAGTGTCTGCGGGACCGTGATCATGAACGGTGCCGCTCTGCTGTGCTGACAGAGGATGGTCACATGAAGAGAGTGTATTACCCGCACCGGCGGTGCCGGGGTCAGGCAGCATCGACTCTGTCATGGCAATGAGATCCCTCGCCGTTGGTAATGCCTCCAGCATGGAGGGAACAGCAGGCTCAACCACAGTGCATACTGGGGAGCTGTCAGGCACCGGATTCGAAGGCCCTCATGGGACCGGGATCGACGGTACCGAGGTCGTCAGAGCTTCGGTGGGCGTCGGTGCCGGGCGATCCGAGTTAGATGAGCTGTGTGGCTGCGGTGCCGTCGGCACGGAAGCAGCAGGAGCAATAAGCTCAACCACGGCGCGCGCCGGGGAGCCGTCAGGCACCGGATTCCACGGCCCTTGTGGGACTGGAATCGACGGTGCCGACGTTGTCGGTGCCTCAGAGGTGTCGGTGCCGGGCAATCCGACTTAGACGAGCTGGCTGCGGCGCCGTTGGCACGGAAGCAGCAGGAGCAGTAGCTCAACCACGGCGCGTGCCGGGGAGCCGTCAGGCACCGGATTCTACGGCCTTTATGGGACCGGGATCGACGGTGCCGACGTCGTCGGTGTCGCAGCGTCGGTGCGGGGCGATCCGACTGAGACGAGCTCTCTGGCTGCGGTGCCGTTGGCACGGAAGCAGCAGGAGCAATAGCTCAACCACGGCGCGTGCCGGGGAGCCGTCAGGCACCGGATTCTACGGCCCTTGTGGGACCGGGATCGACGGTGCCGACGTCGTCGGTGCCGCAGCAGGTGCTGGTGCCAGGCGATCCGACTAGACGAGCTCTCTGGCTGCGGTGCCGTTGGCACGGAAGCAGCAGGAGCAGAAGCTCAACCACGGCGCGTGCCGGGGAGCCGTCAGGCACCGGATTCTACGGCCCTTGTGGGACCGGGATCGACGGTGCCGACGTCGTCGGTGCCGCAGCAGGTGTTGGTGCCAGGCGATCCGACTTAGACGAGCTCTCTGGCTGCGGTGCCGATGGCACGGAAGCAGCAGGAGCAGTAGCTCAACCACGGCGCGTGCCGGGGAGCCGTCAGGCACCGGATTCTACGGCCCTTGTGCGACCGGGATCGACGGTGCCGACGTCGTTGGTGCCTCAGCAGGTGTCGGTGCCGGGCGATCCGACTTAGACGAGCTCTCTGGCTGCGGTGCAGTCGGCACGGAAGCAGCAGGAGCAGTAAGCTCTACCACGGCGCGTGCCGGGGAGCTGTTAGGCACCGGATTCAATGGCCCTGGGGGACTGGAATCGACGGTGTCGATGTCATCGGTGCCTCTGCAGGTGTCGGTGCCGGGCCATCCGACTTAGGCGAGCTCTCTGGCTGCGATGCAGGTGGCACGGAAGCAGCAGGAGCAGGGGGCTCTACCACGGCATGTGCCGGGGAGCCGTCAGGCACCAGCAGGAATTGTAGGCTCTCTCAACCTCGGAGGAAGGGAGCGGTGCCGAGTCGACTTCGGTGCTGGCGACGGCCGGTGCCGAAAGGCCTTGGCAGTACCGGCGGAGTCCGGTGCCGAGGAGGCGCTTCTGCCAGCCGCTTGATCATCGCTCGGCGCCCAAGGTGGAGGGGTAAGTGAAAGTCCCGCTCCTTTTTGTTCTCGGCTTAAAAGCCTTGCAAATGGGGTACTTAGCTGTCAAGTGATTCCCTGAGGCACTTCAAACAGGAGTCGTGTGGATCTCCCTTCGGCATCGGCTTCTGGCAGGCCGAGCCCATTTTAAAACCCGGTGAGCCGTGCATGGGCTCCGGCACCGGGTTCATGGAAGGGGCTACTTCCTGAACCCCGCTAACAATTATCAATCTAACTATGTTAGCAGAGAAAAAACGTATAACTATACAAATATATATATAAAGGAATTATAACTGTATAACTATATACGAGAACTACGAGTAGCTAGGGAAGTGGAGGTCAGCTAAGCCGCGCTCCACTGTTCCAACGACCGACACGGGCGGTAAGAAGGAACTGAGGAGCGGGTGGGCCGGCAGGGATATATATCAAGCGCCATGATGGCGCCACTCTAGGGGGCGACCTGCCGGCCCACCGAGTTGCTAGGGTAAAAGTTTTCCGACGAATGTGCACGCGGGGCGCACACACCTAACTGGAATGGATATGAGCAATCACTCGAAGAAGAACGACATAGTTCCATACTTATTTTTACTTAATGTTTATGTTGGGGTAATAACTAAGGCCCTCAATCTGTGCAAAGGGAAGGACAGTGTCCAAAAAAATATTGTGCTTTAGCACAGACTAGTTGTGAGCACAATTTGTAGCCAGTTGGTGATTACAATGATTACTGCTACCACCTGCTGTTTTTATAGACTCCGTTTTCAGATTGTTAGAACCACAAAAGAATAACTTTTGAACATCCAGGTCAATATAATATCCAAGTGAACTTTGAGAGTCCAGTCAGAAAATAATTAGCAGTAGCCAAAAAGCAAGATCAGACCTTGTAAAATATACTTGACCTCTAATGATTTTTATTTAATTATTTATGTCTAAATGAAATACACAGTGAAATGTAGTCCTTACTGGTGGCCAGCAGCATCTGAACTGATCAGTGGCTTTACAAAAATCATGAATGGTAAGGCTTTTAAACACTATTACTAAATCATGCCATTCTAATTCCTTCTGCATTATATAAAAGCTGCTTTAGTAGCATGTTCATCTCTAATCGGGAGGGCAGCAAAATGACTTTGTTCACAGTTCAGTGCAGTCTGTAAATTGACCAGAAGTCAATGATCAGTTAAGCCTTGTGCCCACAGTAAAAAATGCATCACTTTTTAACTCAAAGACAATTTAGTGTACTGGTGGTGTGCCACTGACTAAATGTGCAGGTTTAAACATGCTGTGATGATTTTCAAATTGAAACTTAACTGTGGTATTTTCCCTACTATGTTGAATTTAATATATATTTTGCATATATATTTTAACCCTTTTGATATGACTCTCTATGTAAACATTCAGGGTAGATAGTTTTGCCCTATTTCTTTTTATAATGGAAGATTTTAAATTTCCAAGGGAAGCTTTTTTGTTTGTGTATAAAGTTTATTTGAGTTTCGCTGTTTATTTCTGCTTTCCTTCTTTGGCGAAACTGTTGGTGTTGTCAAAATGAATCCCAAACATTTTGGTCATCCAGAAAGCCTAAGCAAAAGAAGCAGGTAGATCAGTATATTCAATATAAAACAGAGGTGACAGGGAGTCTTCAGATTAATTACCTGAGAGAGTGAGCTTTCCCTACCCTCCTCACACAGATCTAGCCTTCTGACATTCTGGGGCTCTTAAACTTGAGGAGATGGTATGCAGTTATACTGACCAAACTCCCGATGTAGATAGCACTATGTCGACAGGAGACACTCTCCTGTCAG
The DNA here is from genome assembly GCF_025201925.1 of Gopherus flavomarginatus. NCBI lineage: Eukaryota > Metazoa > Chordata > Testudines > Testudinidae > Gopherus > Gopherus flavomarginatus. The sequence continues at coordinate 28,682,595 of NC_066622.1, forward strand.
TGTAGGTAGCATCTTCACTAAGTGCTACAGTGGCGCAGCTGCAGTGCTGTAAGTGTACACAAACCCTCATTTCCTGCTACTCTGATTTACTTTATATGGAGTTAAGAACACAAGAGGGTAGTGATTGCAGAGAAGAAATGTGCCTACAAAGAAGATAAATCTGTATCTTGTTCAGCTCCTAAAAGTTTTATATTTGTAAAGTAAACTGATATGACTCAACTAATTAAGCTCCAATGCACTTCTTTTTATGCATGTAAAGCTTTAATGTTTTATACTGGTATTTTGTGTCTTACATGCTACAAAAGCCAGCTTGGTACAAGTACACATTTTAAGGAACTCAGTATGATAATGGTCAACCTAGGTCCCAGTGCCCTGAAGAGCTAGTAAATTCTCTAGGGTTCCTGAGGTTCCTAATGTCTCCCAGTAGCTGTTTAATCTATTTTCTCCATCTTGTCTTCTTTGAAATCATGCTGTATATGGTTCTATTTGTTAGTTTTAAAAAATTGCCTTTGCATGAGATTTTTTTCAGCTGTACAACTACCTAAAGTGCCAAGTGTTTAAAAAAATAATTTATGATCAAAAGATCCACAGCATAGACAGACACCAGCAGAGAGATTTCAAATGGAGCCATTTTAAATCCTCTCAGTTCTTAATCTAATTAACTGATTTATTTGACCTTAACAAAAATGTAATCTGCCTCCAAAGAGTAAAGAGAACTTCAAACACTTTTCTCAGCCCTGTCATAGGTTGAAACGGTAAAATGCATCAGTCTTATCTATGAAGGCAGTAAAGGCTCTTCCATAATCTACAGATATAGGTGTTAGTCTTTCCAAATAGGTATTTGTCTGTTCGGAATTTGATATAAAAACACTCTCTAAATGTCTGTTTAGATAACATGTGTAGCAATAATGGCTAATTCATCCAGGTTCTTATAAAGGCACTCATCTCCACAGTGTATGAGTGCTTAATTATTTTCCTTTCTTTTGCAGGTCGTGCCTCCACAGTTTGTTACAGCCACAACTACAGTGACTCCTTCAATCCTCTTGTCTCCTAGTGTTTTCCAGCAGTCAGCTACAAAATCCACTGAAATAGAGAATAAAGCCAGCTCCTCTTCTCCTCTAACACTTGGAGCAACAGAAATTCAGACAACACCTCCTACTGTTCTCAGTAGGTCTCAGCTCCAGGAAACCTTAATACATCTAATAAAGGTACTGTCAGTATCAGATTAAACCACTTTGGGTTTTTTCTGAATACAGAGGCAAGTAATGAGACTCCGTGCACTGGCAACTCCTACTGGATTCAATAGACGTTACAAGAGGTCAGCACTCTTGGGAGCCTGATGATTCCACACAGGTCCCATGTATAGAGATGGTCCCTTGACTCAAGGTGTCTTCCTTCCCAGGATGGCACAATTTACTTCCTCTCTGGGATCCAGGTTTAGTGATTAGGTGGGGAACAGCTATGGGTAAGCCACGAGGGACATGCATTGGGCCTCTTCCTTCACCATCCACATACATCTCTGCAAAAATCTGCAGAAAAGTTAATGCAGCTTCAGGATTTATTAACATTCCTATGGAGCCCCTCCTGCTGCTTAGCACCTTCTTAAACGGAATTCCAGGGGAGCACTTCAGGGCTGCAGTCTTTGGCAGCACAGCTCCAATGGATCTGCTCTGAGTGGAAAGGAGCTCAGAGACCTCTGTATAGTATTGCAAATCTCAAAGGATCTGCAAAATTTGTGGTTAAAGAGAAAAGTTGCAGAGTCCCTGTGCCATTCTGTGGGATTTTTATGCTGAAAGGGGTGATTTGATACAGAATTTTGCCCACAAGAAGTTGAAAATATGTATGTAAAATCAAAACATATTTCATTAATAGCTCAACCTGGAAGTAACTTAACCATTATATTTTTATTTAACAAAATATTCCAGTTACAGATGAGTTTTCTTTGTTCCTTTTTTAGGGGCATGAGCTCACCTTGAAATGGAAACTGCAAGCATTCTGATTAATGAATTAGCAAGTTTTAAATGAGTGTGCTTTAATGCTTCAATTAATATTTCTACTGCAATTCTGTTTTGCAACTTCTGCTGCAATGTTCCTCAGAGCAGGTCTAAACTTAGAACACTGTAACTGCACAGCTACACTGAAGTGCTACAGTGGTGCTTTTCCTGTCAGCGTAGTTAATCCATCTCCATTAGAGGCGGTAGCTGTGTCGACAGGAGGAGTCCTCCCATCAGCATAGCACTGTCTGCATGGGGGGCATGGTCAGTAAAACTATATTGCTCAGGGATGTAGATTTTTCCCACCCCTTGGTGATGGCAGACGTGGCCTCAGTGAATCACAACAGAGCTATTGCTCTGATAGAGCCATATAGGAAGCGGGTTATTTAGCCTCTTTCTGTTGTAAAATTACTACCAATGTCACAAAACTTTGTGCAACATCAGGGGTCTCTTGCTCTTTCCACGCTGATATCAATAGGTCTTACGCACTAAATGCAGCTCTAAAAATAAGACTACAGGAACATAGCTCCTAGTGATAGAATTGTTAGGGCTGGAAGGGGCCCACAGTAAGTCATATAATCAGCTTGGTGGCTGTTTTTGTTCTTTTGCATGATCTGCTTTTTTTTTTGGCAGGACCTGCAGCTGCAACAAAAAACACTTGCTGACCCAGGAAAAACCTGGAAACTGAGCTCAACTGCCAGTCTTTTGTGTTCTTTTTTATTTATTTATGTATGTATGTATTTATTATCAGAGGCAGATTGCACAGTTTTCTGCCTGTAATCTTGAGGACGCTATTTGTGCTGTTCCAGTTCCAAAGGGAGTAGTACTTTTTATGTGCAGTCTGTATATGCCGTATTTAGACAGGAACCTGAAGGTTTATCAAAATTGTCCTCCCCAGAAGTGGGGAATTACTATAAATAGTGACTGCAGTAGAATACAAAGGTCTGAAGTGAATATTCTTCTCCTTCAGCATTATTTGCATCTTCATGGTGATTGATTAGGTGTCTGTTGTAGGCTTTACCATTTGAATATTTAGAACCCAAGAAAACTAGAATAGCTTTAAATATTGCATATAAGTTAGCATGCTTAGTTTCCCAGTAATATATTGATCTAGAATTTTAGACCAAGGAACACACTGTGCATTGTTTTCCAAATTTGTCTTGGAAGTGTAAGAAATTGCAGAAAGTCTTTCCATATAATTGCTGGCACTGCTTGGAGATGGATTTGGGAGTCATTGCTGTTCAGGAATGCACAAAAAGCAGAATTCACTGCACCCCTGCAATGCTCAGGTAATGGGACTTGGTGTGGTTGAAGTGAGCAGGAGTTCTGAGGGACAAGGAAACTAGTACCTTCCAGTCTAGGGCCAGGACTGTAGTGCACATTCTCTTCCACCCACTTAAAACTACTAGTACGCTGCAAGGCGGGAATGGTGGCTGTTGTCCCTCAGTGCTACTCAGGGCCGGCTCCAGGCCCCAGCGCGCCAAGCGCGGGCTTGGGGCGGCTTGCCGCGGGGGGCACTCTGCTGGTTGCCGGGAGGGCGGCAGGTGGCTCCGGTGGACCTCCCGCAGGCATCCCTGCGGAGGGTCCGCTGGTGCCGCGGCTCCGGTGGAGCATCCGCAGGCACGCCTGTGGGAGGTCTACCAGAGCCGCGGGACCAGCGAACCCTCCGCAGGGATGCCTGCGGGAGGTCCACCGGAGCCGCGGGACCAGCGAGCGGCAGAGCACCCCCCCGCAGCGTGCCGCCGTGCTTGGGCCGGCGAAATGGCTAGAGCCGTCCCTGGTGCTACTTGTGCTGGATGTTAGGACCACTTGCAATGTATAATCATGGATCTTACGGTGCTAACCCCCAGTCTCACACTCCCCCGTTCTATGTGGTGCCTGTGCAGCAGTGCCTTCATGCAGCCAGTCCTCCCTGTATTCTCCCTCTGAAGAGACGCAGACCCCATCTTGAGGTTTAAGTAATGCACAATTAAGTAGCAAAAATCAGCACTTAAGTGTATGTTTTTAGTTAATGCTCTGCATGTGCTCTTTTCCCCTCCTGCAGAATGATTCCAGTTTTCTCAGTACTGTTCATGACGTCTACTTGCAAGTCCTGACCAAGAATACAGACATCAAACTATAACTGTCAGTTGAACTGAATTAACTTCAATATGTCTGCTTCTGAAACAATTATGCCTCATCTATAAAGCTGTAATATTTTTTTAAAAAGAATATTTAGTTTTCAGTGTCTTGAATTTTGAACCTGTTGGGAAAGACTATTCCTTAAAAATACTTCTTAAAGTAATCTGCTCAGAAGTGATCTAGGTTTCACTGTGATCATCACCAGCAAACCTTTGTTTCTAAGAAAAAGTTGTTTAGTTGCGTATGAGTTTTCGTTAGCATTAAGTGAATGTGCAAATGTTTTCTCTGACTTTTATTTCTAACTATCTTCAGTATTGAAGAGTTAAGGGGATCAGTGCTGTTTTTAACCTATCAGGTATACAGTACACTACACAGATCAGAACAAAACTCAGTTGTAAAACCCACTTCTGGTTGTAAGGACTTTGTAGAGGCTGGAAAGGCTCATTTATTATAATAAACTGGTTGGTTGGTGGAAGATACTGCAGTCAGGCTTGGAACTGGGTTCCCTTAGAGCTAGATGTTTGAGACAGGGGTTACAAATACTTTTGCCCATTCCTGAGCAATAAACAGCTTTTACCCATTGCACATCCTTATTTTGAAACTGTTCTGTTAGATTTTGGTTTCGCATCTTTGGAGACAAACGTGTCCGATGAAACACGTGTCGGTTATTCTAAAAAGATTGAATCCAAAGTGTGCACAATCCTAGGATAAGGCAATCATGCGCTTTTAAGTAACAGTCTGATTCTGTACTTTTTTAAAATCAGATCTGGGGAGGAACATCACTCTGACTATTATTTTCCTATTCCCTGGGGCTATATATGATATTTGAAATATGTTGTTTCTGTTAAGCTAAGGATGAGCCAATTCCAGAATTGAGTTTCATTATTCAGTTGTGTTGTCACTGTAGTGTTTAAAACTATACAGATGCGGAACAATTACAAACTGACCCCTTGCCTCCAAATTTTTTTTTCACATTGTGTAGTGTTGCATTGTGTTCAGTTGAAAAGTGAACACTTCTTACATATGGTTTACCATTTCAGTATTTACCAGTGTAAGAATCAGACTTCTTCATGTCTCCCCGTTTGAAGTCAGAATAGAATCTAATGATATTTTACTATGCTGCTACTGGTCTATCTGTGACTTATATTTATTTCTATATGGCATGAAAAGGTAGTTAGTAATACTTTAAAGTAGATCTCAGCTGATTCCAGCACTAGTAATTTTGAGGGATGATTTTTGAGTAGAGAGGTCTTGGTATATTTGGTAAAGAATAATTTGTAGCAAATGTAACCAGTTAGGATGCTTTGCTTATTTTTTCCAAGCACTGTTGCAATGAAGAAGGAACAAGTTTTGTTTGGCTCTACAAAATAGGATATCCTAGGGATTAGTTGTAATAATGTTGACATAGTTAAGAGTGCTGGGTCATTTCACTGGAAATGATCAAATAAGCTTTAATTGTGACTCCATCACAAATCAGTGGGTTTCTTACAGTTATAACAAAATGTTTGTTTGCATTTTTCATGTCTAATAACTATTTTACTTTGAACTTTGTTTTTGAATAGAAAAGATTTTTGTTTAGCAAAATCTGCCTTCTGAAGAGTTTTTCAGCATTTGAACTTAGTGTTTTCAATTAAAAATATTTAGTATTTTCATGTTAAGTGTGTAGAATTCAGGGAAACATGCTAGTGATCATGTCTATTTACCAAGAACTATATTAGCGTTAATGGTAGCATTTGAATTCAGCAACAAAGACTTTCTGGACTTTTTGTAAGGAGGAAGGCGACCTTCCTATTCACATACTAGAATTATAATAACATGCAGAAAGCAATGTGAATTTGATTGGTTTATCTAAACCCAAACACCTGATATAAATAAAACTTGTGAAGACCTTTTTGGAGGAGAAAGAACAGGCAAAAATAACAAACTAAAGAGCAGTGCTCTTTGATATAGTCCTAGTGGACAATAACCAAGACCCTCAAACAGGTGTCTTTCTCTGGCTTCAGCAAAAACTGAAGCAGTCCTTTCTTGACTTTTATGAGCATTTCTACTAGCTTAAAGAGGAGAGTGGATGGAAGGAGGAGTTTCCAAGTATAGAAATGAGAAAAGGAGCTACTGAGATGATACAAATTACAAACATTTCTGTTAACTTTCAGTTAAATACAGTCTCATCTTTAAAATGTCATAGCCAAAGATTTATATAAATGATGGGACACTGAGGATTTCCCTCATATGGATTGTGCTTTCATTTTAAGTCTCTAAGTCATGAATAGTTGACGATAAAGGGAATGTTATTTTAAGTATCAACATCATTACGAGGGTTTGATTATGATCTAAACCCCAACGTTTTATATTTTTGTTTAATGTGCTTGTGTTATAACTGTCCAGGAACCTCAACACGATGTTGGTAGATCCAAGTTCTCTTCATTTTTATCTTCTGCTAACCTGAAAAAGTGTCTTCCCAGCTTGCAGAATGAATTTAAATCATCATGACTAAGCAAGCTTTCTAATGAGTAGAACTGATTTCTGTTCATATTGAATTCTTACTCACATTTACTCCAACTGCTGTATGTATAAACAGACGCACACTGGGAGAACAGTAGTCTCCTGCATATGCAGAGTGCCATGATAGTGCTTTTTGTAATATGACAACATTTATCAGATAAACCTCTTTAATGAAAAACTGCATTGTAAAACAAGCTCTGCTGCAACATAAAACTGGAGATGTTTTATAATGTGGAAGTTGTTTGACAGCTTTATTCTGATTATTCTGAACTTTTGTATTCGAAAATGGTCAAGTTTGTTTCATTGCTTGATTCATGTTAGCTGCATGTACTGATGGCTAAAGCATAGCTAGTTACCATGGGTCGTCACAGCAACTTAACATGATCATTTAAAGTGGCTTTTTGTTTTGGTAAAACTACTACTTAATGTGATTGTATTCATTAATTCTGAGAGTGAAAACAATTCGTTTAGACTATTTTCCCAAAATTAATTATCCGTCTAAGCATGTGTTTTCTGTGGTCAATGTTAAGTTACTTTAAAAATGATAACCTTCTAATCAAAGATGGTTTTAAGATTTACAGCTTTATTATTATTCACAAAATTAAAATTGTTTCTCAGTTTTGTAGCTGCTAAGTTAATATTGCAAAGTTTTATGAAAAATACTGAACAGCTATTAATTTGGAAGCAATATATCTTGTAAAAGTAGAAAATACTTGCAAAAGAATTGGGGCAAAAAGTGTGAAACTGAATGAGTGATTATTAATTTTAGTTTCATATAACAAATGTTTGACTTGCAGATATTGATATTCAACATGTTTGAACATTTGCAGCTGGACATGTTTCATTTTGCCTACATTTTGTTTTGCTTCATATTGGTACGTTCCTTGAACCTATAATGCCCTATCTAATCAAGTATGTAATTACTGGGAAACTTTAAAAAGAGAGTGATTACTTTGGAAAGTTATCTTTAAAAGTATGTGAGAAATCAGCCACTTTTTCCAGCTATTTGAATTGCTTCTTGCTTACAGCATATCTTTACAGGAGGAATGTGTGCAATATATTTCACCTCAGTTTAGTCTGACATTGTTATGAAAATGTTAAGATGCAATATCTTCCTTCCACTTTAAATTGCAAAAATTGCAATATCTTTCCCTGATGGACTATTTATTTTTATCTATTCTGTGCATGGGCACATTGGTGGGGGGTGTTTTAAAATGTAAAGTATGCATTTTTAACTGTCAGATTATTTTTTTTCTTTTTTTACCACTTTTGGCTGAACCAGTTGTTATTTACTTGCATGTTCTTACAGTATGAAGATGCTCAAGACATTGGAATTTCTAGTAATGATTTCTGGAAACATACGGTATGCAAACAGTTTTTTTTAAGTCAGTAAACATAGATACTGCATCACTAACATTATGGTATGGACTTCTTTATACCATCTATATATGTTTGCAAATATTAAGTTATTGCATAAATGTTTAAGAATTAGCATTTTTCATCCAAAATTTTGTATGTTTGCAAATATATTTTTGTAATAAAATTTCAAAAACAAATATTTCAGCACCTCTTACAATCTTCCAGTGTTTTATTTCATTTGCAGAGATAGAAACTAGCTATAAGTGTAAACTCAAAAGATTCATTGGGGTCATTCATCCTGGTGCCTTAAATTTTAGATTTTGAATTTGGCAAACCAACCAATCTTCATCCTGTTCTAAGAAGTAAATCTGTAAGATCTGTGTTGCTACTACTGCAGTTGCTTCCATTGGCTTCCATCTTAATATTTAATTTTTGTAGTACCCTTCTCATCCATTCTAGCAGATGTGACACTTGATAAACCAAATATTAATCTGAAACAGTTTAGATTTAGACTTGGTGGTGGTCTGAATTAATTCAGCAGCTGTCACTCTATACTAATTGATTATGGTAATACTGTGCTATTGTTGTTTTTGCTGCCTAAACCACTGGTGAGTATTATAGTTTTCAGAGTAGCAGCCGTGTTAGTCTGTATCCGCAAAAAGAACAGGAGTCCTTGTGGCACCTTAGAGACTAACCAATTTATTTCAGCATAAGCTTTATTGGGCTACAGCCCAATTCATCAGATGCATGGAATGGAACATATAGTAAGAAGATATATACGCATACAGAGAACATGAAAAGGTGGAAGTTGCCATACCAACTCCAAGAGGCTAATTAATTAAGATGAGCTGTTAGCAGCAGGAGAAAAAAAACTTTTGTAGTGATAATCATGATGGCCCATTCCAGACAGTTGACAAGAAGGTGTGAGGATACTTAACATGGGGAAATAGATTCAATCTGTGTAATGACCCAGCCACTCCCAGTCTATTCACGCATAACATTCAAAAAACAGTAGGAGAACACTTCAACCTCTCTGGTCACGCAGTGACAGACTTAAAGGTGGCAATTGTGCAACAGAAAAGCTTCAAAAACAGACTTCAACGAGAATCTGGTGAACTAGAATTAATTTGTAAACTAGATACCATTAACTTGGGCTTGAATAGAGACTGGGAGTGGCTGGGTCATTACACAAATTGAATCTATTTCCCCATGTTAAGTATCCTCACACTTTCTTGTCAACTGTCTGGAATGGGCCATCTTGATTATCACTACAAAAGTTTTTTTTCTCCTGCTGAAAATAGCTCATCTTAATTAATTAGCCTCTTAGAATTGGTATGGCTACTTCCACCTTTTCATGTTCTCTGTATGTATATATATCTTTTTACTATATGTTCCATTCTATGCATCAGATGAAGTGGGCTGTAGCCCATGAAAGCTTATGCTCAAATACATTTGTTTGTCTCTAAGTTGCCACAAGTACTCCTGTTCTTTTTATTATAGTTTTGGTAATCTTAGTTTATTTGCAACAAAATCTTGTAGCACAATTTCACTATAACACTAACTTTTCCCTTTTATGAAGATTTTTTTTTCTGGATTCTCCTTTGCATCTTGAATGCCAAACTTATTTTCAGCTGAAATAGAACATAAACAATATTATAAAATTCTTCACATCTTCCTTACAAACATTATTTAATTGTCATAAGATAAATCAGATGGGGAAATTGAGACAGACAAGGGGACAAATTCAGAAGTTATATGTCAGGTGGAGTAAGCTAGATGCTCTTGCATTAAACTCCCATGAATTCAGTCTGTCTTGATTCTACTTACACACTCACAGATCTTGGGAAACAGGCCAGTCCTCACTTACAGACAGCCTCCCAACCTGAAGCAAATACTCGCCAGCAACCACGCACCATACAACATAAACACTAACCCAGGAACCTATCCTTGCAACAAAGCCCGATGCCAGCTCTGTCCACATAGTTATTCAAGTGACACCATCATAGGACCTAATCACATCAGCCATGCCATCAGGGGCTTGTTCACCTGCACATCTACCAAAGTGATATATGCCATCATGTGCCAGCAATGCCCCTCTGCCATGTACTTTGGCCAAACTGGACAGTCTCTACGCAGAAGAATAAATGGACACAAATCTGACATCAGGAATCATAACATTCAAAAACTAGTGGGAGAACACTTCAGCCTCTCTAACCACTCAGTGACAGACTTGAAGGTGGCAACTTTGCAACAATAAAAACTTCAAAAACAGACTCCAAAGAGAGACTGCTGAACTCGAATTAATATGCAAATTAGATACAATTAACTTAGGGTATGGCTACATTTGGAATTTCAAAGCGCTGCAGCGGCAGCGCTTTGAAGTGTGAGTGTAGTCAGAGCGGCAGCGCTGGGAGAGAGCTCTCCCAGCGCTGCATGTAAACCACATCCCTTACGGGTGTAGCATGCAGCGCTGGGAGCCGGGCTCCCAGCGCTGCTGCCCTCATTACACTGACGCTTTACAGCGCTGTATCTTGCAGCGCTCAGGGGGGTGTTTTTTCACACCCCAGTTGCAGCGCTGTAAAGTGTGAGTGTAGCCAAGGCCTTAGGTTTAAACAGAGATACGGAATGGTTGGGTCATTACAGTAACTGAATCTAATCTATTTCCCTATGTTAAGTTTTCCTCACACCTTCTATGGGTCATCTCAATTATCACTTCAAAAAAAAATTTTCTCGTGTTGCTGATAGCTCATCTCAATTGATTAGACTTCCTGTTGGTATACATACTTCCACCTTTTCTTGTTCTCTGTATGTATAAATATCTCCTGTCTCTGTGTTCCATTCTATGCATCCGAAGAAGTGAGCTGTAGCTCACGAAAGCTTATGCTGAAATAAATGTTTTAGTCTCTAAGGTGCCACAAGTGCTCCTGTTCTTTTTACTTACACCCAGTCTCCCAACAAATTAGCAAGTCTAAATAAGTCTAAGAGGATGTAACTTACACATTGAAGAAGCAAAACTGTATGTAAAAACAGGATGGTGCTATTTTTGTAGCTGTTAGTGGACTGGGAACTGCACTATATATACAAGCAGGTCCTCTCATTGCCTTGCATGGCAGCCTTCCAGTGGGAGAGTGATAACTTTTATGGAATAGTCATGAAAACAAAACAGCCATAATGGCCTGAATTCTGGCTTTGCTTGCCATGTCAAATTTGTTCATACAACTGTCAACACAGAGGTGGAGGATCGAGTACTGTGGACACGGTCTCTTCTGCTTATAGAGATTCAGGGAAGAATTATATTTTCCTGCATCTAAACTACATCATCCACTGCGTAAATAAAATTCTCCTCAAATTTGGGCCAATTTTTTTTCCTCTGGCCTCCCATCTCACATGTCAGTTTGAACTCAGAAAATACTCTTGTCCATTGCAGAGTGAGTTTGGGTGGAAGCATGTGTCAAAAATCAAAGAAAGAAAGGTGGTTACAGTGTTATGGAGAAACAGGTGGGAGGCTGGGAGCTTGGGGCTCTGCTTTCTGGTCTTCCTTCAGCAGGTGCTTCCAGCAATGCAGTATACCCTCATCTATGTTTGTAAATGTTTCAAATGCTGGGGCTAGCTCGCTCCTTTCCAGGCTATCGAAGTAGCTGAAAGGAACACTACACTTTTCTCTAATGCCTCTTAAAGAATGAAATATCTACCAAAACTAAATATATGAAAATGAATTTCCCAGTGTGTTTTGAAATACCTATCACTGTTTTAATACCTCCCTCCAATGAACTAGACTATGTGACTCTGAGGTCTGACCTCTTAGTGATGCTGCATTGTACTTCCCAGCAGGAGGCAGAGTTTCATGAAATAGAATTAGGGTGTAGAAAATTCATCCACTGAAATCTGACTCTTCCAATTGAATTTTCGGGTAAATTCTTATGGGGTTAGAGAATGAAATACATATATGCTGTGGCACATACAAATAGCACATGCTAAAGAAAACTTTGTGACAAAGATCCTCAGCTTGTGTAAATAGGAACATCTCTACTGACTTTAGTAAACCCACACTCATTTACACCACTTTCAGATGTGATCCATTGTGCAACAGTATATTTATTAATGCTCAGTTATGCCTCACACCCTACAAAGTGACTGGATTGCCATGGGGCTGACCAATATCATGTTACTGGATCAGAGGACAGGAAAACTGCTACTACCCCTTCTCACAATTACAAATGTTGTTTCATGAAATAGGTGGATTTTTTTCCCTTTCATGTAAGAGTTGAAAATGAATTGTGTTTTTATTTTTACAAGTTTTTTTCCAATGCATTTAAGCAATTCTTAAATTAACCCAAACTTTAAAAAACACACCTTAAAATAACTTTTAAATGGTTTTCAACGCTTGCTAGTGGAACTTGATTTGTCTGTCTTCATTCTGGTTTATGAAATTGTACTTTCCAAGAGTGAAGATGGTGGCTTCTTCCTTGTTGCTTTAAATATTGTATTATATGTCAGGTAAATGTTTTTTTAAGGAGGTTTCTTATCTTTGCAAGTAGACATCATGATTAGAATCACATTTATGCTACTCTGCTGTTTTCCTGAAAAGATGAGCAACTTAAACTGTTCCACAGAGATGAATTCTCGTCTTTCTTAAATTGTAAGTGTTGTTATTAATGATTACTATAATTTCTCTAACCTGACAGGTTTACTAGTCTAGGCCAACTTGGAAATCTGATGAGAACAGCACTCCTATATGTTCTCTCTACTTCCATCCAGACTGAAACTGGGAAATTTCGAGTCCATTTTTCTTTGCTCGATTGAACCTTCAAACCGCTTGGCAAAGATTAAAACTAGTTAATACCAAACTGTTCGCCCATCTCTAGGAGAAGGCTGATAGGCTAATGTAATTAGCTACATCAAACAACCTTGCCTTATCAAAGTTAACTTGTATTAAGGATTTATTTTATCTGGCAGATAAACATTAAATGTACGTATATAAATATTTGAAAGTCTCCCACAGATGTTAACTTTCATTAATGTATAGAATTGACATGTGCGGCCATATTCTGATCTGTTACTGTAGTTTATATAAACCAGGCTATTGACCATTGTGTCAAAAGCTCAATCGCTATGAATTGGTGCACTAATAATTTTGTTGGTAAAATGTTTATACGTCTTCCAATTTTCTTGTGCTTTCCATTAAATTCCTTCTTTGTGCAGGACTCCCAAAAGGGCCAGTTAAGCAGTGGGAAAGAGAGGAGGCTTAGGAGTGAAGTAGAACAAAAGGAGAGCAAACAGGAAATAGAAATGCAGGTAACAGAAAAGAGTTGAAGCAAAATGTAGATGGGAAATGTGGAGAGAGGTGATTAGCAGTGAGGTGATAAGGGATGAATGAGAAATACAAAGATGTTACATGGAACACAGAAGAAACCAGTCAGTCACTTTGCTGTAAGTTACCATTTCATTCCTGGGCTGCTGCATGCCTTCTTTGGGTGATTTACCAGGGTTTAGTGGCTGAGGATGAAATGAGGTTCACATTGAGGAATCCAGACTATTTCAGTCCATACATTGATAACCAAGCTGGGTTGGGCATGACCTCACTTCCCCAGTCTGTGCTGTGGTAGCACTGAACTATTTGCCAGGTACATTATGGATTTTTTTAGTCTTCAGATATCCTGATCAGCATAATGGAGTTGTCAGACTAAGGACATATCCAATTCCTCTTTCTTTGCTAATGGTTCTTACATTAGAGCCCAAAATCTGTAGCTCTTGCTAAGAAAGAAATTGTTCCTAGTGAATTGGCTCAGTCTCTCATTTTTCATAAATCTGGAGGGTTTTTTCCTATCTAAAATGTAAGTGCAATCCTATAAAATGCCCTGCAGGAAGTCTAATCACAAAAGCATAAGGAATATGCTTCCTTTTCAGGTTGACTGAAGGCACTTGGCCTTGAGCCTCACTTAAAGCATGCAGGTATGTGATGTGAATCATATGGTTGGAAGGGACCTCAGGAGGTCATCTAGTCCAACCCCTTGCTCAAAGCAGGACCAATCCCCAGACAGATTTTTAGCCCAGTTTCCTAAATAGCCCTCTCAAGGATTGAGCTCATAACCCTGGGTTTAGCAGGCCAATTCTCAAACCACCGAGCTATCCCTCCTGTACAGCTTGTGTTTATTTATTACATAAATAAATCAAGAGGCTCTGAGAGTAACCACCAGAGATGATCTAGTGTGATGCTAGCACAATCCTTATGTGCTCTTACCCTAGAGAGAATATAGCTCTCGCATCCTGCCCCACTTTGTAGAAATCAGAGAAGGGTGGAGGAAGGATGACAACACTTTCTATTTCATCTCCTTGCCAATGTGGGATTGTGATCCACAGTATATTTTTCTAGTGTATTGTCCAGTTTACTTCTAAAATGCCAAGCAATAAGGCTTCTACTCCTCCACTGGGGAGACTAATCTCCAGTCTGATAGATTTCACTGTAAGGACATATTTTCTAATACCCAAAACTTTCCTTTCCACATCTTTATTTCATTACTGTGTTTGTGTTCCCTTGCATCTAATTGTTTTCTCCATCGTTGATGCCCACACTGTTCAATGTTTGGAGATAGTTTTCATCTCCCCAATTGCCCCTTTATTTGTTGCTTAGCTACACGATACATATTAAACTGCTTAGACCCTATTTTTGGATCCTGTTCCATCCAAGGCAGAAATCAATGGATCTTTGCACCGGTGTAGTGGTTTGGCAGTGCACAACAGCTTGCATAATTGGGGCAAGAATTTGGGCCCTAGCCAGTCCTACTCCTAAAGGGCCTCCTCTCCTGCTGCTCTTTCCAAGAGGAATAATAATCCCCAAAACTGTTGTGTTGTAGGAAAGAAACTGAAATCCCTTTTCCAGGAAAACATTGCATGAAATCTTGGCCCCACTGCAGTCAATGCCAAACTCCCATTTATTTCAGTGGGGCCAGGATTTCTCCCATTGTAGTTTTACAGAGTATGACCTAATGTAAATGGGAAGCCTGTTTTATTATTTATTAGTAGTATAGCAGGAGTTGCCTGTGAACCCCAGTCATAAACCAGGACACCATTGTGCTAGGTACTGTACAAACATTGAACAAAAAAAGTCTTAATTTGGCTGTTGTAGATGCCTCTCCTGTTCCCCTTCTCCTTTCTATTTATACTGTAAACAGGAAATAGTCGGTTGTTTCTTTAAAATAATGTCTCCCTGTTTACACAAAGTAAGTTATTCCATTTTTGGTGACAAGATCTTTAACTATGGAGTTCAGTCGTTTCAACGTAGATATTCCTTTAAACAGTGAGTCCTGATCAGATATGCCAGCCTATAATGACAAAGCAAATTCCTAGTCTGTTTGAATGTGCGGGGGGGGACGGGGGACGGGGACGACTAGTTTGTTTACTTATCATGAGTCAAATGGCAGACAGTTACTCTGTAGATGTAATGAAGTTACTTTTAAGAGTGTGTGTGTACTGTAGAGATTTGCTAACATTTATCTAATTAAAACTGTGATCAGACAGAGGTAAAGGCTTGGCTTAAACAAGCACAAGCAAAGATCTTCATAAGTAAGGCTGAAATCAGAGTGGCTGAATTAAAACCCCAGATCCAAATAGCCCCAAACTTTGCAGCATTTGAAATCTAGATCTGGTTCTGAATTTTGCAACTTGGGTCAGTCTCATACTGAACACTGAAACACTCCTGTAAATGACCCGCTTTGTGCTTAGGTATTGGATTGCATCTGTTATCTGAAGTAACTCATTAATGGGATTCCTGCAACTAGGGTGACCAGATGTCCCTATTTTATAGGGACAGTCCTGATTTTTGGGTCTTTTCCTTATATAGACTCCTATTACCCCCCACCCGTCCTGATTTTTCACACTTGCTGTCTGGTCATCGTACCTGCAGCACTATGGTGAGATGGACGACTGTGTATGTGTGTCTACAGCAGTTTTCAATGGACTATCCATTCATTAGGGAAAGGGTGGTAGTCTCCCTGAGTAAAGGCCGAAACAAGCTTCAAATATAAAGCTGTTTTGCCTCTTAATATTTTGGCTTGAAAAATAGGTTTGGTCTGGAAATTGCCAGATTTACCCTGAAAACAAAGAATTATTCTTGTTGGCTTGTTTTCTGCAAAGTTTAAAAAAAAATATGATAATTTTTGAGTAAGAGGCCATTTAAAATATATCTTGACTTGAAATTTTGTTTTTTGTCTAACATCTGTTTGGGTCTCTCTAGCTCAAAAACAGCTGGTTAGTTATCCTCCAAGCTTTCTAGAAAATTAAATCTCCTTAAACTCCTGGGCCAGCTATATTTGAAGAAAACAGGTTGAAGTTAAAAATACGAATACATTTTTTGTGCAGCTATCCTTAGGTTCTGTCCTGTTCCCAGTGACTCCAGTGGGAATTGATTTACCACTGCTGCCTTTGGGAGCAGGTTCAGGCCCTGCATGAGCATGTTGTACTCTATGGGCTGTTGGTTGCTTCATAGAAAGAGCATAAGAGTGTTTATGTAGATAACAGAGAACAGATACCTTCCTTTAGCTCCTGCACTCAAGTCCCGTGTGTGTTAGCAGACCCATACTGGACCCTCATGCTCTATCTCAGAGATAAGGCTCTTTTCTCAGCTCTGTGGCAAATTTTCTACGTAATCTTTAGCAAGTCACTTAAACTTCATTCACTGGTTACCTGATCTGAAGAAATGACGTGCGTGTATTCTCCACAGATCAAGGGAGCCTTTTAGTGGGAGAGGCAGAAGTAATTGTCATTTTGCTACACCAGGCGTCTCAAACTCCCAGCCCGTGGGCCATCTACAACCTGTGAGCCTCCCCAATGTGGCTCGCAGGGCTCAAGCAGTTTTGGGGCTGGCTCTCCCTTGGCCCCACCTGCTACATCCAGGCACTCCCCACTCAGGGCCCCCGGCAGTGCAGCGGAGCTGAGAGGCGTCTGCCTACTCACTTCAGTTGCTCCTGGCCCCTCCCTGTGGCCCGGGGCATGGCTGTGCCTCCGTGCGCTTTCTGTGGCCCGAGCGCCCCTGTGGCCAATGGGATGCTGTGGGGGCAGTGCCTGGGGGCAAAATCACATGGAGGCCCCCCCCCGGCCTGCCCCACCTTGGAGTCCCAGGTAAGCGCCCCACCTCTGACCATCTTCCAGAACCAGCACCCCCTCCCCTTCCCACACACCCCCTCCCATCCCCAAACTCCATTCCAGAGCCTGCACCCCCTTCCCACACCTCTCCAGCCCCAAACTCTCTCAGACCCTGCACCCCCCTCCCCACACACCCCTTCCTGCCACCAAATTCCCTCCCAGAGCCTGCACCCTGTCCCCACATACACCCCAGCCCCCAAACTCCATTCCAGAGCCCCTCTCCTACCCAAACTCCCTCCCAGAGCCCAATCTCTCACCCCTTCTGCACCCAAACTCCCTCCCAGAGCCTGCACCCCAATCCTCTACCCCAGACCTCCTCCCCCACTGAAACTCTGTTCCAGAGCCTTAGGCAGGTGAGGGGTGGAGTTTTTGTAGGGAGGGTTCTGGGCAGCATGAGTGACAGTGGCCTGCTGGGAGGATTTGAGGTCTGGCACTGGCCCTAAGGCAAATTGAGTTTGAGACTCCTGCGCTAGATCTTGGAGTTTCCTCTTACAGAATGTCATCTATTTGAACAAGCACTTTTTAAAATGGATTTTGTTTTGTATTTTGAGATCCACTGGTGAAAGAACAGTATTCACCCTGAGGCAGAGCGTGAAGATGCAGCACAGCCGGGGGGCAGGGCGTGTGGCTATGGCAGCTTTAAGTTCCTTTTGTGCCCTCCTGATCCTGGGCTGCTACAGGCATGGGAGAGGCCCCCTTCCCCCAGCAAAATTTACACAGACTCCCTAGGCCAGGCTACGTTACGGCTGCCCTATGAGCCACAGCCCAGAATCTCTACAATTGTTCCAAGCTGCAGCCCCAGCCCAACACTCCCTTCCTGCCCTTGTCATGCCTCCTGACAATTCAGGCTTGCAAGGGAGTCCTTGGAGGAGAGCCTTACAGCTCTCCTCTGCAATGTCTCTAATGAGCGAATCCCTCCCATGGCCTGACATGGGACTTTTGGGGGTCCCTTTACACCATTTTGGCCCTCTTGCTTGGTGTAAAGGGGCTGGAGTGGAGGTGAGGGTCTCACTCAGAGCTTCTGTACATTACTTTATACTTGATGTTCATAATTTGCTTATATATGAGGTGCGTAATGTCCTTAATTATTTATATCCTTCTCTTAAGTGCTTAGGTTTTGCAGATGATATGCTAGGTAAGGACATATTTGCCAGTCAGCAGCCTTATTACTTTTTGGTTTTGGAATTTGATTTAAGGTCAAAATGTTAAAGCTAGGACAAAAGTTAAACAACTAACTCCATATTTAGATATCTAAATGAGTGGCCTGACTTTCAGTGGTGCAGAGCATCTGAAGCTCCCTACAAAGTCAGTGGAGTTGCCTCTATTTATGTCTCACAGAGCCACATTCATTGCTGTGCTGTTTGCACAATTATAGCAAGAACAGCATTTAGGTTGGGGGAGTCTCTAAAAGGTGCTAATATGAGCACAACAAATTTTCTTATGCAGGAAGCAGGAAACTTCATGAGTTTTGATTTTGAGTGTCTAGCTCATGGTTACAATAGTTGTCAGAATCCCCAGGCGGCCCTCTGAGGCAGGAGCAGATGTAGGCTGCAGCACAGGCTGGCTAGCAGGATCAAGAGTAGTTTGTTGAAACGACTGGCAGTGGGAGTGTTTGCACCCAGGTAGTGATGCTGAGCAGACTAGAGAGACTGCTTCCCTATATACCTGGCGTGGGATCATCTGGGTGGGACCTCACCTGTGGATTCACTGGACCCTGGTTGAATGGCATGGGGCTATCACAAGACCTGCAGTTAATTGCCTCTGATGTTTCATCTGGCTAAAGAGGCTCAGGCTCAGGGGATGACTCAACATTCTTAAGCAGGCTCAGAGGTAACTCATCACAATAGGTGCAGTAGGTGGTAGGATTTATCTCCTTTTGAACACAGTCACATCCAGAATGAAAATGAGGGGTTATCTCAAACCAGTAGCTTCTCATGATTGGTGGAAGCTCAGTGCCTTTGTGCAGCCACCCGGTGGGCACCAATATCTTTTGGCACCATGTCTGCCAAAGGAGCTGGATCAGTAAGGAAGTTCACAAGTGTTAGTGCTGGTTCTAGCATATTGTGGAACTAACACTCTTCTTTCCGTGGCCTCTCCTCCCACAGCTGAAATCTGCTTTTTTTTCTGGCTTCATGTTCTGAGGGTGCTTAAGTGGCAAATATTATATGTAATTTCCAAACTCAGTATAGACATGGCTTATTATAGTGCCCTCTGTGAGATCGTGTAGGTCTTGCCTATCTCACAGGCTTTAATGGCTTTAAGTGCTGCAGTTGCTGTTATGGAGCCTTGCTGTGTGGTTTGGAGCTCCTGATATTATGGACTCTTTTTCTTCAAAATTCTTGAATTAAAAACTAAGTTTTAACTCCCACCAGGTTCTACCCCACCTCAGTTTCTTATTTTGTTTAATTATGACAGCACATTCTTTGAACATGTTGGGTTACTGATTCTACACAGAGAAACCTATCTAATCTAGCTATGGTATTTCTACAGTGCCTATGAATGCAGTATCTGAGGGTAGGTCTACACTACAAAATTAGTTCGATTTAATAGAGGTTGATTTTTTAGAAATCGATTTGATACTGTCATTTGTGTGTGTCCCCACTAAGCACATTAAGTCGGCGGTGTGCATCCACAGTACTGAGGCTAGCATAGACTTTCCGAGCATTGCACTGTGGTAGCTATCCCACAGTTCCCGGTCTCCGCCCCCCCCATTGGAATTCTGGTTTGCGCTCCCAATGCCTGATGGGGCAAAAACATTGTCACAGGTGGTTCTGGGTACATGTCATCATCCCTCCCCCTTCGCCCCCCGGAAAGCAACGGGAAAAAAATCATTTCTAGCCTTTTTTCACTGTCACCGTATATCTACTGGATGCTGCTGAAAGACGCGGTACTGCAGCGCTACACAGCAGCATCCCCTGTGCTGATCAGTTCTCCACGCTGGGCAAACAGGAAATGAAATTCAAATGTTAGCAGGGCTTTTCCTGTCTACCTGTCCAGTGCATCCGAGTTCAGATTGTTGCCCGGAGCGGTCACAGTGGTGCAGTGTGGAATAGCTCCCAGAGGTCAATACCATCAAATTGCGTCCACACTAACCCTAATTTGAAGCAGCAATGTAGATTTCAGCGCTACTCCCTTCATTGGGGAGAAGTACAGAAATCGATTTTAAGAGCCTTTTATGTCGACAAAAATGGCTTCGTTCTGTGGACAGGTGCAGCCTTAATTCGATTTAACGCTGTTAAATTCGACCTAAACTCGTAGTGTAGACCAGGCCTGAGTGCCAAATACAACAGTGAACAATTGCATAGGGTTCTCTGGAGTGGATTCTGCCCTTTGCTATTCCTAGATTTGGCAACTTTGTTCCCTTTTCCTGGTTGTGATGTTGGACTCAGCTGGTTGTTCCTTATCTTAGGTTACTGTGTGAAAACTTTTGCAAAAAGATGAATCTTCAACATGGCCTGAAAATGATTAACAGCAAGGAGGGAGGGAAGGAGGGTGTGTGTGATTTCTTCCAGTGAGCCCTACTGTCCATTATTTTGTTATTTGTATTACAGTGCTAAGCACTGTACAAACAGAACAAAAAAAGACCAACCATGCTGTATCTCCAGTGCTCGTAAGTTTCATTGTGAACACTTCCTGCTGCAATGTCCATTACAAACTTAGCTCAGTTATGGATAGAGAGGCAATTTCTGGCTGAAACTTAACTCGTTGAGAGCCTTAAAGATTAGGGCCTGGTTTTGAATTGATGTCACTGGTACACACCAGTGTTGGCCTCTGACTTGGCATGAGGTGAATGATACATCATTTCATTTAACCTCTCATTAAAAATACATTTTCAAAAACCTGAATGTGGTGTTAATTACAGAGTCATATAACATGGTTCACAAGATTATATAATTAGTAATAACAGGGGGAATAGGAAATTGAGATGCAAGGAAAGGGTAGTAGAGGAAGAACTGATTTAATATTAAACTTTGAAGTATTTGATTAAGTCAAAAATTGCTTTTTCCTTCAGATATTATCCTTTGGAGATTCATAGATTATATAAGGCCAGTAAGGATCATTGTGAATCATTTAGTCTGACCTGCATAAGACAAGCCATAGGATTTCCCTGAATTAATCCCTGTTTGAACTAGAGCAGCATCTCCTTTATAAAAACATGCAATCTTGATTTAAAGATTTCCAGTGATGAAAAATCCACCACCACCTTTGATAAGTTGTTTCAAAGATTAATTACCCTCACTGTTAATAATTTATGCCTTGTGTTTAGTCTAAATTTGTCTATCTTCATCTTCCACCCATTGGGTCTTGTTAGACCTTTTGTCTGCTAGATTAAAGAAGCCATTGTCAAATGTTTGTTTCCAATATAGGTACTTGCAGACTCTGATCAAGTCACCCCTTATCCTTCTCTTTGTTAAGCTTAACAGATTGCTTCTGGAGTTTCTCACGATAAAGCTTCTACTCCAATCTTTCCAACATCCTTCTTGAACTGTGGACACTAGAACTGGATGCAGTATTCCAGTAGAAGTCACCCCACTGCCAAATACAGATATAATAGAACCTCTATACTACTACTCAGAGGTGTCGACTTTCTAACATGCCGGGAGGTGCTCAACCCCTCCCCACTCTGCCCAAGGTCCTGCCCCCACTCTACCCCTTCCCCCAGCCCCCGCCCCACCTCTTCTCACCCCATTCCACTCCCTCCCCCAAGCACGCTGTGCCCTCGCTCCTCCCTCCAGCACCTCCTGCACACCACAGAACAGCTGAATGCGGCAGGTAGGAGGCACTGGCAGGGATGAGGAGGTGCTGATCCACGGGGCCTGTGACAGGCAGGAGGTGCTGGGGGAGCTGATGGGGGGTTGCTGGTGGATGTTCAGCTTTCTTCCAGTCCTCTGGAACTTCACCAGTATCTTGGCCAGCTCTTTTAAAACTCTTGAATGAAAGTTATCCAGATTTTGCCAATTTAAAAATATCTAACTTCAGTATCTGCTGTGTAACATCCTCTTTAGTTAATGTTAGTTGAAATGGAAAGTATTTCATCACCATAAGATAAGAATACATCACCTAGCTTTTTCCCAAATACAGAACAAAAATATTTATTGAACATTTGTGGCCTTTTCTATATTATTGACAAGTCTATCATTTCCATCCAGTAATGAACTGCTAACATGTCCTTTGTTCCCAATATACTTTTTTTTTTTTAAAAAATCCTTATTTTCCTTAACTATGCAGGCCATAGATTTTTCCCCTTGTCCTTCTGCTTCCCTATCAATTTTTACAGTTCCTAGTTTCTAATTAATATTCATTGCTATCAACTTCCCCTTTCTTCCATTTGTAATATATTTAACCAGTGTAGCCGCCTTTTTCTTCTTACTAGAGACAAAAAAATGTTCTTAAGAAATTCCGATTATAATTCACATTTTCTGTTTAAATTACTTCTTTCAGATGATTTGGCTCATAGCTGTTTTCAACTTTATGAAACTGGCCATTTTAAAGCAAAAGTGTGTGTGTGTGTGCGTGCGCACTCTGTTCAGAATTAACTGGGTTGGACTTTATTATATTAGCACATAACTAAATGTAAATCATGAGCACCTAACTAAAAATTAGTGGTTACTTATGTGATCATCTGTCAAAATAAGTTCTAACATAGAATTTGCCCATGTTGGATGCAACACTTTTTGAATTAGGAAATTATCCACAATTTTCAGAAAGTCCAATGACCTTTTAGTACCGGCAACATGAGACCTCTAGTGTATGCAGATAGATGTATCCCATGATAACATAGGGTTGTTGTTTTTTCATACACCTTATAGACAGGTGCTTCAAGAATTGTTCTTCCTGTTCTCTACTGGTTTGGTGGTGTGTAGCAGACACTAGCTAGTACCCCATCTTGAATTTCCCTGTTCGGACATTGATCCATTAGCATTCAAGATCACTTGCTTCTGAGTTGTCAGTGACGTAGAAACAGGTAATGTCATTTTTGACTTAGAGTGCCACTCTTGCTACATTTTTGTCTGCTCAGTCCATCCTAAATAGGTTATATCCAATTATTTTAATATTCTGACCATGCAAATCTTCCCACCAGGTTTCAGTAATATCAAATAGGTCTAATTTATGTCTTAAGAGGAACTAGAATTGCTCATTTATTTACCTGTCTCTTAGCATTGGCATGTAGGCAGTTAAAGAATTTCATCTCTTTGCCTCCTTTGATGGTACTATTATGACTCGTGGGCACAATTTGAAACTTGTCATGTAACTCTTGGTCAATTGTGAGTCAGAAAAAGTTTCCCGTATCTCACAATTAAGCAATAAGATGTAGCAAATGGGCACACTTCAGAAAAGATGCTGTTTAACACTGAATGCAAAGATTTCAGCAGATTGGGTTGCACTCTATAATCTAAACTATACAGCAATTGTCATAGTTCAGGATAACTGCACCTGTAGGCTGTAGTTCACCTCTGTGGTCCAGCAAGGGCAACTACTAGAACAGGGGTGGGCAAACTTGTTTTGGCCTGAGGGCCTCATCAGATTTCGTAAATTGTATGGCGGGCTGGTTAGGGGAGGGGATCATGGCCTGCCTCCCCATCCAGCCCCCCTGGGACCCCTGCCCCATCCACACCCACCCCGCTCCCTGTCTCCTGACCTCCCCTGGACCCCCGCTGCCCCATCCAACCCCTCCTCTCATTCCTGACGCCCCCCCGGGACCCCTGCCCCATCCACACATCCCCATTCCCTGTCCCCTAACCTCCCCTGGACCCCCACTGCCCCATCCAACCCCTCCTCTCATTCCTGATGCCCCTTCCCCCCGGGGACCCCTGCCCCATCCACACATCCCACTCCCTGTCCCCTGACTGCCCCCAGACCTCCGCCACCCTATCCAACCCCTCCTCTCATTCCTGATGGCCCCTGGGACCCTGCCCCATCCAACCCCTCCTCTCATTCCTGATGGCCCCTGGGAACCCTGCCCCATCCAACCCCTCCTCTTCCTGACTGTCTCCTCTGGAACCTCATTCAATCCCCTGTTCCCCCCGATCCTTATCTACACCCCTGCCCTCTGTCCAACCCCCCATGCTCCCTGCCCCCTTACCGCGGTGCCTGGAGCACCAGTAGCTGGCTGGCTGGAGCCAGGCCCCGCCACCCCACCACTGCCACCACGCAGCTTAGAGCACTGGGTCAGGCCCAGTTCTGCAGCTGCACTGCCCCAGGAGCTCTCAGCCTGCCACTCAGATCATTGCAGCGGCAGTGGAGCGAGCGAGCTGAGCCTGCGGGCATAGGCGGCAGGTTATATCTGTTTGCGGTGCTCAAGCAGCAGGAATATTCACGGCCGGGTGCCCTGCTCCAGCAATATTTGGAGCTGGGTCTCTCCCCGGGCCCTGCCTGGATCGGGCCCGGCCCCCGGGGGTCTCCCCCGCCCCTACCCCGCGTCGCGTCCCTGCCTGACAGAAAGCCGCGCAGCGCCTCTCCCCTGCCTGCTTCTGCTGCCAGAGTAGCTCCCGGCAGAACTGCTGTCTGCTGCCCCTGGATCCTAGCGCTTGCCATTCACTAACGGCAGGGCAGGCTGCCCTTACCCTGCCCTTCCGCCCTAGCCCTGAGCCTCTCCAATGCCCCAAACCCCTCAGCCCCAGCCAGAGCCCTCATCCCCCTGCACCCTAATCCTCTGCCCCAGCCAGAGCCCTCATCCCCCCGCACCCTGATCCTCTGCCCCAGCCCTGAGCCCCCCCGCATCATGAACCCCTCATCCTCAGCCCCAACCCTCATCCCCCCGCATCGATCCTCTGCCCCAGCCCTGAGCCCCCCCACATCATGAACCCCTCATCCTCAGCTCCACAGTGGACGCTTATGTTGTTTACAGTCTCTGAGGGGAGGGGAAAGCAAAGCAGGGCTGAGTAGGCAGTCTGAATTGCTGGGGAATGCAGTGTAGGCAGGGAACTGTACAGCCTGAAAAACCCCAGTCATGATGGAGAGAGACACGGGTCTGTGACCAAGAGAGAGAGAGGATGGTAGGGGAGCCATGAGCCTAAAAGTGGGTGCCCCTGTTGAACCAAAGAGGAGGAATACAGGTGCAGTTGCCCAGAACTGTGATAGTGGTACCTACTGATTTATTTGTAAGTGAGAAGCTGGTTAAATTCTGTCCATCTTCAGTCTAAACTTTCTTCTCTGACCTTAAACTTCCAGTAAACTTCCCATCCCCAGAAGAATGCATTTTTCTTCTATTTTTCTGTGTTCTCTCTATTTTTCTATGGTTTGCTTTATTATTGATTAAATACAGTTATGGCACTGTTCAACAAAGTCCATAGTTTTGATACATTTATGAGACTTCCCCTATGACCAGAAGAAGAGCTCTGTGTAACTCAAAAGCTTGTCTCTTTCACCAACAGAAGTTGGTCCATTAAAAGATATTACCTCACTCATGTAGTGTCTCTGATATCCTGGGACCAACACAGCCACAAGAACACTCCAAACATTCCCCTCATCCTTCAAATTCATAGAGAAAATCTATTTAGTGAAGAACTTATGGTAGCTTTTTATTCAAATTACATCCCCTAGATTTCAGTCTAGAGGAAGAAAAATCCTACAATAGCTTTATTTTGTGCTGGTGTTGGGGTGGGCCTTTTAGAGCTGCAAAACTATTATTGGGAGGTATTTAGTTTTGTAGTAGGATGGTTAACTTTTGCAGTGAGTACGGAGACTACAAAAGAATAAGCTAAAGCTAAGAAGACAGAAGTATTAGTATGGCCCAAGAAAACCACTGAAAGAATTTGATCTTAATATAAACTAACAAAAGATGTTTTGGTTAAAATGTAGTTTTAAAGTAAACTTACGGGCACTTCAATGGAAATCTGACAATTTATACAAGCTGAAGAACTGTTCCTCAATTTTTTTCCCACTCCAGTTGTATTCTGAAATTCCTATATATCCATGTCTAAACCAAATTCAGGAATGAGGTAGTATCAGTTGAAATTATGCAGAGGACTTATTCAATGTCTGTTTGTGTTTTTTTTTAATTTATCACTTAAGCAAATGAAAATAGATTTTAATATCCTTTGAGAGGAAGGATGGCCCAATGGTTAGAGTGCTAATCTGGCACACATGACGAGTTCAATTCCCTCCTCCATCACTGATTATCTTTGTGATCTTGAGCAAGTCACTTAATTTCTCTGTGCCTCCATTCCTCTCATCTGTCAAATGGGGATATCATAGCCCAGCATTACAGAGGTGTTGTGGAGATAAATATATGAAAGACTGATATATACCCAGATGCTGTGGTAATGGAGCCTATATATTGTAAATACCAAAGAGACATGTTAATACTAATATAATTTGTCTTTCTACTATATTTAGGCCTAAGTCAACTCCTTCTAACCAAATAGTTGTGGAACATTGGACATCTGAGATACAGACCAGCCACAACATTAGCAATCAGAAAATCAACCCACAAAACTTGGGAGAAATTTGGACTCAGGTCTGAAAACTTTGTGACTCAGGCCCATCTCTACCTTCTAGAGATATCTGCAGGCTGCATTCCTGTGACATACATGTAGTGATGTAGGTACCTAAAACAGGGGTTCTCAAACTGGGGGGTCGTGAGGTTATTACATGAGGGGTCACGAGCTGTCAGTCTCCACCCCAAACGCCGCCTTGCCTCCAGCATTTATAATGTTAAATATATAAAAAAGTGTTTTTAATTTATAAGGGGGGGTCACACTCAGAGGCTTGCTATGTGAAAGGGGTCACCAGTAAAAAAGTTGGAGAGCCACTGACCTAAAACATCTCTCTTATCTCAAATCTTAAACCTGCCAGTGGCTGGTCAGCAGTTTAGGAAGTCTGTTGAAATGCACTGGTGGGTGGAGCACAGGTGGGACAGTGAAGTGTATGACCAGACATGCCAAACCGCAAAAAAAAACCCACAGAAATTGGGCTTGTTTTTGGCTTAATTGGCTTGTGAGTTGCTTGTTGGCTAGTTCTGGGCATGTAGCTTGTTGCTTCTTTTTTTTTTTTTTATCAGTTCCCAGCAACAGGGGCGGCTCCATGTTTTTTGCAGCCCCAAGCACGGCAGTCAGGCAGCCTTCAGTGCCATTTCTGTGGGAGGTCCGCCCTGGTCATGCAGATTCAGCGGTGGTTCTGCAGGTGATCTCCTAGTCCTGCGCCGGTGTACCCGCCGCCGAATTACCAACAAAACCGTGGCACCGGTGGACCTCCCGCACAAACACCGCCAACGGCGGCCTGACTGCCACGCTCACAGGGACCGTCAGGCTGCCCCATGCAGCTTGCTGCCCCAGGCATGCGCTTGCTGCGCTGGTGTCTGGAGCCACCCCTGCCCAGCAAGCAGAGGCAAGGCAGGGTGGGGAGAGGAAAGTCAGGGTACATAGCAGGCCTACCATAGTCCCAGACTGTAGGCTGGGGGAATCTCGTCACATAGTGTTGGGGTTCTTAGGGATTGGCTTATTTTGAAATGCGGTTAGCTTGATTTTTGGCTTATTGTGAAAGTCGGGGTGCTTATTTACCACGTGAAAGTTGGCAACTGGTATATGACAAATTGCAATGCCATGTGATAGGCAGCAGTGTGTGTGTGTAAAAATATCCCTGGGCTAAGCCTAATAAATAATCATTTTGAAGTTACTATGCAGAAAGGAATTAATTCAGCTAATCTTTTATCCAAAAGATATACATAAATTCCTCCTTAAAAAAAAAAAACTTTAAAAACAGTGGGGGAGCTTGGGCCCAGTCCCTTTGTTAGATCTAAAGTCCCCAAGGATGCTTTTGTATTCACAGAGTGGATTACAGATCGATTTTATTTCATCTATTTGTAAGAGGAGAGCGAACCTGGGCCCTTCCTAGTAGGGGCCCGGGAGGATTCTGCAATCCTACCTCCCCTACAGGCTCCTCCCCGGGGCAGAGGCTGCAGGATCAGCGCCGCCATCCCTGCCTTGGTGTGCTACACGCGCCATAACCAGGGTGTCTGACATGTGCTCGATAGAGCCTGGCCCAGGGAGCTGAAATGCAGCCGCAGAGGCCCCGTGGCCAGACGCTGGCTCATGCCGCACTGGCAGAAAGCAGCCGCTTCTCCCACGCAGGGGGAGCTCAGTGGGTTGAGATCCGTTGCAGGGGCTATTAGCCTGGGAGTTCCTGGAACAAGACCCTGCCCCCCAGCCCCTTAATCCCCGCGGCAACCAGCCGCCCCACCGCCGACCCGCTAATCCCCGCGGCTGGCGGGGGCAGTTCCGGCCGCGCTGGCCCCTCCTGCGGGTGGGTGGCCCCGCGGCGGGCTGGGTGTGTCTCGCTCCGAGGCGGCGCGGCGCGGCTTGTCCCTCACTCTGCTCCGAGCCCAGGCCCGACCCGCCGCCCGAGCCGCGCCGCGCCCTCCCGCCGCTCCATGGAGGCTTATCACAAGCCCGACCAAAAGGCGCTGCAGGCCCTGAAGGACGCGGCCAACCGGCTGCGGATCAGCTCCATCCGGGCCACCACAGCCGCCGGCTCCGGGTGAGTCCGGGACTGGGGCCTGGCGCTCCGTGGGGCCTGCCAGCCGCCCCACGGATTCCCGCGCATCATACTCCTGCTGCCCCCTCGTGCAAACTGCCCCCTCCCGACCCCCCCAGCTCTGCCCGCTCGTGCAAACTGCCCCCTCTCGCCCCCCATCGCTGCCCCCTCGTGCAAACTCGCCCTTTACCCCCCCAGCTCTGTCCCCTCCCAACCCACCCAGCTCTGTTCCCTCGTGCAGACTGTCCCCTGCCCACCTCTTTGTGCGGACTGTTCCTCTGCAGTCCCCGTATCTCTGCCCCCTCTTCATCCTCCATCACTGCCCCTCGTCTCAGGCCTTGGGTGTAATTCTTCCCAGGTCCCCTCCTTCTACCCCTTGTGTCAGTCATCTTTAGCACCTCGCTTCTCCCTTCCTCTGTCCTCCCACTTTCCCAACCTGCAGGTCACCTGGCCAGTGAAACGAAGCGGGCCAGATTCTGCCCTCTGGTGTATCTGTGCACCGTCCATTAGAGTCTCTGGATTTGAGTTCAGTACGGTCTCACTGAGGTAGCTGAAAGCAGAATTTGCCGCTTGACTGAATTACAAAAGCTGCAGCAGGTTACTGCTGAGCCATGTGTAAGGAGTCTTGTTTGCGGTGCTGCATGGTGTTTCTGAGAGCAGCATGCTCCTGTCCTGGGAGCAAATGCACAATATAGGGTGAGCAGACCTGAGAGAATTTTCATCATTAGGAGATCGGGAGTTTTGAAACAGTTGCATTTCCTAAGCTTGCTATGAGCAAAGCTTGTTATATTAGAATCACTATGAGTGTTAAGTGAACTAGTTGGTTCAGCAGAGTGAAGCCCTTTCTGTAGGTGCAAAATGTAGCATTTGAGAATTTATATGGAACCATTTTTAGCACATATCAAAAGACCCAGTGCAAAACCTAATTCACTTTAGTTCTTTCGCTTGTATTACTTTCTGAGGGATTTGGGTAGTAGTGTGTGTGTGTGTGGGGATGGATATATGTTTACACAGTGCCTTAATTTGTGCCAGGGCTGAGCCCTGGCAGGCTTGGCAGTGCCTTGCACCTCTGGGCTTACTGCATCAGTCATGAATGTAAATAAATTGCTTGAGCCCCAGCACCTTCTTCACTCCAAATTAATCACTGTGTTTACATGTGGATTAGAGATTCATGCAGGGTCTGGGGTGTGCAGTTTTGGGTGGATGGTACTGTACTGGGGTGTATACAAAGGTTTAGAAGCAAGGTGTGAGGGGATTGGATGTTGATGGGACATGGATATATAGGGAATGCATGTATGTGATGAAGATAGTGATAAAAAACCTTTCATGTTGGGGATGTTGCTTCAAAAACTTGCCGGTTTAAAGATCATCAAGGTAGATAACTTAAATATCAGGGATGTATGTTCCCTTGCTTCTGAATGTGTTACTTGTATGGCTATGGCTATATGTTCATGGGGTGTGAGTGGATGTAGTGTTGGGGGAGGGGATTTCTGTGTGTGTTGGGGGAGGGAGGGATTTACACTTTCTCTCTTTGGAGTGTTGCCTCTTTTTTAGTCAAGGATTCAGCTTTGATGATGCAAGATTGGACAGGATTCACATTGAGAAAGCGTGCATTTAACATTTTGACAGTTTAATTATGACCCTTTGGGGGAAATCTGATTGTTAACAAAGTGTGTATAGGTTCACTGTACTAGTAAATATACTATAACTGGAAAGAAAGGCCAGGAATGCTAAGTTAATGCGGAACTAAAAATCAAAGAATTTATGCCTAGGGCCAAATCTTTTCTTTTTCATTTTGTGCCCGTGAGCTGGAACTAATTCTCTACAGAATTTCAAGTTAGCCCCAATGGGATTATCTGCAAAATGCCTGCAGTCTCAAATGGGCAGTTTACTAAGGCCTCTGGACAGGATTTAGTTTAGGCTCTGAAGTTTGCCGGTTCCAGAGTTGGCCTTGCTTTGATTGTGCGGTATGGAAAAAGTACTATATATATTTATTTATATAAAATTAAAGTCAGAGTTTTGGCTGATCATCACACTTAAACTTTTCCTTGTGGAAGGCCGCCTTTTGGTATTCCATCTTTTTGCAATTTACATTTTGTTCACTCCTTTGAAATGTGACTGTAAATGCATCTTTTCAAAAAGAAGAATTGAACAAATAATCGCTTGACTACTAAGGCCTTGTTGGGATAGGATAGTCTATTACAAAATATTTTAAAGCTGTCTCTCAATTTGCTAATATCTTTCACTGTGTTTCTGACATAGGCAGTTTTTTACCTTTTGTTTCTGAGAGTGTTGTATTGAAAATTGAAAGTGAAGAGTTGCTTTATGTTGCTCCATATACACACTGAGAAGATACTTTTGGTTTTTTCCTTGTAGCTGCCAAGTCAATGGAAGTTGAAGACGCTCAATCTGTCACTGGAATAGATCCTTAATTTCAAATGCTTGGTTTGGTCCAGACTGGGTAGTGAGTTTTGATTGCAAAATGTTCACCAGTTCCTCTTTTTAATTATTAATTTGTTGTTAAAGCTACAACATTTGGGATTTTGTTAGACAATTACACAAAAGTATGTGTAGCAAAAGTGGCAGAAGACCCACTAAATATAAGGGGTTTAATTCTGTATTTCATGTTGGTCACATAATAAGTGTCATCGCTTTCCCACAGATGTAATTATTTCTATGTTATATGTAGGTATATAATACTGCAAGGAATTTAGCACAAGCTTAGTTCCCTTTTCTGCTCCCCTTCAATTCAGTGGTAAAATTCCCATTGACTTCAAGTGCAGCAGGATCAGGGCCCCTCACAGTTTTGAAACGATACCTGATTATTATCTCTAGAAGTGGGAATGGAATGATTTGCTGTAGTTTCCTTATTTTAAAATATATGAAAAACCATAAAAAGGTTTCCTTGAAATTTTATTTATATATAATCAACGAGACTTGATTACCAAGAAGGGTGACACAACAATGCATTTAATAGGAGGAAAGAGAGCGAAGTTTCAAGAACATTCTGATAGCATTAGGGAGTCAAATCAAGCTCATACAGCCAAGTATGTGCACGCACCTGTCCAAATCTTGATTACTTGAACAAGGCAAGAAAAGATATCTCCAGATGAGAAAGTAAATAGAACAGAATGGCCTTTAGCAGCATGATTGTCAACTACATTTGGAAGACAAGCTGAGTGAGATATCTTTTATTGGACCAACTTCCGTTGGTGAGAGACACAAGTTTTCTCTCTCACCACCAGAAGTTGGTCCAATAAAAGATACTACCTCACCCACCTTGTCTTTCTAATATCCTGGGACCCACAAGGCTACAACAACTCCGCATACAAATACTTTTGGTTTACAGGCTTATTGCAAAGAGAGACTGTATGGCTGAGTCACATTTTACATTTCACTCTTTTAAGGAGGTTAAGGTTTGGTTTAAAGAGATGGTTTGTGAACAACAGGATTAAGAAAAAATACAGGAAATGCTTGAAATTAAAGCAGTTAAGAACAAAAGAGAACTTGTGGACTTCCTTGAAGGAAGTGACTTTGTCAACTATGACCTGTGTTGCAAGCAGTGTTGTGAGGTGATAGATATATTAACTAGTTACTGCAGTGTTTTCTCATATTAAACTCTCATTGAAGACAACAGGAGCTTTGCCTGAAATAGGCCACGTCCAGACTACTCGCCGTACCGGCGGGTTAAAATCGATTGCTCGGGGATCGATATATCGCGTCTACGCGATATATCGATCCCCCAGCGCGCTTATATCGATTCCGGAACTCCATCAACCCCAACAGAGTTCCGGAATCGACAGGGAGAGCCGCAAACATCGATCCCGCGCGGTGTGGACGGTGAGTAATCCGATCTTAGATATTCGACTTCAGCTACGTTATTCACGTAGCTGAAGTTGCGTATCTAAGATCAATTTCCCCCCCCCGTAGTGTGGACCAGCCCTTAGAACTAAAGGATCTGGAAACTAGATCCTGCAAGATGATAGTGTGTGCAATTTAGAGATGTTAAGGCTGTTCCAGTGAAAAAATGCAGTTTATGGGCAGAGAGGGGTTTTGTTTTAACTCTCCTGTTAATCCACTGCAATTATATTTGAGAATAAAAATAGATTAATAAATATAAAATCAGTATTTCAGTTAACAAAACTACAAAATTTAGGTAATTCAGAATTAAGATTTTTGCTCCTGTTCATTCACCCAAGAGTGTCCATCATTACAGATGTCTGGGATTATGTGCTTCTATTCCTTGTTTTAATAAGTAGTCTTGCATAACTGTAGTGATGTCAGTCTTGTTGCTTCACAGTGATGAGTGCAATGCTTGCAAATAAATTTTGCCAGCTTCCTTAAAATTGGGACTCTAAACCAATCACACACAATGATTTTTATTTATTTATTTATTTATTTATTTTCGTGTCCTTTTCGTCAAGTGAGCTTCTGGAATTTTTTTTTCCAACTGGTGCGTTTGGCTTAGCTAATTGTGAAGGCTGAGCTGCCATCTTTGGTGCTGCATCTTCATTGCTTTTGCATAGAGAAGAAGATGGTCCTTTTATTAATGCCAGCAGTTGATTGGCCAAAGCTGATACAATCTTAACTGTTAGGAGATACAGTGTTTGAGGAAAAAATTAAAGGGTGAACTTCTGCAGTTTTTAAAACAATGGTTTCCTTATAAGATTTGATAAGACTCTTAACAGTGGAAGCTGCAAGAATTTCTTTAGAAGCAGTTAAATTTCACAACTTGGGCTATGAACAGATCATGCTACATTAGAATTATCCTTTTTTAGTTTTGGCATTCTTTTTTGGCATTATTGTTCTTTTTAATTAAGCCCTTTTTAGCTGAAGCGTGTAGCAACTTATATATATATCAAGACTGGCCCCATCAACAGAGCCAGGATTTCACCTCAAAAGCCGAAGATACAGAACCTAATTCCTTGTAATCTCTTGTTTAATGGAAATAGGTTCAAAAGTGTGGTGGCACTTCTATAAAAGCCAGCTGGAAATGAAGTTTACAAACCACACCACCTTTTTAATATTCAAAATTGGATATCCATTCTGAATAGGATATAGAAGATTATGTATGAATAAAGTAAATATATTATTTGCCATATTTTTCTCTTAATTGTAATTTAAATAACTTATTTTCTAAAGACTTAGAACTAATAAACAATGCCTGGGGTTTTAATGTTATTTTGCACCAGTGGAGCTCTCTGTATTCTAATAAAATTAAAAATAACTGCAACAATAGACCATCATATTTCATCTGATTAAACAAAATTCTGTACACTGGTTTGAGACTGTACATCAGATACCGGAAATCAATCTCATCTTTGGTTATTTTCTATAATTAAAAAAGCATTTAATTAACCAATAGTTCTACAAGCATATTTTTGGAGCTCACTTCTTATATTTTTATACTTTTTTTATTTTTTTTTCACATGCTTACCATTCTAGGTTGCTTAAAACCTTTTTTCCCAAGACCGAGAGTTCATAGAAATATGGTTAAGTATAAAGTTAATACAGTTAAAAGAATGAAAACTTTAAACAAGCATGTAAGGTTTATTGATTAACTCGTGTTTATTGATTAACTCGTGTATTTACTAATATATGTTTGAGTCATGGTTTATACCTAATTATTTTGGTTCCCTGTGTGTGAGTACTTACTTAAGGGGTGGACACTAATCTTTACTCCGCATTTTGCTAGAGTGTTTGCATGTGTCTAACTTACTTCAAATTGAAATAAGAGAGAAGTACTGGGCGGAGGAGAAGTGTCACTACCAAAAGGACTTGTATTCTGATTTAAGTTCTACTTTAAACTGTCTTATGAATGCTAACATGCATGGGAAGTGTAGAAATGGAAAATAAAAGTTTTGCTGTGTGACATTCTTAACTAAACGGTTCTTGCTTTACAAATAGGGCTTCAGGTTTTAAATAAATATCATTAAAAACTTAATGGTAAAAATGGTAGACAAGAAAACCACCCTATAATTTGAACACTGGAGTTTCCTTCCAAGCCCAGTGTTGATGTCTACATCCTAAATTACATCATCACATAGTGACTGCTGAGATCAAGAATAATTCTATTTCATATCAATAAATGCCTGAAAATTGCTACTTTGGGGTCTAGTAAAGATCCCAAAAATACCTGTTAGGTGGTTGGCAAATAAACGGTGAAAACCAGAGGCCCTGTTTACAGGTGGCTAAAAAATGCCTTCTATTAGGAATGCATTTAATGTTAAGACTATTTTTTCATGTGTATCTTCGGAGACGTTTATAAATCACAGCCAGGTATACAATTCTTTGTGTTCATTTGTTGGGCATTGATACCACAGACTGACTATACAAGGGCGGATAGTAATTTCAGATGGTAATTTATTTAAGTTATGGTAGTGAACACAAGTAACGGTGTAAGAGTACTTTTCTGTGACATTTGAAACACTGCAGCCCAACAATTTGCAGTCTAGAGCTGGAAACAAGACTTTTTATGCTTACCCATTTCTAGTTGATATGCTGTGTGGCATGATTACTTCTGAAATTGGGGTGGACACTTTTCTGAGCTTCTGTAGCAAATTATGATTGAAGTATTCCGTTGTGCTCTCGTTGAAGTCTATGGCAAAAGTGCTCCTGACATTAATGGAAGCAAAATTGCCTCCAAAATTATTAACTCCTGAAATATGTATTAATTTGCTCAATATTTAACTGTAAATGTAGAAAATACTCATCTTTCCATTAGTTAAAGATTAAACAAATCAGCATTTTTCAGTTGCAGAATTGACCATGTTTTTAAATTTACTGCAAATAAACTGATTATCACAAGATTATCCTTCCAATTTTCACTAGCTAAAAATTTGTTTTTTTGACGTGAAAATAAAATGTGAGGAATGTGTCTCTTATTTAATACTGTCTTATAAGACACATTCTCTCAAAGTCCCTTTATGTTAACTGCTCTTATAAGATAGACTGTAATTGGGATTTATGTAGTACAGTTCTAAATGTCCCAGAGTTCTTTGCAAATATAAAACGTGCAGCATTTCGAGGGTGAAATTCTCCCCTGTGCAAAAAGGGTCTGCACAAGACATTATACCACACTTAACTCTGCTCACTTAATGTGAGCTCTAAGCGCCATGGCCTCTGCTCATGCCCTCTGCTTCAGGATGAATTTCACTCTTACTGATAAATTTCAGGCACGTATTGCATATTCTCTCTTACACCTTAGGATTGCTGATTGTGATGACATTCCTTGGTATCCAGAGGAATGGAGTGCACAAACAGATAAGCCAGTGCCCTTATCACTAAGACCTGCATTTTAACATCCACTTTGGTTTAGATACTAAGACATCGGATGCTCTCAAAGTACAGCTAATCAGCAGTAGGATAACAGCAGATGGTAGGGGTTATCAAAAACACTTAGAATTACGTATTTTAATGATGAGGGTCAGAGGACTGGCACAGTGGTATTCTAATTATATGAATGCAAGTTGACAGTGGGCAGCAGTGATAATCTTGTGTTTGCTTTGACTTGTAGCCACCCGACATCATGTTGCAGTGCTGCAGAGATCATGTCTGTGCTCTTTTTTCATACCATGAGGTACAAAGCAAAAGATCCCCGAAACCCCAGCAATGACCGGTTTATACTCTCAAAGGTAAGACCCAGAACTGCTGTGCTATACCTTCTCAATCTAATTCACAGATTAGTTGTTTATTAAATAAATATACCTGTTTTCTTGACTAATGTTCACCGTAATTCTTTAGGATCCTTATCAGTACACAACTCTAGTTTTAAGATTATTATATGCAGTAAAAGAGGAAAATGCCAAATAACATCTTGCTGAACATGGGAAAGGGTAAGCATAGTGCCTAAAAGGAATTGCCAGATTTCTATGCATCAGTGTGTTGGTGTAACATACAACCTATTTAAGCAGTTAAGTTGTTTAATTACAAATTATATATTCTTTCCTGGTACTGCCTGTGAAATATATCCAGAAGTAATGTCATCTTAAGGCAAAGGTTATTTTTTAACATTGTTGCAAGAAATTATGCCATTATGTATATTTTTAACCCATAAGTTATGGTTAAACTTTTTGTGACGTCTTTTCTATCTGTGGCCATGCTGTCTTTTCTGTGATCCTTTCAGAGCTCTGAGGTTAAGTTTTGTCAGTTTAGTAATTTGTTGGGAGCCTTCCAAGGAGCATGGTAGGAAGTATCGTTGGTAATTCAGTGAGTGAGTGTCTTCCCCTATGCACTAGTGAGGTAGTAAAGAGAACAGTGCTCCTGAAGGTATGTTCAGCTAAGACATAAAACAAATATCCTGACTGCTTGATGTCATCAAAGTTTCCATGGCACTTTTAGTCAAAGTTGGATGATAGCTTGGAATTCTGGCTAAATTTCAGCTCAGGTAATTACATCCTTGCTGTTTAGTCAGTCTGATGTCCTCTGTTCTGATCTGTTCTGTAGTGTTTAATTCTGTTAAACCACTGGCATCTTGCTAGCATCTTCAGTGGCAGATGCAATGATCCCAGAGTATGTATTTAAGTTTACAAAGCGCTTTGGAAGACTTTATGATGAGTGGCATTTCAGACGTCAGGTGTCGTTAAGTAAAAGTGACCAAAAGTACTTGCGGAGCTCTGTACCAGATATTGTTAGACAGTTTGAAACTGCAGAATGGGCTGCAAACAGGGAATCTGAGTTTTGATATGACCAGGCTGAAGTTTGGGACATTACAAAGGTAGTGATCCCCTACAGAGGAAATGTCTATAGCAATTCCTTTAGCCAGCTCTGTCGATCCTTTGTATAAAACAGAAACAGCGCTGGCTCTCAGCTTTCTTGGTGCCTATATGAATTCAGTACCTGGATGAGGAGGAGAAGCCAGCTAAAGAAACTAGACAAATTTTGAGATGATCCTGATAGGAAGAGGGAATCACTTAAAAGTACTTGATTCTGCTTAGATACCTCCTGCGCCCCAATATTGAAGCCTTCTGCCCTTGAATTGCTAAACTGGTCCATGGCTTTGGGTTCCTTTTGGATTCCTACAGCTATTGGGCGCCAAAGTAGCCATGGTTACATAAAATGACCACCTCATCTGCAGTTGACCAGAAGATTATACCTATTCATATCAGGTTCAGACCTGGTCACAATGACCTGTGGAGTCAAGACCTCTAATCTTGATCGTTATTACTCACTGTATCTAATCTTAAATCCATACACCCTCAAAAAGATCCAGGTGGAGCACAACTCAACATCCCATCTATTCAGCAACACTGGTGGCCATGGGTATTTCACCCAGTACTTCATTCTCTGCACTGGCTACTCATCAAATAGAGTCCAAATTAAGGTGTCTGTCTTGATACTTGAAGTCTTCTGTGAGATTAGGCCTCCCTACCTGAGCGAGAACCTATCCCTACTCAAGTATGAGCTCCTAGAAGAGCTTTAAAATAGGTACGAGGGAAGTCACATTCAGTCTTTCTTGGCTAGAAGTCTAATTGTTGTAGTGCAGGCCTTGACCATGGAGAGAGTAAAAGCAGGAATCTGTGGAAATCCCAGGTCTCTGAAAGGAACTCAAAGGGCTTAGAGGCAATATGAAGCATTGATTTATTTGCAAGCATTTTGGAACTTGGTCCCTTAAAAAGTAACTTTTAATTTATATTTACACATTTTTATTTTGTCCTGGTATCGAGATACTGTGGAAAGTTGTTCTTTGTTTAGAATTTGTTTTTTCCTTCTAGGGCCACGCGGCACCAATTCTGTATGCTGCCTGGGCAGAGGCAGGCTTCCTACAAGAAGCAGAATTATTAAACTTGAGGAAAATTGATTCCATTTTGGAAGGACACCCTGTACCAGTGAGTATTTAAGGAATAAGCTTAACAATTATTAAAATTGGAGCTTCATGTGAATCAGGAAGTACATGCATCTTATGCAACAAGTTCTATTTGTTAACTACTACACAGTAAAGATAAAAGTTGTGGGGTGTTTTTTTTTTTAAGAAGATGGTAGCACCTGTGGTTAGAAAAATAGAGAACTGGATGTCCCAATAGAAGTGGATGCCCAAGAATATGAATCTTAACATTTTAGTAAAGTTATAAACACCAGTGATGTTCCCATACAAACCACTTTTATGGAGTTCCAGCATGGCTCATCTTCTTTCCCTGTGGGGAAAGTCTGAGGTAGCATCTCCTGGTTTCAAAGGAAGCTTATCTGATTGCCTCAGTGGCTTTTCACCCCCACTCCTGCTCGAGCCTCCTATCCAGAGCCATTAGCTTTTTGCTGTCACTACCACAGGGAGAAGAGTAAGAGAAGAGTTTTTTTTTCAAGCAAGGCACCTCAGATTATTTATTGGAAGCTAATACTGTTCTTTACAATGTCAACTCCTGATCTACCACTTCCACCCTGTCTCTGACAGGATCAATTTATTGCTGCAGGCCAGTTAGTAGGTGACACTGGGGCTGCTAAGCCAGCTGTACTGCCAGTGGAGAAACATGACAAGGCAACATGGTTAGGGACTTTGACTCCATTCAAATGCTGAAATCTACAATCTTGATTTAGAATGGATCTTGGCCTGGGCTCATCTCCTTAATCTCTTCTTAGTGCCAGATTGGAATCCTGTCCTGCTGCTGTGAGAGTCTACTGGAGTGGGAATGGGCTTTCTCATCAAGACAGGAGTTAGTCCTGTGAATTTAGTTGCTGAAATTCTCAACTGCAAAGTAACTGTTGCTTTTTTATTTTCAGAAACAACCCTTCACTGATGTAGCTACTGGATCCCTTGGTCAGGGACTTGGTGCTGCCTGTGGTATGGCCTATACTGGCAAATACTTTGATAAAGCCAGGTAATCCTTTTCAGTGTTTAGTGTTTGTAGATGTGTAGGGGAGAAAAAATTGCTGAGAAAACCGATTGTGTTCTTACTCTGGTTAAAAATGGTTTATTCTATTATTTTCCACTCCCTTCCCCAGCTCCAAATTCAGTTTTGAAATTAAAGGTGGTCAGTTGAGTGATCTAGCTAATAAAATTGCACAGATCCAATGACTGCCAAAAATTGATGCACGCTGTTCCTGTGTAATCAGACAACGTTACAAGGGTGATGTTACTATTCCTGAAGAGAGAAGGTGGCATGCTATGTGGAGTAGCCACTAGTCTTCAGCATATGGAGAACCACTGTTCTTTCAAAGCTGTTATGCCCACAGGGAAGAACCTAGCTGAATATAGATGTCACAGGGTAAAGAAGGGTGGTTAAGAAAGTATGAAGCACAAACATCCGGTTGTGCACCTATTAAAATCAATGGGAATGCTGCTGGGCCGTAAATAGGGATCCAAAATGTCAACTGAAATCCGTTCAACTCCAGTGGAAGAGGAATGAGCAATTCTGCCATTTGTAGGGTTAGAGGACAAGGAGAGTAGATGTCAAAAGACATATCTGTATGAGGAAGAAAGCAATCTGATACGGTTGATGTGTATTATACGACAGCTTTAGAACATTCAAGTGCAGCTTGCTGAGTTAATATAGTATTAAACCCTACGCTTCGTTAGCTTGATATCATTTCCATGAAAGATGATTTGCTGATTTTAATACAGTTGAACAGGTGGTAGTTGTAGGAATAATTTATGCAGTGATTACTGGCTGCAAATAGTGGTACTGCATGTAGTGT
Organism: Gopherus flavomarginatus; assembly: GCF_025201925.1. Classification (NCBI taxonomy): domain Eukaryota; kingdom Metazoa; phylum Chordata; order Testudines; family Testudinidae; genus Gopherus; species Gopherus flavomarginatus. The sequence continues at coordinate 28,722,815 of NC_066622.1, forward strand.
TGGAGAGCAGCCAATATGTATGAAATTGTAATTCGTCTGAGTGAATTACCTAGTTTAGGCCAGCATCTTGTGAAGTGTGTTTAAGTAGATGACCTTTACTGTGGTAATATGGAATAGTTTAGTAGCTCTTATAAGACTTAATTTTAATAGCCTTTTGCTGAATTTTGTTTTAAAATTATATATTTGAAGGTAAATATATTGCTATTGTGATAGTCAACAGGCAGTATTCGTTTTACACGAGTCCTACGTGGCCATCCAAAAAAAAAGATGACAAAAGATAAAGCTTAAAGGGCTGAATCCAGCAGCCCCTGCTCAGGTAATACTCCTGTCACTGTGAGTTTTGCCTAAGAATGAGTTCACTATTTGCGGAAATAGTCTTCAAAACTATGTGATGCTTTTACATTTGCTATGGATGATCATGCATATTCTTACTACATAGTTTAGCCCAGTCTGACTTATAGTTTAAAAAATATAGGTGTTTTTTGTAAAGAGTATATTAAATGGAACAGCTGAAATGAGGAAATAAAATGAGGAAGTAAAAAGCAATCCTCAGATAGTTTCCTGCATTGTCAGTGGTCTTGCTGAGTCACAGTGACTGTGTTTAACAGGCATGTTCACTCCAGCTTTATTTATAAAAAGATTCATTGTTACAACTCCATTCCCAAGGTTACCTGTATCTTAGCTTGCAGCTGCATTCTATCACCATTATAATTGCCATTAATAGAGCATTTCCTGCCTATTGATATGTCACACAATAGGCTTGAGTCTGGAGGCAAGGGAGGTAAGAAGAATACAATATATTTCACATCATATTTATCACTTGTAACAGTTTTTTTTTTTTTTTTAAATTATTTGTGCTCAATACCATTCTTACACTGGGACACACATTGCCGAGTACTGTGTAAACTTACCTGAGAGGTTTGCACATTTAGAACTGGATTAGTATTTGGACTAGAATAGTGGAAGATCTTGTGAACTATTAAAGAGATTTTGAATTTGATTTTAAATAACTAGTGGCATAATACAGAATAGTATTTGGGCACAGTCTTACTCCCATTGAAAACTATGTAAAATTTCACAAAGACCTATGCTGAGAATAAACTTTTTTCATGTAAACCAGAAAATTAAAAAAATCAGAATGTTGAAATAGGATAAATGGTATTCTGGAAAAAATATTAATTTACTATACATGGTTTTCTACACATATGAGAGAAACCCATCTTTAAAGATATTTAAACATTTTTTCCTCTGGAGTTTTTTTCTTCCCTCCACCCCCCCCCAGCCCAGCCAGGGAACCAGACACTCCACACACACCCCACACCCCCCCCCCCAGAACCCAGCTGCAGGGCCCCCCCAGCTCAGACACTTACATCCCCTACCCTCCTAGAGCCCAGGAAGCCAGAGGGAGAAACAACCTGAGGCTGGGTCCCAGGCTTGCATGGAGTTTCCTGCATGTCATCGTCTTCCTTCAGAGGGTTCTGGGAACTGCAACAGCTGGGAACCCCCCAGTTCCCTCCCTCTCCGCTTTTTCCTCAGCCTTGTCTGCTATTTGTGAGCTGGGCTCTGCCAGGTCCAGTGGCTCCTAGTGGTGTCCAACAGCACTGCAGTCCATTTCTGGGTGGGGAAACAAATTCTGCACACACATCGTTAATTTCTGCATTGCGCAGTGGCACAGAATTCCCCCGGGAGTATTTAACAGACCCAATGGTCCATATTTTCCAATATTCTCACTCCAACAGTTTCAGTACCAGATACAACAAACCTCAATCATTTATGCAAGTGTACAACACCATACCAGTGGGGAAGTTTAAATCAGACACAGATTGTGTTGGCCAGTGTGAAAAAAAATCTAAGGAAAAAGACCATACACTTATAACAGAGAGAGCCTATAATATATTTAGTCATTTCTGTTCAGTGAGATTTGTACTTGTTTTGTATAATCCTAATTGAATATTTGTGTCTTATTTTTATGTAACTTGACATACTAACTAATTTAAAAAACAAACAAACTCTTTTCTAGCTATCGAGTCTATTGTCTGCTTGGGGATGGGGAACTATCTGAAGGCTCCGTCTGGGAGGCAATGGCCTTTGCTGGGTTTTACAAGCTGGACAATCTGGTTGCTATACTTGACATTAACCGTCTTGGACAAAGTGACCCTACACCTCTGCAGCATCGTGTTGAGATCTACCAGAAACGCTGCGAAGCCTTTGGGTATGTAGTTGAAAGAAGTTCAATTTCCTGTCTTCTCAAAACCATGTGTTGTGTCTGTTTTTCACGTATTTTCAAATATGCATATTAAAGCGAATTGAATTCCGATAACGTCTAACAGCACCATGCAGGATATTGTCCCCACTTGTGAGGATCAGATCCTTGTTTTTGTATTGTAAGAACAATACAAAACTGCAACTTTTTTATCTTTGTTCTTTTTGTAAAGCTCTTTATTCATGTAGATTTATTAGAGGAGCTTGTCTAGTACTTTAGGGACCTTACATTGTTTTAAAAGAAATATGCAACAGTTATGCATCTGGCTATGTGTACTATGTCTCTTGAGAAACAGTAGGTGCCTCAGGTGTACAGGGGGCAGGAAGAAGGGATAAAATGTCCTTTTTCTCTTATAGGCATGAAAAACATTATTCAAATAAATATGTTTTAATATTTGTACTGCTTCCTGGAAGGTCATCAGCTAGCTTAAAGATTTATTATAATTTTTACATGTGTGCACAAAAGTATTTACAGGACCTTATAGAAGTACACAGGCAAATTATAGTTTGGTCCATATTACACTATTTTACAATTTTATCAGTCTTCAATGTCAGTTCTTATTCATTTTTTAAAAATGTGGATCACTTTCTCTTGTAATGAAAGGTAGCTGTTATATGGCAAGGAGTGTTGTACAGTGGGTTAGAATAGTGGCCTAAGAGATTAAAGTTCTAGATTCTGTTGCTCACCCTGCCACTGTTACGCTGTATGGCCATGGACAATACCTAATCTCTCTGCTTTATTTTACTCCTCTAAAAAAATATGTGATTATATTACTAGTTTAATGAATGTTAATTAATATTTTTAAAGTGCTTTGAGAGCCTCTTGTATCAGAATGAAGTAATATTAATTATTACTAACTCTTTCAGAGATTCGTTTCTATAAACCCTTTAGAAACAATCTGTCTGTTTGCATTCCTAGCTGGCATGCTCTCATAGTGGATGGGCACAGTGTGGAGGAGCTTTGCAAAGCCTTTGGCCAGACCAAAAATCAACCAACTGCTATTATCGCAAAAACTTTTAAAGGCAAAGGAATATCAGGTAATAACATGGGAATTTAATGGCACATGTCTGTATGATTTACATATGAGGAACGTTTCAAACAGCATTCATAAAGGTATAGTCATTTAAAAGCACATAAGGTAAGTAAAATTTAACATTTGAGTGGTTAGAAACAAGCCAAAATCAGACCCTCAGATCTGCAACCTTTTGAATTTGAGAGGATTTCTTGAATCTGAAACCATCTCTAAAATTTTCTCCAGTTCTGTGTTGTATGAGACCAGAATTGCAAGATGGCTGAAATCTGCCCAGACCTCTTGAGGGTCTTTATCACTCGGGACTGAAATTTCATGAGAAGAGCTGGTGAGATTTCAGTGCTGTTGAATATGAACCTGAATTCTAGACACAGTTTGGTCTTTCACTGAACCCTGACCTTAGACTAGTCTAGATAATGAAACCTCTCTTTATTCCATCTCTACATTTGGTATATGAAACCCAATTCCTAGATAACAATTTCATTAAATGTATAAACTATTGATTTTCTTTATCCGAAGTGCTTCTTAAATTTCTGTGTAAAGCTTAAGTTTCCAGCTTTAAGTTTAGCTAAATCTTAGATATTTATTTAATCTATTTAAAACAGAAGATGCTGTCCCAGGCCGATCAGGTCTTTGCTTGGTGGACTAGCTGGGAAGTTGATACGAACTGTGGATCTGATCATTCTCCTATATGATGAAACCTGGTGGGGAGGAGACTCCGTGATGATTTTCTGCCATTCAGTTCCTCCTGCATTCTTCCCTTTGGGAGGACACCAGTGTTTGCCACCCTGCAGAGGAAAGAGAGGGTCTGCCCTACTCACCCAGTGGTTGTTTGAGATGTATACATAACACCAGGACATCTGTGCGGAAGCCTCATGCCTCAAGCCTCAAGCCTCATGCTTAAAGCACCCCCAGCACCACAGTGGAACTTTGTCCACTAATTACTGCCTTTAAGACTCTTGTTAAAGAGATTTCCTTCACATGGAAGAAGGCCATGGAAAATCAGTCTCAGGCAATATTACTCTATCTTTAAAATTTCCACGGAGACAATACACATCCCCCTGAGGTCAGTTACCTCTCTTCCTGTCCTGCCCTCACTAATTCACAGAGAATCCTCCAATTGGCTAGAGGACGGGAGTAGCCATTACCGCAGAGGCAGCTGAAATCCTGTGGCTCAGAAGGAGCGATGGTGTGCAGTGTGTCCCAGCCAGAGGCTGTAAATGCCCATAGTGTGTGGACAAATATGAAACTAAATCCATGTTAGACATGCAGTACTCAGTGCACCAACACTTGATCATATATCATACTTAATTTTACATAATCGGTAATTCCCATTAAGGTGCATTATACTAGGAAGCTGTTGTAGTAGGCTAGCAGCCACTTGAGTCTTTATTGAATTAACTTGGAATTTATGGTGGCACTGAAGACCCTATTTTAAATACTTCATTAGTATTACTTTTCCCACTGAGATACTGACAACTGAACGTATCTAACACTTGTCAGTGTATTGGAAACTGTTTCCTCTCATTTCTGCCTAATACTTGTAAACTACAAGAAGAAATCCATCCAAACTGATTGTACTTCTCAGGTATTATTGTCCAACAGAAAGCTTTATATTGGTTCTTGCATGGCAAGAAATGCATGCTGGCTACATGACACTGTGCCTATAATAAAAATGCCAACTATACTCCAGCGTGCACTAAGGACTCTACCATTGCTGAATTTGAATACAAATTTTAAGTGGGAGGATGTGAATTCCTCTTTCTGATCACCTAACGGATCAGTAGAAATTGGAATGCATAATGCTCATCTTTTCATTACATAAGCAAGCAAGAGTAGTGGAGTTCTGCACTCATCTACATTGGTGAAGCACTTTTTTGGTAGATGTCAGTCCAAAGCTTATGTTCTTCTCCCAGTATTGTTAGGCACACAAGGTTAAAACTGTATGTAACTATTTAATTAATATTGTAAAATTTTAGGTCTTAATATATATGGATATATACCTATCTCATAGAGCTGGAAGGGACCTTGAAAGGTCATTGAGTCCAGTCCCCTGGCTTCACTAGCAGGACCAAGTACTGTCCCTGACCTTTTCTTTTTATTTTTTTTGCCCCAGATACTTAAATGGCCCCCTCAAGGACTGAACTCACAATGTTGGGTTTAGCAGGCTAATTCTCAAACCACTGAACTATCCGTCCACCCATCCTTGAATAGATACATAAATGATGGGATGTTAGTGTAGTTTTTGAGGAGTGAATGCTGTTTGACATTTAACTGGTATTTGCTGACACTGTAGGTATGTTTACACTGCAGTCAGAGGTGCATTTGCAGCGTGAGTTGGCATACCTGCCCTAGCTTTAATTTAGCTAGCATTTCTAAAAATAACAGTGAAGGCATGGCAGCATGGGCTTCAGCATGGGATGTAGAAAGCCACCGGGGACCCTGGGTGCATATTTACCTTGTTAGCCTGCACTAGAACCTGTGCGCTGTGTCTTCACTGCTGTTTTTAGCCATGCTAGATTGCAGCTAGTGCAGGTATGCCCACCTGAGCTGCAGTCACATATCTGATTGCAGTGAAGACATGCCCTTTATATGAAATTTGTGTATGTGTTTGGTATTTAAATTCTGTCACTATTATGGGGCCAAGTCTTGTAGGTACTCAGTGCACAATTCCAGGTGGTACCACTGGGAGTTCCGTGCATGGAATGGCTGCTGCTCCAGGCCCATAGATGTAGAATACCTAGGATGTGATCTTTTCTATTCTGTTATGCATTAACATTTTTTTATTTGCTTGATGCTAGCGGGTGATGTAGTTACTGTTCACGATGGGCATAATAGTGAAGTCCTTCAGTTAGAGCACCCATTGATTTCAGCACTTTCAACCTTGGTAAGGACTGTGAGACTAAGGGTTTTAATTCCTTTTGTTATATATTCCATTTTATTATATATTTTAAATGCAGGTATTGAAGATAAGGAAAACTGGCATGGTAAGCCCCTCCCAAAAGACAAGGCCGAACAAATCATTCAGGAAATTGATGATAAAATCCAGAGCAAGAAAAAGCTTTCCCCAGCCCTCCCAGAAGAGGATGCACCAGTCGTAAATATTAGAAACATTAAGATGTCATCTCCACCAAATTATAAAGTAGGAGAAAAGGTACCATGCTGTCTACTAACACATACCTGTTTTACAGATGAGAGGGAGGGAAAAAATGCTGTTCAGGAAAGTGCTTCTTTGTACTTTCCATTCTGTTGGGTGAATTGTTTACCAAATGAATGACAATGAATTCTGGGTCTTACCCTAGACCCTGTATAAATAAAAACAGTTCTCTTTTTGTGCGGTGTCCTTCACCTGTGTACCATAAATGCTCCCCATTCATTTCCTTTTTTAACTCTGCTTCTCTGCCCCACACTTCTGCCATGTGACCTGCCTGATGCTGGGAGATAGTGTTTAAATGAGTAGGGTTTTTATTTAGAAAGGGCTAAATCATGTTCCCCTTATTCACACGACGAGATGTACACCTGTGGAGTTACACGATGGGGCAAATGGGAGCAGAATTGAAACCATTGACTTAAAAGAGACTAGCTGCGTGAATATGATGATACGGGTTTGACTCCGAATTTCCAGTGTGGTAGTTGGGAGGGACTCGCTGATAGCCTCAAACCCTTTAATATTGGCGTGAGTTTAAGTCATTAGTTGTCCACGCTGTTTAAGAAATAGCCATGTATCCTGCATTCAAGTAGAAGTTTAAAGGGCAAAGAATTGTGGGCGAGTCCTCTATAGCAGCTCTTCAGTGATTGAGAACATCAGTGTGTGGAAGTCACTTGTGTGGCTGAATAAGTATTCAATTTCCATAGAGTTGTTAATATTTTCACCTTGTTGAAGCTTTCAGCCAAAAATAAATCAGAGTGAAGAACAAAGTTGTTTGTTGAATGTTTATGCCACATGGAATTTTGATCTACATTTTTTAAAAAACAAAGTCTGAGCAGGCAGTTTTTTGACTATGCAGGTGGTAGATTATAGACATCATGTCTGGATTTAAAGAAAAGCAAGTATATAGGTGTTCTGTGCATACTAAATAGACCTGATGCTGTGTTGTATTGCATTTCCCCTACTGTTTTCTCTTCTGACTTCTGAATTGGGTTTATTACGTTTCTTGTATGTGTCTTAATAATTTACATTTAAAATCTTGATAGAGTTTACACTTAATAAAATTTTAACATACCTCAAACAAACAAAAATATCCCATTCAGAATCTAATAAGAGCACTGTTTTATTTTCCTCTTCAAAGATGGCTACCCGCAAAGCTTATGGCCTTGCACTTGCAAAATTGGGCCATGCCAACGACCGAGTAATTGCTTTAGATGGAGACACAAAGAATTCCACGTTCTCTGACCTGTTTAAGAAAGAACATCCCAGCCGCTTCATTGAATGCTATATTGCCGAACAGAACATGGTAATTATTGCCTTTGCTCTATGAAATACTGTGTACCCTGCAGCAGCAGATGAGATTTTTAGATAATTTTGTCTTGATGATAAATGTTTTAGCATTTGATTTTAGGTGTTTATCCAGGCATTGTAATTTGATTTGCCCTCTGCTTAGAAAAAACTGCATGGCAGGAATAACAACACAATGGAAATGCATCTTCAACAGATGACTTAACTCCCCCCTCCCCCCACAACATTTGGCTTCTTAGCAGAACTTGCAAAGAGACAAACAGAGTATATGTAACAACAACATATCCCACAACATGATCTGTGGAGAGTAAGTTCAAGAGACTTGTTAACTCTCACTTCTAACTGGAAATAGAATGACATAGCTTGACAATCTGCAACACAAGAGTGGGTGTAAAAAATTTGAGGACAGAGGGAGAAAATTAGGCAATATTGTCCTCGTGGTTTTTATAATGACAGAGTTAAAAAATCTCATGTCAGAGAATAATACAGTGTTCTTTCAGCTAAATTCTGTCTGACACTTGTGCAACCTCATTGAAGCAAATGAAATTGCCTGGGTGTAAGTGAGAGCAGAATTTGGCCATTGGTTTTCAGTAACTTGTAGCCTAAGGACCACAGGGTCTCCTCTTGCATGTTATGTTTCAGTATACTTGTGGTGACTTCCGTGAAGTTACTCCTAATATACGTTAGTGTCAGTGAGAGAAAATCAGCCCCAAGAGCAGAATAATATCTCTGGGATAATGAAATAAAAGGTACTGTGTAAATGTATCAAGGGATTCCAGTGATTCTGTGTTCTGCACTCATCTACATTGGTGAAGCACTTTTTTGGTAGATGTCAGTCCAAAGCAAAGGTAGACAAAACCGTCCATAGCTGTTAACATCATCACTCTCCACAAATTGGAGGTAGTAAAATCTCCAGATTGAAAAATGTACAGCCTTCGTTTACAGAAAAAGAAAAGAGGGAGTCAGGTATGAGAATCCTCAGAATGGTTGCCTGGAAATAGGTGAAGAAAAGGTATTGATGCTACTCAAACCATCAATAAGAATTAATAAATAGAATGGACACTACTGGGGTTTCCAGAGCAGAAGGATTGGGTAGAAGAAATTGCCTTTGCTTTCCTTAAGTGAAGATCCAATTAATAGGGACAAGATTTGAAGTTAGTGAAAGAGAGAGATTTTAAGTAGGAATTTCTGAGGTACTAGTCACAAAAGATAAAGAGGTTTCACAGTGAAAACTCCCACAGACCATCGTGTATCCTTCCCTGTTAATTGACTTTCCTCTTCTTGCTCCTCCCAGGTGAGCATTGCAGTTGGCTGTGCCACTCGTGACAGGACTGTTGCTTTTGCCAGTGCCTTTGCCACCTTTTTCACCAGAGCTTTTGATCAGATCCGTATGGCTGCCATTTCTGAGAGTAACATCAATCTTTGTGGCTCTCACTGTGGCGTTTCTATTGGTAAGTGCAACCTGGGGTTATTTGCCAGAAATATTCAGTGGCTTCAGTGATGACCATTCCCATCTTTGCTATTGACTTGCACTGTGTGACTTTGAGAGTCACTTGCTGTCTCTGCCTCATTTTCCCCATCCCTAAAATGGGAGAATAACGATACCAACTTTTGTCCAGCGTCTTGAGATCTATGAATGAAAGATACTACGTCCATCTTAGATATTAGTAGATTTTTATTATTGTTATGGGAGATAGGGCTTGCTATTTAAACTTACCCATTTCATATAATATTGTTGACTTATCACAGTATTTCTTACTTACTGTAGTTGTTAATAAACTTATTAAAACTAAACTTCCTAACGTTACAGAGAGCTTAGAAAACTAGGATCTGTGAAGTAGGTGCACAGTTAAGGAATTTGCAGTACCCCTTCCAGTTTTTGCTTACCTCCACAACTGCCCAGTGCATGTCTGTTCCTACTGGGGATGGAGCAGGCGAAAAGCATAAGGATTGCAAAATGAAAGCAGGAGCAGATATTCATATTGTGTGTGTGTGTGTATTCGTAAATGTACATAAATAAGCTATGCTAATATATAAATTATACAGTATAGTAGCATCCACACTAGGGATCTGTACCGCTTTAACTTTACCACAAACCAATATAAAGCAGTACAAAAACTTCCTGTAGACAAGCCGGAAGATAGAGCCTTGTCCCAGCTCAGTGGATGGTCATGTGCTATATGTCTTCATAACAAACACTTAAGAGTTTGTCTATGCTGGCACTTCTTTGGCAAAACTTTTGTCATTCAGGGGTGTTTAAAAAAAAAAAAATCCTCCCAAACGATAAAAGTTTTACCAACGAAAAGCACCAGTGTGACCAGCGCTTTGTCAGCATGGGCGCTCTCCTGCCAACAAAGCCGCTGTCTTCTGCCGACAAACAGCAGCTACACTGTGTGCCATTTAGCAACACAGCTGTAGCAGCACAGCCATGTCGCTAAAAGCCTCATAATGTAGCCATAGGTGAGTGTCTCCACACTCACTATAGCATATAGGATTATGGCTTGGGTGTATCATTAAGAGTTTTTCTTTACAAACCTTGTTCCTGTAAAGTAGAGGTGGACAAACTACAGCCTGTGGGCCACATCCAGCCCATGGGACTGTCCTGCCTGGCCCCTGAGCTCCTGGCCCGGGAGGCTAGCTCCCAGCCCCTTCCCTGTTGTCCCCTCTCCCCTGCAGCCTCAGCTCGATCGTTCCACTGCAGGCGCAGTGCTCTGGGCAGCGGGGCTGTGTGCTCCTGGGGCAGCACAGCTGCAGAGCCCAGCCTGATCCGGTGATCTGTGCTGCATGGTGGCTGTAGCACTGCCAGCCACCGGTGCTCCAGGCAGTGCAGTAAGGAGGCGGAGGGTTGGATACAGGGCAGGGGAGTTCGGGGTGGTGGGCAGGGATGTGGTGGGCAGGGATGTGAGGGTGATCATGGGAAATGGGGTTGAATGGGGGCTGGGGTCCCGGGGGGGCAGTCAGGAAGGAGGGGGGTTGGTTGGAGCGGCAGGGGGGCAGTCAGGGGCAGGGGTTCCGGGTGCAGTCGAGGGACAGGGAGAATGGGTGATTGGCTGGGACAGGGGTCCCAGAGGGGCTATCAGGAATGAGAAGAAGGGTTGGATGGGGCAGCAGGGATCCGGGGGCGGTCAGGGAGCGGGGGTGTGTGGATGGGGCAGGGGTCCCAGAGGGGCTGTCAAGGAACAGGGGGAGTTGGATTTGGGGGTGGGGAGCAGATAGGAGGTGGGAGCTGGGCCATGACAGCCTCCCCTAACTGATCCTCCATACAATTTCCAAAACCTGATGCAGCCCTCAGGCCAAAAACTTTGCCCGCCCCTGCTGTAAAGACCAGTTCTCCTTCTTTTTCATAGTCTGTAGCTCCCACAGTCTAACGCTAATGAGTTTAACCAGCAGCAAAAGCTAAAGGAACAAGAGCCTCTTCCCCATCAGAGAAATCGGTGTTTATTTTTAGCCTTCATTGGCTGGGGAAAATGAGACTCCAATAACTAGTTGAACTGCCTTTGTGAGAGCAGTGATTTCTGATCTGCTTCACGACCTTTGTCATTTGGACTGTTTTACTGTGGAGCTACAGAGGGGACTCCATAGTTATGGTTATAAGACCGTTTCCATTATAAGTTGGATTTTGTCCCCACTTCTAACCTTTTAAAAAAAATTTCTTTGCACCTAAAATTTTATATGTCTACCAACAGTCTTGCAAAGGAGAATATTTGGAAAAAATTGGAAAAAGTCCTTTTGAAATAGGAGGGCTCAAAAAGAATTGTTGTTTACATTGTTTGAAGAAGAAAAAATTTTTTTATAGATACCCATGGCTCTCACTGAGTTCAGAACTGGCCAGTGGTGGAAATTAACTGTAAAGATGGGGCACACAACTGTGTGTGATCCTGGGCTTCTGTGGTTTAGAAAATTGGGCAATTAAATAAATGAACAGTCAGAGTCAGATTTGTAAATATGTACTTTAAACAACAACAAAAAACTAGTTAGTCACCTGATTAGATCATAATAGTTTGAGCCATTACAGTGTGCTATAGGAGCCAATAAATGGACAGTATAGATATGTATGAACAGAAATTACAATGTGTACATGATTGTGCCATCTTAATGATTGTTTTAATGTACAATTTTAATGATTATAACATGCTGACAAATCACGTGACATTTTGTAATTCAAGCCATTTTGCGGGGAGTTCAAAACCCCAACATTCCTGGGTTTTTTGTTGGGGGGTTGTTATATATGTAACTTGAATCATTTTCTATTCTTAAGTATCAGAGGGGTAGCTGTGTTAGTCTGGATCTGTAAAAGCAGCAGAGTCCTGTGGCACCTTATAGACTAACAGACGTATTGGAGCATGAGCTTTCTTGAGTGAATACATCCGACAAAGTGGATATTCACCCGTAAAAGCTCATGCTTCAATACATCTGTTAGTCTATAACGTGCCACAGAACTCTTTGCTGCTTTTTCTATTCTTAGTTGCCCTTGTATGCCAAATTTCTGCTTTAACAGGATTTTTACTTAAATAGTAATTTTTGGGCAGAACTGTGTCTTAATATTTATCTGTAAAGCACCTTAAACATTGTTGGTGCTAAACAATAAAGGATAATATTGAAGGTGGATTGTAAATGCCTGAAATAGAAGTGGAACTAATACTAGAATCTTTATCTTGAGTTTTGATTCAATGGCCTGTTAATATTGTTGAATTTTAGGGTTTTTGGCTTTGTCCATTAGTTGTTGTCTCTGCCTTTCTGCTTTACTTTCAATGGGAAGCGTAACCACTGTGCAGACCTAATGATGGGAAAACTCCTATTGAAGTCCCATTCAGTGCAAGTGCTTGTATGGACGTGGATGTCAGTGGGAGGGTCTTCCCATGCCATGACTGTAGGTTAAGACCGCTTGTTCACTTTTGCCCTGGTTTGGACATTATTTTCATTGGTACTTTTTTCTTTTTTTTTGGTAGTGTTGAAAATTCCTCCTGTGTGTTTTTTGGGGTGGGGGTGGGAAGGGGCTTCTCTTACAAAAACACATTCTTCTTGTGAACTCCTTTGTAATCTCTTTTTTTAGCAGTTAGTGGGCTTGTACAGAAAGGCTTTGCTCCTGATTGTTCTTTGCCATTGCAGGCAGTGACATGATTGGATTCAGGAGTCTTTGAAGGGTTAGTCTGGAATAGTGCCATCTCCAGAGCTCCATTACATAAGGGCATTCTGTTGGGTTGTTTTGGTTTTTTTTTATCTGTGGCGACTCATGGCATACAGAACACTTTTCTGTGTCATGTCTTTTTATAGACCTGCAATTTATGCCATAAGATACTTAGAGTTAAATGAATAATATCTGTACTTTTTACTGCTCTTTCATGAGACTATTTACTACAATATATGGATCCTTGTTTAATCTTTTAAAACAGGCCTGCACAACATACGGCCCGCGGGTCACATGCGGCCCGCGGAGCCTCAGTATGCGGCCCACGGGGGGATTCTAAATCCCTCGCACATGGCGCTCTGCGGGGAGCCCAGAGCCCTTTGAATCCCGGCAGTGGCTGGGATTTAAAGGGCTCTGGGCTGCCGGCAGCCGCTGGGAGCCCAGAGCCCTTTAAATCCCAGCCGCGACTGGGAATCAGAGGGCTCTGGGCTGCCCACAGAGATTCCTAGCCGCAGCTGGGATTTAAAGGGCTCAGGGCTCCCCACGGCTGCCAGCAACCCAGAGCCCTTTGAATCCCAGCCCGCGGCCACTGATTGCCCCCTCCCCGGACTCCTGCCCCAACTGCCCCCCAGGAACCCCACCCCCTATCTAAGCACCGCTGGTCCTTGTTCCCTGATACTCCTCTCCCGGGACCCCTGCCCCTAACTGCCCCCCAGGACTCCACTCCCTATCTAAATGCCGCTGCTCCTTGTCCCCTGATTGCCCCCTTCTGAGACCCCTGCCCCAACTGCCCCTTGGGACCCCAGCCCCTATCTAAGCCTGCCTTTTCCTTGTCGCCAACTGCCCTCTCCTGAGACCCCCCCCCCAACTTCCCCCCAGGACCCCACCCCCTACCTGTCCTCTGATAAATCCCTGGGACTCCCATGCCTATCCAACTGCTGCCTGTCCCCTGACTGCCTCTCCGAACCTCCGCCTCATCCAACCCCCACCCCCCCGCTCCTTGTCCCTTGACTGCCCCCCCGGAACCTCCTACCCCTTCTCCAACCCCCAGCCTCCTTTACCGTGCCACTCAGACCAGCGTGTCTGGCTCCATGCAGCTCCAGACAGTTGCTGTCATGCTCCTCTGTGGAGCCCACAGTGCCCCCCCTCAGCACCTGCCTTCCAGATTTGAACACCTCAAAACTGAAGAGTGCTCAAGCTCAGTTTGGGCAGCTGTTACTTCATTTCTCCCAAATCAAATATACTGATCCACTGTAACTTGCTGTAGAAAAAGTAGGATAAAATTGAGCAAGAAATGTTTATTAGGACTGGAATTGCTATTTTCAACAGCCATTGCCTTTTTGTTTGTTTGAAAGGAAGACAGTGATATTGCGTTGGCAAATTCCCCATAGAAACAAAGAGTGGAACAGAATAATAATAAAGGCACCTCAACTTTTCCTCATTTATGGAGGACAATCTTATAATATGCATCCAGATATCCTCCAATCACACCAACTGAAAATTGTTCCACTTTACTACAGCTCTGTAACCATATGGGAACCAATCCTGTCTGTGTTTTGTGCACATCCAATTTTCCTGCTGAATGACCTGCCCTGGGAGTGAGTTACCAGTGACCCAGGGCTGGGGTGGCAGGAGGTGTGGTGGGGGGGCACTGGTGGGGAGCCCAGGGCTGGGGCAGCAGCGGGGTGGGAGGAGGGCACTGGTGGGGAGGAAAGGGTAAAGCCTAGCGCTGGGGTGGCAGGGGGTGTGTGTGGGTGGGGGGAGAGCCCAGGACTGGGGCAGCAGGGAGGTACAGGGGTGAGCCCAGGGCTGGGATGGGGACAGCCAAATTTTTTTTTTGCTTGGGGCAGCAAAAAACCTAGAGCCAGCCCTGCTGGGTTCCCCCAGCCGCCGGAGCCCCGGGCCCTTTAATATGACCCTGAGGGCTCCCAGCCACCTCTTCAGCTGGGAGCCCCTGGCTGATTTAAAATAAAGTATCACCTCCCCACCCCCAACCTTCCTTTTTGGCCCACAGCTGTTTTGGTGGGGCGGCGCTGAGGAAGGAGGGTTTGTTTCCGCAGGGCTGGGTGGCCCTAGGGCGAGGTGTTTCTGCAGGGCCGGGAGGTTTTGGCCCTCAGCTGTTTTCTTCGGAGTAATGTGGCCCTCACCGCTTTACGAGTTGTGCAGGCCTGTTTTAAACAAACATAAAAATCTGAAAATAATCATATCAAATGGGCTATTAACTGTTAATGAAATAGAAGTGATTCTCCTTTCACATTTCCAGCAGTCTAAATACAGAATGACACTATTTACTTGAGTGTAACTTTTTCTCACAAAACTTCTGTGTTGAACTGTAAATCTGAAGGTGCTTTGATAACTTATAGCTCCTCTTCTTTCTTCCGTTCACTTCCTGTTTTAGTTGCTTCTTTTTTTACTATTGTTTTGTTGTTGCATTTTATTTTTCTGTTTTTTTTCTTTATAACCCTAGTTCTCTTTCTTTTTAGTTTCCTTCTGTCTTCTTATTTACTATTTAGATGGGTCCAAGTTTAAAGAGAAGATGATTCTTTTCTGAAGCAGGTAGACTTGCATGTCCTCTGTGTGCCTGATATATAAATATATATTATTTTGACCACCTCTGCTGTAATGCGTCCCCAGAGCAGATTTTAATTCCATTTTGTGCTTGTTTTTTTTCCTTCTTTTAGGAGAGGATGGACCTTCTCAGATGGGGCTCGAAGATCTGTGCATGTTCCGTGCTGTTCCCAATTCAACTGTCTTTTATCCTAGCGATGCTGTATCCACTGAAAAAGCAGTAGAAATAGCTGCTAACACTAAGGTTTATGCCGTTGCATTTCTGATTTGGAAAATATGTATTTGTTTTAAATGTATTTTTTTTTTATAAGTGATGGAAATCTTGTTTGTTACTAGCCCATCTTTTGTATGCCTCAGTTTCAAAGGCATTGGCATTGTGGCAGCACATCTCCTTCAGTTAGAGAGGTCTGATGATATGTCTATACTGGAGTTGCAGGTGTGATTTCCAGCTTGGATAGATGTTGTCATGCTGTATGGAGTGTCTTAAGGCACTGTCAGACTGTCAAAAGGCAGGGCAGACACCCCAAATGGATGGTATGTTCTATAATTAGATTTCCCCTCCACGCCAGAGTCCAAACTGATGGGATGAATGCATGCATAGGTCTCTCCTTCCTGGAGGGAGTTAGGAATGCAATCAACAGGGCCTTTCTCCTTTGATGCTACACAATACCCCATTTGCCTTGAGTGGACCATCTTGTGGGCAGGACAGGCTTGGTGAGTTACCCAATTACAGAGGTTTAGAATGCAAATGCCCAGTATAATTTATACCATGGGCTATAGAGGTTATAAGTGACATCAGTACATGCAGCATCCTACAAGCATTTTATAAAGTTTAAACACATTCTTGTTGTTTTAACATCTAATATCTGTTTTGGTAATGCTACATATTGGCAAGCAAAACTGGTTTCCAGCTATGCATTTGTAAGTGTTCAGTGAGGCTTGGGGCCTTGACATAAGCTGCCACCTGATCTGCCAGTGTCTCTAAAAATAGAACATAGCAACAGTGGTGCAAGCAGCAGGATGGGTTAGTCACCCGAGTACGTGCCTAGGATTTCAGACGGGATTGTACTCGGGGAAGCTAGCCTGTCCTGCTGCTCGCAGTTCTGTGTCTGCACTTCATTTTCAGCACTCTAGCTCAATCAGAGCTAGCATGCATATATCTGCCCGAGCTGGAAATTAGAGCTCCAGTATAGACAAACTCTGCCCTGACTGGTTCTGAGTGCACAAATGGGAGATATGTTGTACTCTAGGGCATGTTCACGTAAATGGTTGAACAATGGTTACACACTGGGTCTAAACTGGTTCAAAAATGGGGGAATGGTACGATGTAACTAGCTCTGATTTGGTATTTAGGGGGTGGGCAAAAAGTGTAACTTACCCCAGGGTGGTGTTCTGTGGGGGCCACATTCAGCCCAGCTGAGTGTGACTTGGAGACATTGGGGATGGAATAGACAAAAATTAAAGCATTTGGGGCAGTTCCTCAGCTGGTGTAAGTCACTGTAGCTCCATTGGACCTGTGCTGACTTACCCTACCCGAGGATCTGGCCCATTTTCTTCCACTCTCCTGTTAGTGAGGATGCACTTGTGGTTAAGAGATTGGGCTGTGAGAGAGATCTAAATTCTGTTGGTGGTGCTTCCACAGACTTCCTGTGTCACCTTGGGCCAGTCCTTTAACTTCTCTGGGATTTCATTGCCCATCTCACAATGGAGATTTGAGGATAAATCCATTTAAGTTCCTGCTTACTTCAGGCTGCCTTTGACTGAATTTGATCCATTGTCTCCAAAGATTGCTGGCAACAAAAAGTCAGATTCTACAGTCCCTGCTTGTATGAAACTCCTACTTATTTATTAAAGTTTTTTTGTCTAAACAAAGATTGAATAATCTGAGCAGCTGCTCCTGTGTCTCTCCTAATGCTGCCTTAACCAATGCAGTGTTGAGATGTTGGTGTGTCAGATATGGCCAATAGTAAGAGAGATGCAAAACAAAACGGGAGAGCAAGAGCAAGGGAAAAGAGGGATGGAATACAGGTAGTGGTTTGTTAAAAGAATTGGTACTTTCCTTTAGAAGAGCATTTGAACATGAACAGAAGGAATATGAACTTCCTTGCTTTTAGCTGAGGCTTTCCTCTTTTGCCTAGTTTGCTTTGATCTTCAAGCTGCTAGACTGACTAGAGATTTTAGCTTTTCTAGCAGCGTGGTAAGATTTTAAATCCTAATTAGGCCAGGTAGGATTTTCATTTCCAGAAGCAAAAACTGGATGACCTTTGGAAGAGAAGTAAGATATTAAATTGCTTGTGCACCATGAAAAAGGGGTTAACTGTGCAGTGGTGACTGAGAGTAGGGTAATTGAAAAGCACTAATGATGGATTTAAGGAGAGTTGTTGGGCAGGGAAAGTTCGCTCAATAAAACCACTGATAATATCGAAGGGATGAAACCAGAGCTAAGTGGAATGAAAAAAATCAATTTCTGGAAAGTTTGTTTTATGTGTATAAAAATTAGAATGCCTTAGCCACAGCTATTTTTGTAACTCAGGCTGCGTTCCTTTTGGAAACAGGGCGTTTGTTTCATAAGGACCAGTCGTCCTGAAAATGAAGTTATCTATAGCAGCAACGAGGACTTCCAGATTGGACAGGCCAAGGTAAGTACTGTCTAGAGAACGGTGCCATCTGAAATAACATACCAGGTTCCTTCTCAAAAACCCCTTCTTCTCCAGGGTATTCTGTCTCCGCCTAGTCAATATGTAAAGAAAACTAAAGGAATCTTAGTCAAATAACCATCAACAATATTTATCATAAAGAGGAAACTAAAAAAAAAAAATTAATTCTTCTTTGCCTTTTCCTCTCAGGTGGTGGTCAAGAGTAAGGATGACCAGGTCACTGTTGTTGGAGCAGGAGTGACTCTGCATGAGGCACTAGCTGCAGCAGAGCAGCTGAAGAAAGGTAAATGGAGATTATTTGTCTAACTAGACCGAAAGAAATCAGTATCAGCCAGCCTGATTGCTGGATAGCTGAGTCTTCTGCACAGATAAATGTAAACTCTGCTAATCAGAAACTCATTTAAAAACATCCCATCCTGTAAATCTTCAGTCCTGTGAGTAATCCTGTTTACTTTAGTCGGGCTGCTAGCAAGAGTATCTGTTGCTTCTCTGTTTTCTTTAACCAATCAGAATATACAATACAGCATACAGTGGCACACAGGCTGGCTACCATTGAACTATGCCAACAGCCAGGACTCAAAATGATAAAATCTGCCTTGGGTTACAAATACCACCTTTCTCTGTAATATTTTTAATATTATCATTTACACTTACTCTTTAAGTCAGGAGTAGGCAACCTGTGGCACACATGCCAAAAGCGGCACGCGAGCTGATTTTCAGTGGCATTCTCACTGCCCGGTTCCTGGCCACCAGTCTGGGGGGCTCTGCATTTTAATTTAATTTTAAATGAAGCTTCTTAAACATTTACAAAACCTTATTTACTTTGTATACAACAATAATTTAGTTATATATTATAGACTTCTAGAAAGAGACCATCTAAAAACATTAGAATGTATGACTGGCACGCAAAACCTTAAATTAGAGTGAATAAATGAAGACTTGACACACCACTTCTGAAAGGTTGCCAACCGCTGCTTTAAGTCCTGCATTATTTTATCACCTTAGTTTTTGATTATGCCTTGTATATTTGAAGATGGAGTAATACACTGCAGGAAGCCAAAGCTTTTCTAGGATATCTGAACCAGTTGGCTGAGTACTAATTAATTTTTTTATCGTGCCCAGAGTGTGCTAAACACTATATAAGGATGTGATTCATTGTGTCGGCACATTTAACTCTGTTTCAGTAAACAGGCGAACTGAATAACCAATCTGACCTGTTTATTTGAAATGTTCTGCATAAATTATTTGCTGTAATAGGAATAAGATAATTGAAATAAGACTTTGGTTCATAATGCTTCTTGCTGTAGGCATGTTTCATTGCTAGCTTGATTTTTTGATCAGTGCCTCAGCATTCAAATAGAAGCAAGAAGCCCTTATCCTTTGACAATGTTCTAGTCCACTGACATCTCTCAGTGTAAACAAAAATCCTTCAATGGAATAATAGGAGAATGTGACCAACACAATCCAGCTCTTAATTCAATAGCCTATGCCCAAGAATAGATTACAAGATATTCAGAGTGTAATACAATTAATGCTTCAGATGGCTTAGTGGGCAGCTCTGCACACTGTGCCTGGGTAGACAGAGGTTCTTCCATGACCTTGAGCTGCTTGCGGCATTGTGTAAGTTTGATTCTTAGGTCCAGATTCTCCTTTTGCACTGTAACTGCTTTGCACTTCATCGCAAGCCCTTAAGTCAGTATAACCAGCCACAAAGGGATCATCCCATTGTAGGGGCATCCTCTAATGTCCTAGAACTGCAATAGCAGCTCCTAAGCCATCCCCTGACTGTCAGCATAACGTGGCAGAGGTTTCCTTGTGCCTCAGCGATCCCTGGCTGTTGTATTGGCCCCTTGCGGTGGTTGGTAGCTGGTACACATTAGACCAGGCCTCAGGCTGCTCTGACATATGTGAGAGCTGGCTCAGCATGCAGCCAGCCCAAGAACAAGGAGAAGCTGTGGTAGCTTAAAGCCATTTTGTACGTGCCCTTGAGTTGTGCAGTGCCTTAGCAGACAGCCTGGGCCTCAGACTCTGAGTTAATGGCAGAGTAAACTCAGATTGCGTTGCTGGCCAAAGGAGAAGTAGGGATTGTGGCTTGTGAAATTCGAGCAATTTGCAAGTAGCAGATGACTTGCAATAAAGACTGTGTGTGAAAAGCCTTCAGTCTGGGTTCAGCTACCATACTGCACTTACTGTGAGGTAAAGGTCTCTGTGCTGGGAGCTGGAGCCATCTCCAGGGAATAGGGAGGGAGCATGCATGACTCATGAGTTGAGAATAAAAAATTTGCAAATCATACTCTAGAAATCATTAGAGCCATTTTTTCAATAATTATGCAAGAGCCTCTCAGGGTTTCACACTGCATTTCTTACAGAAGTTTTTAATTCTCTCATTCTTCAAAGGCACATACTATATTGTACAATAACTACAATTCCACTTCTACAGAAAAAATCTACATCCGAGTGATTGATCCATTCACTATAAAACCCCTGGATAAGATGACCATACTTGAAAATGCAAGAGCAACCAAAGGCAGAATTATCACTGTGGAAGACCATTACCCTGAAGGTAAGCTGATTTCAGCTGGTGATAGTAAGGCTACGTTTCAGTCACGGGTATTTTTAATAAAACTCATGGACAGGTGACTGGCCCTAAACAGAAATTCACGGGCCCATGACCTGTCCGTGACTTTTACTAAAAATACCTGCCCTGACTAAAACTTGGGCGGTGGGATGAGGGTGCTTGCGGGGGCGAGGAGAGGTCTGGGGCCGCCACAGGTGCTGGAGGAGGTGACCCAGGACCCCTGCTGGTGTAGGGGTTGGGGGTTGGCGGGGCTTCCTACCCAGCTCCATGTCCCTGCAGCTCCTAGGCAGTGAAGGCAGGGGCCAGGGAAGGAGCTCCTCCACTGCTCCTGCCACAAGCACTGGCTGCCATAGCTCCCATTGGCCGGGAACCACAGCCAATGGAAGCTGCGGAGGTGGGGCCTGCAGGTGCTGGCAGAGCACAACACAGAGACCTAGGAGCTGCAGGGGGACCCCACCCCAACTAAGCACCCCCCAAACCCCTAGCCATGGAATCTGTGACTTCTGTGACCTCCGTGACAGACTCGCAGCCTTAGTGATAGCCCACAGAGCTGACCTGTCAAGCCTACAGTCTCTTGACTTTTGAGACTCAGAAATATCGTGGCTTATCTCATGGTTTTATTTCTTTAAAAAAAAGTTTCCAGCCATCTTCCTTGCAGATTTATCCTTAACAATTGAAACTGATTGGGAGAGGTGAAAGTCTGTTTTTTCCTTAAGGTAATGGGTTAATTAAAGGCCACTTGTAGTTTAGGGTCCTCCCTTAAACATGGATCAGGTGAAATCTTGATCCTTCTGTTCCTGCTAATGCTATAGACTCCAGAAGTGGTGAGGTGATTGTGGGACTATGGCGATTGCCTCTCCACACTGGCCAGCAGAGAGCATATACAGCAGCCACTGTGTTAAAAGATGTAATAGATGCCACTGCTATGTGCACTTCCTTGGCATTCCCTGAGTCGTTGGGCTTGATTCTGGATTGCTTGGCATACATTCCCTTTGTCCTTTCTTCATTCCATAATCTGTGCAGCAGCGGCTTGCAGGCCTATTATATTCCCTGTCGTTGCTGTGGGATACCTGGATAACACCAGGAGGGTAAAAAGTCATGTGCATGGCCTGTGGCAAATATCTCCTCCCTGCACAAATCTTCAGCGGCTTCCCTGTGTAAAAGTGTCCTGTGAGGGCAAGCCTTTACATTACACGTTTCCATGATCTATGTGTCATCCTTGTTCCACTTGGGAGAAAAGCATTAAAAGGGACGTCATCAGAGGAACAAACATGAAGTACGGCATCATTGGATGTTGTTACTGTGAGTTTGTCCTAGACTAGTGTTTGTGGTCAGTGTTTCAACATGAGTGAGAGAGCATAATTATAAATACTGGTCTAGATACGCCATTGTTCCAGAAAACCAGTGCCGGTAGTTTGATTGAGCCACATGCTTTTTTGCACCTATTCTCAGCTTTGCAAGATGTTTTTACTGTAACTTTGTATGAGTAGACAATTGCCTTGGCAGTGTGAAATTCACTTATTGAGACAGTTACACTGGCTCAGCCACCTACATACGGTGTAGCCCAAGAGAATCAAGCCCATTGTGTCTGCCTCTGCAAGACAGCCTCCAGCAGCTGTTGTTAGTAGGTAGCTCTTCTTCGTACCTCTCTCCCAGCATCGTGCAATAACTCAGCCTCAGATTTACAAAGATATTTAGGCACCTAATGATCGATAGACATCTAGTAGGATTTACAAAATGCCTAAAGCAGGGTGCCTAAATCCCCTTGAATTCAGTGGGGATTAGGAACCTAACTCAGGAATGGGTTGAACCATATGTTGGTGGCTGCTGGGCCAGTGTAAATTTCGTGTTAAATTTTATCAATAGTTTAATTGCACACTGCTGAGGTGATGGTCTTGTCATGGAAAGTTACAGTAAATCTGGCTCTCAGTGCCTGGTTCTGAAAGATGCTGCTGGCCTTTTGAGAGTTCTCTCTGTCTTAGATATATTTATATAGCTCCCCATTACCATAGTATCTGAGCACCTTACAATATCCTTGTGAGATAGGAAAGTTATTCCCATTTTGCAAATGGGAAGCTGAGGTAGAGAGAGACTAAAGGTAACATTTTCAAAATAATTAACTGACTTTCAATAAGACTTAAGCTCCTAAGTGCTTATAGATCACTTAAGGTCTTTTGAAAATTTTACCTGAAGTGACTTGCCCACTCACTCAAAGTCTGTGGTGAAGTGGGGAATTGAACCTGATTTGCCTAAGTCTAGCCTATAGGAGGTGATAGTGCTGACACTGCAGCCTTATCATAGGAACAAAACAAACGTGTAACCTTTAGATCTTTCAAATTGTAGTTATTTTGATAGCTGCAGGAAGTTGCTTATGCAGAAATAACCTGTTAGCCTAGACACTATGAATGTTATGCATGTTACTGTCTTTTTCCTAGGTGGCATTGGAGAAGCAGTGTCAGGTGCTGTAGTTGGAGAGCCTGGTATCACAGTCACTCGCTTAGCAGTATCCCATGTGCCAAGAAGTGGGAAACCAGCAGAGCTCCTTAAGATGTTTGGCATTGATAAAGATGCCATTGTGCAGGCTGTTAAAGTGGCAGTTTCCAAATCAAGGAATGCAGAGTAGTTTGAAGCATCGCATATCGTGTTACATTGGACCAAGTGTTCAAAACAATACTGTAACTTGGAGGAGAAGGTGCTTAAAATATTTGCAGAGAAGGTCTAATAAAAATACAAGATTTAAACAAAATAGTGTTAAATCATTTTACTTACATGGGCTTTTATGCGTTGCAGTGGTGTCTGAATGTAGACATTCTAGTGTCTTTTAGGTCACTTCGTACTGTTTTGGAATGTCAGGCTTTTGGGGCATGGAACATGCCTCCATTTTGTCTCTCACCTGTTTTTTCACAATTTTTATTGCCATGTTTCTTAGTTACATAATATATTTGTGTTTGTCACGGTTTATTCCCCTCTCAGGCCAGCAGCTCTCTCTGCTCAATTCCGTAATTAGGTCTGAATGCTCAGTTTGTGACTCTGTGTCGATATCTTTTATAAGAAGCAGGGAAGTCTCAAATGTAGGAATATATCAAGCTGGAGGAAAAGCTCGATTGGATTGTAAACTTCCATTCAAAGATACGCCTGAAACAGGTGTATACACTGTGTAATTCCCCATCCCTCACCAGCATACTCCAGTTTGAAACACCATCTTTAAGTTCTTCTCACAGGACTTTATATTTGCACCATTGTGATGCTTCCCAGCAGTATCCAGGGTTGTGAGGCACCCTGCTACCACCGTCTCAGCATGGGGGAGTCTTGTCTGTGCCTGTTGTGGCTCGGCTCCCTTAATCCATCACTCTCTGGCACCAGAAGCATTACCTTCCCAGCCCTCACTCTCTCTGTACAGTGATAGGCACACACCAACTGCCTATCACTCCAAGCATCCCTCTGGAGTACTCAGCCCCAATCCAGCTCACAGAACTCTGATTTCGCTGTTCCCGAAGGAATAGTACACACAGGCTTGCCAGGTCCAACTCGGGATCACTTAACACACAGCACGTAGATACAGATAGTGAAAACAAGAATACGTTTATTATGAAAGAGCAGAGATTCAAATGGTAGAAAGTACGAGTATTGGAAACAAATGGTTACATTTAAAACAAAATCATAACATGCTTTCTAGAGTCTAAACTTAACTCTCAAGATATTCCCCTTGCTGCTACAACTTAGCTTTCCCAAAGTCCTTTTCTCAACATTTGCAACCAGTTTGGCTGATATCCCCCCAATAACTCCTCACGTTTTCCATACACACATCTTACAGTGATTGTAATGAGCAATGTGACACAGGTTTTCACTACAGACCTTACATGACATACTTTGTCAGGCTAGAATGTAGGTACCAGACCCAGGGGATCCCTGTAACCCTTGTATATACTCCAGTGCTCTCTGCCAGTTGGCATCAAGAGGTCCTTGAGTCACACCTATTAAAAAACTTTGATATGAGATTCTATGCTTCAGCCTTGAAGATGTGCATCACAGATTTTGTAGCCCAGCAAGATAGTGGGCTAAGGTACTTTTGTGACCTGATTCTGAGCTTTTTGAGGAACAGGAGAGGCCCCCAGCATAATTCAGACAGCCCTGGGTACCTAAGTTATGGCAACCTCCTGGGGATATACCAAGGGCCACAGCACTTCCCAGAATCTCTGCAGCTGGCATGTCCCCTATGATAAGGTTTGTAAGGGTGTCCTTGTAAGTCAGCCTGCTGCCTGTCCTCTTGAGTGTCTAGTGTCTGCCTTCTCCCCCAGACAGAACTAGAGCTTTTAGGGCTTCTTTTCCTCACCCCATCCATTTTACCCAGAATAAAGGGGTTAGAGCGGAGGTGAGGATCTCCTAGTTCTTTGGAAAACATGTTACTGAAGAGCTAGATTATCCATATGCAGTATTCACGGACCCACATACAGGAGCTGAGATAACTTGTCCTTGTGCAGTGTCTCCTGTTATGAATTCCAATTTACCCCACCTTTTTGCTCTAGTTTGATTAAGCACAGTACACCAGGTTAGTGCTCTGGCAGAACGTTAATTTCGGTATATTCAGCGAAGAGGGAGGAGATACTATTCCCCTTCTTCTGCCCAACCTTGCCAAAGACAGTTTATCCAAGCTGAGTCACTGCCTTCCAGAACAAGACACATTCTACAGAAGAAGAAAAGGAAGATCTTTCTTAGCCTTTGTTATGAAAGCAGGATGAAAATGTTCTTAATATCTGTTACAACAATTGCAACACAGTGCTATTCTGCATGGGCAGTTCTAACTTTGTCTGAACTTGACTTTTGTTTTCAAAATGAAGTACATTATGTATGACAAAGGATTGTTCACCAAAGGCATAGAAACAATGTACATAATCAGCTGTGAACATGAGCATTTCAATAATGCTACTATTAATACTCTTTATACATTTATTTATACTCTTAATTTAATACATTAATTCCTCATTTTACATAAGCTATATTTCAATGATCTACTGTGTTCATGCAGACCACCTCACATGCATCCGACGAAGTGGGTATTCACCCACGAAAGCTCATGCTCCAATATGTCTGTTAGTCTATACGGTGCCACACGACTCTTTGCTGCTTTTACAGATCCAGAAATAACACAGCGACCCTCTGATACTCACAACTAATGTTATTCCTGAATAAACAAATTGAACTAAATGAAGCAAAAAAGGTAAGAGTGGTTAAAAACACATGCTTACAATTTATTTTCTCTAGTCTGCTGAGCAAGACTGAAAATATAGTTCCTTTGCCCTTAAAATAGGCAGTGTTGGGTTAATAACTTAAGATCTGTCTTTTTTTCAGTTTCTTTCTCTTGTACATATCCCTCCCCATCCATTTTTGATGCCTTCATATACTATAACATTTTAGTTTTTTAACCACTTTTTTTGCTGTCTCTCTTTAGCACTTTCTACTGTTTATAGTTCTGCAAATTTGCCAAACAAAAAAAACCCTATAAAATGACAGGCGTTCTAAATCTACAGTTCATTATTTATTCTTTTTTGAACCACTCATTTATTTTTCTTCAAACCGCTGTCCCAGGAAGAGAAATTAAATTTGCTGTTGCTAATAATACATTTCTGCATTTTGCTATACACTGTAACATCTCACCTGGCTTTCGTTGCAAGTCATTACATTTTAAGCACAGTTTATCAAGGTCTGCTACAATAAATTAATCTAATCCAAAGTAATTGTACTGCTGGTGTTCAAGCAAGTAGGTGAGGTTTGCCTGGCTCATGGGTTCACAAGGTGTGAAGAAAGCAGAGCTTCTGAGCGCCAAGGTTGCCTCTTTGAAGAAAGGTGCTAACACAGTGCTTTGAAAAACAGCCTTGACTAGTCCACATACTCAGGTAACACTCATAATGCAGGGCTCTAGCCAAAGGGGAATAGCTCCAATCAGCACTGGTGCTAGCTGGGAGGTATAGGTGGTGCAACATGAAAAGTAAACCTGACCCAGAATGTGGGGGAGGAAAGGAACCCCACAAGGGTTTCCAAAGCCTGATCCAGAGCTCAGCGAAGTCTATGCAAGTCATTCCTTGACATCAGTGGTCTTTGGATCAGACTTCTCAAGTGCAACCGGCATGATTATATAGATGGGGAAAATAACATGATGTACAGTATTACCCGAATAGCTTAAAATCAATTTATAAATCTAAACCCAGCCTATTTTACTGGCTGCACGGAGCCACAAAACATGTCAAAGGAAAGGACAGACCTACTGTACCATGGTTTTTATTCCCCAGTGGAGAGAATAACACATTTTATGGTTAACGCTTCAATATTGTATAATAGCCATTAGATTTTATGGCCACCATAAAACAGATTTATTCACATTAGTGCAATCAATCCAGAAACCAGAGACTTGTTGAACTCTCAGAATCTTCTGTTCAGTCAACTTTTCTAATGCCTACATGATGATACAAAAAAACATGACTGTCAGGAGAATTCTGGTCAAATTAACTCCACTGGGTTGACTATTAAACTCCTCCCCCTCCATACCACATGTCCAGATTTTCATACTTAGACATTAGCTGATACTTGTAGGAAGACCAAAAAGTAGGTATTTGTCCCAGCTCAGTCAGATTTCTCATTCAAACATTGCCAAGAAGTAACTGCAGTCCTCTACAGTACATTAAGAATGTGAAAATGCTCTGCCACTCACAATTGAGAGAAATGAATTTCTAAATAAAATAGGCTCAAGGAATGAATGATAGCCTACAGTCCAATCTTTTTAAAAAACAGAACTAGTTCTCTGGCCCTAATAGAAATGAGGTGCTCTGAGATAGCTAGGAAATATACCCACAGAGAATAAGACTGAACAATAATGTGGTGTTACCTGGTATTTTGAATCTCTGAATCAGAGGAATGAAACCCTCAAGGACACTGTGAATTCGATGCACTATTTAAAAACAAAAATACAGGAGTTGTTCAGGACCAGCTAGTTTTCAACACAGAAGAAGTGAAATAGTAAAGGGCAAGAGGTGGGTGATATTTGTCCCCAACAAATATATAAAGTGTTTCAGTTTGATTGTTTAAACTAGGTCCTTCTGCAGTTCTATTGCTAACAAAATACTGACTGTGAACAAAGTTGCTTGCCAACAAAACAGTTCCACAAATTGTCATGTGTCTTAATATTTGAGGACTTCAGTGGCTCAGACACAGGTTTGATACAGGAGTGAGTGGGTGAGATTCTGTGGCCTGTATCGTGCAGGAGGTCAGACTAGATGATCATAATGGTCCCTTCTGACCTTAAAGTCTATGATTCGATGATTAAATAAGGAAAAGAGTTTTCTACTACTCTGTGATGTAACAGGAAACCTTAAGTTTCTGTTAACTGCACTTCCCTCCAATGAAACCATGAGGATCTTTTTTTAAAAAATATTATTATTCCAAGAAACAATATTTGAGTGTTTTCTGCTTGCAGAGCCATTCCTGCAAGGTGTGCTGAGCATCTTTAATGGCCTTTCCTCTCAATGCGAGTTGAGGTTGTCCAGCACCTCACAGAATCAAAAACTTTGAGTGCTTCCACCTTGCTAGATGTTGGGAGGATAGTATTATTTAACCACTGCTGGAGAATGTGTGTCTGTATCTTCAGAGAACTTGTGATTGGTAAGCAGGAGAAAATGAGTCAGCATGTCGTTTCAAATGTCAGAGGCCAGTGTGTCGCCAGGTTCGGCATGTAATTCTGAATTGGGGGAGGAGGAGAGGATTATGTGATGTGATATTTTACGTAATCTCAGCCATTAGCATTTTTCTACATCTGTGTTTTTTACATGATCCTATAAACTCTGCATTTCCCAGGTACTGATATAAAGCTGCTTGTTTTCTTAGGTACTGTAAAATACACTTACCAAGACCAAAATATATTCCGGTGGTTTCTAGCGAAGCAAAGGTGATTAAGCCAAAACCAAGAGAAATGGTCCAGTCTAAAGAGAATAAAATAAATACAAGTAATTGGTTTTGCTCTGTCTTCCAAAATACAGTAATTCATCCTTACACTAAAGTTCTGTCTTACCTTTGTATTGGTAATAGCTAATTAGTGCAGCTCCAATGCCAAAGCAAAGAATGATAAAATGAAAGAACACATCTGAAATAAGAGAGAGAGGAAATTATATCACTAAAATCATGGCCCTTGATCATACATATTCACCTACAGCAGTTAGCATAATAAATCATTTCTATTTCCACCTCAGTTGCCTTACATAGTTCTACTAGACAGAAGTGTGAAAAGCATATGCATAACTTGAAGTATGAGCAGCCCCATTAATCACATGCTTCAAGTTATGCACCTGCTTAAGTCTCTTGCTGAACTGAAGCCAAAGCCCTCAGGTCAGGTTCTTCTTGGGCTCAAGATTCTCTAGGCTTGGGATCAGCTAAGTAAAAGAAGATTCTTACCATTTTTCCGTATTCTTATCCACTGTCTTTGACATCTCTGAAGATAAGTAACCTTTTCACCTGCTAGAGGAAAGTGACACCACTATTAGTGCAACAGTAACTCTAAAAGAGAAATTTTGAGAGGTGGTCTTACTTTCAGCATCTGAAATGAATTTTGCTTTGAAAAATCATTGTAATATTGATCCCAGGAAAGACTAACAAGGGCCTTTCAATAAAAGATCAAATTAGTGATTGTAGGAAGATGTAACAAAACTCCAAAACAGAACTTTTAACTGATAGCGATGATTTAGGAGGAGCTGTATTATTACACCACTGAATTAGCAAAACATAATTCTCTTAGAAGCAGACATTTCTCTGGCCTTCAACTCTCTAGCCTATCAAGCTTGAAGCAGTAGTAGTATCTCAGGACTCTACTGAGACCCAGGTAAACCAGAGTTTTGTCTAATAAGGCATTTCAGCTTGAGCCCTAAGCTCTTAAATCTGTTTTCTAGGGCTACAGCTACTATAATGGAATAAATAAAAATTACTCATCCTTATGACGATGCGGAATAGACTCTGTTGTAATCCGATGATTAAGTGTGTGACGGATATGGCAACTTCCTGCAATAACCTGGACCTACTGAATTAAGTTAAATCTTACTGACTTAACTTTAAGTATTGCAAGAGTTCCTTGTATGAAAACTGCAAATGTTTATGCATTAGTGTGGGATTGTAAGTAATGTCTCTAGGGAGGAAAGTGTTATGTGCTTCACAGGACTATTTGGAACCATGTGAACTTTTAAAGTTAAGTCGACTTCCCAGGAAATTGCTACAGGGAAGTGTATGAAAATGTAACCCCTCTGGTTTTGCAGGTATTCAGCCTTTGAAGCTTTGCCAAGGGGCCCTTTTGGCTGCTGAGCACCTTTTACATGAGGACACAATCTGAGGCCCAACTGTATAAAGGAGTGACTCACAGGTTCATGGGAGTGGGGGTGCTTGTTCTGAGCCAAGGCAGTTATGAACTTGAAACCACAGGCAAACTCCTGGGTGGGATCTGAAGGACTGTTCACCTGCCAGAACCCTAGTTTGAGTTGGGGTGATCTCTAGTAAGCTTTTTAGCATGTGTGCAGATTTTTATTGTTTTAATATGTTTTCCTCTGCAGTACTTTCACCTTCAGAATAATGCTTTCTCAGAAGAAAATACACTGTTTGTAGCTTCTGAGGAAGGCAGGCAAAGTTGGTCTGCTGAGGCAGTCTGACTAGCTAGAGAATTCACAGTGGAGACAGGGAACTGTGCAGAGTGAGAATACCCTAGTCAGGGGAAGAGAGACACAGCTCTCCGCCCATGAGAAGTGACAGCTGGGGAGCCAGAAGCCTAAAAGAGGATGTCCATGCTGGATCATGGAGGGGGAATATAAGTGAACTGTGACAAAGTGTTTCTATAATAGCCCCAAAATTAAGAGTTATATCTGGGAGCAGGGAATCTGTTTGGATAAAATAAAAACTGACCCAAATCTCTTGAGACTTAAAAGAAGTTTTGAATATATAACTAGAAATTTGACCAGAATTACCAAAATCCACTGGGAGATACTGTGCTTGTGCTAGGGATGGACTGAAAGAAATCAGAAAGGAATGGAAATTTTACCATATTTCCAGCCAAGTTTTGAAACCAAAGAGTTTTGACAAGATATTTTTTTTTCTTTTCCTAGTCACTGTTCATTTGACAAGAGTTAAAGCAACCCCCTCAAAACACATTTTCATGGCTAAATCATCACAAGCTATAGCTCTGCTATGTCTGCCTAATTTCAGCTGAATTCACCATACAAATGATTCCACGGGGTGAATTTCATTTTACCCATAGTTATACAAATTATTAATAACAGTTGTGTAAAACACAGCAATTTTGGTTCATGTGGGTTTTGTATGAACCCTGAATTTCACCATGGGTTTGGAGATCAAATAGATCTCCAGTACTCAAAGTTAATTACTGAAATACAATATACATGAAAGAAAAGGCACCCATACTCTAGGGAAAACAGAACTTATGTGTTCATTTTTTTATATTTACCAGCAGCAGTTGCATTTTCTCGTCTTGCAATCTCTGAAAAGCAACCAAATATTAGGACTTAGTCCCTTGTAGTTTAAAACAAAAATCAATTCATGTGATACCCTTCATTACAACACACATGCATATTTACAACTAGAAACAATGTGCCTTTTGTCAACAGCTGAGCGCACAAGAGATTATTCCCCACTCTACCCAGGGACAAATAACAATCTATCTAGGGATTCAAAACAGGAAAAAGACATCGAAAAGGGCACCAGACCAGAGGACAGAGCAAGTGAGAGATGAGGGTCCTCCAGCACCCTAGGAATTCAACACAAGGAGCAGGTAGCAAGAACACTGTGGCTGTTCACAATTGCTATGACTACTGCTTTCTTTGAGGTAGCTGAGTCCCAGATGATTTAGGGATTTATAATTTAGGGATTCATACCCAATCCCCACAATTTCCATTGGAAGTGAGCGCAGCCCAGCATGGAGCACAGATGTTGTGTATGTATCAATCTAACTTACACATGAGGTTGGCAGCAGTGTTCAGTACCAGTGAAATATTTCCTGTGACCCCCAGGCTAGCCCTACGCACAGCAGACCGCTCTGAAGTAGTCTAGCGTGGGTAACTGGTGAAGTCCACATCAGAGAAAAAAGGCGACATCTCCAGGCCCACCAAAGGTATGGTAGAAAAGGCACTGTGGGACCCTGCCCTCACCTGGGAATTCAGGGAGCATGTCCAGATGTGCTTATTACCTCCTTACTATCCAGACCTCCCGGGCATCTTACCCAGTCCTGTTAACAATGGCTCATTCTTTAGGGACTCCCTCCTAGAACCACTACCTCCAAGGCGGCAGCAACCCCTATCCCCCCTCCCACCGCCAACCCCTGCCAATTATTGCAGTGGAGGGGAGCGGTTGAGCAGGCATTCTCCCAAAATGGCAAAGTCTCCTCCAGCATCGCTGCTCTCAGAACCTGGTTGCTGACTAATGTGACAGATCTGCCCAGGGAGCAGGAGGGATGAAGTGAAGAACACAAGAGGGCAATCAGCTCAGCCGCTGCAGCATCCGCAGTGCGGCAGCATGGTGCCCACAGGCCTTTAGTCAGGATGTTTCTCTTGCTGCCACATTCCATTCCATTCACCGTGTACTGCAGGGATCAGCTCTAAGTTGCCTCTGCCTAGCAATGCCTCTACCTGGATTTTCTTTTGACTTTTGCCCAGGATCCTATTTCAGCCAAGGTTTTGGAATGCATGGATGCTGCAGGATCTGGGTGAGGTTAGAAGGAGACCTGAGCTGAGCACATCACCTTACTGAAAACAAACTCCAAAGAGCTCACAGTCTCATAGCCACATTGAACAAGGCATCAAATAACAGCCTGGCACATGTGAGCTTCCTGGGGAAGAATGAACAACTGTCCATCATAATCACTAGGTCCCTCCCTAAAAGGAATGAACAAAACCGTTGTATAGGGGATCCTATCCACTCCTGGCTGTTATAACCAATGAGTCACTAGCACTTCATCAACTATACAAAAGGCAGCTGAAAGATGTAATAAAAATCAGCATCGACACCTGACGTCTGCCAAATACTACGAAGAGCTCAAACAAAGCTAGGAATGTAGTCTCCACGTTATATCCAGGTCTGAAGCTGGACTATTGGCACTCCAGGAAAACAAGCACATTGACACAGCACATTTATAAGCATGCAGTTATTCTTTTACATAAGTAGGTTGTTGGCCAGCTATTAGAAATTTTTCCATTACAAAAGTTTATTTCCATCCATGTGAAGTTGCTGAGGGCGGTAACCTGTGAGAATTTACCTGATTCATTATCGGGGACAACCTCTCCCGGTGCACCTAAAATATTGCACAAATTTACAATAGATTAATATCCATCCAATTAGCAGGTACTGAGGGCCCAATCCTGCCTTCAGTCATATGCATGCAATCCCTCTGAAATCAGTACACTTGCACAAGTGTGGCTAAAGGCAGCATTGAGACCCATGTCCTTAAAATTAGTATCTTCGTTGTGAGTTATGCAGCTTAGCTTCTAAAGGAAAGTAATTTATACACAACAATACTCAGCAACTGAAAGTAAATATTTAGCGGCTCCTATATCCTAGTCCCTGCATTAGATGATGGAGTTCTATTGTACTATGAAACTCCTGTGTGACAAAGTATAGCTCATGTCAATCTAAACATGCTGCTATTGAATCAGACTCAACAGACATTTAGAATGGTTAGTTAAATGACAAAAGCTTTAACTTTTTACATTTCACGGTCCACTACTACGGGCTGATAGATTTTACTATCTGTATGTGGCTATCACGCACATTTTCTGTATCTGTATTGCACTTGTTTTGTGGTTTCTTTTGCAGGGAAGGAAAAGTCCTGAGAACAAAAAACAGTGCATTGACTGTAGTTATATGCCTCAAATCAGTTCCGGGAGGGCTGACTATGGACACTATAAATGATGCCTGTCATTTGTGTTTGAACTCTTTAGATTAATTTCAGGTGCTGTCTCTGCCCAACCGTTACCTTAGGTATGAACTGAAATCAACAAAAAGTTGAGATCCAGATGGGAGCTCTCCCATGTTTCTGGAGGGGAAGGGCTTTAGACCTGGCACTGCATTCCAGGTTCAGCTCTAATTAATGATTTACTATGCAAACATCTCAAAAAGTTTAGAGATAAGCATATGTGCTATGGTTATTACTATTTTATCATCATCGTCCCTTTCTACAACCAAGCACTGGCTGATGTTGGTACTTATGCATGTGGCACAAGAAGCGCAGCCACGGGGAGATCAGAATGGAAGTATTCTGTTCTGCTTCTGGCTCCCCCAAAACCTGTGGCGCACCTTCTCTGTGAAGGGAGAGGTGGAGGGTTTTTCCAAGCCAGGGCCTGCAGTTTAGGCAATGTGGTCTGTGTAACCACATAGATTCCTATTCTTGTCAGGAACAGAATGATTGAAGAGGCTGTGGCTAGATAAAACACGTGCGCACAATTAACACTGCTTGTAGAACATTAAGAGATACCTGAGTGAGTGGAAACAAAACAATGCCAGAAGTGTATACCCCTTTTGTTGCCTATGGATGCCACCACTAAACAAATAACTCTATTGTTATATCACCCCACCTCGAATAGCTAGGCTTTGGTGTCCTGTGCTTCTGAATCTTCCTGATCAGTATTTGTGTAGAGAAAAATAGTAATAGTCTCATCAGGCTTCATGAAAAATAGTTCAGCACTATCGGAAAAGATGGCACAAAAACTTTATTTGTTCTGGCCATAATATAATAAAGACCATTTGGATACGTGTTGGGAGGTCCGGGCCCTTTAAATACAGTGATCATTATAAACTACCTTTGTTTCATAGCTGGCTTCAGAGAAGTCTGGATAGGAAAAAGATCAGCAATAACTGCTGGAATACAGCAGTTGGCCAGAAAGTTGCAGTAATAGAGGTCATGTTTTTTCACACAGCTGTATAAAGAGCCAGTTAGTTATTTTTCTTTTTCACCTTTAAAATACAGTTCACTTGGTCCTGGGTGCTAGAAAGTTAATGATAATAGGGCCCCCTATGGGAAAGAAAGACTTATTTGCATACCACTTCCATCTTGATTTTCATGGTCTTGGTCTTCCTGACTTTGGTTGTGAGAAATTGGCTTCACTGTTGCCACAGAGACTTTTTTCTTGCCAGCACTGGTGGCTAATAATGAAAGAAATGATAGTGACGTATTATAGCTATTAGAAGCTACTTCTGTATGTTCTTTAAACTACTTTATGAGGTGCCTTAGCACAGGTTTCAGCACACATCATGAACACTTTGAAAAGTGCAGGCATATGACCATTCACTTGGCAAGAAATTCGGGAAAAGTCAACGTTGTTATGCATGGAAATGTATCTTTATGAACGGGATGTGCGTTGATACATCATTAAAGCTCTCTCATTACAATATCTTTTAAGCTGCTAAAATCTCTAACCTACTTGTGATGGGGTGCTCCGCCCACACCAGATTGGAAGGAGTTAATGGTGGTCTTGTGGACCTGCCACATCTGATCCCAGAAAGGAGCAGTGGAGGTGAGTCCTCCTGGCAGACTGGGGAGGCTCTGCAGGAAGCAGCCACTTGGAGGGAGGCTGCATGGAGCAGCCAATCAGAGCCCAGCAGGCTAGTACAAAAGGAGCTGCAGGGCAGTTGCTGTGGGAGCAAAAGGAGTGAGGGCTATGTTCCTAGCAGGCTGCAGCAAGGAACATATTAGACAGAGTAGTTGCTGGCAGAGACTGGGGGATCAGGAGGCAGCTTCTGGCTGGCTGCTGGGACTTGCTGGCTGAATGCCCTGAGAAGAGGGTGAAGAAGGTGCTGGGGCATAGGGAAGTGGCCCAGGGAATTGAAGCAGCATTGAAGGTAGTTAAGGGGATGCAGCAATAGGCTGCTATCTACAGAGTCCCTGGGTTGGGACCCAGAGCAGTGGGCAGGGCTGGATTTCCCCCCTATTCGTGACTGTGGAAGTGGCTTGACTATTGAACAGCAGTACCCATCCCTGAAAGGCGGAAACAGTGGGTGATACGGACAGAGAACTGAGTCATGAAGAGGATGCTGGAGTACTTGGACTGAGGTGGGTCTCCAGATGGAGAGGATGATGGGATAGAGTGCACTGGCTGGCAGAGCTAATCAACATGATGGCCAGTTGGAGGTGCTGCTGTAGTGAGTGGACCCCATCACACTCCTCAAGTGAGAAATCTTTAGAGCATTGAATAATGGATTCAGGCTTGTTTTCTCTGTAGAAGGGGTTAGAGGAATTTTGCTGGTATTTGTGTCTGTGTCATTCCAAAATGGAAAAAGATACAAATATTTAAATGGCTACCTGGATGCCAGACTTTAGCACATGACATCTGTATAGTGTGTATTGGTTCTGTCCTACTGTGGCCTGTTTGCTTCCTATCACTCTTCCAAACCCCAGTGCTGTGTCTCCTACTTGCATCTCCCCTCTACCACCATCCCATCCCCCTGTCTGCAGTGCTCTCTGTCCTCCTTCATTACTCCCTCCCTCAGCAGCTTGCCTCTACTACCTTCCACAACCATAGCACCAGCTTCTTACCTCCTCTGTTCTCTTGCTTGCCTGCCTTTCATCATCCCATCCCTAGTCCCAGAGACTTCGATCTGCTCCTTGTGTCCATAGTGACTATCAGTATCCAAATACCACCTCTTCACCGGAAACGGATAGCTACTCTTCTGTACCTGGTGAATCTGAAGATGTTGCTCTTTTGACATCTCAATTTTGCATAGTTTATTATTTCAGAAGTTTTTTGAATCCCTGCAGAATTGGCACAGGATTCTCTTGTATAAATATCTGAGCTGTTAGTCAGACTACCAATTTAAATTTTTTTACCATTAAATTGCAAGTGAAAGCAAGACGAACTCTCTCTGTACCTCGTGGTTGTGTCTCCGCAGGCTCCCGAGATGATCTTTCAACCTCACTGTCTTGTGAAAATGTGAAACTTATTTCCAATTCCTGAAGTAGTTTCAATTTTTCATCTGTTAAACAGAATATATTTTATGTCTGCATTTTTAAACTAATATTTAAGGTTTTCCTACTTTATGGTCATGCATTATTAACAATGGAGCTCCTCCAGGAAAATTAAATCTTAACATTTTGTTGCTTGATAGTGCCCATACAGCACTGCAAGTAACACAAGCCAAAGCATGAAATAGACAAGTGTTCAAATGCTTAATGCCACAATGTTTAAAATGCTGCTGTGGTGGGAGCCCAAGACATCTTGGCATGGGCTTTACCATGTCCATGCTGCCAACTCCAGTGAAAATTCACAATGCCCAGAAGCAGACACAAGCAGAACAAGAGGGGTGGTTTTGTTGGAGGACTTGATTGTTCACCAACTTCTGGGCTGCTATTTTCCCATTATAATCTTGATCTCTCATTGCCTCTCTTGAATTACGCTGCACCACGAACATCCTCTTGTTGGCAGAGCTCTAAATGCTGTGCTTGCTAAACTCTTCTGGATTCTGCGAATTGGGTTGCAGACATTTGGAAAATGTTTCCAGAGAAAATTTTCCAAAGAAGCGGATGGTCTTGGGATCTCCAGCCACTCCCAACAGAGGGGGGTCCTTGGCAGTCACTGGTGTATTTTTAAGTAATTCTTTTTGAGTTTAAATGTAATGCTGCACAGAGATCCTGAACAAGGCCTATGTAGCCAGTTATTATTATTTATTTGTATTACAGTAATGCCAAGGAGGCCCAGTCATGGACCAGGACCCCATTTTGCTAGGCACTGTACAATCAGAGAACAAAAAGACAGTCCCTGCCCTATCAGTACCATTCTGTTCTGAAGTAGGATTTGGGGGAGGGTGGGACATAGGCCCTCTACACAAGGATGAATTTCAGCATTCATGAATGTATCTTAATAATCAGGACATAATTATTCTGGAACAGCTATTTTGGTAAATTTCCAAGTGTAAATAGACCCTAAGATGAACAGTCCCTCCTCCATGGTCCTAAGAGAGGGTGATGAATTAGGTTCAGCAAAAGGCAAAGCTACTGGCAATTCGTGTTCTTTCATAACTCATTACAGACTTGAATGCAGGGCACCAAGTGCATGCCTGCGGTGGCAAGCTGCGGGGGGCAACCTGCTGGTCGCCGTGAGGGCGGCAGTCAGGCTGCCTTTGCAGCATGCCTGCGGGAGGTCCACTGGTCCCGCAGTTTCGGAGGCGGATACGCAGAAGGCGTGAGACTGGCGGACCTCCCGCAGGCGCACTGCCAGATCCATGTTACCTGCAGACCTCCCGCAGGCATGCCACTGAAAGCCTTCTGACTGCCATGCTTGGGGTGGCAAAATACATAGAGCTGCCCCTGCTTGAATGTGGGCTCACATCTCCCCCAAACCTGCCCTATTGTGTAAGTTTTTGGCTCAGAAATAGGCTTATTTGAATGGGAAAAGGGCCTATCCCAAGCAAAACCAGGCTTTCAGATTCAAAGATCAAAACTCCAAATTCTGTACATTTTCTATTCAAAATTAGCCATGTTATCAAATTTCCCAGGGAAATCAGATGAGGCACACAGAATCATCTGACACACAATGGCAAACTTTGCTAAAATATTTCCACCAGATCAGCGCAGCCGTCTGCCCAATATGGCAGCTCAGTGCACTGCTAATTTGATCAATACGTCAGATCGGTACAGAGGATTCCCGCCTTATGCAAAAGATATATCAGTGGATGGAACAAAACAAAGCGGTGGCAATCACGAGAAATCCCCTAGCTACCACCTGAGCTGGAACAAGGGCTGTACCAGGGGAAGGGATTGTGCCCAGACTGGAAGGCATCCAGTCTGTGATAGAAGCTTACTGAAACATCTCTGAGGGTGAGATTTTAACCGTATTCAGTATTCTCACTGTATTAGGTTTAGACTTGCGTGTTTTATTTTATTTTGCTCAGTCATTCACTTTGTTCTGTCTGTTATTACTTGGAACCACTTAAATCCTCCTTTTTGTATTTAATAAAATCACTTTTTACTTATTAACCCAGAGAAGTATTAATATCTGGGAGGGTGGAGCGGTGCAAACAGCTGTGCATATCTCTCTATCAGTGTTATAGAGGGCAAACAATTTGAGTTTATCCTGTATAAGATTTATACAGGGTAAAACGGATTTATTTGGGATTTGGACTCCACTGGGAGCTGGGCATCTGAGTGTTAGAGACAGGAACACTTCTTAAGCTGTTTTCAGTTACGCCTGCAGCTGTTGGGGGACGTGGTTCAGACCTGGGTCTGGGTTTGTAGCAGGCAAGCATGTCTGGCTCAAACCAGGCAGGGCATTGAAGTCCCAAGCTGGCAGGGAAAATAGGTTGGAAGTAGTCTCAGCACATCAGTTGGCAATCCCAAGGGGGTTTCTGTGATCCAGTCCGTCACAGCTTCTATCTATTTGGCTCCCATAATCATCTGGGCAATATGTCTTTCTAAGCACTTTCTCTGTTCACTTTACTGTAATTCACTTCTATTCCCTCCCCAGCACATTTCAGTGTTTTGAAATAAAACTAAAGCCCTAGTCTGGCTATAGCCATTTTTAACAAAACAGAGCTATTACTCCTTGTCTACATGCCAGATTTGGTCTGGACGGATGTGCAGACAATTAATAATCACCATTTTTCTTGGAGCTGGGCAACTCTCTGTAGGCAGATAGATCTTTCACCTTTAGCAGCAGATAAAGCACAACCATTGCATTAACTCCTTTTTTTCCTATGGTCTTCAAGGAGGCTGCACGTTCATCAGATGAGTTTATGCCTCTGTTAAGGAGCTGAAAGAAAGGTAAGTACACATCCAACAGGCCTACTTAAAAAAAACAAACAAACAAGCACTTATCATAAGCATCATACAACACACCTGGGAAAAGCACAATAGTATCCCTACATTACAAAAGGGGAAATGTGGTCCAGTGCTTAAACCCCCTAGCCCATGCTACTTTCACTGAACTACCCCACAAGCAATCACTGTGGCATGATGTAACAGCATCAAACTTTTCATCCTACTCTCTGGCTGAGTCGCAGGACTGGAAAAATAGTGTACAAGGTTCTTGAATGGACATGTGGTCATTTGAATAGCTTGCAACGCTATCTTACAACTTCAACATTAGTGTCCTTGCTGCGAAGAAAGCAAGTGAACAGATACAGAGGAATACACTGGGGAGCTAACACTTTTTAAAGTTAATTTCTTCACATCTGCAGCAATAAAAATAAGAACTTTGGGCCTGATTCTCTTTAACACTAAGGCCCCTTTATGCAGCTATGACAAGCAGCATAAAGGAACTTTAGCATAAACAAGGATCAGGCACTACATTTTATTCTCCCAAAGAACAGTGGACAAGCAAAACCCTGCCGCCAATAAGGAAATACTTAATATTTTACAAAGAACAAAAGAAAATGAGGTTTCCTTAGTAACTTACATTCTGCATTTCTTCAGTGGTCAGGCTGGCTGGGTTAACAGTGGCTAAACATTTTATTAACAATTCCCAGAAGGACTGGTTCATTTTCTCAGATGTTTCCAAGTAATCAGCATCAGCAGCAAAAGCTTTCTGAAAAATGTCTGGGGAAAAGATATTTATATAATTAAAGAAGGTGCATACAGGACGGTCTTGTGATGAGGCGTTACTGTCATGCTCTTACATAGCTCTGGTAATGGATATGGGTCCCTGTAGCGTGTCTGGCTTCTAGGAAAAGGCATAACGCTTGATCAGTTGGTACGAAAACAACAATGGCATAAAGAAATGCATGGTCTGCCATTACTCAATGAGAGAATCTCATAAGTTGATAAGTCTTGGTACCTTTGCAATGCTATTGTTTCACTGGAGGAAGAAGGGAAAATATTTTTAATGCTAGAGGCTGCGGCCAAAACAGAGTGGGTACCAAAAGGTACTGGTGTGAATCTGCTAATCAGGGAGTATTGTGTACTGCATGAGCCCACTTGGGGTATGTCTACACTGCAATTAGACACCCTCAACTGGCCCGTGTCAGCTGACTCGGGCTCACACGGGTCAGATTGCTGGGCTGTTTAATTGTGATGTACACATTCTGGCACTGGCTGCAGCCTGAGCTCTGGCATCCTTTCACCTCCCAGGATCCTAGAACATGATCTCCAGCTTGAACTTGGACATCAACACTGAAGTTAAACAGCCCTGCAGCGTGAGCCCCATGAGCCTGATTCAGCTGGTGCATGCCAGCCACAGGCTTTTAATTGCAATGTAGATGTACCCTTAGAGT
Organism: Gopherus flavomarginatus; assembly: GCF_025201925.1. Taxonomy (NCBI): domain Eukaryota; kingdom Metazoa; phylum Chordata; order Testudines; family Testudinidae; genus Gopherus; species Gopherus flavomarginatus. Next base: position 28,763,724 of record NC_066622.1, read on the forward strand.
AGGAGGGTTGAGCTCAGAATAGCAAGGGAGTAAAATCTGATTAAAGCTAGGCCCTGACTGTTGAGCTGCATATATGGCATATATAGTAGGTGTGATTCTGATTTCCGGATACTGAACCCTCAAATGTAAGAATGGCTGCAACAGGATCCCAGATGGACGATCTTCCAGGATGACACAATACGCTCTTGATTTCTTCTGTGGGGATTTCATGTTTTTCTTTCATTGTTTGTTCTCTTCCTTAATCTCTTCGTAGGTTGGCAAATATAATGGATGAGTTCCTGGGCTGCGCCTCTTGGTGGCACAAGACACACAGCACAGCACCACAGAATGGAGGGCAGAGGTGGCCTTAAGCCAGGGGTTCTCAAACTTGGGATCAGGACCCCTCAGGGGGTCACGAGGTTATTAGACGGGGGGTTGCAAGCTGTCAGCCTCTACCCCAAACCCTACTTTGCCTCCAGCATTTACAATGGTGTTAAATATAGAAAAAAGTGTTTTTAACTTAATGGGGGGTCACACTCAGAGGCTTGCTATGTGAAAGGGATCACCAATACAAAAGTTTGAGAACCACTGCCTTAAGCCATCTTTCAGTTCTGGGGATTCTGGGCTTACTGGGGCCAAGAACACCCCCAGGGTAATGTAGGCAACTCAGGGGGCTATCTGTGAGGAGCTTCCCAGAGTCACAATGGGGCTTGTGGGTGGCTCTGGGCCTGTGCAATGCCGTGTGTGACAGAGGAGTTCATCCTGCTGCAGTGCACATAGGCCTGGATGTGAGGGAGAATCCCGTCCCCTCAACTGTGTTAATGCCAAATAGAAGAATTTAAAAAAAATCCAAAGTGAAACCAGAATAAATGCAAGTGTCTCAGCCTGAAGTGGTGCTCGTCTGCCGCCTGATGCCTAGGTCTTTTACAAGTGGGGAGGAGATGGACCTAGGCACATTTTCAGAAGGACCAAGTTCTGAGCTTTCAGGGGCCAGCACAAGCTAGGACATAGGTTGTGGTGTGACATTGTCGCAGGCCTTGGCCTCCATATTTCCCTTTACGTTACCTTGTTGTTTTCTGGTGAGAACTGGAAGTGAGAAGTTAAAGTTGTCCATTGCTGTGTCTGTAAAAACAGAATTTTAAAATGAGAATGAGCTTCTCCGTGCTTTTCCCAATGTGCTTCCATGCGGACAGAGTGTATCATTACAGCACTTAGAATTCTGAAATCATGCATGGATTGCATTCTTGCAGCCATCATTTAGGCAAAACTCCCTTTGAGTCAGTGGGAGTTCACGTGAGTGAGTGCAGCAGGATTATGGCCTGCGTATTATGAAAGAACTAGTTATTGTCGTCATGAGCAAAAACATAGGAACTCCTGACTCAATCGTTAAATATTTTTATAATAGCAACAAAAAATTATGATTTTACATAGATGTGAGTAACTTAATGATAATTCCTCCTCATTAAACAGAGTGATCAATCTTCACTTGAGAGCTGTCATTCCTTAAACTGGAAATAGGTAGATCAGTGAGGACATGGAAAACTCTGCTAATGTATTCAGGAAATTAATGCTGTGGAGGTGAACTGAACTTAAGTCTTGAAATAAAACATATCTTCACTTTGCCAGATTTTTCCCCAGATTCAGAGTCCTATGTGTTTTCCTGGAGTAATGAGCAAGGTGATGTGAGTTGTGAAGGCCTCAGTTTGAATTCCTGCTTAGCCATTTATTCACGGTGTGGCCTTCAGCATGTCACTTAACCACTTTAAGACTAAACCTAAAATAATACTTACTTACCTTTCAGGTGTGTTGCGCAAACTAATTAGTTAATGATCTCTGGAGTGCTTTCAAGTTGTTATTCCAGCTAACGATACTATGAGTTTCCAAAGAAGCACAGGGATTGCAGAAAAATGCAGCTCTGCTCTGTTTAACAATAGAAATTGGTGCAGGTAAAATATAGAACTCTGGCTACACAAGTCAACACTTTTCGCTTCACCCTGGGTCACATTGTAACATCAATTTTTAATCAGAATGCCCCACTGATTTCAGTAATGCCCCGTTCATTATAGATGAGACTGGTAGCCTGACACAAACCAGATAAGATCCAGTTTTCAGTTGCTTATAACTTTGCCTAACTGAAATTTTCCATACCAGGTGTCTGCCACCAGTTGAACTTTTTGGAAAATTGCAGCCAAAACGCATTTCTGAGAACAAAGCTAGGGGAAAATACATAGTTTTGCCCAGTTAAAAAAACATTCTGGCAATCTTTTCTTCGAACAGCTCTATTACCCCCATGATTTGGAGCAGGGACTTGAAACTTAGCAGGAGGGTGGCCTGTGTATCAGGGCTATGCCTCTCACTGTACCTATGAATTGCTACCTGGATTTGGCCAAGTTAGAAACTTTTCAAAAATTGTAGTTCGTACATGCTCTCTAGAGACATTAGATTTTTGGGAGCTAAAATCCCTGATTCCATCCGCTCTGAGCATGCTCAAGCCTCTCACCGCTTCTAGTAGGGAACAGACTATCCTCACACAGTGATCGAGCATGCTCCAGCCCAAGAGAGGGGTGAAACTGTAATGGCTGCTCTGGGCCAGGGTGGGGCTGGGGATAGGAACTGAGTGCAGGAACCCTGTCTCCTTCTGTGTGCTTAGTGAACCCCCTACTGGCACCAGGCAGTATGGAGAAGGAAGCAGTCTGATTAGAATGGACAAGAGCTGGACCCAGGGGAGGGAGAGGAATGAACTGTAGCAAGGAGTCCAGTGAGACTGGGAATGGAGAGGGGAAAGAAATTGGAACTGGCTGGGTAAGGGGTCTGCAACTGGAAGCTGAAGGGAGGGAAGGAAATGAGGCAAGGGTCTTGTGGGGCAAAAGAGTATGTGATCAAGTCATTTAAGAGTGTATATATACGTGGGGGGGGGGGCAGCAGCATTAAGGTTGCACAGGCAACATTAGTTCTGGTATTTCCTAACTTCTGAGCACTTGACTTTACAACTTAATGTTACTTTAATATAGTTATTTGTGTGCAGATTAGAAAAGAACTAAATACTTACACATGAAACCATTAATTCTTGAATTAAAATAATTTTCAACTACAATGGCCTGATTCCAACTCACAGTAGTGTAAATCAGGAGTGAATGGATTAAAACTAGTAAGAGGAGAAGCAGAACTAATATTTTGATGAAACAATGCTTTTAACATTCTGGGAGCAATATTTTTTTCACTTTAAATAATGGCAATTTTATGCTGATATATGTATAAGTCAGAGTATTGAATTTGGTCAAATTGAATGAAATACTAAGGGAGAAAGGAATAAAATTACTTGAAATAAGTTTTCCCTTCTTCTTGCGAGTCTGGAGTTTCGGGTGTTTAATAATACAAACAGCTAATTCAATGAATGTTTGTATTTTGTAAAAACATTACAGGCAGGTTTCAGCCTGAAATTAAACTTGGGGTATGGGGAGGGGAATTTAGCCAGTATGCTCTGTCCAATCAGCTCTTACTCCTCATTTTTCGCTGCAGCAGCATCAAAGAGGCCCAAGTGAGTCACCATGCATCAGTGAATCTGACACTGTGTGTACAAATGGAATAACAGATGGAATGTTAAAGGCAGATGTTGACAGTGTCAACGTCATGAGCCATCAGAACTGATTTATCATAAAACTTTACTCATTTATATGCCTTAATGAGTTAATGCCTTCGTTGTCTCTAATATATTGGGTACATTAAACAAAATGCACTTCTGGTGCTACTCCCTATTCCAGGTATATTACAACATTCCTTAGGATTTTATTAGAACACTGGAGCTTGAAAAAACCGCTCTGTGCCACTGCACTATATGTCCTTCAGCAAAGGACTGGAAAAAGAAATAAATATGCTGTGGGTTCCTCAGATGTGCCCCTGATAAGGCCTAATCAATCCTTGTTCTTTAAAGCTGAGATTTTCAAAGAAACAGAAAGGAGTCAGGCACTGAACTCCCATTTAATGTGAATGGGATTTGGGCAACAAAGTCCCCTTGAAAATAAGTCTAAACACATAAGTAATAATCATGTGGTGTTTATTAATATTATTATTATTCCTTAGAAAAGTACATCCTCTGTAACTATCAATCTATGAAAACTGTTTTAGTAGATTATATACAGTAATGACAAAATTATTATACTATATTGGCATTTCAAATGTGACAGTTGAGGGGGAATTGTAAGATGTGTCATAAGCCAGATTTCATTTACCAAGCTGTAAATCAGAACTTAATATCTCTGAAGTCTTTTAGAATTATACTAGAGTAAAACTTGTATGAAATCAGAATCAGGCCTGTGTTAAGAAATAGTGTAAACAGCTGCAAGAGGAAGCCATTTGCAACTCACAAGAAGTTTCATTGATCCTACAAAACCCAAGAACTATGCTTTCTGTTCTCGAGTGCCATCTACTGGCACCTTCTCTATTAACCGTCCATTTACACATTCAAAGATACAGAGCAGTGCTTCTCAACCAGAAGTACATGTACCTCTGAGGGTACGCAGAGGTCTTCTAGGGGTTACCTCAGCTCATCTACATGTGTCCCTAGTTTTACAACAGGCTACATAAAAAGCACTAGCGAAGTCAGTACAAACTAACATTTCACACAGATGGGACTTATTTATACTGCTCTGTATATTATCCACTGAAATGCAAATACAATAACTATATTCCAATCGATTTATTTTATAATTATATGGTAAAAATGAGAAAGTAAACCATTTTTCAGTAATGTGCTCTGACACTTCTGTATATTTATGTCTGATTTTATGATCAAGTAGTTTTTAAATGAGTTTGAAAGTTGGGGGTACGCAAGCCAAATCAGACACCTGAAAGGGGTACAGTAGTCTGGAAAGGTTGAGAACCACTGACATAGAGCACTCTTTTAACAGTCTACATTTATGTATCTATTTCCTTGTGTAGTATTTAGCTGTACTGTTTTAGAAAAGCTAAAGACTGTTTTGGGTTTTTTTTAACATCAGTAGATTTAACACAGCCCCATAGAGCTCACATTAACAACTTGAGAAAGAAAAGTTAAGGCAAAGAATTAGTCTTACTTATTTAAAACATTGTCTCATCACTACAATGATCGTTAATTTAAAAAAAAACTCGTCAGAGAGAGGCAGACAATAAGAACCAACTTATTAGGCGAGGGGCTTTGAGGCCCAGTCCATTTAACATTGTCCTTTAAACCACAAAGATTCCTGCCATGTCAATTCAGTTCCCAGAGGAAAATAAATAACCTCATAGTTTCTATACCACAGTTAGAAAAACTGCCTTTTACAATGTAAGAAATGACCAAGACCAAAACCGTATGACGTAACCACGTTCTCTATGTGCTTGGCATTTACCTGTTCTGCTGCCGGCACTGCTGCTTCGTCCTTTCTGAAAGGCAGAGAGGGATGTGTGTGGTAGGAGCCTGGGCCTGGCAGAGTGATAACTAGGTGTCTGTCTGTGTGTATTAATCACGTGCTCTGGATTGGTTGGCGCACGGAGGGGCTGTGAAGTCACAGTGCCAATGGCAATTACATGTGGTGCTGCTCCCTTAGATTGCCTGACTCACAGAAGCAGGAATGGTCTCATTTCCTCCTGCAGGCTGTGAGCTCCTTACATTAACATTTTACCACAAACACCGAGCAGTGAGGCTGCAACTTTAACTTCTACCATGTCCGGGAGTTTTCTGATTCCAAGGAAAGGAGGTGGTAGAGCCTTGGGCCCCTGAATCAGCCAGGCACAAATGCAGATCAACTTGCCTGATGAGTCTGGGTGGAGCAGCAGCAGCTTCTGTTTTCTGGTTGCCTCCTAAAGAGCAGAGAGGAAATGAAATCTAAATTCATTCCACTTTTGTTTTGCAAGTTCAGTTATAAGGGGATTGTCTTCATTGTGGGAGGAGGCAGGGCAGGAGGAGGAGGAGGAAGTCACATGCTGCTGCAGCTTCCCGGCTGCTGCTGTTTGAGCTAGGTAGATGAAAGCTAATTCAGATATACCTACACGTGCTGCAGTCACCCCTCTGACTGCAGTGCAGACATACCCAGAGACTACTTTACCATGTGTGGAAGTCACCCATATGGGGATACTGAATAGATGAGGCTATTGCCTGGCTGCATCATCCCCTGCAGCTGGCCAGATGTACTGGGCAGAATGAGCTACACCATCCTAAAAATTAATGGTGTATCCTGTGCATTTGCTCTGTATGTCCAGGTAGCTGAAGGATTTCTCACAATCAGGAGGTGAAATCACTCCTAGAGCTGCCACTCGTGCAAGACAGCTCCACACCCACAACACCCTATGTGGGACAGCTTGTCAGTTACACAGTCTGGCGGCCCTAGATGCCTACAAGAATTTGTGCTCTTTCCAGATAGAAGCTTAGCATATCAGGCAAATTGGGTTTTGCTGATTAGAAAGCAAGAAAACAGATCGTGATCTGTCAGTACAGTGTGATGAACTAAACTGTATAATAGCAGACCATGAGTCAAAGAGGTATTCAGGGCCAGATTCTCTTGCCTGACCTTCCCTGCTGTGGATTTCCCTAACACAGGGGAGTCCCCAGCAGGAATACAGCCAACTTAGCCCCCCTGACCCACACAGCCCTGGTGCGAGGGGTGGGAAGGTTGGGCAGAGGACACTGGTTATTCACGGGTAGCAGACAGTCCCTTGGGGCTATTACTAGCTGCCCCCAGGCTAATCTAACCTGTCCTGGGGCCAGGTAGAGACTATGGGAATCATAGTCATATGGGATCTCAGTTGTAGCAAAGAAATAGGGCATCAGACTAAACAAAAACAAAACATTTTAATATAAATTCACTTTTACCCAAACAGCCTAGCAGCCATTTTAGCAACTATAAATGGTTACATCATCTCTTTCTCTGCACTGTACCTCAAATTTTAAACTGTACTTTCACTCATGGCAGATGCTTTCTGGGTTTCTTAGCTGGGAGTTAGATTTTATTACATTAGGTGAGTTTTCCCAGCTAGGCATGTAATTTAAGTGCGTGGGTGCAAATCCTGAGCACGTGTTAAGTGTCCAATTTGCTAACACACTCCAGCTGCTTTGTATTACTGGAGCAGCACAAGGTGGTCAGAGCAGAACAGTGAATCTGGCTTGCAGTTTCTTGTTAAGCTATTAGGATGGCATGGAAGCAGCTTGAGGGCTCAGTTTCTCTGTTCCTCACTTCAATTCAGTCCTTTTTCAATAAGCCTAGTAGCTGACATCATTTCCCCTTCTCCCTCAAGTTCTGGTCATCAGCAACCTCAGGATTAAAGATGGACTCTCCAGAAATTAAAAGGTCCTTGAATTCAAGTAACAGTCCCTCAGATACTCATCTAGTAGGATGCTCTCTATGTCTCACTAACTGACCAAGTCATCCCATCCTTAGCTATAGACCGAGGTAGCCAACCTGTAGCTCCGGAGCCACATGCGGCTCCTTGTATAGGCACCGACTCCAGGGCAAGAGCTACAGGCACCAACTTTCCAATGTGCTGGGAAGTGCTCACTCCTCAACCCCTGGCTCTGCCACAGGCCCTGCCCTCACTCCACCCCTTCCTGTCTCCTCTCCTCAGCCTGCAGTGCCCTCGCTCCTCCCCCCTCACACCCAGAGCCTCCTGTACACCATGAAACAGCTGATGGGGAGGGAAGGGGAGGCGTTGGTTGGGAGGGCTGATGGTGAGTGGGGGAAGCAGGGGGGCTGATTGGGGGCTGCTGACGTATTACTGTGGCTCTTTGGCAATGTACGTTGGTAAATTCTGGCTCCTTCTCAGGCTCAGGTTGGCCACCCCTGGTATAGACAGTGATTAATTTGTACCAGGGCTGAGCCCCGGCACTTTTGGCTTGGCAGTTTGTAGCCCCAGCATCTCTGGGCTTAGCAGTTCATAGCCCTGGCACCTCTGGGCTTGCTGCATCAGGTATGAAAGTAAAAAAATGGCTTAAGCCCTGGAACCTAATTGCTTAAGCCCTGGCATCTCTTTCATTGCAAATTAAGCACTGCTCATTTTAGGAGGAAAGTCTGCTGTTCTCCCACCTTGGCATCACACGCTTAGGCCTGGTCTTTACTGCTAAAGAGGATGCATTTTTCACCCCAGGGTAGCTCATACACATGAGGTATTCAAAGGTGAAGACAAGTCACTTTATTTTACCATGAGGTAACTTGCAGAGGTCAACTCCAAAAGGCGGTATAGGGCTGACCTCCTCAGGTTTGCCTCACAGTAAAACTAACATTCTTTTTCTTCACTGTGTTTTTACCTCAGGAAAACTCAGACACATTGGTTACCCTGAGGTAAAAAAAACCCTCAATTTTTTTGTTAGTAGTGAAGATGCTCATGCTGCAACTAGTTTGCTAGCAGCTATCCGCTGTAAGTCAGTGACCACTATGGAAGCTGATCTTGTACTTGGCTGTCCAACCTGCTGTTGGTGAGACTGACACCATATGTCCCTTGTCCTGTAGTTTCTATGCTTTTCTGTCTTATTAATTCACTTTCTTTATCATCCTAGCTGCCTGGATATCCTTTGAAATTTGAGAAATTTCCTCAGCTTTTGTTTATTAGTGAGGATTTATTTATCTATATGTGGGATTTTACTCCTCTCTATTTTAGCAGGAGGCAAGGGACACAAACTGTCTCCTTGAACCCCATACACCTCTGAAGAGCATAGCACTGAATTAATGGTCCCAGTAGGATTACAGGTGATCTGTTCTGATCCTTTCTTGTTCACTTCTGCCTCCTTGCCAGGCTGTAGAGTAGCTGTAGAGCTGCTCCATGGAGGCTGCTCTAACCCCAGGGCTGAAATAGCTTTGGCAGGCCCTTTTATGTCCCTCCTCCGTTCCATCCTTGTCCTGGTTTGTCAGGACTCACCTCCACCTGTTCTCTGCATACTACTATGCAGGAAGTGCCCAGTGAGCTGCACTCCGCACCACAGGTGTTTGCTGCTCTTCTCCCCTGCACTGACTGGTTCTACAACCTCAGAGGCAGGGACTAGATTTGCCCCACTGCTTAACGTGTATTAAATAAAGAAAAGTTTTCTAGGGACAGATGGAAAGTATGAACACCAGTTTCTAGGAGCTTCTGTCTCTGAACTTTCCGCCATAGCTGGCCCCAGTATTATTTTTTAAGCAAAGGTGCAAGTTGGAACATTAATTCCAACAGGGCATGATCTTCGTCTATACCCAGGCACTTCTAGCTAACAGAAGCACAGCACCTCCCACGAAATCCACCTTCACTCATGGGCCTGTCCTGAGATAATTAACTCTTTAGTTAGTGGACTAAAGTGTGATGCTGTGTCTAACAGCTCTAGTTCAGTGGGAATTGCATTATGAGCCTGGTTTGGGAGTCTGCTCTTTTCAAATGCGCGTCCCACTTTTGGCCTACCCCAGTGACATTTCAATTTGATCACTTGAAAACCTCATCTGATCAGTTCCAAAATTCCAAGGAATATTTTAGACATCAGTGGTTGATTTTGGTGAAAATCAGAAAACCAGAAAAGCCTGATTTCCATGTGTGAGAGAAGAAGAGGGGTGAGCCAGTGATTTTGGGATTAAGGTTAGTGGGCCCCTCATTCTAGTCTGGCCAGTCCCCTCTCACACTCCAGCCTGGCCCCCCAGTGGGATCTCTTATGCCCACTCTAGTCAGACTCAATTTTTCTGACTTTTCCCTTAAATCAAGAGGGTTCTGGAGGGTTGTGGGGCAAGAAGCCTGGCCATTATATGTACATGGGGTGTACAGCTTGGCCTGCGTAAACAGTGTGTTGTACTGAATCAAGGAGAGATGCATGGAATAAATGTAAAAGCAGCAAAGAATCCTGTGGCACCTTATAGACTAACAGACGTTTTGGAGCATGAGCTTTCGTGGGTGAATACCCACTTCGTCAGATGCATGAGGAATAGATGCTGTATATAAGTCTAATATATGCAGTCTGGCAGCTCTTAGATATTCATTAAGAATTAGAACTTGTTCGTTTATCTCCTGCCATAGCTACCCGAGGAGAGGGTGTGCAGTACAGATAAACCCTTTGCTGTTGCTGCTCATGCAGACCTGATTTTGACCCTGTAACTCTGACTCCCATTCCTGTTTTTCATTAATTGTTCCCTGAATTCAGTTGAGACCTGGGTCCAGTGGCTCCTCCCCTTAGGCTGGAGGAGGAGCCTTTAGATGTGGGTGGGCTTGTGCCTGCCCTTCCCCAGATTCCCCAGATCCTCAATAGGTACACTTCTTGCCTCAGGGCAGGTAGGGTACCAGGAGAGATGGTAAATATACCTTCTGTCCTAGGAAGGACATAGAAGGGGCAGGGACAGAGGAGAGAAGGGGAGCTGCATGTGCTTCAGCAGCTTGGGCAGTGAACAGAGAAATGCTTTTCTCCGTCTGTTGTCTTCACATTGTGTTCTGGGCCGCTGCTGAGGAGCTAGTTATAGAATGTGTATGTGAGCCAGCTACAAAAGGAGACCTAAATTTAAGTGCCTCAGGCACCTTAATGGGCCACGAATGGTCAATTTCACAGTCATAGGATTTTAAAAACTGTAAATTTCATTGTTTCAGATATTTAAATGTGAAATTTCATGGTGTTATAATTGATGGGGTCCTGACCCAAAAAGGAGTTCTGGAGGAGTCGCAAGGTTATTGTAAGGGGGGTTGCAGTACTGCTACCCTTACTTCTGTGCTGCTGTTGGCAGGGCAAACAGCTGCCGCTCTCTAGCCGCCCAGCTCTGAAGGCAGTGCAGAAGTAAGGGTGGAAATACTGCGACCCACCTGAAATAACCTTGCGACCCCCTGCAACTCCCTTTTGGGTCAAGACCCCAAATTTGAGAAACGCTGGTCTCCCCCGTGAAATCTGTGTAGTATCAGGTAAAAGCAAACAAAAGACCAGATTTCACGGGGGGAGACCAGATTTCATGGTCCGTGACACATTTTTCATGGCTGTGAATTTGGTAGTATCCTAGCCATGATGTTTACAGGATAAGTGTTGAGCAGTATCTGAGGTGACTCAGCGAGACATGCCAAACCTGTGAAAAAAACACAGAAATTGGGCTTGTTTTTGGCTTAATTGGCTTGTGAGTTGTTTGTTGGCTAGTTTTTGGCTTGTTGTTTGTTTGGCTTGTAGCTTGTTGCTTTTCTTTTCATTGGCTCCCAGCAAGCAGGGGCAAGCTGGGGGAGAGTCAGGGGGCCCACCACAGTTCCAGACTGCACACCAGGGGGATCTAGTCACATAAGGGTGTTGGGGTTCTTAGGAATTGGCTTGTTTCAGACTAGTTATGAAATGGAATTAGCTTGCTTTTGGGCTTATTGTGAAAAGTCAGGGTGGTTACTTAGTGCATGAAAGTTTTCAACTTGTGGTCTCCCCTGGAGACCTCAACTGACTAGTCATCAGCCTTGTTTTCTTATTCTGTTGGCAATATGTGTTAAATGTCCCATGCACCCATTACTATTTCCTCAAGTATAGAAGTATATGTTGTTTTGTGCACAAGACTTGGTCTCCGAAAATCATTATAGAAGTGGGTTATCTTGTCCATGCTATCAGTACAAAAAAGATTAAAACACAGAAGCCCTTTGCAAGACAATTTGCCTGTGCACAATGAAACATGTGTTCATTTAAAGAGGAATTGCTAGGGTTAAATGTTCCCCAGGAGGCATGTGGAAATACCAGAGGCTATGGGGAAATCAGACCAACAATTATTTCTCCATCTGACAATTTCTGTAATGCAGTTCTGTGATGTCAGTACAAAAAAAAATTGGGAGGTGGTGTAAACTAAATTGAAAACCTTCTCAAACTGAAATTTCTTCTGACTTTCAAGGAATCCACAATAAAACACAGTCCAAAGACAAAAGCATCTAATATCTAGCAAAGAAAATTAAAGACTGCAATTGTGAAGAAAAGTTCAGTTTTCAAACATTTACAGCTTTAATTAAGTATAACCTTAAAGTATCTACCAGCACTTAATTTTCAGATAAGCACTCCAGAGTAACACACCAAAGTCTGAACAAAATCATATCTACAGTACACCTAAAGTCTTGGTGAAAATTAAAAATCATATGGGAATTTTAATTTAATGGAGACAATGCTTTGCAGACATTCTCAGAAACAAGAATTTCTAGTTAGTTTAGCCAGACATTGCCTCCTGCTATGAAGCTTCTTTTGTCAGATCTAGTTTATCACTAGGATAAATCTCTGATTGCAAGTACTGTATGCAAATCATTAATGCTAATTTAAATTTGACTCAGATCTTTATACATGTCTCTGATTTATGCAAGAAAAGTAACCATTTCCTGCCTGCACTCTGGGTCATGCAGGCTGCTTGTATTTATGCAAGTTGGTGCTACTTTCCCATGCCCAGCTGTTAGCAACTGAGGGCAAGAGGCTAATGGGATAGCCCTGGCTTGTGTGTGTCCTCTGCAGGGCTAAGCATTCTTGTTGGTGTTTTGCCCTGTCATAAACAGATAGTTAAGGGTTAATGTCTCTTTTACCTGCAAAGGGTTAACAAACAGGGAACCCAACACCTGACCAGAGGACCAATCAGGAAACAAAATACTTTCAAATCTCGGTGGAGGGGAGCCTTTGTTCATGGTTTTTGGGTTTGGCTTTGTTCTCTCTGGGTCCTGGAAGGGGCTAGACGTGCAACCAGGTTTCTTGCCAATCTCCCTGCTACAGTCTCTTATATATTCAGAATAGTGAGTATCTAGTAAGGAACAGGCGGTTATAGTCTTTTTAATTGGTTTTCTTTATTTGCAAATGTGTATCTGGCTGGTAGAGTTTTAATGTGTATTTGGCTGGAAGTATTTTAAATTTTCTCCAATTTCTATAGGCTGACAGACCCTGTAACTTTTACCATCTAAATTACAGAGATAACTTTTCCCTTTTTTCTTTCTTTTTATTAAAAGTTTTGCTTTTAAGATCTGTCTGATTTTTTCCCCTTGTTGAGGCTCAAGGGAATTGAGTTTGTACTTAACAGGGAAGAAAGGGAAGGGAGGGGAGAGGGGTGTAATCCCTTTGTTTTAGGTTCACGGAGCTTGAATCTGTATTGCCTCTGGGTGAGGGAGAAGGGGAGGGGGGAAGGAACATTCCTCCCTGTTTTAAGATTCAAGGGGTTTGAATCACAGTAATCTTCCAGGGTAACCCAGGGAGGGAAGCCTAGGAAAGGCACTGGTGAAGGAAAGAGTTTACTTTCCTTGTGTTAAGATCCAGGAGGTCTGGGTCTTGGGGGTCCCCAGGGAAGGGTTTTGGGGGGGACCAGAGGTATCAGGCACTGGAATTCCTGACTGGTGGCAGTGCTACAGGTTCTAAGCTGGTAATTGAGCTTAGAGGAATTCATGCTGGTACCCCAACTTTTGGACTCTAAGATTCAGATTGGGGAAAGATGATACTATGACGTGCCCTTTTAATGCATGGAAATTCAGACCCAGTCAGAAACAAGGTTTTACTATGCACTGAGAATGTGCACATCAACCTCTGCCTAACGACCTAGTCTCAAGCCAGATATTTGTGTACTTGCTTGGAGTATTTTTGTTCAGGATTAGAGTTAATCAAAAATTTCTTTCCATTAAAAATCGCTGTCTTGTTAAAACATAAATGTTTTGCAGAAACAAATTGGTTTTGATTAAAATTTCTTCAGGAAATTTCTTCTTGCAGGCCAAGGTCGGGGAAGGATTCAGAACGGGGACTCAAACCTGACAAATGCTTTTCAGGAAAAATTCTAGAGGTTTCATTTTCATTCCAAAGTGGCATGAAAACAAATTTGAAACCTCGTGAAACAGAAATGCTTTTTTCTAGCCAGCCCTATTCGGGATACAGTTAGGCCAGGAGTGGGCAAACTTTTTGGCCCGAGGGCTGCATTGGGTTTTGGAAATTGTATGGCGGGCCAGTTAGAGGAGGGGGTCATGGCCTGCCCCCACCTCCTATCTGTCCCCCCCCCCAGGACTCCTGCCCCATCCAACCCACCCTGTTCCCTGACAGCCCCCCTCCCCTGGGACCTCTGCCCCATCCACATCTCCCCTATCCCTTTCCCCTGACCACCCCAGATCCCCGCCACCCCATCCAACCCCTCCTCTCATTCCTGACAGCCCCCCTCAGGATCTCTGCCCCATTCAACCACCCCTTGTCCCTGTCCCCTGACTGCCCCCGGAATCCCTGCCCCTGACTGCCCCCTGCCGCCCCATCCAACCTCCTGCTTCTTTCTGACTGTCTCCCCAGGACCCCTGCCCCATTCAACCCTCTGGTCCCCTTCCGACCACCCCGACCCATGTCCACACCCCCATCCCCTGACCACCATCCCGAACTCTGCTGCCCTGTATCCAACCCCCCCTTACCACACTGCCTGGATCACGGGTGGCTGGTGGCACTACAGCCATGGTGCCCAACTGGACCCAGCCACCGGGTCAGGCTGGGCTCTGCAGCTGTGCTGCCCCAGGAGCTCACAGCCCCGCCGCCCATAGCATTGCACCGGCGGTGAAGCGATCGAGCTGAGGCTGCGGGGGAGAGGGGACAGCAGGGGAGGGGCTTGGAGCTAGCCTCCTGGGCCAGGAGCTCAGGAACTGGGCAGGACAGTTCCATGGGCTGGATGTGTTTTCTCACCCCTGGATTAAGCTGAGACTCACTATTGTGAGCAAGAAACGTTGTGTAGAAGGTAAGACTAATATTTAAGACACTATCCTACATCCACTGAAGTCAATAGGAGTTTTCCCATTAACTTGAATGCAAGGGATTGAGCCCTTGGGGAGCATGTAGTACCAGATCTATATTTAGAAGACAGGGAACCTACTTCTGCATAAGTGTATTACATGTACAGATTTCAGAGTAGCAGCCATGTTAGTCTGTATCTGCAGACTATATCTCCTCACTATATGTTCCATTCTATGCGTCCAGTGAGATGGGCTGTAGCCCATGAAAGCTTATGCTCAAATAAATTTGTTAATCTCTAAGGTGCCACAAGTACTTCTGTTCTTTTTACATGTACAGAGAGGCTGGGTCAAACTGAAGACTCCATTAGCCACTCTGTTCCTATTCCTCATCCCTTATTTTACCTAGCAAGACACATTTTAATTAGTTCTAATTAGGCTTAGACGGAGTCTATTTTTATTAGTAAATGTTGATAAACATCCATTTCACTGTACACACACAAACCCACACAAAAAAGTTTCCATTGAGGATAACTGAAATGTACAGATAGTAAGAAAGAAATGTTGCTTGAGAAATGATTAGGCATTGATTTAGGGATATTTACTTTGTATACTTTGACATATTATGTTGTCAATTTGTGTTTTAACAATTCTAAAACTTAAATCTTTTGAATCTCAACATCTACTGTCATTAAAGAATTATTCTCTGAATGTCTCAGAATTTCCCATAACTTTGCAAATTTAAATGGATAAAAATAGAAAGCAATATTTAAAACCCACAATTTTGCGCAACTGTGAAAATGTTAATTGATAAAAATCTAAAAAAGCTTAAAAATAAACATTGAGATTATCCATCAAAATTATCAGAAAAATCAAAATTGAATTCTGCCAACCCTAGTTATAACACTTCGCACTTACAGTATAGAACTTTGCATCTTCAAAGCCCTGAGTGAGCATTAACTAACTAATTATAATTAATTAAAATGTGTGTTTATTGTATCCTTAGCTGGGACCTGCCTTCTGAGAGAGGTAGAAGGTGCTAATCATTCCTCATGCACTGACGTCACTTCAGGAGATCTGATACATAGAGTATGGATGGAGGTATCTCATTTATCATTAGAAATGCTGATAATTGGGTACCGCATGTCCAGTGATTTGCCTAATAAGTATGGAGGTGATAGACTGCATGAGGCATATAGAAAAACTTCTAGTGAGCGCCAAGTAGGATTGACAACTTTGTAATATTTAAAAACTGGACACTTCAACAGGAGTGCCAGAACCTCCCCCAGCCATCTCTCCCTCCAAGGCTCAGCCCACCCGCATTTTCCCCCAGGCCCACCCCCCATTCAATCCTCTTCCCCCCAAGGCCTCATCCCCTGTTTGCTCCTCTTTCTCCATCACTCGCTGCTATTCCTCTCTCTTGCCTGCCCAGGTAGGGAGGGACTTTCCTGCAGAGCTGCAGCTGGGAGCTGCAGCCACCTGACGCAGGTAGGAGGTGGCCCTAGCTGAGTAGGGGCTGGATGGTGCCTCCCCACCTCCCCCATCCACAGTAACCAGACTTTGCATGTCCTGTCAATAGATCTGACCAGATGCTGTCAGGTCTCCTTTTTGACCAGACTTTCAGGTTAAAAACTGGGCATTTAGCCACTCTAGTGCCAAAGAGGAGCTATGTTGAGGTACATTTTGGTATCAGTCACATAAATGTAAGTTATTAGGAAAAATGATTGGGTTCAGGGAATCTGCTTTGTCTTGAAATGCTTCTTGTTCTACACACAGGGCAAGGTAGATGGGGGGATTTTCAGAGACTTGGGACCAGATCCTCATCTGTTGTAAATCAGCATAACTGCACTGATATCACCAGCTGAGAATCTGGCTCTAGATCCGTGGATGTGAATATGGTGTAAGAGAAGGGGTTTACACTTATTAGGCACTAGGAAACCTTTGAGAGAAGCTCTTCAGAGAGGGTAGGCTTCTTAACCAAAGTGAAATCAAACTGCTGCTGGCACAGAAAATTGATAAGGTTGGAGGAGATTGATTAAACTAGGAACTGGCAGAAACCTGGCAGGGGCTGAGGAGCACTCGGGCTGGAGAAAGACTTCTTCTAGGGATGTCATACAAAAATAACACCATATCCAGCTAAGTTTTGAGACAGCTTTTTGACACATTAAACAAATGCTTTATATAAAAGCTAGTTCTAGAGCACACAGGAGGAGAACATCTTCCTGTCTCAGTCCTAAGGAACCCATGGGTTGGTTCAAGAAGTAACTATTGCTGAGTCACTTAGGTATGTCTATATTGTCAGAAAAACCTTGCAGCAGTGAGTCTTCTCACTATGGGCCTAAAACCAGCAGTATAGATGTTCCTCTGCGGGCTGGCGCCCAGGCTCTGAAACCCAGTGGGGGCAGGGAGAAGGGTGTCTCAGAGCGCAGACTCCAGCCCAAATGGTAACGTCTGTGCTGCTATTTTTAGCCTGGAAGCAGAAGCTCCAATCAATTGACCTGGGATCTGACACACACTGTTGTAGGGTTTTTTGCAGTGTAGAAGTACCCTGAAATAATAGTGACCATGATACAATTCCTCCCAAGGATATTGAACTTAATTATATCAGAAACTAGCATGGTGACCCTAAACTTGGCTATGACCTTGATACTACCTGAAGAGGTACAGGAGACATGCTGAAGCAAGCAATCTGGCATTGCTGTGAGTCCTGAGTAGAGCCAGCTGCAGAGAGCCGTATGTCTCCTGTGTAGATAGGATCATGCAACTTCAACCATGTGACTAACTCAGCTCCAGAGTGTGCAAAAACAAACACATGAACATGCAGAGTCCAATTCCAGGAAAAGGTTCACAAATGTTACAAAAACTAATCTGTTGGATCTCAGAGTGTGTGGGAAGAGCTTGGCCTAGAGACATGGCTGCCTTTCTATTTTTCAGTATGGCATCAAAAATAGTTTTGTTCAGCCACACTCAGCTTCTGTGGGTATCAACTTCCAATATTCATTGTTCATTCCTGCTGAAATTTCTTCCCATGCAGTCTGCCTTTCTGGGTATGTCTACACTGCAGTTAGACACCCAGCTGACTCAGGCTCCTGTGACCTGGTTTCCAGGGGTGTTTAATTGTGGTGGGGCTCGGGCTGCAGCATGAGCTCTGGGACCCTCCACCTAACAGGGACCTACAGCCCGTGCCCCAGCCTGAGTTCAGACATTTACATTGCAATTAAACAGCCCCGCAACCCAAGCCCTGTGAGCCTGAGTCAACTGGCACAGGCTAGCCTTGGGTTTTTAACTGCAGTGCTTGGCTCTATGTGTGTCTGTTATCTCTCAGCACTCTACTGACATTTTACTGATTGATTGACATCCGTCCCCTCCAGCTATAGTCGATCAGACGTCGTTGTAAGAATGGCAATGTTTACAACATCCATTTGGTAATCGTGTTTTTTAAATCAACTAATAGCGCTATAAACAGGCTATTGCTTGAGTGAAAGATTGAAATCTAAGATTATTTCTGAGGGTGCATAATAGGAAACTCTCTCTGCTTGGGGATTATAAAACTTCAAGTGTCGGTTGCAATTATTTGATTTGTCCTAAGGAGAGACCCCCAAATATCCACTGTCTTCTACCCATTCTGTTCTTCATCATCAATAGCAGTTATTGCTATAGCTATCACCAGCTACCGTGTTAGCTGTCATGTCTCACATTTTCCATCCGTTTGGGCATGTGTCTCAGTGATGCTAAATTGCTCTCACGTGCCTATGGAGCTCAGTAAAGGGCTTACAGGTCTCAGTGAAAACCCACAGAAAAATGTGCAGCATCAGGGTGTTTTAATTCTGTGGTCAGTAAATGATGTGATACCTATTATTACTTATTCATCACCCAGTGTCATGCTAGGCACCATGCAGACCTATAAGGACTGATCCTCAGCTGTGCCTGATGCAGCTCAGGGAAGAAGGAAGGCAAAAGTAGCTTTTTTGCCATTTTTGCAGCTCCACATGTAGAACTGATAAATGAAATTGTTTTTAATTTATTAATGTAACTTCTGTTCACCATCCACACTACACTTGCCTACACTGTAACTTCTGTTCCAAATTGTAATTCAAACCCCATTTTAAAATACTCACTCCATTTTGTAAAAGCTTCCTCCAACCTTCATTTTTGCAAACCCTGCTGTAATCTTATTAGTTTAGTTTAGATGTGTGAATGAGGTATGTACGGATGACAGAATCAACCTCCAGCCCCAGCCTGTCCTGATGAGATAAAGTTCAAATACCAACGGCTGAAGACCTAGACAACAGCCCTAAACAAAGTAAGAAGCATCCACCCTAAAAAGAAAAGGACAACAGAACAACAGAAGGAAGATCAAAGCCAGGTTCAAGGCTGAAAGTCACGCCTGCAATTGATGGGTGATCAATCTAAACCCAGAGGCAGTGTGACACAGCAAGACCTATAGACTTTGAATCCAAACTAAAAGCCTATTAAAAAAAAGAAGGGTGAGATGAGAGACTCTGGGTAACATTCTGCTGCCAACATGGAAAGACATCAGTGCCTGCCCAACAGAGATCCAGCTTGTCCTTGTGCCTCGCTTTCCTGGCCAGTTAGCCGCCACAAGCTACGAACCCAAGCTACAAAATCAAGCTATGAACTTAAGCTATCTTCAGGACTGGTAACTATGCAGCAGCTGCAGAACATCTGATGAATGTGTGTGTGTGTGTGTGTGTGTGTGTGTGTGTGTGTGTGTGTGTGTGTGTGTGTGTGTGTGTGTGTGTGTGTGTGTATAGGTATTAGGTATAATGTGTGTGAATAAGAATTAAGATATTAGTTATTAGTCATAAATCAAATTATCATAATAAATGTGGCATCTTTGCCTTGTCCCCTTTAATAAGATCCTGCTGGTTTTTACTGGTCTAATATAATTGGTATAACACACAGTCCTGGGGCAGCTGGGGACCAGGATGGCTGCTAAGACTGCTGCAAGTTGTGTCTGCTGCTGCAGCCCCCAGAAGGGGATTCCAGCAACCATGAATCACCAGACCACAATGACACTCTGGCCACACCCCTTTCCATCAGCAATGCCCCCCCAATGCTCCCCATACACTGGAGGGATCACTGATCTTCTGGGAACTCTTCTTACACTAGGGAGTACCAGTTTCTGGCTGCTTTCAGCCATCACAGCTTACTCATGCTTAGAAGTACCTTAATCCTCGAGTAGTTTCATTCATTTCAAAATGATTACTCAAGAAGTCAGATAATACTCACCATGAGTAAGAGTATCTGAAGGGAGCCCTACAGAGCAGATCAATACGGCAATGCGTTTCTCTGTCAGAGCTCCTTCGTTGTCTCTGGTGCTGGTAGGCAAATACCAGGGAACTCATACATACAAGTCTCCTTAGTAGAAGGGTTTTAATGTTGTTTCATGTTCCTGTAGAAAAGTATAGGGCCATTTCTAGATGCATGAGGTGAGGCAATTGGAAAGAGGTGCCCAGACAATGCTTTATACTGTATTTATGCTCTGTGAGAATGACTAGCATCATCATTTATGAAGAACTACTGCCATCTCGTGGCTTAATATTTTATGTGCTCCCTGAATTCATGACTACTGATTAGCAGAAAACCTTAAGTATTTTAAAGCTGCTTTGCTCACATCACTCCAAATTGAGTCCAGATGAATTCAAGTTGGTGTTATAGTAGATACAGTATCATTAAATGTGATAACTTCTGGTTTTAGATTAATACTTTTAAATAGATGACAATTTTTTAAGTACAGTATGTGGAGAGAAGGGAAGATTGTCTCTAGATTTCCAGTGCCTGTTACACTATGTTATTGCATAGTTTTGGGGAGATTCAGGAACTGTATGTTACACCATCCCTTTTCAGAAGCACGGCAATTGGCAGGATTCTAGAGTCCTTGAAAGTGCATGAACTGACTGAATTGAATGCAGGTTTTGGCCCACCCTTAAGACCATGTGGTGGTATTTAGAGTGCTTGTTTATATCATGTTGTGTATTGTAAGATGACAGGCTCAGTCATCAGTTTTCTGGAAATGAAATTTTTCAATTAAAAAATTTAATGAAAAAAGCAAATAGGGCCCATTTCAAACCCTGCAAAACAGAAACCTCTTGGAAGATCAACATTTTTCCTGAAAACGTTTGTGAATTTTCTACCAGCCCTAGCTTTAAGTTGCAAAGGTCAGAAGGCCAATCTCTACCTGCCCCAGGACCAGGAGAATATGATGTCATCTTTGTACTTACTCACTCCCTGCTGCAGTCCAGCAGTAAATGCACTTCAGCCAGGCTAGACAGTGTGGCCCTAGAGAGACAGACTGTGGGATTTTCATTTGAGCCCATCTCTACCCATTCTAGAAATGACATTTTATCTTACATTCAAACTTGCCTCCACATATATGGACTTTGTTGGTTTGGATAAGAGGCAACCCAAGCTGAATCAACCTGATTCGGGATTTGCGAAATCAAAACCTCATGGTCTCAATCTCATCTATATAACTATGAAATATAAATTGTGGGTGAGTCCAAAAATATTAATGAATGAGATGTACATTTATGGGCTTGGTTGTTTGGATTAGTATCCTCTCCTCACCTGTTCTTTTTATGGCTATACTTACTCCTGGTTATATAGGAATATAGTAATTGCCATAACAGATCAGACCCCTGATGACCACCTAATCCATTGGTTCCCAAATTTTTCGGCATCATGCCCTCTTTTTAATTTTCGAGAAACCCTCACGCCCCCTACCTCTCCTTTACCATCATCCAACTCCCATTTTAACAAATTCAATTCGTAATTTCAAATTAAAAATAAACAAGAACTTGGTATAAAATGTTTTATTTAAAATTAAAAATAAGCACAAATAATTTTTCTTGGCACAAAAGTTTAATAAAAATGTAATTTAAAATAAGAAATAGCATAAACAAAACAAATTTAATGTGAAGAATGATGCTACATTTTCTTCACAAGTTGGGAAATACTAGGTTTGAAAGATGAAAATGCGCAACACAAATCATTTTCAACATCCAATCGATTCCTTTGTTTCATTTTTATTATGACTAAACTTGAAAAGTTTTTTTCGCAGAGGTACGTCGACAAAAACAGAAGAATAATACATAGCGCTTCTTCTCCAACTTTTGGGTAAAGGGGGAAATATTTTATCCAAAATTCCTCCAGGCTTAAGTTTTCGAAAATATCTTTTGCACTTGAATTATATTTCATTTCGAGTGCTTGTTCTTGCAATACTTCTGGCAATGAATCAACATCAACGTTGAACAAATTACGTGCTAATTTATGAATGGGGTTGCCAGAACAGTTGTCTGGAAAATAGCAGATGAATTCATTAGCAAGGAAGTCCAGATGAAACACAATTTAGTTCTTTGCATCCTCTTTACAAAGTTCTTGGAAACCTTCATTTTCAGCAAGTGATGAAAATGTTGGAAAAGCCTAAAAGTTAGGCGTCTGAGCTTGCTTTCGACGTTTCCAAAGCTTGATTTTTTTTTTCTGTAAAAGCTTGCTGGCGTTATGGTGCACTATACTATTTGCAGCATTGTTTCCTTGCAGCTTCAAATTGAGATTGTTCAAAGATTCAAAAATGTCCATGAGGTATGCTAGTGAAAGTTGAAACATGTGGTCCATAAACGCACGATATAACGCTTCTTTTTTCTGTTGCTTGAGGAAAATTTCTACTTCGTCTTTCAGTTCAAATAATCTCACAAGCATGTTCCCTTTGGAAAGCCATCTTACCTCCGTGTGAAACAAAAGAATTTTATGATCTGCTCCCAAATCCGTGCAGAGCTGCAAAAAGTCTTGTATTTAAAGTGCTGTTCTTCACAAAATTGACAACTTTGATGGCCAAATTCAACAAGTCAAGTAGGTCATCTGGAAGGGTTTTAGCAGCCAACGCTTGTCTGTGTATGATGCAGTGAGTCGTGGTTACGG
The DNA here is from genome assembly GCF_025201925.1 of Gopherus flavomarginatus. Taxonomy (NCBI): domain Eukaryota; kingdom Metazoa; phylum Chordata; order Testudines; family Testudinidae; genus Gopherus; species Gopherus flavomarginatus. The sequence goes on from NC_066622.1 coordinate 28,786,254, forward strand.
CTGGATTTTTTTCTTTCACCAAAGTCACAAATCCAGAGCGAGAGCCAAGCATCGCTGGAGCACCATCTGTGGATACACCAACCAGTTTTTCCCATGAAAGTCCATTTTCTTCATTGAGGATGATTGATCCCCTTTTTTTCCATGGTGATGAAACCATGCTTAATGTAGTCTTCATTGTACTTCCTTTTCTTAGTCACAGCCATAATATACTAATAAAAAAAATCTATAAAAATAATTTTCCTGATTCATGAATAATAATGGACACAAGTTAATTTGAGTTATCGTGAACGTTTATTTACTACTACTATTACGTAGGGAGGTGTGCTGCCCTATATATACTCCACCACCAGTCCGGCAAGTAGCCGGTCCTGTGTGCTGAGTGGTGGAGGTAATCAGTCCCACTATAGAACAGTCTCGAACACTCTCGTGAGTTAGGAAGTTTTTAAAAGTTCCATTGCTTTCTACATCATTCTTCGGCCTCCCCACCGACCGAAACGGCAGTCCTACACGTCAAAAGGCAAAAAAATAATTTACATTTTGTGGTATGAAATTTGAAAACACTGCAGTTATATACTTTTCTTTATAGCTGTATTTTTACTGTTATTATTGTACTTTGTTATGCCTTTATTCTTGTCTGCCTATGTTCATAATCAAAAACGAGAAGATAGTTAAATAATATAGGCCTGCAATTGGACAATTTTATAAATAGTTATTATGTATACAGAATATGTATAATTTATTGTCTGTTGGTGTATTACGGGGTGGGCAAACTTTTTGGCCCGAAGGCCACATTGGGGTTGCAAAACAGTATGGAGAACTGGGTAGGGAAGGCCGTGCCTCCCCAAACAGCTTGGTCCCCGCCCCCATCTGCCCCATCCCACTTCTCTCCCCCTGACTGCCCCCCTCAGAACCCCTGACCCATCCAACTCCCCCGATCCTTGTCCCTTGATGACCCCCCACCCCTAACTGCCCCCCTGGGACACTACTCCCTCTCCAACCCCCCCCCGCTCCTTTTCTCATGACTGCCCCCTCCCGGGACCACACCCCCTAGCCAATCCCCCTGCTCTCTGTCACCTGACTGCCCCGACCCCTATCCACACCCCCACCCCTTAACAGGCCCCCCCAGACTCCCAGGCCTATCCAATCCCTCCTGCTCCCTGTCTTCTGACTGTCCCCACAGAACCTCCACCCCATCCAACCACTCCCTGTCCCCTGACTGCCCCCCGGGACATCCTGCCCCTTATCCAACTCCCGCTGCTCCCTGCCCCCTTACCAGACCACTCAGAGCAGCAGGACTGGCTTACTGGAAAACCTGGGAGGTGGGCGGGTACAAGCCATGCTGCCCATGTGGTGGTGTGGCTGTGGGGGGGGGGGCAGCAGAGGAGGGGCCAAGAGCTAGCCTCCCCAGCTGGGAGCTCAAGGGCTGGGCAGCCTCGCACCTCACTTGGAATTTCTTCGTCCCTCCCCCCCAGGGAGGCACGCCCCCCAGTTTGGGAACCAATGACCTAATCTATTGCCCAATCTATCACAGTGACCAGGACCAGATGCTTCTGGGACAGGTTCAGGAATCCCCAACCAAACCCAAATGCAATGGATTCATTATTAACTGTGGTCTGTTGAGTGGCAGTGTGGTGGGGTGATCTGCATTTTGTATTCTCAAGACTGAACTGAAGATCAGATTACACTAATGCAACAGTTCTCAAACTGTGGGTCGAGACCCCTAAGTGGGTTGTGACATTGTTTTAATGAGGTCACCTGGGCTGGCTTGGACTTGCTCGGGCCTGGGGCCAAAGCTAGAGAATTTCATCCCTGGGCAGTAGGGCTCAGGTTACAGTCCAACTGCCTGGAGCTGAAGCCCTTGGGCTTTGGCTTTTGTCGTCCTGCCCATTAGATGCAACAGGGCTCGGGTGAGCTCAGGTGTCAGTCCCCTCCCACCCCCCATGTAGTAATTTTTGTTGTCAGAAGGGGGTCACAGTGCAATGAAGTTTGAGAACCCCTGCACTAATGTATGCCAGGGAAGAGGAGGATGAGTGGCTTATTCCGATCTGTTTGCTGTAGTCATCGTTAAATACAGACCTGGTACTGACATTTCTTTTCTGGGTCAGCTATAAAATATCTGGCATGCTCTTGTGATTTTTATATCCTTTCTCATTCCTAGTCATAGATTTTGAAGTTGAGCTTTAATAAACACAACAGGAGAAGAAAAGGAAACCTGACACAGGCTACCAAGCAGTGAGTAGCTGACCTACTGCATTACAATGTTGCTACAGTCATATCAGATGAGCCTTGATCTCTAGGCCTGCCACTAACAAGCCATTCATTTCAGTGATATTCTTTTTGCCTTTTCAAGTGGGAAACACTTCAAAGGCTAGATTTATGGCAGCCAGAATCTTTGAGTTTTGCCAGCATATTAGTAAGAGAGTTCAGTTCTGTCTCGCATGCCTGACTTGTAATTAAATCAGTGGGGGTTGTTGTATGTGTTGATCTGGGCACAGAAGATCACAAAGCACTTTCCACACATTAATTGCCTACTTTATGTGAGGTGTGGTCAGTATTAGTTGTCCATATTTTACAAATGAAGAAAGGCCTAGTGATGGCTGTGCTTACACTGAGTCAAGCGGAAATCTAAAAAAAAAAAACCTTGAAAGCCTTGTCTGGCTAGTTCCCTATTCTACTCATTTGACATCACTCTCTTGGAGAGAGACACAATTGTCTCTCTGTGTGTATATGTACGTACGTATACACTCATGAGAAATAAACAGAATCGTGAGCCCATTCTGTGACTCCGTTTTGAGCCAAATTGCTCTTTCCTGTGGTCACTTAAATTTCTTTTTCACATTTTTTCTATTGCTTGAAACAGGCAAGTGTCAAAATTTATCAAAAAGCAGCAGTGAAAAAGCCCCAAAGTAGGACATTACTTAAATGGGCACTAAATGACATTGTAAGTAATTGCAGTGCTTGTCAGAGATCCTGGATTGACAGCACTTGAAAATGAAGCCATCTATTCAGAACACCGTTACAGCATTACAAAGCTCCCTAGTTCATTGCTAACCCCACAGCCTGTCATTCACAGAACTGAACTGGAGTAGCCTGAAGCAAAAACCTCCTTTTCCTCTTCCAAGATCTACATCTCCACTGAGCTTTCTCTGAAAAAATCTCTCTCAGGCATTGTTGTACTCTGAGAACTCCACCAGAGCTAGCAAGTGTAATTGACTGCTGGAATCTTTATCCCCACATCATCTAGCCCTGCTCAGAGGAGATCTAGCCAACGTGGTGGTTAAAATGCCAGCAGCTGGTCTCCATTAGAGCTCCCATGGATTTGAGCACCGGTGCAGCCATCCTGGTTCTGCAGCACTAGGGAGAACTTTTCAGGGAAAGCCCAGCAGAGACAAGTGCTGTTTCCTGAAATGTTTCCCAGCCAGCAAGTGCTGTTTCCTGAAATGCTAGTTCAGTCAGGAATGGGACTGGCTGGCAGGCTTATGATTTGGCAGTTGGGCAAAATCCTTCAGATTAGAGAATTAACAGCAATAGTGGGACTCAGTTGTTGGTATACCCACCCACAAAAGTGTTTTTCCAAGAAATGAAGGCCCAGTTCTGTTGTTAGCTGCCTATGTATGGCTCTCATTGAAGCCGGGGGAGTCAGTCATGTGCAGCCAGTGCAGAATTTTTAAAGCTTTGTCAAATGGCTTCTGAACAACTTCTGTCTCTCGCCATTCTCAGGCTGGACACACATTATTTCAGTCAAAACTACTCAAGATAGTTAAGTCCCAGGCAGACTGCGAAGAGCTACAAAAGGATCTCTCACAACTAGGAGACAGGGCAACAAAATGGCAGATGAAATTCAATGTTGATAAATGCAAAGTAATGCACATTGGAAAACATAAGCCCAGCTATACATATGAAATGATGGGCTCTAAATCTAAACTCAAGAAAGAGATCTTGGAGTCACTGTGGATAGTTCTCTGAAAACATCCACTCAATGTGCAGCGGCAGTCAAAAAGCAAACAGAATGTTGGGAATCCTTAAGAAAGGGGTAGATAATAAGACAGAAAATATTATATTTCCTCTATATAAATCCATGTGCACCCACATCTTGAATACTGAGTGCAGATGTGGTCACTCCATCTCAAAAAAAAAAACCAAAAAAATTGCTATTGGAAAAAGTTCAGAACATGGCTATGAAAATGATTAGGGATATGAAATGTCTTCCGTATGAGGAGAGATTAATAATCCTGGGACTTTTCTTCTTTGAAAATGGACAACTAAGGGGGGATATGATTGAGGTCTATAAAATCATGACTAATTTGGAGAAAGTAAATAAAGAAGTGTTATTTACTCCTTCTCATAGCACAAGAACTTGGGGTCACCCAAATGAAATTAGTGGGCAGCAGGTTTAAAACAAATGAAAGGAAGTCCTTCTTCACACAATGCACAGTCAACCTGTGGAACTCTTTGCCAGAGGATGTTGTGAAGGCCAAGACTATATTAGGGTTCCAAAAAGAAATAGATAAATTCCTGGAGAATAGGTCCATCAATGTCTATTAGCCAGGATGAGCAGGGATGGTGGCCCTAGCCTCTGTTTGCCAGAAGCTGGGAAGGAGCAACAGGGTATGGATCAATTGATGATTACCTGTTATCTTCATTCTCTCTGGGGAACCTGGCATTGGACACTGTTGAAAGACAGAATACTGGGCTAGATGGATCTTTTGTCTGACCCAGTATGGAAGTTCTTATGTTCAGTCATTTCAACAGCACTTTCAACAGGTTGTATGTGTGTTAATTACCCCTTGAGACGTTTCAGTAGAAATAAAAATAATAATGAATCAAACGTGTCCCCGTAGATTGAATCTACAGTACAGCAGGAAGATTGATTTATGGCAGGTGTTCTCAAATTGGGGGTTGTGACCCCTCAGGGGGTCATGAAGTAGTTATATGGGGGTTGTGAGCTGTCAGTTCTGTGAGGCTGATAGGTCCGAGCCCCCTTAAACTAAATCTCCTCCATTTTTAATTTATAAGGAGAGTCACACTCAGAGGCTTGCTGTGTGAAAGGGGATACAAATACAAAAAGTTTGAAAAACCACTGCTTTATGGTTTGTTTTAATTTCAGCTATTTCTAGATAACTTAGCCATATAAATAAAAAATAAATTGGGAAAAGGCATTATGTATTTGGCATGAAATGTGCAGGGTCCTTTCTTCAATTCAGTGAGCCAGGCTTCTCAGAGTCTTCGTAATCAATGTGATGCTCTAAGAACCTCCATTTCTATTGTTAGATGTTCCAAAAAGGGAATGGAAAAAAGTTGTCAGTTATTTCTCTTAATTTCCTTACCTTTTGAAACAGAGACATGATAAATTTGTATCACTGGCTGCAAGTAACAACAAATCTCACATCTTTCTGCCATAGAAATGAGGAGGTATCCTTGAGTAGGAAATAGGATACACTGCACCGTCCTGAGATCTTGAATCTAATTTCTGTGAAGAGGTGAAGTTTGCTGCAAAGAAGTCTTGATAAAGCACCCTCTTCCTGGGCAATTTCCTCCCTTACAGGAATTCATTAGCAAGATATGCAAACCTTTGATACAACCTGTTACAGGAGGTCTCTCTGCAGCATTCCTGCTCCATACGTATCATAGAAGACAAGTTAACATGATTTAATGATTGTAATTTGCCAAGTTTTCCCTGAGCCAGGTTCTAATCGTATGGGTTCCCCAGTGCACTGAAGTAAAAGACCAAGATAATAGGATTCTTATTTTCATCCAGTTGTCTGTGGTTTCACCATGTACATCACAGCTCATTTTTCACAGTTTTGTCTCATCAATTATCTTTTTTTATTTTTTGGTCCTCTTGGTAATGTCTTGCTGCAAGCAGCTCTCTGGGCTGATAGAAATCGACATGCAGCAGAAGCATCAGCGGATTACATTTAATCTGCCAGAATAACCTGCAAAGTGTTGTGTGTTCATGACCATTCATGAAACCATCTTGAAGGTCCAGTCACTTTGATTAGTCTGTGCTAGGTTAAATCACAGGAAGCACCCTAATTACCTATTCTGTGGAAACCAAACAAGAGCAGCTGATGTTATCCGTTGTTTTATTTTTTTCCCTGGCAATGCTGTGTCGTGATCAATTCTCTGTGTGAAGTATCTCGGTTTAACCAGCTTTGGTGAGAATCCTCTGGAATTCCTGTTGAGACCTTGCATTGAGAACAAACAACCCTGACTTGCATGCAGTGGTTAATCTATGCCCTATGTTTTTCCATACATGAGAGAAGGGTAGTGTGATTCAGTGCATTAGAGCAGGAGAGTGGCTGTCAGGACTCAGGGTTTTAAAGCTCGTCTGCCACTGACTTGCTGTGGCATCCTTCATGCCTCAGTTTACTCATTTGTAAAATAGGTCTAGTAGTACTTACTTTTCTAACAGGTGTGTTTTAAGAACTAATGAATATGATGCTTCAATATCCACAAAGCAAAAGGCATTAGGGTAGTTATGATCTAACCCACATGTCAGTGTGTGTTATGTGTCCCCAGTTCACAGAAGCATGGTCTACACTAAGAAATTGGGTCAGTTTAACTGTGCTGGTCAGGGGTGTGAAAAATCAACCCTCCTAAGTGGCATTGTTAAACTGCCCTAAGTCCTCGTGTAGACAGCTCAACGTCAATGGTACCATGGACCTAGCTACCACCTCTCTGTGAGTGGGATTACCTACACTGATGGGAGAACCCGTCGGCGTAAGTAGTGTCTGCACTGAAGCAGGCGCAGCTGTGCCACTGTGGCATTTTAAGTGTAAACAAGCACAGAGATTGTAAGATGGTTAAATACCCCACCTCCTGTCCTACCCTACTGTCTCTCTCTTTCAAGTGTGTAGACTCATGCTTTTAGAACTAGAGATCACTGGTGCCAGCCAGTGTAGCGGCCATCATATTAGTGAGCACTGTACCGTAAAATCATACCACTGTTTGTGAGCAGGGCCGTAGCAACAAAGAACGTGGCCCCCTCCGAACATATGTCCGGGGCCTCTTACAATGCAGAAACTGGAATGCGGTATTTATTCTATACAATATACAGGGTTCATATTATGTATACATAGGCCTACAGTGTACATGTATTCCGTATTTACACAAAGCTCTTCTTTCGAGCCTTGTTCTCCGCAAATTGGTTAATCAGTGCGTCATATCCAGAGATCTGGCAATCTTGTTTTCGACTGAGATAACTGCAAGCACAGAAAGCCTGTCATCTGTCATGGTTGAGCGCAGGATATTCTTCATCAGTTTCATTCTGCTGAAGCTCCTTTCAGCACCAGCGACAGTAACTGGTGTGGTCAGAAGAATTCTGATGCAAATGCAAAGATTCAGATATATCTCCTGAAGGCTGTTCTTGTATATGTACGTTAAAAAATTGTTTGCCGTGACAAGTCCTCTCTCTTTCTCAATGACATAAATAAAACGATTCAATTCCATTAAGAGTTCGTTGGCATCAATGTCTCCCATTTTTCTTCCAAAATTTTTGCTGTGATTCTCCAGTTCATTTTCTCTGTGACACTGTTTCAGGCTGTTAGCGTTATACAGAAATCTAAACAACTTATACCACTCCATGAGTTGGTCAAATCACAACGAAACAGAAGATATGGTCTGATCAGTGAGAACAAGAAAGAACTGCGATCTGAATTTTTCTTCGGCAGAAAGACAACTTGAATCATCAGCACATTCGTAATCAAACATTCTCTTCTTACGTCGCACCCTGGTTTCTGGAAACACCTGCTTAATACCCATATGCTCTGCTATTTCACGTGCATTTGTGACCACAGAGTTATATCCTGTATTTCGATAGTCTTCCAAAAACTTCATTGTAGCACCGACTTCTGCCTGCAGTACGTCAATTGACGCATCTGGTGACTGAATTAATTTGCTGGTTTTATTGACGTGAAATAGTATATCATACCACGTGTACACAGTCAGAACAAAAGCCCATGTAGTAATATGGTCTAAAAGCGCACCGGCTTCTGTTGCTGTATTGCCATCTTTCTTTTCGAGCGCATATTCTCGCAAAGATGACAAAGCATTGCACAATTCTTCAAGGTGATAACGCAATGGCTTCACAGCATCAATCCTCGACTCCAACAAGTGTCCGATAACCCTTTAACAGATATTGGCATATGTTCTTGAAGTATATCCCAAAGTGAAGGTGAAGAAGAAAAGATAAGGTATATTCTGTTAATCAGACCGAAAAGGTCAATGGCATATTTCGATGACTTTGCCGCGTCTGAGATCACAAGATTCCAAGTGTGAGCTCCACATGGTACATACAAGGCATGGTCATTTATTTCTAGCATGTGGGCTTGAACTCCTTTATTCTTTCCTCTCATATTTGCGCCGTTATCATAAGCTTGGCCTCTCATGTCAGCAATGTCTATTCCTAAGTTATTTGCCTTTTCAAGAAACGCTTCCAATAAGCCCTCGCCAGTTGTATCATGAACATCAAGAAAACCAACAAACGCTTCACGAATATTGACACCATCTTCACCGTTGCATTCAACAAAGCGTAACACCACAGACATCTGTTCTTCATGTGACACGTCGGGAGTACAGTTCAAAATAACTGAATAATATTTTGCTTTTTTAAGCTGCGCTACGTTGGCCTCTTGAATGTTACTGGCACAAGTTGAATCAGCTCATTTTGGATTTGTGGACTGAGGTACTGAACATGTGTCTCTGCCTTCTTAATCCTCTGTAAAAGTTCACTGAGGACAGTATCATACTTTGCAAGCAATTCAAACAGTCCCAAAAAGTTGCCATTCGAAGGATCGCTGAGCTTTTCATTACTTCCTCGAAATGCCAAGTTTCTTTCGGACGAGAAAATAACTACGTCAACCATACGTTTGACAACATTTCTCCAGAAATCTCTTTCTTTCAGAAAAGCCTGCAATTCGAGTTGGTCAGTAGATGTACGGTTTACTATGCCTGACCCAAGGTCAAACCATTTCACCATACAGTCTTGATGACCTTTGCCTGTTTCATGCTGCTGAAGTCTTTTTGACAGTGCTTTCCAAGCAGATGTTCCACGACGTAGTGGTATGTCGCCAGTGCCAAATAATTTACAACAAAAACAAAAAATGGCATCTTTCTGAACTGAGTACATTAACCATGAACGTCTTATTTTCTCACCATTTGTCATGGTTCGATAGAAATGAGTACTTGTGAACCTCCGTCTTTCCTCGTTAAATGAAAATTCGTAACTTTCATTCTGCTGCGGTGGGCCACGTGCAACAATGTCACACACTTGCCTGTCCGATATTATAGACGGCCAATCTCCTGGATCATCAGTCAGTGGTTCAGATTCAGATACTTCTTTCCCGGCAGCAGCTGGAATATCTGTCACAGTTTGTTTGGTAGAACAACTGGCTTCACCTTCGACCTCACTTGAAGCACTTCTGGATACTTCTGGATACAATTCGTCGTTGCTAGCGCTGTCTGTTTCATGTGCCTGTACCTGTACGTTGGATTGCAGTGCAAAATATGTTGACAACTTTGGAATTTTCTCAAGTTCCTTCTCGGCATCTTTTGCTGCCTTTCGTTTACTAGCTCCGCTCTTATACATTCTCTTAGACATCACAAAGCACGCTTCTGCTTTGGAAACGATAAAAAACTAAACAACTAAATTAATAACATTTATCCGCCGACCGCCATTATGAACGCAAATACACATTCTTTGAATGGGTCCAACTAAAATTCGAAACTGACCGACAGACAACTGATGTAGCCAATAGCATTATGATGTATCATAATGACTTCACAGTTTTGTCAGTAAAACTGACATGGATTGTGCAATAGCGTCAATAAATGTCACTTACCTAGTTATACCTTACATTTTTTTTGCCACTTTTAGGGGCCCCCTTCCTTGCGGGGCCCCCTCCGGTCGGAGGGTACGGAGGGCGTTCGCTACGCCTCTGTTTGTGAGTTATTTAGTTATTAGAGATCTAACGTAACTCTCTCAGAACAGAGTTCAGGATCACTGGTCTGTCAAACCACTGAACACAGCTATTGATTCTTATGCAGCAGCCAGAGATTATTTATTAAAATGGTAAGTCAAGCAGGTGTTCTGGAAAGCTATCTTTGCTTCGACACAGGCTTCCATTTTATTTCTTTAATATAATGAAGATCTGAACAACAATGGGACTGGAAGTTGCCACAAATTCCATGTGGAAGTTCTGCATGTTCCAACAATTCATTGCCTTGTTTTATTTTCTAAGCCTATGTGGTTTTATGTTATGTTTTTGTGCACCAATGCATTTTAAAGGCTGAAAAAAGTCAATGATCACTTGATCAAATTTCAGCTGACGAGCCAACAGAAGTCCTGGCCTTGAAAAGAGCTGAGCTGAAAAGTGTGTAGTTCCAAGCTGTTACATAATTAAATGATGCACTTGAAAACAGTATTTCAGAGCATTGACTCCATTTTCTCTACCTTGTATGCAAGTAACCCTACCTTCAGTCTACGCCCTAAGATAAAGTGACACACCTACAGGGCTTGGGCCAGATTCTGACTCCCTGGCATTGGTGTAAATCCAGAGTAACTTCTCTGACATCCTGAGACTGAAAGCAGATCTCTTTGGCTCCTTTATGGTCAGGTACTCCTTACTCATAAGACACCCTATCCCTGTCCCCACCACCATCTATTACAGGGATGAGCAAATTTTTTGGCCCAAGGGCCACATCTGGATATGGAAATTGTATGGCGGGCCATGAATGCTCATGAAACTGGGGAGGTGCACTCCGAGGTGGGGCTGGGGATGTGGGGTTGGGGATGCAGGAAGGTGCTCCAGGCTGGGACCAAGGGGTTTGGAGGGCAGGAAAGGGATCAGGGCTGGGACAGGGGGTTGGGGCCTGGGAGGGGGATGGGGTGCAGATTCTGGGCAGCGCTTATCTCAAGCAGCTCCCGGAAGCAGCGGCATGTTGCCTCTCCGGCTCCTGCATAGAGGCATGGCCAGGTGGCTCTGCATGTTGTCCTGTCTGCAGGGCCGTGCTTGAGGCAGAAGTAGCATGCAGAGCCCCATGGCTGCCCCTTCATGTAGGAGCTGGAGTGGGGGGTCATGCCGCTGCTTCCAGGAGCAATGCGGAGTGGGGCCAACCCCTGACCCTGCTTCCTGTCTGGTGCGGGACAAGCCCCAGACCCTGTTCCCCAGCAGGAGCTCAAGGGCCAGATAAAAACCTTTGAAGGGCCAGATGCAGCCCACGGGCTGTAGTTTGCCCACCCCGATCTATTAGAATAGAAATAAATAGAGTTGTGAAAGATGCTGGCCTGACAGTGCTGGAGACTAAGGCCCTATTTATCCAAAGAACAGGTACTGCATGAACAGTGGGAATCCAAGCTTCCTCCACACCCACATAGTCGTGTTCTGAAGGGACCTTTTATTATTCATTTTATTTGCATTTTCAGCTAAATAAGCCAATAGACAATGCGAAATAATAGTTCGTTACATGGTACCAGCTGACTTGCACTTACATAATAATGTGCCTGATCTATGTATAGCACTATAATGATCGTTCCAGTTCTTCTCCCATTGCAATGGCAAAATACCCATTGATTAGTGATAGCAGGATCAGGTCCAATGTGTTCAACGTACTAGATGTCTATTCCCTCAGATGGATGTAGCACACAAGGTTACAGAACAAGGGACAAAGGAGTCAGAAGACAGGAAAAGATTATTTACTAATATTTATATTACAGTAGTGCCTAGGCATTTGCTATTTACTGAGTATCACCAATGTCCAAAAGAGAAAGGGAGAGTCTGAAAAGACTTTTGCAGCTTAAATCCCTTTCGCAGGCAGCATCCACATTTATTACAAATGTGTTTGACGACACTGGGGAAATGAATGGTGTTTGAAAACATGTTAACAAGTTTAATTTAATATGTTTTAGGCACAATTTAGTACCTTGGGTAGACAAATACAATCATGTTGAAAAACATGTTGGCTGGATGTGGTGGACCCTCCGATTGACCGTGACTTGCTGAAGTGATCTCAAAGGTGTTAAATACTAATGTAGACAGAGTTTAAATCGTGCTAGAATGGGTTAGCTCAGAGGTTCTCAGCCTTTTCTTTCTGAGACACCCCAACATGCTATAAAAATTCCATGGCCCTCATGTGACACAACAACAGGTTTTCTGCATATAAAAGCCAGGGCTGGCATTAGAGGGTAGCAAGCAGGGCAATTGCCTGGGCCCACATGCTACAGGCCCCCCTCTCAAGCTACATTGCTCAGGCTTCAGCTTCAGACCCGGGTGGCAGCGTTCAGGGGCCTGGTCTTCGGCTTTCTGCCCTGGGCCCCAGCGAGTCTAATGTTGGCCCTGCTTGGAGGCCCCCCCTGAAACCTGCTCATAGCCCCCTAGGTTGAGAACCACTGAGTTAGCTAACATGTTTTTAAACAAGTACTTTTTCTTTAGTCTAGATGGGGCCAGTGTGAGACTACACATCAATCATTTAAGACACAATTCAGACTTTGCTATAGTCTCCTATGTTTAATCAGTTACTTTAACTACCTTTATCTTCAGCTTTAGGATTTGACTCATCCCTTATAAACTGTGGGTGAAATAGCAGCCATTGAAGTCAATGATGTGAGGCCAGGATTTCACTCCATATGTACTATATTGCTCTTTTATTTCATTCTTGCATTTCTCACACACACCCCAAAGATATTTAACCAAAAAAAAAAAAAAGTTACAGAAAACTTTACATGTGAAAATATGCCATGGCTAAGATGGATATTGCAGGCCACAAGAAGGAGCCAATAAGACTGAGAGACAGGATGGGATTTTCAGAGGTACCTAAGTGACTTAGGTGCATGAGTCCTACTGGAAGTCAGGGAGACTTGTTCTCCTAAATCACTGAGGTGCTTTTGAAAATCCCCTTCCCCCACCAATTCCTCCTCTGCTTCCATTTTTCTCCAATTTTATCTTATATATTGTCTGCATTTACATAGTCTGTCTTAATATCTTTCCTGCCTTTGTGTTGTATTCCTTATGTTTAAAAGATTGCAAGGATTTTCATGAACCTGGTGCAGAATTTACCAAATCTGACACAATTAACAATATACAATTGGTGGCAGGAGGAGACGTTTTTGGAATATTAACAAGAAATTTGCTATAATTGCAGATTCACAATATGTGATGACAATGGACATAGACACTATTGTGTTCAATGACCTCTCAGGGAGACAAAGCATAAATACAAAGGGGTTTGTGTAAGCCCTTAAGGGTTTTAGGACATACATTGTATGTCCAAGATGACAATACTTAAATGGCCCTATGGACATATGCCAAACACCCGGATTATCCATCAACAGAAACTCTAAGAGCATGGCCCCTGGGATTTCCTTGGAAAGTAGAGCAATTGGGGGAGGGGAATTCTTAGCACTAATTTAAAACATGTCTACTTTAAATATGAAAATAAGCCTGACTTTTATTCAGGAGAGCTGACAACAGAAAAGCACAAATATTTCTTATTTTAGCCTGGGCAGTCTGAGAGAGCAAAGTTTTTCCTTACTTGTAAATTTCTTTTCTCTGAGAATTAGGCTGCATCTGTACTGGCAAATACGGGAGCTGTAATTCACCATGGGTGCAGTTCTACCTGTGGAAGCAGGGTTCACATGGGATCCATTGTTTTTACTCCCAGTGGAGTCAGGCAATAGGGCAATAAACACATCTGAACCCTGTTTACACTATGCCTTCCACCATAGCTACCCATAGTGAACTGGACTTGCATCAGTGCTGAGTTACTAGTCCCATTTTTGCAGTGCGGACAAAGCCTCAGCAGGGCCGGCTTTAGGCCAATTCCACCAATTCCCCCAAATCGGGCCCCGCGCCCAGTGGCAGGGCCGCCGGGCGGTGGGGGGGCAAGTCATTGAGAATCCCTTCCCTGGTGAGAGGCTCCTTTTCAATTTTTACTCACCCAGCACTGCGCCGGGTCTTCTGCAGCACTTTGGCCGCGGGTCCTTCACTCGCTCCGGGTCTTCGGCAGCACTTCAGTGGCAGATCCTTCAGTGCCGCTGAAGACCCAGAGCGAGTGAAGGACCCGCCGCCGAAAACTAGGAGTGCCACCCGGTCAGTACAGGCCCCACATGTTTTTTTAAGCGTGGTTTGGGTTTTTTTTTTTTGGTCATCCCTGCCGGGGCCCCATCAGAACTGTTTGAATTGGGCCCCGCACTTGCTAAAGCTGGCCCTGAGCCTCAGTATTTGCTGCTCCTACCCGGGGGGCGGGGGGCAGCAGTGCCTGACAGCTCTAGCTCCCCACTATCAAGTGGGACCAGGATGAGGGAGGGAACTCACCTGGCAACTTCCTGCTACAGAGCGAGTTCTGCTCAGACTAATAGAATGGTGACAGTGTGGAGGAGGAGGCAGGAGTCAAGTCAGTGCACCCAGCTGTGGACTGACCTGTGTGGAGGAGGGCTGGCCCTTGCTGGAGTATCTGAGGCCTGCTGGGAAAGAGTCTGCGTAGGAATGAGAACACACAAGCATTTCCCTCCAGGGAATGCACTGGGAGATGGCAGGGGTGCCACATTGGTTGTAGAGGTGGCTTTCTTTTCCCATCTACCATCTTGAATGACTGTCAATTCCCAGTGTGCAGGAAAGAGCACTGCACACAATGAATGAAGGTGCAGGCAGAGGCTGAACAGGAGGTGGATTAGAGGCAGAAAGGATCTGAGCAGAAGGGAGTTTAGAAAAAGGATGAAGTGTCATTTTGCTGAGGGAAGCATAAGGAACTCCCAGCTGCCAGGGCCGGCTTACAGGCAGGGCAGTCTGGAGTAGTGAAATTTGCTGCTCCCCGATAATTGGAATCTAGCAGCCTTTAAGTGACTGTCATGGAGGGAATCAGCCCACCCACTGTGTTGTAGGCTTATCAGACTGTGGGTCAAATTCTGCTCTGCTCCATCATGCCTTCACACAATGGAATGAGTCTGGATTTATACCAGCATAAGAGTAGAAATTGTCCCACTCTGTGTTAGTAGACAGGATACATACAGTTACTGATCCCAACTTCCTAACCTCTGTACAGCATGTACTCAGCATCATGCACACAGTGAGGAATCCATTCTGTGCCATAGCAGGCTAGCACTGAAGACAGACAGGGAATTGGGGTGTGCGTGTAGTACAAGGCCTTGTATGGCTACATAGGTCGTAGTGGCTTAAGCCCAGCCTTACCTGGAAGCCGAGGAATGAATCAGATCATGAACAGATACAAACCTTCTCTAAGTTTGGAACTGTGCTTTTGGTTTAGGACAGCACTGCTTAGAAGATGATTTCTTGTTTGTATGATCTGTCATTAAGGGCAATTTCAAGGAACCATTCACTTTCCTCAGTAGTAAATAAAAAGTTCTTATGGTCTGATCATTAACAATATCAAACTCCTGTTGCCAGTGGTCTACAAACTGACTTAAAAAATGTATTTGAGGCTTCTCAGCTGTTCATAACTCTGGTGGAAATGAGTAGGTTAAAATTCTCAGCTTGCCAAAATCATGAATTTTCCATACCTGTGATTGACATTAGCACTTGTATTCAGTTTTGTAGCCATGTTGGTCCCAGGACATTAGAGAGATAAGGTGGTTAAGGTGATATCTTTTATTGGAACAGCTTCTGTGTTGCTCAAGAGCTTGTCTGTCTCACCAAGATAAAGAAACAGGAAGTCAAATCAGAAAGTTGCTGGAATATTTAGAAAGCATTTAGATTTTACCATGTGACACAAGTGCGAATTAGAGTGTTGACAGCTGACAAGGTTCCCTGGGAGAACGGCCGAGCACATGCCTTGAATCCTGAGTAGGCTGCTGAATGATAGGTAACCAGCAGGGAGGATTTTTGGGAAAACTTCTAGGGGACAAAACAGTGGATAAAGGAGAATGTATAGGCAGAGCATATTTGGATTTTTAAAAAGCCTTTGTCAAAAGTCTTTCACAAGAGGCTACTGAAGAAATTGGGGAGTCTGGGGAGAAAAGCAAGGTTCTGACATGGATTAGACTGTCTAAAATACAAAAAATTCAAGAGTGGGAATAAATGGTCTATTTTCAGCCTGGCTACAGGTTAACAGTTGGGTCCCCCAAGGATCCATACTAGAGCAGGTGATGTTTAATATACCCAGACATAAACTGAATAAGAGAGCAAACAGTGAATTGGCAACATTTGAAGATGACACAAAATTTAGGTAACTCAAAATTAGAGAAGACTGAGAGGCACTTTAGAGGGGCTTACCAAAGATATATGAAATGATGGCTGATGAATTTCACTATTTAGTACAGTAATTCTTATTGGAAGGAATAGTATGAACTACTTGCACATGTTGCTAGGTTATAAATTAGCAGTAAGCACTCAGGAAAAGACCTGGGATTCATTGTTTACAGCTCAACAAAAACCTTTGCTCAATGTTCAGCAGCAGTCAAAAAAGCAAACAAGACGCTGGGGTGTATAAAAATGGAATAGAAAATAATACTGAACATATTGTAATGCAATTATGTAAATGGACAATATGCTTTTGCCTGGAATACTCTGTTCCAGTCACTGCTCCCCATCCTCCAAAAAGAAAAATATAGCAAAAATAGAAGAGATCCAAAGACAGATGAGGAAAATGATTTTAGGTGTAGAAAGACTTCCACGTGAAGAGATTAGTATGATGTTTTGGGGATCACCCAGACCAGTAAGGGGTCTGGCACTGCGTGCCCTGTAATCTTGGGTGCCTTTATGCTGTGCAACTTTGGTTCACACCACTGAGCCCAGTAGCTAGACCACAAGCACAATGCCTCACCCAGGCTTCCACCATCCTAGTTACTCGTTTCAGGGTGACACCAACAGCCCTTCCAATCCAGAGTATCCCCAAATCAGTCCTCCCTGAATTATCAGACACTGCCTGTTCTCCTTTGGTTCATCACCCCTGAAAGCATGAACCATGCCCCCCAGACACCAGCTTACTTTGGCACACACACTCCACAGATTTTGCACAATAGAGATCTGCTTGGAATGAAAATAAATAAAAAGCTTGTTTAATAGAAATAGTACGGAAGAACAAGTTACATAGAAAATAAATGTAAAGAGGTATCCTTGGGCTTTACACTTTCATATTAGGTAAAATCCCTTTTCTAATACAAGTTACCTACCGTCTTTGAACAGTTTCCCAGCATACCCCCTAGCTTAGCGGGGATCTAGCGTTTCAGAGACAGCCTCCCACTTTGAGGCTCCATTTCTGGATAAAATACTCTCAGACACCAATGTGCGTTTAAAAGGCTTTTCCCTCTCTTTTTTTTCCTCACTCCATGGTGACTCTGGTGGAAATAGGGTGAACAGATGTCCTGATTTTTGGGTCTTTTTCTTATACAAGCTCCTATTATCCCCCACCCCATCCCGATTTTTCTCACTTGCTGTCTGGTCACCCTATGTGGAAGTCCCCTCATAAACTGAGAACTAGGACGTCTCAATATCATTCCATTAACTCTAATGGTCCACCATTTTCTCTTCCTGGCTGGACAATGGGTCATTACTTAGAGCTGATTTTGTGTAAACAACTGGCTTGGACACGATATCCCTCTGTACTGTGAGGTATAGTAAAAATTGTAGTACAGGTTATGAGCGCAGCTTTCTGTATTCATAGGTTCATAACCACAGTCTGTATACATCTAATAATGACCATCAAGTTCAGAACATTACAAGTTTTCATAAAAGACCTTACTCAGCACACTTTTACAGTACAATAATACAGTATGCAATCAGTTGGTTCAACTGCTCATTTAGGAGATTTAAACCTTGGGGTGTGTAGATGCTAATTGTTACAATTAGATTAACTTCAGTGGAGAGATGAAGAAGGGGGACCATGACAGAAATGTATAAAATATTGACTAGTATACCATAAAATTTGTCAGGTGCTTTTCTTTACCTTTCCTCAGAAAACAAGAACAAGGAAACAGTCAAAGAAATTGAAAGCTAAATTTAAAACTCACAGTAGGAACTTATTGATTTTACATCTCACATTATCAACCTGTAGCACTCATTGCTGTGAGATATCAGACTTTATGTGTATTTCTACACGGTGATTAAAAAAACCCACAGTACCAAGTCTCAGAGTCTGGGTCAGCTGACTCAGGCTTGCGGGGCTAAAAAATTCAGTGTAGATATTAGAGCTCAGGCTGGAGGCGGGACTTTGAGATCCTCTTTGCTCCTGGGGTCTCCGAGGCTGGGCTCCGTTTGAGCTCGAACATCTGTTACACTAATAAAATAATACCAACAGGATCTTATAAGAGAGGTAAGGAAAAGCCCAGGTTTATTGTAAATACAGAGAAAGAGAGAAATCAGGATATGCAGTTTAATATTATTTCACTACTATTCCTTATTTATTTACACACTTATTCATACAAGTTCTGCAGTTGTTATAGTTACCAGCTTAGATGTTGTTCATGGTAGAGTAGCCTGGCCAGGTAGCCTACGCATGAGGAGGGGAGCAGAGTCCTTGTCAGATGTGCATCTGATGCTCCTGGAGGATGGTTGCAGAACCGGACTCCAAGTTCCTGAGTTTTTGGTTCTGTTTTTATAGGATTTTGTCCTTATACAAGTCTATGGGAATTGCTTCATCCCACTGATGTTTGTTTGAGATGATTATCAAACAGCAGGTGGCACATCCCTGATGACTGAATGTCTGAGTGTTATCTTGTTCTTTGGAGTGTTCAGCCCTGAGGGGGAGCACTGGGTGGATTCCAGTTTGCCCTCTGGGGGTCATCTGGTTGTTCCCACTTGATGCCTTCTGCCTTCAATGGATACTGCAATCCTAGGCTGGGACCTCCCTGATCATTCATGTAAACCAAGCATTCATTCACATACATTCCTTCTTTTAATTACATTAACATACATAGCAAACAAGTTAAAAACTGTGTTCTGTTTGGAAGAACAATTACACTTGTTTTTGAGAACAGACTTTCTGTCTCAAGATGTGTTAACACAATTAGCAGTTTGGCCTTGCACGTTTCTTACAGACTGGTTATACACATACACTTTATGGTTCTATATATACTTTGTAGTATAAAAATTTCATGATATGGTCCAACACACCTACACTGGAGTTTTATATCCCCACGGCCCGAGCCCCATGACCCCGAGTCAGCTGACCCGGGCCAGCCACAGCCATGAAGTGGGTCTTTTATCACAATGTGAATGTATCCTAAGAGCTTTGCAGGATTCAAAATGATTAGACAGTTATGTGGATAATGAGAATTTACCCACAATTGTATTAACTATGCTAAAACTATATAAGAGATACAAACCTTCATGCTTCAGGTCATATGCCTCCAACCGAGAAGGGAAAGGAAAATCTTTTGCTCTGGGCAGTTTCTTCCATAGTTGTTATACTTCAGAGGAAAGTGAATTATATTGTCTATTATAGGAGACCGAATTCTGGATTAGGCAGACCACAATGGCCTGATGGTATTCTATGGGAAATGAAACCTACAGATGCCCTAGCTATGCGCTTAACAGAGAACTTGTATTTATTATAATAATTAACATTGACAATTATAAATGGAACAGACTGTTGAGATATTATTCAGATCTATCCAACTGCTTAAGTAAAAGGCAAATTCTCTACAAAATCTCTGTAAACACCAAGGGAGATTGAATCACCCATTAAAATTGATGGGCCTCTCTGTGTCTCTTCTTATCAGTATCAGTTTATAACAGTGGCTGGAACCGCACACTTCAGAGCAAGATGTGAACTTCCCCAGAATTTGGGGGTGGGTGGATGCATGTTTGCATTGGGGTTTTATTCTGGTTCATCTGTAGGTTATAACAGCAGTAATGACCTTGGTACAGGGCACCTCCTATAGACCAATGCCAGCAGGCTTTCTTTGGCCATTGATTCCTCCCAGGTGGTCATTAATCCCCAGAAGTGTATTGCACCTCAGTTGTTACTGCTTAATTAACCCTATAATGGCTACACTTGTTAAAGCTACAGCTTTCATGTCTTATCCCCTGTTAGCTCTATTATAAACCATCTCATTCTGCAAACAGGTCTTATTTTCCAAGAGGCACAGCAGATTATAATCTACCAATTACATCCCAATTACTGGAAATAAGAATATAGTATAAATATGTAAAATGAAATTCCATACAGTTGAGGACAGTGCAGTAACCATTTTTTAAATGACAGAGCCCTGATTTTTGTGAGCACTCCAGTTGGTCTTAAAAAACTCCCTAGGAATCCATGGTAATACTGAGAAGTACCAACTTTCAAAATGCATCTTTGAAGGCTCCCTTTGGATGCCAGCCCTGGTTTGCTGAATGTTTGAGAGTATTTGACCTTGTGGATCTCGGCCATCCTCAGATAGAGACTGCAAACAAAGGAACGTCTGGATGAGAATTTTTTCTGAACCCTCTAGTGAATGAAGGGAAACATCTATAGGCGCAAAGAGCAGGAAATAGTATGTCATAATACATTTAGCAAGTGAAAATGCAAACCACAGAAATTATATATTATGAAAAATATTAAGATTGCACAGTCAAGCACTCAGAAGTTAGGAAATGCCACAGTTAGGTTGCCCGTGCAATCTTAATTTGGCCTCCTTGTGCGTATGCATTATGATAGTCTTTAATGACATGATCACACTAATTTTTCCACATGACCCTTTCCTCGTTCAGTGTACAGGATGGATGGAGCTCACTTAATGAGGCATGGGGAGATTAAAGTCAAAAGTATCCACTAATTTTAAGTGCCCAATTTGAGACACCCAAGACCTGATTTTTCAGAGTATTTACCATTATGTGGCACTTCATATATTCACAGCACAGCTTCAATTGACTTCAGTTGCAGTGGCGAGTGCTTAGCATTTCTGCAAACCAGACTCTGGGGTCTCAAGGCACACACCCAGAAAATCAGGAATACACAGTTAGTGGCCATCTGTGAAAAATTAGGTTTACATTTCTGGGCTAGTATCACAGAGGAAGGGATAGAGTCTAGTTCTCTAGGGAAGCATTCAATCTACCCATAAGAACATCCTTTCTTTCCCTGAAATCCCCTGACTCATTCACCACACTTCCAATGACTTACCCAATTGCAGCCTGCACTTAGTGGCTCCTGCCCCTAGTTGAGGGAGTGGGCCTTTAGTTTTGAGCAGGTCTAGACATGCTTGTCCCACTCCCATAGCACACATCTTCCAAACCTACAGCCATACCAGACTGAAGAATGCACCTGATATCAGAAGCTAAAAAGTCCCAGCCTGTTGAGTACTTGGAAGGGAGACACCTGGGAATCGTGGATGCTGTAGGCAGCAAACACTTTTCAATTTCTGCACCAAATGAAGCAAGGGTTCCACAGACAGCAAACTCCTGTAGTATGCAACCCTGATTCATTCCCAGAGCAGGGACAATGTATGCAGCAGCAGGTCTGTGAACAAAATAGTATGTGATTTTGTACTTAAAAACTCTATCAGTGTGTATATGCACCAAGGGACCAAATAAAGGTTGCACAGGCTCTGAGTTTTGGTGTCTGCATCTGGCACAGCCTGTAGTTGCCCAGAGCTGCAGTTGCTAGGAAAGTCCTGCTCAGTCCTGAACTGGAGCATGCCCACTGCAGATGAAACATTTGGGAAATTTAGCTGCAGGTGTCTACTAATCATGTGTGAACTGCACTTTTTCAAAGTTTATAACTTGGCCAGATTTGGGCAGATTTTTACAGGGACAGGAAAAGGCCCATCCCTAACATAAAAGTCACCCACTGCCAAATCTCAAGTCCCTGCTCCAAAGCATGAGGGCCCCAGAGCTTTTCAGATAAAAGGTTACCAGAATTTTTTAACATAGGCAAAACAATGTTTTCCATTAGTTTTGATTTCAGAAATGGCAGAACCATTTTGGCTGAAATTTTCCAAACTATTTTGACCCGAGGCAGACACACAACATGGAAAATTTCAGCCTGACCTTTTATAAGCTTGAAAAAGTTACAAGCAACCTTTATTATGTGAAATATTGAGGAATCCTAATAATAGGCAGTGCCACCCACCCTGGTTATAACATATGGTGAGGAGGATAAATAACTTCTATAGGCTGGGAAGCTATTGAATGTTAAGAGCCAGTGAACATACTTCGAGGAGGTGGAGGGACTATCTTGGCTTCTCCTCTACCCTGGAAAATTCTAAGAACACAGTCAATTTGAAATCTAGGCCTCAGTTTTAGAAGCTAATTCATGCAGATGGACCCTGAGGCCGATACCAATTAATTGCTGGGATCAGGGATTAAGAGCATGAATTACTTCTGTATGAGACCTATAAAGAAGGCCTGAAAGGTATTTTATTTTAAAGCTTTGTCTATTTGTATTTAACATTAAAATGTCAGGTCCCACTTAGGCTTGCAAAACTGGGGAACTAGAGAAAGGGATCTGATGCCCATCCAGAAGTGAGCTCCCTACAGGCAGACCCCTGCACCTGTATGGAGTAGCAGGTTCAGGGCCCAGAAGAGTGAAAAATAAGCAACTGAAATATTAAGAGAGGTGGGAGATTTATAGCCATTTTTAAAACTCTTTGCTTTTAGCTTGATTTTGCAAACACCTATTTTTATATATATATATAATTTTTTTCTGAATACAACAAATATACCAAACTACTAGAGTCCTCATAATACCCAAAGGAAATTAAGAGGATTAGGAGAAAGGGAGGAGAAAGGGGAGCGCCATACCTCTCTGCAGGGTCTGTGTTAATCGTAGACCTCTAAAAAGTCAGCCCAAATTACTTTGAATTTTTCAGGCATTTTTTCCCTTGCAGAATGCCAGTTGTTTGTTAGCTCCAAGATCAGCCATATCACTGGGCCAGGCATCGATATTTGCTGTGGATTGACTTTTCCATTTTTTGCAAGATTAATTTTTTTAGTGACCAAAGTTGCACATTGGAACCATGCTGCCTTATTACTGGATAATTTCCCTCAAGAATGTAGCTTAAGTGGGAGGGCTCCAACATCCAATTGGTCCTTTGACCTACATCATACCAGAAATTTTTGACAGAGGGGCACTCCCAAAACATGTGAGCTAATGTAGCAACAAGGGAGTTACATTTCCAACAGCAGTCAGTATTTGTGAGGCCCATTATCATTAGCCTATACAGGGAATAGTATATTCTTTTGACACCCATTTACTTTCAGTGAGCAATTAATATTCTGAAGAAGGGGAGTTAAAGACTGAGCACTCCCACTCCTCCAATTAATGAGGTAGAGCTCATAATAGACGTGCACTGAGACTTCCAAGTCATCCAAGCAAAGCCAAGGACAAAGTGATTCCTGCTATTCCAAGACATTCCTGATATTTTTAAAGTCAATAATAATAAGAAAAAAAACTTTAATCCTGCTTTTCTTTCCCCCTCCAAATAAACAAATAAACCCCAAACCAAACTGTAGCGAGGCGGTGTGGCTCCCCTCCCCCTCAGGGAGGGTCGAGCCCAGTCAGTCACCCATGGGGCAGGGCCGCTGGGCGGAAGTCCCGCCCCTCAGAGGGTCAGGCGGCGACCCGGAAGAATAAAAGCCGGGCCCCAGCCTTCAGTTGCAGGTCTACCACCAGCAGGAGCAGACGTGTCTGCCGACGCCTGTAGCTGGGAGACTGCCCAAGCCAGAGGCCGAGACCAGGAGCTGCCAGAGCGTCCCCGCGGTCGATACGACGAGGAGCCACCGGAGCGTTCTCGAGGCCGCGATGACGAGGAGCTGCCAGAGCTGCCTCGCCCCTACTGCGGCCCAGAGGAGCCCCCAGACCAGGCTTGGCCCGCATTCCCGGAAATATTACTGGACCTGCCGCCCAGCCCAGACTGGGAGGAACCGATGGTTCTGGACGTCCCCGGAACGGAGGCCCTGGAACAGGTAGGAGTAGAGGGGGAGGTAGGAAGTAGCCCGGGGACACCTGACTCCAGTCAGGCTGCAGAGCTAACCTTGCCAATGTCAGTGTGTTTCGGTCAGGACCCCCACTGACCACCAGTAGCAGTGACAGCCGCTACCAGGGCTCCGGGCTCGAACGCAGAGGAGTGG
Organism: Gopherus flavomarginatus; assembly: GCF_025201925.1. Classification (NCBI taxonomy): domain Eukaryota; kingdom Metazoa; phylum Chordata; order Testudines; family Testudinidae; genus Gopherus; species Gopherus flavomarginatus. The sequence continues at coordinate 28,810,256 of NC_066622.1, forward strand.
GTGGGCCTGCGTTCCCCCTGCCACCTGTATCGAGGTGGCAGACTCCCCTTCTCTCCGGCCTAAGGTCAAGGGCTCTGCCCTGCCCCAAAGGGCCAGAGCTGATTGTAACTGTGTTTGGTGCCCTGCCCGAACCAAGGGCTGGGCCCCTTTTGACTTTGCCACTGCTCTGCCCTGCCCCAAAGGGCCAGAGCTGACTGTAACTGCAGGGACAGACCTCCCCCTGGGGCAGGACCGCGGGCCCGAGGAGCGGCCCCCGGGAACGACAGTGAGGCCGGTGTGGCTCCCCTCCCCCTCAGTGAGGGTCGAGCCCCGGCAGAACCCGTCTACAACTGGTACCAGAAGTGGGGATGTCGAACCCCTTGCCCCTGTGAGAAGGGGCTGGTAGAAGGATGCTAGTGCAGCCGGTGTCCCCAGGACCGGAAACATGGATGTCGAACGGCTGTTGCAGCTGCTGGCAGAGAGCCAGGAGCAGCAGCAACAGCGAGATGCCGCCCACCTCCAGCAGCAACAACAGCAACATGCCGCTCCGTTGGAGCACCAGCAGCAACTCATCCAGCAACTCGGGGGCCAGCTACAGACGCTTCTCGGGCCCACCGCCCGATTCGCTGACGGGGCCACGGGGGAGGACCCCGTGGGTCCCCGGCTGCTGGCGCCCCTGCGCCTGACCAAGATGGGCCCGGGGGATGACCCTGAGGCCTTCTTGGTCACCTTTGAGCACGTGGCCCTGGTCGCAGGATGGGCCCAAGCCCAATGGGCCACCCTTATGGCCCCGTATTTAACCGGACCCACCCAGCTGGCCTACCGTGGATTGGCCATGGAAGACGTCAAGGATTGTGATCGGGTGAAGGCGGCGGTCCTCGATGCCTTGGACGTCAGCCCCGAAACCTTCCGACAACGGTTCCGGGGCCAGACCTACCCGACCGGCGCCTGTCCCCGCTTAATTGCACAAGGCCTGAAAGAGGTCTGCTGCCGCCAGAAACCCATATGGCGGAGGAAGTGACCAAGCAGGTGGTCCTAGAACAATTTGTACACATCCTGCCGGCTCGAGGAAGGGCCTGGGTACTCTGCCACCGGCCTGCCACCCTGGGGGCAGCAGTCTCCCTGATGGAGGATTTCCTCGCGGCGGAGGCTCCCGTGGGGCCGGCCTTCCAGCCACCCGCCCCGGGGCCCGACCAAAATCGCGGAGGCAGGAGAATATCTGCCCTGCTTGGGCCGCGGCGGCCGAGCCACGGACAGGACCCCGGGCCGGCACCTCGAACCCAACGCTTGGAGCCTGGCCCGCAAGCGGGTTCGGGGACCTCCCCCACAGGTCTGTCGGAGCCCCGCCGAAGCCCCCGTAGCCCTCGGGCCACCGGTCCCCAGCGCGGGTACTCGGAAATCGGACCTTGATTTAGATGTGGGAGGGCCTGCCACTTACAATGGGACTGCCCTGAGATGGAGTGTGACTTTGGGCAGGTCTGCGCAGGAGAAGGCCGGGCCCAGCGACCCCAGCCCCCCAAGCCCATGGTCCCGGTACTCGTTGGGGACCAAGCCGCCACGGCCCTGGTCGACTCAGACTGTGGTCAAACATTGGTCCGTCAGGCCCTGGGGCCCCCGATAGACCCCGGGCTGGGGCCTATTCACTTGCAATGCATCCACGGAGATGTTTGGCCCTACCCAAGTGCTCGGGCCCGGCTGACTGTCAACGGCCTCACTCGGTCACTGATTGTCGGCGTGGCCCCTCGACTGGCCTATCCTTTCATCTTGGGACGCGACTGGCCCACCTTGGAAGGGCTCCTTCGGTCTGTACTGGCCCCAGCGGCCGAGTCCCCGGAACCCCCGGTGGAAACCGAGACGGACACCGAGGAAGCAGGACTAGAAACCCCAGGGGCCGAGGGGTCAATCGAAGGAGCTCCCCCTGCACTCCGCTTTGACATGGACTTCTGCCGGGACCAGCGGGCCGACCCCACTCTCCGACGGGCCTACGAGCAGCTTGTGGCAATTGATGAGTCCGTTATCGACCCCGGTCGGGCTACGCAGTGGCCCCACTTTGAGCTCCACCGGGACCGGCTTTATCAGGTGGAGCGGGACCCCCGCATACAAGAACCGCGGATGCAACTCCTCGTGCCCCGATGCCATCGGCGGGCCGTAATTAGCTTGGCCCACGATATACCAGCCGTGGGCCACCTGGGATATGAGAAGACCCTGGCCCGGATTCGGGCTCGGTTCTACTGACTGACGGAGAGGTGAAGCAATACTGCAACTCCTGCCCAGGGTGTCAGTTGGCCGCCTCAGCCTGGATACCTCAGGCACCCTTGGTCCCCATGCCGCTAATTGAAACTCCGTTTGAGCGCGTCGCCATGGACTTGGTAGGCCCGCTTCCCCGGAGCGCGGCAGGTTTTCAATACGTCCTGGTCCTGATCGACTATGCCTCCCGGTTTCCGGAGGCCATCCCCCTGCGGAACATCACGGCCCGGACCATCGCGGCCGAACTAGTGAAGGTATTTGCCTGCGTGGGATTGCCTAAGGAGATCTTAACGGACCAGGGCACTAATTTCACATCCAGGTTGCTAAACCAAGTCTGCCGACTCCTGGGGGTAAAACAACTGCGTACCTCCATCTACCACCTCCAAACTGACTGATTGGTAGAGCAGTTCAACCGGACCCTCAAGGGCATGCTGAGAAGGTTCCCGCCAGACGAACTAAGCCATTGGAACCAACTCCTCCCACCTCTACTCCTCGCTGTCCGGGAGGTCCCCCAGGCGTCGACCAAATTCTCCCCCTTTGAGCTCCTATACGGACGGAGGCCTCGGGGCCTCCTGGACCTGATGAAGGAGACATGGGAGCAGTCGGCCTCCCCGACCCAGGGGCTGTCATAAACAGATAGCTAAGGGTTAATGTCTCTTTCACCTGAAGCACCTGACCAGAGGACCAATCAGGAAACCGGATTTTTTCAACTTTGGGTGGAGGCAATTGTGTGTCTGAGTCTTTGTCTGCCTGCCTGCTTTCTCTGAGCTTTGGAGAAGCAGTTTCTACTTTCTAGTCTTCTGTTTCTAAGTGTAAGGACAAAGAGATCAGATAGTAAGTTATATGGTTTCTTTTCTTTGGTATTTGCATGAATATAAGTGCTGGAGTGCTTTGATTTGTATTCTTTTTGAATAAGGCTGTTTATTCAATATTCTTTTAAGCAATTGACCCTGTATTATATCATCTAAATACAGAGAGAACATTTGTATGTATTTTTCTTTCTTTTTATATAAAGCTTTCTTTTAAGACCTGTTGGAGTTTTTCTTTACTTCAGGGAAATTGAGTCTGTACTCACCAGGGAATTGGTGGGAGGAAGAAATCAAGGGGAGATCTGTGTGTTGGATTGCTAGCCTGATTTTGCATTCCCTCTGGGGGAATAGGAAAGTACTTTTTGTTTCCAGGATTGGGAACAGAGAGGGAGATTCACTCTGTTTGGATTCACAGAGCTTGTGTCTGTGTATCTCTCCAGGAGCACCTGGAGGGGGGAAGGGAAAAAGGATTATTTCCCTTTGTTGTGAGACTCAAGGGATTTGGGTCTTGGGGTCCCCAGGGAAGGTTTTTCAGGGGGACCAGAGTGCCCCAAAACACTCTAATTTTTTGGGTGGTGGCAGCAAGTACCAGGTCCAAGCTGGTCACTAAGCTTGGAGGTTTTCATGCTAACCCCCATATTTTGGACGCTAAGGTCCAAATCTGGGATTAAGGTTATACCACCTCCAAACTGACTGATTGGTAGAGCAGTTCAACCGGACCCTCAAGGGCATGCTGAGAAGGTTCCCGCCAGACGAACTAAGCCATTGGAACCAACTCCTCCCGCCTCTACTCCTCGCTGTCCGGGAGGTCCCCCAGGCGTCGACCAAATTCTCCCCCTTTGAGCTCCTATGCGGACGGAGGCCTCGGGGCCTCCTGGACCTGACGAAGGAGACATGGGAGCAGTCGGCCTCCCCGACCCAGGGGCTCCTCCAGTACGTCCTCCGGCTGCGAGAGCGCCTAACGCAGGCGGGGACCCTCATGCGGGAGAACCTAAAGGCAGCCCAGGGGAGGCAGGAGCGAAGCTATAACCAAGGCTCGCGCGTGCGGGAATTTGGCCCTGGAGACCGGGTTCTGCTGCTCCTGCCCTCCAGCGAGTCAAAATTGTTGGCCCGGTGGCAGGGCTCCTACGAGATACTCCAGAGAGTGGGGCCCGTTAACTACGAGATTTGCCAACCAGGTCGCCGGAAGGAGAAGCAACTATACCACATCAATCTGCTGAAACCGTGGTGTGACTGAGAGGGCCTGCTAATCGACCCATGCCCGCCGGAGTTAGAACTAGGTCCGGAAGTAGCCCAGACGGAGGAGGTGACGGAAGCCGCGCTGGGGAGCGCCCTGACGGCCGAGCAACATCAGCAGGCCAAGTGTCTCCTGCGGGCCTTCCGATGGACCTTCACAGCACTACCGGGCTGCACGACTGCCACCTGTCACATGGTCCAAACTGAACCAGGGAAGGTCGTGCGGGAGACCACCCGGCCGATACCGTACCGAATGTGCCAGGCAGTGGAGGAAGAGGTGCAGGCCATGCTGGCCCTGGGGGTCATTGAACCTTCCCGGAGCGACTGGCGCAGCCCGGTGGTCCTAGTACCCAAGCCTGACGGCTCCCGGCGCTTCTGCGTAGACTTTCGGAAAGTTAATGCCATATCCCGTTTCGATGCCTACCCGATGCCCTGGGTCGATGAGCTGCTCGGCCGCCTCGGGGAGGCCCCAGGGCCGTAGCAACAAAGAACGTGGCCCCCTCCGAACATATGTCCGAGGCCCCTTACAATGCAGAAACTGGAATGCGGTATTTATTTTATACAATATACAGGGTTCATATTATGTATACATAGGCCTACAGTGTACATGTATTCCGTATTTACGCAAAGCGCTTCTTTCGAGCCTTGTTCTCTGCAAATTGGTTAATCAATGCGTCATAGTCCAGAGATCTGGCAATCTCGTTTTCAATTGAGAGAACTGCAAGCGCAGAAAGCCTGTCATCTGTCATGGTTGAGCGCAGGATATTCTTGATCAGTTTCATTCTGCTGAAGCTCCTTTCAGCACCAGTGACAGTAACTGGTGTGGTCAGAAGAATTCTGATGCAAATGCAAAGATTCGGATATATCTCCTGAAGGCTGTTCTTGTATATGTACGGTTGTCAGGAAAACCGACATGGATTGTGCAATAGTGTCAATAAATGTCACTTACCTAGTTATACCTTACATTTTTTTTGCCACTTTTAGGGGCCCCCTTCCTTGCGGGGCCCCCTCCGGTCGGAGGGTACGGAGGGCGCTCGCTACGCCTCTGGGAGGCCCGGTATATCACCACGCTGGACCTCAGCAACGGGTACTGGCAAATCCTGCTTGAGGAGACATCCAAAGAAAAGACCGCCTTTGCCACTCCGTCCGTATTGTACCAGTTCACCAGGATGCCTTTCGGTCTCCAGGGGGCCCCCGCGACCTTTCAGCGGCTCATGGATCACCTCTTGCGACCGCACCAGGAGTATGCAGCCGCTTACCTGGATGATGTTGTGATCTACAGCCGCTGCTGGGACGACCACCTGACCCAGCTCGCGGCGGTCCTCCAAACCCTTCGACAGGGAGGGTTGACAGCGAACCCCAAGAAGTGCCGGATAGCCTGGGAAGAGACTACTTACCTCGGCTATACCGTCAGGCAGGGGCAGGTGAAGCCCCTCTTGGGAAAGTACAGGCCCTAGTGGAATGCCCCACCTCAACAACAAAGCAGCAGGTTCGGCGCTTCCTGGGGCTCGTGGGATACTATCGGCGGTTTATTCCCCATTTCGCGTCCACCGCAGCCCCTCTGACCGAGCTACTAACGAAGAACAGCCCTCGAACGGTGCAATGGACCCCCAAGTGTGAGGCAGCCTTCAGAACGCTGCGCAGCTGCTTGTGCCGAGAACTGGTTCTGTACAGCCCCGACTTTGACAAGCCCTTCATCCTCCAAACGGATGCGTCTGACGTCGGCTTAGGGGCCGTCTTGTCCCAAGAGGGGGACGGAGGTGATCATCCCGTATTGTATCTCAGTCGGAAACTGTTCCCCCAGGAGCGGAACTATGCAACGGTTGAAAAGGAGGCCCTCGCGGTCAAGTGGGCCTGCGAGGCCCTTCAGTTCTTCCTCTTGGGTGGCCCGTTCACCCTCGTTACGGACCACGCCCCCCTTCAATGGCTTATGAGGATGAAGGACAACAATGCCCGCATCATGCGCTGGTATTTGGCCTTGCAGCCCTATGCGTTCACCATCCAGCATAGGGCGGGCAAGGACCATGCCAACGCGGATTTCCTGTCCCGCCTCGAGGAGATGGGACAGCCCATCCCCGACAGGCGGGGGCCGGACTTGAGGGGGGGGTGTGTGTAGTGAGGCGGTGTGGCTCCCCTCCCCCTCAGGGAGGGTCGAGCCCCGTCAGTCACCCACGCGGGCGGGGCCGCTGGGCGGAAGTTCCGCCCCTCAGATGATCAGGCGGCGACCCAGAAGAATAAAAGCCGGGCCCCAGCCTTCAGTTGCAGGTCTGCCACCGGCAGGAGCAGACGTGTCTGCCAAAGCCCGTAGCTGGGAGACTGCCCAAGCCAGAGGCCGAGACCAGGAGCTGCCAGAGTGTCCCCGCGGTCGATACGACGAGGAGCCACCGGAGCGTTGTCGAGGCCACGACGACGAGGAGCTGCCAGAGCTGCCTTGCCCCTACTACGGCCCAGAGGAGCCCCCAGACCAGGCTTGGCCCGCATTCCCGGAAATATTACTGGACCTGCCGCGCAGCCCGGACTGGGAGGAACCGATGGTTCTGAACGTCCCCGGAACGGAGGCCCTGGAACAGGTAGGAGTAGAGGGGGAGGTAGGAGGTAGCCTGGGGGCACCTGATTCCAGTTAGGCTGCAGAGCTAACTTTGTCAGGACCCCCACTGACCACCGGTTGCGGTGACAGCCGCTACCGGGGCCCCGGGCTGGAACGCAGAGGAGTGGGTGGGCTTGCGTTCCCCCTGCCACCCGTATCCGGGTGGCAGACTCCCCCTCTCTCCGACCTAAGGTCAAGGGCTCTGCCCTGCCCCAAAGGGCCAGAGCTGATTGTAACTGTGTTTGGTGCCCCGCCCAAACCAAGGGCTGGGCCCCTTTTGACTTTGCCACTGCTCTGCCCTGCCCCAAAGGGCCAGAGCTGACTGTAACTGCAGGGACAGACCTCCCCCCGGGGCAGGACCGTGGGCCCGAGGAGCGGCCCCCGGGAACGACAGTGAGGCCGGTGTGGCTCCCCTCCCCCTCAGAGTGGGTCGAGCCCCGGCGGAACCCGTCTACACAAACTAAAAAACATTCAGCTCATTTTTGAACATTACAAAGAAGCAAAAAACATCACAAGGCCAATTGGAAAGAAAATACATAAATATCTTTTGCCAGTAACATTTAACTCAGTAGTGTCCCTTTTATTCTCTGCTTGTGGGGCCAGTCCCAGTGCTGGGACAATGTTAACATACTACAAACTGAGTGAAATGCAATCTGAGACAAGGTAGATGAGGTAATATTTTATTGGACCAACTTCCGTTGATGTGAGAGGAAAAACTTTTGAGTTTACACAGAGCTCTTCTTTAGGAAATGCAATCTGGCAGCTAAAATCTTTCATTGTCATTCAGCCCAGTCACATGCAACATGTATGATCTGCCCTGATTGAGGTCACTAGCACACCAGTTGTTAGTTAAACCTTCATGAATTTACACTGTGTCTAGGGTTGCGGAGCCTCCAGGAATTAAAGATTAATCTTTAATTAAAGATTGTCATGTGATGAAACCTCCAGGAATACGTCCAACCAAAACTGGCAATCCTAACTGTGTCTGTATCAGCTCTGCTAACCCCTTGCACTATCTGCATTTGTGCAATAATTTGAAGACATTGGTATTGTCTCAAGACTCCTGTGCAGTTACTTGCTCTGTTGCTCCCCCTTCAAATTAGAATGGTGTGGTCTTAAAGGCCCTTTTTTTATAGGTCACATAAGAGAGTGAGGGTAAAGGATTGACACAAGGGTGTGGGGGGTAAAGCATTGTGATCATTGCCTAGTCTGAGATCACTAAGACCCTTAGAGACTGGAGTCTAGTTTCACAGCAAGCATTCCCTACATCTTGGTTTGTTTTTTTAAGAAGATCAGGGTTGGAAGGGACCTCAGGAGGTCATCTAGTCCCACCCCCTGCTCAAAGCAGGACTAATCCCAGATAAATTTTTGCCCCAGATCCTTAAATGGCCCCCTCAAGGACTGAACTCACTACTGTGGGCTTAGCAGGCCAATGCTCAAACCACTGAGCTATCCCTCCCCCATTTCAGCTTGTTGCAAGGAGGTTGCCTTTTCTCCCCTTCAAACTCAGGGTTTGGCTGCTGTAAGGTAGTAAATGGACTGTCTCTCAAGGAAAGAAGGATCAGGATTTAAGTGGCAATATTCAAAGGGGAAGGCCATGCAGACATGAGTGCTTAATTTCACAGGTTACCCTAAAGGATTGTCTGTTAAGAGTGGTGCAGCTAAACTCCAAATTGGTTTTTAAAACCATGGTAATGGGAGCCATTGGTGGTAATTCATGATGACCTGACTCAACTCTTTGTGCAGCAGTTTGCCTGAGAGATGATTGGGGTCACTCTGAGTCAACTGGCAGCTTCAAGAATAGAGAGCTATGCGCCTTTCCGGAGGTCGTCTTGAAAATCTGTGTGAAGACACCCAGAATACTTCAATGAGGAGCACTTTAGAAATACATGTTATATGGGCAATAAACTGTTAAAAATGACACCTCACAAATCAGATTTTTTATTTGGTAGGGGATAAAGAAAGCCTGTGATTAGTTGCAACCCTATACTTACCCTTACAGCAAGAGCGTCCACAGCTGTGCCAATTTGTTCTGCTCTTTCAAGCCACAATAAGCATAATGAAATTGACAGTCTTTTTTGCTGAGCATTAGCAGAGAGCTAGGAGAAACGTCAATTCCCCTTGAAGGCCTGGCCTTTTGCACAATCATTCCGACTCAAGTTCTAAATTTTGTACATCGAGAGATTTTAGATGTTTTGAAAAATATTGCTTTTTTCCACAGAACATTGTCGTTAGGCTCAGGGCTAAAAATGCAAAATAGTTTTTAAAAATATTTTTAAATATACATTTTATTGGTGTATAAGTGACTAATTTGCTTAAATTTACTGCTTTAGCTTAAGTTTAAACTGGTTTGGATGTTTGGCAAATAAATAGGATGTAGTTTAAAATATGTTTATTTTAACTTTGTGCCTAAAACACCATGCTGAGTTCTCTGTGCGGTATTTGTGTAGGGAAAAACTATAGTAGTATATTAGTTGAGGCCAGTATTTTCAAAAGGGTTTATTAATTTTGTGTGCCTAGGTGCCCAACTGGAGGCCCCAGAGCCTGTTTTTCAGACATGTTGAGCTCCTGCAGCTCCCAACACAGAATCTTTAGAAACAATTCACAAATCCAGATCCAGTTTAATTTCCCCCCTCCCCCTCTACCCCGCATGCACACTTCAGGGGAGTGGTTCTCTTTTTACTTACACTGTAAATTGGAATCTCTCTATGAAAATCAGTAGAGTTACACTGGTGAAAAAGAAAAAAATCAGACTGCAGGTGTTCAGACTACCCTTTATAACGTGGTAAAAAGGAAGCAAAAGAACCCTCTGTACTTTACAAATAATCAGGGCTGTCGATTTAATTGCAGTTAATTCACTCGATTAACTCAAAAAAATTAAATGCGATTAAAAAAATTAATCGCAATGAATCACACTGTTAAACAATAGCATACCAATTGAAATGTATTAAATAGTTTTGGGCATTTTTCTACATTTTCAAATATATTGATTTTTATGACAACACAGAATACAAAGTGTACAGTGCTCACTTTATATTATTTTTGATTACACATATTTGCACTGTAAAAATGATAAATAAAAGAAACAGTATTTTTCAATTCACCTCATACAAGTACTGTAGTGCAATCTCTGTCGTGAAAGTGTAACTTACAAATGTAGATTTTTTTTTGTTACATAACTGCATTCAAAAAACAAAATAATGTAAAACTTTAGTGCCTACAAGTCCACTCAGTACTATTTCTTGTTCAGCCAATCACTAAGAGAAACAAGTTTGTTTACATTTGCAGGAGATAATGCTTGCCCTCTTTTTGTTTACAATGTCACGTGAAAGTGAGAACAGGAGTTCACATGGCACTTTGGTAGCTGGTGTTGCAAGGTATTTACGTGCCAGATATGCTAAACATTCGTATGCCCCTTCATGCTTCAGCCACCATTCTATGTTAATTAAATTTGTGACCTAATTCCTTGGGGGAGAATTGTATGTTCCCTGTTCTGTTTTACCTGCATTCTGCCATATATTTCATCTTATAGCAGTCTCGGATGATGACCCAGCACATGTCGTTTGATTTACAAACACTGTTACTGCAGATTTGACAAAATGCAAAGAAGGTACCAATGTGAGATTCTAAAAATAGCTACAGCACTCAACCCAAAGTTTAAGAATCTGAAGTATTGTCCAAAATCTGAGAGGGACAAGGTGTGGAGCATGCTTTCAGAACTCTTAAAAGAGCAACACTCCGTTGTGGAAATTACAGAATCCGAACAACCAAAAAAGAAAATCAACTTCTGCTGGTGACATCTGACTCAGATGATGAAAATGAACATGCGTTGGTCCGCTCTGCTTTGGATCATATTGAGCAGAACCCATCATCAGTTTGGACGCATGTCCTCTGGAATAGTGGTTGAAACATGAAGGAATGTATGAATCTTTAGCGCATCTGACATGTAAATAAGTTGCAACACCAGTTACAACAGTGCCATGAGAACACCTGTTATCACTTTCAGGTGACATTGTAAACAAGAAGTGGGCACCATTATCTCCTACAAAAGTAACCAAACTTGTTTGTCTGAGCAATTGGCTGAAGTAGGACTGAGTGGACTTGTAGGCTCTAAAGTTTTACATTGTTTTATTTTTGAATGCAGTTATTTTTTGTACATAATTCAACATTTGTAAGTTCAACTTTCATGATAAAGAGATTGCACTACAGGACTTGTATTAGGTGAATTGAAAATACTATTTCTTTTGTTTTTTACAATGCAACTATTTGTAATAAAAATGAATAGAAAGTGAGCACTGTATACTTTGTATTCTGTGTTGTAATTGAAATCAATCTATTTGAAAATGTAGTAACACATCCAAAAATATTTAAATAAATGGTACTCTATTATCATTTAACAGTGCGATTAATCGCAATTAATTTTTTTAATCGCCTGACAGCCCTACAAATAATAGATCAAACTGACTGTCCACTAGAGGGAACTCTTATTCAATCTGAGTTAAGTAGATTATGCAATACCTTCCTTTGGAGCCAAAGGGAAATGTTACACAAGCTTGTGGGCCAAAAAGGTTCCTTCTTCAGATACCATGTTATCTGCGTTCTTGACTTTCTCTGCCAGCCTGTAGGAACATGTCCAGTCATTAGGGAGCAGTACACAAGTGTACTGAAGGGGAACGTAACTAAGAAGGTGGCCCCCACTTAACAGATTTCAACCCGCTATTATGTTTTTGTTCTTACATTTTGTTATGGAAAGTAGATGCTGAGGGTCTCAAGAGAAAAGTGGTCATGCACATGAAGCGTTGGATTGGGAAAGACAAGGAGGGAGATAGATCAATGGAAACTGAATAGAAGATTATCGGGACTCTACCTTCGCTAATCTAGTCAGGTTCTTATGCTACACTCATCACTATAAAATCTGAGCACTGACTACTTCCATTGTCTCCATCTTTCTTCCTTCCTCTGTTCAATTATCTCCTCTTTGTTCCTTCCTTCCTCTTTCCCCATATTGAAAAAAATTAGTGTACAAACACTTTCTTCTTCTGGTTCTTGCTGATGCTCCCAGGCCCTTGGTCTCCATTCTGCTGAGTAGGGAGGCACTTCTTTTCAGCTAATGACAGAAGAGGCTGCTTCTCAAACACAGAAGGATGCCAGCAACCTTGTAGCAGCACCTCTAATGGCAATAAGGTCTGAGTTTAAGAAAAAGGATAGAATGTGCACAACGGAATGAATGTCATGCTCATGCTTGACAGCATTTCAGTGTTTGCATCACAGGTTTGTGGGTTAGCAACATGCAGATCCTTAAAACAAGAACGTGCAAAATGGCTCACAAGGCCCTATATAATCTTTCTCCCACCTTTGTTTTCTGCTCCCATTTCCCCTTCTCTTTCCTATCCTTTGGCTTTAGCGCTTCAGCCAGTGGTTCTCAGCCTATGGGCCTCTTGCGACCCAATCAGCACACAGCCACGGCCGGCGCTTCCATTTAGGCAACCTAGGCAATCGCCTAGGGCGCCAGGATTATTGGGGGGCGGCAGGCAGCTCTGGTGGACCTGCCACAGGCATTCCTGCGGACGGTCCGCTGGTCCTGCGGCTCCGGTGGACCTCCCGCCGACACACCTGCGGCAGCTCCACCAGAGCCGCGGGACCGGCGCGCGGGGCAGCGAAATGGCCGTGCGCCTAGGGTGCCAAAAACACTGGCGCCGGTCCTGCACACAGCTGCAGCCCATGTGACATCCTCAGGGCCACACAGGTAGTATATATTGTGTAGATGCACACAGGGAGCTGCATATGTGGCCTGCAATGGTAAATAGATTGAGAACCACTGGCTTCAGCCATCTCTGCCTCCTACTCAGAATTATACTTTCTATCATGCTGCCCTGACCTCTTCTGAACAATCTGTGTTCCTATACTTCAATTCCTTTCCCCGCCCTTATAATCGCTCCTAAACCCGCAGCTCTTTGAACAATCCCTCTTCCCTTTGTCTCTTCATTAGTCATCTCCACACCCTCTCTTCCCTCAAAGGTGTCTGGTCTTGTGTAACTTCATTCTTAAATGCTTTTGTGCCAGGGATGCCAGACAATGTGTCTTATTTTATGTATGAGAGATGATTAAATTAACACTGCACTTTATAAATGGTTTTTAATCACATCTTAGATACGACAGCCAAAAGACTGTTGAATTAATGATGATAGACCTAAAGAAAAGAATTATTTCACAATTTTACCTTTAGTAACGTTTTAATAAAGGTTATTTTTGTTCAAAACCTGCAATGAAAATAAGCCCCCTAACAACTGTGACATTTCAGGCTGGATTTATTCTAGGAAAGAAAACTATGATTGTGCAGGCAAGATGCTACATTAGGTTTATTACCATAAAATAATTTGCTCTGCTGCTGATATAATAGAGAGAAAGCAAAATCCAAGTGAGATTGTGGAAGAGCAGGCCCAAGACATCTATTACCTTTGTGACTGGTACTGCTGTCTATCAAAGGTAACCTTGCTTTTACTGCTGCCTTTTCTGTAGTTAGAGGCAGATCAGTTATGCGTTAAGAGAGCCTAAATTTACTATAGAGGAGATTCCAGTAATAGGCTGAAAATGTTACCTAATGCTTTAAGTACAGGAGCTAAAACATGTCCTATTTAAGGTTACAAAACATGAACAAGGTTACATAGCATGCAGTGAAATATTTTAAGTGGGATATAAAGAATGTAAACATATAGGAAAAGAGATCACAATAGGAAGCTAATCAAGACAAGCTTTGTTGACAAAGCTGCAATGAGAGAGATAGGGGCTAGATACAACTATTTACTGTCAGGCTAACATAGAGTCTTTAAAAGAGAAGTTTGCCTGACAGACTATTAGGTGAAAGGAGGAAAGGGTGAGCAGCATAAAGGAAATGGTAGGTAACAAACTCCAATACCCTTAAGTCTAGCTGCGTTTTGCTACAGTTTCATCAAGAGCTCAATGTGTCTGTCAGAAGGAAAAGAATGGAACATTTGATCAGCGTTTGCTCCCTGCATCACACTGGTTTCTACTAAGAATATTTTGCCATTCATCGTTACTTTATCAGAACTGTAAATAATTTGTTAGAACATGAGCTCTTGAACCAGAGATGGTTGTGGGGCAGAGGTGTAATCTCTCATTTAGATTTCTTCAAGGGATACCTCACAAATCTCAGTTATTTTTTCTCTTTAAATCAGAGCATGAATGCCAGAAATAACAACAACAAAATTATGAAAATTGCCCAAAATGTTGCTGGTTTTTCATCAAAATTTTGAAAAATTCATAAATCTCAGCCAGCCTTACTCAAAGTGCAAACTGGTCGCTGGCATGGAAAACCTGTCACAGTGATTTATGGCATTTATAGTGCCCTCTCTCACACTTACATTCCAATAGCTTTAAAATTTCCTCTTTAATGCACTGTGGATGATGGGGGAGGGAGGATTCAGCTACAATGTGCCTGATTTAATTTGTGTCAAGGGGCCCTTCTGCCTCCCTCCAGGTGGTCTGCTGAAAGAAGCTGTGGAGAAGGAAAGAGATATCTGTTATTTTGTATGAAAATGGTATGTACCTCAGTTTACCTGCTAGCTATTATTCTGGCTGATTGCATGGAGTGAAATCAATGGAGGGCATAAGGCAGAAACACACAGGAAATGAAACGATAGGTCTCTCTAGGCAGAGTTCCAGAATTCTTAAGAGAACAGTGGGTGAGCTAGTCCTAGGGAAATCACTGCCTGCCTCTTGCCAGCCTGGTTAACAGGCCTATTTTTCTAAGGCCATAGAGAGCCTAAGATTGGAAAAAAAACCACTATGCCATTAAACTCTGGCCTAGAGACAAAAAGGGAAAGGGGCAAAAGCTGGCAGCAATGGCTCTGGAAGAGATGCTGGTGGGAGAGACATGGGGAGGGGAAGAGGGAAATTGCAAGAGCAGAGTCTCTCGCTCCCTACTCAGTTATATTATAGGCAGAGCCTATGGCAGGGCCATGGAACTCAGGCAGGGAGTCTGCAGAATGGACTTGATACAGCTGAGCTTGCCTAAGCATTGGGAGAGGTGATAAGCAGCATGCAAGCCCCAGGCCTGTTGTGGGTTTAACCCTTTCCCCCTACTTGCTGTGTGCTTTTGGGTGAATGGGCAATAGTCTGTTTGGAAGGAAACATTACTCAGAGGATGATCACAGGTGCAGCTCCTCCCTGAGCCTTCACACACACACTGCCCTCAAACCCCTCAACCCAGGGACCCCTTCCCCAGTCATTCTGATGTCCTTACGCCCTGGCTTGTGTGCCCTATGCTGCTCTATGGAGAGTGAATGTTGACCATCTCTCAGTCTTGGGGCATCTGTGTTTAAACAAAAAGCTCTGTGAGACCCTGCAAAACTGATCAACTTGTTCACTGAATCCAAGCAGTTAACCTGCATAAGAAATGACTGTGCTAATAATACCTTTCTTCTTGCCTTTGTACTTACTGTCCAGAAGGAAGCATATTTTGCTGCTTCTGCAATCCATTAACTTCTTTCTACTTCACAGTTGGGTGCTATTTTCCTTCAGGGGAGAATCACAAAATAAACACACTTCAAATAATGAAAACTCTCTACCCCATTAATGGCTGTTTTTTGAGTTGTGCCTTTAGGGGGAGATTTTCAAATCCTCCTTTGTACCTTTGCAAATCTTCCCCTTAGCACTCTTCAGTGGAGCTATGTTGATTTACGGCAGCTGAGAATTTGGCCCTATGTACCTTTTCCTATGAGGACTTGGGCTCATCACCTGAAGAGTTACCTGCAGACAATATTGTACAATAATGGAGAGAGATGCACACTAGCAGTGGCATGGATTCCCCCCTTCTTTCCCCTATTGTGAATGTGACATTACAGCTGCAGTTTTTCAGATGAGAGATTTAAATCATGGTCCCATCTATCTAGCTCTGGTAGAAATTAAAGGTCCTATGGTAGTTTTCAGCAATATGTGTTTACAGTGGTTAAAGCAAAGGGCTCTGATTTTTGTCTGGGGTCACGAGGACTACCACAATATAAATAATAACAACTGGTAACTGCAGTGTCTTTATCAACATTCCTCACAATTGAACAGGAGCTAATGTTTTTGAGTGAGCTAATGGTGAGAAGATAGTGACCACTTTCCTTAGAGTTACTGTACAGTTATTTATATAGGCCATTGTGCTAGATACAAAATCTTTCCCTCCAAGAAGTGCCGTGTCCTGTACAGAAAGGAAGGGAGGTATAGCCTCTGCCTCAAAGAGCTTACAGGCAGTGAGTAAGTTCCTAACTGTCAGGGTAGTTAAAAACTGGAATAGATTGCCTAGGGAAGTTGTGGAATCTCCATCTCTGGAGATATTTAAGAGTAGGTTAGATAAACATCTATTAGGGATGGTCTAGACAGTATTTGGTCCTGCCATGAGGACAGGGGACTGGATTTGATGACCTCTCGAGGTCCCTTCCAGTCCTAGAGTCTATGAGTCTATGAGTACCTACTAATGTCAAGTATTTTGGGATACATTATTTGAGAGCTGCTATGAAAGTACAGGGTTCTGCACTTAGGATGGAAGAATCCCATGCACTGCTACAGATGAGGGACCGAGTGGCTAGGCAACAGTTCTGCAGAAAAGGACCTAGGGGTTACAGTGGATGAAAAGCTGGATATGAGTCAACAGTGTGTGTGACCTTGTTGCCAAGAAGGCTAACAGCATTTTGGGCTGTATAAGTAGGGACACTACCAGCAGATTGAGAGGCGTGACCATTCCCCTCTATTCGACATTGGTGAGGCCTCATCTGGAGTACTGTGTCCAGTTTGGGGCCCCACACTACAAGAAGGATGTGGAAAAATTGGAAAGAGTCCAGCAGAGGGCAACAAAAATGATTAGGGGGCTGGAGCATGACTTATGAGGAGAGGCTGAGGGAACTGGGATTGTTTAGTCTGCAAAAGAGAAGGATGAGGGGGGATTTGATAGCTGCTTTCAACTACCTGAAAGGGAGTTCCAAAGAGGATGGATCTAGACTGGTCTCAGTGGTACCAGGTGACAGAACAAGGAGTAATGGTCTCAAGTTGCAGTGAGGGAGGTTTAG
Source organism: Gopherus flavomarginatus (assembly GCF_025201925.1). Classification (NCBI taxonomy): domain Eukaryota; kingdom Metazoa; phylum Chordata; order Testudines; family Testudinidae; genus Gopherus; species Gopherus flavomarginatus. The sequence continues at coordinate 28,827,184 of NC_066622.1, forward strand.
GTTGGATATTAGGAAAAGCTTTTTCACTAGGAGGATGGTGAAGCACTGGAATGGGTTACCTAAGGAGATGGTGGAATCTTCTTCCTTAGAGGTGTTTAAGGTCAGGCTTGACAGAGCCCTGGCTGGGATGATTTAGTTGGGGATTGGTCCTGCTTTGAGCAGGGGGTTGGACTAGATGACCTCCTGAGGTCCCTTCCAACCCTGATATTCTATGAAACCAAGTTCTATCCTAGTTTTTTAAATTGTTTAAATATTATTTGAGTATTAATTCATTGTTGTGAATAATGTTGTCTAATGATTAAAACAGGGAACTGGGAATTAAAGCTTTTGGGTTCTTTTCCCAGCTCTGCTATTGATGCAGCTAGATTTAAAATAATGGCCCTTACTTTTGTATGCCTCCATTTATGGGTGCTTATATTTCTATTCACTACATGTAGGGGTTGTTCAGGAGCTAAAGTTCCCATTGGCTTCAGCACCTCTGAAAAATCAGGCACCCAAAAAACTGAGGCACCTAAAATCAGTGGCCATTCCTGAAAACTTCCTCTACAGAGGCAAAATAGGTATAATAAACTTAGCCTCAAATGGGTGTTTTGTGGCTTTGAAATCCTTAGCTAAAAGATGTTAACACAAATGCAAAGCATTCTTCTTATTAAATCATTTATTTTCAAAGCCTTTTTTTCTTTCAACCACCAGCATTCCTTCAGTTAGACACCCGAAAGCAGCTCCACAAAATTCTGACTCATCTTTTCCAAAGCTGGCAGCATTGCAAAATATGCTTAATGGCAATTCACAAAAATAGATTCCTTATCGACACTTTTTAATGGAGAAAGACTAGTGTAACAGACAAAATGAACTATACAGAGAAGCAAAATATACATCAAGTGCTGTCAACTGCACAAAGTAAATACACCGAAAGAAAACAGTTTCTAATCTTTCACTTACTTTAATTTTTAGGAGTCCCTTGTAATAATAGAGGTTACATTTTTAGACAGACAGTAATTTTTAAGTTGATGGTGTGCCTTTAAATTAAATGCCAAGATAGCTACAAAATGAGTGTGTGTTTTTCTGAGAAGAGTCAGAGTGGGAAGCATCTTCACTGGGTCAGGAGAAACATTAAGGAACCCTGTGCAAACACAGTTCCAGCTAATCTGGATTGCAATAGGAAGCTTGATGCTGCAGATACTTGGGGAAGTAATTTTACTCATGTGAAGTCCCTTTAAGTTATTCATCTGCATAAGTGGTTGCAGGAACTGGCCTATGGTTTGACTAGCCTCCCTGGATATGGCCGAGCAGTTTTAGGTTGATGCTTCTAGTCTAAATTTCATTCTGTGTAGTCCCAGCTATCCTCTGTCTTTCCTACTGAGGCTAGAACATATTTTAAATAGTGATTTGCCCACCCAAATGGTTAGAAACTGGTTTATTTCTTTTTAAATGTTGATTTCTCTTGCACTATAATTACATCAAAAATTAAAATCCATTGCATTCTTGCAGCTCTTATAAAGGAGCTACTTGATCAGATGGATGAATAAAACATGCTGTGAAAGCACATCTGTCCTTATAGCAACAGACAGACTGATTTTGTCCCTATGGGACAAATAACTAATGACCAGGACTATTATGCTAATGTGGCGTAAGTGTGAGAATGATAAATAGACTGCAATGTTCTGATTAACACCCAGGTTACCAGAGGCTACATCTTCAAACAGCAGGCACCAGGGTCACAGCTTGTTCACTTCAAACACCAGCACACAACTGATTGCAATTCTACAGCAGTAGCACTTTCATAACCACCTGTAAGAGAAAGAATCAAAGCTGACAGGCCCACAATGATCTGTATGAACCCTTGCGGTGAGTCATGAACATATGAGTTGGGGTGTGAACAGAAAGAACTGTCTTTAGGCTCTGCCTCACAAGATGAAACATGAATATTTACTGTTGTTATGCTCAATTTTACCTGTGCATGGGAGTTTTAATGCGTCTTTGCATTGACTAAAGAGAGGGAGAGGTCATTTGCATGGAGCAGAGGGAAAGAACATGACTGTAGATTGGGCAGGTTTCAGGGTGGTAGCTGTGTTAGTCTGTATCAGCAAAAACACCGAGGAGTCCTTGTGGCGCATTAGAGACTAACACATTTATTTGGGCATAAGCAGTAAACTGGTAAGGAGAGAAAACAGACCGAAGCCAAGATTTCAAAGTGACTAGTGATTTTGGGTGCCCAACCAAACAGCTACCATCTGAAAACCAGGTTCCTCTGAGGTAACCAAATTAGTCAGTCACCCCAAATCAAAGTCATTGAAAAATACCTGCATGTGGAGTCTTTTTGTAGTGATTAATATGCTGATGTTGGTGCTTAGGTACCACTGTAATGGGCACCTTAGTGAGGGAAAGCAGATTCATGTCAGATTATTTAGAACAAATCATCCTTTCCCTATGGCCTAAGTTTGTTTTTTTGACTGTCTCTGTGGAATAGTGATAGAAGCTGCACTTACCTTGCTCCTCAGTGACACACTCAAGCCATCGTTATTATTTGGGGGGAGGGATAGCTCAGTGGTTTGAGCATTGGCTTGCTAAACCCAGCGTTGTGAGTTCAATCCTTGAGGGAGCCACTTAAGGATTTGGGGCAAAATCAGTACTTAGTCCTGCTAGTGAAGGTAGGGGGCTGGACTCTATGACCTTTCTAGTTCTAGCAGATAGGATATCTCCATTAATTTATTATTTGTAATACAGCACCTAGGCACCCCAGTCATGCACCAGAACCCTAGTGTGCTAGATGCTGTACAAACGCAGAACAAAAAGACCCCAAGATGTTTGGAGCGTGACAGCAAGAGCACTGATTTGTTGTGTTTATTGCTGAACTGTAGCCTTCTGCAAGAGAAGACACAGTATTGAAAAGATCTTATGCAGACTGGGAAGAAATGAAACTTGGAACAGCAAAGCATATGGCTTTTAGTGAAGCATTAATAAATGCTACATGCTTTGCTCTAAAAAAATTAACACTCCGAGCAGCTTTGAGGAAAGACAACAACAAAATTAGATGCAATAAACTAACACACAACCCATGTGCCTTTGTCAAATGCAATTACCTGGCTGAGCTGGGGCATGTATACAATATTTGGGTCATAGGTGTAATCTGGAAATAATTAGGGAGTATGCTGATGATTATTTTCTTGGCATCACATGTCACATGCAGGCTGTCGCTTATGGTATTGCTTTTTGTCTGTAGGTCTCTATTGTAGTAATAGGCTATAATTTCCATATAATTTGCAATCATTAGCTGCTGTAAGTACATTAGACATTCCAGGAAAAGAACCTTTTAACATTTCTTTTTGCATGTGTCATATATGGAATGACAGTAGCCATATAATAATGTGTGTTTGGCTCATGACGTCTGGGCAGGGTGAGGTGGTGTGTAGCAGGTGTTGGACTTAGGGGGGGTGAAGGTATCCATGATAGTTATAGAAGATGATGGGAGTAGCATGACTGCCCATTGCTGCCTTCCAGCCCATTCACTGCAAAAACAAATACATGCCTCTTCAGATAAAATGCTGTATGTCGCCTATCATTTTGACAGCCCATTAGATGTCCTGCCACTGAAAGACAGGAAAAGTCTCACTCCACTTTCATATGCTTCTTAGACCCTGTGGCTATTCTATTTCAACACCACTAATGACATATGTTGTGCTCAGGTTGAACAATGAGTACACTTTGTAATATTTCTATTCCTTACATTCTACTGAAGCTTTACCCACTGCGTTCTCTCTTTGCATAGACTGGCAATTTTTTCTTATAAGGCATTCACATTTTAGTCTAATTGCTTGGTAAATTGCATGCCTAAGCAGTGCTGGTTGTATTGAAAACACTTTTCCAACCAGTGCTGGGAATACAGCTTTAATGTGCTCCATTCTCTTTTCAGTTGACACTGAACATATTTCCAAGACCCTATCATTTTATACAGCTATTAAATAAGATTTTAAAACATTCTAGTCCGCTTTTTAAGGCCAAAGTTGACTAATTGGCTAGACAAGCTTTTATTACACTGCGGACAATGCAGCAAACAATTGTAGACCAACTAAGCACCCCCTATGGCATATCTTCTGCAGTGCAGGAAAAAAGGCCCATGACTTGACTCAGCAAAGATCTAGTGAAGATGCACTGCTGCTTTTATGCTGTTTCCAGGCCCAGATTATGACTTGCCAGTGTTTCGCCATGAACAGAAGGGAAGCTTGAGAGGAACATGCAGGCTCAGAAAGACTCATTGTGAAGCTGAACTGAAGTTGATTACAATAATACTGAAACAGTCACTCACAGGGATTGTCTACCTGAGAAAGTTGCATGGATATAAAACTTAAATCAGCTTCTTGATTGACATAGTTAAACCAGTGCAAAAGAGTGAGAGAATATTCTTCTTTTGTAATAAGGCCTGATCTACACTTAAAACTGATCTACACTTAAAACCAATATAGCACTTTTTTATAGCACTTGTCAGCACCACAATGAGGATCTTCACTTACAAAGAATACAAATATGATCTACATGTGCTCTCCCCAACAGGAAGTGACACAGCTACTAAAACACACACCACCCAAGCTGTGACCAACAATCCTGGGCAAACCAAATGATAGTGCACACATGCGAAGCACCTGATGCAGCACAGCCATTTGTGCACAAGTCATTCCTTGTGGTATCTGAGTCATCTTCACTGTCCTATGATAAAATTAAAAATGATTAGCATTGTTCATCTACAGATCTTTAAATGATGGGTGAGTTTATTATCCCTCACCATGCAGCTAGGGAGGCTGAGGCCTGTATACGTTAAGGGACTTGCCAAGTCAGTGACAGAGGCAGGCTGATAGGGAAAAGAAAGGTCTGCGTTTGGCTGGGAACTTTTATTAAGGCTCACTAACTACCATGAATTCAGGACATAGGACAGAGTAAGAAAAAACACAGCTATCATGAGAATGACCACAATAATCTTTTGTATTGTTTGCCTCAAGTAATAGCTCTACTGACTTTTTGTATCTGACAACTAATTTCTGGATAAACAACAGCAGAACCTCAGCAATACAAACACCTCAGAAGTGGCGATTGCTCATAACTCCAAAATATTCGTAACTCTGAACAAAACATTATGGCTGTTCTTTCAAAAGTTTACAAGTGAACACTAACTTAATACAGCTTTGAAACTTTACTACGCAAAAGAAAAATTCTGCTTTCCTTTTTTTTTTTATTAGTTTGTTTAACACAGTTCTGTACTGTATTTGCTTTTTTGTAGGTCGGTATATGTGCGCTGCTGCCTGATTGGATACTTCTAGTTCCAAATGAGGTGCATGGTTGACCAATCAGTCGTAACTCTGGTGTTCAAAACTCTGAGGTTCTACTGTACAGAATAAACTGCATCATAACTTGAACTATAATTAAAGTAAATATTAAAGTTCACTTAAGATGGGAAGGAGAAACCCAACATTAACAAGGACAAAGATAAAAAACACCTCAGTGATCATGTGCCAGAGAGAATAGCCTATTAGAATATGTCTAACCTGTATCTGGGACCACACCCCGCAGCCTGGGTCCGGAATTGTGTTAGCAGGGTTCATGCTAGTGAACTAAAAAGAGCTGTGTAGACATTGTGGCTCAGGTGCCTGGGAAGGGGTAGGGCAGTGGACTTGAGACACCAAGCTCCAGCCAAAGCCACAATATCAAAGCACCATCTACACAACTATTTTTAGAGCGCTAGTTCGAGTCTGTGGACCCAGTCTGGGTGGCTCACTCCCAGATGCAGGGTAGACATGCCTTCAGCTACTGACATAGCCACTTCCATTACAGGGAACTGATCCTGCTGCCATTGAAGTCAGTGGAAGTCATTAATTCTGAAATTATAAAGTGATGGGAGCCACAAGAAAAGGAGAAGAGGGAAGATGAGGACAGAAAAGAAAGGAATGGGAAGGGAGAACTGGAAGAGAATATGATTTAAAAGATGGGAGTAAAGAAAAAAGAAAGCAACAGATTTGGATATAAGTGAAGGACTAGACCAAAGTTTCTCAAACTTTCTGGTCTCTGGATCCATTTGTAAATGTTGATGGTCTGTCCCGACACAGTAAATAGACTGGGGGATATTGGGTCCTGCCCCCAGAATGGGTGGGAGTCCCTGGGCAGGGAGACTGCCTCGCACTCGCCCCACAGTAGCAACTCCTGTAGCTTTGATCCTGTGAGGCTGACTGGGCTTGCCTCCCCACTCCAGGTGGTGCAACTTCCAAGATCTCATTGTCAATCAAGGTCAGCCTCACTCCTTCTGACAGGGCTGGCCAGGCCAAATTTGTGTGAGTGGCGTTGTGACCAGCACATGGGTCATCATCATGACTGAGGGATGAAGGGACAGCTGAGCCAAACCTGAGCAGCACTGTGACCCCAGAGGTCCTAATGCCTGGAGCAGGGAGAGCCCACCCAGCCCTGTGGGCACGAGCCGCAGGAGCTGCCACGTGACCCTTTGAAACATTCTGGCAACCCACGGGCTGAAACAAGCCTGGGCTAGAATCTCCTGCTCTAACTTTTCCTTCCCTCTGCTTTCCTTTTTTCTTCCCATTCCTTCCTTCCTTCCCTTCTTCCACCTTCCCATTCTTTTGAAGACAGCAGTCCTAGAAATACACCTTTCACTAGAAATGAAACCCTCCAAATATAACAGATGGACTCTTGGCAGGTGCATTGTTTATGTCCCATTGACAGCCGGGCAGCACATGAAAAGCCTAAATCAGCTACCAAGAGGAATGTGCAACAGGCAGATGAAAATGGGCACCTGCTCTCTTGAAATATTTCAGTGATCGGTCTTAGAGGCTGTGACCTTTAGCTGTAGATTTCTTAAACCACATAGACTGTTCAATGAAACCTCAATGACTTCTAACCAAATTGCTCTCTGGTGCAACTCCATTGAAGTCACTGCAGTTACCCCAGGGAGGATTTTGGTCCAATATGCCCAGTGGCCAAATCCTAAGGGGCAGGATTTCATTTTCTTATAATTTATTCATCTTTCATTTTCTCAGTGTCAGATGAATCCCTGATAATTATCATTATAATCTCCCAGATATTTTGCATTTAAACTTTTTAAATGAAGTAGCAAAACCACAGTGGAATAAATCTGATTTGAACTAAAGTTTGCATGTACATAAATTTAAGATTTGAGGTAAGGAATACACTGTATGAATGCTGTAGAATCTTGTGATTTTTAATTAAATTTTGACTTGTAATTCTCAATGTATTTCTGTTGCACTTTAGGGGATAAAAGAGGAGCCCTCTGGTAGATAGCTAGTGTTTTGAAATTTGGAGCTTTTAAACTGTTTCCACCAATGACTTTGAGGTGCAGTACATTACGGCCTTCATCCAAAGCTCGCTGATGTCTGTAGGAATCTTTCCATTGATGTCAAAAGTGTACACATGTCAGATTTCAAAGTCTGGGGGGTGACATCCTGACCCCAATGATGTCAATGGTAAAACTCTCATTGACTTTGCTGGGACCAGGATTTCATTCTTATGTTTGTCTTTTTCAGGTTATGCTTTTGATATGGTTTCTCTTTATTTTCTCCATCATTATGAATATAGATTACTTCTCACCATTTTTCTAAAGGGAAAAAATACAGAAACATGATTCTCATTGCATGTACACTGGCGTTACTTCTGATTTACACAAGTGAAGGCAATAGTGTTCAACTAGCGTACAACCAGTGTAAGTGTGTGTTTTTACAATGAAGACGAAGTGTGTTCTTAAAGTGGGGTGGCTAACTTGGCTTGAAACTGCAGTGGTCACACAGCAACTTGACTTTTAACTATGGTTAGTACCTTGAGTTCAATCCCAGGGTCCCTCCCTAAACTTTAATTCAAGCTACTAACCTGAGCTAAAATCCAAGTTGCCAATGTCTTCACTGCTATTTTAACCCAAGTTAGTTAATCCAAAAAACACACTTTGATTTTTCATTGAAGGCATATCCTAAGTGAGATCAGAATCAGTCCCATGGTACAAATCTGAGCCAAATATATAGATACCAGGTTGGATAATAATTCAGACATATAAAACTGTGATATCTGCCAAAATGCCCCATTAGACAAGTGAAAGTTATAGATGCAGGCATTATATAATGACACATGAAGAGAAGGGAGTTACCTCACAAGTGGAGAACCAGTGTTGACAGGGGCAAATTGATCAGGGTGGATGTAGTCCACTCCCAAAAATAGATGAAGAGGTGTCAATTCTCCATGCATCTGAAGAATTGAGGTTTTTTTACCCACAAAAGCCTATGCTGAAATAAATCTGTTAGTAGTCTTTAAGGTGCCACCGGACTTCTTGTTGTTTTTGTGGATACAGACTAACACAGGTACCCCCTGATATTAGACAAGTGTTAGCTGTTTAAATCGGCAGGTTTACTAGGGGGAGGAATAGCTCAGTGGTTTGAGCATTGGCCTGCTAAACTCACCATTGGAAGTTTAATCCTTGAGGGGATCTTTCAGGGATCTGGGGCAAAAATCTGTCAGGGACAGTACTTGACCTTGCTGTGAAGGCAGGGGACTGGACTAAATGACCTTTCAAGGTCCCTTCCAGCTCTATGGGATGGGTATATCTCCACATAATAAAACAAAAAAAAGTATAATTAATAAAATTAACTTACTGTCCCACTTTCTAAACACAGCAATGGGAGATCCCATTACCCCTAACTATGGCCTTTGCAACACAAACATTTAAATGGTGAATCCTTTTCTAATGTGGCTCTTTTTACATACCTGATTTCTCTCCCACTACCCCCATCCTTTTTTGGTTAAACAGCTTTGGGTTTTTTTCATGTCCGTTGTTTTTGATCAGATATGTGGAGGCAGCAAGCAGTACCTGGAAGCTGGAGCAGAGAAACAGGCTTCATAAACCATGAGCCCAGATTTATTTTTTTTAAAGGGAGCCTGAAGTTAGGATCCTAAATCAATATATGGGCTCCTCCATAAGTGTCCAGATTTTCATAAGTACTAAGCACCCAGCAGCTCCCACTGACTTTAATCTGAGCTGTTGGATTCACACACTTTTAAAAACTTGGCTTCTTATTTAGGAGTCTAGACATGGATTCAGAAGCCTAATTTTAGGGAACCATATTTGAAAATCTTGGCCATGCATTCTACTGCAGATTCTGACACTGATTTACAGACATGATTGTTGAGAGGTTATTTCTGTGCCTCAGTTTCCCCACCTGTAAAAACTAAGTTGATAAATCCCTACTTTGGCAAGGCACTTTGAAATCCTAAGATCAAAGGTGCTGTACAAGGACAAATTATTATTATTTATTACATAGGGGTATGGTATATGACATAAAAATCCATACATTCCTGAAAAATGTGGTTGGATGTAATGTGTGCCATAGAAGACTCTGAGCCTGGTCCAAAGCCCACTAAAGTAAATGGAAAGACCCTCATCAACTTTAATGGCCTCTGTTTGCTTTTATATTTCTGCTAGCAGCGAGTTTGATATTTGAGCGGTACAAGTATAGGTAGCTTTGTCCATGTGCATTTCAATTCCAGCCAGCCCAGTACATCTTTACTGAAGAATAACATATAGAAAAAAAAACGTGTTAGTCTCTTTATTTATTACAGATCACTCCAGAAAAAGGACGTGAAGTCTGAAACACCACTGTTCACTTCCTTTTCGCTTCCCATAATGATCTGAAATAATCAGGTTGCTCCATTAGCAGCCTATGCTGCTGCACTATAGTTTCCGTTTTCCTTTTTTTAAACCTGAGGCTGTTGTAATTAAGGTTCCTTATATTTTTCTTTGACCTAGTTTGAGGGAAATAAAAATGAAATCAGACCTGCTGTGTGGTGGTTAGTAGAATAGCCTTTTAATTAATTCCACTAATTCTTCCTTAATCTGATCAAGAAAGCTGGCAATGGGAAACATTGTTAGGATACAACAAAAACCATAGAGAAGGGAAAGCAGCCATTTCACACCTCATCAAACTGCCTAACAACTTAATGGACTTTGGAATGCATGAGCCAGAGACATACTCGCTATGTTAGTATAATTATGCCAGGCTGCCAGCAGAGTCCTATAGTGTAGATGCAGCCTGCACCAACTTTTTGTTGGTACTAAGGCCTGGTCTACACTACGCGTTTATACGGAATTTAGCAGAGTTAAACCGATTTAACCCTGCACCCGTCCACACAACGAAGCCCTTTATATCGATATAAAGGGCTCTTAAAACCGATTTCTGTACTCCTCCCCGATGACGGGAGTAGCGCTGAAATCAGTATTGCCATGTCGGATTAGGGTTAGTGTGGCCGCAATTCGACGGTATTGGCCTCCAGGCAGCATCCCACAGTGCACCATTGTGACCGCTCTGGAAAGCCATCTGAACTCGGATGCACTGCCAGGTAGAAAGGAAAAGCCTCGCGAAGTTTTGAATTTCATTTCCTGTTTGGCCAGCATGGAGAGCTCACTAGCACAGGTGACCACGCAGAGCTCATCAGCACAGGTAACAATGCAGTCTCCTGAGAATCGAAAAAGAGCTCCAGCATGGACCGCACGGGAGGTACTGGATCTGATCGCTGTATGAGGAGAGGAATCCATGCTAACAGAACTCATTTCTAATGACAAAATGAAAAAACATTTGAAAAAATTTCCAAGGCCATGATGCAGAGAGGCCACAGCAGGGACTCAGTACAGTGCCATATGAAAGTTAAGGAGCTCAGACAAGCCTACCAGAAAACCAAAGAAGCAAACAGAAGGTCCGGGGCAGGGCCGCAAACATGCCGCTTCTACGCTGAGCTGCATGCAATTCTCAGGGAGTCTGCCACCACTACTCCACCCTTGTCCATGGATTTCAAGGTGGAGGTGGTAATCTCAGCCATGGCTGAGGATTCTGCGGACGAGGAAGATGAGGAGAAGGAAGAGGAGGACAAGCTTGCAGAGAGCATACAGCACTCCGTTCTCCCCAACAGCCAGGAGCTTTTTCTCACCCTGACGGAGTTACCCTCCCAGCCCTCCCAAGCCACTATCCCAGACAATGAAGCCATGGAAGGGACCTCTGGTTAGTGTACCTTTGTAAATATAAAACATGGTTTAAAAGCAAGCTTTTTTTAATGATTAATTTGCCCTGAGGACTTGGGATGCATTCGCGGCCAGTACATTTACTGGAAAAGTCTGTTAACATGTCTGGGGATGGAGCAGAAATCCTCCAGGGACATCTCCATGAAACTCTCCTGGAGGTACTCCAAAAGCCTTTGCAGAAGGTTTCTGGGCAGGGTAGGACACTTGACCATGCCATGCATGTAGGAAGTAATCTGGTATCATTGCATGACAAAGCCTAGCTGCGTATGGTCCCGGTGTTTGCTGGCATTCAAGCAACATCCGTTCTTTGTCTCGCTGTGTTATCCTCACGAGAGTGATATCGTTCATGGTAACCTGGTTGAAATTCCGGAATTTAATTAAGGGGACAGAGATGGCCATTCCTATTGGGCTGTTTGCCTGTTGCTTAAAATAAATCCTTCCTTGCAGGTAGCCAAGCAGGGGGAAGAGGGGGCGGGTGATTGGTGCTGAGCTTTTTCGCGTTCGGGTAGCAGGGATCTTCCCTGCTACCAGCCACGCAGTTCGTGGGGGGGAGCGGGGTGTTTACCAGTGATCTTCCATGATACCAGCCACGCGGTGGGAGGAGGGATAAAGCGATCATCCCAGAGAATTGGATGGGGGCGGGTGGTTTCTGCTGCTGCATGTTAACAGGAAAGAAGCAGCACTGAACGGGCTTTACTTGCTATTTGGTAAAGGAGGGCACTGGATATATGAAGGCTACAGAAGACAATGGCTTACCGTGGCTGCATGCAAGCCAAATTCTGCTACCCAGACCTGCGTCTGTGAGATTTCTAACACCAGAGCTGCAGGCACTCAATATTAAGATGCAAAATGCGACATTGTAGTCAAATCACATGTGCTATGTAAGGTGAATAGTGTTGTTCACCGTGAAAGAGTATAAGCATTGTTCTGTACAATGTATCTTTTTAAATACTTCTCCCCCTTTTTGCCTCCCTCAGGCAGCTGCAAATTTTTCAAGCCACGAAAGCTCATGCTCCAAAACGTCTGTTAGTCTATAAGGCGCCACAGGATTCAGTGTAGACACAGTTAGGTTGAAGAAGAAAGCTCTTCTGACACAGCTAACTTCGTTTGTGGACGTGAAGTTCCTATGGGTATGTCTACACTATGGGATTACACCAATTTTACAGAAACCATTTTGCAGATGAACTGAAGCTCAGCAGTTTCTCTTTGAAGTCTGGTCTTGAGGTTTTTTTGCTGCAGGATGGCCATCTTAAGGTCTGCTATAGTGTGGCCAAGGAGGTTGAAGTGTTCTCCTACAGGTTTTTGTATATTGCCATTCCTAATATCTGATATCTCAGATATCAACTTCAGGACCAGACTTCAAAGAGAAACTGCTGAGCTTCAGTTCATCTGCAAATTTGACACCATCAGCTCAGGATTAAACAAAGACTGTGAATGGCTTGCCAATTACAAAACTAGTTTCTCCTCCCTTGGTTTTCACACCTCAACTGCTAGAACAGGGCCTCATCCTCCCTGATTGAACTACCTCATTATCTCTAGCTTGCCTGCATATATATATACCTGCCCCTGGAAATTTCCACTACATGCATCTGACGAAGTGGGTATTCACCCATGAAAGCTCATGCTCCAAAACGTCTGTTAGTCTATAAGGTGCCACAGGATTCTTTGCTGCTTTTACAGATCCAGACTAACCCGGCTACCCCTCTGATACTTGTGTCTACACTGGAGGTTATGTCAGAATAGCCACATTGGTCAGAGATGTGGTGTTTTCCAACCCCTGACACACATAGCAATGCTGATATTACTTTTTAGTGCCTACCTGGCTGAAGGTTGTGTTCTCATCCACTGAGTGACATTAATTCACTTGGAATGAGGCCAGATTCTGGGCTGTGTCCCAGCTATGTTCAGCTCAAGTTGGAGGTGTGCGACAAAGGTGGCTTGAAGCTACCTTTTTATGCTATCCTGATCCTGTGTCTGGCTGGGAACTGATCCGATCCCCAGTGCAAAGTGCCTAAAATCTTAGCCCTATTTTATTTTACAGTTACCCACATTCCCAAAGGGATGTTCTGGCAGCCAGGGATCATTAGGGTGTAGAAACATCTCTCAGCCGAGCCCCATAGCAGTTGCTGGAAGAAAGATAATGTAGGAGGTCTGCAGTGGCCCTATGTCACTGGAGGAACGTTTCATGTTGTGGGAATCCTCCAGTGTCCCTTTAACTGGTGCAAAGTATCTTTAATGAGGCCAGAAATCTGGCCTTTGATCTTAATTACACCAGTGTAAGAGAAAAATCAAGCTCTATCTACCTATATGCTACATTCCATGTAGTTCTGTATAGTTTGCTACCTGCGTCCGTCAAATTGATGTTTTGCAGATGAGACACTGTCATAAACAGATAGTTTAAGGGTTAATGTCTCTTTTACCTGTAAAGGGTTAAGAAGCTCAGTAAACCTGACTGACAGCTGACCCGAGGACCAATGGGGGGACAAGATACTTTCAAATCTTGGTGGAGGGAAGTCTTTGTTTGTGCTCTTTGTTTTGGGGGTTGTTCACTCTTGGGACTAAGAGGGACCAGATGTCAATCCAGGCTCTCTAAATCTTTCTGAATCAGTCTCTCATGTTTCAAAATTGTAAGTAACAGCCAGGCAAGGTGGATTAGTTTTATTTTTGTTTTCTCAACTTGAAAATGTTCCTTTTTTTGCTGAGAGGATTTTACCTCTGCTTGCTGTAACTTTGAACCTAAGGCTAGAGGGGTTTCCTCTGGGCTATATGAATCTGATTATCCTGTAAAGTATTTTCCATCCTGATTTTACAGAGGGGGGGACCTTTATGGCAGGGTGGGAGGCTGAGGCAAATCACTTGGCCGCTGATTTTTCCTTGTTTTAAGATCCAAGGGGATTGGATCAGGACTCACCAGGGATTGGTGGGGGAAAGGAGGGGGGATGGTTAATTTCTCCTGGTTTTAAGATCCATGGGGTTTGGATCTGTGTTCACCAGGGAACTGGTGAAGCCTCTCAAGGCTGCCCAGGGAGGGGAAGGTTCTGTGGGGGACAAGAAGTGATCCAGACATTGAAATTTCTGGATGGTGGCAGAATTACCAGATCTAAGCTAGTAATTAATCTTAGAAGTGTCCATGCAGGTCCCCACATTTGTATCCTAAAGTTCAGAGTGGGGAAGGAACCTTGACAGATACTTTTTACCATCTGACAGTGTTGGGGTGGGGGGGAAGGCAAGGCAAAAACTTGCAATGGTCATTGTGCCTTAAAGGCTAAATTCCTGTGAAAAAGATGGACTGGAGGGGAGGAGATACATAGATTGATTATATTTATATTAGCTTAAATAATTATGCACATTTGAGATGTGTGTGTGTACTTACTTACAAACTCTTGATTAGCCATAGATAAATATAGACAGCAAAGCCATACCTCAAAACCGGAAATCTTTTTATGTACCAGTTTTTATAGCACCTAACACCAGATATTGGTTACTTCACAATAGGTAAAACAGTGGGAAAAAGGAACTGCTCTGCCCCACCTAAAAAGATGAGACTGTGTGAGGGGAATGAAAAGGAAAAGGAATCCAATAAAATCTAAATTACAGGCCCTGCCCATTGTATGACTTCTAACTGGCTCGTGGGTTCAGTAAGGTTACATTTAGGCTTTGTGTACAATTTTAAGCTAAACTGAAATAAGCCTGATTTTAAACCAAACTAAGAGTGTTCACACAGCTTTGGCCCCTATTTAACTAAATCAGTTTCAAAGACAGAACTTTAATTAAACCCAGTGCAACTCTCTCATGTAGACAAGGCTGAGGAAGAATAAATGACTAAAAGTAGTCACTAGCCGCATTAGCTGGCTTTATGTGAGAGACTTGTTTGTAATACAAAGACAACAAATTAAAATGAGGAAATATTTAATAAAAATGCATACTCCCCCCACTCACATTCCATGCTGACAGAACAGGGAACATGTTTTTTACTGAGTAACCATGCCAAGCATCTGCTGCTTGATATGCCTAGCAGATGGCATGCCAGACATACTGTTATTGGGCCCTTCATTCGTTCCTACTTCTCTACTTCTGGCAATAAGCCAAGCAATTATTAGGCTGGATATCCACTCAGTGGGTAACCCCCTGTTCCATGTATGCCCCAAAGATCAGCCAAAACTTCCTCACTAGTCTTAGGAGTTAATCACATTCTTCACCTGCTCATGGACACTTTAAGAATTTAATTTTTTGACAAAAATCTGTATTTCCTACATAAATGAATAAGATGCAAACGCTGCTCCTGGCAGATTTCAGCCAGTAAAGATGTAAACTCACCAAACTTTCCTATGTATAGTAGTAAATGATGCATATCCAGAGTACTCTGTCACTGCACTTCAAGGCACACGAGATTATTACTTTCCTGTTTTTTTGTTTAAGGACCAGCCATCAACACAGATCAGTCATGCATGTAGTGTCCAGTTTGATCTCTGACTCTGTAGCAAAATGTTTGGAATGTATTTTCAGTCCTTCTGTTTTATTTTTCTATTAAAAACAGTAAAGTAGAAAGCTAGGATCAAGGATATGTAACATAGACATGCATGTCAAGTATCAGAGGGGTAGCCGTGTTAGTCTGGATCTGTAAAAAGTGACAGAGTCCTGCGGCACCTCATAGACTAACAGACGTATTGGAGCATAAGCTTTCGTAGGTGAATACCCACTTCGTGAGACGCATGCAGTGGAAACTTCCAGAGACAGGTATAAATATGCAGGCAAGAATCAGTCTAGAGATAACGAGGTTAGTTCAGTCAGGGAGGATGAGGCCCTCTTCTAGCAGTTGAGGTGTGACATGCATGACATTTACAAACCCAAAGACAGTGGGCCAAATTCTGACAGGCCTTGCACACAGACAACTACTAGAAAAATCTCTACTAGCAGCAGGAACCTGGGGTGGAAATTGGCTTTACCTATATTCCTTTAAATCTTCATAATGAGCCCATTCCCCAGGCCCACCATGACAGATGACAGTGACACAGAGGGCATTTGGGGGGTCAGGTAGCATGCTCTGCTTACCGTAGCCTGTAACCTGTAGCCATAGCCCTGATCTTGCAATGAGCCCAATGCACCCACCTGTTCACAGATTATTAATTCCCTTCCAGGAATAATCTGCCCAAAGGGTCTGTGAGTAGAGGTCTGGCTGTCTGCCAGAAAACAGATTTCCAGGAGTGTTACTTCTTGCAGGGAGGGGTGTGTGTGTGTGTGTGTGTCTGTCTGTCTGTTTTGGGGACCCAGTTTCAAGATGCATGGTTTTTGTGCCATCATTTATAATATCTGAATTCTACACAGATACATCTTAAACAGGCAATTGTATGTCCTTGCCCTATTTTGATGCAGTTGAACTGGTGTCAAATGAGATATGAACATCTTAGCTTTCATGGCTCTGATGTCTTCATCTGATACTTCACTTTTTGGACTGTCCGTGTTCACACAGCAGGAACCACCGTGGTAATTCAGGCTTGGTCGGAGTTGACTTTTGTTGTTAGCTTCTTGAATAGTTTGAGGCCTCACATTACAGTGTCTAGGAGATTCCACTGGGACATAGCAAGTGGGTTAAAATTGAAATCTTCTGAACAATACAGAGTGAGAATGTCTTGTTTTTCCAGCCGGTGTCCTAAGAATGTTGTACTATAAATGGAGTTACACTTGACCTTGAACCTTGAATCAGCTGGGTATTGGTTGGGAGTTTGTATGATTGGAGACAGCAGAAGAGAGGTGATTGAAATGACCAGTCACCTTCTGGCTAACTATGATCAAGTTCCCCACAGAAACTTCTTGAAGCAGATGTGCAGGTTGTGGACATGTGCCAGCAAGTACACACTGCAGTCATTACAAGCTTTTATTATGCTAACTACATCATCTCAAAGCATCACGTGAGCTCTATCTTTGGCAATCTGCTCTTTTCCAAAAATGCCTACAGATGCCTCTGAAATAGCATGTTGACAATTGCTGCTGAACGTTTTCCTTCACATTTTGAACAAGGCTATTTAGCAAAACATTGCAGAATGGGATCTGATAATGAGACTCCAGTAGTTTTATGAGCCATCCAGAACACAAATAGTTAATGACTCAACTCTGATCTCTGACAAAACAATTAGCCCACCTTTGTTAAGCAACGTTGCCATCTCTCATGATTTTACCATGCATCTTGCAATATTCAGTGTTTTCTTAAAACCCCAGCTCAAGATAGGCAAGTGATTATGTAAAAATCTCAGGCTCCATTTAAAAAGAGAAACTAAGTCCCTAGTCCTTGTGGTTGAAAAGAAAACCTGAAAAGATGATCTGAGTGCACCCTAAAAGCTCAGAAACCAAGACAAATAAAAAAGAATCCCAAATTTATTATTTCTCTAAAATCTCATGATTTTTAAGTCAGCCTCCTGATTTTGTTTTGCAGCTGACTCATGGTTTTTGAATGCTTAGGGTTGGCAATGTAACTGGTCAAGAAAAGGGGGGAAATCAACAAAATATTTCTAAAAATTCCCCATATTATTTTGGCTTTCAAGATTTCAAAATTCATAAAGTTTTGACCAGTTTACTCCACTGACTTCACTGATGGAACACAAAACCAGTGCAACAGAGTGGAGAATCAGGCCCTGTCTCTCCCTTTCTCATTGAAATGATGTTCCCAATTTATGACAGAAACGGTAAGCCTTTTGGTTTCACACTTATTTCCTTTCCTGGAGCTGGTAACGTAGCTTTTGCTAACTGCTACCTAAATTAAACACCAAAGAGCTATAAAATAGTATAAATTAAAGTGGTGTGAAGGCTACTCAAATGTATACCTCATTTTGCCTTTTTCTGGCTCCACTGCATCTAAGTTATACTATTTTCCAGCCTCCCTAGCATTCAAAAACCTACACTGCAAGTGAAGGTGTGATTGTAGCATGGGTAGGCCTACTCATGCTAGCTTTAATCTAGATAGGATGGGTAATAATATTAGTGAAAATATGGTGGCATGGGCAGTCATGCAAATACCTACCTAAGGTCCCTGGTGGGTTTGTACTCAGGTGGATAATGCTGCCACATCATCACTATTATTGTCCCCCGTCCTAGCTAGATTAAGGCTAGCATGGGTATGCCTACCCATACTACAAATATAATCAT
Source organism: Gopherus flavomarginatus (assembly GCF_025201925.1). NCBI lineage: Eukaryota > Metazoa > Chordata > Testudines > Testudinidae > Gopherus > Gopherus flavomarginatus. Next base: position 28,845,392 of record NC_066622.1, read on the forward strand.
ACCTTGACTTATAGCATGAACATGCCATTAGATGCTGAGTAGGGTGGGTATAAAAGGGTTTCATTGAGCTTAAGGGAATCTAACTTTAACTTTCACATCACTTCTTGGTCTTTTCTACCCACTTTACTTTTGTTCTTCATCCAACCCATTTACAGCTGCAAATTTTCCCAGTGCTGAAACTATATGGGGTGCTGTTACCTCTAAGCCTAAGTTTGCCAAGGTCATAATGAAATAATTACCCTGGTTTAATGAACTCCCTTTGAAGTGTAAAACTAGGGCAGTGGTTCTCAAACTGTGGGTTGGCACCCCAGAGTGGGTTGCGACCCCATTTTAATGGGATCACCACGGCTGGTGTTAGAGTTGCTGAGGCTCGGGGCTGAAGCTGAAATCTGAGCCCCACCACCCAGGGCTCAAGCTCTCACACTTCGGTGCCCCCCAGGATGGCAGGGCTTGGGTTTGGGCTTGAGCTTGGGCTTGGGTTCCCCAGCCTGGGGTGGTGGGGCTCAGGCTTCCGTCCCCCTTCCCAGGGTAGTGTAGTAATTTTTGTTGTCAGAAGGGGGTCACGATGCAATGAAGTTTGAGGAACCCTGGATTAGGGTCACCAATATGGCTTATTTCCTTAAAGTCCAGTCCAGGTCCCAGATCTCCCATGAAAGTTGGAAAGTACCAGGGGCACAGTCAACTTTCTTTATGGGGAACTGGGGGTGTAGGAGGGCACTACAGTTAAAGAAATAATAGAATAATAGCTGTTGAACATAGTTTTAATGAATAGTTTTGTACCATGACTAAATTTGGGTACTTTTAATCAAGTGAGATAAGCAAGTTTCTCTTCCAAACTCAGCATTTCCTTTATTTGTTAACACAATCCTTAAACTTTTTTGGGGGAGAGGAGGATAAAGCGCCATTAAGCCCCCAGTTGTCTTTGTCCTGAGTACAGGGAAGAAAATTGCTCCTGAGTGCATTGTGTGCAGTCTCACCACCCTGGCCATTTTCCTCCTTGATTCTCCTTGTTGAGCAGCTGGGAAGCAGAGTTACTTACCAGTTATAGACAGCAGGAGCTGCTTCTGACCATGCCAGCTTGTATAGTTTGGGAGGGAGTGAAAACTGGCAGAACAACAATGGTAGCGGAGTATGAAAACAGCTGCAAGTCAAGTGTGGCAGTGCTACTCCAGGACTTTCATGTTCAGTGAGCCAAATTCTGATCTCACCCTGTTGTAAATCTGGAAGGCATCCATTGAAGTCAAAGGAGTTAGTTACACCAACTTATAACACTGGTGTGAGAGCAGAAGCAGGCCCAGCCAGTTTGGTTGCATGTAGTGCATTGGGTGTTTAAATGAGCGTAGGGCATGTGGAATTTATGTGAATTTAGAGAAGAAATAATTGAGGGTGTATAAATTGATTATTGTATTAATTGGTTAGTCTTGTTAGAGCTGGTATGGCAACCCCCATTTTTTCATGTTCTCTGCGTACACACACATATATATCTTCCTACTGTATTTTGCACTGCATGCATCTGATGAAGTGGGTTTTAGCCCGCGAAAGCTTATGCCCAAATGAATTTGTTAGTCTCTAAGGTGCCACAAGTACTCCTTGTTCTAAAAGCTGGGTGTTAGCTGTTAGGGGTGTGTGAGGTTTTTGGAATCAGGGCCAATACATACAGGTTTGCTATTAACACAGGACTCAAGGCATTTTGAAACTGAAAACAGAAGGAATATTCGTTAACTGCAGTGGGCTGTTTACATCAAACTTTTGTTTTTCAGCTCACGGCAAGTTTGTTACAGGGACGAGAATTAGGGCATTACCTCAGTATTCACATGTCAAATGCAGCCTCTCTAGATGAACCATGTGGAGGTTTGGGTTGGCACAAGTTCCTCAAAATAAAATATTAGTCTGGCGGCTTCATGACTACGAGGTTAAACTCACAGACACTAAAACACTTTATTAAAGAGGAATGTTTTTATATGTACCAAGATGGATCTGGATGAACATAGGTAGGTGGAAGATTAAAGCAGCCTGAAAAAGTCCTGGAGCTATAGGCACAGCCCGTGTTATATACTATGCTCTAATCCTCATGTGAGCTCAGACAGGTAATTGTTTTTTGTGTTTGGCACTTGTCCACCAATTCAATACCAATTATTTTTGCCATTGGTGAAATTCTGAGCTGTGCCCGCTGCAATAAAAGAAGGACAAGCTGTGAACAAGTTGGGCAAGCTTTTAAGCTGACATGCAGAAGGCCAAATAGTGCTCTCAGTTACACTGGTGTCAATCTGGAGTAAATTCACTAACTTCAGTGGAGTTACTCAGGATTTACAATGGGTGTTGCAGCTGTGCTGCTGTAGCCCTGTAGTGTAGACACCTACTATCATGACAGAAGGGGTTTTTACATCACTATAGTAAATCCACCCACTTGAGAGGCGGTAGGTAGATTGATGGAAGCATTTTTCTACTGACCTAGTAGCATCTACAGTGAGGGTTAGGTTGACCTATCTGAGTTGCACAGGGTGTGAAATTTTTCACAGCCTGAGCAATGTAGCAAGGTTGACCGAAGTTCTAGGTCGAGACCAGGCCTTAGAGCAGAATTTGACCCAGGGTGCTCAGCCCTACGTCATGGCTTATAAATTAATGCTACTCGTGGTGGAGAAGTAATTACATCATTCATTGTGTCCTATTTTACTCTTCTTTGGTAACCACCATTCTTTTATTAAAGGGTAACTAGCAACAGTAGCTGATTACATTTCCTCATCAAAAGAGCTGGATCTTTTTCAAGTGGGATGGGGATAGGTTGGAGGCTGCTCAAGTATTATTGTTAGAGAGCTATACAGGGCCGGCTCCACCATTTTTGCCACCCCAAACAACAACAAAAAAAAAGTGTCTCGGACTGCTGCCCCTGAACTGCTGAAGCGAAAAAAAACAAAAACAAAAAACAAACTACCGCTCGGACTGGCACCACCCGAACTGCCAAAGCAGGAAAAAAACCCAAAAAACTGCCTAGACTCTAACATCCCCAAAATGGATGGAATGCCACCTCTTTGCATGTGCCGCCCCAGGCATGTGCTTGCTCCCCTGGTGCCTGGAGCTGGCCCTGGAGCTATACAAGCCAACCAAGACAGCTGCAAAATCTATCTACCTTAGATACTTATACAACCCCCTTTCTCCCCCAGTTCCTGTAGTACCCCACAGTTTTTAGTGCATTTATCCTCACATTAACCCTGTGAAATGCCATTATTCCCAGTTGAGGGATGGGGAACTGTTAGATGGAGCCACTGAGTTGGGAGATGTGAAACAATGGAAAAGGAAGGGATCTTCAGAACTCCAATGGGCATATGGAGGATTTACAGGGACAATTACTACATTACTCCTGATGGGGAAAATTATGACAAGATGTTTACTTTCACACAGAAATGTACTTGCTACTTCATTCTTAGGGCCATCCCTGTAGAAAATGATACATGCCCCATCCAGCACTCTGCTCAGTGTGACTAGGACCTGCTCCTGTGTACCCATGACACTGTCTCCATCAGCTGGTGCTGCTGCTGCTTCCTCCATACAGCTGGTTGCGAGGCTCTCTGATTTCTGGTGCTCCATCCTAAAAGAACCAAGGAGCCAAGAGATAAAGCTGGCAACAAGGGAGGAATGCTAAGGAATTCATTCTCTGTCATTGCTACCTGGTGCTAAAGTTAGATGAAATAATCGATGGGCATTGAGTCTGAAACTCTGGTTGGAAGGTTGGGTGTGCAAATGTGGTGAGTGGCCCTGGAAAATCCTGGGCCATATTCACAACTGAATAAGTCTAAATATGCCACTGCTGTGGTGAAATACTAATAATGAACTAACACTGTACAAAGTATTTAACAAAATTATACCTGGCAAGTAAGATCTTGTAACTTCTGCAAATTTCTATTGCTTATAAAATTATTTTCTTCTGAATTCTAGTCGGTTGCAAGCCTCTTCTCAATTATACGTTTTATATAGTCTACATAGAATGCTCATATAGGCCCCAGTGCAGCAAATTATTTAAACACTGGCATTACTTTAAATGTGAGGAGTTCTATTAAATTCAATGGAATGACTCATGTGATTAAAGTTATACATGTGCTTATGTGTTTGCTGGATCTGTGTCTTAAAGGAATACAAAGCTTTCCCATGTGCTTTTGAGAGAGCATTACTTCAGCTTCACTTTCTATAATTAATCTTAACTCCAGCACCCACTCCTTTTCCCTCTTATGCCTGTTCCTGCTTCTGCAAAACCCTAAAAATTATAGTAAGCTAATAAAAAAATTAAGACAAATCTGTAATAAAATACATTTAATTATGTTCCTGCACCAGCTGCTTACCTTTCCCCTTGTTTTCTGGTATTTCTGCCCAGCCCTGCTCTACTCCATGTTCTGTAGTTGTTTTTGCTGATCGACTCACATGGCTACCACTCTGTTCCCCTTATCTGTTCGGACGGTAAACTCCTGGAAACCAGAACCTCATCTTCTTACTTATCTGCCCAGTGCCATGCATATCAGTGGCACTATACAGAGAAATAAACAAGCTGAGTGAAAGAAGAATTACATAAAGACGCCAAAAGTAATACTATAATAACCACCATAAACAAGCACCCCCAATAAAAATCATAATCAATAACTTAAGGTGTTTTTAATTTCAAAAAACCACATTAATTAGCAACCATTGTACTTCAGTTATAAATGTAGGGAGGAATCTATAGCAACATTAAATGTACATCGAGTGAAAGCTAAAGCAATGGTACAGCTTTACAGTACAATAGCAGTCATTATTTCATATAACCAGTTAATTCTATCAGAATGCTATATATCAGGTTTAGTTTTTGAACACTGAAGACTACTAACAAAGACAGCACCCTCAAGAAGCATGCATAACATTCAAAAGCAAACACATGCTCCCATTGTTGCAACCTTTGTTCTCCCTTTCCTCTCCTCCCCTCCCATTCTTTGTGGTCCTCACTCTTTGTTACATCTTATCTTCTAGCCAGATCTTTAAACCCTGTCTTATGTGCTGAGTATTCACTCACAAAAGCATTATCTTTGATTTCACTGTGGCTATGCATGTGAGCAAGGATTTACTTGCAGGATCATGAGAAGGCCCTGATGCTGAGAAGGCCTGTGCACATAATTAACTTTACACGTGTAAGCAGTGACTTCAATGTGTACTATTCATGTGCATAAAATTAAGCACATGCCTAAATCCATATCCCTGGTCCTGCAAAGATTAATGTAATCTTTCAATTGAGAAAATTAAAACAAACAAAATACGTTTGTTGGTAAAGTACCATGCACAAGTATAGTGTTGTATACACCACAGAATGAATAAATAAATAATTACAGAACTACAACAAAGACGACAGATAGGGCTGACAATGCTAACAACAACTTTGCGGGGAAAACATAGTGCTGTGTTGTTTAAAAGTCAGAGGGATGCTTGCTATCTTAAGTTCACTTCCATCATAGACGAGTCTGATTCCCAAAGGTATTTAGGTGCCCAACTACCTCCGTTTGCAACGAATACAGCCTCTGAAAGCAACATATCACAGAAACTGGCACAACTCTGACCCCCGCCCGCAATAATGTAGCCACCTAGGTTTGACGCGGCCTGTAGGCGTCACTGTTACAAGTGAAAGTTGCCCTGAGGCCGATGATAACACAGCCCTCTGCCAGCTTCTTCCTCTAACAAGAATTCCTCTAAGAGGGCTGTGGCTGCCTTCCAGCTGGGCTGCCCTCCCTGTGCATTGTGGGACTCGTAGTCCTCTGAGACACGCCTTTGCTTGGCGCTGGGGGGAGGCGGGACTACACGTCCCACAAGGCCCGCCGGGCAGCTGGCTGGCCGTTCCTTTTGAATGATTTCACTGCGCTCTGCCTGCCCAGCTCGTTTCGCAGCCGCAGCCTGCAGGAGGAGGCAGGAATCATGGTGTAAGGGGCTGCCCGGGGCGGGGGTGCAGCCAGGGGCGAGAGCGAACCGAGCGCCCTGCCCGTTTCATGGCAGCCGGGGGAGCTGGCAGCGCAGCAGCGGGGCCAAGTTGTGCTCGCCGAGGGCGGCCCATGGCAGCCCAGCGGCTGCGGGGTTATTAAGGGCGCTGCGTCCGTCCCCCTGCCAGGCTCGCCCCGCAGCCCCGCTCGCTGTGTTGCCCCGCCGGACGGGGACGGAAGGCGCCGCTCCCGGCCGGCCGCGATGGCTCTGGCCATGGAGGAGGAGGAGTACGCCAAGCTGGTGATGGAGTCGGAGCCGGAGTGGCTGCGGAGCGAGCTCAAGCGGCTCTCCCAGGAGCTGGGCGAGACCACCCGGGAGAAGATCCAGGCGGCGGAGTACGGGCTGGCCGTGCTGGAGGAGAAGCAGCAGCTCAAGCAGCAGTACGACGAGTTGGAGGCGGAGTACGAGACCATCCGCACGGAGATGGAGCAGCTGAAGGAGGTGAGCCGGGGGGCCGGGGCCGTGGCTGGCCGGGGGTGACCCGCCGGGACTGACTGCCCTGTGCTCGTCTGTTGGAGGGGCAGGGGGCGCGGGCTAGGGGCTGCGCCCCACGAAGGGGATCTGGAGACCCGGGGTGCCTCAGCCACTGTCTGACCTTGGGCAAGGCTCCCTGAACCTTTGGGGGCTACGCTAATCTCTGGGGTAACTCCGCTGCAAAGGCTGGAGTTACTCCTAGGAGGAATTTGGCCCATCTGTAATGGGAGGCCGGTCATATATCCTGGGGTTGCAGCAACAAGGGCTAATTCATTGCTGCTTGCAAAGCAGTCTGATCTCTGCAGTGGGGAGGTGGCACGGGAGCGCAGAGGATGCATTGCTACTGATGGATGGTCTGGGCATGCATGTTTCTGTCTGGTCTGTGTTTGTGTGAGGCAGTAGAGATGTAATTCACCCTCCCCGGGAAGTCTTGTCTTCAGCTCTCGCTGGAAAACAGCTGTTGGCTGCATCTTGGCTTCTTTCAGCTCAAATGAAGAGCATCATCATCGTCTCCAGTGCAGTGCAGTGTCACAGCTAGATCCGGCATCATCATGCACATAATTGCTGGCGTAATGCTATGCAGCCCTTTAAAGGGGCAGCTCAGCAATTCCTCTAAGACCCTGTGCCCTTCTAGTGACATCTGCTGTGTCTTCTCTCAGCTGGGCGAGATGCACAGGAAAGAGGAGACTTGCGGTTAATAGGCTGGAGATCAGGTGCCAGTCTGTTACTGTGGTGGTCATTGCAGAGGGAAGGGAATAATGAAGTCTTAGACTATAATTCTGTTGTTTGCTGTATAATGGCATATAGTTCAGAGCTCTCCAGATAGCATTTCTAATATAGAACCCAGGTCCCTGAATTTTAAGGGTGCAGTTTGATATTGGGATCAAGCTTTTATCTCTCTCTTTCACCTTTCGTGTTCCTCCAAATATACACAGATTTTGAATTAAATTATTTAACTGGTTGTTTATAAAAGGGGTATACATGGGGGTGAACTATGAGTTCCTTAATATTAAGTAGATTTCCCCATCTAAGTACAAAGGTTACTACTATTTTAAAAAGGAAAAATTGCTGGTAGAAGTAATTATTAGGAGTAGGTCTTCATAAAAAAGGCTGAATTGCTAATATTTAAATACTGGCTACAGAGCATTCGCAGGATCCTTTCTGTGCAGAGCTGGTTCTCCAATAAATTAACCTTGTAATAAACCATCTGTAAAGACCAGAAAATGAATGAATGGCTGCACAATATGTGTAGAAATGCCAGACACTGTGCCAAAGATCCTTGTAGTAGTGAGCCATTTGACACACTTATGTCGGCCATCCATATCAGAGCTTTGACTTGACATGGAGCTTCCTGGAAGCAAATCAGAAAGTACAGAAATCAAATAATTGGCCTTCTGAGCAAGTGTCAAATAATTGGCCTTCTGAGCAAGTGTCAAAGTGTAAAGCGGTGGAGTGTCAGCATGAACTCAGAAATTTCTTGCTATTGCTGGCTTGTCGAACTCTTAGGACCAAATGCAGGCCCCTAAGCTTTGAAGACCCTCACCTCACAAGTCAGTGGGCTGGGGGAGGGGAGAGTTCCCAGCTTTCTGGCTGCTAATTGTTCGGGTGGAGATCATTTTCTGCAATAGTAGATTGGCAGGATAGCTTCACTTTACATTGGGATTATAGGGTAATTACAATGAGGATTTACTTCTTCTCCCCTACCATTCAACCAGGGGTGGGGGCAGCAATGTATTTACCTCCCCCAACTTCTTACTCCCTCCCCTTCCCAACCCTCTGCCCAGCTCTGCAGACAAAGGGTATGTCTACACTTGAAACTTCAAAGTGCTGCCCTGGGAATGCTGTCCCAGTGGAGAGAGCTCTCCCAGTGCTCCAGGTAATCCACCTCCATGAGGGGATTAGCTCCAAGCGCTGGGAGCCTGTCTACACTAGCACTTTAAAGCCCTGAGCCAGCAAGTTAGAGCACTATAAAGTGTAAGTATAGACAAGCCCAAAGGCCCTGACAGTCCCTTAACTTTCAGTCTGCAGTGGAGAGAGAAAGCACTTCTTTCCTTGAGCCCAGGAGTGCTGCTCTTTCTCTTGCCATGTTGTGGTCAGGGCAGAGAATCAGAGTAGCTGTGCTCTCCCATTCTCCTGGTCTGCTCAGCACCTCTGAGATAATCATCCACAGGGTGGGAGTGGCAGAGTGAAGAAGCTGGAGAGAACCAGAGAGCTGTGGGAGGGCAGACCTCTTGGAGAGGAGTAGGCTCAGATCACATGGGGAAGCAGAGGACCTGTGAGGGGGTTGAGATCCAAAATGGCGAAAGCAGGGCATATGGGACCAGAGCTCCTGTTGCTGGAGGACCAGATACCTAGGAGAGTGGGGAGCAGAGCTTCTGCAGAAGGGACTTCTGAGCAGAGGCCTGGGGGTATGGAGCTCCAGGGGATGGAGAAGGAATGGGGTGGAAGGGCAGATGATGGAATGTAGGGCAGTGAAGAAGACCATACACACGCTCGTATATGCGGCCAGTCTGTATTAGGCTATCTCTTCACTACCGGCACTATAGCAACATTGCTGTAGTTCTGCTGGCATAACCCCATAGTGTGGACACAATTTACAGGGACGGAAAGGGTTTTTCCCTTTACCATCTCACCGACAATAGCTAGGTCAATGGAAGCATTCTTTCTTTGACCTAGTTGCGCTTTACATTGGAGGTTAGGTGGGTATAGCTATGTCAATCGGGGTGTGGATTTTTCACATCCCGTGAGCAATGTAGTTACGTTGTCCTAAATTTGAAGTGTAGACTAGGCTTTAGAAAACTTGCACTGATGTAACTGAGGGCTTATCTACAGAAAAACTGCAGCCATAATACCAAATTGGTTTTAATTCACACCTTTTGGGTATGCCTACACTGCAGCTAGACAGCTGAGCCCACTGATTTGGTCTCAGGCTGTGGGTCTGATTCATTGTAGTGCAGACTTCTGGGTTCTGGCACTCGCCCACCTCGCCAGGACCTAGAGCCCAGTCCCAGCCCTAACTTGGAAGTCAGCAATGAAACAGGCTGGCAGCCCAAGCCCCATGAGCTGGAGTCAGCTGGCCTGGGCCAGCCGTGGGTTTTTCACTGTAGTGTAGACATGCCCTTTGTTTCAGTGCAGGTCTGAGTGTGTTTAAAACAAACCCCAGCTTAAGCTTTCTCCCATCAATATGGTTGTCCGTTCTCTCAGTATCTCACTCTTCTCCACCCTTGACTCTTTTGCCCCTCATTCTCATTGCAAGGTCTGTCCTGGCTCACCCTTAACCTTACTCCTGCTCTAATGCTGCAGAGCATCTCTGGCAAAAATCCCATGACCAGGCGGCTTATTTCCGTGTGCTCCCCTGTCAATTTGTCTGTATTCGTTTGTTATCACTTATATTTAGGCCTGGTCTATGCCTAAAACAGGTCAATGTGGCTACATCGCTCAGAGCTGTTAAAATTTCACATCCTGAGTGCTGTAATTAGGACAGCCTAGCCCACCCATTTAGATGTGGCTAGGTTGATGGAAGGATCCTTCCTGTCAACCCAGCTACTGCCCCTTGGAAAAGTGGTTTACCATTACCTACATTGTTGGAAAAACTCCTTCCAACACAGCAAGCATCTACACTGTGGAGCTACAGCAGGGTAGCTTCAATGCTGCAGTGATGTTGCCATAGTAGTTGTAGTGTAGACGGACACTTAGATCGTAAGGGTTTTAGGGCAGGAATTGCCTTTTCTGTGTTTGTATAGTGCCTGGCACAGTGGGGTCCTGGTACATGTCTAGGGCTCCTAGGTGCTATGCTAATACAAATAATAATAAGCCAAAGTGAAAGAATCATAGAATATCAGGGTTGGAAGGGACGTCAGGAGGTCATCTAGTCCAACCCCCTGCTCAAAGCAGGACCAATCCCCAACTAAATGATCCGAGCCAGGGCTCTGTCAAGCCTGACTTTAAAAACCTCTAAAGGATGGAGATTCCACCATCTCCCTGGGTAACCCATTCTAGTGCTGCACCATCTTCCTAGTGAAAAAGTTCTTCCTAATATCCAATCTAAACCCTCCCCCACTGCAACTTGAGACTATTACTCCTTGTTCTGTCATCTGCTACCACTGAGAACAGTCTAGATCCATCCTCTTTGGATCCCCCTTTCAGGTAGGTGAAAGCAGCTATCAAATCCTCCTCATTCTTCTTTTCTGCAGTTTAAACTGATATAAATGTGTCTACATTGGGGATTTGTACCAGTTGTAACCAAGTCACTTTTAAATTGATTTACTTAGACTGCTGCAAGTTTTCTAGTATTGCTCAGCCCTTAAAAACATAAATTCTAGGTGTCGTTCAACATGCCACTTTGAGGCCTTGTGATGAGGATGGACCTATATGGAGTAATGTGTGGAACAAATACTTTCTCTTTTTTCCCCCTACCTTTGTGGCCTCTCTCATCCCCATGGAATAATAAAAATAATAATCCCTAGGTCTTCTATATTGCTTTTTATCAGTAGACATCAAAGCACTTCATAGTGGAGGTAAGCATCATTATCTCTTTTACAGATGGGGGTGGGGAAACTGAGGCACTGAGAAGTAAAGTGAATTGCCCAGTGGCCAAAATAGGAATAAAATCATGCCTCCTGAGGCCCAGTGCAATGCTCTAGCCTCTAGGACATACTGCTTATGACTATGGGATGTGGTGTCTTCAAAATGGAAGAAGATAGGAAATTAACCTTTTTCTCCCCCTAAAGCTAGAAGATTGCTGAATTTTGTAGAATGCCTCAGCAATGAAAACACCTTAAAATCATAGGTCAGCATTATTCATCCCCATGGATTTTCTCCTGCCTTCGATATTCAGCAGAATTTTGGTCTTTGTATGTACTGTTGTAATTATCTCCTACCCTTCCTATGTAAACAATCCTAGGAGCAGCTCAAGTACCCAGCTGAATCCTCTAGTGAGGCCAAGCAGGGACAATACATAGTTCCTCTGAAGGAGTCTGGACTTTATTAGGATCTGCTAAACCTTAGCAGATGCACACTGGGCATTCTCAGAAGGGACTTTCCCCCCTTATTGTTTATGTAACTTTTTATTTAAAAAAAGTTTTTCCAGACTTAGCCAGGAAACTTTCAGACACAAAATCTGCCACATATCAAGCTCTGAAGCTTGTGCTAGAGTAAAGCAGGGACCTTGGTGGCAGACAATTTGCCCAGAGTGAGAGAGATCTGTCAGGGGTGGCTGTTTAACGAACTGGGAATGAGACGCAGGAGTCCTGCCTCCTAGTCTCCTGCTGTAACCACAGCCCAATGCTGCTTTTAAAATGCATCAAACCAATGATTTATTCCACCATGTGTTGTTGTTATTTATGTTATAGTAGCGCTGGGAGATCTGGGACCGCATTGTACTAGGTGTTGTGCAAATACATAAGGCAAGATCCCTGCCCTCAAGAGACTACAATTTAAGAAGACATCACTAGCCATGTAAATTGGCTGTGTGCAGGGAGTTGGGGGAGGAAGGGATTGGCTCTGCCCAAGCTACAAGCTACTCAATTGCAAATCCTGTAGCATCAGAACTTCAGTAGCATTGGTGGGCCAGCATGCTCCACCACCATCACAGGGTGCTAATATGAAAGGAATTGCGTAGTTACTTCTCCATTAGTTCTATTCCCCAAGCTCCTCTACAACAGAGTACTGGTTACACCCACAGATCCATGCTCCAGATTATGCAGGGGGGTGACCTCAGCATTTGGACTTCAAGCCTTCTCTCAGCTCTCCTTACCCCGTGCAGAGCAGCTGTTTTGAGCTGAGGGCCCTTGGTGAAGTGTGGAATTCCTCTCATGCATGCCAATTTTGTGAGTGTGGGGAGATCTCTCTATAGCTCACACATGTATGTTAATTTATGCTGCCGTTCCCACTGATCCATTGTTTTGTTTGCATTTATGGTCACCAAAGGGAATTAGGTACAGGTAATCTCCACTGATGAATGTAATGATTAGTGAAGGTGGCGGTAATCTGTGAACTAGATTCTGTAAAGTGGAATCCATTTCAAACTTTCATTATGCAGGTTTCAGGGTGGTAGCCCTGTTAGTCTGTATCAGCAAAAACAAGGAGGAGTCCTTGTGGCACCTTAGAGACTAACATGCCCAAATAAATTCGTTAGTCTCTATGGTGGCACAAGGGCTCCTTGTTGTTTTCTCATTATGCAGTTAAAGCACAGCGTGTGATTTATCTCCTTGGGGATTGCGTGAGGGTGAGGAAAAAAGTAACTAGTTCTCTTGCAGTTAAGTATTGCATCGCATTTTAATGCAACACAAGGTGATCCTGCAAACCTTTGTCTGCAACAAAGCTAGTTGCGTAAAGTAACACGGGCTCCCTGCGTGAGCGAGGACTACTCCTACAACTGAAGGTTTGCAGGATCAACCTTGGTTACAAAAGTGGCTGTCTGGAGAGTCTGATTATTGGCAGTCTGGGTGATTTGTGGAGAATGTAGCTTGGAATGTTGACTTGAAAAGCGGATATCTGCTCTGTATGGTACTTTGAGTCGTGTTTGAGATGTCAGTTAGATTTATAGCTAGCTGTAAATTCAAATAGGAAACTGGATGCTGTCCAAAGCTGCTTTTTGATTGGCTGGCAAGGCCACTTCAGAGGGGTTAGATCCACTTTAAATCTCTCAGCAAACATGGGCATGATTATCGAAATAAAGGCTTCATAATATAATGTAGATGTGCAGTAGTAAAAAAAATAAAAAATACATATGAAATGGTGTGGTTGTCCTAAAAACCTTGCAGTCTAAAAGCATGTGCAGATACAGCACAATTGATTCACACTGTACTAAATATGTGAGATGGTTTTAAGAAAAAAAAGAAGTGTTAGGGCAGAAGGGGAAAGAAAAACAAAAATTGTCTTTTATTTCCTGTTTAATATTTTATAGATTGTTAGACATGTCATAATATAAAGCTTGCATTGGTTTTCCCTAACACTTTTTTCTTTTATCTAGCAACTTGCAATTGCCTTCTCGATAGTGCATGAGGTGCACCTGGAATGATTTCAGCTTTGCTTATACAGTTCAAACGTAACGTGAAAGGGGCTCATCTCTGTTGGAAGTAGTAATGTGGGTAGTAGTAGCCAGGCACAGACATCAAGGAACTAAATCAGGGCGGGCGAACTTTTTGGGCCGAGGACCTCGTTGGGTTTTAGAAATTGTACGGAGGGCTGGTTAGGGAAGGCACAGCCAGGTGTGGCCTTTCCCGAACTCCCCCTGCTTCTTGCCTCCTGATGGGCCTCCCCCCCCCAACTCCTGCCCCATCCAACCCCCCCTGCCCCTTGACTGTCCCCGGAACCCCCACCCCTGACTGCCCCCTGCTGCCCCATCCAACCCCCCCTCATTCCAGAATGCCCCCCTGCCACCCTTGCCCCATCCACCCACCCACTCCTTCCTGACCTCCCCCGGAACCTCTGCACCTGACTGCCCCCCGCTGCCCCATCCAACCCCCCTTCCTTCCTGACTGCCCCACGGGACCCCTGCACCCATTCAACACCCCCCGTTCCCTGCCCTCTGACGGCCCCAACCCCTATCCACACCACCGCCTCGACCACCATCCCCAAATCCCCTGCCCTTTATCCAACTTCCCTTGCCCCCTTACCGCGCTGCCTGGAGCACCGGTGGCTGGCGGCACGACTGTGGTTGGAGCCAGCCACGCCGTCTTGCAGCACAGAGCACTGGGTCAGGCTGCGGGCTGTAGTTTGCCCACCTCTGAACTAGATAGATCCTATCTTATTTTTAATATTCTGGCTGTGCAGGGACGGGGAGAGATGGAGACAGGCAACAATGGAAAATCGAGAAATAAAGCTGTTGTTTACTTTGAAGACGTATTTGAAAATAACCAGGGAGTTTGTTCTTTCTTTTGTGAGTTCTTGGTTCTGCATTTTGTTTTGGGTTCTTTCTCTCTCTGTCTCTTTCTTATGAACTTTCTGGCTCAGTGGAGGCACGTAATCCAAAAGTGTGCTCTCAGATATATTTAGAAGCTTTTTTGTTCAAATCAAATAGAAGCCTAAGCAGACATAATATATTAGCATCAAGATAATGCTGGGCAGGTGCTAGTACTTGGTTAATATGTTCCTTGAGTATCTGAAGATCAGGCCATATAGGCTTCATGCTGCAAAACACAGCAGAAGTGTGTGTATTAATGTACTACTGAAACACACCTTGCCCTGGCTCAATGTGATTGCTGATGTAAGTTTTTGCATTGCGTGCTTTAATACAGTTATCTGTAAAATATTGATTTGTGTGTATGGAAACTAATCCAGATCTGTTTTAACATTTTGATTAAATATAAATTCAGAAGAGCAGGAGAGACATTTCCCTTTACTGACTCAAATACACTTGTTTGAATTGGAATAAAGTGACTGCTGAAATAATACCTAGTGTTTTTTCCTCAGGAGTTCTCAAAGCCCTTGACAGAGGATGTCATTATCATTATCTCCATTTTATAGTGGGGAAACTGAGGTACAAGGAGGTGATGTAACTTGCCCAAGGTCACCCAGTGGGCCAATGGCAAAGCCAGGAGTAGAACTCAGGACTCTGAAGTTCCCTGTCCAGGTCTTTAGCCACGAGGCCACGCTTTAATAGAATTATGAGCATATCCTACTATTTATCTTTAAGGTACTGGGTGACATCCTCCTGTCCTCCTCCCACTAAATGTTTAAACTAATACTGATTGGTGCCAAACACACAGAGGGAACTTTGTTTTAAGAAGATTAAAGGAAAAAAACCCACTCACAGGATTTCATTCAGCTGTATAATGCTGTTAAAACCTCAGGAATCTTGTGTAAATAAAAGGAATTCTTTCTGCTGATTACTTTTCAGAACAAAAAGTAAACTATTTAAATGAAGACTCAGGTGTTGGCCAGATTCAGATCTTGGTTACGCTGTCTCAAATCCAGAATGAATTCAACTCTACAGATATACACTGTGTAGCTAAGATCACCGTCTGGCACTACATCTGCTTGTAAAAAAAAGTTTATATTTTTGTCCATATTCTCTTCATAGATCTAGTGAGCTGGTTACAGGCTAATGAGTGGTTGTGACTGGGGTCCCAGTGGGCGCAAGCTGTGGTCACTCAATTAAGGGGAACTGCAAAGAATGGGGCAGCCAAACCCCAAAAAGCTGGTGGATAGATTTGCCAAGCCAGCATAAAACAGCTTCTTTATTACCTTACTGGAAGTCCAAACAACACAGTTCCCTTAAAATGATCCAGTCCCAGGCCTACATCCAGGTATCTAAGTCAATATGATGATTTCTGAAAATCTTATTTCATCATATAAAAGAAACTGTTCTACCAATCCCAAAAGTTCGGACGCATAACCTTCCAGGTTATTGAATATTCCAGATCTTACCCAAATACGCGCTACAGCCAATTCTTATTAACTAAAGCTAAATTTGTTTTAACCATACTCTCTCTATCGTTTTAAGATCAATATACATACAATCCATTTAGGTTCAGATTCATAGCAGAGATTGACCTCAGTCTTGTGACTCAAACTTCCCCTGATGAAACTTAAGCAGAGCTGAGATGACAGAATCTGGACCCAAGAATCTTTTATACAATTTCATGTTCTCTTTGACAAATTGGGAGTTCCTCTGGGAACAAAAGGTAATTAGGATGACTTTGAAGGAGATCCATCACCAGTACTTAGCTATAGAATTAACATAAGGCAATTTGCTTGTTCCTCCACCGTTCACAGTACATTTCAAAGGGCGATGAATACCGAGATATCCCGTTTTTACAATTCATTTGAATGCTAGGATGTTCTTTTGATCTATCAGAATACATCATAGAGAGAGACTGTTGATTACATTGTTCACCATACTTCTATCGATATGTGTGTGTGCGCGTATACACACACTCAAAAACACAAATGTTATCTCCCCACATGTTTTTTGAGGGTTACTTATTTTGCAGGATGTTTAACCCTTTCTGGCTGTGTGTCACAGAGGTGTATTTGGAACATAGGGAGAGAATAGAATCAGTGTTCATAGTAAGTGTGAGATTAAAAACTCATTTTGAGGAGACTAATATCTTTTCTGATACTTATGACATTAAGACTGGCTGACTCCAAGGAAATTGGCTGCTTCTCTGTTTTTGACATGGCACAGTCTAGCTGAAGGGATACCTGCCATTGTCATGATAGTTTTGGAAAAACTGCTACTCTTGGATGTTCTTATTTAAGGAGACACCCAGAAAAAAAGTCCCTTAAAGTTATGCATGCCAATTCTTGTTGTGCTTCAGATGGTAACCAGTCTGCCTGTTGCAGAGGCCCTCAGTTTCAATACATAGCTCACATTCTTTGGATTAACCTTTTAAAGTTCTCTTTCCTCTGTGGTAAACTGGAAGATCCTCCATATACACTTACTTACATTCTTGTTTGCAGTGTTGTTGTAGCCCTGTGGGTCCCAGGATAGTAGAGAGGCAAGGTGGGTGAGGTAGTATCTTATATTGTCAAGTATCAGAGGGGTAGCTGTGTTAGTCTGGATCTGTAAAAGCAGCAAAGAGTCCTGTGGCACCTTATAGACTAACAGACGTTTTGGAGCATGAGCTTTCGTGGGTGAATACCCACTTTGTCAGATGCATGTATTCACCTAGGAAAGCTCATGCTCCAAAACATCTGTTAGTCTATAAGGTGCCACAGGACTCTTGGCTGCTTTTATCTTATATTGGGTCATCATCTGCTGATGAAAGAGACAAGCTTTCGAGTTACACAGAGCTCTTTTTCAGGTCTGTGTAGCTCCAAAGCTGCTCTCTCTCCCCAACAGAAGATGGTCCAATAAAAGACATTGCCTCACCCGGCTTGTCACTGTTATATGAAGGGTCATAATTTTCCTCTTTCTGAGAAATCTATTCAGAATGTAATTCACTACCACATAAGCCACGTCTACAGTATGGGTGCTACAGAAGCACAGCCACCACACAGATCTGCCCTGCATCGACAGAAGGGGTTTTTATGTTGATGTAGGTAACCCACCTCTCTGAGCAGCAGTAGCTAGGTTAATGGAAGAATTCCTCCATTGGCCTAGCCATGTCTACACCAGGGGCTTGGTTTACTTAAATGACTCAACTGTGTGAATTTTTCACACCCCTGACCGATGTAGCTGGATTGAGCTAAATGTTAAGTGTAGACCAGGCATTAGTAATTGTTGAAAATATCCTGCTGAGTAGGGGGGACTTTCGGGAGAAGTCGGAGTGTTAGTTTAAAACAAAACAAACCAACCCAGTTTGGAGGGAATGGGTGTGAGGGAAAGTGCAGACTATTGTTTTCGTGGCTGTTGGGTTGATTTTGGTTTTTGTTGGCCTTCCTGGACATATGACCCATCTCAAAGGTTTGACTTTCTGCACTGCAACGATGTTTTTAGCTTAGTGAAACTGATCCACGCTTGGACCCGAAACAAAGTCTAAGAAAGCAAAACAAAACATGTCAGCCCAGCAATAGAGAGTTTGGTGGCTACATGCTGTGTCAGGGTAAAAGTGTGCAGGGTTGCTCCAAATCCTGCGCACCTTTACTTCAGTGGGAATATTTGTATATATAAGAATTTGTCCCACTCTCTTATAAAAGAATTGCACTGAATTGTTGAATCTTCTGATGAGGCCATTGTCCAGGTAGGTATGTTGTTTGCTTTGGTTTAACAACCTTGTCAGGTGGGCAATGACTTTATTATTCTCAATGTAATGGTCACATTACAGCAGCAGCCAGAAGTTCTGAACAGTACTGGGTTTCCATTATGCTAGGTGCTGTGGGAACTCTCTGTCCCTGCCCCCAAACGGTTTGCAGTCTACAAAGGGTCAAATTATGCCCTTCTCTTCAGGCAAAGAGGTAACACAATGGTGCAAATATGAACCCAAAATAGCTGCCATAAGGGGAAGTGGAATCTATCATGGCATCCCTCCATTCCCAAGCCCCACATGGGGACATCTCTTGGCTGATTGTGGATGGGGGTGGGGAAATAGGAGAGGGAAAATACTCCCTATGGAGCACCATAGAATCCAGATTTGACAGGGCCCCGGGAATAAATACTGTCAGCATTAAGTGCTCCTCACCTTACCCTTCCTTGGTGAGGGAGGGTTGTTGGGGAAAGATTGATGTAGGTAGGGGTGTTCTTTTACAAACAGCTCCACTGTGGGGTGGGGTTAGGGGTGGATAAACCAGGAGGAAACAGTGAGGAGCTGGTGGAAGCCTCCCTGATGTACAAGATTTTGTTGTGGAGTTTTGGATGTCCACCTCTTTTGCAGCTTGCATTCCCTCTGTGATCAGTCAAACCCTGGCCATTCCTAATGCTGGGATATCTGGAAACAGACTAATGCAGAGCCGCTCTCCTGATCCTTTTGTGGATTTCTCTGTGAGGAGGATATGAGTGAGCCTTCAGCTTCTTCACTCTTGAGTCACAGCTTTTAATTACTGTTCGAAAAGCTGCTGCTGGCTGAATTCACTGCTTGTGTGACTCCATTGATTTCAGGGGCATTGCACCAGGTTAAATTTGTCCGAGTGAAAATATAAGCCTTTAATTTTAATCTTTACATAAATTCTAGTGGTTTGTAAAGTGTTCCTTTTTTAAGAACAGTGGTGAGTGGCTGAAGGCGGGGGAGCTGTTTAGTGCAGTGGAGTTAATAGGTTCACCATTTCCTTTTTCACTCTACTGTATGTGAGGTTATGACTAATCTGTTGCACTGTGGGGCCATAAGGCGACTTCTAGTGGGTGATTCATCCTCCAGGCATTTCATTTGCTTTTTCTTTCTCAGTATGCAGAGAATTGTTTGTTCAGAGTTGGTAACCGAGCAACAGTGGCATATAACATGTATTTGAAATATGATCCATAAAACCTTAACAGAGGGAAGTGACATACATACATAAACTTTGCCATCCAAATGAATGTCAGAGCCTCATATGATCCAGACAGGAAAAAAGTCAAAGTTTCAAATGTAATAGCTGGGAAATATATAATCTGCTTTGATATCTTTCCGGCTTTCATTTCTCCTTTCACATTATCTCCTCTCCCGACCCCCACCGCGCGCACGGATACTTTGGTTCTCCCTCTCAGGCTGCAATGTATAATATGCTGCACATTATCCCTTTGCATCCTTAATAGTGACTGATTTCTAGCCACAAGTCAGCCAGGGTTTGGAGTGGGAGCTGCCAGCCGAAGAGCCAGCTACGGGGCTGTGGGCTCCCTTTTGCAGAAAACAGAAATGTTAGAGTCCTGCGGAAGGGAGTTTGGTCATGTCTAAATTCCACTTTGAACCTTCAAAATGGAAATGGAGATGTTCTGGGTTCAGTATCTAACTCAGGAGATTTTAGTTCTGGACCCAGACACAGCCAGAGCTCAGGACTGCTCAGGTTCTGTCCTGTTGAACTTCAGTCTAATCTCTAATGCTTAGTCACTTTTGGATTTGCATGTTACTAGGATACTCTATGTAGGGGCCCAATCCTGTGGGCATGTGCAGCTTGTATTGAAATGAATGGCCCAGTTTGGGTATGCAGCGCACATGCACTGCAGGATTTAATCTTTACTCTTCCCCAGTACTTTGTCCTGTGATCCATTACTCATACCTCTTTCCCTGACAATCCCCTACTGCACATTAGTTTTCATCTACGCATGGCCTTGTTTTTAGCAAGTTTAAGCGGTGTAACAGAACTGCACTACATACAAATCATATGGTATTTCTAAACTTTCCCTTCTGTACCCTGACATTGCTGAAGGTAATCACTGTTATGGTTTGGCTATGATTCTATAGAGGTTTCCTAGGCAAAGAGTCTATTGATTTAGAGCAGGAGTTGGCAACCTTTCAGAAGTGCTGTACCGAGTCTTCATTTATTCACTCTGATTTAAGGTTTCGCGTGCCAGTCATACATTCTAATGTTTTTAGAAGGTCTCTTTCTAGAAATCTATAATATATAACTAAACGATTGTTGTATGTAAAGTAAATAAGGTTTTTAAAATGTTTCAGAAGCTTCATTTAAAATTAAATTAAAATGCAGAGCCCCCCTGCACCGGTGGCCAGGACCTGGGCAGTGTGAGTGCCACTGAAAATCAGCTCGCATGCTGCCTTCGGCACACGTGCCATAGGTTGCCTACCCCTGATTTAGAGGAAGGAGGAGTTTTTCTCCCGTAATCCCATAAACCAAACAGATATGTTTATACTGTCCCATCGTTTGCTAGCATCAAATTTTTATTGCTTCCTAGGCACATGAGGAGTTTGTTACAGTTGATAGTCCAGGTCTAAGGTCAAAATCCTGTGAACATCCAGATTAAGATTTCTAAAGCTGACTAGGAAATTTAGCCACACAAACACCACTGAAGTTAGTGGGGGTTCTGTGACTAAATTGCCAAGTCAGTTTTGGAAATCTTACCCACACCTATTAACACATTCTCCTATTAAAACAAACAAGCACTTGGTTTATAAAATAGTCAGGTTATGTTGTTATAACATGGGGGCCCAGCAAACACACCACATTCTCTCCCTCTCCAAACTGCACTCCCATTCTGCCTTCCCAGAATAGATTTGGTTTCATGTTGTGGGTGGGTGGCTCCCTCAAACAACCAGTCTCCGGTTCTGATGCCTGCGTCTCAATTTGTCTCTGAAGAAGCTTGTAGTGTTCTGCATTGTCGAGTTTAAGAACACTGTTTAAATTAGTGGATTTTAAATGGGGGGGGGAGGGACTGTTACTGAATGTTCCTATTTTCAGTGAGGTTCTGAAAAGTAACCCAAGAACCAGCCCTGTGATAAAGTTCCTGTAGACTGAGGGTGTTCTACACTATAGAGACTATTGGCGTAGCTATCCTGGCATAGCACTGTAGTGGAGATGCAGCCAATGCCACCAGAAGGAGTTATTCTGTCAGTGTAGGAACGCAGTTTCCCTGGAAGAAAATTCTGCATTTGATGGAAGCTCTTTTCAGTAGACATAGCTGTGTCTACACTGAGGACTTTGTCTGCATAGCTACATTATTAGGCATGTGGTTTTTTTTTTTTCATGTCCCTGACCGACCTAGCTAAGCAGATACAACTTTTCAGTGTAGGCCAAGCATGAGTCCTTGATCTATGTTTGGGCAAAAGGAAGCCACGTTTGTCTTTGCTGTCTGTTCCTCATTTGGGTAAGGGAGACAGAAGGCCTCCTGTCTAGAGTAGGAACTGAGTCAAGGCTCCTAGATTTTGTTCTCAGCTCCACCAGTGACTTGATTTGTGATCCTGGGCAAGTAATTTATGCATTCTGTTCCTCGCTTAGCCCTGTTATTAAAATGAGTGAATGTATTCAGAATCCAGACTCTCTTGAGTTATTGTGAAGGTTATGGTTTTATAAAGGGACATCTGTGTTCTATCCAGGTTCCCATAAGCCTTAGAACTTGCTGAAAGCCTATAATAAGGAAAGTCTTAGTACTTACTTGTCTACACTGGCACTTTACAGCGCTGCAACTTTCTTACTCAAGGATGTGAAAAAACATCCCCCTGAGTGCAGCAAGTTGTCGCAGTGTAAAGCACTAGTGTAGACAGTGCACCAGCGCTGGGAGCTATGGCCCTCATGGAGGTGGTTTTTTTAGAGCACTAGGAGAGCTCTCTCCCAGCGCTCTGGCGTGATGGGGGAGTTGTTGGAGTCGAGATTCCTTGTTAGCACAGCTCAGGAACACTAGTACTGGACATGTGGCTCTGTGGAGACCTATGTTAGTTTTTTTTGGAATTTGTTTTTTCCTGCTTGATGTCTGACGTGGCGCATGTGGTGCTGAACTAATAGACTGTATTGCTGTGGATTCCTCCAAATAACTGATGGGGGGATGACAGTAGAAAACAGACTGTGCTGAATGGTTTGTCCAGACATGGGCAAACTGCAGTGGCCCACGGGACCATCCTGTCCGGCCCCTGAGCTCCCGGCTGGGGAGCCTAGTTCCCAGCCCCTCCCCTGCTGCCCCCCTCCCCTGCAGCCATGCTGCCACGCGGGCTGCACTCTAGCCTGCTGCTTCCGCTGGGCAGCATGGGGAGCGCAGTTGGCTCTGGGTGGGTGTCATGGCTGCGAGCTCCTGCTGCTGGTAAGGGGGCAGGGAGCGGGGGGGGGGGTTGGGTAAGGGGGCGGGGGGTCCTGGGGGGCAGTCAGGGAGGAAGGTGTGGTTGGATGGAGGTTCTGTGGGGGCGCTCAGGGGATGGTGAGCAGGGAGGGTTGGGAGTGGGAGTCCCGAGGGGCCTGTCAGGGGGCGGGGGTGTGGATAGGAGTCAGGAGGGCAGTCAGGAGACAGGGAGCAGGGGGTTTGGATAAGGGGATGGAACCCCAGGGGGCAGTTAGGGGCAGGGGGTCCCAAAGGGGGTGGTCAGGGGACGAGGAGCAGAGGGCGGTTTGATAGGAGGTGGGAGACCTGGGGGGGGGGGCTGTCAGGGGGTGGGGGTATGGATGGAGTGGGGGCAGTCAGGGGACAAAGAGCAGGGGGGGTTGGATGGGTTAGGGATTCTGAGGGGGGCAGTGAGGGAGGGAAGTGGGAGAGGGTGAATAGGGGGTGGGGGCCAGGCTGTTTGGGGAGGCACAGTCTTCCCTACCCCGCCCTCCATACAGTTGCGCAATCCCAGTGTGGCCCTCGGGCCAAAAATTTGCCCACCCCTGAGTTTGTCTGAGTGCCCCCAAAATAATAATTATCCTATTTTGGTTTCCAAATTTGCCATGGTATTGTGTGTGGATATGATCACACTGAAGTCTGATGTGTAGAAGAAAACAGCACCATGCAGTATCAAAGTATTGCTATAGGATTATTTTGGGGCTCTTTGTGATTTAATTTGATGAGAGAGTTCTGCATTCATTAGCAGAAATGTAACTCTTCTAAGCTGAGTGCTACCACTCTCAAGAGAAAGCAAGCAGAAAAACTGTTGGGTTCACCAATTTCCTTACATAACATGTAAGGAGGAAGGGTTATCATTCTCCCAGAATTTTCTTCCCTAAACTATCCATTTGTCACTGATGCAGTTTGTATAATTAATTACCATACTTTGTAGATTGCTCCTGATTCGATTCTGCCTCCCCCCACCCCCAGCACTCTGTGACATAGTCAAATCTAGTAATTCTGCTCTAGTAACTGTATCTCTGCAAGACCTAAGGTTCTGATACATATCTTAGTTCACTGTGTTCAACAGCTGTGCAAGCAAATTTATTCTGATCAATTTACTGGTAGTTTATAAAGCAGTATTAAAAATTAAGCAGTTAAACCCAAATAACTGTTTTTCTTGCAAATGTAATTTGAGACTAAGTCATCCGTTACAAAATAACTAGTAGGGATTGATTTATCTCTGTCTCAACTATACTCCATTACAAAGTTCATCCTTCATTTCAAGTGCAAATTTTCTTCGATTCTATTCAAAATTACTGTAATGAGTGAGACATCATTACAATATTAACAAGGCAGATGCTGAATTAAGACAGTGAGGTTGAGATAAAAATTAAATATAGATGGAAACTTAACAGGAAAGAATTCATTCTTAGCTTTTTAAATCTTGTGGATCCAATTTTAGGTTTTGGTCTCGTTATAAAAGTCAGGTTACGCATTTGGTATTGGCACTCACGCTGTCAGTCAACTGATTGGTATATTCCCACCCACATTACAGCTGCAGATGTAGACGTAGGGGGTTGCACAAGTATTTGCTTTTTGAATAGAGCAATATAGGTACTGTGATGAAATTGTATCAGTGAATGCATAGCTTTTGTCTACCTTGTGAGATGTCTGTACCTTTGGGGAAAGCTTTATATTGTCCTTGTCCTCTATGAAAATATGCTGTTGATTTTTCCATTAGAATGGAATAAGCTTTGTGATCTTAAACAAATCTGACTACTCTAGCTTTTGTCAGCCATCTTTTTGGTATTTCATAACAATATGGATGTTTAATTTGAGTGGGTGGTTGGTTTTCAAGATGAATGAGATCCAGTCATGTAAAGGTTTGTCTTTATGTATGCATCAAAAGTCAACTTATTGCCAAAGTGAGAACTTTAGCATGCTGTTTAGCTACACAAATCCTGCATATAAATAATGTTAAGAAGTTAACTAAATTTTCTGGTTTTCATGTGTTGTTCGATATGTCAAGTTTTTGTTGTTGTTTTTCTACAATAGATTACATTAAGGCTAAAGTATCAGGCTGGATTATTTTTATTAGCCTTACCTCCCAAATTGTGGTGTTTCTGTATTATTTACAAACACTTAAAATTATGCATAACTTTTATAATAGTATTTGAGAGTATCTATAATTATGTAATCTATAATTGCTCTTTGACAGCATTTCTGTTCGCTTTACCCTATTGTGGGCTGACAGAATGAATTTTTTTTTCTTGTAGGTGTTCAGAGGAGTCGTGCCCAAATCTAAATTTGTATGGGGATGTACTAGGGGCCCAATCCTCTCATTGACTTCAATGGTAAAACTTGCATTGACTCCAGTGGGAGGAGAATTACGCCCTAGATATGCTCTGTAATATAATCTCTCTGTAACAACTTATATGATCATGGTTTTCAGTGGGAACAGAATTGGGCTCCATGAGATTTTAGTTCATGGATAAGGATAGGCCCAACCCTGCAAAATATTAATTGAAATCAGTGGGACTCCATACAGGTGTCATGATTCCTTTCTAGTGGTGCAGCTTACAGCAGCATATTGGATCCACATGAGTGCAATCTGTGGGCTAATTCATTATAGTTTTGGGGTAGTTTTCTGTGGGGCAACGTTTTCCAAAGCTGCCCCTCAAACTAGAGGGCACAGTTTTGCACAAGCAAAACTTTTTTGCTTCATACATGTCACGTTCATTAGCATTATTGCCAATGTCATGTGTCAGAAATCATGAATCAGGCCACAAAACAATCTTAAGATTTTAAAACCTGATAAATATGTGGTTCTTTGTATTTACCTTCTGGTTTTTAATGTTCCCAAGTTTTTACTCTGCAACCATGAGTGCTGGAAACCAAATTAAAAAAAAATAAATTAAACCTGCGTTTCTCTTGTAATTCCATGGCTTCAGGAGCTGAATCTTTTTAGGAAAACCTTGAGAGACTTGCACTTGAAATCATGAATTGACAACCCAGGTAATAGCTGAACACCTAACCATTTGCAGGTGCTGTTTGTACTCCTAAAACCTGCATATAAACAAGTGTGTATACAAAATCACGCCCTTTTGAGAGTGGAGTGAGTTAAGGGCCAGGTTTTCAAAGAGCCTTTGTCACAACTTTTCTAAAAACAGCAAGAAAAAAAAGTGCAGTCTACATTGTGCACTAATTACTTACAAAATGGGAGACTTAATGGGAACACAGACCCTGAAATCTAATGACTTGGATCGTAGTGACCCTTTTTTCCCTGGGCAATGCCAGACTCTGCATTAGCACTTCCTTGGAGTAGTGCCTTGGCCTTCAATGGGAGAGCGAACAAGTTGTAGTTTGGATGCTTAGTGAGGTGCTGTTACTGATGTTTGGGTTTTATTTTGCAATTGCAGCAACACATTTTTTTTTTTCGTTCCCGTTTTTCTCCTCTCTCCTCTGCCCCCCTCCCTCCATTTCAAATGAGTTATGGACATTTTATGTGCAGGAAATGGGGATATCTGGTTTGTGAACACAGCTGGTTTAAATAAAATCTAAACCAGGGCGGGGGTGTGGAACTCCCTTATTTTGTCCAGGGCCAAAAGATCTCAGTCAAGATCAGATGACTACAGGACTCTGGTGAATCATTCGATGCTTTAAAAAAACAGAACAATAACCAAATCCCAAAACACCTAATTTTCAAAGAGTTTGATTCTATAATATATAGCAGTACAACAGAGTTGTACTGTTATTTCAGTGGATGTCTTAAAGCTCTTTCCCTCATTACCTTTGCAAGAGAGTAAATTGAGGGAAATAGTGAGTATGGTTTGCTACTGGAGGTTAATCCTTGATTGAAACTCATCTGTTTAGCTCTGTTTAGAGATTGTGAATTCAGAATCGTGAATTCACACGATGAGCAGTGCACTTGAAAATTCTAAAAATGTTAATCAAGAATTGCATAAGTAGCACTCTAACTCCCTGAAATAGAGTCCATTAGATCAGCTCTGTTGTTTTCACATTTGTGAAACAGTGCAGGCAATTAAGCACTGAGTGGTTGGGTTTAGCTAATTTAATGTGCCCTTGGTGAACTACATTACAGAATCTCTTTGAACACATCAAACCTAATAATTTTAAATGCAAATCTCACTGTAACATACAACTAAATATATATATAAAACATATCTCTCAGCTGGACATGGCTGTTTGTTTTTCAAATGTTTACCTACTTGGTGTATGTATTTTTGGCAACTGTGCCCGCATTGTGAGAAAACCTAGTAGACTCTGTCCTGTTTATATTTTCTATACCAATTGTTTATAAAAAGAACAAAAAAAACTTTAATCAATACAATGTACACTTTAAGAATGTAGTTTTTGAAAGTTCTGTTTATGATCTTTTTTTTAAGTTCATTTTTTAATAGTTTGATTTACAATCTCCTTATGTAGAGGTTTTCTGCTCCCAATTGGGGGGACTAGAGGAAGGATGAGATGCTGACTACAGACAGATGTTTTCACTGTACATAACTACTTGTCTACACTGACTCTTTTCACTACGAATAGTTGTCTACATTGAGCATTATCACAATCTCTCATCATTGCTATAGGACTGGGCCAGTCTATGCTGGTACTACTGGAGCTGTGTGCTTAGCCTGCTCTAGGACTCTCCACTGCAGTTGCAATGGCGGATGGTGGTTCAGACAAAGCTCAGAGTTACAACCTGTCTCCTGGAGATTTTAAAATAGCCTTTTAAATTAATCCACACAGGCTTTGGGTCATGGTCGTCCTGCTTGTGGCCATTTGGGAAGATGTTGAGTCGTTTGTTGGCCCATGTGTGGTTTCGATGGACACAGCTGGAAACTGTGTTTTTGGCGCTTGGTTGAAGTCTCCGGCCTGGTCTACACTACGGGTTTATACCGAATTTAGCAGCATTAAACTGAATTAACCCTGTATCCGTCCACACAACGAAGCCCTTTATATCAATATAAAGGGCTCTTAATATCGATATCTGTACTCCTTCCCGATGAGGGGAGTAGCGCTCAAATCGGTATTGCCATTTCGGAATAGGGTTAGTGTGGCTGCAATTTGACGGTATTGGCCTCCAGGAGCTATCCCACGGTGCACCATTGTGACCGCTCTGGACAGCAATCTGGAGTCGGATGCACTGGCCAGGTAAACAGGAAAAGCTTCACGAACTTTTGAATTTCATTTCCTGTTTGCCCAGCGTGGAGAGCTGATCAGCCCAGGTGACCACGCAAAGCTCATCAGCGCAGGGAACTATGCAGTCTGAGAATCGAAAAAGAGCACTAGCATGGACCGCACGGGAGGTACTGGATCTGATCGCTGTTTGGGGAGAGGATTCCGTGCTAACAGAGCTCCGTTCCAAAAGACGAAATGAAAAAACATTTGGAAAAGTTTCCAAGGCCATGATGGAGAGAGGCCACAGCAGGGACTCAGTACAGTGCCTTGTGAAAGTTAAGGAGCTCAGATAAGCCTACCAGAAAACCAAAGAAGCAAACGGAAGGTCCGGGGCAGGGCCGCAAACATGCCGCTTCTTACGCTGAGCTGCATGCAATTCTAGGGGGTCTGCCACCACTACCCCACCCCTGTCCGTGGATTCCGAGGTGGGGGTAATCTTAGCCTTGCCTGAAGATTCTGCGGACGGGGAAGATGAGGAAGAGGAGGATGAGCTTGCAGAGAGCATACAGCACTCCGTTCTCCCCAACAGCCAGAAGCTTTTTCTCAGCCTGACAGAAGTACCCTCCCAGCCTTCCCAAGCCACTATTCCAGACAATGAAGCCATGGAAGGGACCTCTGGTGAGTGTATCTTTGTAAATATAAAACATGGTTTAAAAGCAAGCGTTTTTTAATGATTAATTTGCCCTGAGGACTTGGGATGCATTCGCGGCCAGTACAGTTACTGGAAAAGTCTGTTAACATGTCTGGGGATGGAGCAGAAATCCTCCAGGGACATCTCTATGAAGCTCTCCTGGAGGTACTCCAAAAGCCTTTGCAGAAGGTTTCTGGGCAGGGCAGCCTTATTCCGTCCTCCATGGTAGGACACTTGACCACGCCATGCATGTAGCAAGTAATCTGCTGTCATTGCATAACAAAGCCTAGCTGCGTATGGTCCCGGTGTTTGCTGGCATTCAAGCAACATCCATTCTTTATCTCGCTGTGTTATCCTCAGGAGAGTGATGTCGTTCATGGTAACCTGGTTGAAATATGGGAATTTAATTAAGGGGACAGAGATGGTTGGGCTATTTGCCTGTTGCTTAAAAGAAATCCTTCCCTGCATTTAGCCAAGTGGGGGGAAGGGGGGCAGGTGATTGGCGCTGAGCTTTTTCACGTTTGGCTAGCTGGGATCTTCCCTGCTACCAGCCACGCGGTGGTGGGAGGGGTAAAGCGATCATCCCAGAGAATTGAATGGAGGTGGTTCTGGTGCTGCACATTAATAAGAGAGAAGCAGCACTGAATGGGCTTTGCTTGCTATTTGGGAAAGGAGGGTGCTGGATATATGAAGGCTGCAGAAGCCGAAAGACAATGGCTTACCATGGCTGCATGCAAACAGAATTCTGCTGCTTGGACCTGCGTCTGTGATCTCTATCACCAAAGCCACAGGCACTCAATATTAAGATGTAAAATGCGACCTTGTAGTGAGATCACATGTGCTATGTAAGGTAAATAGTATTGTTCACCGTGAAAGAGTATAACCATTGTTGTGTAAAATGTATCTCTTTAAATACTTCTCTCCCTTTTTTCCCTCCCTCCTACAGCTGAAAATTTTTCAAGTCTCCCTCCTCCATCCCGAAGGCTATCTCAGATAAGGTGGTGGGGGAAAAAAAAGACGTGAGACAAAATGTTCTCAGAAATCATGGAAGTGACTCGCAATGAAAGAGCTCATCTGAATGAGTGGAAGGACGTGGTATCAAAGTACAAGAAAGATGCCAGTGACCGTGAGGACAGGAGGGACGCTCGAGATCAGAGCTGGCGGCAGGAAGATCAGCAGTGGCGGGATGCAACTTTGGGGCCTGCTGCGTGATCAAACTGACATGCTCTGGCATCTGGTGGAGCTTTAGGAACGGCAGAAGGATCACAGGGTGCTGCTGCAGCCCCTGTATAACCACCCTCCCCCCTCACCATGTTCCTTAGCCTCCTCGCCCACCAGTCGACTAAGAATGCGTTGTGGAAGGCTCCGTGCACTCGCCCATTTCGCCCCAGTGGACAGCCCAACCAAAAGGTTGTCCTTATTCTGAAATTTTTTTAGTGACCTTTTCCTTCCCTCCTATCCTCCTCCCAAATCCCACTCAGGCTACCTTGTCAGTCCTCTCCCTCTTTTTATAATTAATTAATAAAGAATACATGATTTTTAAATGAGAATGACTTTATTTCCTTAGGAAACAAGCGGTAATCGAAGGG
This sequence comes from Gopherus flavomarginatus, assembly GCF_025201925.1. NCBI lineage: Eukaryota > Metazoa > Chordata > Testudines > Testudinidae > Gopherus > Gopherus flavomarginatus. Next base: position 28,875,315 of record NC_066622.1, read on the forward strand.
GGAGGGTGGGTGGCTTACAGGGAATGAGTCAATCAAGAGTGGGGGGTTTCATCAAGGAGAAACAAACACAACAGTCACACTGTATCCTGGCCCATGATGAAACTGGTTTTCAAAGCTTCTTTGATGTGCATCGGTTCCTGGTGTGCTCTTCTAATCGCCCTGGTGTCTGGCTGCGCGTAATCAGCGGCCAGGTGATTTGCCTCAGCCTCCCACCCCGCCATAAAGATCTCCCCCTTACTCTCACAGAGATTGTGGAGCACACAGCAAGCAGCAATAACAATGGGGACATTGGTTTGGCTGAGGTCTGAGCGAGTCAGTAATGTGCACCAACGTGCCTTTAAATGGCCAAATGCACATTCTACCACCATTCTGCACTTGCTCAACCTGTAGTTGAACTACTCCTGACTACTGTCCAGGCTGCCTGTGTATGGCTTCATGAGCCATGGCATCAAGGGGTAGGCTGGGTCCCCCAGGATAACTACAGGCATTTCAACATCCCCAACTGTTAATTTCTGGTCTGGGAAGTAAGTCCCTTGCTGCAGCAGTTTAAACAGAGTAGTGTTCCTGAAGACGTGAGCGTCATGAACCTTTCCTGGCCATCCCACGTGGATGTTGGTGAAACGTCCCTTGTGATCCATCAGTGCTTGCAGCACCATAGAAAAGTACCCCTTGTGGTTTCTGTACTGGGTGCCCTGGTGCTCCGGTGCCAAGATAGGGATATGGGTTCCATCTATCGCCCCCCCCCCCCCCCCACAGTTAGGGAACCTCATTGCAGCAAAGCCATCCACTATGACTTGCACATTTCCCAGAGTGTCAACCTTTCGTAACAGCAGCTTAATGATTGCTTTGGCTGCTTGCATCACAGCAGCCCCCACAGTAGATTTTTCCACTCCAAATTGATTCCCGACTGACTGGTAGCTGTCTGGCAAGCTTCCAGAGGGCTATTGCCACTCGCTTCTCAACTGTGAGGGCTGCTCTCATCTTGGTATTCTGGCTTTTCAGGGCAGGGGAAAGCAAGTCACAAAGTTCCATGAAAGTGCCCTTTTGCATGCGAAAGTTTCGCAGCCACTGGGAATCATCCCAAACCTACAAAACTATGCGGTCCCACCAGTCTGTGCTTGTTTCCCGGACCCAAAATCGGCGTTCCATGGCTAGAAGCTGCCCCATTACCAGCAGGATCCTCAAAGTGCAGGGGCCTGCGGTTTGAGAGAATTCTGTGTCCATGTCCTCATCACTCTTGTCACCGCGCTGCCATAGCTGCCTCCTCCTTGCCTGGTTTTGCAAGTCCTGGTTCAGCATAGACCGCATGATAATGCGCGAGGTGTTTACAACGTCCATGATTGCTGTCTTGAGCTCAGCAGGTTCCATGCTTGTCGTGCTATGGCGTCTGCACAGTTCACCTGGGAAAAAAGGCGCGAAATGGTTGTCTGCTACTTGCACGGAGGGAGGGGTGAGGCTGTACCCAGAACCACCTGTGACATGTTTTTTTGCCCCATCAGGCATTGGGATCTCAACCCAGAATTCCAAGGGGCAGGAGAGACTGCAAGAACTATGGGATAGCTACCCACAGTGCAACGCTCCGGAAATCGACACTAGTCTTGGTACATGGACGCACACTGCCGAATTAATGTGCTTAGTGTGGCCGCGTGCACTTGACTTTATACAATCTGTTTTAAAAAAACGGTTTCTGTAAAATTGGAATAATTCCGTAGTGTAGACATCCCTCCATCTGTGACAATAGAAAGCCATAGATCTGGGAAGCATTTATACTTCCTGCCCTGTATCTTATGTGAGTTTACGCGCTAATGGAATTACAAACATGGGGATTGTATTTCACACTTGTAAAAACATGTAATCAGTTTCTATCAGAGTTGTTATTTAGAACACTTCATTTTAAACCCAAAATTTTTCTTGTTTGTTTTTATTGTTGAGATAACACAGAAGTTGGGAAACAGAACATTTTATAGCCTGAGTAGATTTTTTATTATTATTATTATTATTATTATTAATATTGGAACAGTGATACCAAGGGGAGTTTTGAGGATTGTTTCATTCATAAGATTATTTGAGGAACTAGAACACAGTTTCATTTTCTCTCTCCTTCACTGCATTTACTGTTATCAGCAATACTTAGTATTGGCAGCTCAAAATATTAAAAGAAGCATGAGGCAGGCCCTTGATTAATGAGATTCTTTTTTAAAATTTGTTTTATTTGCATTCTAGTTTTTGAACCTTCAGGGTGAGGTTTGATCATATTTTCAAGTTTTTTCTCGTCAGCCATGATGTTTAGAAACGTTTTTTGGTAAAATTGTTTCCAAGCTCTAGGGTTTGAAGTAAAATATCCAATGCTGTGAGACTTTCAATAAAATGACATTTGGCATCACTGAATACTCTTGTCTGAACTTCACCAGGTTTACTTTATAGTTTTGGGAGCTTCCGTATATAAATTTTGCTGCACACACAACTAAAATTAATCTCTGTCTTACATTTATGATTATATCATAGCTGTTAAATGATGTTTTACTGGATCCATTATATTATTATTGTGACAGTGCAGATGTACCACCAGGCACTTCCTAGTTGATGAAAAATGTCAAATAGAAAAAGGAATGAAAAATCAGCATCAAAGTGCTTCCGGACAAAGTACAGATAGCAGATAAGGAGTGGTATCTTTCTAGACATTATTTAGCACTGTGTGTAACAATATAATTATAAGACAATAAAAACAATTATCTTTAAAAGCATCCAGCCAGAAGTTCAACGGAAAGCTTATCAGTGCATTTCATTTGGGTAGAAGTTAAGAGCAGAGATCAGTTTGTCAGTAGTAGAGCATAGACTTTATTGGTGGAGATACTACAGCAGTCTAAAATCTTGATAACTTGAGGTTATTGGTGTGCCCTTTGCTTGATTAAGTGGGGAGGTTTATTTGCCACAGGGTACTTTGGATACCATACGGGTGAGTCCCTCTTGTGTTGCTGGGGGCGTGTTCCAACTAATTATACATTAATTTCACTTAGCTGGCTTTTAGATTGTGTGATCATTCCATGACTTTCCATAGGAGGGAAGCTCAGAAAGCTGGGGTCACTGAGTCATACAGTGAAGGGGGCAGAGTTAGGCTGTGTCTACACTGCCACTTTCAGCGCTAAAACTTTTGTCATTCAGAAGAAACACCCCCGTGAGTGACAAAAGTTTTAGCACGGAAAAGCACCAGTATAGACAGGGCTTTATTGCTGGGAATGGCGCTCCCAGCGATAAAGCTACCACCGCTTGTTAGGGGTGTTTGTTTTTTTTAAATCACCCTGAGAGCTCTCCCCTGGCGATAAAGCGTGTCTATACTGCCCATGTCACAGCGCTGCTGTGGCCGTGCTGTAATGTGGGTAGTGTAGACATACCCTTAATGTTGTCTGGGTGTACTGTGTAGAAAAGGTTACTTTACTTTAACAGGGCATCTCCTGGTTATCTAGTGTTGTTTGGGGTCTTGAACTTTGACGTCCTAGAAGGGCGTGGAAAGTAGTGCTGGTAACTCCACATTAGACTATGAGTGAATTTTTAATTAGCCTCAGTGTAGACATCTTAAACTTTCCCACAGAGTACACTTGGGGAGAGCAACTGTTCCCATAGTTTCTTACAGTATCTTTTAAAGAGGAATTGTTGCTTTGCTTTATTAACAAGACTTTTTATTCTTCATCATGACTGATTCAGCAAGAGGCTTTATCTCAGACCTCGTTTTAAGCATCTGGGTAGTCCCAATGAAACGAGACTTTCATGTGTTTAAACTTAGGTACGTGCTTAAATACCTGGCTGAATTGGAGTCTATAAATGAGTGAGTGTAAAAATAAACGTATTCTGAAGTCTTGTACCAATATCCTTTGTGATATGAAAACCACTGAGAATCTAGATGATAAGATTCCAGGATTGTCACTCTGAAGCCTCGAATGTCTGAGTCAGAGTGAAGTGATGGAAACAGCTGCTAGCATGGCTGAACGTGCTCTCTGCTTAGAATATCACCAGGTTCAATCATACTGGGACTTGTTGTCTGTTAGCCTCCAATTTTTAAATTCTCAGCCATTTCGACTTTCTGAATTATCCCTGTTTGGTGTAGAGCTGCAGTATGGCTTGTATCTATGCCATGCCAAACCAAGAGTCCTACCTAGACCATTGTGGTAACAGAGGTAACTCCACCCATTATTGCTCTTACTCTACAGCTAACTTTCATGCAGCAATTTCATTGGTTGTTTGAGGGAGACTGCACAGATGGTGGCTTTCTTGGCCCAACTACCACACCCATGCGACAGCACTGACTTTCAGCTGCTAGTTATTATCCAGACAGATGATCTTCAAGGGCACCCAAGATATTGTCAGAAAGGCCAAAATATGTACACTGTGAAGTCTTCATCCTTTAGATAAATTCTAAATCGCAGCAGAATACTGACACATCCATGTTTTACTTTTTTAAACTCTTAAAATCCAAGATTTCCCAGGGGTCTAACTAGCCCCTGGACTTCTGGAGGGTTGTTAGTTTTTTTTAAATAGTGACATCCAGGGCCTCCAAAAATAGTGACATCCTGCCCCCCCTCCCAAGAGTGGGGATCCTAGAACTGGCCCTAGTTATTTAATAAAGCAATATTTAAGTTGACTGGTAATTACTAGGAGTTTTGAGATGGACAATTTAGGTCTTTGAATCCCCCACCCTTAAATGATTGTATTTGTATTAATATGCCACATTCCGTAATAAAGATCGAACCAAGGCGCGAACATACATGACTTAACCCCCAAAACAACATGCTGGGTTCAACTTGTATTACATTGTTAATACAGCATGCCTATAGTCCAACAAAATCACCAACAATGAAGGTGTAGAGCTGCAGGTGGTAGCCATGCTGAGCGTGGAAACCCTGCAAGCGCGGAGGCAAATTACTTGGGTTGGCCACAGCATACGTATGGATAACAATCGACTGCCTAAGAAAGTTTTGTACAGTGAATTTGAAAAAAGGCAGTAGGAAGGCTGACTGTCCCAAACTGTGTCTCAAGGATTGCATCAAGCAGCACACGCTGTGTCCCAGGCTGGACTTAATGACCTAGTAGGATACGGCCATGACAGGCAAACCTGACGCTCTGCCATGAAGGAAGCAGACCCTGCAATGAATATCATTGGGCCACCTGAGAATGCAGACACTGACATGCTCTGGCATGTTTCCTGAACCTTGTATGTGGAAACTGATTTCCATTCATGCTCGTACTCTAAAACAGGTGATGGTCATTATATATAAAAATATGCCTTATACTGTGCTCCACAGCTGCTGTTGGATATAGTGGTAAGACTTCATTGATTGATTTGTTTAGCAGAATGAATATTTGCTGAAGGATGAAATATCTAGGTTCCAGCTTTTCAACAACAACGAAAAAAGTAAAGGTATGTAGCTTTTTAGCATGACTTCAGAATGAACAGTGGAGTGCAGACCTCATGTATGTTGACTGCTGTGACATTTTTAGCGTTGCCTGTCATGAAGGGAATCTGGGGAGGGTCTCAAGTGATCAGGAATGCCTGTTCTTTCACTAAAGTTCTGTGTTACTCCCAGCTTGGGTCTCTTGTGTTTCATGTAGGGGCCTCTGGGTATCTGTTACATTCTTATCAGTTTTGAAATCCTTCCAGTGTATTTTTATAGTTCCTTCCCCACATGCATAAGACTGATTATTGGTGGCAACAACAGTGATCCTTAAATGGACTTCAGAGGAGCTGTCAGTCAATAAAACCATGTGCACTTCACGTTTTTCCTTAGAGATGGTATTGCCTGTTGCCTGGGTACCGGCTAACTCTGCCAGGGATAAAGACGCCACTAGACGGTGCTGGAGTGGGCCAGAGGATGTATGGACATAGTGAGGCAGGGCTTGACTGGGACTGCAGTGAGCCTGGACTGGCCGTATCTCCTTGGCCCCACTGCTAAGTTCTGCTCTCTACCTCAGGCTGAGGAGCAGCAGGTGGAGAGCAGCTGTATTGTGCTCAGGGGTTTGCCAGCAATGAGCGAAGGCAGGCCTAGAGTGTCAATCTTTATGTCCATTGTGGCGGCATTCTACAGCTGCTTGGAAATTGGGGAGCCTCTTTATTTACTTTTGTTAAAGACACAGTGAGGGAACCCAATGGCAAGTGCATGGGTCTTGTATAGAGGCTCCTGGGAAGGGGGAGTTGAATGATGAGGAATCAAGCTGGCGGGGGCGGGGAATTTTTATCAAGATAATTTATTGGTTTTCTGTTGTTGAAATTCTCCACTCATCCTGTGGGTTAATGTCCCAAGGGTACTTGTTGAGGCACGGGGAGGAGCTGACATGGATTTGAAGAGGTAGCAGCTATCCAGATAGATTCCTGTTCCAGGGTGGCCCCCCAAAACTCGAGAGCAAGTAAGCTGATCTGTTACTTTATGGAAAGGAAGACGGGCAATATCTCTTTAAAACATCCCAGTTTTTCCTGCTGAACCTAAATCCTGACCTATTTGATTTGTATATTTCTCCCAAGACAAATGTGTGTGAGAGTAGAACGTGAAGTGTAATGCCTTTAAAGAACAGGTTTCTAGGGTGCCAAGCCTATATGGAAGTACATATAGTTTCCATAATAGCTGCTGTGGATTTACATTATAAACTATGTGCCTTTTGAGGTCGTTTGTTGTTTTCACTTCGCCTGAGGCCAGATGCTCTAAAATATAAATGAGTTATTGGGGACTCAAGCAAATGGACTTTTTAGTTGTGACACAAAGCCTGTTACCATAAAAATTGGTCTGATGTTCCCTCTGACCTTCCTATTGTTATGGTTTGCAGGGAACATAGTAAGGCATTCATTCCTTTCGTTTCCGTCAGTGTATTGGACTGCAGCTGGAGAATGTATCTTGGAATTTCACGGATCCAGTGTGGCTTTCTCCTTGGCAAAGCTGTGACAATACTTTAATAGCTTGTAAGGTTCTTAGATACTGGAATTGTGAGAACCAGTCGGAAAGAACATTTATTGACCCTGTGGTCTACTGTGCCTCTTCTACTTCAGTATAGTCCTTTATTCCTCTCTTTTCAAACTAGTCTCGTCCTGTATTTTCTCACAGTAGACATGGGATGCTGTTAAGGTTGACATTGTGTTTTTAAGTACGCTTCATAAAGAATGTATTTTTTCTAATTTTATTTCCATTGTTCTTTTCTGTAGCAAGGTCAACTGTGTAGGAATGTGATAATTCTGACTGGTTTATTTTGCTTGCCCTGAGTTCCTTCACTTGCTGCACAGTGCCATGCTGTGTTAGTTGCCTATTAGCTTTGTGGCACTGTAAATAATGTTAGGCTTTGTATGAAGACTGTGTAGGCTTGTGCTTCAATAGGCACTGGGTGTAAAAGGAATACTGCCTCCGGAAGACATGGAGACAATCCAGATTTTGGATTTTGTTCCACTGCGTCTCCTTTTAAATGGGACTATAAATCAGTGTACTTGTAAAAGATTGCCAAAGCTTACCAAAAGAGGCCAGAGCTTATTGTTTGTTTATCTTTTATTGCAAACTAGAAGGCTTTCACGATCAAATTGTTTAACTCTTCTCATTGTCTTTTATCAGACTGCTTTAAAAATAGCTTAGATCTTGATCCTGCTGTCTGTGACGCTGCAGTATAGCATGATGATACTGCATGTCTCTTATCCTGCTGTAGTGTTGAGGTTTGTGAAATTTCAGGACTGGAGATAAATCTGCTCGATTTGTATTTCTTACAAAGATGTTATCAGGCTGAAAAACTGATTTAATGGTGGAAGTGTTACAGCAAGGGAACACGTGAGCATTGAATAACGGGACAACTAGAAATTCCTTTCTCCCCCTTCCCCAAGTCTGTCTTTACTGCACCAGAGAACCTCACACAATGCTGAGAAGGGCATGAAAATGGCATCGACTAACGATATAATAATAGATACAGCAGTGCCTACAGCTTTGCTCAGATTCCAGCTGTGAATATGAGATCAGCCCTTATATAGGCAAAAAGTATTGCTTCCTCATAACTTTTCTTTTTTTTTTAATCTGCTCATGTATGTCCTTCGACCTACTTTAGGGCTTTATTCTGCTCTTGCTTATAGCATTAATACTTCATTTTTGTATTTGAATGGCAAGAGTGGAGTTATGCATCTTACTCCTGTTGAAACTATATGGATAAGTTTCCCTTCCTGACTCCAGAACTATAGAAAAGGTAATAAAGCTTCATCGCTCTTCTCCAAAAGTAGCTCTGTAGCGGCCATCTGAGCTGGCCATCACGACTTGGCTGTGTCGCGAGAGCCCTACCACTTGCATACAAGCAATTCCTACATACTCAGGCCTGGGGGGAAAGAGCAAAAAGACAGCCTCTTTGCATTAATATACCAACAAAGAGGTACTGTGCATTGATATGTTTGTTTGTAAAGCAGTCTGAATATATAAATGAACAAAGTATTACTATCCCTATACATAGCAAAACACAAGTGTCTTATTCAAATAATGCATTCTATAAACTCTTTGTAGGGACTAGTTGTTGCATAGGTCTAATATTAAAGGTGAACTGAAATGCTTAAGATAAGTTAATTAGGAAAAGGGTTTAACCGCTACCAGTGAATGTAGACATGGACTGTGTGTGTGTGTGTGTGTGCGCGCGCACATGCACGTGAGCGCATGCATGTATGTCTACACTAGGGTTAAAAAAACAAGTATTTTAATAGGTTAAAATCCTAGTGTAGATGAGGCAAGTTGCTTTAACATGTGTTATCTGGTTGAGGTGAGACTTGGAGGGGAGTTGAGGTTAATCTTGTCTAACTAATATTTGTTAAAACTACAACTTGCCACCTCTACACAAGGATTTAAACATTTTTTTTCTAAGTGAAGAGAAGGGTTGAGGGTATGTCTTCAGTAGGCTTTTGTACCTCGAGTTGATTGCTAACTAATTCAAAGTAGTTATTACGTTTGTTAAGGCTGGTGTGGACACTTGCCACATGTTTGGTCTAGGCTATAAATGTTTGTTCTTTATCCTAGGGATCATCCTAGGAGCAAATAGCAGTAGGTTGTCAGGTTCTATGTAGACCAGCGTTAGAAGGGGATTAGAGAGATGCTGTGCCAGTAAGTTGCACAGATATTTGGTGACAGTAGAGGAATTGAGACTCAGGAATGTTGGGTTCCACTCCAAGCGCTAGAGGGGAGTGTGCTTTAGTGGGCACAGACTTTTTTGCGTCATCGCCCTCTTCTGTCCCTGTCCCTCTTCTGGTCCTTTCTCTTTTCCCCACCCATGTTTCCTACTCCAGTGCCTTTCTTCTCACCTACCCAGTCCTACTCTCTCTGCTTCTCATGCTTCTTGTCCCAGTCCCGTTCTCCTTGCTCAGCCATTCCCAGTCACCCCCTCCCAGCTCATTCTCTGATCTCTCTCCCCCACTCGTCCACCCCTCAAGTCATCTCTACCCACATTCCCCATCCCAGTGGCTCCCAGGCCCAGTCTTCCCGTGTCCACCCCAGGCTTTTCATCCCATCTCTGTGTGTATCTATCTCTCCTCTCCCCTAACTCCTCCTTGTTCCAGTCTCCTTGCCTAGCCGGTACCAGTCCTGTCCCCTCCACACTCAGTCTCCTCATCAGATCTGTCTCCCTTCCTCTCACCTCCTTCTGCCGCACTGGTTCCCAGTCCCAGTTTCCCCTCACCCAGCTCCTAGTCACGCTGACCAACCAAGATTAGCTGTAACACCATCTTTGCACTCCCCCAATCTCTGAAGCTGCCAGCAGGGTGCAGGTGGGTGGAAGAGAACGTAGTTCAGCCCCTTATGTAAGGTTTTGTCTAAACACAGAAATTAAACTGCTTTGATTAATTAAACCAGTACAACAGGCTGTGGGACATTCTAAATTCAGTTTAGATCAGGCTTATTTTGACTTTAGCTTGTTGCCTGGGCACAAGTAAACCACACAGGGGTTTACATCAATTTAATCAAATACGTTTAAAAAACAATATAAGTTAAACTGGTGTATAGATGAGGCCTTAGAACAGTGTCTGGGTTTCTTCAAATTATACAGACTTGTAAAGGCCTCCTAGGCAGTTAGGGATCACTGGAGCCCAGCAGCGCTTTGATGACGCCCCCTACATCTGGCGGGGGTTGGAGAAGATCAGGCTGAACGACTTCCTTGCTGCCCATATAGAGTAGCCTTATGGCCTCTGCATGTCACTGGAACAGTGCAGATAGTGCCATAAAATTCATGGAGCATGACACTGCATGTCGTCTGGTTTGAGAAAGAGACATCACCCTGAGTTCAGGCCTTTGCAGATTAGACTCATAGACTTTAAGGCCTGAAGGGACCATTGTGAACGTCTAGTCTGACCTTTCACACATTGCTGGCCACAGAATCTCCCCCATCCTCTCCTATAATAGACCCCTAACCTCTGGCTGAGTTACTGAAGACCTCAAATCATGGTTTAAAGACTTCGTTACAGAGAATCAACCGTATTTACACTAGTTTAAATTTGCAAGTGACTCATGCTGCAGAAGAAGGTGAAAATCCCCCAGTTTCTGCCAATCTGACCCAGGGGAAATTCCTTCCTGACCCCAAATATGGGGATCAGTTAGACTGTGAGCATGTGGGCAAAACCCACGAGGCAGACACCTGGGAAAGAATTCTCTGTAGTAACTCAGAACCCTCCCCATCCAGTGTAGGGTACAAAGGGTGTTGCATCATAAAGGTGAATGATCAAATCTCTGTTTTACACCAGGCTGTTTGCCAATCTGCAAACTAATTACCTAACCTGTTGATATTAAAACTGAATAATCAGCATTTCTCCATATATAATATCTCTATAGACCATTAAGGGGTCTGTGTTTTATTTAAAAACATTTTTAAGAGTGGACTTTCCTGTGTGTGGTGGCAGCTTCTCTGGCCTTCAGTCTCTCTAATTTGCATGGTGATGAATGAAGGGTTTGTGTCTTTCCTGGGGGTTATGTTGAATATGCAAACGAGCCAGCAGCTGCGCCTAAAGAATTGTGGTTTGTTTTTTTTCCTCCTTCCTCCCTCCCCCGCCTTTCCTTGCATTTGAGGAGGGCTCTCCACTATGCCAGAGATAGGATTCCAGATTCGGCTGACAGACAAGTTTGGTGCCTCTTTGCTTCTGACTATGTAGTTATCTCTAGTCATTGGAAGATTTACTGGATAAAAGCTTTTCATTGCTGCCCATGTCTGCCAGCTCCTGTTGCAATTAAGGGGTAATCTTTTCTAAATGGTGCTAAATTAAGTCTAAATCCCTCCCTCATGCCACATAAGAGGATGAATCCCTGGTTTTCTAAAAACAGCTTATTGTTTGGGACACTGTCCAATCTAGTAGTACAACAATGGTCTGGATAATCTGACTGGTGATGGAGCTCTAAACTTTTTTATTTAGTTGAAAATATACATGGAAGCCCAAAAACTCCAAGTAAGGGAAGAAAAACAGAAGAAATCTTTGCTGTCTCCTTTCATTGCTTTCCATTTCAGTTTGGAACTTGGAAAAATCATATAATATCTGAAGCCCATTATCTTGGTTACCTTGGATAACATTGGCTCAGACTCCAAGTCTGAAGTACTTTGCTTCATTAAGTGGGCCAGTTTCATTGTAACTTGTATCTAAACTTTTCCTGTGTTAATGTTCAAACGAACATTAGGGGGATAATCAGGGGTTGGTATGCATATGCTAACATGATTCGAGCAGCCATCACAGATTTATTTTTGGGAAACTAGCCCTTGTGCCAGGGTTTTTAATTAAGAAAACCTCTTCTCTCAAAATTTAGGATTAGAGGCCAATGACTTTTTTTTTTTTTTACTTACCATAAAATTACTGTAGTATAAATCAAAATGATAGCCTCTGATTCTGATTGCTTGCAGTAGTGATTGGTGACGTGGTGCTAGTAAATGATCTAGAAGCAACTAATTTCAATATCTCTGAGTGGGACTTGTATTTTTCTTTTCGATTGATCACTCACCCAAACTAAGAGAGAACTCTGTTTATGGTTTTTGTGGGAGAAATGCAGTTTCTGTGGTGCAAACAGCAAAAAATAGGATTCCATACAATTTATTCATAACAAACCAAACAAACAAACTACCTGTGAAATACCAATACAAGGGAAGGTCTCACTGATTTACAGCCATTGGCTCTGCCAAATATGTCAACTTGCATGCTATTGTAAAATCCATATGTCAGCTTGCTTTATTATTGGGGTTTAATTTAATACAGTCATCTTTCCTTTGTTATTTTAGAAGTATCTCAGAAAAATCCTTTAAGTGAAAAAGGGTTGGTCCTAATAAGGATGTTTGAGGTTTTGTGCTGCTTTCTGCTCCAGAATAACATGAGCGAATACATATATAAATTATTTTAGTCACTATTCTTCTGAGATTATATATACCTCTGAAATGCTGCCACATAGAGATCCGAATTGCCTCTTTTTAATGTACATATAGTCTCCAAGATCATATGCCTTATCAGATGAACCACCCCCATCATAGTATAAAAACTGCTGGTGCATGCTAGGATGGTGACAGATGGGCTTGAACCTGTGACCCTTAGGCTGTTGAGCCTTAGAGAGACCCTAGGAAGATAATTAATGGTTCTAAAATCTGCATTCAGTTCTTATTAAACATGTAATTCAGTGAACAAACACGTCCTTCGTAGAATTCTGAAGTCATGGGTGAATTTAATTATAAGAAGTTTTCAATTAACAGCTGCCATCTGTGGTAAGTGTTCAGAAAGCAGTCAGTGCCTCTATGAACAGCCTGGAGTCTGAGATAATACGTTAACAATCTCCAGCAAATATCCTTAGATTACCCCTCTCCCCTCCAACAGCTGACTTAAAAACTGTTTTGCTGAAAAGTAGACATCAAATCAGGTCACTGTAGCAATTTAGGAAACCCGGCAGCCCCACGTATATTCAAGAAGCTTAGGCTAAAAGTTAAAATTTTCTTTTAAAATACTGATAATGGTGCTTCTGTTAATGTTGGTAGGTGTGAAGTTTGATGACAACACTGTTCTGGAGTTTAAACATTCTCCTGAACTGCTTGCAAATGAAAAGCTGCTGCATTGTGCTAGTGCTCTAAAATCAAAATAGGAAGGGAAATGAATCGGAGAAGTACAGGACTGGAAGGGACCTCAGTAGATCATCCAGTCCAGTCCCCTGTACTCAAGATCCTTCTTGATATGTGTTTGTCTAACCTGTTCTTAAAAATCTCCAATGACGGAGATTCCACAACCTCTCTAGGCAATTTGTTCCAGTGCTTAACTACCCTGGCAGTGAGGAAGTTTTTCCTGATGTCCAATCTAAACCGCCCTTGCTGCAATTTAAGCTCATTGCTGCTCGTCCTATCCTCAGAGGTTAAAGAGAACAATTTTTCACCCTTCTTGTTGTAACAACCTTTTATGTACTTGAAAGTTATGATGTCCCCCTTCAGTCTTCTCCTCCAGACTAAACAAAACCAATTTTTTCAATCTTCCCTCATAGGTCATGTTTTCTAGACCTTTAATATTTGTTGTTGCTCTCCTCTGGACTTTCTTAGATTTGTCCATATCTTTTTCTGAAATATGGCACCTAGAACAGGACACAATTCTGCATCTGAGGCCTTATCAGCATGGAGTGGATTAATTACTTCTCCTATCTTGCTTACAACACTCCTGCTGATACATCCCAGAATGATGTTTGCTTTCTTTGCAATGTGTTACACTGTTGACTCATATTTAGCTTGTGATGCATTATGACCCCTCAGTTCTCTTCTGCAGTACTCCTGTCTAGATAGTCATTTCCCATTTTGTATGTGTGCAACTGATTGTTCCTTTCTAAGTGAAGTATTTTGCATTTGTCCTTACTGAATTTCATCCTGTTTATTTCAGACTGTTTCTCCCATTTGTCGAGATCATTTTGAATTTTAATACTATCCTACAAAGCAATTGCTACTCCTGCTAACTTGGTACTTTGTATGCCATTATCTAAACATTTATGAAGATATTGAACAGAATCGGATCCAGGACCGATCTCTGTGGGACCTCACTAGATGTGCCCTTCCAGCTTGATTGTGAACCACTAATAACTACTCTCTGGGAACAGTTTTCCAATCACTTAGGCACCAGCCTTATAGAAGCTGCCGTGTAGGCTATACTGATGCTGACCAGAAACCAAAGTGAAACTGGTCAATCTACTTTCATTGTCAAAATTGGTGAAATGCAGAAAGTAAACAAACCATAAATACTGAAAAGTACACTTGATTATTTAGAACTTCCTTGTATTAGTTACACAGGTATGAAAATGCTCAGTGTATTTTTAAGATACTTGTAATCTGGCAATGTCATTTTAATTAGTACTGTTTAGAGGGTTAGTTTGATTCAATCTCAGTGAACAATGTCTGTTTCTTTACCAAAGGCCTGCTACATGAGGTCAGGATTCTGAGTTGAGCACCTTGGACTTGATTGTTGTCTGCCCTGTAACCTGTGGAGTCATTTATACCTGTGCTGAGTGGGTGTAAAGTGCTACCAGATCTGGATAATAGCATTTTACAGACACTTAAGCACAAGAGGTAAGGGATTATACATGCTGCCCAAGCAATAGAGAATCAGGTCCCTTGCCTCTGGAAGTAATATACAGGATCTTTCAAACTATGTCAAAAACTTCACACACCACCTTGTGAATTGTGTGTGTGTTTGATTCCTTATAGGTAGAATCTGTTTGTTCTCTTATTCCCTTGATTTCCTATAGGTGGAATTTGTTTGAGATTTGATTACCCTTTTATCTTGGCGTGCATATCTACAATTGTTGTTAGTACTGAAATTATCCAGCTTTTTTAAAGATCTATCCATGGTATTTGACTTGATCACCTACTACAGCTGTAGATTCCAGATTGACTATAAGTCGCAATAAAGTGATATCTACTTTTTATGGTCTACTTTCACATTCCTTTAGTTTTACTGAGTGTCAGATTGTTATGGAACAAAGTCACGAAAGGACCTATCGGGTTTTATTATGCCTTTCAGAATTCTGAATACCTCACTCATGTTCAGTCCATTCATTTCTGTGGAATCCTAATTTTTGCTTTCATTTTATTTGAATCCCATCATTTATGACTCTGGATCCATTTACTCTATGCCAGGGGTAGGCAACCTATGGCACGTGTGCCGAAGACGGCACGCGAGCTGATTTTCAGTGGCACTCACAGTGCCCAGGTCCTGGCCACCGGTCTGGGAGCTCTGCATTTTAATATAATTTTAAATTAAGTTTCTTAAACATTTTAAAACCTTATTTATTTTACATACAACAATAGTTTAGTTATATATTATATAGACTTATAGAAAGAGACCTTCTTAAAATATATTACTGGCACGCGAAACCTTAAATTAGAGTGAATAAATTAAGACTCGGCACAGCACTGCTGACAGGTTGCCGACCTCTGCTCTATGCTATGATTTCAAGGTCAGGCCAACAGAACTGGGCACAGTAGAGGAGAGAGTTTGCCAATAAAAATAAAACGATAAAATGTCATCATGACATTCTGTATTCTCATCCATTCTTAGATGCGACTAAACATTGCATTAGCTTCTAACTGTGACTGCATTCTGAACAGCTCGCCTCTTGGGGATATTTGTGCAGATTCCAAAGTCTTTTAGCAGAAGATCCTGCAACTTTCCAGCTTTTCAGTATGTATCTGAAGTTCAGATTCCTTTTGCTAATGTTTATTAACTTATGATTATCCAGTCTAAACTTTATCTGCCAATATGCTGCCTAGTCCATCAATGTATTTAAAATCCATCTGGAATTTCTCTTACTTCCCAATACATTTTTACTAACCAAACCAGCTTGGCATCATCAACAATAATCAATAAATTGCTGTCCTGATTCTGCTCTAAATCATTGATTTTAAATAATTCCATTCTCTCTTCAGCCCGTGGGATAACTTAGTTGTAGGTTATCTCTACTCTGAGGAGCAACTATGCACTGAATCCATTTCCTGTTGTTCAACAAGTATTTAATCCATGACAAGAATTTACTGCCAACTCCTTGTGGTTTATCTTCCTGAAGAGTTTTTGATTCTTTTAATGTGACCTTATCTAGAGCTGTTTGAAAATTGAGGCAAACTATGTTCTGTAGGCCACCTTTGTTGTGTTCTTAGGGCATGTCTACCTTGGCAGAGTTACATCGCCAGCAATTACAGAGCCACTCAGAGCACTGAAGGGAAACCACTGTTCTGTGTTCACACTGAGAGCTACCTGCGCAATAGTGTGTTCATACTTGCGGCACTTGCAGTGGTATTCGGAGCGGTGCACTCTGGGAAGCTATCCCAGAGAGAATCTCTTCATCTTCTGCCACGAAGTCTTGTGGGAAGGTGGAAGGGTTTGCGGGACATCCTGGGTCCTGTCCCAATGCCCTGTGATTTATTGCTTCGCATTCCAGCAATCCCTGTGCTTCTGTCCACATTTGGCGCCATCTTTCAAGGGTTTGTCTACTGCACGCTGTGCCTCTTCGGTCTGCAAGAATGGATCCCGCACTGTTGACCAATATGCTGCTCGCTCTCACTAACGTCACGAGTGACAGTGGAGTTATTCCTTGAACTACAAAGGCAAGAGGATTGTGACATTGATCTCGCCATGCATAGTAGCTATGACACAAGATTGCTTGTGGCATTCACGGAGGTGCTGACCACATTGGAATGCCGCTTTTGCGCTCAGGGAAACAAGCACTAAATGGTGGGATCACATCGTCATGTGCATCGGGGATGATGAGCAGTGGCTGCAGAACTTTCAGATGAGGAAAGCCACATTCATGGGACTGTGAGATGAGCTTGCCCAGCTCTGCGGCGGAAGGACACAAGAATGAGAGCTGACCTGTCATTGGGGAAGCATGTGGTGTTTGCACTGTAGATGCTGGCTACTCGAGACTGCTACCGATTGGTCGCTAACCTGTTCGGAGTGGAAAAATCGACTGTTGGACTTGTGTTGACAGAAGTGTACAGGGCCATTAATCGCATTCTGCTGCGAAAGACCGTGACTCTGGGCAACGTGCGTGACATTGTGGATGGCTCTGCACAAATGGGCTTCCCTAACTGCGGAGGGGTGGTAGATGGCATGCATATTCCAATTCTGGCACCAGACCACCTAGCCATTGAGTACATTAATGGGAGGGGTATTTCTGTATGGTTCTCCAGGTGCTTATGGATCACCATGTGTGTTTCACAGACATTAATGCAAGCTGGTCCAGAAGGGTGCATGACGCACGCATGTTTCAGAATACTGGTCTGTTCAGGAAGCTGCAAGCAGGGACTTTCTTCCCAGACCAGAAGATTGCTGTAGGGGAAGTCGAAATGCCCATTGTGATCCTAGGAGACCCTGCCTATCCCTTAATGCCGTGACTTATGAAGCCATACACGGGACACCTTGATAGCAGCAAGGAGCAGTTCAACAACAGGCTGAGCAAGTGCAGAATGACCTGTGTGTGCTTTTGGCCGTTTAAAGGCCCGCTAGCGCTGCCTATATGGAGGCTGGACCTGGCTGATGACAATATTCCTATGCTTATAACCATGTGCTGTACGCTCCATAATATTTGTGAAGGGAAGGGTGAAAGCTTCACTCAGGACTGCTCAGGCTCAGCACCTGAGAGCTGAATTTGAATAGCCAAAGACCATGGCTATTAGAGGGGTGCAGCACAGGACCATAAGGATCAGGGATGCCTTGAGGCAGCAATTTGAAGCTGAAAACCACTAACATTTGCTGCTGTGCTCGAGAGTGCAGTGCTTTATAATGCTAGGAGGTGATTGTGATTGGTGCAGATGATGCACTATGAAGATATAAGAAAATTGCCGGTTGCTGTGCAGGGCTCTGTTTGTGTTCAATTAATGGAATAAAGATTGCTTTCAAACCAAAACAATTCCTTTATTAAAAAACAACTGGAGGAGAGAGACAAACAAAATACCACATCAGCACTTTGGAGGATGAGGAAAGGGAGGGTCCCAGGAGGAGGTGGGGTCCCAGGACAGTTAAAGATTTGCGTTTGTCCAAGTATCATGCAACCTTGTCCTTTGGAGTACAGTGCAATGGGTACTGTACTTCAGCAGGGCTAAATTGCTCTCAAGCCACTGAAGTATCTACAGTGGCCCTCACAGTGGAAGTGGGGTCACTGAGTATCGTGTCCAAGTTTGCCGAACTGGCAGCTCGTGGGCGCAGCACGGGAGTGGCAGTTTGCCTCCCACACATTATGGTAGGTGTTCCGCAGTTCCTTCACTTTGATCCTACGCTGCAGTGTGTCCTGGTCATGCATCGTGAAATCTGTCCATAGGTATCAATTCCTGGGGCTGGACAGCCTCCTCTTCCCAAATGTTGATGAGGTCTATCAGCTCAGCATTGCTCCAAGCAGGGAATTGTCTGGTGCGTGGAGCAGGCATGATCCCCTGGAAGGATGCGCTGAGACCACGGCACATGTCACTGAGCAAAACAGGAAGGGGACTTTCAAAATTCCCAAGGAATTTAAGAGGTGGGACTCATGGTTGTTCAGATGAGGGCAGGGCAGTAGAGTTCAAACTGATAACCAGAGAGGTAAGAACAAGCATTGTGGGACACCTTCCAGAGGCCAGTTGCAGCACTGTTATCGAGCAGATAACACGTCTACACTGGCGGCACTGTAGTCGTGGTACAGAAAGCTGTATGCCTCTCATCGGGGTGGTTTTTTAACAGCACTGCAACTACTCAGTTTCTGTGCACTAAGTGGCTTAGCAGTGTGTACACCTCAGAATTTACACCGCAGAAAACTGCTTTACTGCACAGAAACTTGCCAGTGTAGACAAGGCCTTAGAACAGGGGTTGGCAACCTTTCAGAAGTGGTGTGCCGAGTTTTCATTTATTCACTCTAATTTAAGGTTTCGCGTGCGAGTAATACATTTTAACGTTTTTAGAAGATCTCTTTCTATAAGTCTGTAATATATAAATAAACTATTGTTGTATGTAAAGTAAATAAGGTTTTTAAAATGTTTCAGAAACTTCATTTAAAATTAAATTTAAGATGCAGAGCCCCCCGGACCGGTGGCCAGGACACGGGCAGTGTGAGTGCCACCGAAAATCAGCTCGCGTGCCGCCTTCAGCACACGTGCCATAGGTTGCCTACCCCTGCCTTAGAAGCTGTGTAGATTTGACCCTAACGGGTGTACTATGCTATCCCTGGTTAGGACTTTAGCACTTAAGACTGATCCTGCAACGAAAACAACTCAAGCATACCCCTATTGAAATCAGTGGGACTTTGTGCGGGTACTGGGATCCACTCATGTGGGCTCTCTTTACAGGGGCGAAGCTTAAAACAATTTTTCTGGAGTTGAGGAGAGGCTCTCTCTGGTGTCTTCCTTGCTTTATTTTTTTGCAGAGCTTGGACTACATTAGTGATTCTTCAGTCATCCTAAAGCAGCAGCTGCTCCTAGACATACTGCACAGCCTCTTCAGGGTTTGCTATATCACCCCTTATTCTTTCAGAACTCTCTGTTGTCTACCATCTGAGCCCTGTCCCTTCTTTCCAGACTGCAGAAGCTACATTGCATTTCTGGGCATGCTTAAGTGAGGGAGGAGCCAGAATTTCCCACCTCTAGCTACCAGCAGTTGTGATAGAAATGGCTAGTAGCTAAGCTGTTGTCCACATCACATCCATTGGAACTGCTGTTGAAAACTGTTGTCAGCAACAGGTCATCTTGGTAGTTTATACAGACTTATTGGGCCTGAATCTGCTTTAGTTTAAATCCTGAGTGACTCCAGTGAAATCAATGGAGTTGCATCTGTGTAAAACCAGAAACAAACTCAGGAGGAGGCCTGTTGAATTCGAATCTCTGGTAAGGCCACACTGACTTTCTTTGAGACCCCCAGTGAAATAACCATTTCCCCATTGTCCTCTGCTGTCGAGCTTAGGACAAAGGCCTTGTCTTTATTGTGTGGTAAACTTGCGGAGATCAGTGCTATATCAGTGCTGATCTCTGAGTTTACCTCACACTAAAAATGAAGTGCTTTGTCTTCACTGTGTTTTTACCTCAGGAAAACTCCCATGCACTAGTTACCCCAAGGTAAAGAGCATTTCTTTTTTTATCAGTGAAGACGAGGCCAAAGAGTGTGATGCTCTTTCATTAGCCGAACTATTCTTTGTTTTATAATGCTTAAGTCTAGAGAGTCATCTCCATGCTCAAGTCCTTCCAACCTAGAATGATCTTTGATTAGTAGGCATGGCATGCTCTGGGTAATGCATTTTCCCTCTCGCATCTAACCTTGTAGTTTCTAGCAAGGAGTTGCCATATGTCACTGACTGGTATTTGTAATCATCTCTTTCTTTGGGCTCCAATTGGTGTCTGTCAACTGTTTCCAGCTCAGCCATTGGGTCTTAAGATTGCAGTCATGATATGAAGATCCTAAGACCATGGCTACACTAGAGAGTTGCAGCGCTGGTGAGGGGGTTACAGCGCTGCAACTTAGGATGTGGCCACACTTACAAAGCACGGCCAGCGCTGCAACTCCCTGGTTGCAGCGCTGGCTGTACACCCGGTCGAGCCTCGGGTGTAGCGATTCCAGCGCTGGAGATCCAGCGCTGGTCAGCAAGTGTGGACCCCACCAGCGCTTTTATTGACCTCCGGGGTATAAGGAGGTATCCCAGCATACCTTTTAAGCCTCTCTGGTAATCATGCACACTCCACTGCCCTGGGCTCAGCTGACCCGACCTTTAAATGCCCCGGGAATTTTAAAAATCCCCTTCCTGTTTGCTCAGCCAGGTGTGGAGTGCAATCAATCAATCAATCAGCGACCATGCCTCCACGCCCCAGACGAGCCCCAGCATGGAACAGTTCCGAGCTGCAGGACCTCATCAGTGTTTGGGGTTAGGAAGCTGTGCAAGCACAGCTGCGCTCTAGCCGGAGAAATTATGATACCTATGGGCAGATATCACAGTCCTTGCTGATGAGGGGCCATGAACGGGACGCGTTGCAGTGCAGGGTAAAAATTAAGGAGCTGCGCAGTGCTTATTGCAAAGCCCGTGAGGGAAATCACCGCTCAGGAGCTGCCCCTACGACCTGCCGTTTTTACAAGGAGCTGGATGCCATACTTGGGTGTGACCCCACTGCCAATCCTAGGAGCACGATGGAGAGTTCAGAGCAGGGAGAAGTGGGGGAAGGTGTAGAGGAAGCCGAGAGTGAGGCTACTGGAGTGGAGGGAGACACCCTGGAGTCCCAGGAGGCATGCAGCCAGGAGCTCTTCTCAAGCCAGGAGGAGGCTAGCCAGTCGCAGCAGCGGGAAGTTGCTGGTGAAGAAGAAGCAGAGGAGTGGGCTCAGGGTAAGCAGATTTTATGTTTTGGGAGAGGACGGTTTGGGTTATGGCTACCTGCATGCATGCCTAAACGTGGAATAGCCCATTGATTTGCTCTATCACGTTTCTGTAATCGGCCTCGGTAATCTCTTGAAAAGTTGCAGCCAGAGCGTGGGCAATGTGCTTTCGCAAGTTTATAGGGAGAGCCACCGTGGTCCTTGTCCCGGTCAGGCTAACTCGTCCGATCCACTGTGCAGCGAGGGGTGGTGGGACCATGGCTGCACACAGGCAAGCTGCATAGGGGCCAGGGCGGAATCCACATTGCTGTAGAAGACTCTCCCTCTCTTCCCAGGTTACACGGAGCAGTGATATATCTGGCAGTAGGAAACCTTGTTGAGAATTTAGGGATACTTCAGTGCAGGGCGCCAGGTTCACGTTCCCAGCCCCGCGGTGCATTCCGGCCCCCCCACCCCCTTTCCAGCAGGTCACGAGCACCGCGGTGTGTTCCGGTCTCCTCACCCCCCTTCCAGCAGGTCGCCAGCACCGCGGTGCGTTCCGGTCTCCTCACCCCCCTTCCAGCAGGTCGCCAGCACCGCGGTGCGTTCCGGTCTCCCTACCCCCCTTCCAGCAGGTCGCCAGCACCGCTGTGCGTTCCGCCCCCCCCACCCCCCCCCCAGCAGCTCGCCAGTTCCGCGGACCGCCCCCCCCCCCTCGCCAGCAGCTCGCCAGCTTCATGTTCCCTACTGTCCCCTGTGCAGGCCACCAGCTATCTCCTTTACCCAGTGCAGATAAACCCCAGTGAGCCATCAGTCAGTTCCCCCTCCCAGGTGAAGTCGGGGCAGAAACACTCACCCCATTGCTCGCCATGCCTTCGCTTCCCTGGCCTCTCTGTGTTATGTTAAGTATGTGGGAATGATTCTACAAAAAGTCTACAAACTCCTTCACTGTGTGATAATAAACAATGTAGCCTCTGTGTATTACATGTTTCTATCTATGTTTTTTTTAGTGACCTTGACTAATGCAGCCGGATCACTGGCCTCACGTCGGTTGCAGAACTTGAGAAAAAATCCGCGAAAATCAAAAGAAGAATTGATCAAAGCAGTTATGAATCACTACAACAGAGAAAGTAGGAAGACGCAGGAATGGAGAGAGAAAATGTATGAGTGGAGGCAAACGGAAAGCAGGAGAAAGGAATTGGCTACCAAAAAAACCTCAAAGCACATGATAAGCCTCCTGGCTTGCCAAACTGACTCTTTCGAGTCTCTCGTAGCCATGCAGGCAGATCTGTACCGTGGTAACCCACAACCCTCCCAAAGCTCTCTTTCTTGTTCCCCAGTATTTGCACAAAACACCTTTCTCCAGCAGCCAGTTTCTTATTACCCCCAGCTGCCCCCAACACCTGTACGATCACCTACCAGCCCTGATAACTACAATCCTTACCCTGTGCACTCCACCCCCATTACTCTGCAGCATAGTAATCCTGAAGTGCAGCAGACATTGAACAGCAATCCAAACAGGACATATTCAAACCTCTGAATGTACAGTCCACCACTCTACCCCCCCTGGCCTTTTATGTACTGTACTTTGAATAAAGGATTTTATGGCTTTTACAATACTTTTTATTATTGCAGAAAGTGGTAAATACTGTACCCCAAGGTAGAAAGGAGCACAGCAAAGGCACCAAACATTACTGTTGGCTCTCAGCATCAAATTGCTCCCTTAAGGCATCCCTAATCCTTGAAGCCCTTTCCTGGGCCTCTCTAGTAGCCCTGCTCTCTGGCTGTGCAAATTCAGCCTCTAGGCATCGAACCTCGGAGGTCCATTCCTCACTGAGTCTTTCACCCTTCCCTTCACAAATATTATGGAGGGTACAGCACGCGGATATAACAGCGGAGATGCTGCTTTCCCCCAAATCTAGCTTCCCATAAAGACACCTCCAGCGGGCTTTCAAACGGCCAAAAGCACACTCCACAGTCATTCTGCACCGGCTCAGCCTGTAGTTGAACCGGTCCTTGCTCCTGTCAAGCTTCCCTGTATACGGTTTCATGAGCCAAGGCATTAAGGGGTAAGCGGGGTCTCCAAGGATCACAGTGGGCATTTCGACGTCCCCTACTGTGATCTTGCGGTCTGGGAAAAAAGTCCCGGCCCTCAGCTTCCTGAACAGGGCACTGTTCCAAAAGATGCGTGCATCATGCACCTTTCCCGGCCATCCTGAGTAAATGTCAGTGAAACGCCCACGGTGATCCACAAGCGCTTGCAGAACCACGGAGAAATACCCTTTGCGATTAACGTACTCTGATGCCAGGTGGGGTGGTGACAGAATAGGAATATGCGTCCTATCTATTGCCCCTCCACAGTTAGGGAAACCCATTTGTGCAAAGCCATCCACAATGTCCTGCACGTTCCCCAGAGTCACAGTTCTTCTTAGCAGGGTGCGATTAATGGCTGTGCAAACTTGCATCAGCACCATTCCAACGGTGGACTTTCCCACTCCAAACTGGTTCGCCACCGATCGGTAGCTGTCTGGAGTTGCCAGCTTCCAGATTGCAATAGCCACCTGCTTCTCCACTGGCAGGGCAGCTCTCAATCTCGTGTCCCTGCGCCGCAGGGTAGGGGCGAGCTCAGCACACGGTGACATGAAAGTGGCTTTTCTCATCCGAAAGTTCTGCAGCCACTGCTCGTCATCCCAGGCTTGCAGGACGATGTGATCCCACCACTCAGTGCTGGTTTCCCGAGCCCAAAGGCGCCGTTCCACGGTGCTGAGCACGTCTGTTACTGCCACAAGCAATTGAGTGTCTTGAGCGTCAGGCGTTTCAATATCATCGTCTAACTCCTCACTGTCACTTTGCAGCTGAAGGAATAGCTCCAGTGCCATGCGTGATGTGCTGGCAACATTCATCAGCAAGGTCCTCAGCAGCTCAGGCTCCATTTGTAATAGAAATCTCAGAAATCGCGCTGCAGACTCACAATGCCGCCAAACTGCTCGGAATGTGTAGCAAAGCACCACGGGGCTTTGGAACAGGAAGTGGAAAGACCCGCACACTTCCTTCCCCTTCCCACAAGCCACAGCGCCAAAATGGGATGAGGTGCTCTGTGGGATAGCTGCCCACAATGCACCACTCCCAACAGCGCTGCAAGTGCTGCAAATGTGGCCGTGCCGCAAATGTGGCCACACTGCAGCGCTGGTAGCTGTCAGTGTGGCCACACTGCAGCGCTGGCCCTACACAGCTGTACGAACACAGCTGTAACTACCAGCGCTGCAGAACTGTAAGTGTAGCCATGGCCTTATTTTCTTAACATTTTGGTCATTGACGTTAGTCTCCTATGACTGTGGTACTCATTTCTTTTATTATCCTTCCAAACAGAAATTCAGTACTTCCCAACAAGTTCCCTCCGACTTGGTCCTTTGTGACCCCCTCACCCATTGACACTTTTAAAATATATTTATTTTTTGCCACCTACCTTGGCAGTTCTACCCGCGCTTCACCTACTTACTCTTAATTTACATTCTCCTTCTTACTCTAACCTATTTTTGTTGCTGGCAACCTTGTTCCCTTATGGCTAAGGTAGAATATGTAAGACAACAATAAGCTTTAATGCCTTGATGTAATCCATTTGGATCTCTGCCATTTCACTGCATTGTCAGCAGGAGGATGTGGAACAGCGGAGGGGCTGCCTCCAGGCTAAATCGGGATATTGAGCTCACTGCAGACAATCTAGGCTTCTATTACAGGCTTCCTGTGTGCAGAGAGCACAGTCTGGACATTATCTGTGACAGATGACCTCACATTGCATCAGCTTTGCCTTTACAACCAGTATTGTCCTGGCAATTGCTCCTTTGTGTTTACAGTAGCAAAATAGATTGCATCAAATTAAGGCATTGAGAGAGAAGCTCCATGTTTTAGGAATGATTAGTATATGGGGAGCTCATAAGAAAAGTACTGGTATAGATCTTATTTTTTAAATACAGAGCTGGCTAGCGAAAACCCTGTTGGACAAAGTGTCTGCAGTGTTACAGGAAACAATATGATTTGAGTAATCTGGAAAGTCTCAATTTAAGGTAACAGCCATTGAAATGCTGCTGACTTGCATATTTAAAAAAAACATGAAGTGTCAGTAGTGCTTTTAATATTGATTTGCAATTCAGAACAAATTAGTATTTTAATAGCAACAGGGTCTCTGCCTCCACAGCATGTGAATTATAATTTTTTTTGGTAATTCTGATACCTTAACAGCATGTGTTAAAAGGAAGAGGAAGGGAAGAATGAAGCTGTTGCTTTGTTCTGCTGAACAAATTATTTTGCTCATTGTCACCAGAAATAAATGTCGGGGCTGGACACATGGTAGTCTTTGTGGGTGCAACTGAGCCTTGTTGCACAGAATATCTTGCTCAACAGCATTACATGGTGTTTACGTGCTTGCTGCTTTGTATCACCAGAGTGGAACATCTGCACACCTGGAGCTTAGTTTTTAAAAGCACTGACCACAACTCCCATCTGAAGACAAGTCAACAGCAACAGCCGTGCTCAGCACCTCTGCAGATTGGGTTCCTTCCCTGGTATTCATCTGGTGTGGGCCAACTTCTGTTCTCATTTACGCTGGTCTAAATCCCTTGCAACTCCCACTAGTGTAACTAAGCAAAATTTAACATGATCTGTAAAAAAAAATGTAATATGGCTAATTGGAGCTGGATAGAGCTGATTCTAAAGCACACTATCTTAGGCAAGATTATGGCTGCAGTTGGCAGGAATGGTGTTGGTTTAATAGCTGAGTTGTGAAGAGCTTAAATGGTTCCAGGCAATCTCTGGATATGCTCAGTAGAAGTCAAAAATGCAGTTCTCTCATACAGTGACACAGTTAATGTGTGGCTTTTGACAGCCATTACATATCATACAAAAATAAAGCACAGTCATGCTTTCGCTTTCATGAGCAAAATCTGAAATATTGGAACTAAGATTGCTAGCACTTTTTAGATAAGCATTTTGTTCTGACTTCATGAATGCTTTGCTGGCTGACTGTAAAACCATGCGTAAATTTTGTGAGTTGGATGTCAAGGTGCTGCAGTTTTGGTGTCAAGCAAATAAAACAGCAGAATGGTTTGAGGGTAATGCTGAGTATGAAAAGGCTCTTGGCTTTCCCAATTTTGTGGAGTTTTGTGAACTTACAATTTTTAGTTATTTTCACGATCACAGTCATTCTGAAGTCCATTGTCACTTCAGATTTTATTTGCTTTTAACAATAAGAATAATGCAACATTTTTACATGGTGCCAAGTCTAGAGTCGAAGAAGTTTTGTTGTTGACTTCAGTCGAAGGATGATCAAGTCCAATATATCGGCATAGAAAGTGAGTGGGCATTTTATTACCATTCCTTGGATAGTTATTTGCCAGCTGGAAACAAAGTAACCATTTAGCTATAAAACTGAGAAAATGAAAAGGACATGAACCTGTAGGACAGTGAAATTCCTATGCTTAGCTTATGTGCAGAGACAGGCAAATAATTTAGATTTTCTAGGGCAGTGGTTCTCAAACTTTTATACTGGTGACCTCTTTCACATAGCAAGCCTCTGAGTGTGATTTCCCCCCCCCCATATAAATTAAAAACACTTTTTATATATTTAACACCATTATAAATGCTGGAGGCAAAGCGGGGCTTGGGGGTGGAGGCTGACCGTTCGTGACCCCCCATGTAGTAACCTCGTGACCCACTGAGGGATCTCGACCCCCAGTTTGAGAACCCCTGTTCTAGGGCTTGATCTTACATTCATTGAAGGCAACTGGGTATCTTTCCATTGACATCAGTAGTCCCTAATGATTAAAACAATGTGGTGGTTGAAACCCTTTACAGAAGAGGGAACATGGCAGCCTTCAATACAAGCAATCTAAAGTGAGGGCCTTTTGGCTATTGTGGAACGTTCTTTACAGTAGGTTTGAATGTACAGGTCCCATTTACAGTTGCTTCAGTGGATACTTTTGTGACATTCTCCAGGGTACGATCTGGACGATTGAACAGCAGTGTCCCCTTAACTCTGGAGCCTGGGGTGCCTTTTACACTGCTTTCATGCCAGAACAGCCACACCTGGCCTGCTCGCATACAGCCACTAGATGTAAAATCACTCCCAGCCATGTTGAATGAATGCTATCTCAGCCATTCATGAATTACATACCGGGCAACACCTGTATATTCTTTAGTCCCAACCTTATTCCCGATATAGCAAAATCTCAGAATTTTACATTCAGTGATGTTACGCACATTTCAACAGGATAATAATATTCAGTCGATTACGAGTTTTCAAATGATACCTCACAAGGCATACTATGTGCAGAATATATCATAACCATATAACAGTGGTGAACATGAAGTATAGGGTGTCACAACTTTTATTACACGCTGGTGTATCTTTTTTGAGTGTCATTAAATACAGCAAAATGCTTTTTGATGGAAACGGGATTTGTTATATTGGTTTTTATTTTTTCAGTCTTTGAGCTATTAAATAGCAGGTGACTGCTGTAACCAGAGAGCTGGAAAAGCATTCTTGACCAGGAGATGTAAAAAATAGTTACCAGCTATTCTGTAATGTCACATGGCCCTGCTGTTTCCTCCTCACTTGCATGAATTCTATTTGAAAATTCACATGGGGGCATCTGAATACAAAGGAAGCCTGTGCTTCCTGTTTTCCAGTGTGTTAGTAAATCACTGGAACTGCATATTTCTCAGAGGTTTCAAACCAAAAAAATCTTTCTTTGGGCTCCTATGTTAAGCAGAATTGCTCATTTCTTTGTCTATTTTTTTTGTAGCTTTTTCTTGATTCACTGGTGACTATAACATCACCAGCAGCCAGGCAATGAACACAGTGGCAAGCACCCCCAACAGCAGCACTCTAACTTTATCTAGCATTGATTCAGCTCTGTGCTCTAGATTAAATGGTGCACACCAGTGATTTAGCTGTGTGTGTGTGCATGCGCGCATGCGCTGTCTGAATAGTGCAGTTACTCTAGATTACCATTTGGTCATAGCCCTTTCCTTGAAGTACAATTTCTTTCTCTCTTTCTTTTGTTGTTGTTCCCCCCTGCCATCCTTCCTTTTTAGCTGGAAATTTAAACATGAAGCAGAGCATAATTTGTCTGTGTGCATCTTTGAGATTGCAGAAAACTGTAAGGTTGAAAAGGTCTGTTGTTTGCACTTTCATTTTCAAAACAACTCTGTATACAAGCAAGTGAAGAACTCAGAATCGTGCAATATTAGAACTTGTAATAAATGCTGACCATATTACTTGTTCAGTCATTCATCATCCTCTGTTTCATTAACTGCACGTTATTTGCATTTGTGGAAGCACAAGTAGGTAGTTGATATTTTTAATCTGAGATTATTTTCAAACCTGCCTAGAGGATGCCCAAAACCCTGGTTAAGGTTAGTGGAAACTGGATATTCTGAACCCCTAGGTGGTTTTGAAAATCTGAGCCTACATATGCTATTGTCTAGAGATGAGCAAATTAGCATTGGGAAAAATTAAAACTGGCATGTAGCCTTACCCATCAATCTAACTTGAATCTTCATTGAGGTTAAAAAGTACTCCTCTTGGGCTGGCACCTAGCATAGCTTTTGGTTAGAGGTGATATATTTCTTGGTGCATTTGTGCCCCCTCTTACATGTGAACTTTGCTCAAATGGGTTTTTTTTTTTTTTGCATGTGGGGGGAATGGCTGTTCTTTAGACAAATACCCAGGGTACAAGGGCGTTTTTGCACTTGAATGACTGATCAACTACTATAAACAATGGATAGCAAATAGCTGATGTACACCCAAATAGCTCAAGAACATCTCATGAGCTGAAATTTGTGGAATCTAGAAAACCTTGCAGAAATCCAGATTGGTTCATAAACCAAAAAAGGGCTAAAAATATCTAGATGTGGCAGAATTCTCAATAATTGATGAGGAGGTGTCAATACCAAGAGAGGGAAAATTGCTTTTGTAGTGAGCCAGCCACTCCTATTCCCTATTCAAGCACAAATTAATGGTGTTAAGTTTGCAAATGAATTGTAGCTCTGCAGTTTCTCTTTGAAGTCTGTTTCTGAATTTTTTTGTTGTTGTTGAAGAATGGTTACTTTTAAATCTGATATTGAATGTCAAGGGAGATTGAAATGTTCTCCTACTGGCTTTTGTAGACTATATCAGCATAGACTGCCTTCGCAAATTATTTTCCTTTGTGACACACAAAAATGAGAGAATCATAATAAAAGGTCCTCCTAGGGTTGACACCTCATACGGTGGTGTTATCTCCTGGAGTATGTTCGTGCAAATGGGTTCTTAACCCCTTGCAAAACAGGGTTCATCCACAACTGCTTAATTATAGCCATACTGGTGGATGCTACTATTATATTTAACAAGCAGTGGCTCAGTCTGTTTTGCATGTGGTAAGTTCCCTGTTGGAGTTCTTTGATGACTAGATGGTGCTCAGTTCATAGGGAGAGATTACTTTTAATAGGAGTGATGATGCCTGGCATGACAAAACGCCCCTTTCTGTAAAGAAGAAACTGATTGAAAAAATATTAAGCTATGACTGGTACTTCTGTAGTGGTGCAGGACTGAGAGTCATTTTGGGGATTGTATTTAAAGGAGTTTTTGTAAGGCTGAAAATCACTGGCCTGATTTCTTTTCCCCCCACCGCGCAGGTGCTCAACGGCTCTGAAAACCAGGCCACATGTATTAAAATCCAAATCTGTAAGTGTAGTACTGTTGTTGTTTTCAACATTCTTTGTTTACTTTCACTCCTCATGAGGTTGGCTTATTGTGCACGATTACCACACATCATGAAACTAGCCCAGGCGCTTTCACTTGAACATACAGACCATTTTACTTTCTGACTCTTAAACTGCACCACCATGCTGCTGTGGTTGGGCTCACCACAGCAGGGAAGAGTTAAAATGTTATATTTTATTCATTTGCTGAATCTGTTAAGTCCAAACGAACACAAAAACAATGCAATTTTCATTAGGTTTTGTTAAGACATACTTATTACTTGTTAAACAAAACTTTATTTTAAGAGCCAAGGGCCAGATTTTCAAAAGCATTGGTATAAAAAGATATAGATACACCTCCACCTCAATATAATGCTGTCCTCGGGAGCCAAAAATCTTATCGGGTTATAGGTGAAACAGCGTTATATCGAACTTGCTTTGATCCACTGGAGTGTGCAGCCCCGTCCCCCTCCGGAGCACTGCTTTACCATGTTATATCCCAATTCGTCTTGTATCGGGTCGCATTGTATCGAGGTAGAGGTGTAGTTACCTAGTTGAATTTTCAAAAGTTCATAATCAGATTAGGCATTTATTTGCATCTTTAGACACCTAAAATACTTAAAAAAAATAAATAAATAAAATTAGGAGTCCAGTGTCACCTTAAAGACTAACAGATTTATTTGGGCATAAGCTTTCCTGGGTAAAAAAAACCACTTCTTCAGATGCATGGAGTGAAAATTACAGATACAAGCATAAATATTCTGGCATGTAACGAGAAGGGAGTTACCTTGCAAGTGGAGAATCAGTGATAACAAGGCCAATTCAGTTAGAGTGGATGTGGTCCACTCCCAGTAATTGATGCGGAGGTGTCAATACCAAGAGAGGGAAAATTGTTTTTGTAGTGAGCCAGCCACTCCCATTCCCTATTCAAGCCCAAATTAATGGTGTTGAGTTTGCAAATGAATTGTAGCTCTGCAGTTTCTCTTTGAAGTCTGTTTTTGAATTTTTTTTTGTTGAAGAATGGTTACTTTTAAATCTAATATTGAATGTCCAGGGAGACTGAAGTGTTCTCCTACTGGCTTTTGCATGTTACCGTTCCTGATGTCTGATTTATGTCCATTTATTCTTTTTACGTAGAGACTGTTCGGTTTGGCCAATGTACATGGCAGAGGGGCATTGCTGGCACATGATGTCATATATCACATTAGCAGATGTGCAGGTGAATGAGTCCCTGATGGTGTGGCTGATATGATTGGGTCCTATGATGCCGTTGCTAGATAGAAATGGGGACAGAGTAGGCAACAGGGTTTGTTGCAGGGATTGGTTCTTGGGTTAGTGGTTTCTGTGGTGTGGTGTGTAGTTGCTGGTGAGTATTTGCTGCAGGTTGTGGGGCTGTCTGTAAGTGAGGACTGGCCTGCCTCCCAAGGTCTGTGAGAGTAAGGGATAGTTTTCCAGGCTAGGTTGTAGATCATTGATGATGTGCTGGAGAGGTTTTAGCTGGGGGCTGTACGTGATGGCCAGTGGTATTCTGTTGTTTTCCTGGTTGGGCTGGTCCTGTAATAGGTGACTTCTGGGTACCCGTCTCGATCTATCAATCTGTTTCCTCACTTCCCCAGGTGGGTGTTGTAGTTTTAAGAATACTTGATAAAGATCAATAGGTGTTGGTCTCTGTATGAGGGATTGGAGCAAATGCAGTTGTATCTTAGGTCTTGGCTGTAGACAATGGATTGTGTGATGTATCCTGGATGGAAGCTGGAGGCATGTAGGTAAGTATAGCTGTCAGTAGATTTCTGGTATAGGGTGGTGTTTATGTGATCATCGCTTATTTGCACTGTAGTGTCCAGGAAGTGGATCTCTTGTGTGGACTAGTCCAGGCTGAGGTTGATGGTGAGGTGGCAATTGTTGAAATCCAGATGGACTGGGAGTGGCTGGCTCCCTACAAAAGCAATTTCCCTCTCTTGATATTGACACCTCCTCATTGATTATTGGGAGTGGACCACATCCACCCTAACTGAACTGGCCTTATCATCACTGATTCTCCACTGGTAAGGTAACTCCCTTCTCTTTATGTGCCAGTATATTTATCCTTGTATCTATAATTTTCAGTCCATACATCTGAAGTGAGGTTTTTTTTACCCATGAAAGCTTATGCCCAAATAAATCTGTTAGTCTTTAAGGTGCCACTGGACTCCTCATTGTTTTTGTGGGTACAAACTAACATGGCTACCACTCTGATACTAAAATACTTTTGAAAATCTGGCCCCAAATTGGCAGTATCTCTATTAGAGCTATTTTAGTAAATTAGCAAAATTGCACTTTCTTTAATAAGCGATTTGTTTAATATTTCTTACATTCTATTCCAGACTTCTTCCTTGCAATTCTAAATACTGTTTAAAGATATACTTTGGAATGGAGGACTAACCAAGTAAGCATAAGGAAAAACCTTTGTGTATGGTGTTAATCCCCCTGTACAAACTGAAAAGTTTATTTTTATTAAACTTCATATAGTAGAAGCCATGGAGAAGCAATCTGGGAAGATGATACCAACAACACAGAGGAGGAGCAGTAGGGAATCTTAACATGAAGGACAATGAAAATACCCAAAGTTATATGCTTACCTATGGTGCAGAATTCCAATCATAGCTACATGTAAGGAACATCAGTGACATCTTAGTATTGCAGATGTGGTGGAGAGAGAAACAATAAACAGACTTGTTGAATCAGTAGGTGAAAAGTGTGGTTGGCGGTGCATAAGTGCAGAGCTGCGTGCTTGAGTATAACTTTGCTAGCCAATAGATAAAAGGCCATTTATCTGAGTAAAACATTCACCAGTATATTGAGCCCTGGTACTGAAAAGAACAGGACAGGGCTCTTAAATAACTGAACTATACGCATCTTGGTAGTCACCAATTAATACTAACTAAGGAGGGTGCAGAATTTGTGGCCCTCCTAAATGTCAAAACCTGCCCCCATTTCAGTCGATGGCATTTTTGTCAGTAATTTAATTGCGAGTGCAGGATTGGGCCCCAAAGCTGGTGGGGTGGAGGTGAAAGAGAGGTTAAGAACCAGTTGCTGAACCAGAGAGCAGAGTTCTCTAACTGTCGACGTAAATTCCTGGCTGACCTTGTAATACTCTCCAGTTTAACACTGATCACATAAGGACTGTAGTGAGAGCAAAGATAGTGATGATATTCGTGCTTAGTAGCTAATCCTTCTCGTTCTTGTAATGAGCCATTCTAGAGCTCCTGTATTTCTCTTATGTATTTTTACAGAGATGTAAAAACATTCTTGATATTGCTAGTGATCTTGCATGATTACACGGGGGTGAAGGGAATATTTTGATAGGGAAGAGACCCCTCTCCCCAAGGATGCATGAGCTTTTTTTAGTGCACTTGAATTTTTGGCATAGCGTCTTTGGTTTACAATATCACGCTGTTCAGTTGCTTGACAGTATTTCCTTTCCATACAGTATATATTACAATAAGCAAGTTCAGGGAGAGGTGTTTGTATGCCTTGGGAATATGAATGGTCCTCAGAGTTTTTGGCTTTGGCTTTCATTTTATTAAAACAGTGTTTGTTTGAAAATTATTTCAGTGAGAACCATGGTAGTAAGTGAGTCTCTCCTGGACCTCCTTCCTGTGTAACATTGTATCCAGAAGGATATCCTATGTAAGTATTGTTACTTCTGTTTTATAGACAGGGAGATGAAGATAGAGAGTAAAGGGTCAGACTGGGTCACTAAGGCACAGCTTCAAGTATGGACGAATGTGGAGACACCTCACTCCAGGAGAAGTTCAAGGAGCTGCACTCATCACTTCCCACTGCTTATGGGCTCAGGGAGTCGGTATTTTGTTTATAAACAGAGGGAGGGTGATTAAGACAAGAAACGGCTGGTAATTAAATTCAGGAACTGGAAGTCGTTAGATAACCCTGAAAAACAGGAGTCCCTTTGCAGGGGGTGGGGAGTGTTAAAGAGAGAATGCAGGGGACTTGAATGCAGCCAAGCCCTCTAAGCCAAGATTACATGCAGAAAAGAGGGAGATTTGAGGGGCATAGGTGAAAAG
The DNA here is from genome assembly GCF_025201925.1 of Gopherus flavomarginatus. Lineage (NCBI taxonomy): Eukaryota > Metazoa > Chordata > Testudines > Testudinidae > Gopherus > Gopherus flavomarginatus. Next base: position 28,909,380 of record NC_066622.1, read on the forward strand.
AAGGGGCCAAAAACGAGGGAAATAATAGCAGTGGTGTGGAGAAGTTCCCACTTGACCTATAGTACTTATGTGTGGCCCCAGCACGGTAGTAGCTGAGCGCCTCACAATGTCTAACCTATTTCTCTTCACAGTCCCTCGCTGAGGTGGAGCAGTGGTGTTATCCCCATTGTACAGACTGGACACTGAGGGACACACAGACTAAAGGCCAGATTTTCAAAGGTATTTAGGCACCTAGTGAGATTTTTCAGAAGTGCTTAGAAAGCTAGGTGCTTTGTAAACCTCACTAGATGCCTAGCTGCATCTTTGGGTGCCTACAAACCTTTGAAGCTCTGTCCCTAAGGCAGTGGCCTGAGATCATACAGGAAGTCCATGGGGGAAGTAGAACCCAGGTCTCTGAGGGCTAGTTCCCTATCCACTGGACCAGCCTAGCTGTCTGCGGCATGCTGCAACGAAAGAGGACACTGATAGATGGAAGCAAAACCAGGAAGGCCAGTTCTCTGAGACTCCAGCAAACGGTCCCAGGCAATTAGGAAGGTTGTCATCGTTGACAGCATGAAAAGCAACACAGAAGTAGGAAGGATGAAGAAAGAGAGAGAATAAGAGTCAGATGAGAGGAGATCACTTAACCTTCAAGGGATGGCAGGTTCTGCCCCATGCTGGTTTCTTATGTCATTTTTTTGTTCCGAGTTTGAGAAAAGGAAGGAATGAGAGAGTGTTGTATGAGTATCAGATATGTTTATGCCTCAAATTCTTCAGGCCAATTCTAGAAAAAAAAGACAGAAATTGCACCTACAGAGTCCATAAAGTTGATGATTGTCATGATTTGTATTATTCACTGGGCACCGTGTGTGCTCAGCACTGTTTAGAATATGCCAGAAATGTAGTCCCTGAGCCAATGCATATAAGATGTGTAACCCTGGATAAGATGGGTCAGGGACTATAAGTATGAATTGTATAGTTATTGAGCACTTGTTAATATCTATGAGTACAGGTGCTGATGGCAATAGAAGTTTTACTTGATTACGGACTAGAACAGGGATCGGCAACCTTTTGGCATGCGGCCTGTCAGGAAAATCTGCTGGCGGGCCAGACCGGTTTATTTACCTGCAATGCCCGCAGGTTCGGCCAGTTGCAGCTACCACTGGCCACGGTTCGCTGTTCCAGGCCAATGGGGGCTGCAGGAAGCTGTGCGAGCCGAGGGACCATCCCAGCCCGCCAGCGGATTTCCCTGACAGGCTGCGTGCTAAAGGTTACTGATTCCTGGACTAGAAGATTTGACCCTCCAATGTTCTTTCAAGAGAAATAGCTGCCCAGAGTGCCTGTGCCTATTTATTTTCCTTTCCTGCCCAACTCAGAAATCTCAATTTTTTTACTCAACTTTAAAATGTGAATTTTCTTGGTATTCGGTTTTAAATATTCTCCTGTGAAAATTGCAGCTCTATCACTGTAGTGTTGTGTTTAAGAGCCTTCTGGAAAGAAACTAGCCTTTAAACAGAAGTGAAAGTAGTGTTGCCAAGTCTTATGATGATGATTGTTTTCCTTAAAGCCCCAGCTCCTGGAGTCACATGGATATGTGGTCATTTCGGCCTTCATTCTTAAAGAAGAATGAAATTTCTATCCCTTGTGGCTAGAAAGCCTCCAAATGTGACTCCAATGCACCTTAAAGGCTCAAAGTAGAAGGCAAATAAAAAGAACTCCTCCAAATACATTATTTTAAAGCCAATCTCATGATTTTTGTTGAGCCTGATTCATGATTTTTGAACATTTGGGTTTGGCAATATTTTGAAAGTGTCAGTTTGACTCCTGTTTAAAGTCAGTTTCTAGTCTATTTGTAGTGGGGTAACACCTCTAGAGTCCTAAGCAGGTGCAGAAGAATGTTTCCAGAAATTAAATGATCTATTCCAAGTGAATTGGTGAACTGCAAAAAAGTGATAGTAATCTAGATTTTTCTACATTTGTTTCAATTGTTGTGTTCAAGAGTTAGTAACAAAGTAAAAATATACATTAAAATTTTAAACCTAACCAGTGTCCCTTAAGTGACTTGATACAAGATGTTAGAACATGTTAGTATTAGAGCTGATGAGTGGGTCTAATATTTATTTATTTTTCTTTCTTTATACAGGAATTATAAATTAGCTGTCAAGAGCACTGTATCTAAGTTGCTATCTGGAATAACAGTTAAGAATTCTCAGTTGCCTAAGTAGCCCCTGCAATCATGGTTAAAGTTGGGCATGCCCCTCTTCTCCTGTACCAGAATCTCAAATTACGCCCCTGGGTATTTATTGATTATAGTGAATTGGGTGGCCTATATTGAATTGAGAAGTGTCCTTCCAACACCGAAGGGTAAACTTTAACTGCATTTTTTGTTCAAAGATCCACATTCTCATATTGTTTTAATCTGATTTATGCTGACTCATTTTGTATATCAGTAAAAGCATGTTCAGAGTTAGTCTGGTTTCTGTAAAAGCAGCAAAGAATCCTGTGGCACCTTATAGACTAACAGACATTTTGGAGCATGAGCTTTCGTGGGTGAATACCCACTTCCTCAGATGCATGCACCCACGAAAGCTCATGCTCCAAAACGTCTGTTAGTCTATAAGGTGCCACAGGATTCTTTGCTGCTTTTACAGATCCAGACTAACACGGCTACCCCTCTGATACTTGACAGTCTGGTTTCTGTGATTCATTCTTTGGGAATAATTTAGTGCTAGAATCCAGAAGAACTATCACAAAAGGACACTAAAGTAAGCATGTATGCTAAAAACTAATAGGACTCATGATAATTGAATGTTGCATAGGTAGGTTGCGGGTTAAGAGGGAGGATGCAGATTTAGAGAGCAGAGTCAAGGATCTTTTTACTGAGGTGGCAAGGGTTATGCACAGCAGACATTTAGAGTGAAGAGGCTCTATGCTGATGGGAGAGAGCTCTCCCGTTGGCGTAATAAAACCATCTCTGTGAGTGGCATAAGGGATTGTTGTCAGGAGAAGCTTTCTCGTCAACATAGCTTTGTGCACACAAATGCTTATGTCACTTGGGGGTGGAACGTTCACACCCCTGAGCGATGTAAGTTTGCCAAAATAGGCTGTAATGTAGACATAGCTTAAATTGTTGGGAAGGTGCACGTTTTCTTGTTTCCCTCTGATGACATAGCTGGCCAGTCCCTTCACTGCCTTTGGTGTTGAGGTCAGGAGGGGAAGGTCAGATTATTTACAGCTTATGTAAAATATGAACATAAGTAGCTATTGGGCTTGATTCATGACCACTGGAGATGGCAGTGTCTGTACTTCCACTGCCCTCTGTGGGGTCCCCCAAAGGATTGTGCTTGGTAAAATTAGGGCTCCACCAGTGGAGGTTGTGCACTCTCCAGAGGATTTGCTGAATTCTTTCATCCCATGGCTGCCCTGGCCACGTCTCAGTCCCAGACTCTTCTGCCAGTCCCCTGCTAGGGAATGACTTGTGCCACTTCAGCCTTGCTGTAGGCCACCTTTGAGCTCCTGGAGGCTCTATGCCTAGAATGGCTTTGCATGCCATTGGAAACTGATGTCAAATGAGGGCTGAATCAAGCCTGGTCATAAACCAATGGGCTGCTCAATGGGGGATGGTTACACTTTTTTGCAGGCTGTGCTAAGCCCAATCCTTCAGCTTGGGTGGGGTTGGCCTTGCCTAAATGCCAGTGACTCCCCTCCCTATTCGTCTGTAGGAAGCTGACTGTTTTCACTTGCTCTTACCACCTTTGTGGAATCCAGCATCTTTAAATAAATGGCTTGAGATGCAGTTTTCATCATTTTCACAGTTTCTACTGTTGTCACATTGCCCAATGATTTGTCACACCAACAGTGCCTTGCAGAGCTGGCGCCATGCCAGTCAGTGTGCGGATCCATGCCAGTCCAGTGAGATTGGGATAGCTATTGGAGGAGAGAATGGCTTTAGGAATCTGAGCACATCTTTGCTAGCTGCAGACTTGGGATTCAGAGAACTGAAAATAAGCCAGGTCGTTAAATGATATTCCAGCCTAAAGCTATCCTGCATGTAGTTCAACACAGGAATAATAGTGACTAATACTATGTGGTGGGACATCACACTTTTAGGTCCATATTTGTACATTATCCAGGCCTCAAATGTTCATCTCTGGAAGAGACTTTTAATGGCAGGATATAAGCAGTATGCTAATCCATTGTCATGCAGCTTTTGTTTTACAAAGTGGCATAGATGGGTAGATGTTTTTTATGATAAAAATGACATACAGGGACCAAACTTCAGCTGGTGCAATCTGCTTAGATAGCAGACAAGAGCATTAGCTCACTGATCTATTATGATGGCCCAGAGAGGAAAATCTTTGTCTCAAATCTATCAGACCTAGAAATTATTGCTTGATGCAGTCTTTTTAGACTCTCCTCTGCACACACATACGTGTGCACACAGCCACACTCTTTTTTTTGTTTGAATATAAAACTGTAATTGAATTTTTAAACTCAGCGAAATGTATTTGGAGCTTCTAATTTTCCTGCACTGCAGTTACTCTGTAATTTTCTTTGAAAATCTTGCATGGATGCCCAAATACAGCCACTTAAAACAACTAAAGCAGCTGCTGGTTTGCAGTTTCCTACTACGCAATCTGTAAACCATACAGCTCACCAATGAAGCTGTTCCATGATAACTAATGTGCTTAGGAGCAGCAGGACCCATTTTGGTGGTTGGAGCAGTGTCATGTTGAGTGTCCCAAGGACAAAACACCAGAAGGGGAACTCTCTGAAGGAGAATTGAGGAAATACATCATTAAATGTGTTTTGGTGTGTGCATTTCTCCCCCCCCCCCCCCACTTCAAGATTTTACACTGACGGCCATTTTTAGCACCAACTGCGTAATGGTGTAGCCAGTGGCAGCTGGCTTCATATTTTCTTATCAAAAGAGCCTACATTCATTTAAATTGGGGGTGGGGGAATTTAATTTAATTTAATACCTTATGACTAATATTGCTTGGTACTTAAGTCCACATAACCCAACTGCGTAGTTATTCGTGACTGGGAAGTCATGTGAAGGGAAGACAACCAGTAATGCTTACTTAGAAGCGCTGACTTTATGTATTAACACGCAGAAAGGAGTACATACACCCTGAATACTTTACAGCGCTTGTTGTCAGGGGGCGGGTAGAATGTATGTCTGCTCCTGCTCCTGTGGTATCTTACTTAGTACAGCGCCAGCTGAAAGAAACAAAGACTTGAATCTCTTTGAGTAAAGAACAGATTGAAGGAGAACAGCTGGCTTGGTTGGTCTTGGGGCTGGTCCAGACTAGGGGAGGAAAATCGATCTTAGATACGCAATTTCAGCTACGTGAATAACGTAGCTGAAGTCGAATATCTAAGATCGAATTACTCACTCGTCCAGACGGTGCGGGATCGATGTCCGCGGCTCTCCGTGTCGATTCCGGAACTCCGTTGGGGTTGATGGAGTTCTGGAATCGATATAAGCGCGCTCGGGGATTGATATATCGCGTCTAGATTAGACGTGATATATCGATCCCCGAGCAATCGATTTTAACCCGCCGATACGGCGGGGTAGTCTGGACATGGGCTAGGTCTCCTCTTACTGAGGATGAAAGGCAGAATGCATAGTATTCCTCACAGGAGTTCTTGATTAGCTGCGCTCGTATTTTTTTGTTTGTTTAGTTATTTATCCATAAACTGCTTCCTTTGATGAAAGAACAGCTAAGGCACTGCATCCGAAGGGGGAATTTGTACACATTTTCCTTGATTTCCAGCAGGCAAAAACTAAGCCAAGATGCAGCAGGGGAAAGTTACATGCACTAATGCTCCTGAATCGTATGCAGGCGAGTGCCCACTTTCTAAAATACAACGAGTAGGTCACCATATTGGCCTATCAGGCTCCAATTTAAGTACGTGCACAGTACCGCCGCCCCACAAACACAAACCCTTTTAGCCAGATAAACCAGGCAGAGGATTATTCTCAACAAGTCTACCATTCTTATACTGTTCTTTTTCTTTCACACTCAGGCCTAGTCTACCCTAGGAACTTATGGCCGTAAAGCTACGTTGCTCCACCCCTGTCAAGGTTCCTTCCCCACTCTGAACTTTAGAGTATAAATGTGGGGACCTGCATGGACACTTCTAAGCTTAATTACTAGCTTAGATCTGGTAATTCTGCCACCATCCAGAAATTTCAGTGTCTGGATCACTTCTGTCCCCTCCAAAACCTTCCCCTCCCTGGGCAGCCTTGAGAGGCTTCACCAATTCCCTGGTGAACACAGATCCAAACCCCTTGGATTTGAAAACAAGGAGAAATTAACCATCCCCCCTCCTTTCCTTCACCAGTCCCTGGTGAGTCCAGATCTAATCCCCTTGGATCTTAAAACAAGGAAAAATCAATCAGGTTCTTAGAAAGAGAGAAAGAAAAGTAAAAAAAAAAAAAAAAAAAAAAAATCATCTCTGTAAAATCAGGATGGAAAATACTTTACAGGATAATCAGATTTATATAGCCCAGAGGAACCCCCTCTAGCCTTAGGTTCAAAGTTACAGCAAGCAGAGGTAAAATCCTCTCAGCAAAAAAAAGGAACATTTACAGGTTGAGAAAACAAAAATAAGACTAATCTGCCTTGCCTGGCTATTACTTACAATTTTGAAACAGGAGAGACTGATTCAGAAAGATTTGGAGAGCCTGGATTGACGTCCGGTCCCTCTTAGGCCATGGCTACACTGGCGCTTTACAGCGCTGCAACTTTCGCGCTCAGGGGTGTGAAAAAAACACCCCCCTGAGCGCTGCAAGATACAGCGCTGTAAAGCCTCGATGTAATCAGTGCCGCAGCGCTGGGAGCGCTGCTCCCAGCACTGCAAGCTACACCCGTAAGGGATGTGGTTTACGTGCAGCGCTGGGAGAGCTCTGCTCTGGCGATCCGACCGCGGCAGTGCAGTGTAGCCATACCCTTAGTCCCAAGAGCGAACAACCCGCAAAACAAAGAGCACAAACAAAGACTTCCCTCCACCAAGATTTGAAAGTATCTTATTGGTCTTCTGGTCAGGTGTCAGCCAGGTTTACTGAGCTTCTTAACCCTTTACAGATAAAAGAGGCATTAACCCTTAACTATCTGTTTATGACACCACCCTGAGCAACATCGTCATATCAACTCACTCCTGGCTTCTCCTGTTGACATAACTACTGCCTCTCAGGGAGATGGAGTACCTATGTGGGTGGGAGAAGCGCTTAGAGATAGCATCTTCACTAAGCGCTACAGTGGTGCAGCTGCACCTTTGCAGTGCTGTTCATGTAGACAAGACCTTAGTTGTGCCTTTCTAGTGAAAGAATTACAGTTGGATTCCTTTTTTAACACATGTCTTATTGGAACACATGGGCATTCCTTTGCTTCCAAACACTGCTGCATTGTGAGGGTGTGCTGTACAGGGTAATGTGAATGTAATTGGAGAACCCAACCCTCAACATCTCTGTGAATGAGTGAAAGCAACAGTTAATGCCTCTTGTGGGTTCATCTGTTGAGTACAATTAGCTTCCTATATCAGCCTTTCACTTCAGAGGAAAGGGCAGTGTGGCATTTATTAAAGCCTGCCCCATGTTGCTTGACATTTCAACACCACATGTCACTAGATGCTCAGCCAGACGAAATGGAGGGGAGGGCGGAGAAAAGAACTTTGTTGGATCAATGCAGTTGCTGGAGAGGCAGAAACAAATGTAGGGTTGCGTTAAAGAAGCCAGCATGACAAACATGCTTGGGTAAAGACTGGAGTCCAGGGACAAGTTAAAGCACAAACGAGCACACAGACACACTTAAGTGCGCAGCCCTTGGGCTGTTAATGATGCTCCATCTCACACTTCCAACATACAGGATTTAATTGGAGCTTGCTCTGCAGGGTGTTCGCGGAGGGACAAAGGTCGCATCGTTTGCTGTTAGCTTAGTGTATGGCAGCAGATTGATTCTGTTTCTATTATATTTCTTTTAAAATCTCTCATATTTTGAAGATTATTTTTCACTTCTCAAAATTGGTTAGTGAAATAATCTCATTGTGGGAGAGTGGGTGGGCAGCTGACAAATATCTGTGATGCATTAGGTTTCCAGCTGTGTAAGCATCTCACTGCTTCCCCTTTGCAACAACAAAGTGAATCAAATGGCAACATTATTTTTTTTTTGTCCCCCTGTATGATAAGTTGAATGTCAGAAAAGAAGAATGAAAATCTTAGTGCAGTTGTAGGACCTATGGTGCATTAGATGTGTTCCCGATTATTATCAGGAATAGTGTTTCTGAAACTGATGTCAGAGAGATGTTTTGTTAGTAATTACACAAGCATTTTTTCTCTAAACATGAAAAATTGAACCAGAGACGCTATGATGTATATTTTAGAGCAAATAGTTCCTGTCAAGTTTAATTATATGTTATGTAGTTTCCTTGTAAACATCATTAAACCACAAATAAAAGTACTTTCAGTAAACATAGTTGAATACAGAGCAAAGACTAGATAAGTAAACCCTGCTAACTAAGATAACTCTGAAAGCCACTCTGGTATATACAAGCCCCTTCATTCTGCATTAGCAATGAAGTTGTCATTCTTTCTATTTATTTATCTGTTCTAGTATATGTCTCTTCTCTTTGGTGATCTGATTTATGTATTGTACTTGCACCTCAGAGTTGTCATATAAAGAAAAAAGAGATGACCAAGAGATGAGTTGCTAAATATAAAACTAAAACTTCCAAACATTCATGTGTTTTTTAGCTGGTTATTCTGGTGCTTATAGTTCCCATCACTGTGTCTCTGCGCTGCTCAAAACACCTGCTTGTGGCAGAGAAATATTACTGTCCCCTCTTTACAGATGGGGAAACAGAAGTGTGGAGGGACTAAGGCCCAGATTTCTAAAGGTATAATGCATTGCATTTTTTTCAAAAGTGATTTAAGTGCCTAGAACTTTGGCTAACTTGCGAGTTACAGCGCAATGAAGCAGCCCCCAGGTGCCCTAGCTCACTCCCCATCCACACTGGCAAGGCACATAGAGCACTCTGACTCTGAAGCTACAATGCTGCTGGTACTCCACCTCGGCGAGTGGAATAACATTTGCTGCGTCCCCGCTGGAGCGCCGTGGCACCAGTGTGAACAAGGTGTTGCATTACTGCGCTGTGATCAGCCTCCGGAAATGTCCCATAATCCCCTTAAGTCAAGAGGCCACTCTTGTAATTGTTGTGAAATTGGCTGCAGGACTGCGGAAATGCCATTTCAAAGCTCTGTTTTGGAGAAGCTGGCTGCTTATCAGCTCTGAGAAAAGCAAACACTGTTTGCTTTGAGTGAGAGAGAGAGTGTGGGGGAGGGGAGAGAGGGGTCTGAACTTACATGACAGCATGCTGACACACTCTCAGCACCCCAAAAACCCACACTCTCTCCCCCCAACATACACTCAACACACTCCCTGTCACGCTCCCTCCCCTTCCCACCCCCCATTTGAAAAGCACATTGCAGTCACTTGTATGCTGAGATAGCTGCCCATAATGCACGGCTCCCAATACCGCTGCAAATGTGGCCATGCCAGTGTGCTTGAAGCTGTCAGTGTGGGCGGAGGGGGAAGGAGTGGTGCAGGGCAATAGAGAAAGGGAGGGAAACTTTATATTTTATGGACTAATGGAGATCTTGGTGAGTAGTTTATCATCTGACCAGGGACTTGAACCCTGGACTCTCAGATTATCAGTCTGATGCTCTGCCAACTAATGGAAACAGGTAGATCTCTCTTAACCCGAAATACTGACCAGCTTGGAAATACACAGGGAGCACATAAAGCCAGATTTAACAGCATGGAAGGATTTTTGGTTCCCCCAACCCCATTTCATGTTTTGTACTGGAGGCAGCCCTGGATTAGAGCAGTGTTGGAGATTTCATTTTCTGCAAATGCATGTTGCCATACTGTTGACCAGTCTTTGACCTCTGTAGCTGTATCATCCTCTGTGTATGAGCCTAATTCCCTCCATACTCTTCAGCATGTTGTAACAAGATTTTATGGTTGAGTAAGATTAAGAAAACCAAAAAAACAATTAAAAAGATAGTAATAAACTAGGCCATGCAGTGATGTGTGTGTGCTGTGTGTATGGAGTGTTGAGTCAACAATAATTATTTTTCAGTGGGTCTGTTGTTGAAGCAAATATAAAACCCAGGCTTCATAATTATTGGGTTGTTTTCAAATTTGAATTGCGGTGTTTGCATTTGATTAGAAGAGAACCTGAATCAAATGCCCGGATAAGAACACTATTTAATTTTGGAGAATTCAGGGCCTGGATTAGACATTAGTGGCTCAGGTTGATTTCTAATCTTACCCTGGTGTGTGTGTGTGTGTGTGTGTGTGTGTGTGTGTGTGTGTGCACACGCAGATTCTGATCCTACAAACAATTAATACATATGCTTAATTTTACTTATGTAAGTAAGCAGCCCCATTACCCCAAACCAATGTCTTAATTAATATGATTGCAAAATGTAAACAAATTTGAAAGGCTATTGTGTAATGATGTGTTTATTTTTGTTTCTGATGTCATTTCATCATCCCATTGTTTAACTGTCATGAGATCAAACTGGACACTTTTTAAAAAAAAAAAAAAGGACAAAACCCTTCTGCATTATTTCACCTTGTGTGTGTTTTCACTATTTTTTCCTCCCTAAGTTTTCTAAGAAATTCATGAGTTTTTAATTTAAAATGTTCCACTGAAAAAAAAATTCTCATATTCATATATATTAAGGACACTGAAACCTAAGCTGTCTGGAACAGAGACTGTCATTGTTTGTGTTTGGACAGTGTTCAGCATACTGGCACCTGAACTGTGATTGGTTACTGCTGTGATTATAAATGATTAATAATAATAATAATTAATAGTGGAAGATCTGTGAATAAGAGAACTATTGATTCTCACATTTCAGAGAACCTAGGTAATAGGGAGGCAGCATATTACAGTGAAGGTCAGAGTCTGAAGACCTGAGTCTTATTCTTGCTCTTATATTGACTCAGTGTATAACCTTGGGCAAATGATTTAATCTTCTCTGTGCCACTGACTTCCCCACGAGCGGAATGGGGATTGTAATGCTTACTTGCCTTTGTGAGAGCGGAGGGATCTCCGGGATGAGAAGTGGAATATAACTGTTAAGTATGAAGAGCAAAGCATTGTAAATCACTTATTTAATTTATCTCTCACTTTTGTGTTAGTCAGAAATCTGGAATGTATGTGTGAAGCCTGAAATAGTTACCATATGTGTGTGTCACATACATCTCGGAGGGCCTGGTATGAACAGTAATAAGGCAGTACCTTGCTACAGAAGATGAAATGATGTAATATGGTTTAACCCCCTGAAGTGCATTTTTATCTCTTTAATTTGATGTTATAGACTAACTCCTAATGCCTTTTGTGGCTTATGCAGAAACCAGAAACACTTGATAAAAATGCACTTTATTACTTACTGTTCAGTTTGGCCTAACTTTATTTGCTGGCTGCCTTGCATTATACTACACACAGGTATCTACGTTGTGGGTAGGAAGATATATGGTCACAGTGACCACCAATTTTTGATCTTGTGCTTTGTCCTAGCACAGTGCGGCTGTGGTAGCAGTGTCTGGTTTAATTTTAACAAATCATGTAGACGATCCTATGAATTATGCATGGCAGTCTAACCCATTTGCAGGCAAATCTGTTTGTGGTGTAAGACAGGTCACGTGCTGTCTGTGAGATTGCGTTTGTGATTAAGGCTCCTAACTGCAGAAGTGCTCACAGTGGTGGTCTTTATATGATTTGTCTTAACAGTATGTCCATTATTCAGTTGTTTAGGAAATAACCGGGGGGAAGGTTTTGGAAATATTCAGATGTAGAAATCTTGGTTAGTTTGAATCCCCTAGTCCCAATAGTGGTTATAATTACCTGGTGCTGAGTTTAGTGCAGTGCTTAAAAACCAGGCCTCTTGTTCTGTACTATAATACTAATGAGCCGATTTTGTGTGGTAACCTCCCAAATGAATGTTACAAACTGGCAGAGTCATTCTTTCATTTCGTTCAGACTGTCGGTAATGTGCTTGAGAGACAAGGTGGGTGAGATAATATCTTTTATTGGACCAACCTCTGTTGGTGAAAGAGACAAGCTTTCCAGCTACAAAGAGCTCTTTCAGGTCAATGTGTTTGTCAGTATACCACTAATGGAGGGGAAATACCTCACATTATATTTAGTAATGCGGGGGCTAGGTGGCAAGGGATTGTTAACACTATACAGAGTCTCTTACCTTTTAGGTCAGCAGTGACCAGAAGTAATTACCAGCTGATGGCTGCGTGGTGGCCTATATGAAATAAATTGATGGTCCCAGTGGACAGATGTCTACATCACCAAAAAAAAAAAAAAAAGAAGGGGGGGATTAAGAATAACACCAATCTGAATGTCTGAGTCTTCCTGTATTCAGCCCAGTGCCAAAAAACGCACAGCCAGCCCGAGTGACCTAATGATATTTTAAGGCCCTCTGTTATTGCTCTGTACAACAGAAATATCTGGGAATCCCATTTTTCCAATCCTAAAGCATTTGCTTCTAGTCTTGGCAGGTTGCAAATATTTGGACTCCACAATCACATCATTCATGTGACCCTCTTTGTTTTAACTGTGAGATGATTTTTAGTAGCTGCTAATTAGCGAATTACTGGTGTTGGAAATTAGTGTTTGATGCATCAGGGGGGATAAAAAGCTTACAGATGACATGAAGCATTTAGACCCATGTTTGGAAAAAAGTCTATGCTCACTCAGGGGCCAAGTCACATGCATGAAACACCTAAAAGTGCCTGTGCACCTTTGTGTGCATGTAACCTCAGTCTGTGTGTGCGCATCAGGTCTTTTCCATCACACCACTTGGATATATTCACTTTTTATTTATTTTTTAAAGAAAGAAAGTGGTTCTGATTCTAGTAGTATGATGTAAAATTTGGCATTAATGTCATCCTGCCTAAGCGCTGGGCCAGTGATTGAAATCACAGCAATTAACTGTTGTAATAAATTGCACTGATGACTACACTGCTAGTGAAGCCATGGAGTAAAAGGGACTGGAGCCAGGATCGTTCTTAAAGGTGATCCTCCAGGTTACTCAAGGAAGAGACACTGATGGGTTTGGAGGGAGGAAAGGACTTGTGCTGCTGATGCTTCGTGTGTGTGTGTGTGTGTGAGAGAGAGAGAGAGTGTGTGTGTGTAAACCTTCTGTTTCCAGAGCTGTCTATCTGGCGCCTTTTCACATGTACTGAATTCTATTTTGTCTGGCTTAGCAGTTTCCACACCCAGGGCCAAATTCTCTCCTGGTAGAATCCCATTGGAGGCGCTAGACTGTTTGGCTCATGAACTACAATAACACTTAAAATAATAGATACAAAGTCACAAAAGTCAACTAGACACAGAGCAACCAGCCTGCGAAACAAACTCCCTCACTTCATAACGGTGAAATGGTGTTACTTCCAGACTTGGGGCAAGTTTTGCCACATACTTCAGTGAGATCAGGATTTGCTTCTTTGGCTCTTTTTTTCCCCCTTTCTTGTGGGTCCATATTTTTCATTTTTTTTTTCATTTTTTTTTTTTGGTAAACTGTGTGATAAAAACAAACGATAGGTTTAAATTACACCTGAGACAACCTCCCTGCCCCAAATTCAGTGCACTGCAGCAGTATGTGCTGAATGGAGGGTCTTAGGTGCTACTGTAACATAAATATTAATAACAGTCATTCTAAATGGTCTCTGTGCTGAAAGTCCCTCTGTGATCTCCTTAGCAGAATAAGATTATTTATGATCTTATAAGGCAATTGCCTACAATCCTACTGGATTGGAAACCTAGTAGGTCTTGTAAAATGCCCCGAGTCTGCCATCAAATTCTGGCTGTACTGGATCAAAGGAGGGAAATGAATTTCAGAGCTGAGCACCCAGCTCCTTTGGCTCATGCCTCTGCCGGATCCCTAGTAATCTGCACAAATCATAGGGGATCTTGTAGTTGCAGGTAGGAGAGACTGTACACCCTAATTCTTCTTTTGGCATTGGAAGGGGCTCTGCATCCACACCTCTGGACAGGAAAATGAGCAGATACCTTCCTGACAACTAGCCATGTCAGTGAACACGGGGGACCACTCACAGATTTTGTTACAGCCTAGTAATTTTAAAGTTAATATTTTGTGCTTCAAAATCTTTGCCTAGATTAATTTTCCTTGTAAAGTACGCAGCCATCATTCTAATGACAGGATGACAAAAAATATTCTGCGCCCTGTTTGTTACCACCTTTTTGGTTGCTACCAGAAACAGCTGTATTGAGGTGAACAATGGTGGTGATATTTGCTAGTGTAGACAGGCCTTAGTTTAAAAGTTTCTAAAAATATGTAGAAGAAATCCAGCAGGATCACATAAGGATCAGATTTCTATGAGGGACTTGTGTTCCGACACACGTTTAATGTATCATTTTAAGGACGTTATTGGGAAGTCTACTCAAAGTGCCGAGTCTATTAACTGAGAAACAGGGACATACACATTTTACCTGAAGGCTCGGGGAAAAAAATACAGACAAATGCGATGCAAGAGGAATGCAAAGTTTGTTGTTGTTAATGCTCCACGCTGGCAAGTGACTTGGCTCCCTGGAGATGTGTGTTTCTTACTTTTGTTTCACTACTCAGTTCATTATAGGCATAATGAATGTGTTAGTGTAGAAAAACGTGCAGCACTCAGGGAAACCCTGGAAAACAACCCTCTTTGTTTTATTTTGAATTTCATGACCAGAAAAAAGTAGGAGCTGATACTGTGTTAAAATTTTATAATTAAGTTCAGAGGCTGAAATGTGAAAGCGTGAACAAAAATCCTTGTGGCTTTTAGTGCTAATTAATCTTCTGAAGCGTATTAGCACATCTTGACTAGTATAATGTTGATGAGATATACTGAGAACTAAAGTGCAGCAAAGTTGCTGTGAGCAAAATAGTGTGGTTTAAACTGGGATTTTTCTTGTTGTGGGGGGGACTGCTGCATCATTCAAACCCTGTTTCCAGGCAAAATGCTGCCTCATTTTTACGTCTGCTTCTGGGTCAGCATTGAAGAATGTTTTCTCCAAACAAAATTAGAAGCCAAATTCATGCTCAAAGCGCAGGCAGGTTTACACTTGGATTTCAAAGAAAAACCTTTGTTTGCATCCATATTCTGTCAAAGAAAAGTTGCCCTGCACAGGCTATTCCTGCTTAAAGCTGCATGTGTGTGAGAGCGAACAGGGACCATTACTGAGCAGGTGGCTTACAAGCAAACCTCTCTGTGGCTCCTGTCATCATGGGACCATAGCGAAGCCTCAACAGGTTGTGGTAGGAAACATCTGCCACATACTCCTCTTCTCTGGCTGTTTTTTACTTTGCACTTCTGCTCTGGACCTTAACAGAAGCTGGTCCCTCAACCGATAAATGTTCAGCTCCTGTTCTTGAAGATTCTAATGGTGTATAGAGGAGAAGTGTTTCATGACATAATGAAACACCAGCTGTATTGGGAATTACAACAGTGTGTTCCAGACCTCTGTGGTTGCCACTGTGACGTGGCATGGGACCTTTGTAATTCCTGTGTGAGAAGCAGGCATATTATACTGGTGCATTGTATCCTGTCAGAAGCTCCTACCACTGTAAAAACATCCTGTAAATTTGATTGTGGGGAGGGGTGCTGATACTCATAACACAGAATTATTGTCTCCTGCATCTAATCTAATTAGGAACAAAGGAATTGCCATACCAAATCAGACATGTGGTCCATTTAGACCTATACCATGTCTCTAACAGTGGCCCACAAGTGAATCCTTGTATTAGGCAGATGTGGGATAATCTGCCCCCAACATTAGGTCTCCTCCTGATAGTCAATATTAAGTGTTACCATTAAAATGTTGAATCCTTTTTTGGATCTTCCTAAATTTTTGGCCCCAGTGATCTCCCCTGGCAATAAGTTCCACAATTGAATTGCACATTGTATGAAAAGATATTTCTTTGGATCAATTACTATTCAAAGAAGATAGCAAGTCTTAAAGACTCTCCAGAAACATGCACAATCTAGCATCCCAAATTACATTTTGCAGGCTTATTTCTCGCATACAAATATGCTATTAAACCTCCTTGCATCATGGTCTTCCTCATCGTAAGGAGTTGTAGTTAAGCATTAACTTGCAACTGGAATTGCGTTAAATTTTTCAGGTCTTCTATGTTTTCCATGACCCCAGTTTCAGGCAGTTATAACTGGCAAGACTTTAAGATTCAAGACTGTGCTTTAGTTGATGTTATAAAGGTCCGTTTTCCCTTTGTTGGTAATGGAAGCTATGCTCATGGAATAAACAGAGACAATGCCGCCTAAGAGTTTCAGTATTAATGCCTGGAAATGTCTGTAGGGTACATGTGATTCTGTACAGTATTGATTTTAGGTCATGTAACCACAGCCAAATAGCATAGTATTTGAATTGCTTGGAAATCTGTGATATGTAAAGAGCATGTGATGGCCATAAATGCTTAGCTGACAAAGCAAATACAGTGAGGGTAGAAAGCAATCTGGAGCAGAGACCATAGATAAATGATATAGGCTATAGAGCAGTTTGGAGAATAAAGAGCAGTTGTGGATCTGTGAACATGGTCCTGTATTGCGAGCGAGAAAGCAAAGAAGTAAATCTTTGCATTATGAATAGCCCATAATTGAAAAAATGCAGTTCTAGCTTTTGGGCAGAATTTTGTCATCTCAGAGGCAGGCTGAATTTGTGGTACCTGGAAGGTATGTGCGATATATATAATTTGTATGGCTGCTTGAAAAAGTCAGATATGTTGCCACCAGGACACTATCCATCTGTGAAGATCATTCAGTGGGCTAGACCCTCAGCAAGTATCAATTGGCATAACTACACTGCAATATTGTAGAGATAAAGTGTCCTCTAGTTTAGGTTTAAAAGGTGTGGTTGCTTACGCAAAGGCCTAACCTCCCACCTGGGTTACAACATGACCAACTCCAAAGGATCTGAAAGATTTAAAATGTCTATGATAGCAGCACGAGGACTTTCCAGTAGAATTCAAATAACTTATTTGGGAACAACCGGACCCTTTTGCCCCGTAGATGTGGTCTTTGTATAATATGACCTTGTGCTTTAGTTGTGAGATAAAATCTAAGCCGTATTCACTTGTTCTTCTTAAAGATTTTGTAAGAGTTATTAGAGATAATGAGGTAGCTATGGCATCTTGGCCAAATTCCACTTTGCATAATCATATGAACCCTGCTGTCTACTTAATTTCCCCCCACCCCTCTCCCACAGTTTCTATTTGATACAGTACTATTCCACATTCCTGTCCTGTCCTATTGTGTCACCACAGAGGTGGCTGTGTCTTAGTGGTGGGTGCAGCAATTTTGTGTGTTCTGGGGGTGGTATATATGTAGGTGTTTTTAATACACAATTTTATCAGGCCTTGACAATTAATCTGGAATAAGGTAGGATATGAATTTAGAATGATTATCTATTCCTGATTAATTCCACGTGTGACTCTCTCATGCCAGAATGAGAGTACCTTATTCTGAATTAGTTTAATCCACTTCCAAAATGGATTATGCTAATACGGAATAAGGCACTGTTATTCTTGAATAAGAGCATTCACACAGGGAATTAATCAGGACTAACTCTTTTAGAATAACTCCCCAGGTAGGAAGCCCTTATACTTCAATTGAATTAGTGTGAAGACCCCCATAAGGATCAGGACCCTATAGTGCTGAAAGCTGTACAACCCTATTGTAAACTCTTTGGGTTGGGGACTGTTTCTTCCTAACTTAAAGTAAATGAATAATGTGGGTGGTCAGAAGGCAAGGGGACCCAGAATACAACAGCCCTCTAAAGTGGTCAGGGTGCTGTCAGGTGCCTAGCATGTGGTTTGGTTGTGGGTTTGTTTTTTTTATCCTTGCAAAATTTTTTAAAATTCATCTTAAAACTTACTTTTTTCCTTTATATTTGTCTCATACCTCAGGCTCCTCTTTTTTTTACCTGTTTTCTATTTTTAGCCCTTGCCATTTCCCCTTGAGATCTATTTCACCCTACACTTTCCAGTTTTTTTTAAATTTACTTTTTACCTTGCCTCTTAGGTTTAGATTACACACAAATATGTTCAAACTAAAGAACTGAATCCACCCTTTACAGCTTTGGGGCGTGTCCCCCCTAAAACAGGAAGGAGCCTTTCCAGCCAGTCAGATCCTGGTTCTGATGTGTCCTGAGATAGCAGAAATGTCATGAATGACTGCCTGGCATGGCTTCAAACCACTCTGGGTCAAAATCCCTGGAGAATAAGTTTACATGTTTACCATCTGAGATCCTGACACATAACCATAATTTGTCCCCAACTGTAGTCGAAAAGTGCTCCGTGTCCTGTTCTGAACGCTGTTAGACCATCTCTAGTAAATATGGACTAGTCTACACTGGCAATGCTAAACATGTCTTGTGTAGTCATGGCAGAGCTCTGGGAGAGAGCTCTCCCGGTGCTCAACGAGGGGCACAGCTTCCAGCTCTGGTGCACTGTCTACACTGGCGCTTTACAGCACTGTCACTTGCTGTGCTCGGGGGGTGTTTTTTCACATCCCTAAGCGAGAAAGTTGCAGTGCTGTTAATAGCCCGTGTAGACAAGCCCTAAGACTGCAATCAGACTTGTGCAAGCCAATCCCTGCTCCCCCAAAGAGCCCTACCGAAGCCCATTTTTGTAAAGCAATGTGAAATCCTTTTGAATGACTTTGCATAAATGTCAGATTTCATCGCTTATTACATTTAATATAAAATAACTGGCCAATAGCAGTTCTGGAAGATTCACTCCCACCATTATGCTCGTTCTATTGCTGCTTATTAGCTCTTTGCCCTGACTATAGCTCAGAACAACACCGGATTAGCCACTGGGCCGACGAGACCCAGGCAAATGGGGGGCCCCAGGAAAAATTGGCTGGCAGCAGAAGCCCAGAGCCCCGGCCACTGGGCAGGTGGGGCAGGGGAAGGCTTCCCCCCACCCCTCAGCTTGACCCTGTTGTCTGGCAGAAGCTCCGAGCGGGACGGGAGAAGCCCCAGTGCCCTGATCCTGGTCCCCCATGAAGCGTGGGGGGAAGCCCCAGCACCTGGATCCCTGCTGAAGTTCTGGGACTGGAGGAGCTCTCACTCCCCGCTGTGGCGTGGGGTAAAGTTTATCCAGTCTGGAGCAGGGGAGGGAGCAGAAAGAAGCAAACAGGTTGCGGGGCTGCAGTGGGGGACGAAGCCTGGATGGAACAGAGGGGAGCCCTGGGAAAGGGGTGGGGTGGGGTTGGGGGTGAGGCCACAGGCAGAAGGGGCGGAACGGGGTGAGACACCAGGCGAAACGGGTGGGGCGTGGTCCCCACTTGCTCTGGCCCAGAGCCCCAGGAAACCTTAATCTGCCTCTGGCTCAGAAACTTGAACTTGGTCTCTGCAGATCTTCATGTTGGGAATCTAAGGCAGTGGTTCTCAAAGCCGGTCTGCTGCTTGTTCAGGGAAAGCCCCTAGTGGGCTGGGCCAGTTTGTTTACCTGGGGCATCCACAGGTTCGGCCAACCGCAGCTCCCACTGGCTGCGGTTTGCTGCTCCAGACCAATGGGGGCTGCGGGAAGTGGCGCGGACCAAGGGACGTGCTGGCAGCCCTTCCCACAGCCCCCATTGGCCTGGAGTGGTGAACCGCGGCTCCGGCCGAACCTACGGACGTGGCAGGTAAACAAACTGTCCCAGCCCGCCAGGGGCTTTCCCTGAAGAAGTGGTGGACCGTCTTTGAGAACCACTGATGTAAGGAACATCTGATGTGTCTTTCAGCTCAGAAACTCCCGTCTCTGCTCACTGTTCAAATGCCTGATTCGATAAAATGACTACGTTTCAGTATTGCTCTGTTTTGTTTCTGCCTTCATCCTGATGCTTTTTTTGCACTGATTTCAATTGATACATTCAGCACTGAGCTGCTCTGGGATCCTTGATGTGGTCTTGGTGCTTAAATCAACAGCTACATTTAGCTCTGTGGAGTGACAAGAGGAACAAGTGTGTGTTCATTTTGTTTCACTGTTTTCTAAAAATGGTGTGTATGTACACAGCATTGCAAGAGGAATACTCTGTTTTCCTCAGCAACAATCCTTTTCTCTCTAGAGCTGTCTATGTCTGAGTACAGCACCTAGCACCTTTGTAGACACTGCCCTGATACAGATGACAATGCGTAACTGCTCTGCTCTGACTTTGTAGTTTACCACTGAAAAGTCCCATTGTTGGTTTATAAAGCTGCACACGAAGTTGTAAAAGAAAGGAGGAACTGAGCTCTGGCAGCTTCTACCTTCTGGAGCAGACTGTTTGCACTTCCCCTGAATTTAAAAATCCCCAGTTGTTTTCATTTAAAGAGGAAAAACTAACGCACAGATTAAAAGGAGAGTAAAGCAGAAAATTGGATGGCATAAGGAGACAAAAAGAAAAGTTTAATTCAAAGGTTTGCTTCTGTCATTCTTCTTCAAAGTATCTTTCTTTTGTGCTTCTCCCCTCCTCCAACGCCCCTCCCTCGTTGTCTGCCTTTCCCAGATGTTAAACTGTGGTAGGAAAAATTCTGGAGATCCTCATAAAAAATTAAATCAAAACATCCTGAATAAGTAACTGGTGTTTTGGGGGCAGAGAGGAAAAGAAGACATGCAGTGACCACCCCCAGTATCGGAGACATGAAGAGAGCAAAAAGTATTTGCATTTTACAAGCTCCATCTATGCACTAGTCACCTGTCAAGAAACACGTTCTTTAGTGCATAAGATCATGGTAAGGTGCATAATATCTTCTTAGTTAGATTCCAATTTCCCTGGTAGAGATCTTAGTTGAATAAGTTAATAGGAGGCAAGCACAACTTGAAAGTGACTGAAGGCCAAGAATATATTTTGATGGGATTACTTTTAAAATTACTAAAACTGCACACTAACATTGCTTGTTCCGCCATACTATTATGAGTTCTTCACAGGCTAAGAACCATGCGCCCAAATTTTCATAAGTTTACATCCGTATGAATAAATGTAAGAACATAGTTGTGCAATTGCAGGGTCAAGGCCTAAATCATTAACAGATTTTACCTTTTTTTTCCTGTTGGTGATGAGCTGGCTATATAGTAATTCATTCATGACTGAGATACCAGACAAATTCAGAGGATCAGGATCTTTGTGTGTTTTTTAAAAAGAAAAAATGCATAAAACTACCTGTCTAATTTGGGTAGGCAGTTACTTTAGTTGTTATACACTGGATGTTTGCACGCACAAATGACCAGATGCCCAGCTGTCCTTTATTATATGCATATATCTGTATGCATGATCATGCTATCTTATGTGCAAACCTAGCTATATAAATCTATAAACAGGCATGCAATTACATGTACATTTTTTGTGTGTGCTCATGCTTTAGAAAATACGGCCCTTAACGTTATTCTTCATGTTTAACTTTTTAAAAGCTTTTTTTAATTAGAAAAGTCTGCTTCTAAGCTTGTAATCTAAAATGTAAAAGGCTCAGTAGATACGGACCAAAGACAAATTATAGGACATAAAAACATTCTTTGCCGCTTTGATGTTTTCAGGCTGAGAAATTTCAAATAATCACATGCAGAGCCTAGCAAAGTATTTTACATGGAATGCCCTATTAGACTGCTTCACCTTTTTCATTTTTCAGTTGTGCTCATATTTTTGAGATTCTTTGGTGTGATGAAGAATGTCAGCTTCCCCTTTTATCTGAAGGTGCCTAGTGGTGTGTGTTCGAATGTTGATACATACCGTCTTGAGGTTGCTTTGTACTTTGGCACCTGATGCCTCTTAATCTTC
Organism: Gopherus flavomarginatus; assembly: GCF_025201925.1. Taxonomy (NCBI): domain Eukaryota; kingdom Metazoa; phylum Chordata; order Testudines; family Testudinidae; genus Gopherus; species Gopherus flavomarginatus. Next base: position 28,931,204 of record NC_066622.1, read on the forward strand.
AAGATGTCATTCTGTTTATTTCTTTACCTTTCTTTTAATCCTCCTATAGCATACATTTTTCATAAGCAGTTTGCTTTCCTCCCTTTTTCCTTCGATCCTTTACAGTGACTCACTTCAATTTACCAATGAGTGTAGCCATAGGCAAGTGAATTTCCTAGTAATTTCCAGTAAAACATTTTAATAAAGATGGTTTGGTTTTTCTTTTCTGACTGATAATGTTCATTGTGCAGGGAACTCCCATAATTTCTTCTGTATAAGATAGAGCTCTTACTTCTGTTTCTGATTAACTGAATTACTGGCTCTTGTAACATCTTCAACTTTCTGTGATCTTTTTCTTCCATTCAGTGTGCCTAGTTTTAACGAGCCCAGTGGCTTGTCTTTTGCTTCCCATCCCCTAAGCTAAGGGGATGTCTTCACCACAGAGCTAGCTTGGGTTATTGGCACCCAGGTTAGCCTAACTTGGCCATGAACAGCCCCACTGCAAAGTTACTGTGTCCTCTCTGGTGCTGCACTTATCTGTGTGTTGCTAGGATTTCTGGGGGCACGTCCCATGGTTCTTTCTGCTGGGTCTATGATTCTTTACCAGTGAATTGTGGGAGAACTGGTCTGTCCTCCTAGGCACATGGGAGGAATTGGAGAAGGCAATGGAGGACTGTCAGCATTCAAATGATTTAGCCTGGGTTCTCACTTCAAAATGGGTTTGTTACCAGCCCAAGTGAAAGTGAAACGCAGACTTTTATCCCAAACCCCAGCCATGCCAGTTAGCTTGGTTTGAAAGCACCACAGAATTTGGGTGAGAGGGTTTGTGTGTAAGTGGGAGATGAGTTGGGGACAACACCCATGTAAGAAACCAGGCTAACTCTGCAGTGAAGACATATCCAAGAGGCAGCCATTGTTACTGTTTGCACATAGAACATTTGTGTACTTTGCTGAGATGGAAGAAAGCCTTTTAAAAAAAAGAATTCCCAGTAATATTTCTGATGAAATCACAAATGTTCCTGCCTGTTGCTCTTTTTCACTAAAAAAACAACTTTTAATTCCCAAAAGTTATTTAGTGCTCCCCACATCGTCTTGTGTATTAGCTGTTCCTTGTGCCATCTCTTAGATTGTTATTGAATGAACAGTTTAGGTAAGACAAAGGGCTGCAAGGCAAACCCAGATGGTTCTTGTGTTTTCCAAACTGGTAATCAGCAATAATCAAAGTTTACTATATTATAGTGACCAGTTACTGCCTTGGTAAGTCATTTCAAAGGTGTTTGTCTCCTCCTTTTTTAGTGCATTGGAATAGTTTTGCGGTGTTGCGCTGGTAATAGGTCTTTCCAGAATCATGGTGGATTATTTATTGGAGAACTGAGGACCTGAGGCTCTTTCTCCAGATGTTTCAGTACTTCTGCTTCTGGTCATGTAGACACAGTAAAATGATAGCACAGAGTGTTGGGTTTGACTTTTAAACAGCAATCAAAATCACTGTACACCTTTTCAAATCTCAGAAAAGCCTTGGGCTTTGCTTTGAGTTTTGAGCATTTAAGGGTCAGTTCTGCCCTATCATCCTGACTGTTTTAATAGATGTGAGGTTCGGTGCATGAAATTGACAAATTGATATGATTTTCAATGACTCTTCACATTGTTCTATGCTTACGCTGAATGGATATGTCACCGACATGCAGAAACTGCTTTTTGAAAAAAATATAAAACAAAAAAGAAACAAAAAAAAAAACAAAAAAACACAAGAAGTTGATAATTTTGACACTAACCTTCAGCGGTAAAATAGTTGTTTCCTATGATGTTTGTGTATAAGAATCATCCTTAATATTGAGTTACCTTGCTGTCACACTGTGCCGTCAGGTACAAAAAACCTTCACCTTTGCCAAGAGACTTAAGGTTTGATTCTTTCCTGTAAATACCTATGTCAGCGTTCCTTCCCCACTCTGAACTGTAGGGTACAGATGTGGGGACCCACATGAAAGCCCCCTAAGCTTATTTGTACCAGCTTAGGTTAAAACCTGGTATGCTGCCGCCACCAAGTGATTTAACAAGAAACAGGCAAAGGACCACCTGGAGTTCCTCTTCTCCCAGAATATATCCCCAAGCCTTTACACCCCTTTCCTGGGGAGGCTTGAGAATAATATCCTAACCAATTGCTTACAAAGTGATCAGAGACCCAACCCCTGGATCTTTGGACAATGGAAAAATCAGTCAGGTTCTTAAAAGAAGGATTTTATTAAAAAGAAAATCTAAAAATCATCTCTGTAAAATCAGGATGGAAAATAACTTTACAGGGTAATCAGAATCAAAGAGCCCAGAGGAACCCCCTCTTGCCTTAGTTTCAGAGTTACAGCAAAACAGGGATAAACTTCCCTCTAGCAAAGGGAACATTCACAAGTTGAGGAAGCAAAGATGAACTAATACACGTTGCCTGACTGTTACTTACAAGTTTGAAATATGAGAGGCTTGTTCAGAAAGATTAGGAGAACATGGATTGATGTCTGGTCCCTCTTAATCCCAAGAGCGAATATCCACCAAAAAAAAGCACAAACAAAAGCCCCCTCCTCCCATTTGAAAGTATCTTGTCCCCTTATTGGTCCTTTGGGTCAGGTGTCAGCCAGGTTACCTGAGCTTCTTAACCCTTTACAAGTAAAAGGATTCTGGTGCCTCTGGCCAGGAGGGATTTTATAGTATTGTATACAGGAGGGTTGTTACCCTTCCCTTTATAGTTATGACAACCCAGATGATTTTAGATCTTTGTTGATTTAAAATACCAATTAAACTTCACTTTTTATGAGTTTGTATTTTGGAAATTGGGTGCGATTTGTAAAACCTGTCATTCTTGGCATGGGTCCACTTCATCCCATTACTGTCCTAATTCCTTTTTCCAGTTCTAATCAATTGTGAGGAGCTTTGAATTAGCCCAGGGCTGACATAAATCTGGATAATATTATTGCATTTTATCTTTAAAGTGTAAACTAATAGATGTCTCTCCTTGTTTTCATCAGTAAAGTTTCTGGGGCATTTTAAAGTGTAATGGTGGTGGTGGGGTTTTGTGTGTGTGTGTTTTAAATGCTTTTTGAATCTACCAATATAAATAATTTAGCCAAAGTGAAATTTGGTTTAACTGAGAGTTTCTAATTCTCAGACACTACTTCCTCTCCTTCTCAAATCATCTTCACTTAATGATGATAATATAGAAGGTATTTGCTTTGAACCTGCATCTGCTCCCCTTGCAATCCATGGCAAAACTTCTCTTGACTTCAATGGGACCACAATCTGGCCCTATAACAAGAATACTCTAATTCAAGCTGGATCAACCAGATGCATATATTGGGAGGGGAGAGGTGGGAGGTGGGAATATATATGTATATATTTTTGTTTGTTGTAGAAAGAGCAGCATTGAGCAAACATTAAAGAAGAAAGCCCATTTTATAGAAGATGTTGTTGTTTCAGCTGGTCAGTCACTTTCTGTATTGTGTTTGCTATTGTTTCAGACATGTTGTCATGGTATAATTCCCCACTCTGAACCTTAGCGTCCAAAAGATGGGGTACCAGCATGAATTCCTCTAAGCTCAATTACCAGCTTAGTACTTGTAGCGCTGCCACCAACCAGTAATTCCAGTGCCTGGTACACTCCGGTCCCCCCCACAACCTTGCCCGGGGACCCCCAAGACCCAGTCCCTCTGGATCTTAACACAAGGAAAGTAAACCCTTTCCCTCACCGTTGCCTCTCCCAGACTTCCCCTCCCTGGGTTACCCTGGAAGATCGCTGTGATTCAAACTCCTTGAATCTTAAAATAGAGAGGAAAATTCACCTTCCCCCCTCCTTCTCTCTCCCCCTTCCAGACTCTCCCTGAGGAAGAAAGTAATCCTAACACAGAGAGAAAATTAACCTTTCTCTCCCCCCTCCCTCCTTTCTCCCCACCAATTCCCTGGTGGATCCAGACCCAGTCCCCTGGGGTCTCACCAGAATAAAAAAATAATCAGGTTCTTAAACAAGAAAAGCTTTTAATTAAAGAGAGAAAAAACAGTAAAAATTATCTTTGTAAATTTAAGATGGAATATGTTACAGGGTCTTTCAGCTATAGACACTGGGAATACCCTCCCAGCCTAAGTATACAAGCACAAAGTAAAATCCTTTCAGCAAAATACAAATTTGAGCTCCTTCCAGCCAAATACACATGTGCAAATAAAGAAAACAAACATAAGCCTAACTCGTCTTATCTACCTTGTACTTACTATTCTGAGCACATAAGAGCCTGTATCAGAGAGATTGGAGAGAAACCTGGTTGCACGTCTGGTCACTCTCAGAACCCAGAGAGAACCACAACCAAACACTAACAGCACACACAAAAACTTCCCTCCCTCAAGATTTGAAAGTATCCTGTCCCCTGCTTGGTCCTCTGGTCAGGTGACAGCCAGGCTCACTGGTCAGGTGACAGCCAGGCTCACTGAACTTGTTAACCCTTTACAGGCAAAAGAGACATGAAGTACTTCTGTTCTATTAACCCTTAACTGTCTGTTTATGCCACATGTAGACTGGAAAAGAGCTTATTTATTTAAGCTTGGTCTAATTCTTACTGAAGTGCATGGAAAAACTGGTGTTGTCTACAGTGGGAATTGAATCGTACTTGTACAGTTGGTCTTCTCCAACTTCTGCTAATGTCCATGGCTTTCATCAGGAGCTGGATTTGACCATTTCTCTTTTTCAGCTTGATACTGCAGCAAGATACTAATTATGTATTAATCTGTGGCCACACAAATGAACTGTCAGTTGCAAATTAAGCATTATGACTTTACTGCAGAATAAGCAGAAAGAGAAGATGGGCTGGGAAGGGAATGAATGAGCCCTTAGTTTAAACAGGAACATCTCTAATTAGCAAATATTGCCAGGAAAACTATAGGAAGAAATTGTAAATTAGAGACAGGGCTCAAATCAAAACTCTATCTCTGAATACACTTGAATGTTGGTGCATCTGACATGAATGTTCTGGCTCAGGCCCATAAATAGGTTCAAGCAATAAGTCTGAAAGTTTTGATTTCCACCCTCCCACCCCCCCGCATGAAAGTCCTTCCCTAAAGAGTAGCTCTGCTTTCACATAGCCCTGCCCAGCCATCTGAGATTTCAGAAGGTAGGATGTTCTTACTACTGTGAATGAACTATGAAATGGGCAAGAGAGATAACGGTCATAAAACATCACTTGTGGGAAATCCTTCCGACTTTCGCAGACTTTCTCTCCGTCCATCTTCTCTCAAGTGGGAAAAGAGGGCATTGGGAAAGAGAGAGAAGGGCAGAAGTCATTCTGTGTTCCTACCTGCTGCAGACTTTGTGCAACCGGCCTGAAGTCTCATCCTCTGCTTCCTTATCTGAAAAATAAGGATAGCAGTATTATTTACCTACCTCAACTGGCTGTTGTGAGACTGACTTCATTAATGGTTTTAAGGTACTTGAGATTCTTGGATAGAAGACACTATATAGGTTTTCAGTAAAAGTGTTTGTTTGTTTATTATGACGTAGGTTTAGATTGCGGATGACAGGATTTTCTTTCTTGCGCTGTTGCCAATTGCTGTGTCCAGATTTATTATACTCCATTGATTTGTGTTGTATTGATGTTTACCAAACCTGATAAAGTAATTCACCGTTACGGTCCATTACTATTAAGATGGAAGCATGGAAAGGCTCTGAATACCCTAAACTTGTAGGAGGTATGGATCTGAATTTTGTGACTTGGACCCATCTCAGAACAAAACACAAGTGGTTTTTTTAAGGGTTGGGGAAGTTAGAAAGAAGAAGCTATATGCATGAGAGATTTTGATGCTGATGATCATGTTGTCGAAAAGAGGCATCATGTGATACTGACTGACTGTGTGGGTTGCTTTCAAGCCTACTTTGCTCATACTTAAAACAACACTGAATATTTTTAAAGCATTGGGCACATGTTTCTCCACTGCCTGGCATCTAGCGTAGTCATTTTTCACCAACAAAATGTGGGTGTAACATGCTACCACTGCCATGCCTGCAGAATTCTGACTTTGGTAGCATTTTATCTTCCTTGTACTGGTGTAAAGAAATGGTTATCCAAAGCTTGGGGCTGGGGAGTAGAGGAGAGTTCTCCCTCCCTCCCCCCATTGCTCAATGTTAAAACAAGAAGCCATTTTTACTGTCTCTCTTGTTCTGGGCTGCCTCCCATAATATTAGTGCCACAAATGGTACCGGACTAGACGAGCTACGGTAAATCCTGTGTTGCTCATTTCAGCAAAATAGCTGCCACCAGCAGTGAGATCAAGCATCAGCTGTTGTTAAGCAAATTAAAATATCAAAGTCCTTTTTCCCTCCTGAACTTCCATATTATGGGGCGCAGTAAAATGGTTATGGTTAATCTTTCAAAATGAGTTTAGCTAATTTTTAGTATTATGCTTTCAACTATTAGGAGAGAGGATGGTAAAATTGGTAACTGTAATTTGATTTATTATTTTTTCAATCACTTCATATAAAATTCTATGTGTGCCTTCAGTGTTTTATTCTTGAACTGCAGCTAATGTATGGTGGTCATGGTGGGAGACTCAGAAACCTTCGTGGGACTAAATACCCACCACGCTTACTGATTGGTAGTGTGCTGCTTTCCCAGACTGCAGTTGATTGATTTTCTCCTTGAGCCTGAAGGACAATTGTCCGTAGCATTCAACCTGCTGGAGTTCAAATAGTCATTTAAAGATGCAGTCCAGAGGGTTCAGAACTGCAATAATTCAGGAAGTTTGCAATCATTTGTGCAGAAGGCATTTTGTTTCATGTGATATTATGATGACAATCTCAGTTTCATGAGTAAAATGTTCCTTATTAGTAATGTAAGCTAAGAGGAAATAAACAGATTTGTCTGGGACAGAAGTATATGTGGGTCTAAGTAAAACATCCTTCCATAGTGAGGATCTGTTCAGAGGCATACAGATGGCAACAAATAGTAGCACTGTACTGATGTATGGAAGTGCTTTGCTTATGTAGCTGGCAACACCTACATCTGGCTATATAGGTACAGAAGACTTTTGACACCTACTGGTGACTTCATCCTGGAAAAGAAGAGTGGGAAGGACAGGCCAGAGAGAGCTCTGGTAGTCCTTTTAATGTTGCTATCTCCCAGAATTTTGAATCACCATTCACCAAAACCTGTATGGATTTTGGTAGCTTGCTACACTAACATGCAGGAAAAAGTGTGCGTGTCTCTTGGTGTATAAATTAATATATATCACACACACACAAAAACTGAGTGAAAAGAACATTATTAAGGTTGCAAACTCAAGCACTCAAAAGTTAGAAAATGGCAGAATTAAAGTTAGCTGGGCAACCTTAACTCGGCCCCCTTGTGTGTATGCATTATGATATCCTATTTAATTGCATGACCGCATAATAGTCACATACCTTCGATTTTGAATTATTCAGTCAGGGTTGCATTTTAGTGACACTTAAAAACGCTCTTCCACAATGATCCCTTTATAACTGGCCTCCTTCCTCTTCTAGGCTCCTGCCACACTAGAGACTTTTCAGCAGTGCAGCTGCACCGATGCAGCTTGCTGCTGCAAGCTCTGCTATTGTAGCCACTCTAAGCCAATGGGAGAGAGCTTTCCTGTCAGCTTACCTCCTCCAGCCCCCACGAGCGGCGGTAGCTCCCCCCCGACATAGCACTGTCCACATTGGTACTTGAGTCAATGTAACTTATGTTGCTTGGGGGTGGGAGGAGGTGATTTATTCAGCCCGTTTATGCTGACATATGCTGTAGCGTAGACATCAGGGCCGGCTTTAGGCTGATTCCCTGGAATCGGGCCCCGCTCCGGGTGGTCTTGGGCGGCATTAGGCCAGCAAGGGCCCTGCTCCGGGGGCCTTCAGCGACGTTTCGGGAGCAGGATTCCTTTGGTGCCTCGGCAACCAGGAGCAGACCCCCGGCCGCCGAAGTGCCGCTGAAGCCCTGGACCACTGCTGGGTATTCGAATCGGGCCCTGCGGGTCATAAAGCCCACCCTGGTAAACATGCCCATGATATTTCTTTGTGCAATTAGCACTTAGATGTTTACCTCCACTTTTTTCTTTAAAGCCTCAGGGAAATCACAGCACAATAACCAGGTAATTTAGTAGGCAAAAGCAAAATAAGCATTCAGTAGAGGAGTAAGAGAAGCATTACTTAATCAACTCTGAATTCTCCCCATCCCCCCACTGATTCTTGCATCTAAATAGCAAAGAAATTGAAAGGAGGCTGTGAATGCTACTGGTTTTAATGGTGCTTTAATGTTCATGGGTTTCATGCATGTTACTAAAACCTTTTTTTCTCATAACGTATGATTTTTAAGACAGACCTGGACCATAGCCATGGATGGTAATTACATTTTATGGACATCTGGGTTAAAATAAAATTTCCCATTCCACATAGCCTATTATAGTATGTAAATAGTTAGTTGTAACATGAACATATGGGATCCCCGCTATTAAGTAGAAGAGAGGTGCAGTGAGACATGGTTAAAAATGCGAGAACTCTCAATTTTTTTTTCCTTTAGGCATCTTTAGTATTAGAGAGAGGTACCAGGCTGACAGCTTTGTGAGTAAAGGCTTCTGGTATATAGTAAGTGTATCTTGGATAGTAGCTGCATGTATTAACCACAGTGCCCTGTCTCAACCTTATTCTGGATGGACCAGAATTTAGGGCCTAGAGTTTAGGAAATAGTTAAGTCTCCTTCCCCATACAACCTTTGATTCCTGCTTAAATCACCAATAAGGAGGTCTGTTGTGATGGTTGGCTTTGTGATGGGATTAGCTATTTACAGAAATCACTAACCTCTTCAGACAGGGCATCCTACAGCCGTTGAATGGCAAGGACAATTAAGTCTTTTAGGTCTTTATCTTGCAATGTGATGCATGTGGGTCTTCACTGGGACTTGGCACAGGATAAAATTGTGGGACTGGGACCTTAGTCACTGTTGACTTCAGTCACAATTCTGCAATCAGTCCATGTGAGCAGATTTTGTTTATTTGTCACAATTTATAACAACATATTGCGTGACAGTGCAGAATTAAGGGAAGGCACTCAGAATAATCAGGGAAATGGGAAAACTCTTATACGAAGAGAAATTGAAAAGACTGGGATAGTTTACCTTGGAAAGGAGATGAACAATAGTGAAGATGGTAGAAACATATAAAACAACAAAGGTTTTGAGAAGGTAGATCAGGAACTTCTGTTCTCTCTCTCTCAAAACGCAAGAACAAAGGGATAGTCAATCGAATTAAAAAATGGCAAATTTGAATTTATTAAATGAAAAGATATATTTTTCACGCAAGGTGTGATTAAACTGTGGAACTCATTGTCACAGAATGCCATCATGGAGACCATAAAGAGAGCAAGATTCTAAAAGAGTTAGAATATGTTATGTGGATAACAACAATATCCAGAGTTATAATCATTGACAGTATACATTTTGGAAGAGATATTAAGCCTCATGCTTCAAGGTTTAAACCAATCTCGCAACTACTAGAGATTAGGCGGTTTCTTGCACCTTCTTCTGAAGTATCTGGCACTGGCAACTGTTGGAGACAGAATACCGGACTAAAAGGACCACTGATCTGATGCAGTATGGCAATTGCTATGTTCCTATGATCTTGGCCATAGGTTGTATTTGCACCAGTGAAGCGATGATGAAAATATTTCATTGCACAGGAGAGTCATTAACTCCTGCAAATCCTAAACTTGACATCTGTGTCTAAAGGATTAAATGTAAACTAGTCACTGCTCTCAAGAATTTCTCTATAGATAATTTACTAAATAATTTATTTTTAATTTTGCTTAGATTTTTTTTTTAATGGGTGATCAGCAATAGGTTTAAGTTGTTGTAACCTACTTAGTGTTAGCAGCCTACTGGTAAGAAAAACCTACCATATTGAAAACAGTTGATTTTGCTGGTGGATTTTACTAGTGGATGTCAGAGCCTCTTTCACCATATTGTAGACTTACAATAAATGCAGGTCCATAACAGACCGATTTTAATTCTTGAGGGGAAAATGTCAGTGTGTTGAGGAGAAGCAGCTTATATATATATAATATAAAAAAATATTTTGCCATCCCTCTGACACTTATGGAGATCTGAGGTATTAGGCTTTTAAGCTGCTTTGTACAGTTGAAACTCATTTGACAACGACTTGCACAGATGGTGCTTTACTTTCTGTCTGAAATGTGACGCTTTTTAATTTCCCTCGGGTTGGCTGAGTGAATCAGGCCAGAATTTCCTCAGTGGATATATGTCAGCTGCTCTCAGATTTGCTTATCTGAAATCAAATTCACTCTGATAAGAGCAGTAAGTGGGTGCCTTTAATACTGGACAAGGCAGACATTATCAATCATCTGTTTCAGCCCTGGTATAGTCAATAAGTACTGTATCAGTAAATGCTTCCTATCTAGTATGCAGAAGAATAAAATGCTGAAACCTACTTATATATATAGGAAGCAGATTTCCTTTTGTGATGATAGGATACATTCGAAGAGCAGAGGAAAAAATGGTTAATAGAAAAAATTTACAGTTGACTAGACAAGGAGTTTCCTTTGGAAAGGAGATGCTAGTTTGTCCTTGATTTAGCTTAAAGCATAATATTAATATTAGCTGTAAAAAACCTGCCTTATGGAGACTGGCATCCTGAAAACTCTGCTGGCACCTGGAAGCCCCAAATTCATCTTGGAATGGACTGGGGCACAAACACGTACAGTAGTTTAAAGATAGCATTCATTAATCTCATTGACTCCAGTCCATCTGTCAGGCAGATTGTTACCAGTATATACCTACTTAAATTGTTAAGAAACCCTTTGCTTTATAATGTGTTTTAGTGAAAGCAATTGACTCGGCTCTAAAAACAGGTTCTGCCATCCGATGCTCACTGAGTCAGTAAGACCTACGTGCTTACATCTCAAAGGAGAATTTTGCTGAGAGATGCTTTTCCCATCGCAAATGAAAGCTGAGAAACGGAACAGTCTGTTAGCCTAAAATCTGTTTTCCATGATTCAGTCTTCACAGCGCTGGTCCTGACCACTTATACTGTATACTGTGCCTTGGGGGAAAGGGGACGAGGGAGAGGAGACAGAAGTACTGTATCTGATCATCACACAGTTGAAGACTAAGGTCTTGATTCAGCAAAGCGCTTGAAAACATGCTTCAGAGCCATTTGTCAATGAGATGTAAGCGGGTGCTTAATTTTAAGCATGTGCATAATCCCATCACGTGTTTTGCTGAATTGGGACCCTGAATCCTGATCCACACCACAAATATGGGTAGTGTTGGCAAGAGGATTTGACATAAAACGGATAAACTGCAATGTTTGTTTTAAAGATCAATCGTCTCTTCAGAGCTAGAAGTTGAACCAGGAAATAAAGTCACTTGTTGTGGCAACAGCAAATTAAGAACTTGTGCACTATCTCCATTTTGAGTACCTGTGCTCATGCTGTGTGAAGGCGGTAGATTTTGCTAATATGGATGGCATTCAAAAGGAGATCCTTCATTACTGTAGTGAGCTGTTGTTTGATATTGCCCATTTTAACTGTTATCCAGTCCAGATTTTAATGGAACCCCCTAAATTGGTTGGTTTTCCTTGTGTACAAAATGTATTTATTGGCATAGCATTTAGACTAAAATGGCAGCCACAAGAATGATGAGTAAGCTATAAACACTGGAATTTCAAGCTGTGTGAAATAGTCCCTCAGGTATGTGAATGTATCCGCGGTTCTATAGGTGTATTTGTTCATGCAGCATGAATAAGTCACTGGGAACACCACTGGGGCCCTGTCCTGCTATTTTCAGGGGCCTTGCTTGGGCAAAACGGTTTCCAATTGCAGGGTCAAGTCCTTTTCTGCATACACCCAGAGCCTCAGCTGGTATACATCAGTGTAGCTCCTTTGAAGTCAATGCAGCTAAGCCGGGTTGCCTCAGTTAATGATCTGCCCTGGAATGGAGAGATTGAAGTGCAAGACAATATTATTTAATTATTTATTTTGCAGTTCTGAAATGTGGAAATGTTTGTGAACTATTAAAATGGGAGTAATTTTTATGCAAAGGTCAATGTGTTAATCAAAGATATCATTTTTTTTCTGACCATCCTAGGCTTTTGGGCAGGCTCATACCAACCACAAGAAGGTAGCAGCCGATGGAGAGAGCAGGGAGGAGACCTTGATTCAGGAGTCTGCTACCAAAGAGGAGTACTACATGAAAAAAGTAATGGAGCTGCAGACTGAGCTAAAGCAGCTGAGGAATGTTCTTGCCAACACCCAGTCTGAAAATGAACGCCTTAATTCTGTCGCACAGGAACTGAAAGAGGTAAGAGTGAATGGATGCTGTGCATCTTAGCATGAATCATAAGAACACGTTGTTTCTCCCATTGTGGAATCATAGACTTTAAGGTCAGAGGGGACCATTATGATCATCTAGTCTGACCTCCTGCACAACGCAGGCCAGAGAATCTCACCCACCCACTCCTATATCAGACCTGTGTCTGAGCCATTGAAGTCCTCAAATCATGGTTTAAAGGTGCAGAGAATCTTCCAGCAAGTGACCCGTGCCCCATGCTGCAGAGGAAGGCGAGAAACCCCCAAGGCTTCTGCCAATCTGCCCTGGAGGAAAATTCCTTCCTGACCCCAAATATGGCGCTCAGCTAAACCCTGAGCATGTGGGCAATACTCACTAGCCAGACAGCCAGTGTTCTACTTCTTACCTGTGAAGTCATCCTGGGTCAGGATTCAGTGTATTCATCCCGCTGCCAGTAGGACAGGGTGTCGCTCTTGGGACTGTAAGAAAACACTGTATCCAGCTAAGACACAGGAAAATTGCTAAGGTCAGGCATAAAGGATCTCCTGACTTGGTTCTGTCTTGGTTTGCACCCTGGCAGCAACTTCTACAGTGTAATCAATGTGTGAGATGGGACAGAATTTGGCCCCTTTGTTTATAGTTAACTTAAAACTTCCTGCAGCCTAACTTGAAAAGACACACATGCATGGGATGAAAATCTTGAACTTGGTTACTGTCAAGGTCCTAATATGATTTCTTTGTGTTATAGTTATAAGTTTGTGTTTATCTCATGGTAACAGACAGCTTTTCATAGGTCACTTGAATTGCTGTCTCCAGAGATCTGACCCTTTTATTTCAATCTTGATCATAATATTCTGTTAGTGTTATGGCTGCACAATATTAATAGTGCTGGGCTATCTGGAAAGAGAAAATAGAGAAGTATAACTTATTAAACAAACAATTCCATTATTTATGAACTCTTTTATAGTTCATATAAAAACAAAATCATACAGGTGTGGAGGCAGATAAAACCGGTAACATTTTGAGTTTAAAGTTCACTGCTGTCAAACATTTCCTTAAATTTAGGTCGGATTAAAGAAGTCTAAAAGCAATAAATTGCAGGGAAGTTATTCATAATTGTTTATTATGAGACTTCTTGCACTTGCCTTTCAATCCTTGGATATTGGGCTGGTGGGGTAGTTCCTATATAGATTAGTTATCTGATACCTCTGGTATATATTTCACATTGCTAAGCGATTTACAGAGGCCTCCTGGTTTAGTTTTCTTTCTCTTCTCTATAATTGAATGGCATATACATGGAAAATATGTGGCAGGAGAAATTATGCAGAAGTGGGATATCTTCAATGGAGTCCTTCTGGATAATTCTGTTTCAGCACAGTAGAATAGAATCCGTCAATACCTAGCCTTTTTAGTATAACAGCATAGGGATTTGCAGCATGAATTACTACAAGTTATTGAACAGGAATAATCTAACTCTCTTCTATTGCTGATTGTGTGCCATGATCGCAGGACTGTAAAGCTGGAGTCCAGCCATGTTGATATGCTCAGGCAACATGAGCATATGAACCAGTCTCTGCAAGTACATGCAAAGCTATCATGTATTTATTTCTTACCATTAAGATCAGTTTAAATCCTTTCCCTTTCTCCCCCTTCCTCTCCCCCCCCCCCCCACAAAAAAAAAAAGAACCACCAACCAGGGCTTTGTGTACTTAATGAAATTCCAAATGTTCCTTAAAACATGCTGATAGGCAGATTTCAATCCAAAATCAATGAGTCACCAGCTGTAGTTGATGATGTTTTTTGTACTGTCATGCTGAAACAACTCTACCTGATTTGCTTGGAGGCATCATGTTGATTAATAAAATGTTGTCATGCTTGCATTAGGACAAGCTGTTTAGCTTGATTCAGGTCCGTCCCTCTCCAATACACACACGCTGTTTGCATGAGATGGAAACTTTTTTTGTAGATTTGTTCCGAGAGAGCAGAGCAGCTCTAAAGAGGGAATCAGTGACATCAGATCACTCATGGGAACTCAGGGAGATTCTTCCTCTGTTTAAAAGAGGAAGTTTGAAGTTTTCTGTGTTTGGAGTGGGAAAATCTGGAGAATTTCTTTACCTTCTACATCTGACTAGAAATCAGCTGTGAGAATTATGTAAAGAATTTAATTTCATGGTTGACTATAATTTTTAAATGGATAAATTAAACTCTGAGTAATCCTGCTTTTAAAAAAATCTTCGGAGTTTGCAGAACAGTGTATTTTGCTATAGTATGTGTGTATTCTAAAATTTTTGACTCCTGCTGATGAGTTGGAGTACTTAGGAATAATGTTGCTTTAAAAAGAGTGGTTGTATGTCATGTTCTCTCTGTCATCTCATTGCTTTTCTCTTTTTCCCATTTAAGTCCCAGCTGTTTCTTCTGCTAGGAAAAAAAACCAAGGCCTTTAATGTTTAAGTGAAAACATCTGGGCCAGCTGGCTAATATATTTTAGGATTCCCCTCCTGTGAAGGTGCATGCTTCTGTACCAGATTTAAATTTAAACTATCCTATAATTACCATTGTTAGCTGTAATGTTGAGGCAGCGCATGTGAACAACGTTGTATTAGCCATCACAAGTTTGTCCAGTTTATTTGGAGCCAAGTCAAAATGCAGCAAATGTCTAACCTGACAGACTCACCATTTTCCAAAGCAGCGGGTCAAGAAGTAGCCGAACTTCAAACAATTCCTATTTTGTTGTCATCTTCTTCAGTGTGTTGAATAGCTAAATCGTTTTGCTACTTGGTTGAGTGAAACTGGGAAGAGACATACAGGCTTCTCTTTCTATAAAGATTACGGATACAGTACATACAAGTGAGTTTATTCAAAGCCATTATAGGGGAGAATTGGAGGAGATTATGCAATAGCAGTTGTAGATTGGTGAGGAAAGTCTTCCCACTCCATTCACCATGCAGGCACGGACTGCCTGAGATTTGCATAGAGAGACACACACCAGACGGTAATCCAAAGAGACTCCATTCCCTGTGAATTATCCCTCTCAACAGCAACGTAGAAGGCATTGGGGTATGGCTAACTGGTAAATGACTATACAGACAGATCCATTGGCTAACACCAGCTGTGGAGGAGAGCTATCCAGGTCACAGACACTGCTGCAATTTGCCCCTTGCCCCTCTCCCCTCATCCTCTGTAAGAGTCTCTGTGCAGGATTTGGCCCATTCAGTGTGTATGTTTCGGAAGTTCTGCTTTACTACTATTAGACAGATTTCTTCAAAAGGAATTGGCTGGCTCCCGAGATCTCTAATGGAACAGAGTGTTGTTCGCCGCCTCTTTGTTCATTTCAGATCTGGTCCAGGCTGGTAGTCACTAGTTACCTCATGAAGGAGGGTGTTTTGTCAATGAGATCTGAGATGGCTTCAGTCCATTTCCTAGTGGAGGTGCCCATATAGCAAAACTGTCAAGAAGTTGAGAATTTAATGAACAAGGAGACTGAATCCCAATCTCATTTTTAGAAGTGATATATTTGGCAGGGTTGGTCGGGAAGCTAGCACTACCCATGCAGTAACCTATTGTGTGGATATAGGCCTTCAGTTTCCATGCTTGTCAACCTGTGTCCTTTTTTTTTTTTTTTTTTAATCTCGACACAAAAGAAAGATCAGTCTATCCTCAATAACAGAACAGGGAAGTGGTTGTACTGAGACTGATTAGCAACTCACTCTTGAGTTATACCTGACAATATTAGTGGTCATGTAACACAGCAGGATGTTGTTGACATTGGATGCCTAAAATAATTAATAGATTCTAAGGAAAGAAGAGACCATTGTGATCATCTAGTCCAACCGTTCCCAAACTTGTTCCGCCACTTGTGCAGGGAAACTCCATGGGAGGCCGGGCTGGTTGTGAGCCTGCCGCGTCTGCAGGTTCAGCGGATCGCAGCTCCCAGTGGCCGCAGTTTGCTGCTCCAGGCCAATGGGAGCTGCTGGAAGCAGCAGCTTGGCCCGTCAGGGGCTTTCCCTGCACAAGTGGTGGAATAAGTTTGGGAACCACTGATCTAGTCTGACCTCTTGTGTAACACAGGCCACAGAACTTCCTCAGAATAATTCGCAAAACAGATTTTTAAGAAAAACATCCAAGGTTGATTTAAAAATTGTTAGTAATGGAGAATCCACCATGACCATGGTAAATTGTTCCAATGGTTAATTCCTCTCATTGTTAAAAATGTACGCTTTATTTTCAGTCTAAAGTTCTAGAACGAACATCGACAGCATGCTGTCGTCACCAGCAGAAGCTGTGTCCGAAAGGGGATGTGCAATAAAACTGTCTTCTCATAAGCACTCATGTGGAGGTGATCAGTGTTTTGCTAAGGAGAAAATGACCTCTGGTACACCTGAAGTTGCTGAAGTGGATCCAAATGTTCTTGACAGTTTTCCATTGAATTATCTAGTTCAGTCAGTCCTGTTGAGACAGGTTGATAGGGTGGTTACCAGATGTGAATTCAAGTGCTTCAGTTAGCTATCTCAGCAGCTCTTGTGCCCTGGAGGAGTCATTGGAGGGAAACCTCCTGAACAATTGGTAATTACCACTCCTTTTTCTCTTCTTTAATCTCTTCGGCATTTTAGCAGTAGGATTGCAAAACAGTTTATTCCAACCTCATATTAGCCAAGTACAGTAGATAAGAGCCAAAAAATAATTGAGTAGTGCTTTTCCAGGACAGCATGGAAAGTGGAAAGATGCCTCAGTTATATAAACTGAAGAAGAAAAAATGTCTCAAAACAATTGTCTGTATTGTTTCAGTATCTGGGTTTAAAAAAAATCAAACTATTTAAGTACTAGGCTGGCTAAAATGACATGGCTCTATATAATCTGCAGAAAATTATGCTTGAAAAACAAAACTCTCTTATTCAGGGTTATCAGGAAGGTACGAACAAGCTTCATTCCTCTAAAACGATAAAGTGGTAGTTATTTTCCTAAGGAAGCTTTTCGTGTTGCTTTGTTCTATATTATCAGTCATCTGCTTGGCTGCGCTATATAGAAAAAATGCATGTCAAACCGCAGGATAATCTACAAAATGTAGTTTCCTGATCCTACTACCTGTAGAGATGTCTCCCTTTGCTTCCTCTAATCCTACCTAGGTTTTGTTTACTTCTTTTTTAATTTTTATTTTTTTGATGGTTAATGCTGACAATCTTTTTTTTTTTTTTGGCTTCCAAAAGTATTGTCCTGTGGGAGGAGTCAGAGTTTTATAAAAATATATTTGCAGAGGGGCAACATTTTGTACACGACAGTTTTGTTTATTTCCTAAGATCAACCTTTTCTCCTTTGGGGACAAAGAAACTGTGGAGGCGATGTAGGGTAGCAGGTTAATGTTGTATTAAGGAATTAGCCCAGTCATGTCGAAGAGAAAAGGGCACTAAGTGCAGTAAGTATCCAGAGCTGCATCAGCCCTGTACTGATGGGCGAGCTCTCAGGCTTCAACTCATGCTCTAGGCAGCAATTCCCTTTTGTGTCTTCTGCCACGCCCAGCTAGGCTGCACATTAGCTCCCCCTGTTGACAATATGTATGTGCTGTCTGCAGTACTGTCTGCCTTTTGTAAGGGCAGGGAGGTGTTCGGAAGGCTCTCTCTGGGCCTGCTTACCAGGCAAGATTTTTGTCTTTCTCTCTCCCTCTTTCTAAGCAGCATTTCCAACAAGGAGACGACACTACCTTAAGGTAGGAGCAGCATTTGCTCAGTGCCAGCAGCATTTGCAGTGTGGTCCAGATCCTCTCCTTTTTAGTGGCAGGAGTCTGCAGCGCTTCCCCCAGCCAGCAGCAGTGCTAGAAAAAGTCATATAGAGGGCTTTCAGGTCAGTTTGCTGAAGCAGGGCTTTTCCTACTGTTGCTTTTACCATTTGAGCTGGAGCATGGCTTCAGAAACCGAGACCTGGAGGCAGTCAGAGAGGAAAGGGAATGCCAAGGGTTGGGGAGCCCTCCCAGACAGCTGCTGTGGCAGAACATCTCAACAGGGAGGGCAAAAGCCCCTATGCTTGGGGCTCTCAAAATGTTGCTGCTTTTGATCACTTCCTACTAAGGGATCAACCAAGGGTTTGCTTCCTGGAGGCAGCACTGACTCTTTCGCCTCGCCCTGAGACCCCAGACTAAGTCAGGCAACCCCTCAGGGTCAAAAGCTTCAGGTTTGCCCTGGGCCTTCATCGAAGTGTGAGATCATGGTCACGCTCCCCCCATAAGGCTCCCAGTAGCCCAGCTCACATAGGTGCCTGCCAGTTGTCTTGGGTCCTTTAGTTACTTGAGCCCTAGAGGTGACAGCGTCACCGATTCGAAATCAGTTTCCTGGGTATTGAGTCTTGACATTAAAATATGGAACTGGAGATGGGAAAGACGTTGCTGAAAAGCACAGAGCCTGCTCTTTTCATAGCAGTTTGTCTATGGGGAGGGTGTTTTGATTTCTAGCAAGTGTTTATTTTTAGGTGCCAGCATTGTCACCATGGTAGCCCATTAAGCTGGCTATTAAACTCAAAGCACCCGTCTGCCTATAGCAGCACTGTCTGGTGCTCTTCTCTAAGTACACAGTAGGGCAATTGTTCAAGTCCTCCAAGTTCCCATAAGCACTTGCCTTAGCATCATAAGTAATGGGGAGCAGTATTCCCAAAGTCATGGGTGCACTTCTCTTTCCCAGTTGGATTTATAGCTGAAATGCTGATTAGTCCTTTGTGTATTTTTATCCTCTGTTTTTCCCCCCTCAAATAAACTGGTAAACTATTTATCTAATTCACATAGGTCTCTTTATTTTAGTATTGTTTGAGGGGTTTTTTCTTTTAAAAAAAATACACAAGAAATCCAAGCTGAAATAGTACTTATATTCTGATGCACCTGCCAGGAAACTGAAAAGGCTTCAACTTGCCAATTTGTAACACAGTGAGGTGAGGTAAGGATGGAGATGTTGTTAATCATATAGCATCATAAATTTGTGCACACACACTGCATGCAGGCAGACAAAGTAAGCCTTATTCCCTAGCCTGAAGATTTTATAATCTAAAACAAAATAGACAAGACAGGGCGTGGGAAAAGAGTTCATGTAAGGGGTGGGGAAGAAAGATTCATGAGAACGAAGTAGGAAGTCCTGGAAGAGGCTTATAGGAGGCAAGAGGAGTTGCTTAATGATGAATAGAAAATAGAATAACAGGAGAGGAGATGGGACGCTGAGGCCTGGTCTATACCTAAAAATTCGATCTACCTAGCTACATCACTCAAGGCTACGAAAAATTTACTGCCCTGTGCAACCTAGTTAGGTCAACCTAATCCCCAGTGTAGATGATACTAGCTGGTGGATTGACGGCATTGACAGAAAAACCTGAGCATAGCTGCTGCGCTGTAGCTGGGTCGTTGTAATGTAGACATGGCCTAAGTTTTGGAAAAGGATGAAAAAAGCAGAAAGGAGAAAGGGAATAGTGGTGCATGAAGAGCAAAAGAGGGAAATCCTATCAGAAACGTAAGTGGGAGTCAGAATGAGGCTCCTATTTTTGACCTCCTGATGTACAGGAGGCCAGTGAAGAAGTTCATGAAGGAAGGTGACATGATCAGGGCAGTGGGAAACAGAGAGAGCTTTAGCAACATCATTTTGGAGAAATGTGGGTGGGAAGAGGTTGCAGGTGTATGAGAGGTGAAGAACAGTGGAACTGTCAGTGTTGGTTGTGGAGGAGAAGGACTGACCTGCATAGGTAAGTTGGATACAGAAATGTAGCAAATAGGTCAAGGAGAAGAGAGGTTTAGAGAGAGTGAGTTTAAGATTCTAGCAAGACTCCTAGAAGGACCAGGAACAGTTGAAGGTACAAGAGGCGGGGTGTGAGCTGAGAGGTAAATTTGTCATTGGTGTGGAGGCTGAAGCTCTGGGAGCAGAGGTGGCCATGTGAGGAGGGGATGAAGGGTGGAAAAGAGAGGGGAAAGGGACCATTACAGAGATGCTAAAGGAGCAGTCAGAGGCTCTCTCTTCACTACTGAATTTAGTATGGTGCTCGTTTATTTGGTTTTGTTTTTTTGAGTGTTGGTATAAGCAAGGCCTAAGTGTTGTTTATGCCTTGATTTTCTTTGTCTTTTATGCAGTGCCTGAGCCTCTGTGTAAAACTAACACGGAGACCAGGGCTCAGAAATGGGTAGTCCAGACTCAGCTAGAGAGAGATGAAAATTGGAAAGTAAAGGTTAGCAGAAGCAACGAAGGAGAAAGTGGACCCAAGTATACTATAGAGCTGGTCAAAAATACAGTAAAACATGTCATTTTTTTTTTATTTAAACATTTTGAAAATGTTGTGGGTTTTAGACACTTTTTCTTGAAAATAAACAAACAACAAAATCTCAAACTTCTCCACAGCTGGGCAGCTCCCTCCCCTCTTCTCGATATTTTGGTGAAAAATCCAAATTTGAAAAATTTGTGTGATGTAATCAGCACATGTAACTGTCTTTATTTTCTTTAGATTGCTGTCCCAAGCTGAATATGACATGTTAATGCACCAAGTTACAGTTAATCAATTCACTTTACCCAGAGAGGCTTCAATTATTTTTCAAGAGTGAATTCAGTTTCCCCTTTTCTTTTGTTGTTTTTTTTTTTTACTGGTGGGGAAGGTTTGATATCTCATGTCACTCATTTCCATTTTCATGCATCTAGGGGGGAACGCTTTTTTAAAAAGTTACATTACGTATTGCTTTCCATTCCAAAATTCCCGAAGTGTGTTAAAAAGCTTGCATGTATTTCACCACTGTGAAATGCGCCCTCTGAGCAGGAGGGGCAGCATACATCTGGCACACAGCACTTTGCACAACAGTTTGGGGCAGGGCCGGCTTTAGGCCGATTCGCCCGATTCCCAGGAATCGGGCCCCGCGCCTTAGACATTTTTTTTTTTAAACTTACCCCAGGTCCCTGGCTGCGCTCTGCTCCGGGGTCTTCCGTGGTCCCACTCCCTTGAGCGAAGTGCAGGCGGGAGCGCAGCAAGCCCCGCTCTCCTGGCTGGAGCTCCGGCCGGAGCGTGGCAAGCCCCGTGGCCCCACTCTCCTGGCTGGAGCCCCGGCTGGAGCGCAGCAAGCCCAGCGGCCCCGCTCTCCCGGTTGGAGCTCCGGCTGGAGCGCGGCTCTCCCGGTTGGAGCTCCGGCTGGAGCGCGGCTCTCCCGGCTGGAGCTCCGGGCCCTTTGAATAGCCTCCAGAACCCTGGGGTAGTGAGGGGCTCCGGGGGCTATTTAAAGGGCCAGGGCTCTAGCTGCCTCTGCCACCTCGGTCCTTTAAATAGCCACTGGAGCCCCGCCACCCCCATGCATTCTCCAGGGCTCCCGCTGCTATTTAAAAGGTCCAGGGCGGGGTAGAAGCTGGGGAGCCCTGGGCCCTTTAAATAGCCCCCAAAGCCCTGGGATAGCAGGGAGCTTGGGGGCTATTTAAAGGGCTGGGGCTCCAGCTGCCTCTGCTGCACCCCCTGCTCTGCCCACACCAGCCCCGCTCCCCCTGCCTGCAGCCAGCTCTGCACCCCGTGCCCACAGCCAGTCCATGTCAAACCCCCTGCCATGTCTCCGGTCAACCTCTGCCACACACCCCTGTGGCCCTGCCCAAAGCCAGCCAGCCCCACACACACTGCTGCCCGCACCAGCCCTGCACACCTTGCCCTGTCTCCAGCCAACCCCTGCTGCACCCCCCTGCCTGAAGCCAGCCAGTCTCACACTCCTCTGTCTCCAGCCCTGCCAACCCCTGCTGCATCTCCCTGTGGCCCTGCCTGAAGCCGGCCCGCCCCACACACCCCCTATCTCCATCCAGCCCCGCACCCCTTGCCCTGCGTGCAGCCAGACCCTACCTCCAATCAGCCCCTGCCCTGCCTCCAACCAGCCCCATGTCCACTGCTGC
This sequence comes from Gopherus flavomarginatus, assembly GCF_025201925.1. NCBI lineage: Eukaryota > Metazoa > Chordata > Testudines > Testudinidae > Gopherus > Gopherus flavomarginatus. The sequence goes on from NC_066622.1 coordinate 28,953,378, forward strand.
CCTGCAGTTCCAGGATAGTAACCCTGCACACTTGTTTCAATGAGGGGGGCAGGGAGCAGCTGGGACCCACACATGTGAAACGGTAGTCATTAATAACCAATCAACAGCATATATGATGCAATGTGCATAATATATAATTTTATTATTTATATAGTTATGGAAAGTAAATAATAACATAAAAGAAATGAGACTTTTTTTTCCACTTTTTTTTAAAGTCATCCCTGCCAGGGCCCCGCCGAAAATGTTCGAATTGGGCCCCGCACTTCCTAAAGCCGGCCCTGGTTTGGGAAGGTATAGAGGATGCCGTGGCAAACACCAATTTTAGGAAAAACACATTTGGATCTTCAATACTCTCACAAAATAGTGGAATTAATACCTGTGGGACTAGAGAAGGCCTAAAAATTCAAACAAAATACTCTAGCACAGGGGTAGGCAACCTATGGCACGCGTGCCAAAGGCGGCACGCGAGCTGATTTTCAGTGGTGCTCACACTGCCCGGGTCCTGGCCACTGGTCTGGGGGGCTCTGCATTTTAATTTAGTTTTAAATGAAGCTTCTTAAACATTTAAAAATATTATTTATTTTACATACAACAGTAGTTTAGTTATATATTATAGAGTTATAGAAAGAGACCTTCTAAAAATGTTAAAATGTGTTACCGGCACACGAAACCTTAAATCGGAGTGAATAAATGAAGACTCGGCACAACACTTCAGAAAGGTTGCCGACCCCTGCTCTAGCAAGTGCACACACAGTATTTTGATGTGAAATATTTTTTTCAGTTTATTGAAGAAAGCAGTATTTATTTACAGTATAGATGAAAGCCTATCGAGACGATGCAGTTTTTAAAAAAACACTCCTTACACTGAAATCGTTAATAGAGCTTGAAACTGATCCCCTCCTCATTTTACGGAAGTGAGCAGTGCAATCCTGAATAGGGCTGCTCAGTCGCTATTTGGCTGTATTTGGCTGAAAGCTTTTGTTTGTGGACTAACAAGGCTCTTTTCTAAAAGCATGCCAGAGACAGGTCGATGTCCCAAGGGAACCGAGCCTCTCAAATGTGATCTCCAAGACTGGATTCCTTATCACCCCAACGTATTGAAGAATTAGAAGGATAACAGTGTGAATTTTTTCTTTCTTTTCTTCCCCCTCCCCCCCTTTGATTCTAGAGCACTGGAAGAGATGTCTGGATAAATGGGCAGAGTAATTGCCTGTCTTTTGTTCATTACAGGAAGTTCAAATATGGTGATAACAATATGATACAGGCATGCTGCTGGGTGCTGTCTCAGCATATTGCAGATGGTTACAGATGGCAGCCGTTTTCTTCCCGCCTTTTATCTTCATTGGCGTTGATTTTACACTGACAACTTCCCCCTTTTTTGGATAACGATGAGAAATTTGTATCTTTACAATGGGGAAGTAGCATATATCATTTGTAGCCCTTTGAGAAATAATATAAAATCCATTTCAAAGAAGATGAATTGCCATGGAAATTCAATTGATTTGCTTTGCATGTATTCCAGGAGGCATCTGCTCCTGATTTCTCCATTGTTGTGCACTGATATATTCAGAGGAAAGATGTTAACAACAGCATTTCTCTTCCTGTAATGGCTGCATCCCAGAGTGTCAGAATTTTGAAAAATAAATTAATACTGGAAATTCAAAGACGCATGTGTCACTCTTTAACCATACTGCATATTTTCTAATTCCAGGTTTAAAGTAATGTGCCAGTGCAGAGATTTTTGCCATGATATTTATTAATATATTGGTTTTTTATGTAATAAGAGTCTCAAAGTTTCAGTTAGTGGTAAGACTCCAAGACGCTCTGTCTATTGTTTGGGAATCAACCTTGTGCCATGCAAGACTGAGGATCTTTCTCATTGCACCCTTTAAAGGAAGCTGGTATGTGACCATCGGTGCTGCACTGCAGGGAACATAACACTTGTTTTCTTTTTTTGAAATGATGGCTTCTTGGTGACTTTCATTTTGACCTTTGTCTGCTCAGGGTTTTCTGACCAGCATAAGCTCTGGAAAAGTAAAACAATCCCCTGTGAGATAATCTTTTATCTGATCTGAAAACTACATACACAATGTAGAGTGTGACTTGAGAACATTCTAACCGGTATGACAGTGGCTGAAATAACCTGGCAAACCATTATTAAAAGTGTAATTTTACTGCTGGATGAAATCTTCCAGCAGTTTGTAGGCCACAGAAAATAGGGGAACTGTTTTGATTTAGCGGCTCTGGGTTTGCTGCCTCCATTATTGGGACTGTGGCCTCTGGCTGCATTTCTCAGTAAGATTTGTTTGGCATGTTTTTGAGAGGCAAAAAGGTTTGAAAATTGGAAAGAGCATGAGTGTGTAGTACATCCTGAAGCATAACTGTTAACATACTTGAAGAAAAATCAGTTGTGTTTAGTAGCTTGGCAGCTAGCAAACTGACCCAGAACTGCTTCTAAGATACTTTTTCAAGCCATTTTCGATTGGTTTTAGGGATGAGGGAGGAATGTGACAAAAAATAGTCCAAATAGGAAGAACAAATACTCTGGTAGTGAATGGTAACTGTAGTACTGACTTGTGCTTTCACTGCACCAGCTCCTATACCAATTATTATTGTTCATTTCTCTGTCTTCTTACCACCTATATTCTTTTCTGTGACTATGCCATTCACAGCAATTTTGTAAGTCAGGTTGAAGAAGAAATTCCAAAAAATACCCTAGGTTTGCTACCTTACTAATACTTCCCTCTCAACTCTCTTGCATGTACAACAACCTTTTGGGTTGGTGGCTGGACATGGGGATCCAGTCTGTAAGTGCAGATCACATGTTCTCTCCCTAGATGAAAGGGATTGAAATCAGTGTAGTTTGCAAGTTTTGTTTAATTTTTATTCTCTTTCAGTCACAAATGAATATGAGGTTAACTCATGAAATCCTACCATGTTTTTTGTCTTTTGATTGCTCCTGAGAGAGGTCAGTTGCTGTTCTAACAAGTGTTGTTGATCGAGACTGAGGGATTTGATGAAGTTTTGGGATAGTTCACACTGCCTTGAGTCAAAGCTATCGTTCTTTCCTGTGTCAGAAGCTGATATCTCTTTAATTTGTTATCCATTGTCCAAACAGGCGTGGCTGAAGGGGAAAGCATATGGTAAGGCAAGTTAATGAAATTGCTGCTTCCTGCTGTGTGTGATGGTTCTGGTTTTCCTGCTCCTCTTTCCATTAGACAGGGAGCAGGTCAGTGGAATGCTAATGGGAACAATAAGCCTGTCACCTTTTGGATAATTGATTGAATCTAGTCATTTTCAAAAGTGGCTGAAAGTTGCCATCACGTGACAACTAACTTAATAACCTCCGTGAAAAGAGTTGGTGATCTCAGTCTGGGGTCTAACAAATAGTTGTCTACAATGTCAAAAACATCCCCTCATCTGAGAGCAACTAGTGCTGCAACTGCCGGTTTCAGCAGAGCGGCCAGTCAGTCACTGAAGCCAAGGTATAGATGCTGCATTCGTCTTCCACAAAAGAATTGAGGAAATCTGGTGAAGCAGATTGAGGACGTCAATCTTTAGTGCCTTTAGCTTGGCTCCTTACATTTTGATAAACACTGTAACAGAGTGTCTTTAACTTCGCACCTGTCTCTATTGTTTCCAGCCAGGCTTCTGATTTCTGTGCTATTTGGACAAAAGCTGCTTTTTTGCTATCATCCATTCAGTGGAAGTGGATTTGGACACGCCCAAGAGCCGTGTCTGCATTGCCAGCATATACCTAATCTATACACTAATTTTGTTCCAGTATAACTATTTCAGTTAGGGGTGTGACTTGTTTGTTTTACCCAAAATAGTTACCCCAGTACAACCTCTAATGTGAATACAGTTAAATCAGTATAAAAGTGCCCTGTATTGGCACAGTTTGTTTCCTCATGGGAATCAACTACATTGGCATAAGAACTTCTAGACCAGTGTAACAGTGTCCACACTAGAGGGGTTGTGCTACTAATATAGTTAAAGCAGTGTAGAACTAGATATTGGGACAATTAGTTGTACAACTCTTGCGTGTAGACAAGGCTTAGAGTGCATTACACTCAACACTTGACAGATTCACCCAGTATCTATTCAGTGAAATAAAAATCCACTGATTTGAATGTATTGATAAAAGTTGCACAAAGCTATGTTTGGGCATCGGTGATTCTTTCTGAGGTCTTTGTTAGCTGGAAGATCACCCCCCACCCCCTCCAAAAAAAGGAGGGGAAGGCAAAGGAAATCTCTAGAAACAATATTTAGTCACTGTTTGACAAGTGTCCAAATTGCTACATCTCCACATCTGTTTCTGTAAATTACAAAGAGCTCTGAGACATCGTTTGGAGCTCAACTGGGAGAAGTGGCCAGCAGACTTCATCCACAGTTGATTTGATTATAATAAACCTAAAGTTATTTTAGTGAATCATCAGCATGTTTTTAAGGGTTATCTCCTGCTGAACAGTTAATAGAAGTGGCTAGAGAGACAAAAACATGTTAGTCATTTCCTTTATATTCACTGGCTTCCAAAAAAACTGGACTACAGGCAGTCTTCAGGGTTGGATAATTCTTCACAAGGAAACTTGCACTATGTGTGAAGCCAGAAAAATGGTGCTGGCTATTGAAACTGGAATGCTAGGTGACTCCAGTTTGGAAGCGTTAGTCTCATCAGAGATTGGAGTACAGCTTCAGCTATAAACTTCCAAATTTAGGGGCTGCCGCTTCAGCTGTAGCTAAGGTGAAGAGTCCAACTGAAGTCAGAGAGTCTGTGCAGCTTGAGTAAAGGCTGCAGGATTAGGCTTTAATCGAATGCCACTACTTTGGTCTCTGTAAAAAGGAGGTTAAAGAAAAGATGTAATCTAGTAACCTAATATAACTTTTTCCAATAGTATGTTTTCAGTGCAAAGCTAATTTGTGTGCTCAGCACAGAGCTCTGAGCACCTGTTAGCGTAGCCTGGGTTTGACAAGCTACACTGCAAATATATGAGTTGCTGTGTTGCTGCACTCACTTGTATATGTCCCTAGGATTTCTGGGGGTATTTCCTATGGTCCTTTCCCAATTAATTTTGTCTGTCCTTCTGGGCACACGGGTGGGGAGGGGGCGCTGTGGGAAAGCACTGGAGACCTGTCAGCACTCGAGTGATGTAGCCAATGTACTCACTGCAAAGAGGGCAGGTTACCAGCCTAAGTGAAAACCACCCAAACTCTAACCTGAGGTGCCAGCTGGGCCAGCTAGCCTGGGTTAAAAGTACCACTAAATTCAGTTGAGAGCGTTTGTGTGTAGATGGGATTTGACATAACTCCAGGGTAAGAGCTTGGGCTAACTTCACAATGAAGACATACCCTAAATCTACTAGTTGCATGGTCCACCCCATCACTTTGTGTGAGCACTTGAATAAGGAGAATTCTTCACGCTGGGTGGGATAGTGCCTGAATGTTTGGCCTTAGCCAGTCAACATTATAAGTTCTTGGTGTACCACACTGGCTGCATGCTTCACTCTCACTATGTAAAATTATAAATTTATATCATTTTGGTCTCAGAATAATCTGCACCTATCCTGTTGTTCTGAACTGAAATATCCTCTTGGATTTAGGTTGTGATCTGAAAAGAATAACTAATGCCTGCGAAGGGGTCATATGTAGAGTTCAACCATATTTTTCTTGTTTCATATGACAGTTTTATGTCTAAAGATTTTTATTCTTCTTTGAGTGTTTGCTCATGTTGATTCCATTTTAGGTGTGTGTGCGCCCACGGGCACAATTGTTGGAGACTTTTGCCTTAGTGGTATCCGTAGGGTCTGCTGTGGTGTCCCCTTGAGTGCCACACTCATGCGTCAGTATATTGGGCGCTGCAAACCCTAAGCCCCCTCAGTTCCTTCTTATCACCCTTGATGGTTGGTTGAAGCACCTTGTCTTGCAGATCGCAAGAGCATTAGTGGGGAGAGGGATAGCTCAGTGTTGAGCATTGGCCTGCTAAACCCAGGGTTGTGAGTTCAATCCTTGAGTGGGCCATTTGGGGATTGGTCATGCTTTGAGCAAGGAGTTGGACTAGATGGTCTCTTGAGGTCCCTTCCAACCCTAGTAATCTATGAAAAAATAATCAATGATTCTTTACAGTCTTTATCTTCTTTGTACATAGTTGTAGATACTTAATTAGCCATTAAGTTAAGTGTTAGGTTAGTTGGTAGTTAGTCCCAGCAGGGCCTCTCCTCCCAGACCAGGGCATACCCTGCGCTGCCGGCTTCAAACCACTTTTGACATGCAGCAGGCCAATGCCTATCACTGACCCTCACGACAGCTGCTTGAAGTATTTGGAGGAATCCCATAGAAAAGATGAGTGTCGAATCTGTAAAAACTTTCAACCTAGAACCCAAGAGGAGTGGGATATCTGCTTAAGGGCCCTCCTCATGGAGGCTGCGCTTCCAGGACGATGCTGGCTTTGGTAGAGCAGTACTACAAGCTGCCAAACTGTGAATTCCGAGGATACTGCTTGTGAGTCACCTAGAATGGAATTGACATGAGCGAACCCTCGAAGAAAAAACCGTTGCCTACCTTTCGTAACTGCTGTTTTTTGAGATGTGTTGCTCATGTCCATTCCATTACCTGCCCTCCTGCCCCTCTTTCGGAGTTACTGGCAAGAAGGAACTGAAAGGGCGTAGGGTCAGCAGTGCCTAATATACCGACGCATGAGCGCAGCACTCCAGGGGGCGCCACAGCCAACCCTACAGATACCGTTAAGGCAAAAGTCTCCGACAACTGTGCAGGTGGGCGCGCACACACCTAGAATGGAAAGGACATGAACAATGCCTTTAGAAGAACAACGTCCAAAGGTAGGTAACCGTTTTTTCCCTGTAGTATACAGCGCACAGTATAGAGCCCCAACACTCCTCTCACTCCCAACCTCCCTCCATCAGAACTTGATACACATCCCTGAACATAACTCCCCTGATTATAAGAACACCTTAGATTGTCACGAATACAGTTCAGCCTAATGAACTATTTTGGTGTTTACTCATTAGAAGTACTTTTAAACAGTGTTGCAGTCCAGGTCAGGTAGCTGTGAGATAAGATCTCAACAAAATTAAATAGAATAAGCTAAACCCATATTACATCCCAGAGATATGATAGCTTGCGAAAACTATGCTTCTTACTTATATTGGTAGATTTTTTTTTTAAGGCAGATACAATGATGATGTGAGTTTACACCTAGCCAAAACTTTAACTGTTTACACAGATGAGTTATGACAAAGTTAGACTGATAGGTCAGATGTACCTATGACATCTTTCTTCAGTTCATAACTTCTTGCTCTGTTAATATTGTTCCTTGTAAAGACTTTCCCCGAATCTGACTTAATTTGTGTAGTCTGGCACTAAACTCCTGAGAATCTGCTCCCAGACTGCTGCAGAAGGTAGTTTAACTTCAAATCTACTTGACAAGAATGTTGTTGTAAATGATTAATGGACATGAAAATAGGTCTTTAATATTAGACTGGAAGAGAAAATAGGTTAGACTCTTTAGGATCTCAGAGTAGAGGAAGGCCAGGCATTAATTAATCAGCAAAACTTCAGACTATCAAAGTGGAATATATGTGTATAGATACCAGGAGACAAATTAGATACAAGTTTACAATGGGATACGACGGCATAATAAAACAGCCAATGCTGTTTTGGGCTACAGAAGGATTGTACCATGGAGTGGTGAGATAGTCGTTGCTTTCCATAGGAATATAATAAAACTGCACCTGGGATTTTCCATTCAGAGTTGGGCAAGTGACTACCACAAGGGCATTGACAAATTTGAGAGAGTGCAGAGAAGAGCAGCAGAGGCCACATCTACACTACTGGGGCTAGCGGCATAGCTGTGTTGCTGTAGCTTTGCTGGCATAACCCTATAGTGTAGACGCAGCTCACAGCGCTGGAAGGGGTTTTTCCATCGTTCCAGGAACACCACCTCCTGAATGGTGATAGAAGAACATGTCCGTTGACCTGTGACAGTAGTTGTCTCAACAGACATGTTCTTCTGTTGATTTAGCTGTGTCTACACTGGTGCTTAAGTTGGTCTAGCCACGTTGGTAAGGGATGTGGATTTTTCATTCCTCTGAGCTATGTAGCTATATTGAGTGAAATTTTAAGTGTAGACCAGGCCCAAAATTATCAGTGGGCTAAAAAGAATGGTTTGAGAAAAGGTCAAAGAATTCAATGTGTGGGGCTTGGGTGAGGGAAGGAGGGACATAGCTAGGAAAATGGGTTGAAATTAAGTCAGGGAAAACTCACACCGAATATTGGGAAGAGCTTTCTGATGTTGAGATTTGTTAGCCTGAAGAACAAACAGCCTTTTTAGAGAAATGGTTACACTTGAGACATTTGAAATTAGACTGGGCAAAACACTGTAGAGAAAAATTCTGCGCTGGCAGGGAGGTAGACCGGGCAATCCAATCTTCTGTTCCCATCTTGAGTGTTGATTAGTCTAAATAATAATAAAGCATCTTCACTCCACTTCCAGTGAACAGTTTGGAGATCATTAACAGTGATGTTGATTGTGATTTGCTGGGAGAGCCATCATACACAGAAGAATAATCCTTGATCTGCTCACAGAGAAAGATGCTAATTGATTAGAGTATCTGAATAGGGCCATGATGTATGCAGCAGTCTGGCAATAACCAAAGGAAAGGCTCTGTTCCTAAATATAAGGCTGTAGGCTGATTTCTGGAAAGAGAAACTGCCTTTCTTTAGTTTATTGTTCAAGCTATCGCATCAGATTTCACATACTGTGCTGTTAGAGAATACAATGTAATAAATAGGTCAGTGGTTCTCAACCAGGGGTCCATGCACCCCTAGGGTACGCAGAGGTCTTCCAAAGGTTCGTCAACTCATCTAGATATTTGCCTAGTTTTACAACAGGCTACTTAAAAAGCACTGATAAAGTCAGTACAAAGTAGAATTTCACACAATGACTTGTTTATACTGCTTTGTGTACTATACACTGAAATTTAAGTACAATATTTATATTCCAGTGGATGTATTTTATAATTGTATGGTAAAAATGAGAAAGTCAGCCATTTTTTTTCAGTAGTAGTGTGCCGTGACGCTTCTGTATTTTTGTTTGTTTTTTGTAAGGAAGCACTTTTTAAGTGAGCTGTAACTTGGGGGTACACAAGACAAATCAGACTCCTGAAAGAGGTACAGTTGTCTGGAAATGTTGAGAGTCACTGGTCTACATTGTACACTTCAGTCAAGAAATTGGAGCTTCAGTGCTCTCAGTCTTATTTCAGAACCCAAACTAGTGTTACTTCAACATTTGCTTGGTATCGCTTTGTCTTTGAAAGTTACCAGATATTTTTTTTTCTTTCAGGTAGAACAATACCACATTCCTGGGCCTTTTACTACCCTTTTCTAATGGGGAAGGGCACAGGGAGGAGAATGTCCTTGAACTAAAATAAGGAAATGGCTATTTTTTATAATAGGTACAGTATCAGATGTCTTTGGCTGAGTTAAAATATGACTTGTTGTGCAGTTAAAATATAACTTGTAATCTGCCTTGGCACTTACTTTATATAGACACATCCTCTTTGTGGGGGCAGTATGGGAAGCTAGATCTGATTGTACAGATGTGGCATTGCCAATTTCTATACACCCTCTATATCTGTCTGGCTGTCAACTCCCATTGTCTTGCTTCTTGCTCATTTTGTTTTTCTGTATGTGTGCTTAGTCTTCTCTCTCTTTGTTTCCTGTCTCCTAAAAAAGAAAATCTTTGACCTTCTACAAAACATCAATTTGGTGACTGTTACTCTTTGACCGTAAAATGATGTGTCCATATCCTTGAATGCTTTCCTAGGGCACAGTTTTGCCCTGATCAATAAGCTAACCATTATTTCTGGAACAAAAGTGCATCTTGGGGGAAGGCAGGCAAGCCTTCTGAATGCTGAGTGATTTTACAGATTTGTTGCCCAGTTATCAGTTTCCCTTCTTAATCTCTCGCCAGCACTTTTGTCTAAACAATGAACTGCTTAAACTGGGAATGTAACATCTAAAATATGTGAATCCAGGAGCTTCGAAACCAGAATCAAGTAAATTTTTAAAAGATCTCTATTCATGATTGGAAATGATGTTTCCCATCATGTAATCTAAAAGCAAAAGTTTCTCTGTGGATGTGATATGGGGTGTCAGTTATCTGGACATATGTCCCTAAACTTAGGTCATTCAGGAAATTCTAGGCATCAGAGTGGCTCAGCAATCTGTTTTGTCACGTAATGCTCACTATAGACACCTGGAGTGCAATCCTGGACCCAGCTTTTGTCAGTGGGAGTTCAGTCAGGCCAGAATTTCACCTCTGATCAGCTGTGAATCATACTGTGTGTCTTTGTGCTTCAAAGCTCTTTTAAATGTTGTTTGAAGATTTCAGGAAAGCTGCTGAGTCCTGTGGAGACTTAGGTTACTTTGAAGTATGTATATGCAAAACCTAAAAGCAACTCCTCTGAGTAGTCCCTGGAAACCCTCTCCCTATTAAGTGTAAAGGGGGACATGGTGGTAGCTGGTGACCAAAATAAGTGGTGGCGCTTCATGTAGCAGAGATCCCTCCACTGCTTTCTTCCCTACCTCCTCCATACATCAGACCTTCCCCCCTTCCCAAACGGGGGACCACATTTTCCAAACTGAAATACGGACAGTGGGAGAGTGGGTGTCACAGGAGACTATGTTGGTGGGGAGGTGGGAAAGAAAGAGAGGCCCCTTTCACAATAAAAAAAATGAAGAAGCACTCTATTAAGGAGCAATGTGACCCCCTCTCTGTTCTCTCCCCTTTTCTTTTTTTGCTCTCCTTTCTATGGTCTTCTGCCCCTCAAATCTTAGTCTCTCTTTCCCTACTGCTTTAACACTTTCTCTCTCCCCCTTTCATTTCTCCACACTCAACCTTACCAAGCCAGCCCTTCCCTCTGCAAGTTCAGAACCTCATCCCCAAATTCCTTTGACCAACATCTCGCTGCTGTGAAACTTCCTTCTGCTTGATAGCTCTCCCTCCTATTGGATTCCCCCTTGAGTCCAAATCCCTTCCTTTCCCTTAACTCAGAAATTAGCCCTCAAACCCTTCCAGCTTTCACCTGACTCCCTGCTCAGCCTCAACAGAGATTTGCCTAGTACCATCAGGCTGAGTGAGACCCAGTTCCCCCAGCATAAGACCACCTTCCTTTATTCTGCCCCCTTCTTACCTGTCTCATAGAACTGGAAGGGACCCTGAAAGGTCATCGAGTCCAGCCCCCTGCCTACACGAGCAGGACCAAGTACTGATTTTTGCCCCAGATCCCTAAGTGGCCCCCTCAAGGATTGAACTCACAACCCTGGGTTTAGCAGGCCAATGCTCAAACCACTGAGCTATCTGTCCCCCTTCTGCCCTTTCTTGACCTCAAGAAGCAGGAGCACAGACTCCATACCCTGTCTCTGGAGGGGCTAATCTGAATTAGCCCCTAAGAAGTCTCTAATCTCTGTTTTATACACAATCCCTCTGCTTACTGCCCAAATACTTCAGCCCACCTAGGAGTCCCCCAGTGGCAGCAGGTGGTGATGCAAGCTAGAACAGTCTAATTGTGTGGCTGACTGTTGGGATTAGCTCTATCAGCCCCTAATAATTCAGCTCCTCTGCGGGGAGAGGCAGGAGCAAATAGGAACATTGCAATTTCCTCATTTTCCTCACCTCACTCTCTCCCTCCGTCCCCCCAATATCTTCAGCCCAGGTGGCTTGCTTCTCCTGTCCTGGGATTTTCTGTGCCGAGAGTGCCCATCACTTAAAAGGTTTTTGGAGTAACTTGAGAGTGCATCCTTTAGTGAGAAAACTTGTGCTGCCTTCTTTTCTATCCACTGAATCCTTGGGTATCTGTCCCAGTCCTTTCAAGACACTCACTGAGGAGCAGTGGCAGAAGAAATAGTCTTGCTTCTGCCAGATGAATGAGCCTGGAAAGGATGAGGCACCCCACAATCCCATTGTGCTGTAGCTAAGGAAACCCTGGTCCCTGACTGATGCATGATGTATGGTAGTGGCCATCTGGCACTGCTCGAAGATCCCAGTGAATGGGCTGGCTGGCTAGAAGACATGTCAGAGGAGAGGGACTGGGTGACAGCAGGACACATGGAAGCCCCTTTAAAGGTAAGGGATAGAGATGTCTGGGTTAGTGGACTGGCAAGATGGGGTTTAAATGGCCAGGGCTTAACTTGACGCTTCTAACAAAACTTGAAGTCCACACCTCTTTCCCTTTTGTTCACAGCTGTATTGGGGTTTTGTTTTGGTGGTTTGGACCCAGTGTTCTGTGTTGGCTTACATGCTTTGATTTGGCCAGCATCTTGGCCTGATCTTTAATGCTGTTTAGATGCTTACTTCAGCTTGATGTCAATGGGAGGGAGGTGCCGAAGTAACATTAAAGAACTGGCCCATAATCTAGTGCTGATGGAGTTTAGTTTAGAGCGTCATTGATTCTCACACAAACTCTATTGGTAAGAGATTAAACCAAGGTGAAGGTTTTTGTTTTTTTTTTTTAAATGTATGTATGTACAAGTGAAGTCATGCTGGTTTTAGTTTCATAATAAGGTGTTAATTTATTTTGATAAGTGCAGAAGATAACATTGCTGTGAGGCAGATTGGACTAAAGTGCATGTAACAGTTAAGGTATTGCTCTGCTATCTTCCAGGAACTGTGCTTCATTTTGGTTCCCTTGCCATGCTACTGTGTGTTGCTTCCATGATTGACTGACTTTATTGTTTTCTATTGCTGATTACCACAAACTGAGAAGCAAGCAGATGCCTGTCTTTTGGCAAACAAAGATCTTCCAAAGACACGTTTTTAGGCAGGTGTGTCTTTCTTATAAAGCTCCCACAGCACGCTCATCCCTTCCCTTACTGCCAAGTTGGCAGAGACATAAAATCTCTCTCAAAACAAGACCTTCAAATAAATCCTTTGAATTAATACCATTAATGTTCAAATAGATGGTTGTTCCCTTAGCATGCCCAAGAAGGGTTAAACCCCTTCCTGATTAAAATGAAGGACGTGGAATGCTGCCAATCATTTAAATGTCAGATTTGAAAAGCAGCTGGAGTTTAGCTGTTCTTAGCAAACAGTACAGTGCAGGGGAGGGAGAGATTATTATAATTGCGCCACACTGTGCCATTCACACCACTGTCATTACGCTTGGGTCAGCATTTTCCTTGTAAATTCCCACCCTTGTGGGGGAGGGCAGTATAGAATTTGGACACACACACAAAGCTGCATTTGAAATCATGTGGTCATTTCTTTTAATAAAGTGTGAAAATGAGTGAACAGTGACTGGATGAAATTTTCGTAATAGCGATTTTGCAGGTGACAAACCCACATTATCAGCAAATCAGAAAACAACTGGTGCTTGGTTTTCCTCGGATATGTAGAATCTTATGCTTCTAGGACTTATCTGCAACAAGGACTTGTTTGCACCAGTATACTTACACCAATGTAACTGCACTGGTGCAAGTCACTTTTTACACCAGTGCACTGCAACTATACTAGTACTTTGCATTGGTGCAGCTGTATTAGTGTAGACAAACCAGTGCCAACCACCCGACCCCTAACCCACCCACCAAAAAACCCCACAGTTAACAAACCTGCAGATTACTGACCCAGGATGGAGTTTAGTGGGTGGTGGTAACCAGTGAGGTGGGAAGAATGCCACAGCAGATATTTTTGGTTTAGGTTTGGGACTGAAGACAGCATAGATTATTTGATCAAGGCAAGATCCTCAAACAAGGAATACAAACAAATACAAACTGACAGAAAACAGACAGTGATGTGTCTGTAGTCCCAGCTGTATGTGCACAGATGTCAACGCTCCTTATTAAGCCTGACAAATAAAGGGTTTGGGGTTGTGCTTTGAAACTTGGGTCTTTGATTGGTTCAAAAATCTGAAGTGTTAATTAGCAAACTGTGTATTAAGTAATAGTTGCTAATCAAGTATCCGTATTATAGCAAGGCTTTGTGCTGATTAAGAAATTGTAGAATATTTAAATGTCTATGGGGTTACTGCTCTTGGCGCTTTTTAATTAAGTGAAGCTATAATGTTGCACGTAACAGAAATCCATGATGGTGTACATTTTTGTTCTCCACTGTTGCAATAAACCTCTCTTTAATGTTACAGTGTCACAAAAGCTATTTATTTGAAGAGTTTATAAACTGTGACTAAAATTTGGAGCTATGCAGGTAAACCAGACACACCACCTTGGAAGTAACAGGTTTAAAAATTTGAGAGATTAGCAGCTATGATAATGAATGTATTTGTTACTCTCCATGGAATAGATGTTTGGACACAGGGGGAACAGGGAAGAAACCCGACAGTAATTCACATTCACCCCTAACGTTGCGATTCAGCTGCATGGCTGCTGTTAAAATATTTTAAAGGTAGCAGAGCTATATATTAGACATGGTAAAAGATATGAGGAATGGTTATCCCCAGCTATGTCCCCCACCTTCTGGGGGGTTCAGGAGGGGGAAGAAAGATAATGCACACCACCCCTCTTGGAGCTCAGAGGACTTTCTCTCTTCCTCCCCCTTCCCATCTTTTATTTCCCTCCTGTAGGGTTCTTGTGTCTTAGAACCCATCCTGTCTGTCCCAGGAAGACTGGCCAGATTGCATTTGTTAGAGCTCTTCAGTTCTCAGAGGTATTGTGCAAACCTTTTGGTGTGGTTTCCACTAGAAACCAGAAGTTGATCCAGGGTCACGCAGGAGTTGGCTCCAGGTTCATGAATCTCAGTAAATCTGGCATGACTTTAGGATTTGTAGCAAAACCTAAAGATGGGTGAGATTTGGGTTGCGTCATGAAACATTCACTTAGGTCTTCTTTTAACACCACTTGCAGAATATCCACAGGATATCACAGTAGGTGCTGGTTCTTCTGTTAGAGGCTGGGGGAGGTGCATTTGTAGAACTCCCAGCCTTTGCTAATCCAGAAGGATGACACCCCTCCGGTGGAAGCTGCCTCTAGTTCAGACTTCCCGTATGGTAGCCTGTTGTGCTAAGAGCTAACTGCTGAGCCAGGCACCTTACGCATATTTCATTGTTAAAGGAACAGATAATACTTTCTTTAAAGAGGTGATGTTTTAATGAGATGGCATGGAAGTGAGGCTTTGACCTGGATATAATATACCTTTTTTTTTTTTTTTTCTTTTCTCAATTCTCCCCTCTTCCCCAATGAAATGACATTAAAGTTTGAATGGAAACTTAACGTGTAATTTAAGACCCACTGTGTTTCTAGTAGTGCTAAACTCATTGATGAAGTGAACATAGTGTTAGTAAGAAAGAGCAGCATTAACACATGAAGGCTTGTATCAAATGCAGGATCAAAAAGGGGTGTTGTAATGTAACTCCCCAAGTGACCTCTGCCTTCCTACATGTGGCATTTTTAATTTTGTTTTTAAAAGTAGCAGTCTTTCCACTTAAGCAGCTTGAGTCCTGCCTAATGTACCATGTACACTGCTGGTGTGTGGGAGGACTAGGGAGCATGAAGAACTCTGCTCCTCTCTGGTGTATTGAGTGCTAGTGACACTCTGTGCTTAAAATCTGTGATCTGCAACCTTCTTTTATATTTTTGTCTTCCTTCTGTTTCCTATCATACCTGGTCTTAAAAACCTAGCAGCTTCTGAGAAGACTGACCAATCCCACTTGCAGTCCCTGACTTCAACAGGAGCACATGCCTGTTATATTAATTATCCAGTTGGCATAATGTCCACTTTATATTTCTCCTCCAGTTAACTTGTTCAGACTGCAAACACCCATTGATAAAAACATTGTAAAATGTACTGTGATCACTGTTCTCATCAGGTATGACTATAACACTTTCTGCTGCTATTATTTGGACATGACTTTTGCTACATTTTCCTTTGCTACAAAAACCTGTAGGAGAACACTTCAACCTCCCTGGCCACACTATAGCAGACCTTAAGGTGGCCATCTTGCAGCAAAAAAACTTCAGGACCAGACTTCAAAGAGAAACTGCTGAGCTTCAGTTCATCTGCAAATTTGACACCATCAGCTCAGGATTGAACAAAGACTGTGAATGGCTTGCCAACTACAGAACCTGTTTCTCCTCTCTTGGTTTTCACACCTCAACTGCTAGAACAGGGCCTCATCCTCCCTGACTGAACTGACCTCGTTATCTCTAGCTTGCTTGCTAGCATATATATACCTGCCCCTGGAAATTTCCACTACATGCATCTGAAGAAGTGGGTATTCACCCACGAAAGCTCATGCTCCAAAACGTCTGTTAGTCTGTAAGGTGCCACAGGATTCTTTGCTGCTTTTACAGATCCAGACTAACACGGCTACCCCTCTGATACTTCCTTTGAATTAAACTTTTAAACTGTATGGTACTTTCGAGAGCATTTGTGCTAATATGCCTATGGATCAACCAAGCTACTAGATATGGGGTAATACATTTTAATGTTTTTAGAAGGTCTCTTTCTATAAGTCTATAATATATAACTAAACTATTGTTGTATGTAAAGTAAACAAGGTTTTTTAAAATTAAATTAAAGTGCAGAGCCCCCCAGACCGGTGACCAGTACCTGGACAGCGTGAGTGCCACTGAAAATCAGCTTGCTTGCCGCCTTTGGCACGCGTGCCATAGGTTGCCTACCCCTGCTATAAATTGTGGCTTCTCTGTAGATTTTTACTTAGTGCCTTTACAATTAGTGGAACATCCTGTTCTTGTAGAATGTCCATTTCAGTTATTTCATGGACTCACTTTTGTGGGATGCAAGATATACTGATGTGTGTTCATAAATAAAGGCACATGAATAAATATTTATTTACTAAACATTTATGAATAATGCTCCCTGCAAAATTTAAAGGAAAATAGTTGAACAAATTCAGTATTATTTTTGGTATTATTTTCTATTTGTGCATTATGTTTACATAATATTTATATGGAGTATCAGGGGGAGGGAATGTGGTAAGAAAACAGTGGTGAAGATGCTTGATTTGTTTGAATCCTATAGCACTAGAAAAGGAAACAATGAACAGAACGTAAAGAAAACACAGGAGATCACGAATAGTGTATGTTACAGGTATAGTAGCCTGAATAGCTAAATGGGATTAGCAACGGATCCATGAGTTAGTTATAGCTAGAAATACATTTATACAGAATACATTTATAACAGGGGATGATCACCTTGAGCTATAGATAAATCAAGCACCGTGCAGTACATATAAAATCTAAACTGCCATCCTGACTGCTGTGGACCTGGAAGAGCACAGGTCATTGCTGTACAGTCTTGTATGTCATTTGCTTGCCAGTCTTCACCCCAAAGATAGCTTCATTTCTGAGGTCTTTATATTGTATATATTTTGTATACCTATACATGTGTGTAATTAAAGATGGTGTCGGAATGTATACACACAAGAGAGCCAAAATAAGGTTGCACAGGAACCCATAAACCTGGTTTTTCCTAACTTTGGAGTGGTTGACTTTGCCACCAAAATACCATGTTGTGTGCGCGCATACGCGCGCACACACCCTCCCACCCCCACACACAATAAAACATGGCTAGATCTTCACCTCTGTCTGAGGTAAGATTTTGTGCCAGTAAGGATGGGAAGGATGGGGCAAATGTCACTAAGTTATCTTTGCCCTCCCGAGCCCCCCTAATATGCAAGTACAGTATCTAAATATCTACCTACTACAGCTGGAAATCATTTTGGAGACTTTGTGGTGGAAAATGCTATTAAGAACAAAACCCAAAACTGTAAAAATTCAGAAATGTTCCTCCAACCTCTGGAGAAAGGGGGGAGAAATGACCAGAATCTCCTCAACCACCTATGGACACAGTCCATGGGCTCAGCAGCCCATCTCCCACCTTTGGGATAAAACCCTTCTGCTTGCAGGTAGTATAGTTAGTCCTGTCGCTCAAGCCATCTGTGCTGCAGCAGTGCTGAAGGTTCACGCTTCAAGCCTGCCTGATCATGCATGGTGTGAAATGATTTTTATAGAGGCACATGGCAGAATTTGTTTTTACCTTTTTTCACTTAAAAAAATAGAAACACTAATCTGTATTTACCACCTCATCAACTTTTGGAAACTTATGACAAGGCCTGCTGCACTGAGCCAGGTAGAATGGGCTTCCTAGTTTTCATGCTGATTTTTAATGCAACGGCTAGGAGATGTATGTATGTATGTATGTATTTATTTCTAGCTGCTGTACAATGATTAAAAAAAAAAAGCACAGTCCCTTGCAATCTCTTTATGCACTCTCCACTAGTGATGCTGTGAAACTGGGAGAGGCTGAAGACTTGAGAATGAGAACATTACTGGTTATGTCCAAAAATATTTTTCTTACATGAAATACCAAATATAGAACCGGAATATTTTTTTTCAGGATATTAATCTGCTATGGCAACTGGGACGATCTGAAAATGAGAGAGCAAACTTATAAGAGTGACATGTGAGGTATGCTCGGAGCCAGTTTACCACAGTGGGAGAACTGAATCTGACCTAAAAATAAGCAGATCTTGCCCTAATAAGCCTTCAATGTTGACGTGACAGAATGTGTATTCACATGGGCTTCATCTGCAATATCAGCCATATCTAACAGTGGTCAAGACATCTCAATCAACACAAAGAACAAAGATTGAATTCTTGCTGTCCGATTACATTACTTTCATATTTTGGACAATGCTTTTGGGGGATGTCAGCTCTAAGATCCCTTGCCCAGACTTTCAATCCTAGGCATCTTATTGTGGGTTTGTTTTAATGTGTGGGTGGATGGAATTAGTTTAAGTAAATTGTTGTGTTGTATTTCAAAGATTACCTGCCTTTAGGGTAGTAGTATTTTTGCTAATTAGGATTCTCAGGCACCTACACAGTGAATATATTTATAAACTTGCCTGCTAGGTAGACTGAATTGGTTACATCCTGATAACCCTGGGAGTAACAGACAGCTGATTTTTTTTTCTTTTTTTCTTTTTTTTTTTTACCTTCTAGGTCACTGATTTTGTTAACTCCTTTTTGTGTTTTCATCAGCCAAAAATGGATGTAATGCCAATCATGATTAGAGGGCTGAGCCACACTCTGGGTTTTGTTGTTGTTGCTTTTTTTTTTTTTGTCTATTACATTGCACTTACATTGCGTATACCCCTATAATTTGTTTAGATAACCCTACATTAAAATGTGTGCTAGTATGAGAATGTATTCAGGTGTTCAATTCATGAAAACTAGTTGTATACCCTATTTGCTATTACAGGGTTATGCACAAATGCAAATGTTTGTAACTAAATTACTCAGAGGAATTTTGTGAAATGCTAATAAGGGACTTAAGGTCTGTAACAGGAAATACTAAATTCAAAGCAAGTGGCCACTGTGTGTGTAAACGCATTTACCAGTTTGTTGTCCAAAGAAGAAGCTGTAAATACTGATTCAAAGGAAAATCCTTCATCTCTGGACTGTTTGGATTCTAACAGAGTAAAATAATTGAACGAGAAGACAGATTCCCAGAGTTATTCTGGGTAGCCCTGACAGACTTTTGGGAAACTGCAGATTATTGCATCTCTATCATTTTGGACTTACAAACTTTGACTCACTTGTTATATTTTACCTGCTTTAACCTGTTCTCACCTGCCTCTCTGCTCTGGGCATCACCTAGTGGGGCTCAGTGGGAGCACTAGCTGCTGGTGCCTTTCCCAGGCACATCCCTTCAGACTGACTCCAAGTCTGGCAGAAATCTCCGGGAGGTATGAGACCCACGTGCCTGTCGCTTTCCTCCCCCACCCCCACCCCAATGCATCACCAATGCTTTCTTCCCATAACTGGTTCCCGAGTCAGTTACCTCTTCCAGGCTTTACCTGTCTGGAGCTCAGCCTTCATCTCTGACTTCCAAACTCTGCTGGTGCCAGGGTCTTCCTCCTGCCTGAGCAGGATGCTCCCAGCCTTCTAAGCAGAGGCAATACGCCTGGTCTCAGAGCCTTTCCTGCAGCATATTCCCTGCACAGTTTTTCAGTCTCTGCAGTCTCTGCCACAGCTTCGTGAGCTTCTCCTCTCTCCCCCTTCTTGTATTTTAGGGCAAAGCAGACTCAGTTCCTGAGTCTGTTGCTGTCAAACACAGGGCACCATTGATAATTCAAAAACCTGAAGTCTTTCGTCTTTCCCAGTAGTCTTAAAGAATTGCAATATTGCTTTTTTTTTTTCTTTTAAATAGGGCCCCGTTTTCCTAACTCTTTTAGTATGTGTTGCAGCAAAAACTTTGATATTTTAAGGCCTCTAAGTTTTTATATAAATGCCCCCCACGTACTCTTTGCACTCCCCTAGGAGACAATCAGTTGTTTTGTGTCCCCCCCCCCACCTTCCTGCTGCTCTTTATAGGGGAATCAGCTGCCTTTCATCAAGCCCCATCAGAGTGGTTTAATGTGGCACAGATGGCTCCCACGGTCATCAGGGTTGGATGACCCCAGGCCTCCAGCCGTTAAGTGGCAAGCCACCCTGTTTCATCAACCCATCCCAGCTGGATGTTGTTATAATTTCAAATGAACTATTTCCTACCTTGTTTTAAGTATAAACCTATAATTAACAGCTCCAGGCTGGCCTGATTGACCCCATCTTAACTATTAATCTACCAAAGCTTGCTTTCTTTGTGTCCAGTGCTGTCGTGCAGGAGGGTTGTATTTTTGAAGGATGACACGTAAGAAACTGAGTTGAAGCTGATCAATAGGTGACTTTGAAGTTATATCTGTAAAATAACTGCCCTTGTAAACCTTCTGACTCTATTCTTGACATTATCAAAGCCCCCAGGAGCCCAAGTCAGACCCACTGAGGATATGTCTTCACTATAGAGTTAGCTCAGGCTCCTGTGTGTTGCCCCAGCCCTCTTTCGATCCACACACAAAACCATCTCAGCCAAATTTAGTGGTATTTCAATCCAGTTCAGCTGGCCCAGCTGGGCTGTAAGCTAAACCCTGGGTGCCACTTTCACTCAGGTTGGTGATCACTTTCTTTGCAGGAAGGATACAGACTAAATCACTCGAGAACTGGAACTGATGGTCCTGCAATATCTTCCCACAATTCCACCCGTGTGCCCGCAAGGACAAACTAGTTCTCCCTCAATTCACTAGGAAAGAATCATAGAGCAGCTTAGCTTACTGTGGCCCAAAGAACCATGGGAGATTTCCCCAGAAGTCCTAGCCACACATAGGGGTGAGCACGGCACCAATGATGTCACGGTAACTGGGATATGGCTCTGCAGTGACTCATACCCAGACTAGGCTAACCTGAGTGCCCAGACCCAGGTGTCTATCACCCAAGTTAACTCTGCAGTGAAGACATACCCTAAGAGAAACAGAAAAGAGATTCACCTGTTTGTAAAGTTCGGAATTACGTGTTTTCTTTGTTTCTAATCCCATTGACTTCAGTAGGGCCACAAATTTGCCCTCACTGTGTGGCTGTTTTCCTCTAAATTAGAGAGGTTATTCCCTAGTGTTTAGTGCCATTTGTCTCCCACATAAAGGAAAATAAAAGTAAAAGTCTATTTGAATTTAATATTTTTCCAGTTTATCTTGTATGCAGATAGAGAAATTGGTGTCAGTGATGGGGAATAGGCCTCTAGGTTCACCAAGTAAAACAATTGTAGCCTGGCATAAAAGGGATAATGTGGAATTGGCCTGCCTAGTTTGTTGCCAAGAAAATATCTACTGTTTCTAATAGCTCTAACTAATATCTGTGCTGTAAGATGGGGATCCCTGCAGCAACTTATCGAGGGGGAAATTAAGAGGAAGAAATTCCACTGACAAATATTCTAACGGGTGGGTTGATACACAGGTCAGAGAAAAGGTCTGTGTGCTTTTGAATGAACAGATACATTTTAGGATATATTCAATTTGATGAATATCCTCTGCTGTGTAGAATGAGATAGGAATATTCTCTGCTACACAAAACATTTCTTAGTTTAGTAGGAGAGGGAGCTCTTGCATGCTGATAGGCACATAACACTAGGTTGTCTTCTGTACTGTAAGCAATCATTTGCCACAGCCATTAATTGTGTGAACGTGTGCAGTGTAATTTCCTTTGGGATGGAGACCAGGATGGATTCGCTTCATGCACTTGGTGGATATAATACAGTGTTTTATATATGGAACGGGGGAAATAAACAGCAGACCCCAGATTTCCAAGCCTTGGCAGTTGGGCAACTATATGAGACAGCCAGGGACCTAGCTATAACCTCTGCAACTAGCAACTTATAGAGCGGCTTGGTGTAAGTGTGACAGGAACAAATGGAATGTACAGTCCGTAGACAGCCAATAAATCAGGGTTATATATCTTTCTTCCGTGCTCAGGAAGGAAGCAAGCTATTTTAAAATCTGGGCTTCTTGTACATCTCCACAGACAATGCTCTTTCTTATGAAGAACAGGACAGGAAAAGATTTTTAAATGATTTCTTAGTCCTGCTTACATCTGCTGCTCTGTCTGAATCTCCTTAAAATGCTCCCTGCCCCAATCTTAAATAACCACTCCAATGCTTTCTCCAGGCCCTCCTGTTTGCAAAGTTTAGGTCATCCAACCAAGGAACAGAAGCAATGCTGTGTGACTAAGGTGACCAGTCAAACACTCTGAATGCTATTAGTGGGCTTCATGAACAATCCATAAAGTTTGCTGAAATTTTGTTCATGTGGATGATTCACCCAACCATTGCAAGTAGCAATTTAGCTTAAAAAAATCATAGCCTGTCACAGAAAAACTCACACAGCAAAAGAAACTAAACTTGTCCGATTACTAACTGTGAATGTGAAGTCCACCTCTACTCCACACATACAACTTGGTTTAAACTCCTGTGAGAGGTGGGGTAATTAGAGTACTGAAGAGGAGTGTCACCTTTATTTTTCAAATAAAATGAACACATTTCGGAGTATCTTACTTTGAGAATAGTTTGATGGTGGGGGAGAGTAGTTCACTCACATGAGAGGTACCATTGACTTCAGAGGGACTTCACCTGGGTAAAGATTACAAGAACAGGCTCGTAATTAGATATAAACTCGGAGATGAATCTGACCTAGAGATGAGTCTGACCCAGGAGAACTTTTAGGATTTTAGATTTTTAATTGCTTGAATTATTTGGCTGCAGATTCTTCTTTCCTGCTGGGATCTGGCACTTGAGCAGGGGAGGGAGTTCTGACATGCTTTCATGCCTGCCTATAACTTTTGGCTCTTTAGAATACTATATTTACTTTAAATGCCCCTCTGCTTCACAACGGCTCGGGTGTGTGTCTGTTCTAACCAGTACCCCTTTGTAAAATGGGGGGAAATATTACCTGCAAAAGTGTTGTGAAGGTTGATTCATTAATGTTTGCAAAGTGCTTTTAGGATCTCTTACGAAAGGCATTACAAAAGCACAAAATATTAACTGGGCTACTTGCAACTTTAGATTCAAAACTGCAGATTTGCCTGGTTTGGGGGTTTTCAGTACAAGCTATGAATTTTACTCAGCTAAGGTTTGTTAGACATTTCATGAATCTATCGGTTGAGCCCAAGCCCAAATTTCAATTTTGCACCAAAACCGTGAACTCAGAGAAAAATGCACATGAATCGAAAGGGGGGGGGGAAGGATCCCGCAAACCTCTGAGACTCAAAATCTCTGATTCCTTCACTGCTGTAGTTAAAGTACAAATTATCTCTTGAAACTTCATCGTATGGAAGCCATTAATGGCTCTGTTGTAGAGCTGTGATGCATGCCCTGGAATACGGGATGCAATGACCTCTCATTTGCATTGTTGATTGCATTTTAGTGTTGGTTTTAGCAATCGGCTAAAACAGGCTATTTTAATTTAGCCTCCCACTGTGCTAGGGATACTGTTTTTTTTCTTGTCTGCTAAAAGTAAATAGACTAATTTTACACAGTTGAATCTCTACCTGAGGTGGGAGGGAGCTCATGTTAACTTTATTGAGTTTGTAGTTCCAGGTAACTCAACTCCACATATGTCCTGAAAACACAACAGACTCTGCTCCTGGCATCCCTCCTGCAATACATCCATTTTCTGTGTGTTATGTCTTTCGGTAAATGCCTATTTGACATCTGTGCTATGCATCTCGGTTGAAGAGGCTGCTGATTTGCACACACTGTTTTGATGAATTTGCAAGCAGTGTTGATCTGGTTTCTAACAACCAGTAGTATAACATTATGCTAAAAGAATCCAAAGTAGCTCTCTTTACTAGTTTTCTTTGGAAAGAATGAGGCACTTTTGTATTTTGGCTAGGCTGCTGGATTGAGGATAGCAGAAACAAGATGCAATAGTCTAAGTTATTGAATTAATAATAGACAATCCCTCTCCTTTTATTTTTAGCTTTTTCGTAATTGTTTGAAAAGCTATTATCTTCACTCTTATCAAGTGTACAGCTGCAAAATACTTGGCTGCTCTTTTATGGCTGAATTTTTTTTAAACCTTTTTTCCTCTGAAAATATTTTTGCTAACATTTAAAGTATATTTTTCATGGTTATAGTTCAGTGTAGCTTAAAGGAAAAAATATTGTGTGGGGGGAAGAAAATCTGGCGAAGTAGAGTAAGGCATCTGAACAAATGGAATTTGTGCTAGCTCAACATTTATTTGAGTGTCTGCATATATATGTCATGTGACTATAACTTGGGTCATTATATTGGTTTTTGTACTTGTATATCCCGAAGTGCTTTCCAGGGATGAGTTGGATGGATGTGGTGACTGTGTACGAAGACATAGGATTTGCTCAGCAATGTCTTGTACAATCTTGGGCTATTACCGAGAGAGGGAATATTGGCCAACTCACCAGGCTGTCTTAGTCTTCTTGATTGACATATTGGCGTTCATCAGAGCTGTGCAGATCTTCAGTTCCATGTCTCATCCAAAGGATGCACCTCTCCTAATTCTAACCATGCAATATCCCTAAATTATGGCGCTGCATTCTCAGCGCTGGGGATGGGCTAAAGTTCTGGTGGGGGCATAAGCAATGAGGCCCAGTATTCAAATGTGGGTTCCCTAAATCTAAACACCTCAATCTGTATTTACGCTCTTAAAAAGCCCTTTTCATTTAAATGCCTAAAGATGGATTGAGGTGAGTAACATTAGAATCCCAAGCACGAAGATTTTGCCCCGTTGCTCACAGCCTATGAGTGAGAGCTCTTCTATTAAGGCTTGTCTACACTATCCACTGGAACGGCAGGCAGCAATCGATCTAGTGGGGGGTTACTTTATCACATCTAGTATAGACGTGATAAATCGACCACTGAGCACTCTCCCGTCAACTCCGGCACTCCACCAGAACGAGGAGCGTAAGTGGAGTCGACAGGAGAGCGTCAGCTGTCGACTTACCACAGTGAAGATACCATGGTAAATAGATGTAAGTACGTCGACTTCAGCGATACTGTTCACATAGCTGAAATTACATATCTTAGATCGCCCCCGCGCGGTAGTGTAGGCAAGCCCATAGTGTTGCTTTCTCTGTTATGTTACTTCACATGAGGGAGAGGTAGTCCCCCGTAACATAAGGAAGTATGTCATCATTAATTATTGTGTAAAGTACTTAATTCCCTGAGGCTTCAGCTCAGAATGAAAAAAAATAGGTTCAGGTTAGTCTCATTAAATAACGAGGATGTATGCATAGTTTAATTTAAAATTGAAGTATTGTTGTTCATATAGTGATAGTTTTAGATAGTTAATATAGACACACATTTTTGGTGCTTCTTTCGCAGCTCAATCAGAATGTGGAGACCCAGAGAGCCCGCTTGCGAGATGACATCAAGGAATATAAATTCAGAGAAGCTCGTTTGCTGCAAGACTACACTGAACTCGAGGAGGAGAACATCTGCCTTCAGAAACAAGTGTCTGTCCTCAAGCAAAACCAGGCAAGTATGGAAATCATCAGCGTGGCTCCAGGCTGCTCCTGTGTGCTCATCATGCTAAAACCTGCCTCCGTGCCTGTTAGCACATGTGCAGCCACATCTCCCCACCCTCAAAAGGTCACTTCTGGCTTTCTGTCCACTGTAAAATCAATCCTCTTGTACTGAAAGTTCTTCATGACAGTACCTTCATCTCTTCTCTGCCTATACCCCCACTTGGTCATTCCCTTTTTCTAGTTCTTTGTTGGTCTCCCTTAAGTCCTCTCATTCCCTCTTTTCCTCTGTTGGAGCCTGATCCCCTGCTACATCAGCTATTAGGAGTTGTCTCCTTGCAGCATTGATTCTTCATCCCCTTTTAAAATATGTCAGCCAGTCTCACCTGTAATTAATATATTTTTTGGACAGTTCTTCATGTTGGTGCTTGCTACTTCTGTTGCTCTCTTAATGTTCTGTCTTCTCTGACTCCCCATTTTAATACTTTGAACACTGCCATAATTGCTTTGCATTGTCAGACACTTGTGTGATGCACATGCTGCAAAACGAAGTAATATTTTATTGTACAGTTCTAATCATCTGCAGATTCTCAGGAAAGGTAATTACATATTTGTAATGAGTTTAGAATTTTCTTGTGTTACTATTTCTGACAGTAGTTAGATTGAAATTGTTTGTATTGTGTCTCTCAGCTGTATACAAATGAAATAGTTATCTACTGATGTCTAATCATTCTCTCTCCCCCTTCCCGCCCCCCAGATCCTGTCAATTTAATTTTATAAACCCACATGCAGCATCGTAGTTTGGGAAGCTTTAGAAAATACTGCAATGTTGCTGAGTTAAGAAGCACTTGGGGGGAAAAAATGTAGCTGTGCCTGCCTTAGAATATAGAAAACATGAAATTAAAACTTACTGGGATTTGTTTTTAACCTTCATTTTAATTTCTTTCCCCTCCCGTCCCCCCAAGGGACTGTTCAGCAGAAGGCACTTTCACAACTAGTTGTTGTGAGGTGTTACGTGCACCTCTAAACATGTCAAGGTGAAATTCGTCCTGGGATGCAGCAGGATCTGCACAAGCTCTTTGGGGTGGACTGGCCATACAACTGGGCCTCCACACCACCTGTGTGCTTAGACGAGAACTCCATGTCAGCTCCAAATAGGCCAGCATGTAGGGGGAGTTGAGGGTGGGCCAGGACTGTCCCCCAAACATCACACATTGAGGAGACATGGTTTGATTGAGGCAGATGAATTCCAACTACTACAAAGCACTCTTACTTATGAGTTTCCCCCTCACTGAATACATTGGTAAGGGAGACTGGAGAATCTTCAGCTGAGAAACTGGCCTATTTGTACACACTGCATTTGCAGCCATAGTAGGTCCTCAAGAAAATAACTGGGAAACAGAACAAACAATAAAAAGAACAAGAGTACTTGTAGCACCTTAGAGACACATACATTTATTTGAGCATAAGCTTTCGTGGGCTGAAACCCACTGCATCGGATGCATGCAGTTAGTCTCTAAAGTGCCACAAGTACTCTGTTCTTTTTGCGGATACAGACTAACACAGCTGCTACTCTGAAACCAGAACAATGTTGTCCTCTCTTCTTGTTTTTCTTTTTCCCCTCTGGCCAGCAGGATTTCACTTTGGCCCTGTAGAGGGAAGCAAGTGAAATTGCCTAGCTATTTAAATCTTTATACCCAAAGCCAATTAAACTCACTAATGCTGACTTTGAGCCTCAGCCAACTTTGTCAGGCAGCGTTTGATAGATGGCTGTTTCCAGCAATTGCTGGTTATCATTTTGTGTCCTGGATCCTTTAATAATGTGAATTACGTCCTAAATGTACCAGTTTGGTGGGTATATTTAGAACTAAAGTAAGTAATTTTCTATTAATGACATTTGGATTTTTTTTTTGCCTTTCTCCATCCCATAATCCAATCCACTGAATGTTATTAGTTTTTAATTAATCTATTGAGACAACCAAAAGAAACCCTCAAGTTTCCCAGATCTTCATTTGCAAAGCAGAATTAACATAAAGAGTGCATGTCTTAAGTCATGAGTCAGTTCTGGTTCAGCTATATCACACTGGGAGAATATTACTGTTTAAAAATCCCTTTTTTCTCACTGACAAAAATAAATAAGATAATACAGTACTTTGCACTTCTGCCACTCTTTTCTCTTCCAAGGAATCCAAAGAGCTGAACAAACATTAATTAAGGTTACAAAACCAATGCTCAACAGATAGTTTTCTCATCATTGTGCAGATGAGCAAACTGTGGTAATACAGTCAGATTTCATATTGTATTGTCAGTATAGGTTTGATTTGAAGACGTCCTAGTCTGTGCTTAGTAATAATGCATTTTGCATACATTTAGAATTACAGGGTCCTTCATCACTGCATCACAACAATTTTAAACAGGCCATTTCAATGGAGTTACACATAGTGAATCAGGCTCACAGCTTTTAAATCTTTGGTTTTAAATATGTTGAGGGTTGAGTGTGTGTGAAATTTGGCACATGGATTTACTGATCAAACAGATAGTTGGGATTATATGCTAGGGGAAACAGTTGGGTGCTGCCTCTTTACAACATGGTGCAAATCGTAATTATTCTAATTAATTTGGAGTAGATCAACATCATTTAACAGTTTGCTCCGAAAATGTTTATTGCATGCAGTCTCAAACGTAGATTAAAGGTATGATGTCTATAGTGGTGGTGCAGGAACTAGAGTCCAGAATCTAAAAATTATTCCCCCTCCACCACAGTTAACTAAATAAAATATACATCAGTGAAGTGTTCTGAAATTGCTTTGTGAGCTCTTACAGTCAGGCATTTTAGTGATAGTGTTTTATCCTATGCTCTCTAGGTGGAGTTTGAAGGCCTAAAACATGAAATCAAAAGGCTTGAAGAGGAAACAGAATTTCTCAACAGCCAGCTGGAAGATGCTATACGGTTGAAAGAGATCTCAGAACGCCAACTTGAGGAGGCCTTAGAGACCCTGAAAACCGAGCGTGAGCAGAAGAACAACCTTCGTAAGGAGCTCTCTCATTACATGAACATCAATGACTCTATGTACACCAGCCACCTGAACATCTCTTTGGATGGACTGAAGTTCAGCGATGAAACCACAGAGCCCAATAACGATGAAATCATGAATGGCTTTGAACAGAACTGCCTCAGCAAAATTAGCAATGGCAAGAATAATACATCCACTCCCAAGAAAAATGACAGCTTCCCTCCAGCCCCAAGCCTGGTCTCAGATCTTCTGAGCGAGCTAAATATATCAGAAATCCAGAAGTTGAAACAACAACTTGTGCAGGTAAATGTCAAGATCCTGGATAATAAATCTCTGTTACGCTAACAGTCTGAGATTACTGTGCGGTAACCCAGTCTTCCTGAAGGATCTTTTTCATTCAGTTTCCCACAGTCTGATGGGTCTCCTGTAAATACTAAAACTTGAGCTTTTTCACCTGTCATAATGTACTTTTATATTTAAATGTACTATAATTCCTGTCTAATGAAAATGAAATCCATTTTAATTTGCTTAAGAGTCTATGCCATGAATTGTCATTTGTCTTTTCTATATTATAAGCAAGCCACCCAGTGTTGAAGAATATAAAACAAGGCACTCATGAGTTGGCTAGAGCTTGCTGAAAATTTTCTGATGTAAAAATGGGATTTAATAAAAATGTGTGGGGTGGAGGCTGAGGGAATGTTGGTTTTGACAAAAATTTCCTTTTTTCAAATTGAGATTTATCAGGGAAAATCCCTAAATTGTTTCAGAATTGTGAGAAAATGCCCACTTAAAAAAAAATAGTAATACCCCAGAAAGTGGGGGAAAGAAAATATATAAAAATTTGAAGGGAAGTTAAATTTTCACTTTTTAACTTAAATGGAAGAAAGTAGCACTTTTGTACTTTTGTCACCGGAAAAGAAGATTGAGTGAGACTTGAGGGGGGTCCACCACTATGTGTCATTTAACTTCCCCTCCCATGATTTTTTTCCACCAAAATAAACAAAATTCAAAAAATTTGATTTAGAATTTTGTTTTATAGAAAAACACAAGACTAGTTTTGACCAGTTCAAGAATTCCATGAAGGTTTAGTGCCCTGTGGGGTGACAATAGTTTGATGTCTTATCTTTTTCTGCTGCTAGCAGGGCTAATCTGGGGTTGATAGAGCTGTGTCAAACTGCCGCTATTGACTGTCTTCACATTTTTATTGTTATTTATTATTTTTACAATGCCCAGTTGTTTCTTAGGCACTTTACAGGACAACACCAGTTTCAGCTTAACTTTGGCTGAACGGATAATGGTTTTACTAAGGGATCCAAATTGTGGAAGGGGAAGGCAAAACAGGAAAGAGTGTTTTTGTTTGAAAATCCTTAATGGATATAAGAACCACCCTCTGATGCAAATTAGTAATGGTGCCAAGAGGTTTTGAGACTGAGTTTAATGTAAGTGGAGTTGCCTTTTCCACAGAGCGTAAGGGACTGAGTTTCTGCAGTTGTCTGACCTTTTATTGACTGTTGACCATTTTCTCATATGATTGTACAGAATAAAGCTGCACAAATATTTGCTTCCGGAGAATGAATGTCTGACTTTATGTATTTCAGATGGAAAGAGAAAAAGTTAATTTGTTATCTACACTCCAAGAGTCTCAGAAACAGCTGGAGAACACCCGGGGAGCCCTTTCAGAGCAGCATGAGAAAGTTGGCAGGCTCACAGAGAACCTTAATGCAATGAAAAAACTCCAAGTCAGCAAGGAACGTCAGTCTGCTCTTGACAATGAGAAGGAACGTGACAGCCATGAAGATGGAGATTATTACGAAGTTGACATCAATGGGCCAGAGATCCTAGAATGCAAGTACAAAGTGGCTGTGGCAGAGATTGGTGACCTAAAAGAAGAGCTTAAAGTCCTTAAGGGCAAATATGAAGAGTGTGAGTCTAAATATGAAGAGGAGAAGAACAGATATGAGACTGAAAGCCAGGCTCTTACTGAAAAGATCACCTTGTTAGAAAAATCTAATAGGCAAGATAGAGAACAGGTAGCCAGACTGGAGAAGGAGCTGAAGAAAGTAAGCGACGTTGCTGGAGAAACACAGGGCAGTCTCAGTGTAGCTCAAGATGAACTAGTCACGTTTAGTGAGGAGTTGGCCAATTTGTATCACCACGTCTGCATGTGCAACAATGAAACTCCAAACAGGGTGATGCTGGATTATTACAAAGAGGGTAAAGGAGGACGCAGCAGCCCAGAGGGCAAAGGTCGAAGGTCTCCGATCCTGCTCTCTAAAGGGTTGCTATCGATAGACCTAGGAAAAGCAGAAAATGGAAGTGGTGACAGTAGTCCATCTCCAGTGTCATCCCTCCCATCTCCTGTGTCAGATCCTCGGAAGGAACCCATGAACATTTACAACTTGATCGCTATAATTCGCGATCAGATCAAACACCTACAAGCTGCGGTGGACAGAACAACTGAGTTGTCCAGGCAGCGTGTTGCCACCCAAGAACTTGGGCCGGTAGTGGACAAAGACAAGGAAGCTTTCATGGAGGAAATCCTGAAGCTGAAG
This sequence comes from Gopherus flavomarginatus, assembly GCF_025201925.1. NCBI lineage: Eukaryota > Metazoa > Chordata > Testudines > Testudinidae > Gopherus > Gopherus flavomarginatus. The sequence goes on from NC_066622.1 coordinate 28,984,792, forward strand.
TCCCTGCTAAGCACCAAGAGAGAACAGATAGCAACCCTGAGAACTGTGCTAAAGGCCAACAAACAGGTGAGCAGGTTTTGCAGAGATGAAATCCAGGGTTTTACACAGCTACATCATAAGCAAAAGCATTAAAGAAAACTTGGCTAGAATGACCCTTGTTGCCATTTGCCACATGTGTTAGACACTGCAGTCATGGGTGAGATCCTGGCTCCATTCAAGTCAGTGACAAAACTCCCATTCATCAGTGAGGCCTGGATTTCACTCCATGTACATAGTCTAAGGGCTGAAGTTTTGTGATGCCAAGCAGTGCAGAGAGTCAAAACCTTGACATACTTTTGCATTTCAAGAGTTCCAGTTTAGCTGAGATGACAAGAGAAATGGAAAGTGGCTTCAGTCTAGTGCCCAGGGAATATATGAATACATTCCTACATAATTTAACTCTACTGGCATCTTCTCTGAACTGGAATAGTGGGCTGTTGAAGATCAGGAGTAAGTACACTGACAAAGCATTCTGGCAAAGCTTCAGTAGTGACAGCCTAAAACATATTAGGTTATATGTAGTGTAATGGATCGATAATCATTGAATTCAGTGAAAATAAAAGATAAACATTATTTTCCTATTGAAAGAATTATGTTTGCTGGTCTTTTAAAGGGATTGTAAAAAGTATGTCCCTTCTAAGATTTTATACATGCACACACACAATTCAAACACTGCTTGGTGATGAGAATGGTATAAAAACGTAAAAAAAAGCAGAATAAGGGAAGAAAAACAAGCAGAAAGAGATTTTTAAATTTTGGCGACTGAATTATGTCATGTTGATAACCATAGTAGCACGGGTGGATTAGAACAACTGTGATCAGCTGTTTTTAGGGCATAAAATGACAAATCCTTCATTAATTTAATCTAAAATTAAAGTGATGTAAATTCAAATTTACCTCAAAGCATAGATGTTAAGATAAATAATAATTATATAGTACATTATTTCAGAAATAGACTTGTACTCATCTTGTTTGTAATATTACTGTTTGAGAAACATAATCCATTCTGAAAATTGGGGCAGTTTAGAAGCTATATGTAGTTATAGCCCCAATAACTTGCAAATTGAGATTAAATCCTCAATTTATACTGTTTAGCTTTTTGTGTCTTTGTTGGCGTTGATATGACTTACTGTAGCATTTGACTCAACAAAGTAGTGTTGGGAATATATATACAACTAGCTAAATATCCTCAGGCTGACCGCCTTGTGATGGTGCTTCATGGTTGGAAACAAACTTCTTTTTGTGCTCTGTCTCCAATATCCTAATGTGCAATTCATTTAATCTGTCCAGGAAAAATTGACTAGAAGTTTAACATTTCAGTACTAAGTAAATGCTCCATTGTATGAATGGAGATTAAAAACCTCATAACGAAACTCTTCATAAAGTGGTTAGCTAACTGTTACATTTTTGTTCTTCTTGGTAAACAATAGACTGCAGAGGTAGCCCTTGCCAACTTAAAAAGCAAGTATGAAAATGAGAAAGCTATGGTTACGGAGACAATGATGAAGCTGCGTAATGAGCTGAAGGCTTTAAAAGAAGATGCTGCTACCTTCTCTTCTCTGAGAGCAATGTTTGCAACAAGGTAAAGAATGCATGAACTCTCTTTGAAACCCCCAAACACTGCTTGTTTGTATGTGGAATAAATAGAATGTGTTAGTTGCAAGCAGCAGTATTAACCATGCAAGGATGCCATCATATTTGAGAGGAAAAACAAAAGAGGGATTCCTTTTTTCCTTCACATTTCTGCTGTTTGAAATGTTTAATTAAAGTGACTTGCAATTATATTTTCCTATTGCTTAGGAGAATGACAGGGATATAGCATGCTGCTGTAACAAATTATATTGACTCTGGAGTGGGAGTGTTTATAATGTGAAAATCAGGGGAGGGAGTAACTAGCATCAGTGACTTAAACTCAGATTGAGAGGGAATTATGTTTAAGAACATAAAATGAACATTACATAATGAAGATATAGCTATAATTGAATCCTGCCGGTACAGAAAGTAATATCGGAGGTGCTGACAAGCACTGAAGAATAGATGTCTATATATTAATAAACTAAAGACACCTGTCTCTCATGCCCTTTACAAAGTTAACCGTATCGGGGTCGCATCATTACTTCAGTGTGGAATTTGTTTCTGCCCTGCATAGCTGTACTTTGTGGTGTTCCTGGAGAACATGCTGTAAAAGGTGTGAGCATTCCATTGCTGATCTGCATGTTACTTGGAGCTGCCTGTCACTGACTTCCTCTCTCAATCCTACAAAACCGAGGGTTGGGGGAATGTTGGGGGAAACTAGCCTGAAAAAAGCTTTATCTAAAGTAGGTGGTTCCAGGTTGGTAGAGTTTTAAAAAAAAAACCCACAAACCTCTTGGAATAACAGAAGGCCATGCAGGGCTATCTAAACAATGCAAGATGGGCAGGGCAGATGTCATAAAGACCTTTTAATGTAACTCGATAGTTTGGATGTCTTGTTCTATTTATTTAAGATAACCACAGGGCAGGACAGGTCTTTTTGTGCATCTTTTCGCTAGGCTACTGTGTATACCTTTTTCTTGTCTGCTGTGAGCAATTTTTATGCTGAAAGGATTTTCTGTGCCATGTCAAAAAGTACCACGGTGAGGAATAATGGGAATGTTTGTGAGGACTCTGAGGCTTCATCTTCAATGCACTTGAGAGGATAAGTGTAGAGCAGCACTCGCAGAGGTACATCACTCAAGAGTGATGATAGAGTTCAGACAAAGTGCAGTGTTGGATAGACAGCAATACTCATTTCCCTGCAATATCCTTGCATTTGGGCTTGGCTTAGAAAAAGAAACCGGATATGGAGAAGCTTTAAGGATGAATAATTGACAATGTAATGCCCAATGCAGACTACTTCTTTTTTTTTCGTATTCTCCTTCCTTTGTTTATCCTTTTGTAACCCACACACACCCCTGGTGTGGTGTTCTGTCCCATCTAGAAGCACTTAAGAGATCACTAAGAGGGAGTGAAAAAACATGAGTCTGCTCTACAGCCTTAGCTAACAGCCCAGTTGGCTTTTAGCTCATGCAGTAGAAGTTCATGCACTAAGTTCCAGAGGCCCCAGGTTCGATCCTGCCCGCTGCCGACAGGGATGTGTTGTCATTACACTTACACAGGCCTGGAACTAATACAGCCAAATCTTCCCATGGCTAGTTTTAGATCAGTGAGAAAATGGCTGGAAGCAGGAAGTGGAGGGGGTGGGAAGGGAAAACAATCAGCCTATTCCTTTTTACTTTAATTTCCCTCTCCCACTTTTGAAATCCTCTTTTGGTTGCCCTAAAGGAAATTTTTTTTTTCTCCAAGTCATAGAGTGAGGTGCTGCAAGGGGAATTTTCTTTTCTGTTTTCCTTCTTCCCAGCTTATTGCCATTGAAAACTCAACCCTGGTTTTTTACAGGTGAGAAGGTGCTTATGTACATCCGAGCGGGGGGGCAGAGAGAAAACTCTGCTGGAAGGTATAGACAAGGGGCTTGAGCCTGCTGCTTTATGCCCAGTGAAGTCAGTGGGAATTTTGCATGAATAAAGAATTCAGGAATTACTTCGTTTGCTTAACGCACTATAGACCTGCTTGCACAAATGAATAGCTAACATTTCTGAGATCCCATTTTACCTAGGCATTGTGATGAAAGAGAAATGAGCTGTCTGTAAGAGCACACAGTGACCCGTAGAAAGCAGAGGACTGCATGGATAGTGATTCAGTGCACTAGCCTTTCACCTTGGAACACCTGAATTCATACTGTATCTTAAGTCACCCATATATGAGAGCAATAATCCACCCATCTGAGAAATTCTGAGAATTGTACACAGTTACCCAGGATTATTTTATATCTGAACTGAGGCCAAGTGGCAGACTTGCAAGGAGCTTGCAGAATTCCTCTCTTCCCCCAAATATGTCCCTCACTTCCATAACTACTAAATTCTCTCACACTATGAAGACTTAGATGCTGGGCAGGGGAGGGGAGGGGAATGAGAAACATACCTTTGTGCGGAGTTTAATCACTAGGATGGCTGTCCACATTCAAAGCTTCATCTCATCCAGTATGTTGGCTTCTAGTAGTAGCCTATATTCCTATTTTGGATGCTACAGCGACTGAGATAAGCATGGATCTGTCTTATCCACAGGGGACTGGCCATTTTATAGTATATAGGGGAAGCTGAAATAATAAATAGGTGTTAATGATCTAGGCATGAAAATGGGGTCTAATTTCCTTTAAAGTAGGTTAATCTTACTAATTTGACAGTACTATCAACTATTTTCAATAAATAATGAAAACGCAACAGAACTTGAGATGTGGACGGGAGAAGCAATGCAAATCAGAGTTTGAAAAATTGCTTCTTCCATTAGATATACCCTCAGTAGCTTAATTTTAAGTAGTAGACTAATAAATGCTGGAATATCTCCCCTCACCTAAGTAAGTAAATAGATAGACATACACTCATTTATCAAGCGATCTTAAAATAGTTGAGTAATAGAACATAGAAGTGCAAGCAGAAAATCTATTTAAGGCCCAAGTTTTAATAATTGTGTGCACAAAAATGTGCATGCAATTACCAAGCATGCAAATAGAGATCAGAATATTGAGGGATAGTCAAAATCTGCCGTATTGATCTGAAAATGGAATTTTTCCACTTAATTAGGACTCTAGTATTTATTCATGAATCAATTCATAACAGTCAAATATTTTGTTGTTAATTAGCAAACTTTTCCCATTAGAAGAAAGATGCAATAGGATTTCCATTTAAAATGCCAAGAGAAGAGTAAACTGAGTTTTCTTTAAGGTTTACAGTTGCTAATAGGAAGCATGGATGGTTCTAAATGTTGCCATGCAACAAAGACTTGAACATCTGTTTATTTTCCTGACTGTGGTAAATGTTAACTAGACATTGTCTCTAGTTTTATTACAAATATGAAGTGGTGCTTTTTTTTTTTTTTTTTTTTTTTTGGACCTTTTATTGGTACCATCCACTCTTACAGTTTAGCTGTCATCTGAAGCAGCTGTTGAAAGTGTATATTTCAAAATCATGAATCTCTGAAAAGTTCTTCATAATCCACTGCCCAAGTTAACATTTTGGAATCTGGTGTATATCTTAAGAACATCTGCACCTAGAATTCTAAAAAAGCAAATCAAGAAAATCTGTGTGCTGTGAAGAGATTCAATCTAAGAGAAATGGTTTATTCTTAAAATAGACTCATAACATGGAAGTATAGTTGCACAGCTTGATATAGATTTATTTTTTTAAAACAAGTAAATCATTTCAAATTGAAAAGAAAAACTAAACGCCCCACAAACCACTCTTATTTATTAAAAATCTACCTAGTAGTTACTACTTAACATATTGTAACTTGGTAGCTAACTTGATCAATAATAATTGTTTTAAAGTAAATTCAGTGTTTTAATGTGCATCTCTGTGATGAATTTATCAAAAAACAGGAAATGTAGTGTACACACATTGTTTAGCTGTTTGTTTATTTTATCCACAAAGAAGCTGGTAAAATAGCACAGATGTAGAGAGAACTCAGGTAAAACAAGAGATCTTGCTTCATACATTTCAGAAAAATATTTAAATCAAGAGACTACTTCCAAAGAGCTATAAAGCTGTTAATGAGGGTCCTTTGGTTAAGGGGCTATAGTAGCAGCGCCAAATAAGGAAATCTCAATAATGAATGTAGAGGATTAACTATTCTGGAAGGAATTTTTATACAGGAATCTTATCAAATTTAAACTTCCAAGTAGATAAAGTTTTAAAAGTCATCAGATTTGAGCCAGATATTTAAAAGCACGTGCAGTAGTTGATTCTTTTTACAATTATCAAATCAGGTTATTTAAACTGTGATTTTGTCATTTATTTGTTGAGAAGCTTGAAAATAAGATTTATTTTCTGTGAAACAGTTTTCCTGTAAAATTCTGATGAGATTGAAATTAACATGGCTAAAATGTAAAGGTAGAGCAGGTCAAAATATGTTTCTAGACTGACAGTCATTTACAGAAAAAGTTACAAAGGGCTACATTTCCTAAGGCTCATTATGGAACAAAACACAATATTAGAATAGATAAGAAATATACCAACCTTGGAATTTAAACAGAAGTTAGTATTTTTTATTAATTCAATAAGGAAACATGGAGGAAGAAGACTGCCGCCTTCCTGGCAGTTGCTTTGAGCCATCTGCACTCAACTGTGAATAAATCAAAACACCATGATTGTAATTTTCCAGCAGTCCCTAATACATGGGAATGGTGATTCAGCAGAGGTGCAGGGATTTACAGCATCTGAGGCTAAAGATCAAGAACACATGCTAGAATGAAAGAGTGTGGTCATAAGAAGTTGACTTGGTGAAGGACAGAAAATAACTGGCCCACAAGTCATTATTTAAGAAGCTGTTGTACTATGGCAGTCTAAATACAGGGCATTACTGCAGGTTTGGGAGAGAAGCTTCAGTTATTCAGGAAAAACCCAAACCCTGATCAAGCAGGTATTAATTAATCACTAGCATAGAAAAGCTGAAAGAAAGGAGGAAGATACTTTTTGGATTCCATTGTTTTACTCTTTCCTCTTGTCTGACTTAGCTTGCCCAGGTCCTAAAAATAACACTTTCCCGTATTAGGGAACACACCTGCACCCTTCTAAAAAACCCACTGAACCCAGGATGTGTACATAATGATCTTTTACTGTGACCCTTATCATTCTCAGGACATAATTGGCTGCCTTGTGATTGCAAGTCCCTCAGGGGAGAGATTTGTTTCTTTAGTTTGCACAAAATTCCTCTCTTACCATAATTTTCCTCCATTCGTAACTGAACACAGAATTGACCAGGTCTCTACCTACAAACATTCAGACCCTGCTCCCTGTGCTGCACTGCCTATATCCCTTTGCTAACCCTCTATTTATATCCATGAGTCACGAGCAAAGGTCCCAGATTTTCCAAGGCGCACTTGGGTATTGCTGCCCTCGCTCAGCGTTGCAACACCTAACTCATTTAGGAGCCTAATCAAAGGGGATTTAAGTGCTTCAATCCCATTGATGGAATTTAGACTCCTAAATCCCTTTTGAAAGTGAGATTTAGGCTCCTAAATCATGTAGGATTTGCGGCATTGAGTGAGGGCAGCAATGCCCCAAAACCTTTGAAAATCTGGGTCAAAGAGACCGACCTGGTCTGTGAGCCAGTGTGAGTCAAAAGAACAGTCTGCACTGCCTCCACAAGGACCTGACTCTGACTCTTGGTCACACTACAGCACTAAGAATACACGAATAAGAACAAAATGCCAAGATTCAGCAAAAAGACCATAGCAGTAAGACTTACTGTGTCAGGAAATAATGCATGCGAAGATCAAAGCAGCTAAGGAAATAAGCAAGATATAATTTCAGGATGAGGAGCAAATATTCCTGTAAAAGGGTGCAAATTCAACTGGAGACATAAAAGCAAAAGCAAATGAGACACTTTTATCCATTCCAAAGACAAAACATTTTCAAACGTGGTGTTCGTGTGTTTTATGTAAGAACCTGAAACCTCAGATCAAATAAATCCATTCAGACCATTCTGCAGAAATATTCTGCCTCTTCTTCTAACAGAAGAAAAGTACTTTAGTTCTGCAAGGAGGACAAAATGAACACTAACAGAAAAAAAGAACTTGCCACAGCAAATTACAGATTCCCTGCTTCAGAGAGAAGGTTGCTGAATCCACTGAGCTGAGCAAGAGCCTGAGGAAAATGGTTATATATAAAATCAGGAAACAAAACCTTACAGTGAATCTCTAGAGGGAAACCATCTTCCCAGAAGCTAAGTGAAAATGAGATGAGAATAGATGTCTTCCCTCCAGAATAAAGATGGAACCGTAATTAAGAAATGGCATTCAGCAGAGAGTAGATGACTTCGACAAGCAGTGTACAAGTGCACCTAGATGAAATTAACAAGTGTCCTGACACTCCAGTACTTCAGCAATAGGAGGTGAAGGGGAAGACAAACTCTGCAACTAGTCAGCAGGAGGGAAGATGACGTATTAGAAAATGTCTGTAAGGCGAGGGTAGTGCATAGTCTGAGACTAGTATTAGAGTTGGAGGAGACTATTTCAAGAAGGCTGTCAGAATAACAGAACCAGGCTGTGACTTCTACTGCCCAAACAGCAATTAATGAATAATTACTGTTCACCATCACAGAGAAGGCATCTAACTGACAGTGTGAAAATGCGATGAAGGAAACAAATCTAAACACCGGCAGAGTGGTTAAAATACCAAAGCTAATTTGGAGGCTAGCCTCTTGTTCAGACATCATAGGGCCTACAGAACAATAAAGAAGAGCTTAACAATGGAAGCTGTAAACTAAGCCAGAGCACAGTGAAACTTACATGTAAGAGAAATACATAACTAAATGGGCTTCGTATTGGACTGGGACGGTTTTGGAACAAGTTGTAGAATATTTCTATATTGGATAAATGCTTGGTTCAGAGAAGCCAGGTGGAGAACTGTGATCTTGAACACAAGGCTAGAGTGGAGTTTCAGAAGTCCTGATTTCTACAGCCAGTGGTACGGTATAGCTCAGGGACATTGAATGATCGTATGTGTGACACCTTTTCCAGGTCCAGTACTGTGCACTGTCAATGTCCTAGATGCAAGTAACAAGACACAGTGGCAAAAAAAAGAAAAATTCAAAATGTATTTGATAGAAATGGTGTAAAATGACACTAGTGGCTTCTTGTACTGATTTATGTATTTATATTTATACCAACAATGCACCTATCCTAGGATGTAGGCACTGCTGACATAAGATTGAAAAATACAATGAAAATGGCCAACAGCTTCCCTCAAACCAGAATATGACCAGAGCTTGAAAATCAATAATGTTCTCAAATCCCCTTGAGGATAACCGTATGAATAGGTTCATGACTGGGACTGCGGAGATCTGGGTTCAGATCCCCACTCTGCCTCAGCTTTCCTGTGTGATTCTGGGCAAGTCACATAATTGCTGTGTGCCCCAGTTCCACATCTGCAAAACTTGGATAATGAGACTTCCTCACCTCACAGGAGTGTTGTAAATACTTGGCAGGTTTTGATTTTAACCAATGAAGGCCCTGCCTATTCGAGAAGCTGCCATTTTGGTTAGCTGTTGGCCAGGTGCTCTCCATGAAAGGAGCTTTAGAATTTACTCCCCATTAAGTTCAAAACAGCTCCAAGCTTTTGGAAAAGAGCATGGGATGAGGGTTTGTATTTGCTCTAGTCTATGGGTACTTTCATGGCCCTCATTACCACACGATACGATCATCTGACTATTTTGAACTTAATAGGGAGTAAATTCTAAAGCCCCTTTCATGGAGAGCAGCTTGCCAACAGCTAATCAAAACGGCAGCTTCTCAAATAGGCAGGGCCTTCATTGGTTAAAATCAAAACCGCAAGTGTCACTCAGTAACTAATAGATAGTTAGTGGTGGAGAGCAGCTGCAGAGGCCCTCTGTTCTATATACGTAGCCTAGATGGAAATTAAATGGTTCACCAGGGTTAGTTTCACTCCTGATACAGAAATGGAGTTTCCTGTGGATTTCATTTAATGGTCAATTCAATTTTTTTTTCAAGTTTGGTCATGGCCCTTCAATAGGATGGAAGTAGGCAGACCCTTGTGGTAGAGTCCCATTGCATTCCTTGGAAGTGGAGAAGGACTGAAGAGTTCAGCTGTGTGGATCTGACCTGGGCCTTTGTATTATGGAGATATTTCTCCTAGGAAATATCAAGCTGCAGAAGAGATTATCCATATAATTTATTTTCTAAACAGTTATTACAAATAATTTGCAAAAGTATTTATTCCATATGGCTGAGATAAGTGATCTAGGAAACTATATATTGGTTATAATCTGTACTTGATTCTTAGCCAAATGGCACCAATCCCATAATTAACTTTCTTTAAATGTGCAGTTCAGGTGAGTTTTCAATGTAAGATATCCAGGAGATTAGGGAAAAAGTAAGAAAAGTCAGAGTCAAGATTTCCAATAGATATTTGAATTGGTTTGATCTCTACTCTCAAAATGTATAAATCTGAGGTCTTTTCTCTTTGATCTGATTTTTGGATTCATGTTTTTTTTTTTAATACATTTGAAAGAATGGCTTAGCTTACATGGATCTGCTAATCACACGTGCTACAGATGTGTGATCCCACACAGGCAGACAGGTCAAGATTATGAAACAACTTTATAAAATGTTTCAGACACTGGATTAGGACTGGGACCTTGATCCTGCAGTTGGATCCACAGGAACTCATGTGCAAAGCCATAGTGACACCACTCAGAATTGGGTGGTCTTGAGATAACTACATTTCAGTTAGATTGTTTTTCTCTTTTCTTTTCTGTTTGTTTTCCTTGCTATGCACTTTTGTGTCAAGGCAGCCGAGGGCATACGGATACGTGTGTGTGTGTGTGTGTTGTATTAATCTAAATGAAATGAGTTGGGAATTCAACACCTTCCAGAATTGAGACCTCAGTAAATGACGGCTAACTTCTATAACCTTTAGTCAAGCAAAATTCCATGAAGTCCAGTGGGAGTTTGGCTTGAGAAAGAATCACAAAATTTGGCTTTACGTGAAAGAAAATTTGTAAATTAGAGGCTGGCCATCTAAAATGAACCACTGTAACTTTTTTGTTTTTTCTCTCTACATTGCATGGTGAGCTGATGCAAAATGTCAGCCATTTAAAAATTGGCATTCTAATTAAATAAATTCAAATGGTGTTTAGCTTGGCTCTAAATCTTGCCTTCAGTACCCAGCCCAAATTAGGGATCGTTTTGGAGGTAGGGGAAAAAGGAAGAATCTTTACTTCTGCCCTCTAACCTACAAAACAGCAGCAGAACTACTGTGCATTTTCTGCTGTAGTCTTAGGTGGAAGGGTAACGGAGCTAAATAATGACAGATTCACCTTCTTTTCCCTGACCTCTCTCTTCCTCCACATGCCCACTCCTCTAGCAGTATGAGCACACTGTTTCCTCTGCAGGTAAGGGCCTCTTCATTCCTGCTGCTGATGGTGGGTTGTTAGGAATTTTCTCATCAAACTTATTTCAGATGTAAAGACAGAACTTAATATGGCAGGTAGACGCTAGTACCTCTTATAGCCATGCTGCTCTTAGTTTCTGTTAGGGTCTATTTTCATTTAAATGTCTTTTAGCCATTGCTTTGATATATTTTCCATCTTTTAAGAGGAAAAAGTGGGAGACTTTAATCCTCTCTGCTCTTAATTTCTAATGCAGGTGACAGTTTAATCTAATGTGGTAGAGGCTAAGGTAGCTGACATTGTTCCCAAAGAGGCTTCTTCAGTTAGCTCTTTCTACTTGTTATGCTTTACTGCTGTCTTATAAATTGGCATTGTACTGATCAAAACTGAAAAATGGGGAAAGGTAAATGGGTGTAATTAAGTGCAGGTGTCAATAGCTACATGGGTTGCATTTGCAAATACAGATCTTAGCACAGTAGAAGAATATGGCAAAACACATGATTAAAAATATATCAGGGTTAATTAACCATTCTGAACACGCTGAAATTCAAGATGATCAAAAATGTGTGCAGAAATAAGGAGAGATTGGCACATGCAGTAAGTAATGCTAATGTTAAACTGCTTTGGAAAATGAGGTCTTTAACCCTTGAGACATTGATATTCAGCATGCTTTTGATTTTTGTTTTTAAAGAATAATTTAGCTTTAGACATGGACATTTTAAATGTTTTTAACTTTTAGTTTTATAGAGTCCTTCAGGAATTTTCCTCTCTCTGTATCATCTGAGTTTGTTTTTTTTACAGTGCTGCTTATTTAAAATTTTACAAGTTGATGGTTTCCTTAAATTCTTGTTTTCCTGGTTAATCATCAGTGATAAAGTAAGCAACATCAAAGCCTTGTATTCAAGGTCTGCATCATAATATTAATAATATAGATATAAGAGTAGCATAATTCAAGTCTGTGCACGTAATGTAATTTTTATAATATAAAAAACAGTGTGTGCACAGCAGACTTGAATTATGCTAATTTTATTTTCCTTTGTAAGCATAAATCTCAATTATTTTAGTTTCAAAAGTGTGTTTGGAACAAAGGAAACTTCAGTTCCACCCATCTAATGATGCTACATTGAGTACATACTCTGAAATGTTGCTTTGCACAAAATGTGAATTTATAAAGAGGGAAGATATTTTGTTCTTACACCTGCAAAGCTACAAATCAATATCAGTGTATGTAAAAACAAAGTCATGATGTTAGTGTGAATTGTTATACTGCATTGATATAAAGCAGTGCTGGAGACCGTGGTTTCTAAGTATACTTAGGAAAGGACTAACACTCTGTTGAAGAAAATTAAAATGCCAATAATAAACAGCCTAGGGGAGGAAAGCAGGTCAGTGGTCACAGCACCCCGGCTGTGTAAAGTCTGCATCCACTTCTAGTAAAACCTGGATCTTTTTCAACCTGTTTAAATGGACCACTATTCTTACATGCAAAGTATCACTTTTCTGGTTCTACAAAGGAATCCTGAATAGTATCAGGCACAGAACCGGTTAAGATACTGATTTATTTCACTTACAGAATAATTTAGCCTAAAGAACCATTCAAGAGAATGGATTCAGAAAAGAGAGCCATAAAATGTCTCATATGTTAGTAAAACTCCTAGACATTCTAACCCACACATGAGATCAGTCATTCAGGACAGTAAGAATCCCAACTACATTTCTGCTGCTGCTAGCAAGAAATCACCACCTGTATTAATGAAATAGTGTGAGAATAAGATGGGGGGGGAAAAATCTCATCATATTTTAAAAAATAGTAAATCATATTCCATTGTCAGGTTTATAATGGCTTTCGTTTGATGTTTAAGCTTGCATTAGCAAAAAGCTTGGTGGTGCAATGGTTTTAGTGCAGTAGCCTTTCACAGGTGAAATCTTAGATTTAATTACAGCTTAGATCAAACATGCACTGAGTTTACTGGCCTTATTCTAGTCTCCTACAGGCATTTGTCCATGTTACCAAACTACCATCCAGCTTGGCACAACTGATAGTCTTTGATCAAGAGACGCCTAGATAATCCTCAGCTTGCAATGTTCCTGCTATTAAGGTCCATTAGCAAAGCTGTGTGGGAAGCTATATTCTGTTTTGCTGCTGTATTCTTGTTCCTAGCCAGCCTCTCACTTTCAGGGGGACTAAAAGTGAAATCCGCCCCCATCACCTCCTCAAAGTTTTTTAATACAATTTTTGGAATGGAAATCAAATGAATGGCTGCAGCAGTTATAAATCAGCCTCACTGTATTGAGGTTGAGGGCTGAAGTGTGCAGTTCAGATAGAACCAAACTATCAATTTCTTTTCAATCTGAAAATATTTGGAAAAACAGAGAAATTCTGCTCTGATGTTCACCCTGTGTTGATCTTGTTACCTCAGTGAGGACTGAGGGGTGGGTGTGGCTGGGGGAAGCTGCTCTGTGCAGCATCGGCTTCCAGCAGTCCTACACTAGGAACGCAAACGGTGTAAACTGGGACCGAATTTGGCCTAATGAATCATCATGTTTTAGGGCCAAATCACATTCTACTGCAGGGGAAAAAAACAAAAGGTCACAAGATACTATGAAAACTCCATTGGCTTACGGTAGCCCAGTTTCCAAAGAGTCTGGTTTGGGGAAGGAGGTGGTAGATTTGCCGCCTCATGGTGTCAAACCGGTGTGTGCTTCCTCTTCCAAACACCATGGATGTCCCAAGAACTGTAGGAAAATCCCACAGATCTCTGGCCATCCTGGGAGCTCTTTAGTCCTTTTGGGCTATTCCTTGTGCTTTCAGCCTCCTCCCTCACCTTTTGGCAACAAAATCCATCTCCATCTGCCAGCATAGAGGGGATGGTGCAGCAGTTAGTACTGATAGGATCCAAATGATTCATTCCTGTGAACATCTCTCTGCAGGATTGCTGGGACATGCAGCATAGGGCAGCTGTCCCCAGTTACACCCACACCTCTGTTCTCATTCCATAGGTGGGGAAGTTCTGCAGGGAAGCTTACATGGGACTGCAGGGAAGCTTACTCGGAGGGGAAGGGAAATGATGGTCCTAAAGGTTTATTTTTCCTTCATCCAGCACATTTAGGGAAACTTAAACTTGTTTCCTGTTGCTCCCTTCCTTCCCCAATACCAGTGACAGATCAGAGGGGATGACTTGGCCCATAATTTGGAAAGTATAAAGCCTGGTTCCTCTAGCTTTGGAGCATTTTTTCAATTTTGCCTTGGAAATATATCTGTTGTATTAAACTCCTCTTCCTATTTACACACGGTCTGACGTACCCACAGTTCTTCGCCACTCCTTCCTGTCCATGGCATGGATTTTTAAGTCTTGCAGCTGTAGTCCTTTTCTCTTCAAGCTTCTTTTGACAGAGTCTTTCCATCTTTCCTCGGTCTTTCCTTGGTCTTCCGCATCCTTTCTTGCTCCTGTCTTCCCCCTGTGCTTTTGTTTTTCTCCTATTCTTCTCATAAGTCCAGACCACCTCAAGCATACTCTCTCCAGCCTATCTATCACTGAGAGTCCCAAGTTTATCTTCCTCCTAATAAATTCCAGGTGCACTCTGTCAATCCTCCACTTAGCTGCCATTTGTCTCAGTATATTATTTTCTACTATCTGTATCTTTTTTTCTTCCGTCTCTGTAAGACTCATCTTTTCCAAACCATAGAGCAAGCAGGGATAAATGCATGCAGCATGCACTTTTCCTTTCAATTTGTTACTTAATTACAGGTCTCACAGCACTCCTGCCACCTTTTTCACTGCTGTCCCAGCACACTGGGTGGTTCTTTTCAATTCTCTGGATGTCTCTCCAGTAGCGCTAAGTGTACTTCCTAAGTACACAAATTCTTTTTCCAAATCAGCTTAAGAACAGCCATACTGGGTCAGACCAATGGTCCATATAGCCCAGTAACCTGTCTTCCAACAGCGACCAATGCCGGGTGCTTCTGGCAGAATGAACAGAACAGGTAATCATCGAGTGATCCATCATCTATTGTTCACTCCCAGCTTCTGGCAATCATGAGGCTGAGGACACCCATAGGGTTGCATTCCTGACCATCTTAGCTAATAGCAATTGATAGACCTATCCTCCATGAAGTTATCTAGTTCCTTTTTCAACTCAGTTATACTTTTGGCCTTCACAGCATCCCCTGGCAATGAGTTCCACAGGTTGACTGTGCGTTGTGTGAAGAAATACTTCCTTTTGTTTGTTTTAAAACTGCTGCCTATTAATTTCATTGAGTGACCCCTGGTTCTTGTGTTATGGGAAGGAATAAATAACACTTCCATATTCATTTTCTCCACACCATTCATATCATTTTATACACCTCTATCATATACCCTCTGAGATGTCTCTTTTCCAAGCTGAAAAGTCCCAGTCTTTTTAATTTCTCCTCATACAGTGTTCCATACTCTCACTCATTTTTGTTGCTCTTTTCTGTACCTTTTCCAGTTCTAATATATTTTTATTGAGATGGGGTGACCAGAACTACACGCAATATTCAAGGTGTGGGCATATCATGGATTTCCAGAGTGGCATTATGATATTTTCTGTCTTATTATCTATCCCTTTCCTAATAGTTCCTAACATTGTTCGCTATTTTGACTGCTGCTGCACATTGAGCAAATGTTTTCAGAGAAGTATCCACAATGACTCCAAGATCCATCTTGAGTGGTAACAGCTAATTTAGACCCCAACATTTTGTATGTATAGTTGGGATTACGTTTTCCAATGTGCATTACTTTGCATTTATCAACCTTGAATTTCATCTGCCATTTTGTTGTTCAGTCACCCAGTTTTGAAAGATCACTTTGTAACTCTTAGTTAAGTCCAAAGCAGACTGCAATCTTCAGTAATTTTGTATAGTCTACAAATTTTGCCACCTCACTGTTTACCCCTTTTTCCAGATCATTTATGAATATGTTGAATAGCACAGGTCCCAGTACAGATCCTTGCAGGACGCCACTATTTACCTCTCTCCATTCTGAAAACTGTGACCACCTAATCAGTTACGGATCCATGAGAGGACCTTCTTTCTCATTCCATGACTGCTTATTTTGCTTAAGAGCCTTTGGTGAGGACCTTGTCAAAGGCTTTCTGAAAGTCCAAGTACACAGTATTCACTGGATCACCCTTGTCCATGTCTGTTGACCCCCTCAGAGAATTCTAATAAATTGGTGAGGAACGATTTCCCTTTACAAAAACCATGTTGACTCTTCCCCAACAAATGTTGTACATATATGTGTCGATAATTCTGGTTTTTTTACTATAGTTTCAACCAATTTGCCTGGTACTGAAGTTATGCTTACCAGCTTATAATTGCCAGGATCACCACTGGAGCCTTTTTAAAAAATTGGCATCACATTAGCTATCCTCCAGTCATTTGGTATAGAAGTTCATTTAAATGATAGGTTACATTCCACAGTTAGTAGTTCTGCAGTAGCTTCTCTCCTGAAATGTCTATCAGCCACCCTTCTTACACTTTTCCTACTTGCACAACTTCAGTTTTCTTTGTTTACCTTCAAACCATGGTCTTCAAACACAGATGCCCACTCTGATACCATATTAGCTAATTTCTCTTTGCTGTCAGCCAAAGGGCCTGATCGTCAGCATACATAGTTTTCTCTGTCTCCCTGCTGGCTTGATTCTCTTACTAATTACCTCCATAACTAGGCTGAAGAGAAGAGGCGTCAGCACATTTTGTCTCAGTCCCACCATCACCTCAAAACTCTCCAAGGATTCCATGTATTGTTACCATCTTAGGTCTTTACTCTCGCTACATCTCCTCCGTGAGAAAAAAGGTAGATTCCCATCTATGGCACCGAGTCCAGTTGTCCCTGGTATGCTAACCTACACTGCAGTCTGAGTGCCCTGAAGTTTGACATGAGCATTTAGGGGCCACTATTGGATACTTTCTTCAATGTGTATTTCAAAATAAAAACTTTTCTCCTGCAAACTCAGTTAGACGGCAGGCTGGCCTGTGCTGCTGTTGAAGTCAATGGGAAAATAATCAGGCCATTTATAAGGCAGTCTGTGAATCTGCATTTGAATGCAGATTTTTTTCGCCTCTCTGCTTTAGATTATACATTACTAGTAGCTTGACAATACATCTCGCAAGAAGGATCTCCCTGGTGGTGGTTTGGCTTTGATTTTTATGAAGATGCTCAGTTTTACAGATATGTGGCCATGAAAAATTTCTGCTGGTGTACAGACATATTTATTTTTACAGCCACACTCATTATATTTACATACACTAACCACACACCTACACGTGAAGGACTTCATTTAAAATTGCTTATGGTGCATGATGCAGTTTTAATAGCTCTCAAGCTCAATGAAAGTGATTACAGATTTAACAGCTCACAAGCATTTGTGGAGCTTGCCCTGCAAGATGCCATGTAACGCTGGAGGGGCCCATCTTTTCTTTGTTTGAAATTCATTTCAAAACTGTTATATTGAAAACAATGATTTTTGCATAAAAAGACATACTTGCTCAAAACAAAACAGCAATAAAACACTAATATCTGGTCTCTTACACCAGCAAACAGGGGAGGTAAAACTGGAGTTTGGGAATCTACATCTGTTCCTCTTTTAAAAAAAAAAAAAAAAAAAAAATCTAGTGCAACAGTGTTGGGCAGTTTGTAGGCCTTTTCTTTGGGACAGGGAGAGTGACTGATCTTAATATGAGGTTGGATTTGCATTGGAACATACTGACAAGGGGAATTTATTAAACGTCTTTCAGCCTCATGGAAAATAGGGAAATGAATTCATTTGAGTCAGTGGTAAAACGGCATTAATGGTCATTTCATTAAAAGTTATAGAACCCTTTTGTTCTGACCTGTACTTTAGTTCTAAAGTCCTAACTTTCTGTAATAGAATACCCCATTTCTGTGAAGAATGAGTCATCAGATGTAACTCATCACTACAGGTCAAGTGCAGGGTGCTCAATTTTCAGACAGAGCCCCCTCACAGAGCTTCTAGGTCTCATACTTTGAGTAGTCAGGGAGGCCTATAATGAGTACTTTCATATATAAAGTGGGAGAAGTTGAGCACTAAATGTGGGATTTGGAGATCCACAGAAGAAAATAATTATGGTGCAGTGGTTTTGCTGAAGTTTCTATATAAATATACACACAACAGATTACAAAACTCCTTCCTATCAGCCTGTGGCCATGTCACCTGAGCACAAAAGATTCATGCTTTGTAGTGGAAAATAGGGTTGCTAAAGATTCTTGATTATTTCATTGCAGATGTGACGAATATGTCACACAGCTGGATGAAATGCAGCGCCAGCTTGCAGCAGCTGAAGATGAGAAGAAGACTCTGAACTCCTTGCTTCGTATGGCAATCCAGCAAAAACTGGCACTGACCCAGCGCCTGGAGCATCTGGAGCTTGACCATGAGCAGTCCAAAAGGGTGCGCACTAAATCTGCTTCCAAAGCCAAGACCAGTAACCCGAGTGTAAGTCATATCCGGTCCTGTGGAGACAGATCTGAGGGGTCTGTCCTTAACAACCAGGTGTTTTGTGAGAAGTATAAGATCTATTGTGACTAGAAGAGGCATGTAGGAAATCATATTATGCATCTAATTTTTATGCTGTAATTGTCAGCATAAATCCCCACTATCTAATGTTCGGTGAGTTGACTTGTACTAGTATGTTGTTAAACCGTGTAATACAAATGGTATTATGGTGGTCTTAACTGTAACTAATTCATACATATGGAGATCTTATTAACAAGTTAATAGTGGAAAGGAACTTTTGTTTCCATGGTTAACATGTATGGTTTTGCTGTTTATGGCTAAGTGTTAAAAGTTTATACCTGATATACTACATCTGGTGTTACTAACTGTAGTTTGATTAGCACAAATGTGATCCTTTCCCCAGGGTTACAGCATCCTTCAAATAAAAAAAAAAAAAAGCTTTCACAAAAAAATGCAAACCTAAAATCTCCTTGTTAATCTGGTTTGAAAAGTGGTGAAATGCAACACTGGAAATTAGATGTGTGACATGGAAATGCAGAACATTTCAAAATCAATACCAAAGCTAGATTTGCCCGCTGTGGCAGTCATCAGAAATTTTCTGCCATATCACCACTGATCAAAGTCCCAAAAGGCTTTTATAAGCTATAAAAGTTGGAGAAATATAGGATACATTCTTAAACTCTGCTTTCTTCTCTACTTCAGAGGGTTAACCTAAAGAAACTTGCACATTTATAGTCTATTAAAAATATGCAATATTACCCCATCTGGAATAAAATTGAAAATTAAAAATATTAGGATCCTAACTAATATGCAGTTTCACATTAAAGTTATGCTGTGAAAAAGTGTCATGTATGGAAAGGATGTTTGTGGTCTCATGTTGCTTTTTGCAGCATAACAGTTCGGGGGAAAAAAAGATGTTTTTACATATTACTATATCCACACCATATCTGTACAGAATTTATATGACTGTGTTCTACTATTTTTAAGTCACAATACAGTTTTTCTCAGCTCTCAGTATTAATCTTAATGGGATAGTGTTTCAGAGCTCTGTTTGTTTGTGGGTTTTTTTAATATTAAAAAAAAAATTGCATTCCTTATGCAAGCACACCTTTCACAGGGCTCTACATTATAGGCACAGGAAATTTAACCCGTTCATCTTGTTAATAAATATTAACGAAGTAGGTTAGCATATGTATTAATCTTAAAAAAAAAAATACTTTGTCTGCTATTGGACTTTTAAGGGGCCTTTTTAGCCACTTAATTTCAATATGTTTGATAACATAAAAAAGTGTACTTCATAATTGGTGCCTATACAAGTGATAAATATACAAGATTGAAAAATGTTGCTTTTAAAATTGTGGAAAATTTGTGGAGCACAATAAGGCACATTTTTTTAAAAAAACAAAAGTTTTTAAAGTGCCTAGCCTCAAACTTTATTTTAATGTAAAGCCCTGTTCATTTTGTACTTTTTCAAATAATTTTGTATGCTTATAGTATTATCTAAAAGTAATCCAAGACTGCACAGTTGTCTGCTGATAGTGATGTTTTCCAAAGCCATTCTAATGATCCTGGTGTAGTACTGCCTCATTTCATACCATTTCTTGTAGATGGTCAGCAGCTTGCTTCCTGTGTATCGCCGCTCTGCCTATAAGTAGTCAGGAGTTATCACAATATAAATATAAAGTAATAAGGAGCGCAGCCTGCTTTTCCAATGGAGGGAAAACAGTCTTTGGTTTCTGAGAGATTTTTAAAAATGCTTCTGAAATCCACACAAGTAAATTGTGAAGAAATCTGACATCAGAGTTATGAAAAATCTTGTTTTAAAAGAAATATTTGAATGTGGCATCCTTAAATTTGATTCCAGAATCACATTTGCCAATATCTATCTTTTTTAAAGAGTGGATTTTCCAAGACTAGTATATTGCCCAATTACCTGTGTACGTGAGACAGTAATTGTGGCCCTAAAAGCAGGCCCCTGTGCATCAATTATTACTTTATTTTTAGAAAACACTGTATACTCCTGAATTTGAGCTTTAATATTGCTATGTAGCAGGTTTGATATTTTTAGAAGCAAAACACCTTTTAACAATTTTCAATCCTGCTTTTCTCTTCTTTGCTGCACAATCCTCCAAAAGGCCTTTATTCTCATTTTTGCATTGTGGGTAATTATAAAGAATGCCTTGTAAAAGTAAGCATTTAGATTACTAACTCATTTTGCTCCATTAGAAGCAGCTATCATTTTGTTTCCAGTTTGGTAGGAAGTTGTTAATACAATTTTTATTGCTTCCCTGTCTCTAGTGGTAGTATTGTCACAACATAGTAATGATAGAAAAGGTAAATTTAAGAAACGACATGCATTGATTAGTTTTAAAGTCAATTGAAACTTTATGGGAAGATTTCAGTGTTATCAGAAGGTAACTGTTACTATCCATATTGGCTCATATTGTCAGTACAGAATATGGATAGTTTTGCTACATAGCAACCAGCTTAGTAATCCTTTCCATTTTTATTCATCTCTATGGCTCTTAAAATAAAAAACAGCTGGACTATTTAAGCTTGTCAAGTGTATGTTTTAAAACCTGATCTAAAGAGAAATGAGCAACGTGCATAAGTGACCTGTTCCTGCTGTGTGTATGTTTAGATTAATATATTAAAGATTATGGGGGCTAGTACTTTTGTGAAACACATCTCTTGAAACTTACCTATGCTATGTTAAGTCTTTCATTTCCCTTTCGATGGGTTGGAATTTAGCTTGGAAAACTTATTAAGCCATCACCTACCTCTGCAAGCAGGCTCTTCTTTTGAATGATTACCGTTCTCTGCATTGGCCTGCATGATATACTGACCTGCATGTCTTTGGAGAACCTAAATCTCCATTGATAATGGCTTTCGCATACTCACTGCTGTATCTTTTGCTGGAAAAGCATAGCTTTATTCAGTACTTGTAAGAAACCTTCCTGCAAAGCTGTAGCTTCTGAGCAGTACTCATGTAAAGCATTGTTCATTAGCTTGGAAAGCACATGCCAGCTAAAGTGACTGCCTCTACCTTGGGGAAACTAACAGATGCCTCTCAACCGACTAACCTGCTATGGAGATCTTGCAGTGCACTCTGTATTAAGTCAGTTCTTTAACTGATGAATGAGTACCAATTTTTCTAATGTTATTCTGTTTTCCATTTTTCAGCTTTAGAGTAGTTCCTGGAGAAGGCCTTTCCAACAGTGCAACAGTATTTCTTAGCCTGCCTCATTATGGTTAACAGTGGCAGCCTGTTGCACAAAGAATGGAAGCCACTGACCTGATCCTAGATTGCTGGTTTTTTTTTTTAAAACAACTTTTTCCAATATACTACCTGCAATTTTACTTTTATGTCTCAAGTTATAAAACAAACAAGCTTTACCTATAAGTGCTGCTGCAGAAAGAAAACTTACAAGTGCTGAAGAAACCTACTTCGAACGTAATGATCACCATATTAGTTTATGATCTACTAGGAATGTTCCGATGGGGGGGGATTTGTCTTATTTCATTGCAGATATTCATATTTTATCTGATTGTTAAACCTGTGCACTTTTGATATTTTGTTATTTTACTTTAGCTTCTTTTAATTCCTTATGTAGAAGAGTTTATATAAAATGCAGTGGTCTGTGCTCATAGTCTCTCTCCCCATTTTGGGCTTGTGCTTGTTGATTTTCTACATCAGCACGTGGCAGAGATTTGGACTATTTTTGATTTTGCTCTAGACAGTGTTTAGAAAAAGAGTTTCAACACGAAAACCAGGAGCTCTGCTAAACTATGTATGTGCTGTGCTTCAGCATCTTTTTTTATTATTATAAAATGTTTAAGCTTTATGTGTTAAAATTACTGATTTTTAACTGCCATGTTCATTAAGAAATCCAGGGTATTCAAATTCTGGGGTTTTTTTCATATTGTATTATTATTCTTAGGAATAGTTCAATGTAACAAGAAGAAAACTTGACTTTGCTCTAGTTAAAACAGTAATAGGCACTTGAACAATATGAAATAAGTAGTGTTACCTATAAATTCCAGAATTTCTGGGTTTTAGGAAGGTATGAAGTATTATTGATTAACAGAATTTTCTACAACTGTATGGTTTAAATTCCAAATTGGAATTGTTGTGTTACTTCTTCATTTTATTGTGCCAAATTATGGTACAATTAGAAAGAAAAAAAAGTCTAAAGTTGTCAATGAATAGGGTGTTCTATTTCAGCACCTTTTTGTCATTAATTATTGCCAGTAGTGCCTTTAATAATTTAAGTGAGAATCCTAGAATAGCTTAGTCTATACAAGAAGAAATGAACAGTTGTTTTGGAACTTAGAGAAGATGTGGAGCAATAAGTGCAAAGCGAACTCCCCTTTCGCACATTTTTAATGGGTAGTCTTAATATAGAGATTATATATACACAAGAAATTGTAAAAAATACTGTTAGTCAATGATACTTCATCGTGCAGATCCTTGCAAATTCAGGGGTATAGGGGAAAAAAACAAAACGAACCCGAATACGCTTTGGGAACCAAATGGACTTTTATTGAACAAATGAGCAAGATGTATTAACACATTTGTGGCTGCAGTACAGAGGTTGTATTGGGAACGTTAATGTTCTGTTAGCTGTGTATGGTGGTGAATACAGTTTAACCATAGTATTGTTTGGAAATGTGAAAGACAAGACATTAATACCTACTCTTGCATGTTATATCTAATCATTGTAATTTCAGGAAACAGAAAGTGAAAAGTGCGTCAACAAGCTGCACCTACCTGCCTTGGTGCTGTTTGTTGAGGCTAGTGTGAATCATTAAATTGGTACTTTGCAGGGAGGTGGGGGGACGACTTCCATCCCTCAAAAAAAAAAAAAAAAGTACAAATTGTAATAATATTGTCAGTGGGGAAAAGATTTCTGTTTGCTGGAAGAAGCATTATTATTCCTAGATGTGGGGACTTCTTATATTTTCATCTTCTGTTACAGTATTGATTCATAAGAAATATTGTTACATTTAAAAATTACTGCATTTGTACATGGGTATTTATTTGAAATGATGTCAAAGTACTGTATTATGTTTTATGTGCATTACCTTTTAGTGGTGGATTGGTCTCCATTTAATGTCATATGCATGTACTCTTGCCAAGTAACCTTTACACAGATTTGAAAAAGTAAATGTCATTGGTTAAAAGAAAATTGTGGAAAGCTGATTCTTAAGGTATAACTGTGCTAATTTGATAACTTTAGGAGGCATAGGGGGCAAAATGTTACTTCCAAATTAATACAAAAAGTGTGTGTAATGTAGAAAAGCAATCTGCCTGTGTAAAGGTAGTCGCATTGGCAGTATCAATAAAAGAGAAAAGGAGATCTCTTTACTGTGTGTGTGTGAGATTTTTTTGTTTTTGTTTTTTTGCAATGTTTGCCAATTTAATTAGTTGAAATATTCCTAGGTCATTAAGAATCTTAATGTAAGGTTAAATGAATATTTGTATTTTTTGTCATAGGTTTTACCTGGGAGAAACCTAAAAGATGATGGTTTACATTTGCGTATAGTTTGAATAGAAAAAGGAATCCCTATTATTAACTGTCGTTCATATGTTTACCAGTAATTTCTGACGGACCCTTCAGAACTCAGAAGGAAGTTGTATATACAGCTGACGTAAAACCAGCTTAAATATAGGTACAAAGTCAGCTGTAACTAGATAAGACACAAAGTCTTTTCAGGAGGTAGGTTACTATGAGTTGGTCTTGGCCTCTAGAGACATGAAATACAAGTTTATGGGATTTTTAAGGTTTATAATACCACCATCCCCCCAAATGGAGGTTGTCCTAAACTAACCCAACTCGTTGTAGTTTATGTAACCTGGTATTCAATTCCATTAGAAAAGCTAATCAACTTAATATACATTGTAACTCAAGGAAGACAACGGACCGTTTCTATTTAGCAAGCGTTCACAAAGTGTGTTGGTCTGCTTGCTAAATACTGAGAACTCATGTCTGACAAGGCTCTTGGCCTGATCCTTTAGTGTTTATTCATTCAAAACTTCCCTTAGCTTTAATGGGAGTTTTCCCTGCAGGATTGCCATGCTGGGGAATAGATTATATATAATATACAGTAACTTCTCACTTAAAGTCATCCTGGTTAACTTTGTTTCATTGTTACACTGCTGATCAATTAGGGAACATGCTCGTTTAAAGTTGTGCAATGCTCCCTTCTAACATCGTTTGGCAGCTGCCTGCTTTGTCCACTGCTTGCAGGAAGAGCAGCCCATTGCAGCTAGCTGGTGGGGGCTTGTAACCAGGGTGTACCGGCAGCCCCCATATCAACTCCCCACTCCCCTAAGTTCCCTGTGCTGCAGCCGTCCAGCAGGCTATCAAGGCAATTCAGCTGTCCCTCCCCACACTACCATGTGCTGCTCCTGCCCTCTGCTTGAAGCTGCTCCCAGAAACTCCTGCTTGCTGTGCAATAGGGGAAGTGGGGGTGCTAATGTCAGGGTGTCCCCCTCTCCCCTGCTCCTGCACCTCGCTTGTAGCACTTTCCATATAGAGCAGGGAGGGATACAGACTGAGAGAGACAGAGAGAGCTTGGGCAGCAGCTGCTGCCTCAACTTCCTGATCCACTTAAAAAGACAATGTACTTAAGAGTGGGTCATCTTACTTAAAGGGGCAGTGTGCATCTCTCTCTTGCTCCCGCACACAAGGTGTGTGTCTCTCCATCTGCTATGCTGTCGCCCCTCCCTTGCATTTGTGCTGTCTTGTGTGAGAGTGCTAATTCATCATTTAGCAGTAAGGCATTCCCTGGGAAATCTCTCTCCCTCTTCCACCCTCTGGGCCTGTCTGGTGGCATGTTGGCACATACTGACTTCAGAAACTTAGTCCAGAGCTGAAATGCCAGGCTGACAGATGTTGCTGTATTTAGTCTCAGGTAAAGGAATCTACCACTTAACATAACACCCCTACCTGTCCTGGAGAATCAGCAATTTAGAGTTGAGTATTTGTTGCTTGGCAGTAAAGACTAAACAAATGATTGGATTAGTTTATGATCTCTTCTAACAAAAGCAGGATTGCACCAAGAGAGACTAAGGGTCAGATTTTTAAAGGTATTTCAATGGGAGTTAGGTCCCTCATTGCATTTAAAAATCCCACTATCTCATCTTGAGAGGCCTAAATACCTTTAAAATTCTGGCTCTAAGTGCTCATTGACTATGATGGGTGTTGAAGTCACTCAGCCTCCCTGCAGGATCAGGTTCTAAGAGAGAGGCAAGGCTCTTTTCTAAATTGTGTTTCTAGTAATAAAGATGAAAAGACAAATCAGTTCTGTAGCCTAAAAGAAGGTTTCAAAACAGAAGCTCTACAAACACTATCATTTCCAGTAGATCTGAAGGAATGCATCCAACTGTCATTGCAGACAAACTTTCCTAGCTACCCACATTAAATAACAAAAAGCTATTGGAACAGAATGTGAGTTGGTAAATAAGATTAACTAATTTTCTCTCTTCCTTTCTATCCCCACGGCCTCATGTGTAAGGGAGTTAGCAACTTTCCCCAGAGAGGACAGGTTTCAGAAGCCTGTCAGTGCCAAATTCTCTTGCAGACTTAGCACTGTGCAAACGAGCGCTTATGCTGACATAGGTGGTAGTGTAGAAACTGGGATTAAATCAATTTGAGTGTCCACACAGGAGTTTTCACCAGTGTAAGTACATCAATTTAAAAACCAAATTTAGTTAAACTGATGCAACTGTGTGTGTAGACAAGGCCTGCAAATAATAGGGCTGTTTGATTTTTGCAAACATTCATTGAAAGGGTCAAGATATGGAGGCCTAAAATGTAACTTCCTCTTTTCCTTTTATACAGTATACTATTTTTCAAATAGGTAAAGTGTGGAACAGAAATCCTAACTTGCCCAAGTAAAACAAGACTGTGAAAGAGGTGAGAATAGAATCCAGGTGTCCCCTGCTCTGAGCACTAGACCACACTCTCTAGAGCAGTGGTTCTCAAACTAGGGCCACCACTTGTTCAAGGAAAGCCCCTGGTGGGCCGGGCCGGTTTGTTTACCTTCCACGTCTGCAGGTTCGGCCTATCGCAGCTCCCACTGGCTTTCCCTGAACAAGTGGCGGCCCTAGTTAGAGAACCATTGCTCTAGAGCACTCCAAATCAGCAAGGAATTTGTAGAGTGAGATCACTTTCATAGGCTAGGTCTACACTACGGGGGGAGTTGACCTAAGAGACGCAACTTCAGCTAGGCGAATAGCGTAGCTGAAGTTGGCGTATCTTAGTTCAATTTACCTGGCTGTGAGGACAGCGGCAAGTTGACCGCTGCCACTCCTCCGCTTCTGCCTCTCGCACGTGGTGGAGTTCTGGAGACGATGGCAGAGCGACCGGGGGATCAGTTTTATCGTGTCTACACTAGACGCGATAAATCTATCCCCAATAGATCGATTACTCCCAGCTGATCTGGCAGGTAGTGTAGACATACTCATAGATTCCAAGGCCAGAGAAGACCATTGTGATCATCTGGTCTGACCTCCTATATAACACAACCCATGGAACTTCCTCAAAATAATTCTTAGAGCAGATCTTCTTTTAGAAAAGATTGTTTTAATGTAAAAATTGTCATTGTTGGAGAGTTCACCACGATGCTTGCTAAGTTGCTCCAATGGTTAATTACTCTCACTGTTAAAAAAAATTTACACCTCATTTCCAGTCTGAATTTATCTATCTTCATCTTCCAGCCATTGTATTGTTTTATACTTTACTCTGCTAGATTGCTAGAGCCCATTATTAAATATTTGTTCCCCATGTAGATACTTATAGACTGTGATCACATCACACCATAATCTTCTCTTTAAGTTAAATAGAGTGAACTCCTATATCACTACAAAGCATGTTTCCTAATCCTTTAATCATTCTTATAATTCTTTTCTGAACACTTTCCACCAGTTCATCAATATCCTTCTTGAATTGTAGACACCAGAACTGGACACAGTATTCCAGCAGCAGTCACACCATTGCCAAATACAATTTACAGAAGTAACATAACTTCTCTACTCTTACTTAAGATTCCCCATGTTCAGCTGATTATCTACCATAACCCCCAAATCTGTTTCAGAGTCACAGCTTCCCAGGATACAGTCCCCTGCTTTGTAAATATGGTCTACATTATTTGATAGATGTATACATTTAGCCATATTAAAACCCATTGTTTGCTTGAGTCCAGCTTACCAAGCAATCCACGTTGCTCTGAATCAGTCATCCATCCTCTTCATGATTTACCCCTATCCCAGTTTGTGTCTCATCTGCAAATTTTATCACTAATGATTGTATGTTGTCTTCCAAGCCATTAATAAAAATGTTAAATAGCACACAGGGCCAAGAACCGATCCCTGTGGAACCCCACTAGAAACACCTGTTCAATAATGAACTTTGGATTTCAGTGTCCTTTCTAGAGAGGTGTACTTTGTACATTGGAAACCTAGCAAGAGCACCTGAGGATGTTTCCAATAATTGTCTGCGTTGTGGTGTCTCTGAATTTTCAGAGATTTCTTTTCCTCTAGCAGCTCCTGTTCAAGTCACAGATCTTCTTATACTTAATCCTGCTCCTAAGTCCTATCCATTACTCTTGCCAAACTGATTTCCATTTTCTTCTAAAGGACAAAAGTGGTCTCATAAATGAAATAGTGCCAATATTACTCCATCTCCTAACTAAAAGAAACAGAGATAAAGAACCCCGTGAACTTAAAACAGCCTTGGAAATTCTCCTGTACACATACCTGATTTTAATATCCATGTATAATAGTATCCTGAGTGAGCATGGGTTTTGTTGAACCAGCTGCCTACTACCTGTCCACATAATTATAATTAAGGTAAATTATCCCTCATCTTCCATATGAAAGGCTAAATCTTTGTTTTCTACCAGCCCACTGAACTATTGCAGTATGTTTAGTTATTTATTACTTTTAAAGCAGACCTGCTTACTCAAGCAAAGGCAAAATCCAGACTAGCAATTCTAGAATCACAAATAGTTTCACCTGATCTCTGGTCATGAGAATTTGTTTCTAATTAGGATAGTTTGCACTGAGATTCTGACATGCATCTAGTTTCAGAATTAGACACATAAGCTATTTCTACTAATCTTCAATATATTGTCACTTATTTTATAGCATGTTGTATACTCTGGAGCTCACCTTAATATAGCTCAAGGGGATAAGAGCAATGTATTTGATCCAACAATAGCTTACCAGCTTCCCGTTACCTCCAAATTAACAATGAGTCTTTATTAAACCAATGATGAAATCCTTGCTTTAGTACCTCTCCTTTAAAAACAAACAAGGAAATCTGTTATATAATGTTTTGAAAGAACAAACCAAACCAGATTGTCAATTCTCAAGTGACAGTGGCAATCTTTAAAGAATGATCCAACACTAGCTCAGAGAACAGCTTTTGAGCCAGGCTGTATTGGGGTGGAGAATACAATGCATTCTGCTTTATTGTGCAAAAAGTTGGTATTTATCTCGCAGCAGTTGGATGGTTACTGGGTAACTTCTCCATCTGATGGATGATTTTCTTGCCTCTTACAGAAGTGAGTTTTCTATCTTTGCTGAAGTTGTGTGTTCTCCATAGGTGGAACTATCAGTCTACAATCTATGCATACATACCACTATTTGGGAGAATGTTTGGGGGTTTTTAGTCAGCGCAATTACTTGAGTCTAACAGCAAAAGGCTCAAACTTTACTTCCTTAAGAGAGAAGATAACTACGATCTCTTACAGAAAGAGTGGATTAAGAAGTGTAGGTCACACTGCATTTCTCCAAGGGTTGGTCTTGAGCCTGACCATAAGAGACACAGGGTATAGTTCATTCTCCATGCCCATTCACTCTTTGGCCTCTGTACTGTGATGTCCCAGCAACATGTGTAGCTCACTGGTGAATGGGTTTTATGGATCCTCTGCTGATCTGCTGGGGACATGAGCTGTTGTAGCATCATAGCTCTTTAGTTCAAGTTGAGGTGGATCATGCTCTTAGCTCTAGAGGTCCCCCAATCCCTGTTGTAGCAGGGTTCAATCCCTGTTGTAGCAGTCGTCACATGCACATTGCAAACACTAGTGTGTGAACTTTTATCAAGCGTGATTAGGAAGGGGACCACAAACAGTTCATTACACATAAGCCACCAAAGAGACACTGGGTAACATCTTCTGATCTCTGCTTACATTACCTTATGAACCAGAGTGAATGTAAATAAGTCTAGCTTTCAGGCACCATGGATATAAGCAGTTTATTTCTGTTAGGTACAGAAGAGAGTCTCTCACATTGTACAATTTACTGGCTGTACGGCAGTGCTACTTGTTACCATGGTGAATCTGTCAGAGGGAATGGCACTGAGGCTGGTCTTCGCAGGTTCTGTGACATGTTGTAGGCCTCCTCCTCAAGTCCCCCACTCCCTATAGGCTGTCACTAAGGCTGTCTGGCCTTGCCTGCTAGTGGTTCTGGTGCAAGTGTTTCTCTTCACATAGCAATTTTAAGCACAATATTAAAAAGTGCCAGTAAAAAGAAGGGCAGAGAGAGAGAGGTTTGTGTGTCATCCCCCACACACCCTTTTTAAAAAACCTTAATGATATATGGAAGAAGCAGGAATGGGTTATTTTACTCTCCATGTATCTTCCCTAAAAATATCCTAATTGTCACGTCTTGTATTTTGCCTGCCTTACCCCCCGCCCCCAGAGGATTTATTGGGCAACACAAAAGAGTGCTCAACCCTAGTTGAAGGAGGGCAGGGGACGGTACTGAGTCGTTAAAGAGAACTCATCTATGTGTTTTAATTATGCAGTTGCTAAACCAAGGAGTCGTAATTAGACTCAATAAAAATAACCACACCACTGTACCAGGTTCACAGCCCTGGAAGGACATCCAATACACTCCTAGTTCTCCAGTTCTCCACAGCATAGTTTCAGTTGCACCCTAGACAAGACCTCGATTAAACAGGTTTCTGAGACCTCCTTTATACATGAGAAGGAAGCTCAAATGACACAAGCCCTCCTTCCCCCCCTTTTCCCTTCCCCTTTAATCTTATCGCTTCCTTGTGTCCAGGGATCACCACAATCATGGCTTCCTCTGGTGCTATTTCCAATTTGAATAGTGTCTTCACTAGAGTGGCTGAATAATTGATTTTTTTTTAATTTGGCCAGAAAACAAAAAAAATTAAAAAACAAAAAACAAATACTTGCTTTGGTTCCCCAAATGCTCTGAATTTGTCAGCAAATCAGAAAAGTCTGTTCTGGGTTGTATGAAAAGTTTCATTCCAGTCATTTGTAAAGAGCCAGGTATGTGTCAGAGCAGTTACCTGGGCTGTGGGAGATCCAGGTTTAACACCTGGCTCTGGAGCAGGGACTTGAACTCAGCTCTCCCTGCTCCTAAGCGAGCATTCTGGCACTAGGCTATTCTGCAGCAGATTGCTCTTGGTCTTTCTAGTTGAAGCTGTTCTGCTTGGTATAAATATTTAACTATTCATTGTGCCACAGAGAGAATGACTCTAGCCTGGTGATCAAGGCACTCACCTAAGAGGTAGGAGATGTGGATCTCAGTCTTCAGCCTGAGTTGAATCTCCATCTCCTACCTCAGGCCAGAGAGTCATTCTCTCTTTGGACCAGATTAATTATTTATTCAAAGGGTCACTGCTTCACAACAGGACAGAGTGAAAGCAACTCACCCCAGAAGAGCTTTTTGCCTGGTGGTTAAGATACTCTATTGAGAAATGGGGGAAGATGAAGGTCAAGGGCTCCAAAATGGGGATTCACAGCTGGGTCTCCCACATCCCAGGCAAGAGCCCTGACCAGTAGGCTGAAGTTTATCAGGCTACACAGGCTTGCTTTCCTGAAGCTAGCCCTGAAAAACATTTCCCCAGCCAAAAGGAATAGGGTCAAATTCATAAATAGTTTTGGGTCACCCAAAACTGCATTTTTCAGCAAATAAACAATTCCTGCAACATATTTTGCCAAGCTCTAACCTTCCTCCTTTTGTCTCTGGAAGACTTCCTTCTGCGGTGCAGGGGTATGACTGTTGATTCTGCTTGGGGCAGCCCCGGGCTCTGGGATACCCTGCAGGAAGTGGTTGCTGTTCCTGAAGCTACCTCTCCCACTGCCTCCAGGTGGTGCTACTAACCCATTGTCTTTTCCCATTCCTCTTCTGGCTGTCTCTAAACACTACACTGAATCAGAAAGGAAGGTCTTCCATTCATGGAGGCCTCAGCAAGGCAACAAGAGCATGAGCAGCAATAGCTCCTATGTCCAGTTTTACAATCTTCCACCTGGGCATAGAGAAAACTGGTGTGTAACCCGAGGGAGGGGAGAATCATAGAATACCAGGGTTGGAAGGGACCTCAAGAGGTCATCTAGCCCAACCCCCTGATCAAAGTAGGACCAATCCCCAGACAGATTTTTGCCCCAGATCTCTAAATGGCCCCTTCAAGGATTGGGCTCACAATTCTGGGTTTAGGAGGCCAATAGTCAAACCACTGAGCTATCCCTCCGCCCAACAGAAGAACAGCACAAAACTCCCAATCTCATCCTAGAGGTCAGGGGAGGGCAACTGTGACAGGCAGGGCCAGCCCATATTTTGGCACCTGAGGCAGGGAGCTCAAATGAGGCCGCCATGCCCCCTTGCTTGGGCCAAAACTTTGAAAGGTCTCAGTTCTGCTTTCTTCCTGTTCTACTCCTCTCATGGTACTGCTCTACTACCTACTCCAATAAAGGAGAACTAACACCTTAAAATGCCTTGTTCAAAAATTTTAAGCAACACTTAACTTTCAAACGCCTGAACAGCAAATGTAACTTTTCTTGCCTGCATAGTAAACACTGGCGTTTTTATCTGTTTGAATAATCAAAGTGGTGCTTTCCGTGCCTTCTTCGCTGCAAAGATTTGAACTGCTTCCTGGAGGTCCACAGTCTGGGCCAGCTCATGCTCTATTGAGATGGTTGCAAGGCTGACCAGCCTCTCCTGTGTCATTGTGGAGCGTAGATGTGTTTTTATTAACTTCAGCTTGGAGAAGCTGCATTCTCCACTGGCAACTGTTACAGGAAGTGTTAGAAGTATGCGCAGAGCAACAAAAGCATTTGGAAAGAGGGTGGCCATCTTATTTGTGCACATATATTCCAGAACAGCCTTTCAAGTTGATCCTGCTGAAATGTATCTTGAAAGGGCTTTCAGTTCATCACCTAAATCACTCGCATCAATATCCCACATGTCATCATGCGTCAACACAGTCTCTAGTGCCCTGCATTGCTGGTGTAGGTCTTCTTCGGGTATAGTGAGGAGTTTTGGAATATAATACAACATCCCAAATATACTGCTGTGTTCCTTGAGCTGCATGAAACATTCTTGAACTGACTGTATTGCACAATCTAGCACCTGGTTAAAGAATTCAACTTTGAATTGTTGTTTGGGGTCTCTTCTGGGATTATCCGGTGCCTCGTAATCAAAATGTCTTCTTCTTCGGTGACTCTTGTATTCTTGAATGGGTGGGAAAATAGCTTCAGTGTGAAGTTCCTTTGCCAACTTCTGTGCACTCTTCAGAACGTTTTGAAATCCCTCATCTGACTGTTAAAACTGTACGTATGACTTTGGTTTGTCCAGTTGTTCCACCGCTGCAGATGTATCAAGGTCAACACCTTGGAGTCTCTTGCTTACAACGTTTCAAACAGTATGTCATGGCACAACACTAAGCCACACAGAAATTTGAAGTTATGTATGTTTCTGATGTTTCCATTTTCCTCTGCCACTGTTCAGCCACGAACAGTTCCTGTCAGAGCATTATCCTCCATAATGGCAACTAGGACATCATCTATCTTCCTGATTTGGTGTTTGATAGGCTTTATCGCCTCCACTCGACTTTCCCATCGTGTGGCACTCAGTGGTTTCAGTGTCAGAGAGGATGTTCCCAGATGTTGCTTCAAAATTTGCCATTGAAGAGTAGCCGCAGAGAAAAATACATAGATACTTTGAATTACATTAAAAAATTCAGCAGCCTCACTAGAAGCTGATGCTGCATCACTGACCACCAAGTTCAATGGATGAGAACTGCATGGGACAAAAAAAAGCTTGAGGGTTTAACTCTCGGATCCGTGTCTGCACTCCTCTGTTCTTTCCTCTCGTGTTGGCGCCATTATGGTAGCCCTGACCTCTCATGTCAACTATCACAATTCCCCTATCTTCCAGCTTTTTAAGAAGCACATTTGTCATTACCAGCTCCTGTGGTATCATCAATGTCAATACATTCTAGAAAATGTTCTCTGACAGTCACCATTGCAGGGACATTTTCACTAGGTTCTGTTGTTGTTACAGAATGCACCATTAAAGTCATTTATTCCATATGGTTGATGTCAGGTGTGCAGTCCAGAATAACAGAGTAATATCCTGTTATGTCTCTTGTGCCCTCCTTCCTCCAGCACAGCACTCCACCATCTCTGTGCATCTAGAGAAGAGAGAATACATATGCACCAGCAGCAGACACAATTTTCTACACTCTGGGTCCTAGTGGCACCACCCCACGGTCTGGCACCTGAGGCGTCCGCCTCAGTTTGCCTCATGGTAAGGCCAGCCCTGACGACAGGGCTGCTGGGTGTGATTGTAACATGGGAATGAAGGAAGGAGAGGTGAGCCTGGGGTTGATAACCTAAGACAGGGATATGCAAGCAGGGTTGAGGATATGAAGGAGGCATCTGGGAATAAAGATAGCGTGGGCTAGGAGGGACAGTTTGAGCAACTCAGAGCAGCTGCAGTTGCTCTGGGCAGGGGCTTTTTGGCATAAAGCCTAAGACAGCTCCATGCAGAAAAGACAGCTGGCTGTCTAGTGCAGGCTGGTGATGAGTGCATGTTTTGCCATCGGTAGGGATGGGAGACTCTCTTGGCAGCCATAAGGGGCTAGGAAAAGGCTAGCATGGTAGAGAGATGGACCTGTGCAAGAAGAGGGGATTGGCTTCGTTGGGGGAAGAGAGATAGGGAAAGATGTGGCTCAAAGTATATTCATCCTCAGTATGCTTTATGAGACTGGGCCACGTTGTCCAACGCGTTAGGTCATGCATTAAACTACATCTAACATATATTAAAATCATTCTAATAACTTGGATCTTTCCTTTGCCAACCACTTACACCACAGCTAACCATAAACATCTTTGGAGGCTTGGTATGCTCAACATCTAGTGGCATTTCAGGATAATTCTGCATTCCATCTCTTCACTGCAGCTCTAACATGCTTCCTTACTTTAACATAGTGGTCTCTGCTGTGGACTTGAGCTATATCTTGACATGCGGTTCTACTGGTGCTTTATGTCCTGTGCAATTAATGCCTTTCTAGACCTTGCCTGAGACTAATACTTCCCTCAAACTCTCCCAGAATGTTGTACGGGTCAAAGGAGCCAGGCTAGCTAGCATGGGGGTGGCAGGGTTAAGTATGGTCTGCTGTCTGATTGGGCTTCCCAGACTGCAAACAGAAGTCTAAAGCTCTCCTGTACAGGACTACCAAAGAGCCATATGCTCTGATAGTGGTGTCCTGAGCACTGCAGCAGGGAAGCCAAAGCAGAGCACTCTTCACTGTGGGCTGTACAACCCCACCTGGAGCACTGGGTTAATCAGCATTATCAACTCAGATACAGCTGTGCTTTTCTGAATCAAGATTCTTGAATTGCTCCAGAGTCACCACTAATGTAAGGGCAAACAGACCAGCTTGAAGATCCTGAATTAGTTTAAACAAAGCCCACAACAACAAATTTAATGAACTGATAGCTAAGGTTCCTCAAGTACCTTTCTCATCTATGCAAACTCAGGGAAGTCACCAGTTAGGCCAGTGTTCATATGCACACCAGCCCCAGCCTACATGCCAGAATGGCCAAACATCAGGATGCCCAATGCACACTCAATTTCCAAATTTCTATACCAAACTCACTGGAAATTCCCTCATCAGATCCATCTACAATGCACGTATCCAGTTCCTGGCACTGAAATGCAGAATTCTGATGTCAGGAGGGTTAAGATGTTCCCTGTAGGCACGTGTCATTGTAAAGCCCAGAGTTTTGTACAGAAGATAGCATATGATCTGAGTTTGGTTTTCTAGTCCTGCGCAATTTGTAAAGGATTAGAGGATCTGGCCCAAATCTAAGTATCTGAAGAGTGCAACTGCTTTGTGCTGGCATCATCTGCACCTGAAACTGGTTTACTTGGCTTAGAGTGGATGATCGCGATTCTCAGGGTAAAGGTGAGTAGAGCTGATGCAGGGGCTCCCCATCCCTGCTACCAGCATAGCAGGGAAACAGGAGGCTTGGCTGGGATTGCTCTGAGCCATGACAATCCTTCGCTATGTTAGTGCTGATTAACTAAAAGCAAGGGAAGTGTTGTGGGATACGGTGGCAGTAAGCCATGGTATGAAAGGATTAATGGAAAGGATTGCAGCTCTCCCAGAACAAACTCAAATACCAGCCCCCTGTAGCCATTAATCAGGGCATCAATTAGAGCAGGCTTCCCACTCCTTTAAGACAGTTGCAGCCTGCACAGAACAGCTGGCAGACCAGGACGGTACAAACTCCTGTTCTGAGTAGTTTGGTCATAGCTAAGGATCTGGACCTTTTTTGTACACAGCATCTGTGCTGTTGAAGCCAATATTTCTATCACTTCCTGATATAACACACCACAGGATTCTGCATTATACAAGTGCAAACACTGATGCTTATAAGTAGCGTTACTAGCATGTTTGGGTCCACGGCTGTACAACACAGCAATATTTTAAAAGCCAACTCTTTAAAACACTTGCAAACATGGACAGGAACAAACTGGATGCCCTAATAATTCTGTTCCCATTTCTAATGCTTTCCACAGCTTGATGGAGGATAAATTAAGAAATGCAGCAGAAATGTTAGTTAACGTTTGTCTTTTGAGATTCAGGGCATGTTCTTATAGTGCATGTTAGCAAATTCATTAACATGTCCACAACTGGCAACTAGGCTTCCATTCGTAACGAAATGGCGTATATATGAAAGGGATAGAGGGAGAAGCTTGCTGTGCTCGAACATGCAACACCATTGCTTGCAATGCAGTTTTCCTGTTGGACCATGGCCTGGACAGATTCTATACAGCAGCCACCAGATGGCAGTACAGTACAAAGTGGACCCAGTGCAGTTAGAGATGTCAAGCTGCATACAAGATCCTTGGAAAACTACTGAGAAAATTCATGTGATGCTGAGAACAAGTTTAAATTATCAGTTTATTTAGTTTCATGTTAACAGATTTTATAGTTGATCTCCCTTTGCCCCCTCCAAATCTTGTCTTGTAGTGGATTTAAATTTCAATCCATTTTGCCTTATCAGGGTTTCCTTCAGCCTTGCACACTTAATCCTAAATAACTTCCTAGTACTTGGGAAAGATATTAACTTGGAAGGATTTTAGCGTAAAGCTTTCTGTGAATGGGCCATATGGCCAATTAGCATGCCTGTGACTGAATGAGTCAAGGGTCACATGACAGTCGATAAATGACGCCACAGGTGCAGGGGAGAATCGTTTACTACATTTTTGAGCCTCAGGTAACTCATCTTTGTGCCCGAGTGCAGTCATTTTGTCTCCATTTTGCCATATAATCGACTCTCCTGAGCTGGTTCTGGACTTGCAGTGACTGGGGACCTACCCCAGCTCCTGACTGCCGTGCCCAGGATGAACGGGCTTTGCCTAGTCACTGCTCTGGCAGCTTCCAGTTCTACCCTAGCCTTGACACAGCTCACTGCCAGCAACCACACAGAGGCTAAGCACACCTCTCCTGCTTTGGCTCAGATTTTGCCTGAGTTCAGTCAGCCTTTGAGAGCATTACTTCAATGGTAACTTCACCTATGGTGGCCAGCGTGAAAAGAGGCTGGTAAAAGCATGGCCTGGATGGAGTACTTCATGGAGGGGGGGGGGAATAAGGGAACAGACCCTGAGTGGGTGTTCATGTGCTGGGATGACTAAAAGGAGACTCCTAGGCCTCTTCAGCTCAGCAGAGACCTACAATGGCAGTTCGTGCAGGATTTGGGATAGGTAAGAGGTTTGGTAGCTGTGGCTCCGAGGGCAGAGATTGAGTTGTTTGGCTCAGAGAACCATTCCATGTTTGCTGCCTGCACTTGGGTAAAACATGTCTTGGGTGGTGCAGTGAATTCAGCGCACCTGTTGCATATGGGAGGTTGCTCCTCCTTCTTGTACTTAGCCCAATCAAAAGGGATTGCATTTCAAAAGCATTCTCTTTCCTTGGTAAGTGGATATATTGGAGGAGAAGCTAGAGGAGAATGACTCTCACCTTGACAATACTGAGCTTGTTGAAATACTTCATAGACCTCAGCACCTGAAGGAACGCAGCACAGGACTGTATACCTTCTTCTTAGTTTTCCGGTGAGGTA
Source organism: Gopherus flavomarginatus (assembly GCF_025201925.1). Classification (NCBI taxonomy): domain Eukaryota; kingdom Metazoa; phylum Chordata; order Testudines; family Testudinidae; genus Gopherus; species Gopherus flavomarginatus. The sequence continues at coordinate 29,022,709 of NC_066622.1, forward strand.
TAGGCACATTGACCTTTTGGCTGATGCAGAGTTTCATAGATGCTATTATGTTTTAGCTTTGTAGTTTGTAATGCCATCACTGTTTGGGATCTCACGGTCTTCTCAGGAGTCAGGGAACCATGACCCTGCCCATACTTAGCTTCTTTGCCCCAAGACTGATGGTAGAAAGAACGTTGGTCCTCCAGCCACATTTGGCGGCTTCCCAGCTGGAAGTAATAGGAAATGTCTGTATTTCTGGCTTTAAACTCCTTCTGTTCCACATTGCTTTCATAGTAGCATGCATTTTGGGGAAGAGATGGTCATAGACTCAAGAGTATCCTATACAACGAGGTATTAAAAGCTAGGATGCTGCTTTGCTTATTTCTTGTCATATGTCCTGCTGCTTTGTCTTGGGTCTCACCTCTTACTCCGTTATTCTTTTCATTCCACCACTTAATCTTTTTTGCCACTGACTTTTCCCTCCTCTCAGCCACTGCAGGGGAGTCTGGTGTCTGGTCACAGTGTGATCTACTGGTCAAGAAAGATGGTCTCCCTATGGATTTTCCCCTGGATCCTGGTAGCTCTGCTGGAGGCACTGACTGCTGTCTTCTCCACTGCTCCTGATGTTATCACTTTGCATGTGGGAGAGAGATATCAGACAGATGGCCCCCCAAAACAAACAAACAAACAAACAACACTGAGATGGGGATGAAGCAAAAATAGACTCGGATAGATAGATGTTCCTGTGGACTGCATTGTTTTAGGAGACCCAGATGCAGCATAGACATCAGTGGGAGATGTGCACATGGATTTGTGGGCAAAATTTGGCCCCAGATATTTTTCAAAGAAGACAGATGAATATACAGGAAGGCAATATTATAAAGTTAGTGGCTTGAACTGGCTCTGCCTTTCCCTTTGTGATACAGTTGTAACGGTTCAGTTATCACAAAGATTTAGAGAAATTGGCTTAATCATTAATTTATAAGACTTGTATGTTTTGTTCATACTAGTCTGAAAAATAATTTGAGGTGGTTTCTTAAAGGTCAGTAAATCAAAGTACCAGCAATTTCTAGGTGAGGTATTTCTGAGACCTGTAGTCAAAAGCCTTGTGTTATGTTTTCTGAAACGTCAGCACGTAGTGTTCGAAGTATAAGTACAGTAATTTGTCCTGGTGGCAAACATCTTAGCGTTAGGGTCACATATCAACAGGAGTTATGCTTTACGCATGTGAAAGGAGGGTAGCAAAAAGTTGTATTCTGCTGTTTAATCAACAATAGAGGGTACATGTCTGTCCAGGAATGATTCATTTCTTACTAAGAATAAAAAGAAAGCACTTGGAAATACTGTTTTGTTTCACATTCTAGTTTGGATGTAGAAACAAGAAAAAATAAAATTCTGCAACTGAAGTCAAGTGCTAGGGCATTTATTAAACCTAATTCTCACATCACTGATTCCTGTCTAGAGGATAGAGCCATGTGACTAGAAAAAACAAGATCTGAGCTACCATACTGATGAGTCTGAGAACCTAGATACAGAGAAAAGAGAGAATCCTGTCTTAACATCTCAGACTTATTAAGTAATAGTCAAAGAGCTGCATGAAGTAGTGAATAAAGTTCACTATATGGTTTGTCTGAGGCTAGTAATTCAATAGCCTCAGGTTTAAAAAGAAATGGCTTTTGGCCAATTAGTCAGTAATATGCCCTAGCTCAGTGGCTGTCAACCAGGAGTATGTGTACCCCTGCGGGTAGGCAGAGGTCTTCAGCAGCTACATCAACTCATCTAGGTATTTGCTTAGTTTTACATCAGACTACATAAAAAGCATAGGCTACAGTACAAACTGCAATTTCATACAGACCATGAGGTCTTTATACTGCTCTATATACTATACCCTGAAATGTAAGTACTATATTTATATTCCAATTGATTTTTTTATAATTATATGGTAAAAATGAGGAAGTAAGCAATTTTTAAGCAATAGTATGCTGTGACACTTTTGTGTGTGATTTTTGTAAACAAGTTGTTTTTAAGTGAGGTGAAACTTGAGGGTACGTACACAAGACAAAGCAGATTCCTGAAAGGGGTACAATTGTCAGGAAAGGTTGAAAGCCACTCTCCTAGGTCACTCAGGAAGTTTTGGGCTTGATGCAGAAATTACTGAGTGAAAAATCTATGTCTTTGGTTATGCAGGAGATCAGACTAGATTATCATAATGGTCTATACTAGCCCTAAAATCTGTGAATCTATGAGGATTGAAACACAGTCTGATCTAGCGGGGATGAGTGATATTTTCAGATGATACAAATAGGCTGAGTTTTGATAATACAGCCTTATTCACCTGCCATCCTGGAAACAAGTCCTGGGAGAGTTCTTCTGCGCGTAAAGAAGAAACAAACAACTGCAACATTCCAGCTTGAGAACTCAGAGTGCTGTAAGTGTTCGCTAGGTTCTCATAAGCAACACTACTGTAGGTGGTGCCTAATTAGGCTCAGGACAGAACTAGAAAGCTGACTCCAGCTGTGAAGGGTTTAGGACCTTCCCTAAGTTACAAATGCCCTTTTGGGGGGCTACAGTAGGAAGTTTGGTGATAAAGAAGAGTTTTCAGTTTAGGGAGACTTTGATAACTCAGTGGGGAGGACAGATAACTGAGCTTGTTTGAACCTTTTGCAAATGACTTGGGAATTCTGTTGTTTGTGAACTTTTTAGTAGCCCTGGGAAGAGTTAGAGGAGAACCTACTTTTAAACTAGATGTGTCTGTAGTTTGGCTGTTTTAGTAATGGATCCCATGAATGTGTGCTGACCATTCCTGCTTGTGTGTGTGTATGTATTTATGCTCACAGTAAAGAAGCTTGCATGGAAAGGTATGGGTCTCAGACTAGTTTGTGGGGCTACCTAGTACTTCATATTGACACTTCCGTATATTGATTTGTTTAGATTCAGAATAACACAGGAAAAAAAGACACCAAAGCACCTTTACAAAAACTTAAAAATGCAAACAAATTATATTACACTCACCCCAGCAATAACCAGAACAGCAAAAATCAATCTTGACAGTTCTTCCTTCCCCATCTAGAAGATAAACCCCATTGTATTTTGCCCTCCTGAAGAACCTGAGTAAAATAGGTCTTGTAGCATGCCTTGAAAGTCATCAAAAGATGGTTATTTCAGTGCCAGGTGGGAATGAATTCTCAAGCTGAAGGCCTTTTGTGGCAATTGTGTTGGCAGTAGCTCCCTTTCTTTTATACTCCAGATTTCAGCTCAAGCACTTCCACTGGTCATAATTACAGTAGGTGACAGACAGTCAAGAAGAGAGGTTTGTAGCCTTTGGGTAAAATTTTCCAGAGTGCCCAAGTCCCATTTTCAAAAGACTTGGGGACTTAAGAACCTCCCACTCATTGAAAGTGAATGGGACTTACACTCCTATGTGCTTGTCACTTTTAAAAATTAGATTTAGGCTTCAAAATCACTTAAGTGCTTCTGAAAATTTAACCCTAAATCTATTTGTTAAATATAAGACTTCTCAGTTCAGAATGTACATGTTAGTGTCAAAGGCTTCACTAAATCCAATGCTACTTGAAAGCATTATTTTTTGGGGGGAGGAGGGAAGGTGCTAAGTTTTAATTACACACTTGATCTTGCTAAGTAACATGCATCCTTTAAAATAAATTAAGACTATCTTTAATATTCTCTGTGTGTGTGTGCGCGCATGTATATATAATAAAATTATGCAAAACCTTGAATAAATGGAGTCCAATCCACAGACAAAGAATATAGCAACATTACTGCATTCCCTCTTCTACAGAGTTTACTTTTGGTAATCTGGTTATAACTAGTCCATATATATTATATGTACATTTGTTAAGAAAGGAAGAGGGTGCACTAATTTCTGTAGATATCAATGCACATTAAAACACTTACAAGCCTGAGCTAAAATCAAAGAGATTGAGGGGTTAACAGTGGATGGTCCCAGAACTAGTGAAGTTCATCTGTGCGAGATATTAGGAGGTCACTCTAGGGTGCATGACCCTCCATACTGACACCAGTCCTGCCACTTCCCCCCTCCTCTCCCTCCCACGAGAACTAAGCGTTGGGAGGGAAAAGGATGGGGACAAGATAAGTTGATCTGCCATTGCACGCATCCATCAGCTGTTGCCCTCCCCTTCCTGCCCCCCACCATGGGGTAGCGGCTCTAGGGCAATGCCACCCACTCCAACCTAGAATATAACCGCTGAAGAGTGGCTCTGTTGCCACTCTGTGGACTCTGACAAGGGGGGCATTCCTTGCTGTGCAGATCTCAGTTATGGGTACTGGGCTCTAGGAAGAGGACTTGGGCTATAATGTATACATACTTTTTTGAGTTATGTGTAACTGTCACATATGTTGCTTCTACAGAGATTGGATAACTAAACTGATGTGGTTAAGCACTGTAATATATTTCCTAGGGAGGTTGTGGAATCTCCATCACTGGAGATTTTTAAGAGCAGGTTAGGAATGGTCTAGGTTAGAGGTCGGCAACCTCTGGCACGCGGCTCGCTAGGGTAAGCACCCTGGCAGGCCAGGCTGGTTTGTTTACCTGCCACATGCGCAGGTTTAGCCGATCGCGGCTCCCACTGGCCGCAGTTTGCCGCTCCCAGCCAATGGGGGCTGCAGGAAGCGGCACAGGCCGAGGGATGTGCTGGCCGTGGCTTCCCGCAGCCTCCATTGGCCTGGAACAGTGAACCGCAGCCAGTGGGAGCCGCAATCGGCCAAACTTGCTGGCAGGGCAGGTAAACAAACCGGCCTGGCCCACTAGGGTGCTTACCTGGCGAGCCGTGTGCCAGAGGCTGCCGACCCCTGGTCTAGATAATACTTAGTCCTGCCATGAGTGCAGGGGACTGGACTAGATGAGCTCTCGAGGTCCCTTCCAGTCCTATGATTCTATGATATTACCTTAAAAAATTAAAAGCAAACTAATATGAAAAATCATATTAAGTTAATGTTCAAAGGCTCCTGACACAATAATAAGGTCCTGGATGTGAACTGCCTTAATATCACGGTTCAATTAACACTGGTTCAATTTACAGTGTCTAGTATATATTTTAAATTCAAATTCTTTGTGGAGTGAAGCTAAAATGTCATTCTCCAGATATTGGGCCTGCTCTACTATGTTACATGAACTTTACACAAGAATAACTGTGGAGGGAAAACTGATGTAATGAGTGGAGAATCAGGCCTTCTTTCTTTTTTTAATCACTGTGTCTTAGTGTGTGTTTCTGTCTCTCCATTGTCTTGTTCCAGCTTTGTCTTTTCTTTGTGTTTATTGGCTGTTTTGATAACTGTAGGTAGCTGATGTGCCATAAACCTGCTTTTGCTTGAGTTGTTATGAGCCTATATAAAGCCACTTACGATACATTAGTTTTATTTCACTTTTCTTTGTGAATCCAAATAAAACTACCAGGCTTAGTGTTGGCAGTTATATTTTTCTTGGTGTCATGATCACTGAGTTAATTTCTTTGTGACTGAGAAATAAAGCACAGTTTCTTTTCCTGCAGTTGAAAGAGCTCAATCCAAAATACATCAAACTAAATTGCATAAATGGTCAAAAGACATGTTACATTAATCTGAGTTTATCTTCAAATGAGAAGTGTTTAAAAAAAATTGCTCTGATCTAATCCTGAGAATTATAAATAAGAAAGCAGTGCACAAAGGAACTTTGTATATTCAGTAGAGTGTCCTATGATGGCAAAAGCACATGCGAGTCACCCTGAGTATTATATCATCCAGAAAAGAATAAAACATGCATCTCTTATATGAAAGGCGTGTCGGGCAAAACTGTGTATCTGCAAATCTTAGCTTTTTGGTCTCTAATGTCTCATAAAATGTATAAGAGGTTATTTTTCCTCTTAGATTTATCTTTCCTGGACATTCAGTGGCAATCTTTACTTAACTGCAAAGTGTAACCCTGGGGAGAACTAAATCATATGGAAAATTCTCTTTTGCTGAAAGATTTCTAATGAATTATGACAGGCAATTTTTTGGTGGGGAGAGACAGAAGAATGAATGAATAATTGTGTGAATTTTGGGAACTGCTTACATTGCATTTATTGACTGTTCTCTCTTACTCTTGTGTATGTGTGATAGTCATCTGGGGGCTTGGGAACTATAGGAAACATCTCATGATAAAGGACACGTTCCCTTTGTGCAGAGCAGTGCTCCAAAGTTCATAAGGTATGCGGTATTTTTGTACCAGGTACAAACTGTAATGTATATTTGAAAATAAACTTTAATTAAAACTGTCGCCCTCATTTGCTATGCAAACTGCATTTTGAGTGTGGGAACTCATCCCGTGAGACTGCAGGTCAGTTTCTATTCTAGTCAATATTACAACTTTAGTTGTGATGAGAGCAAGCCACACTGTGCTCGAGAATTGGAAAAAAATGATGACCCTCTGGATTTGTTCCTACTATGACTTCCTTTGTGAAAGACTGCAGGAAAATGGCTAATGGGTAGGAGATGCAGCCACAGCTGACAAGGAAGTATTCTCACTACAGTAAATTCATAGGCAATTCTGCAACCTGTGTATTGATAAAAGGTTGGGCTTTGCTTTCTTAATCATGCCTCACAAAGCACCATCATGGGTTTTGTCCACATACACCTCTACCCTGATATAACACGAATTCGGATATAATGCAGTAAAGCAGTGCTCTGGGGGGGCAAGGTTGTGCACTCCGGTGGATCAAAACAAGTTCGATATAACGCGGTTTCACCTATAATGTGGTAAGATTTTTTTGGCTCCCGAGGACAGCGTTATTTAGGGGTAGAGGTGTACTTTTAAAAATGTTAGACCCCTCTCAATTCAGAGAAGTGTCTGATTTTTCAGAAGAAATGTTGCATCCTCTCTGAACTCCTGGCAAGCCCCTTCCAGTTATAACCCTGGTTATGTGGATATTTGGCTTTATGTTGGTAGTGTCACCTGTCTTCTCAATCACTGTCAAATATTTGCAATTTCTTAATTTCCTTAACAGAGTAAAAAAAACCACACTTTATTTCCTTTCCTTCTCATTAGTGTTTATCTACTGCGAATGCTTCCTAAACCTACTTCAGTTATCTTGATTTGAAAATAGCCTATTTCTAGAGAGACACTTATTGGCATTTGGTTACAGTACCGGTTGGCCAGTAATAATGGCTACATCTGAATGTTTGTTTAGGCTTGACCTACACATAAGATGACCCAGCTATGTTGCTCGGGGTGTTAAAAATCCACACCCCTGAATGATGTAGTTAAGCTGACCTAAGTCCCCATGTAGACAGTGTTGGGTCAACAGAAGAATTCCTGTTGACCTAGCTGCTGCCTCTTGGAGGGGAATTACCTACGCTGATGGGAGAGGTCCTCCTGTTGGCATAGGCAGTATCTATACTTCAAATGCTGCAGCGGTATCACTGCAGCATGTAAAGTATAGACAAATTCTTAGATTGTAAACTGTCTCCATAGTTACTCTTTGATTAGACTAAATAAGAAAGTGTTACTTACTCCTTCTCATAACAGAAGAACTAGGGGTCACCAAATGAAATTAATAGGCAGCAGGTTTAAAACAAACAAAAGGAATTATTTTTTCACACAATGCTCTGTCAAACTGTGAAACTCTTTGCCAGAGGATGTTGCGAAGGCCAAAACACTAACAAGGTTAAAAAAAGAACTAGATAAGTTCATGGAGGATAGGTCCATCAATGGTTATTAGCTAGGATGGGCAGGGCTGGTGTCCGTAGCTTCTGTTTGCCAGAAGCTGGAAATAAGTGATAGGGAATGGATCACCTGATGATTACCTGTTTGTTCCCTCTGGGGCACCTGGCATTGGCCACTGTCAGAAGACAGGATACTGGGCTAGATGGACCTTAGGTCTGACCCAGTATGACTGTTCTTATGTCTAGATTGGACAGAGACACACTATGTGAATTGAAACTAACCAAGGCCCTAAGGCTGAGAGATCCCAGGATGAAAATCTGAGTATTTCCGGAGGTGACTGCCTGGCAGTGTAACTCCTTGCCACATGAAATTGGAATTTGCACAAGGTTTGGTGCACAAAGGAATCCTTGCCTGTTTGCACTTTTTGCATTAATGGTAATGCCACGTTGCACAGCTTTATTTCTCCAAACCAATGGAAGATACAATGTTGGAAAGGAGCAAAACTGACAAATAGTTATCCTTTTAAATGAATGTTAGCTTTTATGGCAGCCAAGTATTAGTATGATGGGCTCCTTATAAATGCATCAGATTAATATCATTTTTTGTTGAGATACCAAGTACTTTAAAGTAGCATTGATCCCCACTTAAGGCTACAAGAAGTACTTTCCTTAAAAAAAAAAAGTTGAATCTATTTTCACTTATTTCTTTGTTTTGGTTTCTGAACAGCCATTATATGTGGTAGACACTTAATGATAACTTATAAAGAGTACTAAAAAACAGAACTAAGCTTAAGATCTAATTTGCCTCACTGTCCTATATGGCAGCATTGCAGGATGCTATGGCTGTCTTGCAAAGAATTAAATGCCTTATTTATATGTTAAATGCATATTAGGAAAAACACATGTGCAGGACAATACTTGAAGTTGGGATTTTCAAAGGAGCTTAAGAGAAGGTCCCTGAGTCTCATTGAATTTCAATGAAGCTGAACCCTTAACTCCCATAGGTACTCTTGGAAATTCTCAGCTTTGATGCATAATACATCTTTTTATACATAGTAATAAAGCAAAGGGAGTTTTGTACCCGGTAATGGGACTCTGACCCTGAGACTGTGTTTGTGTGTAAAAAGAATCAATAGGCCTAGTGAGTAAAAATGACAAAATCAATCCCAAAATGGTTAGTGCTCTTCATTTGTGTATGATGAAAGTTGAGTCTGATTGTTGAGACTGTGACCAAGCCAGAAGTGTCACCGATGTGTGTCACAGGGTGACTGGCCCTTTAAGAGGTAATGGGTCCAATTCCACCTGTGCTTTGCTCAGTTCTGCTCCCCAGATGGGGAAGTTATTGCAGCCACTAGCTAAATGAGTCCCAGGACTAGTGATAAAAGAGAAGCCTCCAGGGAACCAAAGGTGGAGAGAGCAAGCAGATGGCTTGAAAGAAGCCTGCTTAGTGCTTGCCTAGGGAGAGGAGGAGTATGACTGTTTGCCAGCCTGCCAACTGATCTCTTAAAGCCTGGGGCGGGGGACAGAGTTGAAAGGGACCAGCTTTGAGAATTGGAGTGAGGCTGCAGCTGGGCTTAATTAGCAGCACAGACCCCAGAAAGAGGCCTGTGGGACTCCTGACCTAAGAAGGGAAAGCCTAAGTGAGTTAGCAGGGCAGACCCAAGAAAGAGGGTTGCAGGGCTGAATTCTGGAGAACAAGAGCTGGACTTAACGGGTGAAGAAGTTTGATTTGCTGTATGATATTTAATAAATGGGACCCCACAAAAGGGGTGATAGGGAAATCTTAAAGTACTCATATCTGGGAGTGAGGTTTTACAAGACTCAGAAGAGGCAGCTGAGGGCAGCAGGGCCACATTTGGACACAAGGAGACTCCCTGAGTTCGCTTCCTGGTACAAAGAAGCCTATTTGGCCTTCCTTGGCCAAGGGGGCTGTTATGAAGTAGAATTTAAGGGAGATAAAATATATGGAAAAATCAAAATAACAGATTGAATTATTGCAAAATCTCACTTCCTCTCTAAGGGAACATTGTATACTAAAGTCTTGTACTTTAAAGCAAACGTACTGAAAAGCAAACTTGCTGCAAAAAAGTTAGTTGCTACATAGTATAGTTAAAATACAAATTTACAATGTCTACATATACTTTACACACATACAAACACATCTCATCACACCAAACTGATCAGTCTTTCTAATCCCACTAATTAAAATATCCATCTGCTCCACCAACATATCACACCTATCCAACAGCATATTTCGGTTAGAGAACAAATCAAGGGACTGAAGTGGAGGTAGAATAGACAGTATAATCAGGTGTGGGACAAGGAGTAATGAAGGTTTACAAGACAGTATAGAATTTATTGTATCCTTTAACTTTCATTTCTGATCTTAAACTTTACATCTTTAGAAAACCTACCACCAAAATGTTTGTAAAGAGTGTAAATTGTGAGTGGTGGTGAGGTGTTGGAGGGGAGATGATCTTTTCGAAACACACTTTTAAATAGATTTTTAAATTTGTTTCTTTTTCTTGGGAATATTTACTCTGCTTGCAGAGAAGAAGGGCAAACTCAATTCTCAGCAACCCACTATGCAGGGGTTTGTGTTGTGATCACATCATCCAACTGAAATGAGATGTTCTTTGCTGTAGCTCATGTTCTGGGGGAGAGATGACCTTTTTGTGTCAAAAAGAATTGGTACAGTTTAAAAGATGGGATTGGGGTGGTGTTGTCTGTAAAGGCCAGTGTCACCTTTTAAACTGTGCTGCTTGACTACTGATGTTACAAAATACCCCACCATGGCCAAAGGAAATGCTCTGATCCATAGCTGTACCTAGTCTCACTTATCTGAAATGTCCTGTCATTTTGATGTCTTGCCAGGCAGCAGTGAAGGACTTTGAACTGAATTTTTCAGATACTTAACGCCACATTTTCAAAGTGGCTCCAAACCATTTCTAACCTTGCAAGGGTCAAAAGTGTGAGTCCATGGTTTTTGTCCTTGAGAACTTGCCATGGAATCAAGCTGCATTTTGGTCTTTGTCAGCTCTGTAGATGCCTATTTTACATGCCTAGGTTTTGAGATGTCCAGAATAGTGCACTAAACAACTTTGGTACACATAGTTGGAGGCTGCTTTTGGAAATGATCTTTTAAAATTATGTCGTGTGTGTAAATCTCATGCCTCCTTTGAAGTAGGCCCTGGAATCTACTGGTTCCTGCCCCCCATGGGGTATCTTGTACTTGTTTACTAAACTCCAGGGGGATTTTCTACCCTAAATTAGGTGCCTGCTGTCTCTTACTCCAATGTGCATGTTCTGATCTGCTTGCACAACAACTGAGGTGGCCAGAGCATGCGCATGGCCTTGGAGGCTTCAGTGTCTGCTGCACTAGGGCGCATCAGATATTAAGATGCAGTAGGAAGGGCTATGCTGCCCTTTGGGGGCAGCTGGGCTGAAGGGGTGGTTGTGCTGGTGTCAGATGCCAGCCTGGGCAGCACAGCTGCCTTGAACTGTGTGAGGAGCAGGATTTTTTTGGTGCGCCCCCTCCCTGTTTTCTGTCCAGGCACTGGAGAGGCTGGGGGTTGGTCCCACACGGAACAGGATGTGGAAGGATGCAGTTTTTACCCCCCTGGCCTTGCTCCACTGAAGGGGGGAGGGCTGAGTTGCAACTGATTTGAGTGGGATGGGGGAGCCTAGGAGTGGGAGCCCCCACCCCGCCTGAAGTCACTCCCCTCCCCCTCCAGCGGGGGAGCTGCACCTGGCCCTAGGGGCTGCAGGGACCGCCCCTCCCTGCCTGCCTCCCTCCCTCCGTGGCTGCGGGAGGCTCCTCGTCCCGCTCGCAGCCTTGGCGGGCGCGATGCGGCGGCCGGGTGGGAGGGGGAGGAAACCCACCCCACTCGCCAAGCAGCCTCCTTTGTGAGGGCTCGGCCGTGACGCGCCGCCCTGCCCGAGCTGCAGCCGCGCCGGGGAGCGTGCGAGGGCTGCAGGCAGCGCGGGAGCCGATGGAGCTGCCGGAGGGTGAGTCGGGGCCGGCCCCGCGCCAGCGGGCAGGGAGTTGTCCCGGGAGAAGTTTCCCTGCAGGCTCCGCTCCGGCCGCCGGAAAGCGGGGCGCCTGCAGGGGAGCCCGAGGGCGCCTGTGCTGGCGGCGCCGGGGGGAGGCAGGGCGCCCGGGAGCGGACTTGGCCGTGGCCTTGGCACTCGCCGCCCCGGGGTGGGAGGCGGCCGGACGGGTTCGGGTTCGGGTTCAAGGAGCGCACAGCTGTGACCCTTGGGACCGAGCTCAGCAGAAACCACAGCGGCGCCTCGGCTGAGAACCCGTCCGAGCCCGGCAGTGCCTGGGACTGGCGCCCAGAGGCTTGCTCCGGCCCGGGAGGGGGGAAGCAAGGAGGGTCCCTATTAAAATAAAACGTGAGCGGGGGTTAAAACCATGTGTACAGTGCGGGCGCCGAGAGCCATTGACCCAAACTGTAACCTGGGATAGGATGGAAACCACTTCCAGCCGGGGTGCAGCAGCAGCACCCCCCACCCCCCGTTCCAGCACCTCTCACCCTGAACCGGGATGTGTGCAAAGAGGCGATGGACTCTTACCAAACGTTTGGCAGCGAAGCCCCACGTAGAGTCTCCCTCACTGGGCTGGGGTTTAGGGGTGACTGGGCTTGGTTGGATTGACATGTACATTAGCAACAAGTGAGTTTGGAAGTTGAGGTAAGATTGATTTAGCTCAGCGTTCTTCCTGGTCTCCTGTCGGCTCTCTCCTTTTGAGCCCATTCATTGCTTTTCCTTGGACTGAAAGGAGATTGGGGCAGGGACTGACTCCTTTTGCATCCCTGGAAACAAGCAACTGGCTCACCTTGGGCGCTACCATAAACAACATCATAATCCTAATAATTAATAACTAATAATATCTATTTCTCCTTCACTGCTGTTGACTTATTAACTAGGGCTCCTCTCCAACAGGCAACCCCTGATCTTTGCTGATCCCTGCCAACTCCATTGCATGGTCTCTGCACGTTTGGCAGACTGGCCCAGCTGCTGTATTCAATTATTGTGCAGACAGGCAGGCAGCTCTCAATGCATTTTGCACCTTTTGCTCCAGAGGATCCTGGGAGTGCTTGAGACATGAGGACAACAGCCAGCTCAGAAGAGACTGCTGGCCCTGCTGAGTGAGACCTTAGCATGAGTTTGTGGGATGTCAGCAGGGTTAGAGTTGTGTTTGAGCAAACAAAGGACTTATCAGACTCTTTATCAAAGGTTCATGTTCACCACTTAAAAGTCTGGGCTGATAATTTTTTTTCTTTGTGAGCTGGTTTGGCAGTTTGTAGCATAAATCCATTTATACAAAGGCAAGAATAGAAAAGACTCAAACCATTAACTCAAAGTACATGCTTATGCTGTGGGTCTTGCACTGTTAGGGTAAAATGACAAGAGTATGAGTTACAGATGGAGCATCAGCCTTTACTCTTTACTTTACAATCTTGACTCACCTTGTGTAGCAGCTATCAGAATCTAGCACCTAAAATCTGATAGTATTGACTGAGAGATTAGTCTTGTCTGTAAACACAGTACTGAGCTGTATAATATATTTTTAGATCCTTCAAAAACCACATAAAACCTATCTAGTTATACACTTATTTTGGAATGGCTATTTATTTCCTCAGCACTATGATGACCAACCAAGAAAATCCATATTTAGGCACTTTTGAAAAGCCCCAGTCAATTTTTTTCTATTTTTTAATATCTATTGGAGCTGTTACTACTTAACATAAACCACTTTCAGTCTGCAAATTGAAAACCTCTGGGCCATTATGGTCTGTTGCAGCTAGCTGACTGCCTCTTGAAAGCCATACTTTCTCACAGCAAAGAAAAGGGAAAAAAAAACACAAACCAAAAAAAACCCTTATGAGATTCATGTTTAGAAAAATTGGCTGCATACGTTGTAGCTGCTTTTTAAACCTCAATACTTAAGTCACATTTTCCATTTGAAATTCTAAGAGTACTTAAAATATATTAAAGAGAGACACTCCATTTAACCCCCCCAACTTTGAAGTTTTGTGAAAGCAAACTTTTATAGAATCTAAAACAATAGAAGTGTTTCTACAGTTAAAAAAAGTTCCAGTGAAAGCATTTACTTTGTCAAACATTCCCAGTAGCATCTGAAACCCAAACACTGCAGTACTAAAGCATTTGAAAGTTGACTATAAACAAAAGTGATAGTGACTTTGTTGATTTTCACTGTCCAAACGGAGAAGTGCAAAATGTAAATGGAGTATAGTGACAACATATTAGAAATTAAAAATATTTTATAAACATTAAATATCTGTTCTAAAATAAGGTGAAATAATGTTTGGTGTTTGAGTAATCCAGAGCGTTGTAACAGAGGCAATGATGTATTCAGAACATATCTCAAAGTAGAACAGTTACATTTATAAACTGCCATTCAAAATAAGGTGAGCCATATTCTTGATGTAACTCTGTCAAGGTTTTTTTTTAGTCTATGTTACTCATAATCCTTAGATTAATATAGGTAGGGAAAAAGCATGTTACAAATCTAACTGAATTCAATGAAGTTCCACTAGGGATGATGTCATCTATTTTGAGTAAAAATAACAAGGAGTCTGGTGGCACCTTAAAGACTAACAGACTTATTTGGACATAAGCTTTCATAGGTAAAAACCCCTCAGTTCTTCAGATGCAACTGAAGTAGGTTTTTTACCCACAAAAGCTTGTGCCCAAATAAATCTGTTAGTCTTTAAGGTGCTACCGGATTCCTTATTGTGTTTGTGGATACAGACTAACACGGCTACCCCTTGATACTTGACATCTATTTTGAGTATTCATTTTATAAATAGAAATTCACAAGGCCCCTTCTTGCTGGCAGTAGGTGCAGATTTAGTCAGCATAGGAGCATTAGCAAGGTGATCAGGCCTGCTGGACTCCTCATCTCCTCTAGACACCGGAGCCCTGATTCACTAAGGTATTTATTCATGTGCTTAAAGTTAGTCAGATGCTTAAACAGTTCTGTCACCTCTCACATTTTATTATAAGTTATTTAGTGTTTTTTTTAAAGCCCCAATTTCTAGAGTCAGGTGATTACCTGAGAATCTTTTTTTTTTTTTTAATGGCAATTACATTTCTAGCTCTCATAATTGCAGAGAAGCTATAAAAAGGCTAAAAAAAAGTATTACTTTAAAGATCTCAGAATTTTTAAACCAAACTTATAACTTTTAGGAGCCAGACTCATGATTTCTGAATGCTGGAGTTGGGAATACTAGAATTCGTCCCATTTGACTTCAGCTATTCATATTTAAAATTAGGCACATGCTTAAGCACATTACTCAAACTGGATCTGGGGCACTGAGCTTCCTGAGGCCTCCCCTTTTATCTCTCTGAACATGCAGGCAGGAGCCCACCGGCTTTCTTCCCCAGGGCATGGCTCAAAGGCCCCTGCTTGAGGCACACATTGGAGCAGCAGTGGTGAGGGAACACTCTTTCAGAGACTTGAAGCAATTTTGAAATCTCCCTGCTGGCTGCAGAAGTGCTAACTGAACCCACAATGTGCAAGAAGGGCAGGGTTTTGGTGGTGGTTAGAGCTTGAAATGCCCCAGAGATGCAGATTCAGGGAAGAGTGAGACAACAGGCATTAAAATCCAACAAAGAATAGTGGTAATAAAACAGGACAAGAAGGGTTAATGTGAAATACAAACATCTGTGGGGTGATCAGGGTGGCAGAAGGGCAGAAATCAAAATCCAAAATAAGAGTTTCACTGTCAGTCTCATTCTGGGTGTATGCTGTTGATCTTGTTTATTTCCATTGTGAGCTCTTCAGAGCAGGCACTGTGGCTAGGATTTTCAAAGGAACCTAAGGTATTTAGGATCCTAATTCTCATTGAATTTCAATAGGATTTGAGCATCAGACTCTTTAATTCCGTCCATTATTTGTTCAGTGTCCAGAACGATGGGCACTATACAAGTTGTCTTGTTCTTGACTGAGACCTCTGGTGCTACTGGCCAAATACTGTATATACTCATTTATAAGCCGAATATTTTTGGTAAAAAAGTGACTCATCAAAGAGCGAAGGTTGGCTTATAAACAGGTCTGCACCAAAATCTGATGATTTAAAACTCCATGGAATCATTGAATTGAATATCTAATACAGGGATCAGCAACCTTTGCTATGCGGCCCACCAGGGTAAGCACCTGGCGGGCTGAGCCGGTTGTTTACCTGCTGCGTCCGCAGGTTTGGCCGATAGCAGCTCCCACTGGCCCCAGTTCACCATTCCAGGCCAATGGGGGCGGCAGGAAGCAGTGGCCAGCACATCCCTCAGCCTGCGCTGCTTTCCGCCGCCCTCCTTGGCCCGGAACGGTGAACTGCGGCCAGTGGGAGCCACGATCGACCAAACCTGCAGACGTGGCAGGTAAACAAAACGGCCCGGCCTACCAGGGTGCTTACCCTGGCAGTCTGCATGCCAAAGGTTGTCCATCCTTGATCTAATATATTGTAGTTTTGTTTACCTGGAGTGTCTGCAGGCATGGAGTCCATCAGCTCCCTGTGGCCGTGGTTCTTCGTTCCCAGTCAATGGGAACTGTTAATTGGCTGGGAACGGTGAACCACGGCCACAGGGAGCTGAGGGGCTTCATGCCTGCAGACACTCCAGATAAACAAAATGTCCTGATCCACCAGCAGTTTACCCTGAAGGGCTGGGAGCCAAAGTTTTCCAACCCCTGAAATACAGGGTTGGCTTATGAAAGGGTCATACAGTTTTTTCTATTTCTACCTATCCATTTTGACAGGTCAGCTTATAAACGAACGTGCTAACGAATGAGTATATACGGTACCTCTTTAGTAATAATATTATATTTACTTTTTAAAAAAAGTGTTTGCAACTTACAAATATATTTTTACTTTTCAGAACTGGCAAGAGAGCTTTCTCTAGGGCATAGACTTTGTATGTCAAGTTTCCACTTGGAATGCATTTTGGCAGCCTCGTTATGAACCCCTAAAATAAAGTTTTATAATAGCAATACTAACAGACCCTAAGCATTAGTGGTGCAAATGGTGCCACTCTAATTTGTCTGTCAGTGTGGCTTGATGTGAGTTAGTCCATTTGAGGATTAAAAGGACAGGGGAATGTAAATGTCAAAATGTGAGCGCTAATGTTCTGTTTCTCATCTGACCATAAACTTTTTCCGACTGAAGCAACTGTGAACTTTAAGATGAATTGAGTCCTCCAGACTAGTTTGTAAATAACTCTTAAACTGTTATTTATGATTCGCCATATTCAGAAAACTCTGTAAAAACATCTGAAGCTATTTACAATAGCCTGCCATCAAAAACTGTGTCTTAATAAAGGTTTCTACTGTGAAAAACAAGCAGGTTTTAAGATGCTTAAAATAGATGGGCCGTTGAACAAAGAGTGAGTTACATACATGTCACGTGTAAGACAGTGTTATGTCTGCAGTAAATGCTCTCTATATATGGTATGGCCAAGATACAACAGATCTTATGTTCTGACAAAATGTTTGTATAAAAAAGGAGTTGCTCGTTCTTTTCGAAGCGTTAACATCTATTCAGTGCTCAGTGTGTTTTCCGTTTGCAGCACTCGTTACAAATAAAAGAACATTAGTTTTTTATTGAGAGAACTAAACTGTATGGTTGAGAAAAAGCAGTAGCCACTATTGCTGTATTTTCTTTTTGAAGGACTTCAAGAAGCTTGACACTTTTTTTCTTTTGTTGGCTCATTTAACTTTCATATGAGAATCAATGAGCCATTAAAGAGATTTTTTTGGTTTGTTTACAATTATTGCAAAGTGATTAATAATGACGCCACTTTCATAAGGTTTTCATTTTTCAGATAACCTAAAAGATTTCTAGTAGTGTTGCAAAGCCAAAAAGGAAAAAAAAAAAAAGAAAATACTCCCTCTTTTATTTCACAGATGTAAACGGAGACACAGGTTCAAGATACTTTCCCAAGGTCACATGGAGAGTCAGCATTAGAGTTGTGATGAGATCTCTTGTCTTCAAATATAATGCTCATTCTAGTAGCCCAGGGGTGGTCAACCTGTGGCTTTGGAGCCACATGCGGCTCTTCAGAAGTTAATATGCGGCTCCTTGTATAGGCACCGACTCCAAGGCTGGAACTACAGGTGTCAAATTTCCAGTGTGCTGGGGAGTGCTCACTGCTCAACCCCTGGCTCTGCTACAGGCCCTGCCCCCACTCCACCTTTTCCCTTGAGCCTGCCATGCTCTCACTCTTCTTCTCCCCCCCAGAGCCTCCTGCACACCACGAAACAGCTGATCAGGAGGTGTGTGGAAGGAGGGGGAGGTGCTGATCGGTGGGGCTGCCAGTGAGTGGGAGGCGCAGGGGACGGAGGGGAGGCCTGATGGAGGGCTGCTGACGTATTACTGTGGCTCTTTGGCAATGTACGTTGGCTCAGGTTGGCCACCCCTGCACTAGCCTATACCCCTCTCTGTGGTTGTTACTAATATTTAGCACATTTTGGGACTAGCACTTTTCATGTATAAGTATCAGAGGTCAGTGAGGATCCTTAGCTCCATTTTCCGTGAAGCACAGAGAGAATAAGTGACTCACTCAAGGCTATGCATCGAGTCTGTGGCAAATCTGGCAGTAGGATCCAGAAGTTCAGTATAACTAGAATTGTAATTTGTGCATTGCAGGGCCTAAAAACCTCATGGAGTGTTGTTTTAAAAAAAACAAAACAAAAAAATCTTCACATCTAATGGGCCTTCCCTGTATCCAAGCTCACTATCAGCAGGTTCCTCTTGTACTATGGTGCTGCACCACTGCTTTATCCTAATGCTATGAAAGCACTAGGAAACCAGTTAGTAGGGAGGGTGCAGAAATATGAACTCCTGATGCACCTTTCTGGAGCACTAAGTGGAATAAATCTCACTGCCCAGTCTCCTTTTATTCCTCTTTGATTGTGTATGACTAGGGGATGAAGGTCAGTGGCAAAAAGTGATTAAAATAAATGGAAGATTTAAGTTTCTGCAAACACTCCCAAACTATACACACTAGTCTTTCTGACTGGGCGTGGAAGGCCGCTGCGATTCCGGAGAGCCCTGCAGTTCAGAAGTCTGTATCTGGCACAGTGGGAGGACAGAGCCCCTATGCCAATCCTCCCCCTCTCCCCGGACAATGTAGGATCGGGTGGGGATGAGGAGAGCATGGGGGTTGGGGGCAGGGCAAGGAGGAGTTGTGAGGGGGGTCATGTGTCCCCCTTTAGCTGGTGCCCCTGCTTTGTGTCCCTCCCACGAGTCACCTATGCACAGCGCGCCAGTAAGAAATAAATTCTACTTACACCACTGCTTTCTTCCTCCTCTTTCTTTTGGTGTCACTGACTTCTGTTGCTATTTGATCCTCGTGTAAATAAAAACCATACTTCCGTGGAAGTTAACAGTGCTGTCCACCCTCTATGGTTGCTGGGTTGAAGTCTTTTCATTTTATGTTCAGACCTAGAGAGTGACTGCCGTGAAAGAAATTGGTGGCGAAACTCTCAATACTTAATAGGGGCAGGAAGGGGTACTTAATGTGTGTCTCTCCACTCACCTGCATTTGCTGTGCACAGCTCTTCGTTTTCATAAGTGGCTTTTCATCATCATTTAATCTCAGGTGAGACAGTACTATCGCTTGGGCTGTGTTGTGTTGACCTCAGACAGTGAAAAGGCGATCTAGAACTTGGCAACAGGCATGAAAGGGGTAGGAGTAAACAATAGTGACCCAGCTACATGTACTTAAACAGTGTGTATGATTTTAGTATCTGTCCGACAACACTATGCTCTCCACTTTGCTTTTTGTTACAAGCTCTCAGCCAGATTTTCATTTATGAGGCTGTAAGAAAATTGCAGGTTGTGATTTTTGGAGTGCTGAAAATTGCAGTTTCCGCACACCACATCTTATTATAGTTGACGGAAATTGGAGTGGTGTTATGACCCCATCCCTCACGTCGCAAAGTCTCTTGCTCATGGTGTTGCAAAGCCATGCACTCAAATTTGGTCTGGCTGTGCCCCCTCACCCCCTTTACCTGTTGGGGGCAGAGGCAGAAATGGATGAGGAAGAGACTGGGGGCCTGTGCAGGTGAGGGCTAAGCTCCCAGGGATGATTGTCCCTCTTGCTGCCTGCACTCAGTCCTGCTGGCACTGGCCTCATGCTTTGCCCAGGTACAGTTCTGCTTTTGCTGGGAGGTGCGGGCCGGGCCAACTGACCACCAACAGATTCTCCCCAACCACAAGGACTTGGCCTTCTGCGACTGCCTGGCTGCGCCAAGGGATGGACTTGGGGAGGCCCTGGTGAGAGGGGCAGGGTGAAGGCTGGGGCTTGTGTCCCCCTCAGGGCACGGAGCAGGGATGGAGAACCCCAGTGATGCCAGTCCCCCACAGGGCATCTAGGGTCTCTGAGCTGAGGCCAGCTCTAGGTTACAGGGGTGCCCCTGCCCACATGTGTTGGATGACTGGGGATATGCTGCTCTTGTTGGAGCAATAAGGACCATGCTGTCAGCTTGACATCTAGGAAGTTAGAAAACTACCGTATATACTCGTTCATAAGCCGAATATTTTTGGTAAAAAAGTGATGCATCAAAGAGCGGGGGTTG
Source organism: Gopherus flavomarginatus (assembly GCF_025201925.1). Classification (NCBI taxonomy): domain Eukaryota; kingdom Metazoa; phylum Chordata; order Testudines; family Testudinidae; genus Gopherus; species Gopherus flavomarginatus. Next base: position 29,042,948 of record NC_066622.1, read on the forward strand.
GCTTATAAACGGTGATTAAAATTTGATGATTTTAAACTCTGTGGAATCATTGAATTGAATATCTAATACATTGTCGTATGATGCATAAGTATCAGTGTCTGCAGGCATGGAGCCACTTGGCTCCCATTGGCTGGGAACGGCAAACCGCGGACACTGGGAGCTGAGGGGCTCCATGCCTGTGAACACTCCAGGTAAACAAAACGTCCAGGTCTGCTAGCGGCTTACCGTAACGGCCCACGAGCCAAAGTTTGCCAACCCCTGTAATATAGGGTCAGTTTATGAAAGGGTCATACGGTTTTTGCTGTTTTTACCTAACCATCTTGGGGGGTTGGCTTATAAACGAACGGGCTAATGAATGAGTATATACGGTATATATGTTAAGTCCTGCATCCCTGCAGCTGCCCCCACACACCTGCAACCCCCACACCTCTGTTCTGGAAGCCGGTATGCTCTGTAACTCCACGACACCTCTACCTTGATGGCACCTCTGCATGCACCTGCCCATCATGATGGAGGAGTGGCTGAGCCACACTTGAGTACCATTGCAGTCCTGTGTGCCAAGTGCAATGCCACTCACTGAAGCGTGGATGGTGATGGTTTGTAGTGGTACTTGAACTGACTGCACCAAAACTGAATTTTAACAAACTGTGGCTGCAACTTTTGAACCAAAAAATCCCAACTTTATTACAACCTTATTCATTTACACCAATCCCCCTTTATACCATTCTGGTGGTATAAAGGTGCCTTAAAGGGGTAATTTATAAGGTAATCTACTCCTTTTAAAGCCTTTTCAATGCCAGAGTAGTGTCAGGGGGCTAGAGTATAACTGTGAATCTGGCCTTCAGTGTGAAATGAAATCACTAAGGCAGTAGTTGTGGAAAGCTTAACAGCTGTGACTCATTGGGGTCTATTCTGTGGTAGTCTTACTAGGCCATAGTAGCATGGGGACGATAGTTGTCAGTGTTGAGGAAAACTAGTGTCAAACATTAGTTGTCCCGTCCCCCCCCCAGATAGTAGAGACATGTGCAGTGTTCCTACTAGCAAGAATTGGAACTATTTTATAAAAAACTTAATTTGCACAAGCTTCTACAGTATGTTTTAAAGTGTTAGGAGCATCAATTGCTGTTTTCAAGCAAGCTCTGTATATTGAATAAAAAGCTGGCATCAAACAGTGAACGGAATAATGTACAATTCATACTCTTCAAATCTGTTACTAGCAGGAAAAGGCATTCCTTCTGATGACAGAATCTTCAAGGCGTTAACAGATGGGCTGGAACAGACTACAGGAAGCTCTATTGTAAGAGACAACGAGCTATTAAGCATTTTAGGGCCTCATGAACATGAATATGAAAATGAATAATTAGATACTTTAAACTGTATTTCAAGACATTTCATTTTCTCTTTTTAAATAAGTTCTGGGATTTCTTCACAGATTGCTTTGATGCATCCTCTTAGAAATCTCTTGGATGGATGAATATTCAGTTTTGAGAGTGTATTTTGTGTAGAATTGCTGAATGAATATAGCATTTATAGAGCACTTGCCATTTTACTCTCTCTGGCTATGGACTACTTATAAAGTGCTTGAACTGATGTGCAGTGCCATCAGTGAAGGGTAAACTCTTCTGCCACTGCCATTTTATGATAGTTAAAGGAAAGGGTGAAAAATCTGTTGATAAAGGAGACAGACCTAAAGAATTCACTTCCAACAGGAGTCTCAACCAGAAATCTAACCTGTGTCCTGGAGACAAAAGTTTTTGGGAACCATTACATGTGCACAGCAATACACAGACCTTTACAGGTCATATTGGGAACCAAAATCAAGATTTTTGGAGACTGGTAAACTCCATATTGAGGACCTGCCTGATTTCAAAAGTGCTGAACACACAACAGCTTCCACTGGGTGCTTGAGTTTTTGAAAACCAGGCAGGTACCTAAGTATGGATGCTAGGCCAGTGGGAGCTGTTGGTATTTGTGATTTCTGAAAATCAGGTAGGTGTCTAAATGTGGATGTATAAACTTGCTTCAGGCTCCTATTTTTGAAAATCTTAGCCTGCCTTTTTTGTTTTTGTGCCTGTAGGGTCGTCCGAGCACAAATTTGGAAACTTAACCCTGAACAAATATTAACATTAATGAGATTATGGCTACTTCAGCAATGATTTGGAACAAAGAGGCTGGAATGGGATGGACATTATTGTACTGATCATTGGTTGCTAGTTCTGTCACAGGTACAAGATCTGCTGTAGCATTCTTGTAGAAGGAGGTTCCTGTAGAAGTTTTCAGATATGGGTGTGCCACCTTTAGTAGAGATCACTTTTTCAACCTATGCTGGTCATCTGTTGAGGCATCACTGCACAATCACTGATGGAAGCCGTGAGAAAGAAGTCTCCCGATGCAGTCAAGTTATCAGTTGCCATCCTCTATGTTCTCTCTCATCCTCTGGAACTTTCCCATTTGTGTTTTGAAGAACGACTAGGACCTTTACTTCAGCTACATACTAAGAAGGTTGGGGGGGTGGGAGTTTGGAGAAATGAAAGAGAATTGCTGAGTGTGTGTGTGGAGGTGAGACTGAGACAGTGGGGGGAATAGAGAGAAAGTACAGAAGGTATAAAAAGGAGGAGAAAGGTGAATGTGAAGAGAGAAATGTCTTGAAGAAAGAGGGTTTCTGAGTAAAGATGAACCAATACATTTGAAACATTTTAAAAAGAATTAATTACAGAACAAATAGTCTGAGCTAAACCATGGACACTGGAAAATACAGGAAAAAAGATACTTCTGGACATAGAAAGAGAAGTGCAGAATGGGAAGAGAAAAGGGAAATAAATGGGAAAACAAATCTGGTCTTTATTTAATAGAAAGTCTGCTTTACTATATAGCATCCTCAGTGGTGGCTTGGCATTTTCTTGGGATGGAGTGGGGTTTGGAAAGAAAAGGCTGACTTTGTACCTGGCTTTGGATGTACAGAAAGAACAGCAGAACCCCAGATTGAGACCCTTTTGGGGAAAAATTGACAGGTATCCCATGAAACTCCTCTACAAAGACTACCAACTGTCAAACAACAGTGCACCGAGCAGCACCTTACCCTACAGCATCTTTAGAATCTCAGCCATCTTGAAGATGCCATTGGGCTCAGGTGCTAGAGCATAGCAACCATGAAACTGACTAATAGAGTAGACAGAGGACCAAATTCTCAGCTGGTATAAACCAGCGTAGCTTTCTTGAACTCAATATATGAATCCTGGCCCTATTAAATTAATTGGAGTTTTGCCATTGTCTTCAGAGTGGCTAGGATTTCACGCCATGTGTGTGAGAGTGAAGTCAATGGAACTACACTGATTTATACTGTCTGAAGATCTGACCCACTAAGTTGAGACAGGCTGCAAAAAAGTCAGTATTTGAATTATTGAGCTCCATTATTGTTTGCAAGTAGGGAACATGTTTTACTAATTAAAAAAGAAATGTATTGAATGTTTCTCTTCCCCTCATGCCAGATGTCAGAGAAACCAGAGTTATGGGATACATGGGTTTGCGGATAGGAAAATCTCAACCTTTCCAGTTTCCTGTGGTAGGCAGGTATGCCACCTTCACTCCCTACTGATTCAAGTAATTGATGACTTGAACTGGAGCTTCCCATGGAGGAACTAATGGTGCTACCTGCTGAGCCATTCTGTAGCTCTGTATTTCTAATCGCAATTGAAATTCTCTTAGCCTGTTTCTGAACAGCAGAAAGGCACAGAGCCAATTGTGGAAAATAAAAGGATTCTAAGGGCTGGATTCATCAAAGAAATAAAAGCATAATTTTTTTATTCCTTTTGTTTCTAACCTGAATTAATAAATGGCATACTTGTTCAGCAAATGTCTAGTTGTTTTAAACTTTTAGCACTATTGACTAAACTTCTAAGTACAGAAAATAGAAGGTCCTCTGCCTTTAGTCCTGATCTTTGAAGACTTATACATATGCTTAACTTCATGTGTGTGAGTAGTTCTATCGAAGTCACCAAGGGTAGTCTTTACTACCTAACGGATCGGTGGGTAGCGATTGATCCAGTGGGGATCAATTTATTGCATCTAGTATAGACTTGATAAATCGACCCCCGAGTGCTCTCCCATCGACTCCTCTCCTCCAGCGCTGCGAGAGGCACAGGCAGAGTCTACGGGGGAGCGGCAGCAGTCGACTCATCGTGGTGAGACAGAAACTTGATCTAAGTATGTCAACTTCAGCTACATTATTCACATAGCTGAAGTTGTGTAACTTAGATCGATCGTCCACCCCAATGTAGACCAGGGCCAAGACTATGCAGAGTTAAGCCCATGTGTAAGTCTTTTTGCAGGATCAGGGCTCTGGCATTAATTCTTTACCACACGAGAAGCAAGTCTGCATGAGAATTGACAAGATCAGTTTAGAGATCAGGAGTTTCCTACCTGGCAAGTACCTGTGATGCCAACGAGCCACAACGGTTCACCAACTGAGCAGCGGATGGCTAGTAACAACAACCTAAAATACACCCCTCTCCAATATCTGGAGTTGCTTGAATCAGCAAGGTCCAGCTATTGCAGCTTGATAATGATGATGAGTGAGCGGCCAAAGCAGCTGCTTTCTGTGGTGCAGAGTGGGGAGAGTTTCTACCAAAAGATACTTCTTACTGATTTGTAAGCAGAACTCATTTAGGTTATAGTTGTGTAGCACTTGCACAATCTTAATATTTTTACTGTTAATTTTTACAACGAATTAAAAGTTGTGCAAGTACCAAAGACCTAGTGCATGTATGTTGTAAGGATCATGGGAACTGTCAGACTGGAGATCTGTCTGTTCTGGTGTCTTGTTTCTGACAGTGGCCTGTACCAACTACTTCAAAGGAAGGTGCAGGAAACACAGTGTTAAGTTGTCCGTCCCAATGGAAATTTCTTCCTAACTCTCATTTTAGATTGGCTTATATCCTGAAGCTTGAGGATTTATGTCCAAAACTCTCATGCTGAAATTCTGGTTTCACTGAAGTCAGTGGGAGTTTTACTGTTGACTTAAGTGAAGCTACAGTTTTAAAAACTTTACTATTATAATTCTGGATATTCCTGTCATCCATATAAATGTCCAGTTCTCTCTTGAATTCTGCAAACTTCTTGGCCTCAATAATATCTTCTGGCAATTAATTCCCCTGGCTAAATATGTGCTCTGCATGTGATTTGAGGAGGTGAGGAGCGGGAAAAGGAACAATTCCTTTCTTGTTACCAGTCCTGTTGATTTAGCTTTGTAGAAATGTGTAGATTAAATGGTTGCTACTATACTTTTATTTCTTTGTTGCACTCCAAAATTTGATCTCTGTTTTGACATTGAACTTCATGTTTATTTTCCCCCAGCTGCCACACAGCTTGGCAGAATTCTAGCATGTTGAACTTGAGTTCATTAAGGGAAACCCACAGACAAATTGCTTCTGACTGTACTATAGGGGACATTGTTAGTGGCTTTTTTTCTCTGTGTGGTTTGTGACATACTGAGTAATCCTAGCCCTGCTCATTTCTCAAACACCTGTTGAAATGTAACCTGTTTTGATGGCATCTAAAAGCGCCTTTGAAAGCACAATTTTCTCCTCTGCCAAGCAATGGATTTGTGATACACTTCAATATGCTAGTTTATTCTTTTGTAAAGCAGTGCTGTAAGTTTGCCTAGAATTCTGTTTTTTCTCACTTTGGCCCTGATTCTGTGAACATGCACATCCTTAACTATGAAGGGAATGGTACTACTTGCATGCTTAGAATTAAGTGTATGTTTGCAGGATCTGGGCCTTTAGTAACAGCTGCTATTAGCAAAGTTGGCAGGCTGTGGAGGGAGCCTTGTCTGCTCAGAAGTATGGACAACAGCTGTAATTAGGTTTTGTTGCTATGAAGAGAGAATGTTTCTGTTGGAAGTGCACATAGGGCTGGGGAGAAAAATGGAGTTCAACACAAAGCCTCCATTAAACTGCTGGAACTGAACTCAGGTGTTGGTCTGTAAGTAATGCCGCACTTAAGTTTGCAGCAGCAGTACTGCTGGAGAGGTGACTGATACTTCTGTTCTGTGGCTTATGTCTCCGGGAGAACCAGGAACCTTAGAGTGGTACCTTTAATTAGAGAGTAGGATGAGGAAACCACCCTAAAAATAAATCCCTTCATTCACCCCTCACATCCAGGCTGAGTCTAAACCCTGCTGCTTCTTGCTCCACAACATCGTCTAGATATGGGGTTCTCAACCTTTTTCTTTTTGAGGTGCCCCCCCCATTCTATAAAAACCCCATGGTCTACCTGTGGCACAACAACTGGTTTTCTGCATATAAAAGCCAGAGCTTGTGTTAGAGGGTAGCAACCAGGGCAATTGCCTGGGGTCTCATGCCACAGGGCGCCCCCCTCGCCCCCCGTGAAGCTAAGCTGCTCAGGATTTGGCTTCAGCCCCGGGTGGTGGGGCTCGAGGCCTCAGGCTTCAGCCTCATGCAATGTGGCTTCAGCTTTCTGACCTGGGCCCCAGTGAATCTAATGCTGCCCCTGTTCGGTGGACCCCCTGAAATCTGCTCATGGCTCCTAGGGGGCCCCAGACCCCCTGTTCTAGATCCAGTCTTTTCTCTCTGACCAGATGATGAAGACTCCTTTCCAGGTCTGGATCATCTCTTATCTTGGCTATTGAAACTTTTCCTTCTGTGGTCTTTCCAGCATCTATCTATCTTGCATCACTCTAATCCATACAGAAAGTAGCTGCTAAAATCACCCTCCTAATCTACAGAATTCACTGTCACTTCCTTTGAATTTCTCCAAGAAGCCCCCACCTGATGTGGTGAAGTCCCTCATAAATCCGATTCTGCTGAGTTAAGTCATAGAGTTGAAGGCCAGAAAGAATCGCCAGATCACCTAGTACATAAGAATGGCCATACTGGGACAGACCAATGGTCCATCTAGCCCAGTATCCTGTATTCCAACAGTGGCCATTCCCAGGTGCTTCAGAGGGAACGAACAGAACAGGCAATCATCAAGTGAACCATCACCTGTCGTCTACTTACAGATTCTGGCAATAGAGGCTTGGGACACTCAGAGCATGGTGTTGCATCTGTGACCCACCTGGCTAATTGCCATTGATGGGCCTATCCTCCATGAACTCATCTAGTTCTTTTTTGAACCCTGTTATACTTTTGGCCTTCACAACATCCCTTGGGAATGAGTTCCACAGGTTGATAGTGTTTTCTGTGAAGAAATACTTCCTTTTGTTTGTTTGAAACCTGATGCCTATTAATTTCACTAGGTGACCCCCTAGTTCTTGTGTTATGCAAAAGAGTAAATAACGTGCTTATTCACTCTCTTTACACCATTCTTGATTTATAGACATCTATCCTATTGTCCCCACCCTCCTTAGTTGTCTCTTTCCCAAGCTGAAAAGTCCCATCTTTTTAATCTCTCATATGGAAACTGTTCCATACTCCTAATCATTTTTGTTGCCCTTCTCTGTACCTTTTCCAATTCTAATATATCTTTTTTGATATGGGGCGAACAAATCTGCATACAGTATTCAAGATGTATTCTGACCTCCTGCATACCACAGGCCACTAAATGACACTCAGCCACACCTGACTTTTGGCTCTTATCATTTTGCCTTCAGATCACACTGCTCTGCTTCCACACTTGCCATCATCCCTCTTCCCATAACATTGCTTTAGTGTGAAATACCCTTTGTGAATGGGTGTACCAAGCCATCGGAGCCCCCTTGTTCAAATCCTTCCTTAAGACCCATTTTATCATGACACCCACCTAGATTGACCAAGAGCTTGTCTTCATGTACAGCTGTAGTGCTTTAGTGAAGACACTCCTATGTCAACGGGAGAGCGTCTCCCATCTGTATAGTTAATGCCCTCTCCCCCACCTCTGAGGGTCAGTAGCTATGTTGGCAGAAGAAGTTGTCTACCCAGGGGGTTAGGTGGGTATAACTGCATGGATTTTTCACACCCCTGAGTGATGTCGTTACCCTACAGAAATATATATTGGGGTGTACCTTTCCTAAAAGCAAAAACAGACCCTTGTGTAACCTATGAAATGGTATATACAGACCCTTGTGTAACCCATGCTAACCTAGGGTAGCTTTGTCTCTCTTTGTAGTGTCTAGATCCCTTTTATAGAAGTTTATGAATGTCTACTCCCTCTCGGTTAATGACCCTGTAGATCAGGGAGTTGAGGCTTAGACTATATCTATACTTAAACTGCTATAGCAGCATAACTGGCACTGTAGTAGTTTAAGTATAGACACTCATTACAGGAGGGGTTCTCCTGTCACTGTAGCTAATCCACCTCCCCACCTTCCATCATCATCCTAGTGCTGTCTACATTGGGGTTTAGTTTGGCTTAACTACGTTACTCAGGCATGTGGATTTTTTATCCCCTTGAATGATGTAGTTAGGTCGACTGACCATTTTAGTGTAGACCTGGCCTGATGCTTCTGGATCCATAAATCTGGGTTCAGGCCCTGCATGTATCTCAACCAAGGGCATCATTACACGTGCATGTTATTTTGCTGAATAGCCACATATCTTATTGCTGTGACCACTGTCTTTTCTTCCTGAATCTCCACTCCTGTATTTTGTGGCCTTTTTGTTACATCATGTATTAAATCAGACTCTAAGCTCTTTCAGACAGGGTGCAATGGCAATTCTGAGTGGGATAAAATAACAAAGTCAACTATCGCTGTGATTATATAGCATTGCCCATCATTGTTAAAAGCTTTAGAGGCTTTTTTCTGGAGTCTGCCCTCAGGCAAAAATAATTTTGATTTCATCAAAGCATGTAGGAGCCAAAGGATCTAGTCCATTACACATGCATGAATATTTATTCCTGATATTACATAATGAAGTCAGTATTTCATTACTAGTAATCAAGCTTGTGGGTTACTTTTAGAAGTGCATTAATAGACTTTTTTTCCATTTTCAAATTATCCTTAAAATTAAATTTCTCAAACTAATGATAATGGCTAAGCAAATGGTTTACAACGACACTTTTAAAGCTATTTAATTTTGTGGGGTGTTAATTTTAAAGTAAGTACCTTTTAAAGTAGTTTAATTTTAATGTGGGATGGGATTTTTCAAATCACATAAGTGACTCGGGCACCAGTCCCATTGGAAGTCAGTTTTGAACCTCTTAGTTTTGCAAGACTTCTGCAGATCCCACTTTCAGTGTTTCAGTAAGTTGAATGTTAAAAGATATTGCCTAAAGAAATAAGCTTTTCCTCTTGTCTTCCCTGCTGGTTATCCTGGTGCCAGATATCAAGGGGAGGTCACACTTAAAGAGATTAGCAGAGGACAGAGTGAGATAAACCCTTGTCTTACAACCAGGGTAGACAATACTTTCCATGATGCACTGACGGCATCGATCAAGGGATAGGGGAGGGATGTCATTTAGGGTATTATGGTTGGCATTGATTCTTTTTGGATCTAATGCCAGTATAGTAGAATGAGACTAAACTGATCTGTTCATAGTGCATGCCTAAAATGAAAGCACATTTGTTTTAAAAATATGTATAGAAAGGGAAATGTTTTAATGGAAACAGTTCCAGTGTTTGTGGTACTGTAAGTGTTTGTGTGTAGAATTCCATTTAATCTTGCCTTTGGGTTTGAAACTGGTTCTAGAATATCTTAATTATGCAGTTTTAAATATGAATTGTTCATGCACCTATAATTTGATAGGTAAATTGTGTAAATGGGAAAAAATTGTTTATGAACAAGATTTTTCTTATTACATTTGACTTTTATATTAGGAATGTACAGAAAATGGCTGATTTCAGACCTGATTTCATTTTTCTATAAGTGAAAAATAGCCTTTGTTGCCATGTTATTAGTCCATGCTTCAAACTGGTGCCTTTGAGTACTTTTTTTCAATGGGCTATTAAATATATAGGTCTCAATCCTGCAACTAAACCTTGGACCCTTGAGACCAGACCTCTATGCCTAAAACACAAATCAAATGGCAAATGCATTTACTTTGGAGGTCCTTGTTAGAGCGTTCAATTGCAGGATTGGGGCCACAGTTTGTAAAGAAAAATGTTTATCATGGTTTTGCATTGTCATTTTCCCACATACTTAGTGGCAGCCATTGTGAAATGTGTCTTAAGTAGGCCTTATGCCAGCGGTCTCCAACCTTTTTAAGCACATGATCACTTTTCGAATTTAAATGCAACCCATGATCTACCTCAAAGAAAATGTAGAAATAACAGTAATCACACAAACCCAAACACCCTTGCCCCACCCCTGACCAGCCCCTTCCCTGAAGTCCCGCCCTGCTCACACCATCCCTCCTCCCTCCGTCACTTGCTCTCCCCCACCCTCACTCACTTTCACCGGGCTAGGACAGAGGGTTGGGGTGCAGGATAGGGTGCAGGCTCTGGGCTAGGGCTGAGGGGTTTGGAGTGTGGGAGGGGCTCCGGGCTGAGCCTGGGGCAGGGATTTGGGGTGCATGTGGGGTTCAGGGTGCAGGCTCTTGGAGGGAGTTTGGGTGCAGGAGCGGGTTCAGACCTGGGGAGGGGGTTGGGGTGCAGGAGTGGGTGTGTGGTGCTGACCCAGGGAGTGGGCTGAGGGTTCCGACAGTGGGTTGGGATGCAAGCTCTGGGAGAGGGCTGGGGAAGGGGATTGGGGTGCAGGAGGGAGTGTGGCCCAGGGCTGAGATGCAGGAGGGGATGCAGGCTCTTGGAGGGAGTTTGGGTGTGGGAGGGGGCTCAAGGCTGGGGCAGGAGGTTGAGGTGTCGGCGGGCACTGGAGTTGCCAATCCTTCCGGTTTGGCCAAGAGTCTCCTGCAATCTGGCCCAATGTCTGGAGGCTACTTCAGCCAAACCAGGTGCTACCTGTCCGGTGTGGCAGCAGGGCTAAGACAGGCTCCCCTACGTACCTGGCTCTGTGCCTTTCCCAGAGTAGCTGGCACTGTCCCTGTGGCCCCTGGTGGGGAGAAGGAGCAGGAGGTCTGTGCGTGCCGCCCATACCCCGAGTGCCGACTCTGCAGCTCCCATTGAACAGGAACTGCAGCCAATGGGTCCTGCGGATGCGGAGCCTGCGGGCAAGGGCAGTGTGTGGAGACCCCCTGGCCACTCGCCTAGGAGCTGTTGCCAGGGGTGTGTGCCAGTAGCTTTCGGGAGCTGCCCAAGGTAAGCGCCGACCCTCTGACCCCATTCTGCACCCCCAATCCCCTGCCCCAGCTCAGAGCCCGCAACCCCTCCGGCATCCAAACTCCCTCCCAGAGCCTACAACTCCTCCTGCACCCCAATCCCCTGCCCCAGCCCAGAGCCCGCACTCAAACTACCTCCCAGAGCAGGGCCGGCTCCAGGCACCAGCACAGGAAGCAGGTGCTTGGGGCGGCCAATGGAAAGGGGTGGTCTTTGACAGCAATTCGGCGGCAGGTCCCTCAGTCCCTCTCGGAGGCAAGAACTGGCCGCTGAATTGCTGCAGAAGAATAAAGCGGTGTGGTAGAGCAGCTGCCAAAGTGCCGCTGATTGTGGCTTTTTTATTTTTTTCTTCACCACTTGGGGCGGCAAGAAATCTGGAGCCAGCCCTGTCCCAGAACCTGACCCCACTCCCCTCCTGCACGCAAACTCCCTCCCAGAGCCCACACCTGTTCCTGCACCCCAGTTCCCTGCCCCAGATTGGTGAAGGTGAGTGAGGGTAGGGAAGAGCGAGGGACTGGGGGGGGGGATGGAGTGAGTCGGGGGCGGGGCCTCAGAGAAGGAGTGGAACAAGGGCATTGCTTCGGGGAAGGAGTGGGGAAGGGCAGGGGTCTTTGGGTTTGCATGTAATTAGACAGTTGGCAACCCTAGAGGGGGTTTGGGGTATGGGCCCTGTCCGGGTGCTGCTTACCTCAGGCAGCTTCTGGGCTGCGGCACAGCGGGGCTAAAGCAGGCTCCCTGCCTGCCTGGCCCCACGCTGCTCCCAGAAGTGGCCAGCATGTGGGGCAGGGGGAAGGAGCAGGTGGCTCCACGCACTGCCCTCATTCACGAGTACCACCCTTGCAGCTCCCATTGGCTGCAGTTCCCTGTTCCTGGCCAATTGGGAGTGGCGTTGCAGGAGAGGGCAGTGCGCAGAGACTCCCCACCACCCTCCCTGGAGCTGCTGCTGGAGACACCAGCCACTTCCAGGAGCAGCACGGGGCCAGGGCAGATACCGAGCCTGCCCTTAGCCCCGCTTTGCTGCTGGACTGTTGGTAGCTGATCTCCCTGTTTGGCTGCAGGAGGGTTAGCAACTCTATCGTGATCAACTGGTTGATCGTGGAGCCTCTGACAGTCAGAGGCTTCACGATTGACTGGTCAATCGCGATCTACCAGTTGCTGACCACTGCATTACACCATAAACTGTGGTGTAAAGATTTCTACATACTCGTCCACAGGCCAACATCAGAATTTGTAGGAGTTGGGTGATCTCAAGATGTTCTATAATTCGTTGGACCATATACGTGGATGGGGAAGACTAAGGAAAAATCTTGGGAATTGTGGTCTTGCATTCAGAGTGGGCCTGAACTGAGCAGGAAGTCAGATTAGCATCTGAGCACTGCTTTCTGTTTAGGCCTGGCCATTAACTAGAGACATGAAGCAGTAGGTAGTCTTAATCTAGTCTTAAAGATGGATTGCTAGGGTCAAGTTCGTGTGTCCTTGCTTATATCAGTTTATGTTGACTACTGAAGTTAAATTCCACACACTTTCTGAGGTACACTTTCTGATCCCTTCCTGAGAGCAATCTTGCATATGACGTTCTTCCAATGAAAATGTCTGACAGGTTTATAATACTTTGATTTTAGGGCAGTAGTGAGAATCCTGATCTAAATATCTGGATTCTGGAAAAGGCTTCTTTTTATGAAACATGAGTATTGTATGATGGAACAATCAACTTGCAGTGACTTACAAGGAAAAATATTAGAGGGAGAGAGAGATGTGCATCCCCTTCCCCTGCTCTATCTTATTACTTTTAAAAGTATTTTAACTTTGAATAATTATATCCTTCAAACCCAAAAATGTAGGATGCTCTGAGTAATTGCTGTTATTTTTGAACATGAAGTTGAATTATACATCTTATTTGTTAGTTCTTTGTTTCAAGATATACACTATGTAGCACAAACTATTGGGCTAATTCATTTCTGGTTTATTCTTCTTGGCATAATCCAGGGTACAAAGCACCCAGTGGTGGTAAATTTGATAGGTGGGGGGAGTTTGCAGTAGTGCTAGCTGAGGGCACTCTTTCTTTTGCAAAGGAGACCTCCTGGCAATCAGGCCAGCATTTGAGACTGAAAGTGCAGACCAATAAGATGCACAGTCATGGTGGCTGAAGATGCATTAACTTGGCATTCTTCACTAGTGAAAGTCTTTAAGCAGCCCATGCCAGATATATAGTTCTCCTACTCATTTACAGTGAAATACCCAACTATAGATCATGGTGGGTCTCACTGATACAGGAAGGTGAAAATCACACCTCCTTACACTAGCAGAAGTTAATCTGTCTTCATGTCTCACTTTTGGTGTTGTACATTGTCAAGCACTCAGTAGCCTTGTCTTCACTAGAAAACTAACTAGTGTTAGAATGTGATCTTGTGGAGCCAGGTTAATAAACATGATGTTAAATATGACTTTGCAGTCTGTGTAAACATGGACAGGTCATGTTTAACATCACATTGGCTGGTCATGGTAGCTTGAATTAGCTGACCCAAGTTCAAACATTGTCTATCCCTGTCTATTCTCACTGCAAAATAATGTTTATCATCATGTTAGAGCATGATCTTGGAGTCATGTTAACTAACAATACTTAATTTTCTAGTGAAGACAAACCCAGTCAGTGCTAAGCAGATAAACAATAAATAACAAGGTATAAAGAATTAGTGCTTTTTTTAAGAAAGGATATTTCTTCTGAATCTGTGGATCAATCTTGTGCAGTATTCTGCATTAATATAGATTTACGCTTACTTTTATAAGTTATAAGTTATTATAAATAAGAATTACACTTACTATTACACTTACTATAGGATAAGTCATAACTCTACATGGAGCTGTTGATCATTGCATATGGAGTTAGGCCCACAATTTCCAGTGTTTTCATGTGCCTGGTTTTCCTTTGTGTTTGAATATAGGGTAACTTAAAAATTTTGTTGCTAGGGCTTTTGCATGCAGAATGGACTACAAAGCACCATACATTTAAAATCAAGAGTGCTTAATAGTTAATGATTTTCTTCAACAGCATATCAATCCCCCTGGGAAAAACAGGCTATTACAAGCTGTTATTCTCTTCTCTTTTCCATTCTTTTTTTTAATTATAGGCTTGATATGGACTTCACTGTTAGGTGGCATAGTGGGCTTTGGTCAAAAAAAGCAGGAAGTGATAAAGAGAAACACATTTTGTCTGCCTCCACCCCAGTGTTCCACTTGGAAAAAAATAAAGATAGGAACCAACTTTATTTTTTGAATTCATTCTTTGACTGTGAAATGGGTGGGACTTCACTTCCACAGAAGTGAGTTAATGTGAGGACTGTAGAAAAGACTCATTTGCACTTCTGCTAACAAATAACACAGTTGGATCTAGAAGGACTAAATTTCAATGACCTTTGGAAGGATTTCCCTCCCCCACAGCACACTGATTCATTGAAGACTCCTGAGGGAGGACTACAACTGTTCCAGGTATCAGGTCAACTTGTGGTGTGTATATATATGGTGTTTCCACTGGTGATCAGAGCTTAGAAGGACTGAGCCTGTAAAACTGGGAATGGTGGGAGTGAGCATCATGCAGAAATAGGAAAATGCCTGTTTTTTTGGAGGAGGAGGCTTGCTAATGATCTTATTCAGCGTGAAGCATTTTTAAACATTGTAGGACTTCTCTGCACTTCATATCTACAGTCTTGCAGGGAACCAAGTGGTTTAAAGTTTGCTTTGGCCCTTGTAATGGCATAGGTGCTGGAACTAGGGGTGCTGTCAAACCCCCTGTCTTGAAGTGGTTTCTGTCATATACGGAGTTTACAGTTTGGTTCAGTTGCTCTCAGCACTCCCACTATACAAATCGTTCCAACACTTCTGTGTAATGGTCAGGCAAGCCTGCTAAAAGAAAAACATTTCTGTCATTCTTGATATCATCACTTTCTGGCTGCTGCCTGCCAGTGCTCTACTGGAAATTCCTAACTGAAAATTTTGTTAGGAATGATTTTTTTTTCTCACTGCCAGCCCGAGTTACTACGGTGCTGGCAGACTGCATGCTTGATACAGACATTAAAGGGCTGTAGATTTAAGGAATCCCTGAGGGCTTGTCTACATCAGAAAGTTGCAGCGCTGGTGAGGGAGTTACAGCGCTGCAACTTAGGAGGTGTACACATCTGCAGGGCACCACCAGCGCTGCAATTCCCTGTTTGCAGCGCTGGCCGTACTCCCATTTTGTCTCGGGTGTAGAGGATCCAGCGCTGGTGATCCAGCGCTGGTAATCAAATATAGACACTTACCAGCGCTTTTCTTGACCTCCGTGGAATAAGCAGGTATCCCAGCATACCTGAGGAAGTGTCTGGTAATCAAGCTGGTCTCCTTCCCCGCTTTGCTCTCGCGTTCCCCGAACCCCGAGCAAGCAGGTCTCCTTCCCTGAGGTTTGCTGGGTGGTTCCGGGAACGCGAGAGCAAACCGGGAAAGGAGACCAGCTTCGCCGCGGTTTGCTCTCGCGTTCCCCGAACCCCGAGCAAGCAGGTCTCCTTCCCTGAGGTTTGCTGGGTGGTTCCGGGAACGCGAGAGCAAACCGGGAAAGGAGACCAGCTTCGCCGCGGTTTGCTCTCTCGTTCCCCGAACCCTCGAACAAGCAGGTCTCCTTCCCTGCGGTTTGCTGGGTGGTTCGGGGAACGCGAGAGCAAACCGGGAAAGGAGACCAGCTTCGCCGCGGTTTGCTCTCGCGTTTCCCGGAACCACCCTGCAAACCGCAGGGAAGGAGACCTGCTTGTTCGGGGAACGCGAGAGCAAACCGCGGCGAAGCTGATCTCCTTTCCCGGGTTTGCTCTCGCGTTCCCCGAACCACCCAGCAAACCGCAGGGAAGGAGACCTGCTTGTTCGGGGGTTCGGGGAACGAGAGAGCAAACCGGGAAAGGAGACCAGCTTCGCCGCGGTTTGCTCTCGCGTTCCCCGAACCTCCCTTGAAGCCGCCCAACAGCGCTGCAGTGTGGCCACATCTAACACCACTTGCAGCGCTGGTTGCTGTAAGTGTGGCCACTCTGCAGCGCTGGCCCTATACAGCTGTACTAATACAGCTGTAACAACCAGCGCTGCAAAATTTTAGATGTAGACATGGCCTGAGATTCATGCAGGAACAACAACAAAAAAATTCTACTGGAAGCTGTGGCATTGGTTTATGTAATCAGAGTTCTGCTTACTTGTAATGTATAAATCAGAATGTAATTGATCCCTCCTGTTCCAGTACAGGAGATTGTTATCTTAACAGGTGTCTGAGATGGTTCTTGTAGGACAGCTCTGGGAATAGCCATGCTAATTCTCTTAGATCTGTCAAGTTCCTTCCGTACCATGAAAAGCAAGGTTTGTAGTCTCTAGAAGGGTAAGAGATGCCATGTTGGAGTGGCTTCTCTCAGGGCTGGATTAAGGCAATATGGGGCCCTGGGCACACCATGATAACATCCTGTAACTACACCCTTTGTTGTGACCCTGGTCCAAATTTGAAGAGGCAGGGGGTCCCACCCATTCCAGAGGCAGAACTAGTGGCCTGGTCCTTGTTATCTTGGCAGGATCAGGGCTTCGCCTTCTATTGGGAGCAACAGAGGAGTACCCCTGTACTTATCCTAGCAGCCAAAGTATATCTACGTGGGTGGGTGATGCAAATCCACTGTGCTCTTCTCTTCTTGCCAGATGGAGTTCTTTGCCGAGGTGGTGTTGGCAGGGCCCCGAAGACAATGGGGGCTCAATGTTAATTCCCCGTTGAGATGCATGAGGCAGTTCACACCACTCCTTACTATTGTTTCATGCTGTCTGCAGACTCAGGCAGACATCACTGCATTGGTTACAAAATACTACTTTTTTTTTTTAAATGTCAGCTGAGTTTCTGCTCTCACCCTGTGACTCCTGGAGCTGAGGCCTTAGACGACATCATATAGCGCCAATGACTTAATGTGCCCCTGGTTTCACTCCCTTTTTAGTGGGGAGATGCTGAGGGTAATGTTTTGGAGGTGTTTGCTTATCTGTTCTGATGGGCCTCTTGTGGCTGTTTAGGGTCAGTAAGTTGTTGTTGGCTATAGCGCCTTCCCTATGCTGTGAAGCTCTGTGTCTCCAGTCCATCTGCCCTGGCTGGGACAGTTTGGCAATTTACTCAATGTCTGAATGAGATTAGGGGTTAAATTTATGCTCTCTGGATCTACATGGGGATACACCTTAAAATCAGCCAGAAACATACTGACTTTACAGAGAGCAGATTACACCATCAGTCCCTGAATTTCTACACAGATTGCCAAAGAGTTTTTGGATGGAGTTTGAGGTGTGGCTTTGACTTAGGAAGCTGTAAATGGCTTGTGCGCTGGCAACCTGACAGATCAGTTCTGTGCACTTGGGACTGAAGGGTGCTCTGGCTGGCAGGCCCTAGTGATTGTACTTCCAGCAAGGTTCTCTCTAGGAGGAATCCTTGACCCTAGAACTTGCTTTCCCCCTTCATCCAAAATAACCTGGATATTTTGATCGTCAGGACTTGACTCATCAATATTTTTAGTTTTCCAGGAGAGTGGGTTCAGTGAATTGGGCTGGCTGTTTGGGGAATATTGGTTTTAATATTAATGAAGAGCTCCTCAAATATTTATCTTACTGATATGTTCAGAAGCACTCTGGTCAGTAAAGTCTTTTTGATGAAACTATGTTTATCCTTGACTGTTACATTAACATCCGTTCAAGTGGTTTGATTTTATATAGAAAATACCAAACAAATAAAAGCATTGTACATACAGTCAGCACTTACGGAAGTTTTGCACAATGGGATTCAATGACAGCTGGCTCAGAGGGTCTTACTGGGCAAAGCCCAGTTTGATTGTTTTACCTGGCATTCTTGACCCAGACATTGGATTGGTCTTCAGAGGAATGGAGCTGAAGAGGGTGGATTGGTACTGTGCCTGAAATGTCTGTCTGTCCAGGAAAAAACAATTATCTGTATGGTTTAAGGAATAACACAAGTTATATGGAATGTCATCTTGCTGGTGGAGTTACAGGCTTGTTTAAAAGCTCTCATATAGAGACAGCTGATCACTTTCTAGCTGATATGCTTATTACCACTAGTACTGCTACCTCTGCTTTAGCCTAATGATATGGAGGTAGCTTTGTATGATAGCATAAGAGTTTCCATCCATAGAGCTCACCTACTGTCTCCAGTAAATAATGTATATAATAATGTAGGTTCTTCCCACCATCAGGTACACTGGACTACTTGAAAAATGGTGAAATTTTATGCTTGAAGATATCTTCAATGTATAAAGGTACCTCTTAGACTTCTAAAAAGTTGACTTTAAAAATCATAGCACTGAACCTGATGGCCAGGGTTCATGTTTGGTGGTGATCATGATGAGCAAGTTGGCAATCTGGTTGATTAAATTAGATACTCTCCTTTTTTGTGATTTATACTTTTGGGCACTGATGTAAAAATCTAGTTAAGTGTAACTGACCTAAACGCCTTCCCTCTTCTTGTAGGACCCTTACAGTTCTGTCCTTTCTGTGTGCTCTTTGGCAGAGATATTGGAGAGGATCTGTTGGATCTCTGTGTAGAGAGAGGAGACCAAAATCCATGTTGAAAATCTAAAAAGGAGCAGGGAAAAGGGTCGTGTTCTGTTTAGTGCTAAATGTTCACACTTTTTTTTTTTTTTTAAAGACAGTACCCCACACGCTCAAGATTTGTGGGAGTGGAGGATGTGAACTCCTTTTACAATTTTATCTTGAGTCTTATGATATTTGGTGGTTTTTCTTAAGCTACTGGAGTCAAGTAATTACTCTATTTTTTTTTTAATGAAATCTCACGCAAGTTTCTAGCCCTCAGGGTTGCAGAAGTAATGTGACCAAAGCGCAGTCTACAAGCTCAGAAACCAGAAAGAAAACTCCCATCCCAAATTGGTTGTTTAAAAAAAAAACAAAACTCATAGTTTTTAAACTATTCTCATGTTTTCATGAGGCCACACTCATAACAGCTGAGCACTTTTGATTGACAATACTGGGAAATTGTCCTTTTCAAAGATAATTTAAATTAGAAGGTACAGTTAAACAATTTAATAAGTAATAGAAGTGTCATGGGAGAATCCCACTACTGGGCACATTATAAATAACTCCTGTTGATGTAGGTTAATTAAAATGTTGCTTATTTGCATATCTAAGGATGTACGTAAAAAAGGAAAGACCAAATGTTTGACTATAATCTGTCTGTCCACTGCTGTAAAATGTTGCTTTCAGTGCAATACTATGTCAATCCACCAGGTGACACTTGATGCTTAAGGATGAAAAGGAAACAATTTATTTCTTCTATTGAAAAATAATATATTTCTCCAGTTGTTTTGTTTGATTTGACAGCTGTCCCAAAATGGTTATGTGTAATTATATTTAGATGTGTGCATAGAAATATAGGTGTTCTGCATAATCTTTATATTTCTCCACATAAATACGTCCTGATTGTTTTCTTATTGATCTTATTAAACAGCTTTAACAAGAATACTTAATTGCACAAGTTAAATACCATCCTGATTTCTTGCTGAACTGGTGGTGAGCATGTATTGAAAGCGAGACTAACAGAATTAACTAGAACAGACAGAAACTATAGATTGTACTCTCAAACTGTAAAGCTCTCTGGGGCAGGGACCGTCTTTTTGTTCTGTTTGTACGGTGCTTAGCCCAATGGGGTCCTGATTCATGGCTGGGGCCCCTAGGTACTGCCACAATACACATAACTAAAAAAGCTTCTTTCACAGCTCTACCAATAAAACCTAGTCTTGAATTATTATCTCTGTTAAGGGCATCTCATTAACAGACTTCCAAGAGAGCCAAATCACAAGGTGGTTTTCATGTGAAGACAAAGGAGGGCTGCACTGTGTATATGAGAGCAGAGTTGGGCCTGTAGTATTTTATCATGCTGCAATTCTACATGATTAAGATGGAAATTAAAACCAAGACCCCTAGCTTTCCTCTTCATCTACCTGGGTATATTATGCAATGAGCCAGATTCTATCCCTGTTGTCTGTTTTGCTTTTTACACAATAAAATAATATGTAGAAGCCTCAGGGGCACAGTGGGGTTCCAATAAAAATATACAAACATGCAAAGTTTAGCTATATATGCACAAACAACCACTCTTAACTGGTTTCTCAGACATGGAACACAGTGACAACACAGTGACTTCCACTAGGAGACTCATAAAAATTTAAAGGCAAACTACCCAATTCCTTTATACTACAGCCCCCTGCTAATCATGCAAGCCCTTGACCTCAATATTACAAATGTATTTATTTTACTAATTTTCCCCCCTAGGTCTAGCAGAGTTTCTCACCACCATTCTTCCTAAAGTGAGAATCCTGAATGGAAAAGACTATTTAGATCTTCTGGTCAGTCCTCTCCCTGTATTGAATTTGATGGAGAATGCAGAGGGGTACACAAAACCAGAATTTGGCTCTTGAAGTACATCTTAGGCTCACCCTGTAAAATGATCAGTTATTCCTCTATTACTGCTACTTCCCTCTCCTTTACTCTTCATTGAACATGTTATTAAATTACTGTGCCTAATTGGTATGATCAGTTGCAAAGCGTTGTTCCTGTTAAGTAGTTAACAGAAGTAGTTTGCCTGGCTAGGTTCTTTGATCTGGAAGGTTTTGATAATAAGGTATTTTAGTGAAGCTATTACATTTCAAGTAATTCACTCTAAATATAGTATAGGCTATTTCTTTGCTTCCCAGCAACAGCTCTTAGGGTCAGCACATATTGCTGGCTGTACCTAATTTGTTCTCCTACTGACATGATTTGTATTTGTGTTTTTGTTTTTTACTCGACTGATTTACATTTCTAAGTGAATAACCTATCTGGTTTGAAGGCACTTTCACTTTAGGTGGGTGTAACGTGCTGCAGAGATACATGCTTCCTTCTCGTGGAGACTTTACATTCTTGTTTTCTTTCACCTAGCATAACTCTGTAAGACTGAAAGAATATGGTGGCTTTGTGTATGGAAAAACAGAACAGCTGCATTTTCTCAGGTTCTGATTTACTTGGCATATATTTAACAGCACTTGCTCACTATGGCAACAAGATTTGGTATTGTAATGAACTGATTAAGTGTATAAATATATTGCCCTCTACTGTCTGACACAAAGTGAATATAAAAGTTGCCACCAATGACAAGTGTGGACTCTTCAGCTTTTATAACTAAAGTACTGGGATTCTACCAACCCACCTAACGTGTATGATACATCTGACATCCATGATATCATTTTGCAGCATGTGGATTTTTTATGTTTCCATGACTTTTATCTGGGCATACACATATTTGCACATTTTACGGGAATTCTTTGGGTGAGGTACATTATCAGTTTATTATATTGCAATATGTTGACTGGCAGGCCCACCTGTGTTTGTTCCTAACCTGTCCCAATATAAAGCTTTGGGGAATTAGAAGCAAGGCATTCTTGGTAATGGGCTCTCAACTATGGATTTCACTCCAGCCAGAAACACATGTAAGCTTGAGCCTGCCAACTTAGGACATGTCTACATGCCAGAGCTGCAGTGCCGCAGCTGTACCATTGCAACTGTACTGCTGCAGTACATCTGGTGAAGATGCTGTATGCCAACGGGAGAGAGCTTTCCCATCGGCATAAGAAAACTGCCTCCATGAACGGCAGAATCTAAGTTGCAAAGAATCCTGTGGCACCTTATAGACTAACAGATGTTTTGGAGCATGAGCTTTCGTGGGTGAATACCCACTTCGTCAGATGTATTCACCCATGAAAGCTCATGCTCCAAAACGTCTGTTAGTCTATAAGGTGCCACTGGATTCTTTGCTGCTTTTACAGATCCAGACTAACACGGCTACCCCTCTGATACTAGAATCTAAGTTGAGAGGAGAAGCTCTCCCACTGACGTATCGCTGTGCACACGAGCGCTTATGTCGGTGTAATTATGTCGCTCGGTGGGTGGTTTATTCACCCCCCCCCGAATGACATAAGTTATGCCGATATAGGCTGTAGTGTAGATGTAGCCTCAGAAACCATTGTATTGCTTATCTCTTTGTTCAGTCTTTCAGTTAACTTCCTGCTTTGCCAAACATATGGGATATGGCCTACTGCCTAGCTTTTCTCCATCTGCCTTTTAAAGTTATAGGGGGGTTGTGGAAGGGGTCATGATTGATTTTTCTCCCTTCGCTTCAAAAATGTTCTTGATCTTAATCTAAATGCACTCATCTACTGTGGTGATGAGTGGCTTTATAAATGTTTGCAGCAATAATTTAAAAATAATTTTAGACAATTTTTGATGCAGCTGGTAGACAATGAGTATTTAATAAGGCTCTGTTCTAAAAGCATTCCTGAGCCTCCCACTCCAAAAACTGTATTAATGCAAAGTGGAACATATCTGAGCAGCAAAGCAGATGTCCTGTGCAGAGCCAAAATACAGATCTGTCTAAACGAAAAAGACCACAAGTGTATAAAAGCTCTTTTTTAACAGTCAGTGTAAAAGCAGTAGTAGGTGAAGCCCTGATTTTGCAAACACTTGAGTTCAAGGAGTTTGCTCACTTGCTTAAAGTTACTTACCTGCATTGATGATTTGGGCCTCAATTTGCAATGCCTGCAAAAGACAATGGACTAGAGAGGTCCAAATTTTTCTGGCTACATGTATGCTTGCTTTGGCCCAAGTGTTGCCTTATTCAGCCAAATTTTTAGCTTGGGGTCAATTTTGGAACTCCTGGTGGGCCTGGATTAAAAAATAGATCACTTGTAAAGTTCTGTGATGTCTCTGGATGAGAAGGTGGAGGGTCTGACTGCCAAAACAGGTGAATTAGATGGAAGAACAACAGTTTCATGCAATGTCTTGATGCGTTTGATTAGGTCTGTATGAACTCATGGGTTTGAAGTTTTGCAAACTATTCAAATGATTTTTGTGTTTGCAAAACTAGTCTGAGTTTACAAACTCACCCTTGTAATTAAATTTATTCCTCCCTCCATACCCCAAAAGTTAGAAACAAAAGCAGACTTTCCCCCCTGCTCAAGTGATGCCTGTAGTTGTGTATTCAGAATGAAAGGAGTCAAGCTCCATGAAAAAAGCTAGTCTGGGACTATTTGGTGCTCTGTGTATGGTGTGTATATTTATGTAATAGTCTATTTTTTATTAGACTTTTCTCTTCCCCCCCCGTTGTCACTCCCTTCATATTTTCTTTCACTTTCACTTTTTTACTGCTCTTTGTTTGCTCTTTTTTCTGTATTTCCTCGTCAGAACACAAACTCAGTCATGCTAAAGTTCATGCCACGCTTTCAAACTCAGTGATCAAGTGAGGTTTGAAATTAAGCACACTTAAAGAACTACCAAATTTCATTGTATGGGTCGTCATGTTTCACTGGCTGATGAATTGATACCAATGTATAGTGTTTTAAGTAGGTAAGATGCTTCGGGTTTCTTTTTTGGATAAAAGGCCTGTTATAAATACGATTAACATATAATGGAAAAGATTTAATGATAACTTATTCTATTCTGAAATCCAAACTAGAAAGTCTCTGGAAATTACAAATTTGACATAAATTTGGCTTGACGTTTACAGTTTTTTGTGCAAGCATGAGCTTTAATTAATGTAATACAGAGATTAATGGGAACTACTAAAATTTTTCTTGGGGATAGTTATAACTTTTACTTTCTTGGTGTAGGCAAATATTCTGGTTTGCTGTGCTAAGGAAGTGCATAGTTACTTGTTTGTGGAAAGGAAATTCAGCCCAATGAGCATTTACGATTGGAAAGAGAAATTATCAGTTCAGTGAAGTGTAACCTTTCTCTTAATTGTAGCGCAGAAGACCTTTGAAATTTACATGAAGGCATACCTATGTTGAGATAATTGAAAAAGGCTGCTGAACAAGAGTTTGAATGCAAACTATTTTTCATGCAAAAATAGTTGAGTAGTCAATGATACAATGAATTTAATCTGAATATCCATTACTATATAATTTTTTTCCCTCTTGGATGAATTGATGTGTTAATTTAAAACAAAATGGTATTGAGCAATCTAGAACTGCAGCAACAGGACAGAAACAAGAAAATCTTTTTCTGTAGGTAGCTGAAGTCAGATAACACGTTAGAACACTAAGTAGGTTCTATTATTCCTTCTAACATAGCACATTTTACGTGTATTTGCACTCACTGTGACGGTTTGGATCACAGAACCCTCCTGGGAGCTGCCAACCGATGTGCCAAAACTACTTCTGTCCCTGGTTTCAGAGTAGCAGCCGTGTTAGTCTGTATCCGCAAAAAGAACAAGAGTACTTGTGGCACCTTAGAGACTAACAAATTTATTTCAGCATGAGCTTTCGTGAGCTACAGCTCACTTCTTCGGAAGTTTTCCCTGCCAGCTCAGGACTTCAGCACCCTGTCTTGCCGAGCCAGACACTTTTGTCTACTTCAACAAAGATGCAGAGTCTGAATTACCTGCTCTAAAGCTGCAGGTTTACCTGAAAACAGCTCACAGAAGTGTGCTTGTCTTTAGCACCCAGATGCCTAACTCCCAATGGAGTTTAAACCCAGATAAATCCGTTTTACCCTGTATAAAGCTTATGCAGGATAAACTCATAAATTGTTCATCCTCTATAACACTGATAGATATGCACAGTTGTTTGCTCCCCCAGGTATTAATACATACTCTGAGTTAATTAATAAGTAAAAAGTGATTTTATTAAATACAGAAAGTAGGATCTAAGTGGTTCCAAGTAGTAACAGACAGAACAAAGTAAGTTACCAAGCAAAATAAAATAAAATGCGCCAATCTGTGTCTAATCAAACTAAATACAGATAGGATCCTCACCAGTTCCAGAATGCTCCCTTTTACAGGCTTACCTCCTTTTAGCCTGGGTTCAGCAATCACTCACACCCTCGGTAGTTACTATCCTTCATTCCAGGGGGGTTGGAGAAGCTCCTTCTTTAGCCACTGAAGACCAAATGGAGGGGTCTCTCACGGGTTTAAATAGACTCTCTCTTGTGGGTGGAGACCCCTTCCTCACTCCTATGCAAAGTCCAGCTCCAAGATGGAGTTCTGGAGTCACCTAGGCAAGTCACATGTCCATGCATGACTCAGTCTTCACAGACAGAAGCCAATTTACATACGGTATCTTGTTTGTCTCCAGGAAGACTTCTTATGTGGATTGGAGCCTTCCAAGCTCTTTTGTCTGTTAAGTGCTTCTGGATCAAGCACTTAATTTGCACATTCCTTTCCCAAGAAGTGACCAAATGTTTTAACTAAGGGCATGGCTACACTGGAAGGTTGCAGCGCTGGTGATTGGGTTACAGCGCTGCAACTCACTCTGTGTCCACACTTGCAAAGCAAGGCCAGCGCTGCAACTCCCTGGTTGCAGCGCTGGCTGTACACCTGGTTTGCTTGGGGGGTAGTGATTCCAGCACTGGTGATGCAGCGCTGGTCATCAAGTGTAGCCACCAAAAGCGCTGTTATTGGCCTCCAGGGTATTAGGAGGTATCCCAGAATTCCTGTCCACAACAAACCGGAAGAATGGCTGAACTCCGATCTCCCCATAGCTACTTAGCTAAAAAACAAACACAGCTGCTCTTTGCTGTAGCAAGTGAGTGAGCAGAGGCAGGGGAATTTCTTTGGAATGTTCACAGCTGTTTGCTTGAGGAGAGAGGGGAGGGGTAGTGTTGAGCAGCTGCTTATATGGTCTAAAGACTATTTAGGAGTGCATAATTTGCATTTAGTGAATAAGAGACAGGTGGGGGAAAGGTCAAAACTTTTAAAATGATTGAAGGTAGGCACTGTGTATCTTCCAGTCCTTAGAACTTGCAAGGCAGGGAGCTGAGAACAGTGTCAGCTCCAAAAATCCACTCTCTCTGTCTCCCCCATGCTCCCTGTCACACTCCACCCCACCCCCCTCTTTTGAAAAGCACGTTGCAGCCACTTGAACGCTGGGATAGCTGTCCACAATGCACCACTCCCAACAGCGCTGCAAGTGTGGCCACACTGCAGCGCTGGTAGCTGTCAGTGTGGCCACATTGCAGCGCTTTCTCTACACAGCTGTACGAACACAGCTGTAACTCCCAGCGCTGCGCATCTCTAAGTGTAGCCATACTCTAAGGCTACTTAGAAATCAAGCAATTATACAGCCAGTGTTCATAACTTTGAACACACAAATGGAGCCTGCATACAACTAGGATGAACATAACCTTTATATAGATATGTTACATGGCATATGTAGCAAAACCCTATTCCAGTTATATCATACATACATTTATGAGCACCCCCACCCCATAAAGCCTTATGGAGTACACTGTCACAGCACATTTTAACATGTATTTGCACTCAATCACGAACTATCATAAGTTGAAAGGTTTCCCTATTACTGGGTCTGATTCTGCCATGCTTACTTATACAAAGTAGTACCTACTTCCTGAGCAGTTCCATTAATTCCCATGGGACTATTTGAGTAGTAAATTACTACTCTATGTGAGTAAGCCCTGATCTACACTACAGGATTAGGTCGAATTTAGCCGCTTTAGGTTGATTTTAAAATGAATGTGTCTACAGAACCAACCCCATTCTGTCGACCTAAAGGGCTATTAAAATCGACTTCTGTACTCCTCCCCGGTGAGGGGAGTAGCACTAAAATCAATCTTGCTGGGTCAAATTTGGGGTAGTACAGATGCAATTTGACGGTATTGACCTCTGGAAGCTATCCCAGAGTGCTCCAATGTGACCGCTCTAGACAGCACTTTGAACTCGGATGCACTAGCCAGGTACACGAAAAGCCCCAGGAAATTTTGCATTTCATTTCCTGTTTGGTCAGCATGGTGAGCCCAGCAGCACAAGTGACCATGCAGTTCCCCCCACGATCATGAACGAACTCCAGCATGGACCGAAAGGGAGACTCTGGATCTGATTGCTGTATGGGGAGAAGAATCTGTGCAGGCAGAACTCTGATCAAAAAGAAGAAATGTTGATATATATGCCAAAATCGCAGAGGCATGGTGGACAGAGGCTACAACCGGGACACACAGCAGTGCCGTGTGAAAGTTAAGGAGCTCAGGCAAGCCTACCAAAAGACAAAGGAGACAAATGGTCACTCTGGGTCAGAGCCCCATACATGCTGCTTCTATGCTCAGCTGCATGGCATTCTTGGGGGGACCCTGCCACTACCCCACCACTGTCCATAGGAGGGGGAGTCTTGCGCAACAGGGAGGAGAATTTTGTGGATGTGGATGTGTCCCCAAGTTTCATATCCTCCTCACCCAGACACCCAAGAATGTGGTCGGGGGAGGCTCTGGGCACCCAACCACTCCACTCCAGAGGATGGCCCAAGCAACAGAAGACTATCATTCAAACAGTTTTGATTTGTAGTGTGGCTACAATAAGCAATGTGGCCTTGTCCTTCCCTCCTCCCACACCCGGGCTATTTTGTCAGTTATCTCACTTTTTTTTTAATTAATAAAGAAAGAATGCATGTTTTCAAAACAATAGTTACTTTATTTCCTTTGCCAGCTGTGATCGAAATAGGGAAGGTGGTTGGCTTACAGGGAATTAAAATCAACAAAGAGGGTGGGTTTGCATCAAGGAGAAACACACACAACTGTCACACCGTAGCCTGGCCAGTCATGTAACTGGTTTTCAAAGCCTCTCTGATGCGCAGCGTGCCTAGCTCTGCTCTTCTAATCCCCCTGGTGTCTGGTTGCTCAAAATCGGCCGCCAGGCAATTTGCTTCAACCTCCCACCCTGCCATTAAATGTCTCTCCCTTACTCTCACAGATATTATGGAGGATACAGGAAGCAGCAATAACAGTGGGAATGTTGGTTGCACTGTTGTCTAACCTAGTCAGCAGACAGCACCAGCGAGCTTTTAAACATCCAAAGGCACATTCTATCACCATTCTGCACTTGCTCAGCCTATAGTTGAACTGCTCCTTACTACTGTCCAAGCTGCCTGTGTATGGTTTCATGAGCCATGGGAGCAAGGGGTAGGCTGGGTCCCAGAGGATAACTATTAGCATTTCAACATCCCCAATGGTAATTTTCTGGTCTGGGAAGTAATTCCCTTCTTGCAGCTGCTCAAACATTCCTAAAGATGCAAGCGTCATGCACCTTTCCCGGCCATCCCACATTGATGTCGGTGAAATGTCTCTTGTGATCTACCAGTGCTTGCATCACCATTGAGAAGTACCCCTTGTGGTTTACATACTAGTTGGCAAGGTGGTCCGGTGCCAAGATAAGGATATGCGTTCCGTCTATCACCCCACCACAATTAGGGAACCCCATTGCAGCAAAGCCATCCACTATGACCTGCACATTTCCCAGAGTCACTACCCTTGATAAAAGGGCGTCAGTGATTGCATTGTCAGCTTGGATCACA
This sequence comes from Gopherus flavomarginatus, assembly GCF_025201925.1. Classification (NCBI taxonomy): domain Eukaryota; kingdom Metazoa; phylum Chordata; order Testudines; family Testudinidae; genus Gopherus; species Gopherus flavomarginatus. The sequence continues at coordinate 29,071,478 of NC_066622.1, forward strand.
GTAGTCCCCACAGTAGATTTGCCCACTCCAAAATGATTCCCGACTGACCGGAAGCAGTCAGGTGTTGCAAGCTTCCACAGGGCTATCTCCACTCGCTTCTCAACTGTCAGGGCTCTCATCTTGGTATTCCTGCACTTCAGAGCGGGGGAAAGCAACTTACAGAGTTCCAGGAAAGTGGTCTTATGCATGTGAAAGTTTCTCAGCCACTGTGAATCATCCCATACCCGCAACACTATGTGGTCCCACCAGTCTGGGCTTATTTTCCAGGCCCAGAATTGGTGTTCCACTGTATCAACTAGCCCCACAGCCGTCATGATGTCCAAACTGCCATAGCCCATGCTTTCAGGAATGTCTGTGTCCATCTCCTCACAATTGTCCTCATGCTGCCGTCTCTTAGCCAGGTTCTGCACATACTACAGTATAATGTGCGAGGTGTTTACAATGCTCACAACAGCAGTGGTGACCTGAGCGGGCTTTGTGCTTGCCGAGCTATGACATCTGCACGGGTAACCCAGGAAAAAAGGCGCAAAACGATTGTCTGCCATTGCTTTCACGGAGGAAGGGAGGGGAGCCTGACAACATGTACCTAAAACCATCAGCAACAATGTTTTTGCCCCATCAGGCATTGGGAGCTTAACCCAGAATTCCAATGGGCAGCGGAGACTGCGGGAACTGTAGGATAGCTACCCACAGTGCACCGCTCCGTGAGTTGATGTTAGACATGGTACTGACGCACTCCGCCGACGTAATACGCTTAGTGGGGATGTACACAATCGACTGTATAAAATACATTTCTAAAGATTGACTTCTATAAAATTGACCTAATTTCATAGTGTAGACATATCCTAAGAGTGCCACAATCTGGTCCACTTAGATGAATGTCAGGATCGAGGTGTGTTTAGAGGATTACACACTCACCAATTTTTGGAATGTGCTGGTAGTGTATATAAATGTAGAATACTAATATATAAAGCGTTAAAAAGTAAACCTTTCTGTGTGAGTCCCTTGACTCATGTGAGCCTGGCTAGCCCCTTTCCATGTGTCCGTGTATCATTTGATAAAACTTAAACTATTTTGATAAATAAGAGGGGAGAATGTAACTCAGACACTTCTCTAGTGGAAGAGGAGGAGGCCTTTGCTCTTAAAATCTCACCATATTGGTAAACTCCAAAGCTAACATTACAAATTAATCTCTGCTCCACTGTTGCATGAAGAGCAAATACATTCAATGAAAGACCTGAAGTTTTTGTTTGGAAATATCGTAATTTAATCCTTTGAATGGAACAGTTTATTTGCAAATGTATTTGTAGCTCAGTACAAATGAATTTGTATGGCAGAATGCGGTGTTCCTTTTATTCTTCTTGCATGAAATGATATTATAGTTACTAAATTGTTTGCATAATGTCTACAGTGTGCATAATATTTGGTCCTTTCTGCAAAATTGCATATTACATTTTTATCAGACCATGACTGATATAGGAAGTGAACTTACAGTGCTAGTGATGTACTGCCAATATTTTAACAAAGACGCCCACAAGAATTTCTCCCCTTGGCCTGTTATGAGCCCTGTATACTGGTATATCTTTGTAGAAAGAGAGGAAGGCCAGGATCATCTCTTCGCTTCATTTGTGAAGCCAAACTGCTTCCTCAGTAACCATGACCTAAGGAGGAGACAGCAGCACTGTTTTCTGTCTAGTGGCTAGTGTACTAGATTGGGACACAGGAGATCTGGTTCTATTCCTGGCTCTGCCACTGACTTGCTGTGTGACCTTGGGCAGGTCACTCTGTTTCTCTGTCTGTTTCCTTCACCTGCTTAGGCTGTAAACTCTTGAGGGTGTGGACTGCCTTACGATGTGTTTGTACAGCACCTAGCACAACGGGGAATCTCTAAGCCAGCAGGGGCGGCTCCAGGCCCCAGCACGCCAAGCGCGTGCTTGGGGCGGCAAGCCACTGGGGGCACTCTGCTGGTCGCCGCGAGGACGGCAGGCAGGCTGCCTTCGGCGGCTCTCCTGCGGAGGGTCCGCTGGTCCCACAGCTTCGGTGGACCTAGCGGACCCTCCGCAGGCAAGCCACCGAAGGCAGCCTGCCTGCCGTGCTTGGGGCAGCAAAATGCCTAGAGCCGCCCCTTGGGGGGAGTGTAAGAGAAACCAAAACCAATTTTAAAAAAAAATCCCCAAATGTTTCTTTTCAGAAATATTTGTTTGAGCCCTAGAGAGAGAAATCATCTGTGGTCAGGAAGAATGAGGAGTGTTTGCAGGAAGTGATTCCAGTGGAGGAAAAGGAAATCCTCCCCACTTCCCTCTAGCTGGGGGTGGGGGTGGAATTGTAACAAAGATCTCCAGACAGGCCGTCCAGCATGTCACTGTGTCTTGGTTGGAGAACCAATAGCAAAGTAATGTAGTGATAGTTTTCTATCTCTGTTTCCCACCCAGCTGCTTTTGAACAGCCCCCTAGATGTAAAGTGCTTTTGTACTGTAGAAATATGCAAAAATGCAATGAATAAATGTCAAACCTTTTTTTAGTAGTGCTGTATTCTAGCACTTTCAATCTGCCAGAAATTTGGGAATTTTACACATTTTGGTTACAGAACAAACTGCTCTCTTCCAGGGTGTACTATGTAGTCAGTGACAGATGCTGGGTGGGGAGAATGGTTCACTCAGTAATTCCTTTGTAAATAAATACTTCTCCAAAAACGAGCAGGAATGCATGGAAAATGTAATATGAACTGTTAGATTAACAGCAGAGTGTTCTGTTAAACTCACGTATTTATTAGAGGGGATAATTATCACAGCAGATCCATTTTTTTTTTTAATGAGCCTGGTATGCTTGTCAACAACATCTTTGTTGTTATGAACCTCTTAAGATACACAACTGGTTTCCCATGGTACAAAGGAGATATTTGTTTTCCGTGTGAAGAGACGGTTGCTGATCACTTAGTTTAAAAGTGTGTGTTTACTATTGTGAACTAGAGTGAAAACCAGAGGAAATGACTCCATAGGTTTCTGTACAGATTAAGCCAAAATAGAAGTTGCCAAGCCAAATGTAAGTATGTGTGCATGTTGTGCTGGATAGGAGAGTAGTCTTGTCTTTTCCATTATTCTTTCCCTTCCCTAGTATTCCAGAAACAATTGTAGAATTGTGTTCATGTCACTAAGTTCATATGGGCCTTGGAAATCCTCTGGAAGTTCTTAATATTTATTTTCAAAGCTTATGCTGCCTGTGTGTATAAGATAAATTAAAAATGCCAGCCTGGCACACCAAACCGCTCATGCTGACTCCTCTTGGGTGTCAGTGAATTGGAGCTCCACAGAACTACCCTTTCTCTCATTCTTCTCATAATGTCTGGTTTGCTTGTTTGTTTATTTATTTATTTATTTTTCACAGCTTATTTCTCACCAATTCCCTTGTTATCTTTGTTCTCCATAGATCATTCAGGCAAGAAGCAGCTATGTGGAACTTTAAAAAGGCCTTTTGAAGTTCCAGCTACAAGAAATGCCTTTACTATACAATGACACTGGCATCTTCTGTAAACTTAATCTATGATTAGCCTTTTGTAACTCTTGCAGATAGTGAAGTCTGACCGATATACTAAACATAGACACGTAGATTTTAAGGCCAGAAGGGACAATCATGATAATCTAGTCTGACCTTTTGCACATTGCAGGCCACAGAACCTCATCCACAACTCCTGTAATAGACACACAACCTCTGACTGAATTACTGGTGTCCTCAAATCATGATTTAAAGACTTCAAGTTAAAGAGAATCCACCATTTACTCTAGTTCAAACATGCAAGTGACCCATGCTGAAAAGGAATGCAAAAATCCCCCAGGGTCTCTGCCAATCTGACCTAGGGGAAAATTTTTCCTGACCCCAGATATGGTGATCAATTAGATCCTGAGCATATGGGCAAGATCCACCAGCCACACACATCTGGGAACAAATTTTCTCTAGTAACTCAGTCCACTCCTTTTAGTGCCCCATTTTTGGCTGTTGGAGATATTTGCTAATAGTGGTCATGGATGGGCCATATGTCACTGTAGGCCATCTTGTGGCCATATCATGGTGTAACACAGGGGTCGGCAACCTTTCAGAAGTGGTGTGCCGAGTCTTCATTTATTCACTCTAATTTAAGGTTTCACGTGCCAGTCATACATTTAAACATTTTTAGAAGGTCTCTTTTTAAGTCTATAATATATAACTAAACTATTGTTATATGTAAAGTAAATAAGGTTTTTAAAATGTTTAAGAAGCTTCATTTAAAATTAGATTAAAATGAAGAGGCCCCCACCCCCCGGACCGGTGGCCAGGACCCGGACAGGGTGAGTACCACTGAAAATCAGCTTGTGTGCCACCTTTGGCACGCGTGCCATAGGTTGCCTACCCCTGGTGTAACATGTGTGTGCCAAACATGTCGAATGAAAGACTCATTCATATGGGTTTGCTGCAGAGAAAATGTTCTAGGGCAGTTTTCTACTGAGTATTTATCTACCAGATTCATATGCGTGAAAGTTATTTGGCTAATTGTTACAGAATCTTGATCTGCTTTTACACCATGTCCATGATATGAATGCCTTCCAAGTTTAATTTTTATTCAGTTTATCTTACACAGAAGCTTTTCAAGTGGATTGCAGAAATCTAAACATGCCAAGCCAAATTCACCAACATTCTAACACCTGCCTGACATTGACTTGGTCAGATTTACACGGATGACAGACTTGGCCTAGGAAGATTATTTGGGAAATTCAGATCTCGGCACATATGCTATAGGAGTTTTACAACAATAGGCTGTAGCTGGCATAAATAATCAGTGTAAAAGTTGATGTCTCTCTTCAAGTTAGGGGCAATGATACAAGCCCGGAGTGCTAGCATTTTGGTTCTAACCATACCACGTCTGATCTGTCCTAATACACGGTGAATAGGTTACAGCTCCCTAGTCTCATGCCACCAGGCCCCAGTGATCAACTGTAGTAGTCAGGGAAGCAGCATGCTAGCTTACTTGGAGGCTTGCTGGAATGGACCCAGGAGCTGTGCAACCCTACAAATAGCTGTGTTGGCAAACTCAAGAGCTCAAAAATCTGAAGTATTCAATCTCCACCTTGAAATACACCTAAAACCAGCAACAAAATCTACAAAGAGCAAGACATTCACAGGAATGGACTCTGGAAGCAAAGATGGCTAACACTGTGCTCCATTTCCCAATTAGAGAATGTCTCTTGAGGTGGCACAGTGATGCTGCTCCATCACCAGTGACAGGTTTCAGAGTGGTAGCCATGTTAGTTGGTATCAGCAAAAACAACGAGGAGTCCTTGTGGCACCTTAGAGACTAATAGTTTATTTGGGCATAAGCTTTCGTGGGCTATAACTCACTTCATGAGTTGCACGGGGTGGAGAATACAGCAGAGAGGTATAAATATACGACACATGAAAAGATGGGAGTTGCCTTACAAAGTGGGGGATCAGTGCTAACGAGGCCAATTCAGTCAGGGTGGATGTGGCCCATTCCCAACAGTTGACAAGAAGGGATGAATATGGGCCTCGTTGTCATCACCAGTGATTGTTCCCAACTTACTGCCATCAAAGAGCACTCAGTTGTTTTGATTGGACCCACTTCATTTTAGGCTTATAGACCCTTAGTAGAGCTCCTGGAAAAAACAGGAAAAGTGTGTCATGAAAAATTTCCAAAAAATTTCCCTATTTTTTTCAGTTTTTTAAATTTCCAAAATTAAAACAACAACAACAACAAAAAAGTCAGCTGTAGTCCATAGGATCTGGTCTGAAACATTGACATTACTTTCCTATTAGTCACTTCAGTGCTATCAGACAGGGATTGCTGATCGATAGCAAAGCTGGTTTAAAAAATGTTTAAAATGTTTTTTTTGGGAGGGGGGCGGGGGGAGAAAGAAAGCCTCTTTTCTTTTTCTTTTTCTTTGTTTAATTCCAACCAGCTCTATCACAGGTGGTGTGACCTGGCCTGGAATAAAATATGTAGTATGGAAAGGGAAAGCTTCATGGCTCTTCAACAAATGTCTTAGAATATCAGGGTTGGAAGGGACCTCAGGAGGTCATCTAGTCCAACCCCCTGCTTAAAGCAGGGCTTAATCTCCAGACAGATTTTTACCCCAGTTCCCTAAGTGGCCCCCTCAAGGATTGAACTCACAACCCTGGGTTTAGCAGGCCTGTGCTCAAACCACTGAGTTCAGAGCATGCTTTAAATGTAATGTAGGGAAAAATGAAACAAAAAGAAAGCGTCAAAGCATAGGTTAATCATGTGACTAATGGATATTTACATACCCTCTCCTCCTTCACAAGTCTTTTCTCACCATTTATTTCTTTGGGGAGTTTAACAAGTTTACAAATTATTGCCATATAAATATCAGAAACAAAATGATAACATTGCAACAGTAAGCTTTTGTTTGTTTGTTTAGAGTCCCTTTATGCAGTAATACAGTCATCAGCTCTCTATTTAACAAGGGATTACCATATTCCAGAGTGAGTCTTTTGACATCATCCAGGATATGTTGTTTCTTGGGATTTTATTAAATTGAGTGAAACTGCTGACTCTACTTATATTTATACACTTAGGTGACCATCAAATGTTAACATTAAAAAAATTGGACAGGTGTTAATGTACTCTGAATATTGAAAAAATGATAGTGAAATATCTAAGTGTCCATCTGTTTTGCAGGATATGTAATTGATGCATTAATTTTCCATAAGAACAGCCTTTCCCATTTTTTAAATCATTCTTCTAGTTTTGGACTATTTTTTAAATTTTCCCAGTGAGAGGTTATCAATTTGTCAGCAATTAGCAGCTGAGGGATTAATTCTTCATTTCTTTGAATGTGACTGTTTCTGATAGGAAGCCCCAGAAGGATTACCAAAAGATCATTTGATGATAAATAGTCAGCAATTTGCAATATTTGATTAAATCTCATTCCTAGAGGAAAGAAGGGGAAATGTGAAAACTGGCCTAAGCTACATTGCCTTGTTACTAAGAAGCAATGTGATTTCTATAATACTTTCCTAGAGTAGGATTGTATTGCCCACTTAAGTCATGAGGCAGTTTTAGATTATACATATACGTCTGTTAACATTAGCAGTTCATCAGGTTTGTATTTATGTATGCAGTTCTGGTTCTGCTGTGGAATCTTCCTTGAATTTGCTCAGGGAGTGGAAGTTTAATGTTAGTGGTTATAAAGGTGAAATGGGCAGGCAGGTATAGGAACATTGGGAACCATTATCTGTGTAATCCAGGTATAGCACAATTAATCTAACGAGTCTGTTTAAAGAGTTATTTTTATGGCAGTCATTATACATACAAAAAGGAAGTCGTTATTCCTAACCTTGTTGATTTGCATGTGCTTAGTACAGTGGATGAAGTAGTGCACTCTGAAGGCTAAATAGAAAGCTGTTAGAGACCTTCCCCTCTCCCAATGGATGAACATATTATAAGAGTAGTGTTTAGTGTGACTGTTTTCTGGCCAAAACCAGTCCTTGTGCTGCCACCTCCTGCACACCCCTAGTTTCTTCACATGGTATGTCTCTTTAGGTAGAGAGGGAAGAATCCAACCAGAAGTGTGTGTGTCGGGGCTATAGATAGCTCAGGGAGTGTGCATGTGCAAATATGTAGATCATGCTTTCTGATCCCATGGACCATGTGCCATATATGTACCTGCAGTTCCTGTAGCAGAGGGGCATAGAGCACACTCTCTATGGTTTTTCTGCATGACCGGAACAGTAGTATATTTTCTGGTGTATATCTGTATATAGCTCCAGATAGAATTTGACTCCAAATGGTTAGCTTTCATCTCCTGACTGAAATGTTTTCCTGCCCGCGTTCTTCAAAACACCTTTTAAATAAAGGCTCGGTTTATGTAAGCTTCATTAAAGTAGCAGAAATGGCAATGCAGGATGCTAGATCTGAAGTGTCAGTTTACGTCACTGATAGCTGTATGACTTTAAAACATTACTGCAAAGAATTGACTTCAGCCCATAAAATCTCAGACACTTAAGACCATGTTCTTTTTAAATTGGAGGCCTAAATACAACATGCAAAAATGTATGTGCAGCTACTATGAATAAGATGTCTACAAGCGCAAATGGTATCTACATTTATTTTGGGGCAGTTCTATGGCCTATTATACAGGAGGCCAGACTAGATGATCACAATAGTCCCTTCTGGACTTGGAATCAATGAATCTAAATGATGTGTGTGTGTAAATCTGATTGGCATGAGAAGTGAGAAATGCTAGGTGCACAACTGTACACATTTCATGGCACAAGTGGGCCTCTTCTTAGAAATACCATAGGACTTCAGACCTTACCTCCAGTCCTTAACTTACCCTGTTGTTCATATGCATTCTAGGTTTTGGAGCTCAGGGCATGATATAATGCCCTGTATGTATTACAGCATCAAGGTACCCTAATGACCTGAGAGGCTGCTGTTCTTCCTGTGATCCTCTACCATAATTATGGCAGAGGAAGTGCTGATACTAGATTGCCCTCGAAAGGAGGATGGTAGCAAGGTGTTCTCTATAAGGTTCCTGAGGCAATGAGTTGCCCTTCCTACTTTTGGTCCAAAATAATTTCAGCTTGCTGACTTTCCAGGCATGTTTTGTTTTGCCTGGTCTTAGAGGAGAGTTAAGGGAGACTGGAGAGCTGACCAATGTGCTGCTGGTGGGGTCTTTAGAGCAGGATTGAGCTGATAGAAATTTTGATTTATTTTTCTAATTTTAAATAATTGGCTAGGTGCTCTGAGCTAGTGTGTGGGTGCTTTTAATTGTGCTAAACTGAAGGAAAATGAATTTAAAAAATAATAGTTAATGGTGAAATGGATGCCTTAAAGTTGCTGACAGCTCCTGGCAAACAATGGAAATATAAGCATTCTTTTAAACGCCCTGTCTGTATAATATATCCTGTAATTCACTTTGTCTCATTCTTCATTATTTGAAGCATTTTCATAATATAACAGTACTTAAAACTGAAGTCAGTGGAGGTTGCAATAATGTATCTGAGGGCATGGTCTGATCCAAAGCAGTCTGGATTAATTGACTCAAAATAATGTCTGAGCTATTTTTGGAGTGCAGGCAGTGCCTGAAAGCCACAAATTTTAAATTGTGTTAGACCACTGTGCTGAGACTTTCAAGCCAGGTTTCAGTCTATCATGAATTATTCCAGTTGATTATGAATGGGAGTTCTGACAAGACCTAGCATGGGTGAGCGCTGCTGTAGTATTCCAAGTAGGAATCTCATCCAGTATTAACAGTCAGAGTAGGAGTGTGACACAATGTTGACTCCTGCAGCTCTGGCCTTTGCATTTTTGCTCTGTCTAGATCCTATTAATACAATTGTAATCATTAATCTAATCTGTTTCCAGAATGGTCTCAAAATATACATGACAATTGGCAGTAAGAGAAATACTATTCTGCATTTTCATGATGAGAAGATGCCCCTTTCCATTCATCCTCATTACACTTGCCTTAACTGTGCAACAGGTTCATACTTGCCAACCCTGTTTTCTTTAATTTAAACCCAGATTCCTCTTTGTGGAAATGCAAATATGCAAATAAACTCTTTTCAGGTCATTAGTTCTTGCTGATGTCTCTGGGAAAGCTCTGATGCCAGCAGGTGTTTCAGACAGCATTGCCCTTTGCTTCCCAGAGAACTTTATTTCTTAGAGCTTCCTTTATTTCATATCACACTAATAGAAAATGAAAGCAAACACAGGTGTCATTTTGTTGGTGGTAGTAATAGTAGTAAAACACATTCTCTCCCCTAGTTTCTTCTGCACAGCCCCCATTCAGCCTTCCTTTAAAGCTCTGCTCCATTTAGTAGCAGCGCTTGTCATCAAACCAACCCCCTCCCCTCTCCACATTCATTTCCATGGTAACCCTTCCAAGGCATTCTGCAGGCTGAAAACTACTTTTGCTCTTTCATCATGCAGGCTGGTATTGTCGAGGGCTCAGTGTATTCCTGCAGCTTTTGAATGAATAATAGTAATTAAAAAAAGCAGAATTCGGATGGACTGTTGTTGTTTGGGAGGGAGGCCCTAAAGCAGGAAGAAACGGGCAACCTTCAAATGACCTAGTGTCTACGCATTGTTTAGTAAGGAAAACAATCTTGTTTCATTAATTGATTAACTTGAGAGGTGGGGTTTATCAGAATTATCGTTCTGTGAAGTGAATGTGGCAACTCCCTGAAACAGCTTCTAGGAAGAAAAATGGGCAGATGGCTGGCCGGGCTCTGGTGGTGAACTGCTGGTAAGCTCTCTGTGATCTGTTGCAAATCTCGCCTTCTCATGGATTCTTTAATGTCTTTTCAGATACCATATAGAAAATGGTGTCTGACCAGATGCTAATCTTTTATTGTCATTTATTGGTTTACAGGCAGGTGTATTTAGAAGCACTTACCAATCGGTGTGAGCAATTTAGAATTTTGGTAGTATACCCTTTCGCTGTGTTGTCTGCTTTAATGAGCTGGGTTGATTTTACGATCTTTACAGTGCATGCTTTTTAAAATCTGCTCTTCTGGAAGATTCACATGTACTTACTGAAAGTTTTTTTTGTATTTCAGCAGGTTAAGGGTATTTGTTTACTATATGTGACTCAAGCAGATTGATGGTATTTTGCAAAGAAAACAAATGGCTTGCAAACAGTATCTGCAAAACTGGAGGAATGAAAAGGTTATTGTAACCAATCATTTATAAAATCTGGTGAAAGCATAAACGTGTTCCTAATATAATCCTTGTCAGAAGAGTTGTAAAGATTACCATCTTCATAGATGGTAAACTGATTTGACAGTTAAGATTTTTTTTTAAACTCTGGCCGTATCTGTTATGTTTGTTAAATACCTGAATCAGACAGTATAATAGCATTGATTGAATACTTGTAATGATGATGAAGGATCAAATAAATCTGTTGATGTTTTGATCAATTTGTGATGAACTAGCAGGATTTTGTGTTTGTTGTTTTGATGGGGGTGAAGATGTAGTTTTCTTTAAAATGTGGTCTGAAGTACATAATGGCTGTGAAGTCACCATGACAACATGGACCCTCTTTGAAATTTTTTCCCCATTTTGTTTGTTTGTTTTTTGTTACAGTGTCACTAAATCATTCATAATACATTTCCTCTTGTGGACAAAGAAATAGTTATGTGCAGCAGTTACGGGTATGACTTAAATTATGTTCTTAAGGGTTCATTGATAGAAAGCCTATACTAAATATCATTCTGTGCAGACTTAGTCTGCCTTTTTAAAACAGAACACTGCTTCTTAGTTCTTCTATTTATGATGCAGTTTCTTTCTAACCTGAAGTAGCCATAGGTTTTATCATTTGAGGAGGACACTTAAACTGTGTGTGGATTTTATCTTGTATATCTTACTGAGCTTTTATGAGGATTCGCCAGCCAAGATGCTATCTTATCAAAAGACAAAATATCACTTAGGTATCTTATTGGACCATCTTATTGCACCATCCTACCCCGATGGGAGGGATGCTATTTGAGAGGGTGAAGGATGAGGAAAAACTCCCCAGTATTCCCTTGCAGAATTTCCTCCAAATTTGTCTGTTGGCTGGTGGGGGTTTTCCCCCCATGGAAGAAACAAGGGGACTGGTTTCCATACCTGTGGGATCTCCCAGCTCCCCCTGCATCTTGGGAGATCCCCTGTAGGCATATGGCCATCGACCTTGAGGCCTTGTACCTCTGCTGTTTCCTTGAAGGTCTCCTCAGGCTCCCTCTCAGCATTGCTTCTGGAAGGGATAATGATTTTATACATGTTTATGTACTTTACAGTAAAAACCAGGTGTGTAGTGTGTATAATAGATGTATGGACTCTGTATGACACCTTTCCAGTTGGGAAGGGAAGGTGTATTGATAAAGTTTTAAAATACCAGCATAATTTTTCTGGTTCACCATATGTTTCTGGTATTAGTTTATCCTATATTTTTTTTACAAACTGATCCTCAAATTCTTGTAACTGTCACTTTTACAATAAAAAAAATGTGAGTAGAGGAATCCTGCTTCTGTGATATTTTTGTTCTTGAAAGATATGAGCTTTATCTGGAAGTCATTGTGACATCAAAGAAATACAACTGCAGGTGCATTTATTGTGCTGAAGTAAAATAATTTAAAAGGCAAGTGGAGAAGAGACAATTTTTTGTCTTTGAGTTATTACTATACCTGTTTGACTTGAGAAAATGAAGACTTCCTCTCAGCTGTCCCAACCTGCTGGGTTTTCTCACTGGTATCTGGGGAAGAACCTGACATCAGTATATTTCTTTTTTTTTTAATTTATTGGTTTCCTGATTTAGAAATATAATGCCCCATCAACACTTCAGCAAAATTCCCAGTGATTTCAACAAGAGTTCTGCTTAAGATTTGCAGGATTGGGCCCTGCTCTTAAAGGAATCCGGACAAATGTGGCATGCTTACCTCCACATGATGATCTCCCTTATCTTCTTGTCTTATTCACTGTCACCTTCATGAGTGTGGCAACTATTGCACCTGCTGCCCTGTCCATGGCATGGCTGAAAATCTTAAGATTTTTTTTGGAGGCAGTCTTGAGGACCTGGAGACAGCCTGAATGTGAGCCTAAGGCCAGTAGACTTAGCTGTAGCTCTTACGATTGACTTATCTCTAAGAATAAGGTTCTGCTGGAGTTGGGTGCATGGATGTTGATTATACTGGGTGAATAGATTCCACCTGCAGGGGACCCTCTGTCAGGTTAAAGACACCTTAAAAAGTTAGTTTAAGCTACTGCTCTGAGAGCTAGGAATTGAGAGACCACAAGATAGGTTCATTATTCCTTCTGAGACCTGCTGCTGCCACTGCCTTTAGGAGCCCCAGAGATGAATCTGTCCACTTTCTGGACCTGGAACTGTCAGGATCCATGGCTACAGAGCTGTTTGCAGCTCCCTATATGACGCTCTTTGCATGTGGGAACTGGCTACTGATGCCCCTTCCTGGGAGTGAAGCCAGAGTGGCTAGTGTAGGGGAGCACTGACCAAGCCCCTCACACCACCAGCAGCATGGGTAGGAGGAGTCTGTGTCCATTATCCACTAATAAATAGTAGCTGATGGGAGGTCCCTGCTGGGCAGATTAGTGAGTGGGAGGTTAATGATGGAGAGGTGCCTGGGACAGCTTGAGGGATGGAAATGCATGTGAGAGGGAGTGAGTGTGGTTAGGATACTTAGAGGAAGTCAGTCCTGCCACCACCTCCCTACTCTCCTTAACTGCTGCTCCATGATGAGCTGGTGGCAGAAGAGGTATCACAGCAGGCTCTGGTGATGGAAGGAATCCTTGCACAGGGAATCCCTGATGGATGCATGGGAATCCACTTGGGCTGGAGCAGGGGCGTCCGGGCTCCTTAAAGGCATGAATATCATGCAAGACACGTGATGCTTGGCTACCATGGAGATTTAAATTCCCTCCTCACTCTAGTTTGATTGTGGTGCTGTGGTGAGAGCCCGTTTTGTGGACTTTTAGTCATGTGTACAAGGGATTTGTCTTCTCACCGTGGAGGCTTTTTGTAAGAGCATTGGTCTGCGGGTGGGTAAGCTTTAATGTTTAATGGTGCTTTAATGTTTCTTCGCAGTGTTTTTTTATTATGGAGCACCCATACTTACTCCACAGCTCAGGGTGGGGCTAATTCCCCAGTGTAATCCTGATTTTTCAATCTTCTCATAGGATATGCAAAAAGAATCTTTTTAAAATATAGTAGTATACATCTCATCGCAGCTGGGAAATTTGATCAAACGCTGGCAAAGAGATATGATGTTTTTGAAAAGGTATCTGTAATTTTAGTTTAGAATGTTTTTACTTATATGGGGGGAGAATAACCTCCGAAGTGTCTGGACTTATAAACTCAAAATTTGTTTAGCTGGCCTTTTAGGGTAGTCTGTTCTCTAATTAGACACCTGTGGCTGGCCTGTTTCAGTTGACTCTGGCTTGTGGGGCTTGGACTAAGGGGCCCAAGATATGGGTTCGGACTGGAGCCTGGACTCTAAGATCCTATGGAGTGGGAGGGTCCCACCGCTCAAGCTCAAAATTCTGCATATCAGTTAAACAGCCCCTTAGCCCGAGTCCTGCTAGCTCAAGTCAACTGGCACAGTCCATCAGCAAGTGTTTAACTGCAATGTAGACTTACCTATAGTGTTTTCTGGGACTGGGAGCTGAAGCGAGGTGAAATAGTATAAGAAAATATTAAGAGTTCTTAAGCGTATAAAGAATATTCTTTATCAATGTAACCTTATCTTCTTCTGAGCTGAGCCAAAGATGATGGGATCAGTGTGTGTGTGTGTGTGTGTGTGTGTGTGTGTGTGTGTGTGTGTGTTGTGGGGAAGAATCAGGTCATCAGGAATGAGTATAGACTTGTGGGAGGGCACTGCAGGGCATATGGAGGGATGATTAATGCTGTTCTTTCCTGTCTTGGAGTGGAGGAGCTCTGAGTTAGGAGAAGGTAGCACATAGAAGATAGGGGCAGGACATTTGTTTGGTACAGACAAAGGATGAACGGACTCGTGATTCAAGAGACTTCAGAAGCATAAAGGAAGGGGACACAGATCTCGGGGGGAAAGGACATGGAACAGGATGCCGGGAACTGGAAGAGGAATATAGTGCAAGGAACCTGTGGAGAAATAGAGGTGGACAGAATACAACCTGTTTTCCATGTGGATAAAAGCTGTCCTTTCCCTTCCACCATTTGCCACCACTATCCTCATATTTCATGCAAGTAAAACTCCCACCACACACCTAAGGATACGCTAACATTTGGCAGAGGGAAACCCTGCTTTGGCAAGCTTTATAAGGGGCCAGACCATTAGCTGGTTTAGATCAATATTGCTTCACTGGCTTCTTCCAGTGCACCCTCTATTCTTCCAGGTCCCTGCATGCTCTTCTGTTAAGTCAATTGAGCAATGTTGGTTTATGGCACGTGAGTATCTGGCCCCAGATCTTTTAGGGAGCAGCTCCTCTCCTGCAGGTTTCATACCCCAGTTTAGTTTCAAAATTTTAGAGTGTATTTAAAAGAAAAACAAGGAAATGTATAAAACAAGTACATCGGCTGGTCAAAATGTTGGGTGTTTTTTAAGGAAAATGAGATTCCTACAAAACAGATTCCAGGCGGGACCATTATGATCACGTCGACTGACTTTCTGCACTAAAAATTGAAAAATCTTGCCTAGTAATCTCTATATCAAGTCTGAAGCTTATGAATGAGCTGTATCATATCTTCTTGATTTAAAGACTTCAAGTGATGGAGAATCCATCATAACCCTTGATAAACTGTCCTAATGGTAATTACCCACACAGCTAAAATTTAGTCTTATTTCTAGTCTGAATTTATGTAGCTTCTACTTCCAACCATTAGATCTTATTATGTCTTGTAGACCAGTGGTTTTCAAACTGCGGATCACAGCTCAGTACTGGGTAATGGAATGTAATGCACTGGGTTGCACCACCAACCAGGCTTTAAAAGTCCTGTTGGCGATGCTGCTTGGTTAAGGCAGGCTAGTCCCTACCTGTCCTGACTCTGCACTGCGCCCCAGAAGTGGCCAGCAGGAGGTCTGTCTCCTAGGTGGGGAGGCCACGGGATTCTGCGCGCTGCCCCTGCCCCGAGCAGCGGCTCCGTACTCCCATTGGCCAGGAACCAGGCAATGGAATTGGGGGTTGGTCGTGCCTGCAGACGAGAGCCGCATGGAGCTGCTTGCACCCCTCTGCCTAGGAGCCGGACCTGCTGCTGGCCGCTTCTGGGGTGCAGCGTGGTCTGCAGTGCCAGAAGACACAGGAAGCCTGCCTTAGCACCCCTGCTGCGCCCCTGACCGGGAGCCGCTCGAGGTAAGCCTGCTCCTCAATCTCCTGCCCCAGCCCTGAACCCCCCCCAAGCCCCTCATCCCTGGCCCCACCCCAGAACCTGTACCCCCAGCTCACAACCCTGACCCCTTCCCACACCTCAACCCCCTGCCTCAGTCCGGAGGCCCCTCCCACATGCCAAACCCCTTATTCCCAGCTCCATTGGGTCACAGGCATCAACAGTTTTCTTCAACTGGGTCACTAGAAAAAAAGTTTGAAAACCACTGTTGTAGACAAGTGAGAATTACAATTTTTGGTGCAATTTTTATATTTTTTCAGTCAGGACAAACAATATATTTTATTTTGGGTGGTGTCATCCTGAATCTAAACATTTCATTGTCTTGAACTGAATCCAAACTTTTTTTGTTTTAGGTCACTTCAGTATTAATCTATCTGCCTGAGCTGTCGTGCTGCCACATGGCAGTTGTAGTTTGCTTTCTTCATGGCTCCGTTCTCCTCTGTGGGCTCCCTGGCTGGACTATATCTCTATAATGCACTGTGATCTCACCTCTGGCTGAACTGCTATTGTCCATCATGGCAGGCCCATGATTGTGGTGCATCATGCAAGATGTAGACCATCCGGGGAACCCCATCCCTAGTTGTGAATGGGGGCATAAGGCACTCAAACTACAGCTCCCATGATGCTCCATGGTAGCTTAGGTGGATCCAGTTCAGTGTTAAACCAAATTTCCGAAAAGGTATTTTAAAGAAATTTTCATTTTGTGAGGAGTAAAAAAGATATTGAATTTGGACGGTTAGTGCTAATTCACAGTTGAAAACGAGCGTTGAAATTGTGGAATTTTCCAATCAGCTCTGTTAGGTCATAATCCCCTCTGAGATATCCAACTCCACTGCTGTGACTATTCCTACTTCCCATTTCTCTCTCCCCTGTTTTGAGCAACTCATTATCAGCCCCAACACTCTGCAGGCTGCCAAGGCCACTATTTTGATCAGTACCTTTGTGGACTGTGCAAGAGCAGGAATCATCTTAACCCCTCCCCCAGCTTGCTGTGCAGCTGTCTTAGAGGGCAGAGTCTAGCCCAATTACTTTTACCATCTAATATTCTAGTGACTCTTTTATCAGAAGTGCTAATTTAAAAAGGGATTTGCATTTGCCATTAAATGTGGCGTTTCCTTTGTGTAAAACGATTATACTTTAGAGCAGTGGTCCCCAACCTTTTCTGGGTGGCGGGCGCCGGACGACGAGCCACCGAGGACTGTGGCCGGCGGACAAGCATCCACTGAAATGCTGCCGAGAAGCGGCAATGTCAAGAGGCGTCACTGCCGAAATGCCGCCGAAAGTCAGTGGCATTTCGGTGGCGACGCCTCTTGGTGATGCCAATTTTCAGCAGCGATGCCTCTTGATGATGATGCTTTTCAGCGGCATTTCAGTGGATGCTTGTCCGCCGGCCAGTATATGGGCGCACATAGATGCCCCGGCGGGCGCCGCATTGCGGACCACTGCTTTAGAGGACTAAAGTTCTTCAGATCCCAACCCAGCAGGCTGCTGAGGGTCTCCCAGCAAGGAGCTGAGCTCTTTCCACTCCTTTTTAAACTGTTTGAGTGAAAGGAGCTCAGCACTTTGTACGAAGAGGTGTTCAGCACCTTGCAGGAATGGGACTTTGAAGAGTTAACATGTATAAGACTGCTAGTCAGTGAATATTTAGGTCATGGAATGTTGAGTCTGGAGAACGACTGTGAAGAGTTCTGACAACTATGTGGCTTTGACTTGGACAATATAGCATTTGAAAGTATCCTGCACATTCTTGCATCAACTCATGTTTTAGGATTTGTTACCATGTTCTCAGATGCAGTGGTCTTTCTGGCATGGGTTATTACATGTGCATAAATGAAAATAATCTCCATCAGTAGCACTGCTTGCAGAGTGAAACCTGAATCCTGCAGGCACATTACCAAAATGGATATTTTTTTTCTGATCTCCAATATCCAACCATTAACTTACAATAGGTGAACTAAGTGTCTAAATATGAGCTTCCTAAAATTATTATTCACTGTGGTGTCCAGTGTCCCTGGTCAGGGTCCCATTGTGTTAGGTACTGTAAATACAAAATTATAGGGTACAATCTTTGAAAGTGCCTAAGGGATTTTGGAGCTAAAGTCCCATTGACTTTCTATAGATATATGGCTGCTAAATCACTTGAGAAAATCCTACCCATAGTCCTTGCCCGTGAATATTTACAATGATCCTGCAAACAGTCATATACGTACTCTTGCGTGTGAATATTCCCATTGAAATCTGTGAGACTACTCATGAGTAACCATTTGCAGGACTGGGACCTAAAATTGTTTTACTTTTACTTTCCCACAACATTCAGGGCACAGACTTTGTCTGTACAGTGCTTGGTACAATGATATGCTGATCATAATCGCAGCCTCTGGGCACTGTTGTAATACATATAATAATAGCTTGTGTAACTACAGTTTCAGGAGGGAGAACCAGCAGAATCTTCTCAATAGAATTATGTAGAATCCTCTGTTAATAGGCCTTCTTTTGTTTTAAATAAGAGCTCATGATTAACTGGGGGAAAATCTATTTCAAAATGGTAATAAGGACAGTTAATAAACAAATTTTACACTAGTGAGATAATCCCAGGTGGCAGTGGTTCTGAGCTGGTAATATTCACTTTGAAGTAGATTTATTTCCACATCTCTTATTGCTTGTGTCAAAATCGGTAAATTTATTATTCAGTGAAAATAATCCTTTGGCAATAAATTAGGTTATTTCCTCTTGACTGGACTTCATGTTTCTGTTTAACTTCTTATCTCTATCAAGAGGAAGGATTATCCATCCCTAAAAACGTGACCATGAATTATTCTTTTCAGTTGGTTTTATTTAAAATTGTTCCACCTGCGCAGTGTTTACTAGTATTTTATAGGGTGAATAATAACTGCAAAAAACCCCTATATTGATGGTTGCACAGTTAAAAATTAAGAAGTCAAGAAATGCAGCTATTTTTACTTGTGATATTTTCTATTCTTGTTTCTTTTGTCATAAATGTAGTTGATAATTATGCTGTTGTATTTATTCCATAAAATCTATAGGATGTGCTTTGTGGCCAATTTAATTATAACATAGTGATAAGTTGGAGGGGAGTAATCCTCCTGATTTTTGCATGACAGTAAGGTACTGCAATTCTCAACATGCCGTGAGTCTCTTTTTTATATGCCCAAATATTTGGGGAATTTTTTTGGTCAGATATATTGTCTTCAGTCCATAACTGAATGGCTATTTGCTACTGGTAGTATTTTTTTTTCCCCTTCTAGCTAACTAGCTGCATTAAGAAAAATTAAGAATGGTTATATGAGTATAAATGTAGGTGAGGATATTTGTGAATGAAACAAAAATGGGATTGCATAGCAAAATAGATCAATTTCCTTTTTAAAACCATCTCAAATAGATTAAGGCATCTGAAGATTTTTAATCACAAACATCTTGTTTGTTGCGCTCAGTGAGAGTAATAGCAAAATATATGGTAAAATGTTTTAGTTTTTATTTACATTTTGCCAAGAAACCTATCTGAAAATTCACTGTGTAACCTGGTAAATGTGAATAAATGATGCCTGACCCAGAAATGACTGGGAAAGGGACTATTAACTCTCTACTATTTATACAAATATATATTTTTAGATAATGGCACATATTAAAAGCAACGTTTTGTAAACTGCCTAGTGTCTGTAACTTACTTTCTCAGGACTAATGCAAACATCTGTGTAGGACTATATACAAATGTTAACCAATTGTTGATTTAATATTTGAAATACTTCGTAGAATGATTTTCTTGTAGCAAATAAGAAATTTGAAAAATAACGTAAATGTAGTAGTAGTTATGTTTTTCATTTAGAATAATTATACTAATGATTGTAGAGTTGCAAAACATAGGGTAAAATTTTTGAAAAGTGCCTAAGTGATGAAGGAGCCTACATTTCATTGAATGCCAATGGGACTTAGGCTTGTAAGTGCCCAAGGGCTAGAAAAAGCACCTTGTGGGATTTTCAGAAGCACCTACACAGATTAGTTTAAATGGAAGTTAAGCCCGTAACTGATGTATTTTAAGCTCCTAAATACCTTGGGAAATTGCTTTTTACAGAGAGACTTAGGTGCTTTTGAAAATTTTCCAGTAATGTACTTTACAGTGAACTCTCTATACCTGTCCCCAACCGCAATCTGGTCCAGATGTTAAAAAGCTTCTTCCTCTTCTTTCCATTCTCCTTTTGAACTTTCAAGGGCTGTAATATTAGCTGTAGGTCAATGGCATGGGTGTCTGGCTCCTGAGTGCTGGCTGAGGAAATGGTATTTCATCCTTCCAGTCCTCACGTTGATCCCATGTGCAAAGCCTGTCTACTCAGGCTTTGTATGGGGAATGAGAATTTTCATCCAAGGATCTCGTAGGACGTTGGAAAACATTTAATTAAGCTTTACAAATACTTTTTTAAGCTAGGGAAATAGAAGTAGTAGTATATTAAATGAGAGGCACAGAGAATTCCAGGCAATGTGATGAGTCGATGACAGAGTCCTGCCTCCCAATCTCTTCTCTAAGCACTAGATTTACTATCTCTCTTTGTCTTAAATCATTTTTTCACTTAATTTATGTATATTGTTTCTCAATATAACTATGCATGACATTTGAATGTGAAAATCTGATGAACATGTGGTTTTGGAAAAGTTATAACATTTAGTTTTGAAATTACTGATTCATTTCTTTCCTTGATAAAATATTACTGCCTTGTTTATCCTTCACTAAAACAAGTACTAACACTTTCTTTGGTGGTATGGATTACATTCTTTTCAGGTTTTGTAATTACAGTCTTCAATATGCAGTAAAATTTAAATCATTGTCCAAGGCTGAGGACTGTCTATTGATGAGTAGCTGAATTCTGAACTATTCCAACTTGCTCCAGTTCATCTGTGAAGAATTTGATTTTGGATGCTAATTACCCTACACATCAGCAATTGGTTTAAAGCATTGTTAAGGAGAATAAATACCTTGTACAAAACCTGGTAGTGTGGAAGCTGCTCTTGCTATTTATCTGCTGTAATTTGTTTGTCTGAAAGCAGACCCTGAGGTCCCCCAATCTCCTTGCACGTGGGGCTGCCCAAGGCCACCCTTGCCCCCTGTGCTTGGGCCAGCCCAAGCCCTCCCTTCTTCCCACACACGTGAGGCCAGCCTGAGGTCCTCCTCCCTACTGGTGCCTAGGATTGACCTGAGCCACCCCGCTGCCTGCCTGCAGGACTGGTGGTCCAACCCCCCCCCCACCGCCTGCCTGCCCGTGGGGTTGGTGACCCAAGCCCTCCCTTCCCACCGTGAGCTGGGCCACCCGAGGCCTCCCTTGCCCTCCTGCATCTGAGGTAGGCTGGCCAGCCTGAGCTGCTCTTCCTAGCCCTCCCTCCAGAGCAGGACTGGTGTTGCTACTCCCCCTGCCCACGTTCCTCCATGCCCCACTAGGGGTCCCATATGCAGGGGGAAAGGGGCTGGCAGCGAGGTGAAACAGTGCTTGCAGCTTGCTCCCCCTACCAGGGAGTCAGCAGAGCCCCTCTCCCCAGGGGAGAAGGGATCCTTCTGCCAGGACTGAGCAGGGACCCCCATCCTTGTGGGCTTCCCCAAGTGCTGGGCAGGGGGCACAGCAGGTGCACGGAGGAGGGGGGACACACTCTGTCCGGGCTACTCACCCGTGTAAGGCGGGAGCTGATGGTGGCAGGCGAGGGTGCTTCCCAGGAGGCACAGAGGGATGGTGGGGCTGGAGCAGTTGGGGGAGTGGCAGAGCCTGTGCTGCTCCTGGCTGTGCTCTTGCTGCCCATCCCCGGCATTGCTGCCACCACCAATGCTGCTGGAGGAGGTGGCGGCACGGGTGACTCTGGTATGGGCGTGCGCTGAGGAGAACAAAGAGGGTAAGTTATGGCTCCTTGCTGCCTCCCACTGCTGGCTCTGTGCTGCAGTCTCAGAAAATACAGGACAGTTTACCCATATTTAACAAAAAGTTGGGGCACCTGGAAGAAGACTTAAATATAGGACTATCTCATTAAAATGGCAAAGAGTTCTGTGGCACCTTATAGACTAACAAACGTATTGGAGCATGAGCTTTCGTGGGTGAATACCCACTTTATCGGATGCATGAAGCTCATGCTCCAATACATTTTTTAGTCTATAAGGTGCCACAGGACTCTTCGCCACTTTTACAGATCCAGACTAACACAGCTACCCCTCTGATACTTGACACAATTAAAATGGGACGTCCAGTTACTGTACACATAGTTGTATCTTTTGTCATGCTGTATTTGCACTGCAGTGATCAAAGGCAGCTTCATAAAAAGTATAAATTCATTCTCCACTGGAAAATGAGTTCTGGGTGGCAGACTAAATTAATGAGGCAGTAGATTTTAGTGTTCTGGTATCCAGATAGTTCAGCTTTCTAGAGAATGGGGAGATTCTGTGCCCTGGTTCTTGTTGAAGACTTCTCCTTAACATGATAGGATATGAAGCTTGTCTAAGAAATAAATGTGAAACAGTGTTGATATGTTAGGTGTTTTTAAAAATCCATTCTAACCCCATCCTTTATAGTTGTTAACTTGGTAAGCGCAGCTTGGCTGGACATGAAGATCAGGGTTATGGCCCCAATAATTTATGAATGTTTTTCCATTCAACCTTTTTTGCTACTAGAATGATCACTCTTTTGCTCTCTCCATTTTATCCTGCCATCCATCGCCACTGTGTCCCAGCATTTTTCATGTAAAATTGTTAGCAATAGCAAGGTCTCTAGAGGACTTCATGGAGATTCTGGCACTCTTCTCTTTTTGGGGTATAAAAACCCTATCCAAAAGTTGTATTTTGTCTTTGTTTTCAGTTTAGTTCTTTTTTAGCTCTCCTTTTGAGCGTAAAGAGGAAAATTTATCCTGGAAATGGGAATTCTCTCAATTAAATTAGTTTTAATTAATTTCAAAGTAAAGCAGCAATCCGTGAAAAGGAAACAAAATGCTTCAGTAAAGCTGGATGTGGTACCTTTCTGGATTGTCTGCATGAGAAAGTTTAGTGGTTTAACCGTAACTCAATAGAATTCCCACCTTAGGTATGTCTGGAATCCTGGGATGTGATTTGCAGCTTGAGTAAACATATTTGAGCTAGCTTAAATCTAGCTAACTTGAGTACTAGAGCAGTGAAGTCATGGCAGTGTGTATTGAGTAATTACCCAGGGCTCTGGGTGAGCTTGTACAGTCCGTGCTGAAGCTCATGCACTGCCACAGTTTCTTTGCTCTGGTACCTAAGCTAGCTAAATTTAAAGCTAGCTCGGGTTTGCCTACTCAAACTGCAATCACATCCCATGACTGCAATATAGACATGCCCTATGCAAACTCTTAAACCAGTGCAAACTCTTGTGTGGACACACTCATTTCATTTTCAGTTTAGTTTAAGTTGACTGGGAACAGGTTTAAACTAAGTCAAAATAAACCAATTGAAATAAGGGTTTGTACCTGTTTAAGTCAGTTTATAAAGGTGGCTCTTTCTCCCCAAGACAAAGGCAATATATATATCTATGTATCGATTGCCATAACTCCCTGCACCTACTCTCCCACTGTCTCTTGCCTCCCTGAGTATTATCTGTATGTGAGTCATGATGCAGTGTTGGATGGCTAGTGATTGCCATTACTTGATATCTGATGAACATGGGGGGGAAGATAGGAACTTGTACTGCTAATAAGTCAGTACAACGAAGTTGTTGCCTATTTTGTCCCAAAAAACTCCCTGCTGCAGAGTCCTTCCTTCCCCAACCAGATCTGGGATAGCTACAAATGTAAAGGAAACTTCTGGCTTTGCTAGAAACCTACTTTTTGTTTTCCATGACTCTCTTCCTTGTGAACAAAAACCTTCCTCTGGTACACTGGTGGTTAAGGTTGAAAGGAGCATGTGGCTGGGCTCCACTTCTGCAGCAGCAGGCTGAGTGTGGATCAGAAGTTCCTCCTCTCCCCCACAGCACACATTTCTAATGTACTGCAAAATGAGTCAGTTACGTTTGGAGAGACTGTTCTCATATCCTTCTGTTGGCCACGCGCCTCCTGTTAAGATCATGCTGTACAGGAGTAGGTTACATTTTGTTTTGTAGGCCTATCCAAAATATTTATGCTGGTTCTGGATATTCAGTATTCCTTGTCTGACTTAATAGGTTGTAAACTCCCCAGGGTAATAATGCTGGCTTGTAGCTATCCGTAAAATACTATGAACATCTATGATGCTGTGTTAATAACAGTGATAATCTCATGATGCATTAGTTTTCCTGAGAGAGCAGAGATTTCTTCCTTCGCTAGTCCGCTTCCTGATACCCAGATGGTGGTGACTCTGAATAGACTTGTTTTCATCCTCTTTGAACACCATAGTCACTTGCTTTTGCAGCTGTAGGCAGCTCATGTGGGCACACTTATGAATCCCTGGAACCAAGGCCTCCTATACATCTTTCTCCTGCTGCCCAAGCAAATGATGTCAGTATCAGATTTTATAGCGGAAAGAAAAAGGTTGGTTTATTACTAGCCAACAAGATAATAGCTTAGCAAATCTACAAATAACCTTGTTCTTCAAAAATTAGGATCTGATTCTCATTTATACCACTCAGGTCTTTTAATGTTTTTACTGGTAATAAAGCTAAATTTGCTGTCATTACTGTATATGGCTGAGCACAAGAATCAGCTTTCCTTTATCTTTATTGTCCATCTTCATGGTCCACCATTTTCTTTTTCCATAGAGAGCAGAGGGACAGAGCAAGTAAAAATTATCTGTACAGTCAGTGCAGAGCAAGGAATGCTCCCTGAAATTGGTGATAAGTCATATCTTGGCATTAGAAAGGCTGTGTGTGCTAGGTCTCTATCCTGCGATGGCTTCAACAGCACAACTGATGAATGTCCTTACCAAAGAATATAAAGAGCTGGATTCTGATACTCTTACTTACATTGAGTAAAACTATACTCCATAAGATGTCACTGGGACTCTTGGAGGAATAAGATGCTACTCAGTGTAAATGAGAACATCAGGTTCTGGTCCTGAGCGATACTATGAATAAAAAAATACTTTTTCTTTTCTTTGGACAGTGAGTCTGTCTAATACTGCAAACTAATACCTTTTTTAGTGAGAGTTGTGTGGAAACTATACAACAGGTAAATATGTCTTTACATTTCTGACATGCTTCACTGCTGTGCCCAGAAGTTTGTTTTTATATTAAGCGTAAGTGTAGTTATGTTTGTTTAAAATCTGTGTTCATAGAGATCAAGGCATTGTTACAGCCAGTTGTCTTTTTATAGTTGTAACTCTGAAAATGCTCTGAAATAAAACACGCTTACTTCCACTGCTCCATAAGAGGCAGAAGCACTTATTATAGGGTAATTTAAGACATTATTTGGTGCCCTGAATTATAATTCTTGCTTGAGAAGTTAATGCTGATATTATTTCATATAGTTTTCATAGCTGGAATGAATTGTATCATTTGAACTTCATTGAATCTACATATGATTCCATTAACATTTCATATAACTGTTGTGATGGGGCAAGGCCAGATGGCTACAGTAAAGTACTGAGGAACAGGTATGTTAGCCCCAGGCTAAACAAATCCCTAATACTGTGGTAACCAAATGGCAGTTGCTCCAGGTTAATCAAGGCACCTGGGGCCAATTAAGATCTTTCTAGAAGGCAGTGGAGATAGCTACTTTGATTAGAACACCTGCAGCCAATTAAGGCAGGCTAATCAGCCCACCTGGGTTTAAAAAGGAGCTCACTCCAGTCAGGGAGGGAGGAGCCAGAGGAGAAGGAGCGTGTGTGAGGAGCTGGGAGCAAGAGGCACTAGGAGCTGAGACTGAGAGGGTGTGTTACTGGAGGATTGAGGAATTATCAGACAATCAAGCATTATCAGACACCAGGAGGAAGGTCCTGTGGTGAGGATAAAGAAGGTGTTTGGAGGAGGCCATGGGGAAGTAGCCCAGGGAGTTGTAGCTGTTACAGGAGGCACTATAGACAGCTGCAATCCACAGGGCCCTGGGCTGGAACCCGGAGTAGAGGGCGGGCCCGGGTTCCCCCCAAACCTTGCAACTCCTGATCAGACACAGGAGGAGTTGACCTAGACTGTGGGTTCCACCAGAGGGGAAGATCACTGAGGTGAGCAAATCTGCCAATAAGAGCAGGACTCATCAAGGTAAAGGAGGAACTTTGTCACACTGTACATATACAGTTTTGGAATATTTCTGATTGAGTCATTCTTTGCAAAATTGCATGAGCAGTGCTCATATTTTGTATTCTGGACTGAAGTATGTACAGTTGTGTTCCAAAAACTACATTAAAAGAATGCTAAGGTTGCACAATTAAACACTCAGAAGGTAAAAATTTCAGAATTAAGGTTGCCTAGGCATTGATAGTGTTTAATTACATGATCACGTAATAATATTTTTTCCCGGGACTCCTGTCTCATTCAGTGAATGAGCAGTTGCTGAATATTTCTCTTTATCCTCCACATTCAGTGTGTGATCCCAGGTCTTGTTTAATGCATGCCATCTAAACACATCACTGAATACAAAATTACTGATTTCCTTAGTGGTACTTCTGTGATGCTATTACCATAATATTTGAGTGCTTCACTAACATTAATGAATTTAAGTGGTAATATCCCCATCCCATAGATTAGGAACTGAAAGGCAGGGAGATTAAAGCTAAAGTTGTCACCATTTTAGATTAAATTAAAAAAAAATCAAAAAAACCCAGAAAATCCTTTAGCGTGGCATGGTAAACTTAAGATGTCATGGCTGAAGTTATATACAACTGAGGTCTTATAGTGGAAAGTTTTATGCAACCTCAAGTATTGGTGGCACTACCAGATTCACCTACAGTAGATGTTTCTAGACATTTTGTTTCCATTCCACTTCCCAAAACATGGGACTGTGGGACTATGAGAGAGATCCAAAGGCTTTGGCTTGACTATGAGAAGGAAGGAAGTTCTATTGTTGGATGCAGAAGAAGCTTATATGACCAAGCTGTTTGGCAAGTGTAGGGTTAAAACCTGGGCCCATTGAAATAAATTGCAAAATTCACTTTAATGTCAGTAGGTTCAGAATTTCACACCGTTTTGGAGTCATGCTTCTACTTGAATCGTCAAGATGCTGAATTTAGTTTGAAACAAAATGGTGCTGTCTGAAAATGTCAAAGTGCCATTATGCTTGATGATACCAGTATATACTTTATAGCAGCGTGTTAAGTAGTGGTGGCTGGGATAAATAAGAACCAACTTATACCTTCATCATCTTTCAGATGAACTTTTTAGTGACAATTTGAAAACATTTTGGCTACAGAATTGGAAGATATTTTATTTTTAATTAATTGAATTTTTGCCCATTGGTTTTGACAAGGACCAAGAGGTGAAGTGTCAGAGTACCGGTAACAATGGGCTTCTGTTGCTCTTCCCACTTCTGAGAAGAGGCTTAATCCCTGCAGTAAAGCTGTCAGAGTCCCACTTGAACTTTTTTCCTCCTCAGCACTCTGCCATTGCTGGGAAGAGAAAGGAGAGGATGTTGTTGCGTTAACCCCACCATCAGGAGGGATATTTAAAGGGACACCCCTTCCTTTCAGTGTCCCCTCTCCTTCACTTTTCTTTCCTTTCAGTTGATACCCTTCCTCACTAGCCGCACCTCTGAAATCATGGCACTTAATGTGACATTTGCTTCCCCTACATTGTTCATTTTGTGTATGTATTATACCTCACTCCCACATGTCTATTTAGCTTGCAGGCTCTCTGGGGCAGGGACCATCTACTTCTGTGCACAGTGCCCAGAACAGTGGAACCCTGCTCATGGTCAGTCTGTAGGCACTACCGTAATAATTATGAATAATAAACCAGATTTCCATATGAGAATTCTGTACTTATTGTTGTAAGCAACCCTTAAGATTATTGTAACTGAGAAATACCAGAGAAAAATAATTCCCTGTATTTTCAGTTTTTCTTTGTGCATTCAACAGCAGCTTGTGTCTAGTCAGTTGTACTCCTTTGGTGATCATGCCGCCCCCCACCCCGCGGTCTCTGTAACAGCATCAGCAAAGCCAAAAATGAAGCTGTAGTAGGCAAGCATGTGCACAGCACAATAGGCAATGAGGGTGTCTTTTGTAATTTCTAGTGTCACTTTAGTTGCTTTGGCACTGGCTTCAGCTCTCCTACTGAACCAGCAGGGCCGGTGCAAGGATGTTTCATGCCCTAGGAGAAACTTCCACCTTGTACCCTCCCCCCCCCACACACCTGCCCTGAGGCACCCCCCTCCCCACCTCAGCTCCCCCCCTCTGTCCTGAGGCACCACCCTTGCGGCAGCTCCCCATCCTCCACCCTGAGGCAACCCCCCTGCCACAGCTCACCCCTGCTTCGCACATGAGCCTAATCTGATTGGCGCCACAAGCCTGGGAGGCGGGAGAAGTGAAGAGGCCACAGTGTGCTCGGGGAGGAGGCGGGGCAGGGGTGAGCTGGGGCAGGGAGTTCCCCTGCATGCCACCCCCCTTCCTTGCTGCAGGAGGCCCTCCCTGCTCTCCCCTGCCCCGGCTCCCTCTCCCTAAATGCTGGCGGCGACTGGGGCAGCCGAAGATCCAGTCGCTGCTGAAGAAAATGGCGCCCCCCAAATGCCAGCGCCCTAGTCGCCTAAATGGTTGCACCGGCCCTATGAACCAGATATCAGAAGGTGGACAATTAAGATATTTAATGACTACAGCATAAGTGTTGGGCAAATAATATTTAAAAAAAAAAGAAACTATACCAAAACATTTTCTTTTTATGCTGTTAGTTTCTCCTCTGTAGCTGGCCACCACAGTAGCTGAAGAGCAGCAGTAGGAAAGTTGTCCCTTTTTGAGACTTCAGTTTCAGTTCAATGAACCCAGAGATCACTGTTAGTCACTATTATTTACTCTGACTGCTGGGCCATCGCAGGGCTTGGGCATAACTGCAGAAGATATGCTAGTAGGTGGGTACTATTGTTCTGATGTCTCTGTAGATGTATAGCTGGAGAAAGAAAGTAGATTGTCCACACAGAGCATCAGAGCTTTAGCTTAGTCAATAAAAGTTGCCAAGGGCTGTAGGTCTGCCTTTTCTGAGTTTGCTGCTTTGTCAGCTTTGCCTAAAGTGGGAGGCTCAATGCCATAACTAATATATGGACTTTGAATTTATTTATGGATGTCAGGTTTGGACCCAGAGCTCAGCTGTGGATTTTCACTAATTTGCTCCAGTTTATTTCTGAGCAGGATAATTTAGACTAAGGCTGTTCTGAGTCCCAACTTGTTTGGTGATAATCCTAAAAAATTCAAGATCAGAACACCCAGCCACCCCAGTATTCCAGTGTAGTCCTGGGGGAGCTGCAACTGTGCTACATTTTTATGCATGTCAATCATTTGAAAGGTGTTTAGTGAGCAACACAGACTCCTGCAATGTACCTTCCATTCGCTCTGTTTTTTAGAGAAGTGAGGAGGAAAAGTAAGGGACTGGCTTGCCTAATGTGAAGTACTGTTGCTGTTCCTGTGTTATAGTGGCTTTTGTAAAGTATAATGTATGCAGGCAGCTGTTCATGAATGGACGTTATAGAATGGCTGCAGTTCAAGCTGTTTTTATTACATTGTTTCACCCTGAAAACTGGATATGACTTACAGACAACATAATCAAAATTTAGTGCAATCCTTGTTTTTCTTGAAAGGCTTCGGTTGGGTTGCAGAAGTCATATGAAGACTCTAAGATTTAGCATTATTCTACCAAGAGAGTAACAGACTTCCTAGTTATTTTTGTAACATTTCTTGATTATTATTCTCATTTGTACACTTTCAATTTTAAAGACCCACTTTCATTTTTGTTCTTGAATTTTTTTTAAATCAGTGGGAAGATATCCATTGGAGCTAATTAACTTCATTGTATGGTAAATTTAATCTAACACTTACTCTTTAAACATTTTGAGGGACTGGCCTTCATAAAAATTAAACTTCATCATTAAATTATTTTATAATTCAAATTTAATTCATTTGATTTTTACCATTTTCTTTTATCATATCTACAATTGTGTTAGTAGAAATAATGTTTTAACTTTAATTGTCGATGAATTTAAAAGGTCCAAAAATCTGAATTAATTACCAGAGGCATTCAGGATCAGAAATAACCTTTTCCCTCTCTCTTTTTCTTTTGCAGTGAATGTGTTTTGTGTTTTTCTTAATAGCCTCTAAATTTGTTATAATCACTTTTATTCTTATCTCCCTCCATTATTTCCAGTTGTCCTTTCTCCTTGATAATACAGCTTTCCTGATATGCACATCTTACATGTTAAGTATTTTCCATCAATAAAAGGGCAATATGGAATAATGAGATGAAAACTTTATGAAAATTAGTAATTGGTAGAGCTGTGAGAGCTGTACAGCAAATATGATTTATTCAATACAATTTTAAATGCAAGTATTCAGATGTGTTCTGTCTAAGAAATATTATCTGTACATATATTTATAGGCCTGCAGATCTGCAGATATGTTTTATATCCATGGACCATGTTTGCAGATCAGATGTGGACACAAAATTTGTATCCATGCAGGGCTCTACATATATTTTTTGGAACTGCCAGGTGCCATGCATATTTTACCATCACATCTTAGTCTCCTTTGGTATCTCTGCTTTCCAAGGATTCCCTCCTTTCCCCTCCCCCCCCCCCCATTTAACTTGTGTTTTGGATTATTCTTTCCCTCAGACATATTCACTTGCATTTTTCCTATATGAATCTCATTTTGGTGGTGGTCTTCGAGAGATGTCCCTGTATGTACTTCACTCAAGGTTATGGTGGGTCCCTGTGCCTTCGCTCGGAAAGTTTTACAGCAGTGCCCGTATAGGCCGCACATGCCGCTGGTGTCTCCATAGCGCTTGCGTGGCCCAGACTGCTCAGTTCCTTCTCTGCCATTCCCCTGCTTGAGATGGAGCTCAGCAGTCCCGCTCATTTTTCACTTCTTCATAGTTACTTTAGGCAAATTTGTAGTATTTAGCTTAGTTTTCTTAGTTTTATAAGTTTTAATTGTTAGACTTACCTTCCCTGTTTAAAAAAAAAAATAAAAAAGATCCCCCCCCCCCTTTTTGCTCAGATTTAGTGACCCCATAAAATGCCTGGTTCACCGGGTTTCAAAAGATGCACAACATGCAGAAAGGCCATCCCCATCTTGGACAGCCATTCTCAATGTAATCAGTGTTTGTGGGAATCCCATGTACCTCACAAATGTGGCCACTTTAATAAATTGAACACCAGGGCACACAAGGACAGACACCTGAGGCTGAAGCTCATTCTCATGGAAAAATCTCTTAGGCCCACCTCTGACCCAGGCCATCAGTCTGCCTTGCAGCAGAGCCCACTGATGAAATCTTCAAAAGATAAGAAACAGAAAAACTCCTGGCTTCATAGGGAGCACATAGCCTCGAAACAGTTGCCGACCAGGTTGGTCTCATCGGTGCCGGCCTCTCCGCAGCTCAACACATGAGATGCTCCTGACGCCTCTGGCACAGTCCGTGCATTGGCGGCCACAAACACCCACCATTCCGGTGCCAAGGCTGATGGCTCTAAGTTGCCTGCCTCCACTGTGGCACCATCAGTCACCACAAAGGACGCAGTGCTGGTGACTGCTCCCACACCTGTGCTGCAGCTGCCCTTGACTGGTCCCATGGTGCCGAAGCAGATTCCTCCAGCACTGACCCAGCATGGGGCTCTGCCTGTGCACTTTGTGCCTTATCCACTGGTATCAGCCCAGCATGTGGCACCTCTGGTGCATGTACTGCGTCACCAGTCAGCACAGTCAGTCTCCACCCCGCCCACCCCCCCTGGTTTCTACACCAGAGAGATCTGGCTGTTTCTCTTACCCCAGAATCTCCTGTACTGGGCACTGATGTTTCATCGGGGCCATCAGCACCATACCAACAGCTATCCCTGATCCCTTCACACTTCTCTAGTGTTGAAGATGATGACGTTGAAGGGTTTTTTTTCCCTCACACCTTTCAGTCAAGATGCCTATTAGTGCTGGACCCTTTAGATTATGATCCTCCTATTCCAGAAACTTACCACCTTGGTATGGCGACCCTCGGATGGGCCCACCTATGCCCTTCCCGTGTCAATGGCCCTATTGGAGTCCCTGGGGGTCTTACAAAAGACATTACAGCACTCATCCTAGCCCACAGAGGGAGAACGTCAGATCTCCTCCTCCATCCTCAAACACTGCTGCCTAGCTACAAGAGGAGCCAACGGTTCAACAGAGAGAGGATGTCGCACCCAACGCCTTTCCAACCAATAACAACTCATCTTCATCACCAGACAAAGCTATTATGCCTCTTCCACCAACAGCGGCCGACGATTTCACACACTTCCAGGACTTGTTTAAAAGAATGCTTCTGCTGACGTGCACAGGCAGAAATTCTGGAAAGACAGCATCACTTGCCTCATAACCTAAGTCTTGCAGAACGCAGTGCCATCCACAGCCTCAGAAACAACCCTGACATTATAATCAAAGAGGCTGATAAAGGAGGTGCTGTTGTCATTGTGAACACGTCATATTACCAAAAGGAGGCTGCCAGACAACTCTCCAATATCAAATTCTACAGGCCACTTTCCTCAGTTCTCACTGAGGAATATACTAAGAAACTGCACCATCTACTCAGGACACTCCCTACACTAACACAGGAACAAATCAACATACCCTTAGAGCCCCGACCGGGGTTATTCTATCTACTACCCAAGATCCACAAACCTGGAATCCCTGGATGCCCTATCATCTCGGGCATTGGCACTCTGACTGAGGGACTGTCTGGATATGTGGACTCTCTACTCAGACCCTATGCCACCAGCACTCCCAGCTTTCTCTGTGACACCACTGATTCCTGAGAAAACTACAATGCACTGGTGATCTTCCAGAAAACACCATCCTAGCCACCATGGATGTGGAGGCACTCTACACGAACATCCCACACACAGATGGAATACAAGATGTCAGGAACAGTATCCCTGATGATGCCACAGCACAACTGGTTGCTGAGCTCTGTGACTTTATCCTCATGCACAATTATTTCAAATTTGGTGACAATATATACCTCCAGACCAGTGGCACCACTATGGGCACCCGCATGGCCCCACAATATGACAACATTTTTATGGCCGACCTGGAACAACACTTCCTCAGCTCTTGTTCACTCATGCCCCTTCTCTACCTACACTACATTGATGACATCTTCATCATCTGGGCCCATGGAAGGAGACTCTGGAAAAATTCCACCACGATTTCAACAGCTTCCACCCCACCATCAACCTCAACCTGGATCAATCTACGTGGGAGGTCCACTTCCTAGACACCACGGTACAAATAAGCGAAGGTCACATTAATACCACCTTATACCGAAAACCCACCGACCTCTATGCCTACCTTCATGCTTCCAGCTTCCATCCTGGACGCGCTACATGATCCATAGTCTACAGCCAAGTGCTGAGGTATAACCGTATTTGCTCCAACCCCTCAGACAGAGACCAGCACCTACAAGATCTTCACCAAGCTTTCTCAAAACTACGGTATCTGCACAAGGAAATAAGGAAACAAATCAACAGAGCCAGATGTGTACCCAGAAGCCTCCTGCTGCAAGACAAGCCCAAGAAAGAAACCCAGCAGAACGCCCCTGGCCATCACCTACAGTCCTCAGCTAAAACCTCTCCAACGCATCATCAGTGATCTACAACTCATCCTGGACAATTATCCCTCGCTTTCATAGACCTTGGAAGGCAGGCTAGTCCTCGCCCACAGACAACCCACCAACCTTAAGCATATTCTCACCAACAACCACACACCACACCATAGTAACTCTAACTCAGGAACCAATCCATGCAACAAACTTCGATGCCAACTCTGCCCACATATTTACACCAGCGACACCATCACAGGACCTAACCAGATCAGCCACAACATCACTGGTTCATTCACCTGTACATCCACCAATGTAATATACGCCATGTGCCAACAATACCTCTCTGCTATGTACGTCGGCCAAACTGGACAATTCTTACATAATTGTACAAAATGTACAAAAACCTGTAGGAGAACACTTCAGCCTTCCTGGACACACAATAGCATATGTAAAGGTAGTCATCCTGCAGCAAAATAACTTGAGGACCAGACTCCAAAGAGAAACTGCTGAACTTAAGTTCATTTTCAAATTTGACACCATCAGCTCAGGATTAAACAAAGACTGTGGCTAGCCAACTACAAAAGCAGTTTCTCCTCCCTTGATGTTATCACCTCAACTGCTAGAAGAGAGTCTCATCCTCCCTGACTGAACTAACCTCGTTATCTCCAGACTGATTCTTGTCTGTTTATTTATACCTGCCTCTGGAAATTTCCACCACATGCGTCTGGCGAAGTGAGTATTCACCCACGAAAGCTTATGCTGCAACACATCTGTTAGTCTGTAAGGTGCCACAGGACTCTTTTGTTTCTTTATTTAAAGGAGTTGCTGATGATCTAAAGATTCCTGTCGAGGAGATGTCATAGAATCAGCATGAGCTAACCGACATTTTACAAACCTCTGCTTCTTTCAAGATTGCACTGCCTATCAATGGTGCTATCCTGGAACCCGCCAAGACCGTATGGCAGACCCCAGCCATGATACCCCCAACCCACAAGAGAGTGGACCGCAAATATTATGTCCCTTCCAAAGGTTCCGAATTCCTCTTTACTCACTCAGCACCCAGCTTGCTGGTAGTTGAAGCAGCCAATCAAAGAAACAAAGAGCCACACTTTCGGTCCACTCTATCCGATAGGGAGAGTAAGAGGATGGACTTATTTGGCCACAAAGTTTACTCGTCTTCTACTTTACAATTTAGATTGGCAAACTATGCGGTCCTATTAGCAAAGTACGATCACAGGAACTATGGTAAATTCATGGAATTTATTAATGATGTTTCTGAACATAAATGACAACAATTCAAAGCTGTGGTCTCTGATGGGCAGATGATATCTCACACAGCTCTTCAGGCGCCCTTGCTGCTTCTGACACTGCCACCACATCCAACATTATGGACGTGGTCATGCGCCAAGCCAAATGGTTTATCTCCTCATTCCCATGAGGGATACAGAACACCATCGAAGATCTCGCCATCAAAAGGGAGAAGCTGCTTGCAGCAAAAACTAATGAGGTGTGGCACACCATGAAAGACTCACAGGCTACGCTCAGGTCCCTCGGCATCCACATACCTGCCACAAGACGAAGACAATACAGATATCAGCCTTAACAAATGCCCTAGGTATCCAGTGTACACACAACAACATCAAAGTCCGGTCCGTATGACCAGAAGCAGCACCAATGCCAGAGAAATCGACCTCAACAGCACCACCACCCACCACCAGCATCATCTCAACCTCCTCCATCTAACAAGCAGATTTTGAAGCCTTGGTCAAGTGTATAGAAAATCTCCCACCTACCCCAGAGCTCACTTCAACCATCCACCCTTTTGGAGAGTGTCTGCTCCCATTCCTTACTAACTGGGTAGCTATCACTATGGACCGATGGGCCCTAGAAGTCATCTGATTGGGCTATACCATCCTGTTTCTGTCCATATCCCCCTCCTCCCACCCCGGTCCCTCTTCACGGAGCCCTCTCACGACCACGTGCTCCATCAAGAGGTACAACATCTACAACTGGGAGCAGTGGAGATGGTACCCACTCAACACAGAGGGAAGGGATTTTACTCCCACTATTTTTTAACACAAAAGAAAAGTGGGGATGGCGACCCATTCTCGATCTCCGATGATTAAACAAGTTAGTCAAGAAACAGACATTCAGGATGGTCATCCTAACAACAGTAATTCTGGTGCTGGAGCAGGGAGATTTGTTTTCAGCCTTCGACCCCCAGGATGCTTGTTTTCATGTCACTGTACATACTTCCCACAAACGTTTTCTCAGATTGTTACGAGTACAAGATTTTACCCTTTGGCCTTTCAACAGCACCCAGTGTTTTCTCAAAAATTCTCGCTGTAGTAATTGCACACTTCAGAAAAAAGGGAATAATCATTTTTCCTTACCTGGACAATTGTCTCCTACGCATTCAGAAGCCATTCGAACTGCTCAGATGTCCACAGATTGCTTTCAGATCTTGGCCTACAAATAAACATAAACAAATCTACACTACATCCTACCCAGCAACTAGAGTACCTACGTGCCCACGTTGATTCGACAGTGGGGCTTGCATCACTCCCAAAGGACAGATTCCACACCATAAAGACTCTTGTTGTCAGGGTGCAGAACAGTCCACAAGTCACCGCACACGATTGTCTGCAACTTCTAGGCCACATGGCCGCATGCACATTCATAGTTAACAATGCATACCTGTACATGCGATGCCTACAAAGCTGGTTGACCACTGCCTACAAACCAAATGTGCACAGACTAAACAGACTACTAACTATGCCTCCCAAGGTCAAGGACTCGCTAATATGGTGGACTCTACCCCACAACCTGTGCTCCCAGAGTTCCATTCTTGCAGGATCCTCCCTCGCTTATAATCATGACAGAGGCATCCCACATTGGCTGGGGGGCACCCATGGGACATCATATGATTCAGGGCCTATGGTCTCCTACAGACACCATGCTTCATATAAATCTTCTAGAACTCCACTTTCTCCCACTCATCAAGAACCACAAGACCAGGGTCATGACAGACAACATCACATGTATGTTTTACATAAACAGACAAGGGAGAGCTCGATCCCATTCACTATGCACTGAGGCTATGAAACTTTGGAATTGGTGCCTCCAACACAATATCTACATCTCAGCCTCATGCCTACTCGGTCGCAGAACACCCTGGCAGACAAGCTCAGTCGATCTTTCCCCCTTGATCACGAGTGGAAGCTAAACAGTACCATCTTACACGGCATCTTCCACAGTTGGGGTTGTCCACAACTAAATCTTTTGCAACTGTGACCCACATGAAATGCCCCAGATTCTGCTCCAGAGTGGATCTGGGAAAGCACTCCATGGGAGACGCATTCATGATCACGTGGACTGACAATCTGTTATATGCATTCGCACTGATACCATTTCTACACAGGGTGGTACAGAAGATATGGACAGACAGGGGCAAGATTATCCTAATAGCTGCTACATGGCCCAGACAGGCGTGGTATCCATTTGTAACATGAATATCTGCTTGTGCCCCGATCTCGCGCCCCCACTCAGCCCCTTGTTCCAGACCTATCATTCAAAAGCAGGGGCCAGTTATACCACCCCAACATAGCAATGCTCCAGCTCAAAGCATGGCTCCTCAGTGGTTCTCTAATGAAGAACTAGGTTGTTCCGAACAGCACTATTACACAGCAGGGCACATTCTATGCTGTCTTCGTAAATAGATTAGGTTCACCACGTAGTGTTCCACCAGACAGACCTCTCCTGCTTCCACCCCTCTTCCACTTATACTAGACTATCTTCTAGAACTTAAATTATCTGGGCTTTGTTTTAGCTCAATAAAAGTACATCTAGTGGCAATCACAGCATTTCACCAATAGATCGATAACCCTGTTATCTTTGCCCACCCTGTCACAAAGCGATTCCTCAAGGTCATCCAAATGCTGTACCCAGACATCTGACCACTCTCTCAACCATAGGACCTGTACTTGGTCTTCACAGTCTCGATGCACAAACCTTATGAACTGTTAGCGACCTGCTCCCTCCTGCACCTATCCATGAAAACTGCATTTTTAGTGACAATTACATCTGCCAGGTGCGGAGAGCTTGAATCGCTCATGGCTGAACCTCCATAACTGCCTTTTAAAAAAGTAAACTCACACTTCGAACGCATCCTAAATTGCTCCCTAAGGTGCCTTCGTCCTTCCACCTCAACGAACCTGTTCATCTACCAACATTCTTTCCTAAACTACATGTAAATACATTTGAAGTGTCAGTGCACACCCTTGAAGTTCACATGGCATTATCCTTTTATCTGCATAGGACTAAGCCGTTTAGGAAGGGATTCTCAACTTTTTTATTTCTGAGTCCCCCCCCCCCCAACATACTATAAAAATGCCAGGGCCTGGTTGGGGGCTGGGAAGGGGGGAGTACGAGGCTCTGGGCTGGGGTGGAGTGACGACTCTTAGGCATAGGCATAGTTTTACTTCTATTTTGAGGGGGCAAGGACATGGTATGGTCCAAGGAGGGAGTGCCAACTCAACCCTCTGACTCACTCAGGAGGCCACCCAGGCTGTGTGGGGCACACAACCAAAAAATATAACTCAGATGGGGGACTCAGTTCAAAAAGTTTGAATACTGCTCAGAGTGCAGGGAGGGGGTAACTAGAGGCTATGTAAAGTGAGGGGAGTAGCGCAGGGTGCAGGGAGAGGGTAGCTAGTGGCTGTATACAGGCGGGTGGGGGGCTCCCCAGTGCAACTCCCAGCTTCAGTGTGGGGGGAGGGGTGCCAGCTTCAGCCCTGTACTACTCCCAGCTTCAGCCCTGGGGCTCAGGGCATCGGGTTTCAGCCACAGGGCTCCACAGTTCCCCTGAGAACCGCTAATTTAGGGCTTCCCCTAAACTTTTTATTTCAATAGCTGAATGATCTGAGGGCAAATTGATATCCACCCAAAGAATATCTAAATGGATATCAGACTGCACCGGTTTATGCTACCAATTAAAGCAAATACAACCTCCAACTGCAATCAAAACACACTCTACTAGATCTGTGTCAACATCTGTTGCATTTCTACCTAACATTCCACTCACAGACATCTGCAAGGCTGCCACCTGGGCTCCGGAGCACATGTTGCCAAATGTTCTGCTCTTGTACAAGGACCATTAAAAGATACTCGAGTGGGCTGAACTGTGCTGTCAATGGCTTTCTTAACAGATCTGAAGTCCCTGCCATCCTAAGCCCACGTCCACACTACAGGGTAAAATCGATTTTATTAAAATCGATTTTATAAAGCAGGCTTTATAAAATCGATTTTGCGCGTCCACACTAGGGCTACTTACATCGATGTTGAGCGTCCACGTTCCCTGGCGTCCATCTTTTCCCTGAGCGTTGCACTCTGGGTACCTATCCCACAGTTCCTGCACGGGTCCCTGCCCTTTGGAATTATGGGTTACTAGCCCAGTGCATGATGGGATCAAAGTCCCCGTCCTGGGTGGTTCTGGGTACAGCCCCCCCCCCCTTCCTGTAAACGGCACACAGTCAGTTCGCGCTGTTTTTACTGGCTGCAGTGAGGGAAACGCCATTTTGCAGCAAGCATGGATCCAGGTCTGCTCTTGTCCTTGATCGCGAATGCTGTAAATAATTCACGCATTCTCGTTCTATCACTGCTGACCCATGATGCAGAAATGCAAGAGAGAATGCTTGAATGCGGGGACGACAGCGATGACGAACTGGAGAACGAGTTTTCTGACTCCCCGGACCCCTGCACGTTGGAGCTCCTGACGGTTATGGGTGAGGTTCTACCCGTTCCGCGCCGCTTTTGGTCACGGGAAACAAGCACTGACTGGTGGGACCGCATAGTCCTGCAGGTGTGGGACGATTCGCAGTGGCTGCGGAACTTTCGCATGCGTAAGAGCACTTTCTTTGAACTTTGTGACTCGCTTTCTCCTGTCCTGAAGCGGCATAATACCAGGATGAGACCAGCCCTCACAGTGGAAAAGCGAGTGGCAATAGCCATATGGAAGCTTGCAACGCCAGACAGCTACCGGTCAGTCGGGAATCAATTTGGAGTGGGCAAATCTACTGTGGGGGCTGCTGTGCTGGAAGTATCCAAAGCAATCATTAAGCTGCTGCTTTGAAAGGTTGTGACTCTGGGAAACGTGCAGGCCATTGTGGATGGCTTTGCTGCAATGGGATTCCCTAACTGTGGGGGGGCCATAGATGGAACCCACATACCTATTTTGGCACCGGAACACCAGGGTGCCCAGTACATTAACCGCAAGGGGTACTTTTCGATGGTTCTGCAAGCCCTGGTGGATCACAAGGGACGTTTCACCAACATCCACGTGGGATGGCCAGGAAGGGTTCACGACGCACGTGTCTTCAGGAGCACTACACTGTTTAAACGGCTGCAGCAAGGGACCTACTTCCCTGATCAGAGAATAACAGTTGGAGATGTCCAAATGCCTATAGTTATCCTTGGGGACCCAGCCTACCCCTTGATGCCCTGGCTAATGAAGCCATACACAGGCAGCCTTGACAGTGCTCAGGAGTTGTTTAATTACAGGCTGAGCAAGTGCAGAATGGTGGTAGAATGTGCATTTGGCAGGCTTAAGGCGAGATGGCGAACGCTTCTTACTCGCTCAGATCTTAGCCAAACCAATATCCCCTTTGTCATTGCTGCTTGCTGTGTGCTCCACAATCTCTGTGAGAGCAAGGGGGAGGCCTTTATAGCGGGGTGGGAGACTGAGGTAAACCACCTGGCCGCTGATTATGCGCAGCCGGACACCAGGGCAATTAGAAGATCTCACCAGGATGCTGTGCGCATCAGAGAAGCACTGAAAAGTAGCTTCCTCATGGGCCAGGGTACAGTTTGAATGCTGATTTTCCTTTCAATTTATTGCTGCCCTCCCCGTCTATGCATTGTTGCTGCTGCAAGATACTTTGCCTGCAGCATTCCTCAATTGCTTGCTTAGGTTACTTGCGAGAGCTGTCCATTGGAAAACATATAATTCTGTATTTCCCAATTATTACCTACCTCCACCATTAGCTGCTTCCGTCTGCTGCTAGGCACAGTACCTGCAACCTTCCTTAACTGCTTTTTTATTGAAAATAAAGTTACTACTATTTGTTACAAGAATTGTGTTCTTTATTTAAAATCAGACCCTTTCATCAATCAGGCATCATGCTTGTTGTTACAATACTGTGCATGAAATTTCATAACTCAGCGTTCTATGGGGGACGGAGCGAGGGAGGTTTGGAGGAAGGGGGAGGGAGGTTTGTAAGAAGAAAGTGCATCAGAGAAGACAGAACAAGAATTCTCATGGACCAGGTTACGGTATGGCTGCTTTCTTTGTTTTCCCTTTATTACCCATATCCCCAATTGTCAAATCCTGATGCTGATAACTAGCTTCCGTGCAGCTTTCCAAAGCTGCTTGCTTTAGTTCATTTCCAAACTACAGTCACACTGCCTTAATAGCATGACCTGAGAGTAAGAATAGGCAAAGGTGCCGTGGGAGAAGTTTGGATCATTAGAGGAGGGAAAAAACAGGACACAAAGGGCTTTTCAATCTAATGAAAGCCTTCTGGTTGGAGTGTCCGCAGCAGTGGAGGGGGCTGGTGCAGAGAGCCTTCCCCCACGCGTTCTTACACGCCTGGTTCTGGAAGGTGTGGGACAGGGTGAGTACTGAGGGAGGTTATACACGGGCTGTAGGGGCATTCTGAAACCACGGAGCTCTTGCAGCATATCGCGGAGGATGTCAGTCTGATCACGAAGAAGATCCAGAGTTGCTGCTCGCCAGCGCTGATCTTCCTGCCACCTGACATCATTTTTGGCGTCCCTCCTGTCTTCGCGTTGGTCCCTCCTGTCTTCGCGTTGACTGGCAGCCTCCCTGTACTTTGCGACCAATTGTTTCCAGTCTCCCTGCTGAGCTCTCTCTGTACGGGTTACTGCCATAATTTCGGTGAACATGTCCTCACGCGTCCTCCTTTTCCTCAGTCTTCTTATGATACCCCCCCCACGTAGATGAGAAGCGAGAGGGAGGCTGGAGAAATGTGCAGCTGTGTGTGGGGGGGTGGGGTTTGGAAAGAGTGATAAAAGAATCATAAGAGACACATTTCACACAACCATGCATACAGTCTTTCTCCTCACTGACCTGTGCTTGTTACCGAACCTGGAACATTTTACTTTACCACAAGGTCACCTTAGGATTCATTTAATACTTATTGCTTGTGGCTGAGGACAGAGAGTTCTGCTCAGACGCAGGTCAGGGGAGCACACAGACCGTGTCCGGAGAAAATGTTAAGTTAATAATGGCTAGTAATCCCTGTAGTAGATTGTCCTGGTAATCAAGCAGGTCTCCTTGCCTGCGGTTTGCTGGGTGGTTAGGGGAACGCGAGAGCAAACCGCGGCAAAGCTACTCTCCTTCCCTGCTTTGCTCTCGCGGTCCCCGAACAAGCAGGTCTCCTTGCCTGCGGTTTGCTGGGTGGTTAGGGGAACGCGAGAGCAAACCGCGGCAAAGCTACTCTCCTTCCCTGCTTTGCTCTCGCGGTCCCCAAACAAGCAGGTCTCCTTGCCTGCGGTTTGCTGGGTGGTTAGGGGAACGCGAGAGCAAACCGCGGCAAAGCTACTCTCCTTCCCTGCTTTGCTCTCGCGGTCCCCGAACAAGCAGGTCTCCTTGCCTGCGGTTTGCTGGGTGGTTAGGGGAACGCGAGAGCAAACCGCGGCAAAGCTACTCTCCTTCCCTGCTTTGCTCTCGCGGTCCCCGAACAAGCAGGTCTCCTTGCCTGCGGTTTGCTGGGTGGTTAGGGGAACGCGAGAGCAAACCGCGGCAAAGCTACTCTCCTTCCCTGCTTTGCTCTCGCGTTCCCCCAACAAGCAGGATGAATCCACCCTGTTACAATGGAGACTTTTCTAAAAACCACCTCATGGGTCACTGTTTTAGGAAAGGTTTTTAATCTACTTGGTCAGTGACTCTAAGTACAGGTAGTGATTTGAAGCACCCATTAAAAAAGGCTTACAGTAAACCGAAGCTTTTAGTAAAAAAAATTACACTCACCAGAGGACGGTCCCTCAGCTTCATTTTCTGGAGTACTGCCTTGAGATGGCTGGCAGGGAACCTCAGTAAGGGTGAGGAAAAGATCCTGGCTGTTTGGGGGGATAAAATGCTCTGTGCTCTCTGCTGGAGCCTCCTCCTCTTGGTCCTCATCATACTGATCATCGTCATCAAATAAATCTTCCGTAGTTGCAGGAATCACAACGCCCACCTCTGAATCAACAGACAAGGGGGGGTTCGTCGTTGCGCTGTTCCCCAATATTGCGTTAAGCTCGTCGTAGAACCGGCATGTTTTGGGGGCAGAGCCTGACCTGCCCTTTGCTGCTTTGGTCTTCTGATACGCCTGTCTGAGCTCTTTCACTTTCACTCGGCACTGTAACGAGTCCCT
Organism: Gopherus flavomarginatus; assembly: GCF_025201925.1. NCBI lineage: Eukaryota > Metazoa > Chordata > Testudines > Testudinidae > Gopherus > Gopherus flavomarginatus. Next base: position 29,114,447 of record NC_066622.1, read on the forward strand.
GGTATGTCCCCTCTCCCGCATGGCATTAGAAATTTTTTCAAAGGTTTTCTCATTTCGTCTGCTCGAGCGCAGTTCTGAAAGCACTGACTCTTCTCCCCATACAGCTATCAGATCGAGTAACTCCTGTGTGCTCCATGCTGGAGCTCTTTTCCTATTTTCAGGAGACTGCATTCTTCTCTCTGCTGCTGAGAGCTCCACGCTGTGCAAGCAGGAAATGGAATTTCAAACTTCCCGGGGCTTTTCCTGTTTACCTGGCCAGCAGAAGAGTACCTTTACCTGTGTAGAGCGGCCACTAGAGCACTGTGGGATACGTCCCGGAGGCCATTAACTTCGATGGCCGTCCACACTATCATAAAATCGATTTTAAAAAATCGATTTTGGGGTTACTCCTCTCGTTTTGATGGAGTTCCAAAATCGATTTTAGGGACCCTTAAAATCGATTTTATGCACTCTGTAGTGTGGACGGTTACAGCTTTAAATCGATTTAGAGCTCTTAAAATCGATTTAAAGCTCTAGTCTGGACCTGCCCTAAGAGATACTGCTTTTAAGTCACCTGGAGTGGAACACCCACAGGGACATCCTCGAACAAGAAGAGGAGGTTATTCACCAGGTGCAGTAAGCGACATTCTTCGAGATGAGTGTCCCTGTGGGTGCTCCACTACCCACCCTCCTCCCCTCTACTTTGGAGTTTGAGGCAAGCTCTCTTGTAGAGAAGGAACTGAGGAGTGCGAGTCACACATGTGCTATTGAGACACCAGCGGCGCGTGAGGCCCATAAGGCACTGCAGTAAAACTCTCTGAGCAAAGGCACTGGGACGCACCTTAACCTGGAGTGGAGCACATACAGGGATGCTCATCTCGAAGAATGTCAGTTACTGCACAAAGTGAGTAATCTCCTTTTCTCTGCTTGTATTTCTAAGGTGAAATCCTGCTCTACTGATGTCGACAGGAGTTTTGCCACTGACTTAATGGGGCCAAGATTTTACCTCTAAACTCTTTAGATCCTTTTGTTTTGTTTCTCTTGACAATTATTTACAGCTTCTCTCATTTCAGTATTATATCTGAAATTTCACTGAAGTGCTGTTCACGTCTACTTCCCGATTATTAACTAAAATATTAAACAGGACCAGACCTAACAAACAACTGTAGACCACCACTAGAACTCCCCTATTCGCCCCCTTCATTTGACAGATGGTTTATCGTTACCTTTACTTTATGGTCATTCAACCAGTTTTCTATCCACATAGCAAATTTTCCTAATGCAAATCAACCAGAATTAACTTTTCAGCAAACATTTCATGACATTTTCTATCAAATGCTTCACAACAACATGTGTACTACATTCCCTGTGTTGTTCTTTTACAGAACTATACCGTTACCCTATTTTTAAAATTCTATCACTAACAAACACAACAAATTACACTTGTCTATCAAGATACAGTCTCCATAAATACATGCTATTTATTGCTCTGTATAGATGCAGAGAATAAACAGTCTATGCAAGATAGTTCTTAATTGTTTCTCTGATTTGCTCCTGTTGCCAAACAGTAACCATGGTCTAAGGAAACAAAGTGGTTTAAAAATAAAAAAAATTTTCTCAAATAACTATGGTTAGCTGAACAAACTACTATTTAAACATTTATTATGAGGGTTTCCTTCAGAGAGATTTGCTATATACTATATTTAGATAACTGAAGAAACAATTGTATGATTGATGGAAAATCTTGAGCTATACATATAACTCTTTATGACAGCCCTACTCTAAACAATTTTGCAATACCAACTTTCATTCTCTACTGATGTATACATTAAGTTACAGGGGAAAAACAAGACAGAAAAATATTTACATCTTGAGAGATGTCCAGCTGCTAGAGAACATAGGAACAGAAGAAGGTCATTGTAAAAACCAGAAAGACATGGATAACTATCTATATTGCTCCAGCTAGTTACCATAAGCAGTCATGACACACATATACAAACTAGTAAAGGTTATAGGTCCCTGGCACTGCACTCCACCTACACACCAAAAGAGAAACGTATCAGTATCTTTCTAGGTGAAATACAGGATCAAACCAACTCATTATCTACAGAGAATCTTTAAACCACACTTCACAACAAAAAACATAATTTACTGTTGGTTTGTAGAAGGTCATTTTTCCCTGACAAACAGAAATAGAAGCTTTGCTCTGCAGAAAGGAAATTATGCTGGTAAGCATACTCTAACTGAAGCTGAATGGTAAGGCAGGAAGCTGCTGGAGTAGAAGAGAGCCAAGACTACATTCATGATACAAGAGAACATAAGAAAGACGCTATAGACATGTTAAACTGTGTACAGTGCCACATGCAACCAGGATTAGGCCTACATAGAAAAAAGAAGCCTCACTTAGAAGGGAAATCAGAAGGAAACAGGAGAGCTAAAATGGAAAAAAAATTAGTGTGTTCTCAGGTCAAACTAGCGACAGACTTATACAAAGCCAGAGAGCAGAAATGCTTTCACTTCATTTATAAATCAGGATGTGGTATCATAGCTAGTCACTAGCTACCTTTTCCTTGATCAAGAGGAGGCCACATACAGTTCTGTTGAGGAGATAAGAAACAAGAACACACAAAGCCATTGCAATGCTTGAGCAACCTGTGTGTTTACGGAAGCACAGGAAGTCAAGACAATGGTGGCCATGTTCCACTAATGCCAACATCCCTGCTGTCTCAAATGTGAGACCCATATGCTTACTCCTTGAGAAGGCTCCATTCTCCAAAGGAAGGCAACCTATCTTTCCTAAGGCCCCTTTGTCCACATTCCACAGGGAGCCATTCCTACCTGGATCTCAAGCTGGCAGTCATTTCTCTAGGTGAGCAAGAATCACAAGGGTTAAAACAGTTACTAACCACTCCTTTATCCCTATTGCCCATATTCTTAAAAGGTAGATTCTGCTACCAACATTCATGTTACAAACATTATCTCTTGGATAATAAGCTCTTGAGTGTTTTTAAAACTAAACTTAGCTTCTTTTTTATTTTTAATTTCCAAGAATGTACATGTATTTGTCCTGTTGTTACTTAGTTCAAATGTTAGAATTTTTGCCTTTAAATTATGTTTCTATATCTCTAATAGCAATCTTGAACTACTAGATCTACATAGTCAGTGACTTCAGATTGATGCTAAAATTAAAGTTTTATGTGTAACTGATGTTTCTGTATTTCCCACATGCCAATCTGAAATTGTTATCATATGACCAAACTGTACCCAAGTTAGTGATCTCTCTTTAAATATTCGTACCTGCATGCAGATAGCTGCATCTGCTTCAGATTGCATGGGCTTAAATAGTTGTTCTTATCCTTCTAGCTAAAACATTCTGTTACTTTCATTAGTTTAATAGTTTTTCTATGAACCCCCAGAATTTGTGTAATACCTTAACATACCTGCTATTGTGACTGTAGAAATAAAAAACACAATAATATTAAGCACTCTTCAAGGCTGGAATGAAATATACATATGGACATGGAAAATAGGTTTATAATAAGATAATTTAAAATTCCTGCAACATGATGCTGGAAACCTATGACGGGATATAATTGGCCAGCTGAGGAAAGGGGGAGAGGAAAGAGCCTGGTATACATGTCCGCCAGATCACTGTTTTTCAAATGCGGCCACCATGGCCGCATGTGCCCATCACGGGATTTCCCTGTGTCCACAGCAGTTGCCTGGGCAGTGGGGGAGCATCAGCCCCTCCCCTTCCCTCCTGTTGCTCCTGCAATGCTTAAGGAGCAAGGTGAGGGCAAGGAGGGAGTGAGAAGGTGAGTGATGAGATGAGCGGCAGGTGGGAGGCGGGGTGAGGATGCGAGTGGCAGGCGGACGGGGGTGAGGAGGCAAGCAGTGAGGTGAGCCGCGGGCAGGGGAGTATGGAGGTGAGTGGCGATCTTGCAGCAGGGTGAGGAGGGTGGGTGGAGGTCTGGCTGTGAGTGTGGGAGTGAGGAGGCAAGCTGGGGGGGGTGAGGGAGGTGAGGAGGCGAGCAGCGAGCTGGTGGGGCGAGGAGGTGAGCAGCAGGTGGGCAGAAGGGGGGGTGAGGAGGTGAGCAGTTAGCAGGGGGGCGAGGAGGAAAACGGCAGGTAGGCAGATGGTGGGGTGAGGAGGTGATCAGCGAGCAGGGGGGCGAGGAGGCGAGCAGCGGGCGGGCAGATGGTGGGGTGAGGAGGCGAGCGGTGAGGAGGCGAACGGCGGGCGGGCAGACCGGTGGGCCCCCGGCCAGCTGTAGCTATGCCTCCCCCTTCCCCATCCCTCCCCTGACCCAAGCCAACCAGATATGTTTTTCATTATTATTTGGACTTCTGTTATGTCAAAGCATTTTTAAATTTACTTCAGAATTGTTATACAGACAACCACTTTTACCAAAAAAGCAAAATAAACAATAATAAAAAAGACAAGAACGTGCAAAGCAACTTATTTGTGTTTCTGTTCTGTTAGGTCCAGTAAAGAATAGAGATAACTGTGCATGATATTTTTTATTGAGTCTGCAAAAACACCCCCAAAATATACATAAATTACAATGATTTGGATGTATATCTGTGCATATTACTTTGTTAACTTTAGGAAAAAATAAATAATTTTAGGAAAAAGTGTCAGTGCAGCCACCAGCAAGAGTTGGTGGCCGCACTCTGAGGCCACCAAAAATCTGTTGTGAGAACCCCTGAGCTAGATTAGACATCATATGTGACAGAAGTAGCCAAGTAGCAGAACTAGCAATGCTGCTCACAACGTGCATCATAAAAAGCAACAGAACAGGGAACTACAATAACATTCTTCTACAAAAGAAAGGTAGACTGTTATATAAGATCAGCCAGTATCCTCTCTGCGGTCTACAAAGTTTATTTATTTATTATCTACTGAAGTTGCAAAGCAATAAGTTCTACATCAATTCCAGATACCAGTCAGAAGGGCCCATCTCTAGATATTAAACAAACTCAAATATTATAAAAAGCAACAGAGAGTCCTGTGGCACCTTTAAAGACTAACAGATGTATTGGAGCATAAGCTTTCAGGTATAAATATACAGACAAGAATCAGTCTGGAGATAATAAGGTTAGTTCAATCAGGGAGGGTGAGGCCCTCTTCTAGCAGTTGAGGTGTGAACACCAAGAGAGGAGAAACTGCTTTTGTAGTTGGCTAGCCATTCACAGTCTTTGTTTAATCCTGAGCTGATGGTGTCAAATTTGCAAATGAACTGAAGCTCAGCAGTTTCTCTTTGAAGTCTGGTCCTGAAGTTTTTTAGCTGTAAGATGGCTACCTTTACATCTGCTATTGTGTATCCAGGAAGGCTGAAGTGTTCTCCTACAGGTTTTTGTATATTACCATTCCTAATATCTGATTTGTGTCCATTCATCCTTTTACGCAAGGACTGTCCAGTTTGGCCGATGTACATAGTAGAGGGACATTGTTGGCACATGATGGCATATATAACAAACAGATCCAGGCTAACACAGCTACCCCTCTGATACTCAAATATTATAAACAGTGCTTAACTTGAGAGAAAGTAATTGTCTTTTTAGCAATACTATTTTATGATGTTCAGATGAGTAAATTAAAATGCATCATTCCCAGTGTGTTTGGGGGCAGAAGTTGTTGGCATTTTGTTTACATTTTACATTTATTTTTGGTCTCTTATGAATGAAAAATAAAAGGTTTATTCTGTTTATGGACTCATCATTCCTTTCCTTCCATATACCTTAGGTACAAGGTATTGAACAGCTGTAATTCTTGAGGTGGATGTTACACTGCCTATAGACAGGAGGTTTTGGTGTGCAGTTTTACCATCTGAGATTTAAAAAAAAAACAATTATGATAAATAGAAGCCATATTTCTCTAGTTTCTGTAGTCTAGAATTCTGTATGTTAACTGTCCCATTACCAGGGTCTCCTGTAGCAATATTAGGATGTAACCTTTTTCCAGTCATTAACCTTATTACGAGTCACAGCAGTGGCAGGTTTTTCCTAGGGTTATCTTTCCCCAAAGTAGCTGCTTTGTCATCTCCTGCCAGGATCTTTGGCTTCCCTTTCTTCCTCCTCTTCTAAGTTCCACATTGGTTTCCTTAGAAGCTAATGGATTCCATTTCTTTGATCCCCTCCCATCAACACTAATTCACCTACATGAAATTAACCTAACATGGAACCGTGGGGCAACCTAAGATCTCTTTCTGGAAGCCCCAGGTAATATACCTCATCAGATTCCCTGGATTCATGACCACAACTTCCTCTGTCAGCTGAAACTCCACCAAGAAGGCGTGGCAGTATGTGGATTTATAACTGTAAACGCCTTTCAGTGGAAGAATTGCTGGGTTTTGTGTTTAATTTAAGCTATAATGTAGTCTGTTTGACCATTTGAGCCTTCTGTCTCTGCACCTCAATATCCAAAACATGAGCCCTTCCTTTCGCAGGAAGATAATTGACAAAACTCTAGGAGAATGGGCAAAATAGCCACAGAACACTCTTTTGTATGTCCTTTCACAGATGAACACAGAATATATTTTCTTGACAGATAGCAGGCTTTTATTATGATGAATGAGTCCTGATTTATATTACACTGATTATGCTAACCAAAGAACATATTTCAAGTTAACAATTCCCTTGAGACTGTGTCTGTACTATTTTAACAACATAAGAATTGCAATACCAGACCAGTCCATTAGCTTCAAGTCACAAAATTATATACAGGTTAGAAACACACAAAGTTTATCAAAGCTATTCTGAATTGCCCCCATCAGATTATATCCACCTGGATGATTTATTGCATGCTGGGATGCTGTTTCTGGAACTGAGATGAGACTCACAGATCTGTAATCCCCAGGATTACCCTTCTTTCTTTGTTAATGTGAGCATCATGTTGACCACCCTCTAGTTATTTACAAGATTAATGTGAAGGTTAGAAAGTGACCAGCTACTAATGAATATGACTAGAAACACCACAAACTGACACCAAAAATATTTCAGATACTTTGGTAACTTCATAATCTACCATTTTACTATTGCTTTATCAGTTTTTGCTAATGAAATAAGTGAGTTTCAAACAACATGCAGCCCTCAATTCATCCTTCACATTGTATAGGTGATCTACATCCAAAGCTTTTAATTACGTGTATTAGCATTAGTAAACTCTCATTTAGCAAATGTACATAGTATAAAGTATCCATTGCTTAAGATTTAATAAAAATGCAGTGTTGTATCTTACGAGGCTTGCCCAATTAGCAGAATGTTTTGAAAGCCCAAAATGTTAATTTAGTTTTATTACGCCAATATATTAGCCACTGCCTGTTAAATAACGTCTTTAAGTACTACATAAAGTACAGGCTCCAAGTTCACTTCTCCTCTGCAGCCAGGCTCTCCAGGGTTGCAGTGGAGGTGTGAGGTTGCAGCTACCTGACCCTGTGACCCAGAAGATATTAGAGCAGCTGGAGCCTGTGCCCTAAGGGACCCTTGCCAATGGAGGGCAGGCAAAGTACAATTCTGCTCTGACATTCCCCCCTACACCCTCTCCCCCAACAGAATGGCCATACTAGAGGTGGGAGAAAAAGGGGAGTAGGGAGACTGGGATAAGAGCCACTCCTGCTAGCCTTACACCAATGGTGATTTCTTTTACACAAGAGGCACTTTCTACTAGCTAGCTCCAGCTGGTATCCATCCATTTTGTGCTGCCTAGGTGGCATAAAATGAACTGGAGAATCTGGCTCTCCAGGTGCAGGTACATCTTCAGTGGAGATCCAGCGTTTCTGTTTTAAGAACACGTGCCACTACTCCACACCAAGGAAGGCAGCAAACACAACTTCATCATTTTAAAAGTTATCACTTTATCATAACATGTATTTTTTTAAAAGGGGAAAGCTATTTCAATGATAAAGTTGCATACAAAGAAAAGGTAGCACCGCTCCACTAATATGTATCTCAACTGTTTCACAAAAATTATTAAAGCAATAAGAATGCTATATACTTTTCATGAGTTACAACTGGTTTTTTATTAATAATTTATAGCCTCTTACAGAAGATGATATATAGCATGACTTGTTTCTGTTTAATATAGATGTAAACCTAAGGCTCCAGAGTCCAATAAAGTAAGTCTTTTCCCCTCCTCTGATAGACATGGCTGAAATACCAGTCCTGAGAGGTGTACTATTAGCATTATTTGCTATTTATACAGCACAATAGTAGTGCATGATGACACTTCAAGGGGGAAAAAAGGAAACAAAGAACAGGGGCTGCATGAAAACTTCCAACTTCTTGCTGTGAGACTTCCACAAAAATTATCACTAGAAACTTTGAGTGTGTGTTGTGGGGTCCCTTGGTTTTCAAGTCAACTTGGGAGATGTGCTATTTGTTTTTTTAGTGGCTGTGGGATCATGATTTAAAAAAAAAAACACAGGAGGATAGAGGGTTTTTTTTTTTGGGATTGATAGGCGGGGGAAGAGAGAATTTAAGTTTCTACACAGGTGCTTTCTTTATCATGGTGAAGCAGCATGAAAGAGAAAGAGGTGATGGGGAAGAAGCAGCTGTGGATGCACTGGCTGTTGTTGAGGAGTGGGGGGGAAACTGGTTAAGTCAGCTGAGTATAATTTCCATGTAAACAAGGCCTGAGGAGCTCTGGATTTTGTGGTTGGAGCCCCAAAAGTCTTCAAAGGAGTGCCCTGTGCCCAGCTGCCCAAGTCCGTGTTGCAAGTGCCAGAGGGTAATAAAACAGATGTTCGACAGCCAGACAAACCTGGTGTAGTAATTTGCACTGTTACTAGTAAATGTGCTGTCAGCTGAAGACCGAAGTTATTCTTCCTCTCTCTAGCCTCTGACTTGATAACTAACAGCTGCAATAATGAGCAAAGAACAGAAAAGGGCAGTGTACACCATAACAGATGTAGCAGTATACAGTAAGGGCCTTGTGTATACCTTAGGGTGCACTGTGAACAGTGACTTGAGTGAAGATGCCTCATCCTCCCTGTCCTTGTACAGGCCACGCTATCCCACACAATCACCTTGTGGCAGCAGGTACTTTTTCATTTTATATAGGTGAGTTACTTCTCTAGTCCCTGTCAGAAGGTGAGTTTACACATCAGAGACAAGTGTGCCTGCTGTACTAAACACTCACTCAGTATAAACACTGGAAGGAGAGCAGCTTACATAGGGTACAGTTACTTATAATAGCACAGGCCACAGGTCCTTCCTGAGCTGCAGTAGGAACTCTGTTGGCAGATGAGAAATTTTGAAGATCACATTGCCTCATCTGTGCAGCCCAAGGCTCTATGTGTTCCTCAAGATCTCGGGCAGGCATAGTCAATAGGTGGACCGCGAACCAAATTCAGACCACCAGATGCTTTTGAACAGAACCCGAAATCTTTTTTATTTATTCATTATCATCATCATCATTATTTTTTATTATCTTCTCTGGGGTCTGGACCTTGAGTGTATCTTGACCAAGAAATTTGGAGCTTGACAAAAAGTAATTGTTTACCTCCACTCTGTGGTAAGATATGCAAGTCTACCAAATGTCCCAAAGGAGCTTTATATCATGTGCACTGCTAATGATAAGTTCATTGCTGCTGTTAACTCATTTATCTTCCTCTCAACCATGCTGCTGCAGCCAGCCACCACCGCCATAAAAGGGGCATGTGGGCTGAGTCCATGCCTGAAACATTGAGCAATCAATATTTGATTGCACTAATTTTCTGAATCTAGGTAGCGGTCATGGTGTTTTAGAACTGTGGATCCAAGAACATGGAGAGCACAGAACAGAGCCATTGTAAATTTTAGACAATGATGTTAGTCTGTTAAAAGTTAAATTTTTAGAGTCTAAGAATTGTTATACTTTTGTTTCATAAGTAAACATTCTGTTTCCAATATTCTTACTTGCTACTCATTTGAATCTTTGAATCTCTGTTGTTTGTTAATAAACTTATTCTCATTTATGTTATAAATACATCTCAGTGCTGTGTTGTTTTCCCCAGTTGAATCAGACAAGTGAATGTATACATTGTGCCTTTGGGGACAGCAAGCCTAGTTATTTCTGTGAGTGTTCAGTGACAAGGGCTCAACACTGCAGGGGATGCTTTCCGATTAGACATGCTTTGTCTGGCAGAAAGCCTGTTTGTCAACTCCACCTGGTTACATAGTTTCAAATATATTTTTAGTAGGTGCACATAACTCCTTTCATGCCATTCCTACAAACATTTCGCAATGCCTATGACCGGTTTGTTACTGACTTTCATTTGATACTTTACATGGCAAAGTTTGTGGATAAATACCATGAAAGTGGTTTGTTAGGTGCAGTGAGTTTGTCAGGCCTGATAGGAGTTGCTGTTCCAGAATAGTGAACCCTTCGCCAGCTGGCATTGAGGGCTTTTGAGGGTCACACAAAGTCAGAGAAAAGGTTGTTGCAGTAATCCAGACATGAGATGACGAGGCCTGGATGACAATTTTAGCTGTGTGGCTGGGTATGAGAGGCTGCATGTTAGAGACATTATGCAGAACGAATATATGGGATTTAGATATAGCCTGGATGTGAGGACCTAGGATGGTCCAAGTTGAAGATGATGCCTGAGTGATAGGATGGATGGTGGTCCTGACCATCGTGATTGAGAAAGGAGATAGCGGAAGGATGTGGCTGGGTGGGGGTGAAAAAGAAAGAGCTTTGTTTTGACCATGCATAGTTGAGCTGAGGCTAGACATCCACAGGGAGATGTTAAAGAGAGAGGCCGAGATTTTAGTTTGGACAGGAGGAGGCTGGTCTGGAGCAGAGAGAGAGATCTGAGAGTCAGCAGCATAGAGAAGGTAGTTGAATCTGTAGTTGCTGATGAGGGTTAGTAGGGATAAAGTATAGAAGGAGAAGAGGGACAGAGCTCTGTGGAACCCCCACACTATTGAAAATAATCGTTCTCTTATGGGATGTTGGCGACTCCCACTATTCAGATCTTGTGCTGGAAATTGTCCATTTAGTTTTATGCTTCTACCAGTTCCTAATTCATGATTGACTAGACCTGCCCTGTAAATGAAAAAAACTTTGTGAAAAATCACTTCCTGTTTTTTGTAGAAATTTTGTCTTGCTGGAAATTTTTCTGACAAGCTGTAGCACACAATTACTTGATTTACCAAATAGCCCCTTGTGAGGGACAGTATCACAACAGCATTTACGTGTGCCCTTATTCTGGCTTTCGGGAGCTCTCTGTACAGTCCCCTCACTCCATTTCCTTCTGTTGAGATCAAAAGGGATCTGCACACACAGCTGGGAATCATGTGATAGGCACATTAGCACATGGGCCATGACCCGGTGCCACTCCTGTTGTGAAGTGGTATCCCCATGAAGTTTCAAGGTGACCAAAATTGAGATAGTCAGTTTTGTGCCGCTGCTGCTGGTGGTCATTTTTCAGCCATGCACTATCATCATGGGAAAGCATTTGTTCTGCAGTATGGAATTGTATCTAAAGAGAAATCTGCTTTTTTGGTTTTTAGAATAGAAAGAGAAGAGCTTCTGCAGTACCACACTCATAGAATATCAGGGTTGGAAGGGACCTCAGGAGGTCATCTAGTCCAACCCCTTGCTCAAAGCAGAGCCAATCCCCAGACAGATTGTTGCCCCAGATCCCTAAATGGCCCTCCCTCAAGGATTGAACTCGCAACACTGGGTTTAGTAGGCCACTGAGCTATCCCTCCTCCCTCAGATGTAGAGATCTGTTTTTATCACCCTCTTGCTACTTTTGAAACTTGCAATAATTGCCTTATAGAAACCTTTCCTTCCTATTTAGCACATCTCAAAGGACTGTTAAACTTGATCTTTATTAAACCAACCTTTTTTTGCTAACTTGACGCAACATCCACTAATGGCTATCTCTCAACATTCTTCAGAGATCAAGTTTGGTAGGTTTTATCATCTGCTGTTCAAACAACCACATTGTTTTAAAAAAAAAAATTCAGTTCCTGTGAATGTGAGGCTTTACACGTAATAAGCCAGAAACGTAAATGCACTGTCATTTTAGGACCAATGCTCTGAGTCTGAAGCCGGAACTTGTGCTTTTTATTTTTGGATATCTTATTGTTAGAACAAATGGGAAAAATGTGGGTCTGTCAGCCAAAGCACAAGTAAGTAATACTTTCATATAAAACTACTAATGCAATCAATTCTGGATTCTAGCTTACTTTCTAAAGAGAATGCTATTGTTACTGCAGCTGTCTTCTGTAGTTGCTGCAATGCCAAAAGAGAGGTTGCAGTTTTAAATAGCTGTTACTAATGCAATTCAGCTTAGTAAAAAGGCACTCACGTTGCTTGACATGCAGGTAGATTCAAAGTCTGTTGCATACCAGCACCATCTGCAGCTACGTTAAAGCAATGTAAGAGAAGTGCTGTGGTCAAGTTTTGGGGGGAATGATTTGATCACAGGGAAACAGAGAAAGTAGGACTTGATTGTTTTATTAGAGATGTTTAGGGGTCATGGGTCAGAAAGAAGAGGTGTTTTTTAAATGGGGTTTTAAAACACTCTTGGAGTCAATTAGGCACCAGAAGTAGAGTGAGAAGGAGGATCCAGATGGCACTGGAGATCTAGTGCTCACTCTGGCTAGACACAAAAGGGGAGGAACAAAAAAATTCTGGTGAGTGAGGAGCACATGGAATAGGAGAGAACAGAAACGATGTGAGATTCAGGGAATCACAAGTCCATGAAACGTGAAGCTAGTATAGTGTTATGTTGTAGCAGGTTCGGTAATGGGTAGGATGATATGCAGTTATAAAATCTGCAAGTAAATGAAAGGCATCGGAATTAATTTCATCAGAGTGCATTATGCTTGGTCCTTAACCCTTGTGACACTAGGATTTGCTGCCTACTCAATGCCTTTAGCTACACGTGGAGGTTTTTATGCTATTGTATAGAACACAGGCATTTCTAATGATACTGTGCTATATTATGCACTTGTTTCACCCCTACTGGCACAGGGGAGGTGAATTTTCTCTCAGAGAGGAGTCAGTTTCAGGAGAGGGGGTTCTACCAAGGGGCAGCACTTTTACTTTGTGACTGGGTCTCTTGCAAGAGTTTTTTGCCTGCGGACATACTAAATTGGCACATCTTCCAGTGTCCTGGCTATGCCCTTCCCCTGACCCAGCTCTGCCCTTCTTGGTGCTGTACTGTTCAGCTGTGATCACCCCATGGACTAGTGCTTGAGGGTAACACTGGCACAATTGGCTCTTCCTGGATGATTTCCTGTCTATGAGGACCTGCAGGCCTGAGTGACATGGAAGTTGTAACCAGGGGCTGAGTAAAGTTGTGTATATCTCAATGAAAGACTAATCCCTAGCTCTTGGATAGATGATATTTGTTGGACAGTACCATTACACAATGAATCAATGTTTTAGCTGAAAATGTGCAGTCAGTCACTTCTTCTTACAACCTACTGGAAGTGTATCAGCAAAAAATTTGGAGGCAGATTTTCAAGACCTCAGCCTCCATTCAGGCAATGGGGACCAGCTTTTCAAAATAGCTCGACATGTTAGAGGCAGAACTCTCTAGAAAAGGTGCCTAATAGTGTGCATACAGAGAGCTTCCGTATATCTTACCTCTCTAGCTCCAGGCTAGCTACAAAATGTCCAGTTCAGCAGCTGCAAGTGTTGTCTGCTCACACACAACTTTTAAAAACCCACACATGAAGAGTCTTAATATCTGTCAGCACCACATATCTCTTTATAGGTTTCAACCAAGCATCTTGTCTTATGTTTTCAGTGTTTAGTGCCCACCCCTAGATAAGTGCACAAAACATGTATCCGTCACTGTGTATCCACTTTCAATGCACAATAGAAATCAAAAGGCAGAGTCAAGCAACCACAATAAAAGTACCTTGCTGTGTTGATATCTTGGTCTGCTGATCAGAAACAGGGAGTGTTTTCCTCTTCTTATGCTTTGATTTATTGCCTGTATTTAGGGAACAGGGCACATACTGTATGTTGTACTAAAATGAGGCCAGGAATAGAGAAGCCACAACAAGGTCCATCTCTTGATGTTAAAAGCCGGCTGTGTGTTAGGTTATTTTATTTTATAGAAGACCAATATAAGGAGTGAGAATCATGATCTCTCTCTGTCCTGGCAGACATTCACAGTGACCTATTCCATGCAAATGGACATGCTGTTCAGTCCCATTGATTACACTGAAGTTGCACAGGGTGTAAATCAGCACAGAATTTGGCCACTGGCATTTTAAGCTCAAAACACCAATCTTGCAAGTGATCTTTTCTGGCTAGGCATATGATGCTGTTAACTGAGAACAGAGGAGAGAATATTCCTTAAAAGCTTGTTAAGAACCATTTTCTCCGCTTGTCATCCTTGTTTTTCTTTACTCATGGCGGACATGTCCTCTCCCATCTTTTCTCCAGTCATGTGCTTAGAAGGTTCTGAATCCAGCTTTACTGCTAAGATCACGCTGCTTGGGGAGCCCTCGAAGAGATACAGTGGGGAATTGTGGAGGGGACCACCCCTTCATGCCAGGGAACCCAACTCTACAGAGGTGCCCAGCACACTCACAAGCAGGAAGATTTTGTGTACAGATCCACCAGCCCAATCCCTGGTGGAGCAACAGGGGGTGGTTATTAGTTAATCAATAGCAGCTCTAGAATGGTTCCACTTGCCAGCCCTGTAGCATTTGGGGTAGGATTCCTTTCCTGCTGGCACCCATAGGACCTCCTTCACCAAGCTTCTGTACTTTGGCTTTGAATAGGGACCAATAGTTACCATTAGGGGATGCTATCTCTAACAGGTATTTGTTACATTGTTAAGTGTATTTTAGTTTGTAAAAATCTCCCAGTGGTATTAAATCTGCTAAAGCAAACTTTTAAACCGATATACTACTTGTCAGCATCCCTCATTGGATGGGAATGCTTTTTCTGTATGTCTCCTTCCAACTAGTTTGGTGTTTGCCACCCCTTTGAAACCCATATCTCGCCTGCCAGTCCAGAGGCTAGCTTCATTTTCATCCACTTTATCCCACCCCAGCTTTCAGGACACACTTCGCAAACACCATCCTTCTAGTCAAAAGGATTGGATGAAAATCCTTCAGAGCAGTCAGTGCCTATTAGGAATACGTTTTCAGCCATCTTCTGATTGGTGTTTTTTTTGTGCACCCACTTTTGCGTACATGACTGATCTCATAAAAAAAAAGTTACACATCCACATATGAACGTGCAGGTCTAGGAGCCCAAATGACCAATCTGTGTGCATAGGCGGTGTCTTATGCATGCAAAACACGTGCAAAACCCCAGTTTTGTGGTGGCACAAACAATGGGGTCTGCAAATATAGGCATACAAAATCAGAAGCCAATATTTCTGGTAGTGTGCTATGGTGCGAGAGACTCCTACTAGGTGCTCAGCATGTCAACCCAACAGTGTTCCCAGACCCCGGTTGCCAGGTGAATGAGAGACTGGGCTTGGGAATTTAATATGGATCAATGACAGAATTGCCACTGGGTTACTGGTCTAGATCCTCAGCTGGTGCTACTATGATTTACAATACCTGTAATTTTTGGCCCTTTATATTCCATTTATCTTAATTTAATAGAAATACATTATGAGCTTCAAGAATCTCAAACCTGAAACAGCTTCTACAAAAATGTTAGTTTTATCTTAAGCTTAGCCAGCTCAGTGAGGAGACTGTCCGACATGGGTATGATTCAGAGAATGAACAACGTTCTTGAGAAATTGCTCTGTTCTGTGATAAATAGTCTTCCTGATAAAGTTCTGAAATCTTCAGTAAAGATTAAAGTGGGTATTTTTGCAAAAGTTGTTGCAGGTTTTAGGCTTCTTTAGGAGTCTAGTTTATCCTGTGTTCAACTGAAGTTAAATACATATTATAGGAAACCTTAAATACCAATTGTACTATGTGACTCATATGTGAAAAGTTATGGACAGCAGTGTCCTGTGCTCGCTGTGGGCCGGTCATGCAAACTTTTGTGCTTGTGAGTAACTTTACTCATGTGAATATGATAGTTCCAGGGATGTCATTGAAACTACTCTTGTAAGTATTTTACTCATGTGCATGGCCTATAGGAGTGAATCAATGACTGCAAAGTTGGACGTAATGAAGCTGAGCTTCAGTTATGTGGTGTTTGTCGTTGACTCATGTTACTAACCATGTATGTGGTAATCAGGCTTGGACAGTAGAATTCACTGACTCTTTTTTGCAGATTATTTTTTAAAATTTGAATTGAATTGGTCTTTTCAATTAGAACCGGTGTTCATGCAAATTAACTTCAAAGTCTCTGAAAGAGAATTGTTCGTCTCAGATTTCCTTTTGGCATTGCCTGCGTATTTCACAGCTTATTCACACCATAATATTCTTCTAGCTACTCTGTAACTAGGTGTAAAGCACATAACAAGAGACAACCAGACCCTGGAAATGGCAATGTGTTGTTAGAAAAGTTACTGCAAAATAACTTAGCTTTCTACATTTTACTGATTTCCAGTTACTAGGGATAGTTATGGCCCATCCATTCTGGGCTTGCTTGTGATTAGGGTGATGCCCCTGCACAGAGGAGTAAGGTGAAGTCTGCTCCTCTTCTGGAGCAGTGGGGTAAGGCAAGGCCTGAAGTAGGAGGAGCTTTGACTAGGGAATTATACTTCATGGATGTGTCTCAAAGGGGCTATCCCTTACTGGGACAACTTCCCGAGAGGTGCAGTTTGCACCACATCTTTCTCAGTTCTGTCCCTAGGAGCACAGTGTAACACTCAGAGCAGCCCATAAGTATCTTACTTTGAGAAGAATTCAGCAGATAGTAATCTATAAATTAATAACTCTTTTATCAAGGCATTTTATAGTGTTGGAAAAATAAGTAAGAAAGTAAAATAATTTTAAAAAGTTGTATTATACTACATGTGAGAAGTAACTTTTAGGGTCACGTTCACAAATGCATAGGGAATTGCTTGAATTAAAAATAAAAAAAAAGAACCCCATCACTTGTGTGGTTTCACATAAGTGTATTTTTCTTGTTACATGGCCAAGAGTCTGCTTTTGCTGTTTAAAGTTCTTGTGGATTTCAGGGATGAACATTGTTGTAATTGCTTATCAATTCTTTTTTGTGCCTGCTTGCTCTTTTGATACAATGTTAATAAGTGTTTATATGTTAAGTGCAGAGAGTTGGTGAGTAATATTGTCAACAATAACATGTATATAGTGTGCGAGGCACAAGATGTCAAGTTGTGTTCTAAGGCAGTGACTTTTTTTGTTTGTTCTTTTGAGATAGGCAGTGGCTTTTAAAAGGAAGTGGTTTAAAACTTACCTAAGTGTTTGGTGTGCAGACATATCAGAGAACAAATCATTAGACGCTTCGGCCAAATTCAGAGGGAATGAACAAAACTGGTAATCATCAAGTGATCCATCCGTTGTCACCCATTCCCAGCTTCTGGCAAACAGAGGCTAGGGACGTTTCAGAGCATGGTTTTGCATCCTTGTCCATCCTGGCTAATATCCTTCATGAACGCTTTTTTGAACTCTGTTATAGTCTTTGCCTTCACAACAACATCTGGCAAAGAGTTTGATTGGTTGACGTTGTGTTGTGTAAAGAAATAATTCCTTTTGCTTGTTTTAAATCTGCTGCCTATTAATTTAATTGGGTGACCCCCAGGTCTTGTGTTATGAGGAGGAGTATATAACTTATTTACTTTACTTTACTTAATTTGCTTTCTCTACACCAGTCATAATTTTATAAACCTCCGTCATATCCCTTCTTAGTCATCTCTTTTCCAAGCTCAAAAGTCCCAGTCTTATTAATCTCTCCTCATATGGAAGCTGTTCCATACCACTAATCATTTTTGTTGCCCTTTTCTGTACTTTTTCCAATTCTAATATATCTTTTTTGAGATGGGGCGACCACATATGCATGCAGCATTCAAGATGTGGGCAATACAATATTTTCTGTCTTATTTTCTGTCCCCTTCCTACATATTCCCAACATTCTTGGCTACCACTGCACATTGAGTGGATGTTTTCAGAGAACTATCCACGATGACGCCAAGATCTCTTTCTTGAGTTGTAAGAGCTAATTTAGACCCCATCATTTTATATGTATAGTTGGGATTATGTTTTCCAATGTGTATTACTTTGCATTTATTAACACTGAATTTCATTGCCATTTTGTTGCCCAGTCACCCAGTTATGTGAAATCCTTTTTATCTTCAAATGATTAAAATTCAGTGCTTAAAAAATCCTGAGTTTAAGCCTGAAGCAGTTTTGAGTAGCTGAGATCAAATAAATCCCCTGAAAAGTAGATTTGATAGCAGATGCACTAATGAACTTTTAAACAGCAGTAACAGGAAGCAGTGTTGAAGAATTCAGAGATTATGCATTAAGGTGACAGAAGTGGATAGACTTGTGCTAATTTGTATTTATTTGATGGCTTTGAATTGATTTTTGTCAGCAAACAGTTATAACTTTGGAATATTCAGCATCAATTTGAAAAAATCCTTAATGCTCCTGTGTAACCGTCTACCTTTTGAGAATAGTCCTGTGAAACATTTGCAATACTGTATACCTTTAAACCCACTCAATCTAGATCCAAAGATTGGTGTTCTGAGGTCGGTAACAAATGTATATCCAGTGTAACTCCACTGGCTTCAGAGTCTGATCTCAATGTAAAGCTCGCCCTGAGTAGGTTGCATTTGTGAAGCTCAGCTCATATTCCTGAATAATTCACAAAAAAGGCTGAAGATTACTTCAATGTTTAGACGGATCCTCCTTCTCAAGTGTTTGAGATCATCTTATCATTTTAAAGGGGAAGAGACAATTTAAACTAGTCCATTTTAAAACAAAATTAATAATAGTTTCAGGGGCTACCTCTGCTCCAGAGTCCCCTGCCAATATTTGTGCATTTACATTCACATTACAGTATTTCATTCAAAGAAAAAACTCTCCCGTTACCTTGTTAACACCCACACAGACTGACAGTAGAGAAGAAATACCCACAAATACTGTTAAATTCCCAAAACAAACTGAAAAAAGAGACTCTCTTTCTCTCTAATCTGTCATTTATACTAGTTAGAGATGTTACTTGTAACAATGGGCTTGATTCAGGAAAGCATCCCTTGTTCAGGAAGGACACTTAAACACATTTCATCGTTTAAATTCTGATCCCTTTTAAGTCAATGGCAAAACTCCTATTGACTTCAGTGGGGCCAGGATTTTACCCAATGGAACTTAATGCTTAATTGCCTTTCCTGAACAGCGATGCTTTCCTGAATCAGCGTCAATAGTAGGCTGAAAAATTTCAGAAAGTATTACTTAAGTTGACAATGACCATGTAATACTAAAGACCAAATTAAGACCTGTTGTGAATAGGTACAACTCGATTTAACTTCAGTGCATATGCATCAGGTCTGAACTTGGCCCAATGTGTTTATCTGCAGCAGTTTTAATCAGAATCAGTATTAGACTAGAACATTGTACACTGATTGTCCACAAGCACATTCTGATTGGCTGGTTGGGCCATTTTTGATGACATCACAACCACATACAGTATCAACTTTCTTTGGTACCTGTTGAGACCGTATCAGTGAAAGCCAAAATAAAAAGCAAACAAACCTACTCCCCAATATATTAAATTAGGTGGGTTGTTTTATTTCTCTAGACCTCTTAGGAAATGAGTCAATAATAAATTTTTAAAAAGAAACAAAACATCTTTGTCATTCCCTTCTCTGGATTTCTCAATACATCATGTCTCATCTGTCTTTCAGACTATCAGCCCTATGGGGAAGACCGTGTTTGTACGTTGTCTTGAATTTATGGGCATTTAACACATAATAAGCAGCAATATTATGTCATTTAAATTGTTAATCGAATTCTTGCAAAGGATTGAGGCACGTTTATCATCTGTCTGGTCTATCACAGGCATTTGTGATTCATCCATTCTTGAATCTAGGTGCTGATTTACCAAGTAGAATGCAGTGCCTGTGCACCTGTATCTCTACTTAGAGGAAGCCTATCAAAAAGGATTTTATATATACATACTCCCATAATCATTCACTGTTAGATCTATTTAGCTTTTTAGTGAAGAAATTACTAGTTGCTTGGTGAAATGAATACCGAGGTTCATGACTCTTTCAACCATCCAATTTAAAGTGATTGTCAAGATGGATGTTTCTGAAATGATAGCTTCTAAGTTAATGACTTTTCTTTCCTTCAAATACCTGATACAAGCTAAGCTACCAGAGCCAGGACAAGCCGCTTTTCAAGGGAAAAAAGGTGGAAATAAACATTGACCCATTTCTTTTTCCAGGTTGCCCTTGTGCTCCTTTTCAAATCAAATGTCATATTGACTCAAATCCGACATTGGAAGCATGTGGCGAGTTGCAGCACATCGGCCCTGTGCAATGTATCCATCAAACTGGAAGGAAGCCCAAAACCAAATCTCCATTGGTCAAAACACATCTTCTGCAGAAACCCCAAGGCAAGTGGTTTTGTTCCTCCAATATTCATGCAATTTTCTATTGTGCTGCAAGTATAATGTTTTTTAAAAGATTGTTTTAATTTGAAAATTAAAACTGTTGTCTCATTGGATAGAGAGAAAGTACAATTAGCATGACTTTGTTTTCATTTTTGCAGTGTTAAAAATTCAATTGAAAAAGCTTTGGGAAAAAAAATGGACTCACAAATGACAGCTTAATTAACTTTTCAAAAATGTGACCTTTTACATTTTCAGTGTGTATATCACATATAATAGTAAAGATTAGGATTTACCTAAAAATATTGTTTAAATCCTTTATTCATTTTTATTGAATAGCTTAGCACGCAAATCTAGAACTCCTTTGTGCTGTATTGAAAACAGCTGCACTACACCTAGGAAAAAGAAATATCTGAAAAATTACAAATGTATTTTTAAAAAAGGAAACATTAACCAAACCAGTGTGTTCAGACAAGCATACCATTATTAGATGTAATAACTGTGCAACCCCATCAATTCAAAAATAGTCACAGTGAAATAAACACCTCCACCTTACTTCCAGACACAGGATGATACAAGACACAGTGAGCCAGCTCCTCAGCTGGTGTAAATGAATGTAATTCTGTTGAAGCCAGTGTAGCTATGCTGATTGACACCAGCTGAGCAGTGGGTCCCAGAAGTGCAGAGTTTGAGCATTTATAATTCCCAGGCTGTTTTTTTCCTATATGCATCGAAGTGCTAACTGCTTGAGGAGACTAAGGCCCAGTCCCTTGTATGGGGAGAAATTATTTCCACATGTTGCAGCCTGTACAGTGAAGTGTTAGTCTCTTTGTAGTATCAATTATTGTTTTTCTTACTAGCTCTTTAGAAATTGCTTAGACTACTGTGCGTACTAGAGGTTTGTCTTCTCAGCTAAGATACATGGTTCATTTATCTGAAAGTATTTTGAAAGCCCTTTTTTTGACAAGTGCAGGTGAGAATATCCCAAATGTCATCATTTAAACCAAGTTCATAAAAAACAGTCACGTAAGTAGGTAGATATCATCATTATGTGACAACAGGAAACAACCATTTTGGTCACTATTAAAAATATTTAAATATACTGTGCAAAATGAGACTCCTATGTAATCATCCTGAATGCCTGTAGAAAAAGCAACTTTCTGCCTTGCCTTTAAGAATTGGTATCCATAAAGAAAAACTGTTGCTGCATCTGAAACTGAAAGGACAGTCTTCAAGTGTATTATTGGTATACTAGTCAATACTTCCCTCCTGGTAGGTGATGGTGTGTGTGTGTGTGTAATGTATATACACACTTAATTAGTTTTCGTGTAGAGTTCTTTCTCTTTCAGATTTCATTATTAAACAGTCTATTAACATTATTAATAATGCTATAAGGTATTCTGATAAATAGGAATAGCTAAAACCAGATAATCAGCTGGTGTATATCAGTGAAACTGCTCTGGAAGTAGTGGAACTGTACCTATTTATAATAGCTGATCTGGCCCATTATCTGTATATTCATTAGCTTGCTCTGTTTGATTCAGATCATGTTTAAAAGTGCCCCAAATTGCTTTAACATTGGTCAGCCTCATCGCCATTACTCAAATATCAACATTCCTGAAATGATATATCCAAGCCTTCCCTCTCTCCCCCATATAGAGCAAGGAATTTAGACTAAAAGGAGTAACTCTCTTTCTGTCTTGCTGAGATTCAGTTTAACACCCTGAGTAATTAAAAGTTATTGAGATAAAATGGACAAGCACACATAAAGGAAGACATAATTTTGAATAGTTTCTCTTGCTAGTACTCCCTACACTCCTGTTGCAAATCAATTTGACACTAGTCCCCAAAAGTAGATGAAATATATTCAAATAGAAAAAATAAGAATGTAAGCCAAGATTTTCAAAAGTAGCTGTTGCCAAGTAGCCACCTTCTGCAAATCAATCTCCATTTCCTGACAGCCCCACCATTCCTGATAGTCACTCAGTGGGGATCTCAGCAGAGGTTCAGTTGTTAACCTCATAATTCCTGCAATACTTTAAAAATATTACTACACCTAATTCTGGTTATTCTTTAGCGTAAGTTGTAGAGGACTGGTTTTCTAGCCCTATTGCTACCTGTGTGCATTAGCTGACAAACATGTCTGTGTGCATGCAGCCATGGAGTCATTACACTTTGGAGTAATGATCTGTGACTTACAGCTGCTTCCCCTCCTGGACTCAGATCTACTCTTCTTCTGTAAGAATCAAATGAAGCCTCTAGATTATTCCAAATTTCCGTTGTTGGTTTGGTTTCCCTGGGAAAAGGTCTGCATGTTCTTTTGCACACGTGTGTGTCCACTTCCTCATGTAGAAAACGTTCTGTTTGAAGGTTACTCATCAAGGCCTACAGTGATAAATCTTCAGCTAAGTCTGAGGAGATTTAAATGTGCAACCACCAATATCATTAGTGGAAATTGGATTGCTAAATCAATCCAAGTTTGTTCAGAATTGGCTGAACTGAAGATGTAGTTTCACGCTCCTCTGTTCTCTCTCCCACAAAGTAAGAGGAGGGCTTGTGACCCCCCCAGATAATAGCCTTTTGACCCCCAGTTTGAGAGCCCCTGGATTAATGCATGCAGCAATTTACAAATATTATATGGAACCCCAACACATTCTTACAAGGCTAACACCTGTCTTGAACAATATTAATATATAAGTGAGCTGGTCTGGCTTCCAGCTATGAATTTGTCAGTGGTGAGCTAATGCCAACAGCCTTGGCCAGAGCTGGCACCTGGTTTGCCAGCGTCACACCCACTTTTCCACATGCAAGGACATTTCCGTTACATTACATCTCCCCACACCTCCTGTGCACTTATGGTTTTCTAGGAAAAAACCCAATAACAACCCTCTTATTTTTTTATAGGGAATTCAAGGTGGCCTTCGACACTAGGCCAATCCAGGAGTTTAATCCTGCTGCTCTAAATGTACAGTAAAGACCAAATCCTTCACAAGATGTTCTTTGCCTTTAATGAGTATTGCTCAAACAAGCTGTGCAGTTTCAATGGTTATAATCCTCCTGCATGTTGTACTCTAACACATTAAATCATCCTTAGTCTTCCACTTCAGTAGAGCTGTGACAACTTACAGCAGCTAAAGATCTGCTCCAAGAAGAAAGGACATTTAGGCTCATTCAGCTCTAGAGTCTCAAACTCTCATCCAGAGCTTTGCCTGAGTAAGGATCTCAGGAATTGGCACTCTACATTTGTTACCATAAAACTTAAAAAAGAAAACAAAGCCCTAAAATTACTCATTCAGAACTGTTGATAATCAAAGAGATTTTACAACTTTAAGATCATTATGCAAACATGTTCCATATGGACCATTTTAACATAACTGCTCTGGCTAACATGAAAAACTTGAATTCAGCTGCTGTTCTTGAAAAGTTATTTAGGAAAACACTTTATAACTTGTGTATCAAACTTTTAGTATATTTCCTATTAGACAGTTTAGGGCTGAGTAAATATTTGGCAGCACTGCTCAAAGAAATGCACACTTATGGATTAATTTCACTGTCAGTTTTTCTTAGCTTCTAGTTTAAGGTCCATTTATGTGAAATTGCTTTCACTGCATAAAATAGTAAAAGCATGTGAAACTGTTGCCATGGGTTACTGCTTACGTATTTATAAAACCATTTACTGTGCAAAAAATGAAGAACTGACTGCATATGTTTTGCCAAATTACATTAATTAGAAAGGACTGCAAAGGACTAATTAAGAGGCTAAGGTACAACGTTGACTTCCTTTTTCAACAGATTGGAGACATGTTTAAAGTAAGCATTTATTTATACAGTATCTTGTTCAGTGCAGTACCAAAAGAGGAAGGAAATTTGTGAAGAATATACCACAGAGAAGCTGGGGGAGGGAAAAGGAAATCAAGTTTTTTACATTTTCTTGCAGTGCTTCCAGTAGAATGAATGACCTGTCCAAATCCATATTTTTCTTACGGTATCTAGTTAAGTGTATTAGACCAATAAGAGTTCTAAGTTTTGAAAAGTCACCATTCGGGAAATTGAACAGTATAGTGGAGAAGAAGAGAGTGCTTGCACAACTAAGTCTTGGTGTGTGCGCTGTGCATCCTGTTTAGCAACAAGGAAGCGGTGATGTTCTGTCAGCTACTCAGTGCATTGACAGATCTGACAAAACTGTAGAAATGCAAAAGAGAAGCTAGTCTATTTCTTTAGAACGTATCAAAGTGTTTTTGTGTGAAAAATATATTGTGACTGCAGTGGTTCCGATGTAATTAATAAACTGCAGTAAAACAATGGGTGCTTCTTGCTCTTTCTTCAGAGTGAGGATCTGTTGTCTTTGTTGTTATAAAGAAGCGAGAACTTTATCCTCTCTTTTCCCCCTTAATTTTATTAGTACCTCCTAAACCTGTCCATCTCAAACCTGGGCAGGAAAGAATTCCTCCAGCACCTTCTCGGCCTTTGCCAGCTGATCCCAAGTCATCAAGAAGCTTAGTGCCTGAAGAGGAAGAAACACAGACATCATCAGGAGTCAACATCCTCATTGAAAAATTTGAAAGTATTAGGTAAATATTTATATTTGTCTATTTCTACTTGTGTCATTTTTGCATTCGGGTTGAAACTTTGTCTCAGTAGGAAGAAAAAAATCAAGAAATATTTATTATAACTATTGTGTACAAATTCATATAGAGCAATTTGTCTAATCATAAACCCTAAACTTAACTGAGTGCATATGGGGACTTTATACAAAAAGCAATGTTGCCATAAAACTTACTGGTCTATATCATGCCATCAACCACCAGATAGGAGTCTCCACTGAAATCAGTGAAGAGTTGTGCCTAAAAATAACCCAATGTCTGCTTTTAGTAGGCAAAGTCTGGGTCAGAATTGTTTTGCTATTACAAGATCTTGATTATTGTAGTTACAGGTCACAGCATATTATAGATCAGGCTAATGTGCAAGGTAGTTTCTACAGAAATTGCATTTGTTGAATTTGGTTGGTCAGTTTTACTGTAAAATTGGCTGATCTTGCAAACCCTATTCAGAGGAAATTCCCATTGAAGGCCAGGCCTGCAGGACAGGGTGTGGAGTTTAAAAAAAAAAAAAAAAAAAAAAAAAAGGTTATTTCCAATAGTTGTGATATTTAAACTGGTCACATGAACTTTGAAAGTTATGCTTTGATATAGGAAAATACTACATTGCTGTCCCTTTAAAATTTCATCTCTCTTGTAAGGAGATCCCCTGCCCTGAAGGGATAATTCCATTGAAGAACAATGAGTTCCAGTCTTTGAAGGAGGGAAAAAGACACTTCCTCCCTGCAGGACAGGAGGATTTTAAAGGGATAGCAAGTGCCATGGCGTTGTGTGCAACTTTTGAATGAGTATTTGTTTCAATCATTCTGACTGGAATTTTCAAAGGTTCAAAGGAGTTAGGGCCCCACTGCCATTGCAACTGAATGGAAACTGGATTCCTAACTCCCTTAAATGCCTTGGAAAATCCCAGCCTCCAATTCAAATGACCAAGGTGCTTCCTCTTCATTTGTAGGCAACCTACCCACGTTCTTCAAAGAAACCAATTAAATTTAACTTTTAAGATGGAACCTGGACTGGACTCTTCCAAACAGCCAAGCTCAAGTGACTGTGAAGTGGTAGCTTCCTATGCCAGTTCTACAAACGAAAAAAGTGAGCCAGATGAAAATGAGCCAGACGTCCTGTGCAGTGCAGAACTGTCTAATGCAGACATAATGAAAATTAAAGAGCTAAGCATTGGGGAAAACAAAAGCTACGAGGACTGTACTGCTGTGAATGTTAGCAAAGAGCCCTCTGGAGAACTGGAGAGTAAGGACTCAACCTCAGAGCTGAATGGTAATGGTAAAATTCCCAACAGAGACAGTGGAATTGACAGCCCTTCTTGTAGCGTGGCGGGAGAGACTTTCCCAAACGAAGAAGGCACAGACCAGAAGAAGTCCACTGCCTCTGGGAATCCAACAGAGATGGAAACTGACAGCAAGGGTAGCAAGTCTTCACCTGTAGAGCAGAAGAGAGACTCAACCCAGGATGAAGACAGTGATCTAGATGAGGGAAGTAGCGAGGAACAAGAGACAGCAGAAGTGCCAAAGTTAGATGATTTAGACGTAAACAAGGTAAGATACTTATTTGTTCATCGCTTTCAAACCTTAAGCCCTGATTCTGCAGCTGGCCTTGTGCTGGGGAGACACCGTTGCATCCATATTCATGCATTTTAAATCCAGAAGGACCATTATGATCATGTAATCTGTTGCTATGTATACCACAGGTTATACACAGAGTTAGAGTATCTCTTTTAGAAAGACCTCCAGTCTTGATTATCACTTGGCTTCAAGTGGTGGAGAATCCACCACATCTGTTGGTAAGTTGTTCCAATTGCGCTCAAATTGCACTCAAAGCTAAAAAAGTGCACCTTAGTTCTGGTTTGAATTTGTCTAGCTTCAGCTGTTGGATCCCTGGGTGCAGGAGTCTACCTGTGTGAAGCTCCTGGCAGGATTGGGGTCTCACATATTCATATTTGAAATCAGAGCCTTATGGAAGTACTTGCATGTCATTTGAAGCCTTTGTTGTGTTTTTTATAAAGGCATTTATGCCTTTTTCTCTTTTATATACTGTGGGTGGAAAAGTTTCTTATTAAGGCTGAGGTCTCTGTAAATTACATTGTTTCAAGTCAGTAATATATTTGAATACAGTTTGCAAAAGGTCCAGTCCTGGAGCAGTATTACGTAACTTATGACAAGCAAGGAGCAAAACTGGTTCACTGTTCAAGCAATTCTTTGCACCTAGAAGACAACATCCTGAAATACAGAGTACTGTAGCTCTCAGCTGCAGCAATATACATAGCAGTCTGTAATTTTATATTAAAGGAATATGTAATTAACTATTTACTAGGGCTGTCATGCAATTAAAAAATGTAATCGTGATTAATTGTGCAATAAAAAAAATTAATGGTGATTAATCGTGCTGTTAAACAATAATAGAATTAGTGTGAGTGAGAGGAGAATCAAATCCCTGGATCCAGGAACATTTACAGGCCTCCACTTCCAAAGGAAAATATAGCAACCCAAGTGAATCTTGTGGTGATGGGCTCAGAACTTGTTAATAATATTTGTAAATTCACATGCATCAAACACAGTGTTCTAGTTACTAGTTCAGTGTTACTAGTATGAATCATGTCAGAAGGAAGGACAAAAACATTGATTTTGGTGTCACTGAGAACATTAACTTCAGAGAAATAGCTGACATGAAGGCAAAACTTGAAAGTTTATTCTGGCAAATGCTGCTTCTCAAAGTGAAGGTTGTTTATATTTTCCAAGCAGCATGATGAATGAATACACAGTCCATTCTACTGTCAAACAAAACTTTCCTGCATAATTGTGATAGTTTATATTTATGCGGCTAGAATTTTTGATCTGGGGAATCCCAAAGCGCATTATAGGCTTAACCAACTGACACTAAAATGTAACTGTCTAAAAGATGGCTTCACCAACTATATACGTCCACCAGCCCTGAGCTGGAGAGCAGCAAACATTCAGCAATGCTCCAACTTCAGAACGAATACTGAGAGAAAAGAATCACTGTCTGACAGATAGTGGAACCCTGAGCAATAACTAATGTGGGTTTGATAAACGACAGCTACTTGGAATAACCTGATTGACCAATGACGTAGTTCTGTCAAAAGAACAATGAGGGTAAAGCAGCAAAGGAGATATATTTGGATTTGTCTCGCTGTGCATTTTCTGTAGTTCACAGAAACTGCAGAGACCATGAGAACCATGAACCTGACACAGATTTTTATACCAACTGCACTGGACAATGAAGTAAGAATATAAGGAGTCGTACAGGAATTAGGGTATGGAGGCTTGAGAAGCTGAATCAGGGGGCTATCTGGGCACCCAGGAGGGCTTCAGGATCTGCTTAAGGCCAAAGGAAATCTGCAGAGGACTCTGCATGGACTCTGAGTGATGGCTAGAGGGAAAGCCCTTTGGAACGGAGTGGTGCAGGATTCATCAGAAACTGCTGGGAAAGGATTCAGAGAAAGGGACATATGGTGAAGCTCTTCAGGTGTGTGGGTCCCCAGACCTATAGAAGTGAGCTCCCCTTTCCTCTCTGGCATGGATATCTACTCATTTTTCTAGCTTGCTTCCAAGCAGGCCTTCTAAACGTCATAAAACTGGTTGCAGTTTTTAGTAGTCTTCAGGAACCAATCATTTATAAAGTGTGCATTCAAGTCTGCCAGTACGGTGGGCTTCTGTAAGATTTATAAAAAATTCACACTAGTCCATGCAGACTTTATAAAATCTTCATTAGGCCCAGGTTCTGATCAGGATTTAGAGCAAGTCTTGGGGACTTCAGAAGAACTGTGCTGTGGCAAACCCGGGAAGAGGAACGGGGGACAGTGGTTTTCAACCCGGGGTCTGAGGCCCCCTGGGGGGCCACGAGCAGGTTTCAGGGGGTCAGCCAAGCATGGCCAGCGTTAGACTCGCTAGGGCTCAGGGCAGAAAGCTGACGCCCAGCTACTCAGGACTGCAGCCTGGGGCCCTGAGCTCCAGCACCCAGGGCTGAAGCCGTAGCCTGAGCAACTTAGCTTTGTGGTGCCCCTTGTGGCATGGGGCCCTAGGCAATTGCCCCGCTTCCTACCCGTTAATGCTAGCCCTGGCTTGTACGTGGAGAAAAACAGTTGTGGTACAGGTGGGCCATGGAGTTGTTATAGCATGTTGGGGGTGGGGTCTCAGAAAAAGATTGAGAAACCCTGGTATGGAGCCTGAGGAAGCCTGGGAGTGGA
This sequence comes from Gopherus flavomarginatus, assembly GCF_025201925.1. Lineage (NCBI taxonomy): Eukaryota > Metazoa > Chordata > Testudines > Testudinidae > Gopherus > Gopherus flavomarginatus. Next base: position 29,143,692 of record NC_066622.1, read on the forward strand.
GGGGAGATACTGTGTGAAAGTCAGCTGAGAAGCTGGGGATCTAATGAGAGCTTCAGCAACCATAGGTGAAATTCTATGGGGAATCTGAGCTACGAGTGGGTCACCTGAGCTGGTGGAGTTTGTCATACTTCCAGGGAACCTGTCTGACTCCCTTGGCACACCACAAAGTCTGCAGAATCCTGGCTGGCCATTTGCTGTTGACTTACTTCAAAATTATGTCTTTACCTGCCTCATAATTGGTCCTGTGCACTAAATCTCCTGTGGAGTTTCTGGATCAAACTTTTCCTGAGATAAATCATAACTAAAAAGGACTTATTTGTGTTTTCTAAATTACACAGATCTTTTTCTTTTTCTAAGTCTCAGTCTCAAAAATGGCTGGCCTGAATTGCTAAACACTAGGCCAAAAGACCATGCAGGATCAAATAAGAACAGTTGTCTGAGTATGGGAAGGGCCTGGAAATTGGACAGCATCAACAAGAAAAGTGAAAGAGTTCTTGAGCACACAAACATCTCCGTAGTGCTGCAAATGTCCTTGCTCCTGTAGAGCACTCTGGACTCTAATCCTACTAGCAGGGCTTTCTGAATCAAACATGGGTTGCTGCTTGTTGTTTATTTGTACTGAAGTGTAGTGCTTAAGAGCCCCAACCACCGACAGGACCCCTTTTTGCTAGATGCTGTACAAATACAGAACAAAAAGAGGGTCCTTGTCCCAAGGAGCTTACAGTCTAATCTATTGGTGATAGCAGCAGCAGGCTGGTCGATACGATGATGATGTGTGTAGTATAAGAATCTAGACAAGATACCTTTATACTAACCATATGACTGTGCTCCAATAATTTTTGGTTTTCATGTAGGTGATCCTTTACTAAGACTCAATTTTGGAAATATTGTATTTCTTTGGTCTCCGGTGATAAACCTTCATAGCTCTGTCACTTAATTCCAACACTAGAACTAAAAATGCTACAGCATCAGATTGCAGAAGGGCTTGGATGTCTCGGGGATTGAAACCTTCCCCTGCAGTCCACTGGTTCAAATCGAATTGGTAGTAGCAGAAAGTTGTTACAATCTGAGTGCTGTTCAGTGGTCTTTGTGAACTGACATGGTTGTTCAGTCCATCTCCCAGTGGATGTGTGTCACTTTTGCAAAATCCCCACAACACCAGGGGATGTGAATCAGGCACGTTTCTCACTAGCCCTGCAGTCACCAACACATTTTGTTTTCCAATTTAAAGTTTCTTTGAAGATTAAATTCAGCTAGTTGAAGACAAAATTCAGCTTGTTAAACCTCAGGTTGCCAAACAGAAAAGGGAGATCTATGCAGGTATTGTTTCTATTGTGGACTGAAGGCTCACCAGATGTAAAATGTTATAAAGCTAATAATGGACCCAGTCTCAGTCCTACTGTATGTATTCAAGTCAAACTGGACTCCCAGGAAAATTTTTCTTTGTAAGGACTGCAGGCCCAAACCAGATTTATCCCTTGTGTAATTGCAATGGGATGTATTTGGTTCATTTTAAAGATGTACTTTACTGGCACACCAACATTTTATAAGATATTTGAGTTCCAGGGTGCAGCATTTATAATAATACACCTTGCTCCTCTTAGATCATTTATGCAATTGAATATATATGTAAAGTTTTCATTGTGAGTTTTAAATAACATAAACCATATATTTGAAGTAAAGCTAATTGTTACTTTGCTTGGTGCGTTGAGTAGGTATGGGAATCTGTAAATAGAGACTTCTCTTTGCAATTTAAATGAGAAGCTCTTGAGGGGAAGTAATTATCCCTATCACCAGGATTTCCATATTACATTTCCACCTCCCTTCCGCCTCCTTGATTCTGCTCACTTTGACTGTTTTGGTTGTTGGGCACTATGGAATGAACTGGGGAAAGCCCAGAGCATGCTCATTGCCTTACCTGACACCCTTGTGGGGAGGAGAGCTGGGAAGGTTTCTTAGGCTGTCCTGTCTCAATTGACTGTTCCATTACTGCTCATTCTGGAGCTGTCGGCTGGAGAAAGGTAGGGCCCAGTTAGGCTGAAAGTTTATATCACTCTCCCCAAAGCCGGTTATTGTGTGGAAGGGAGGTTTGCCTTGAAATTAAAAAGCTCCTGCACAGTTATAAGAGAACAAGGAAACAGCAATCACCACCAGACTTTGAGATTGGGGGCAGAGAGAGTGCATCCTTTCTGTCTGAAAAGGACTTTTTAGGAAAAAAAATCATGCCAGGTGTTGGATGTGTTTCTTCCTGCTTTTTCTCTGCACACACTCCCACACCCATACAAGCGCCCCAGTCTTTGCAGCCACTCATCAGGGGTAACTAGTAACTGTAGTAACATCCATGTCTCTGGAAAGCTTTGTATCTACACTATGGAATTATTCCGATTTTACATAAACCAGTTTTGTAAAATAGATTGTATAAAGTCGAGTGCATGCGGCCACACTAAGCACATTAATTCGGCGGTGTGCGTCCATGTACCAAGGCTAGCGTCAATTTCCGGAGCGTTGCACTGTGGGTAGCTATCCTGTAGCTATCCCATAGTTCCCCAGTCTCCCCAGCCCATTGGAATTCTGGGTTCAGATCCCAATGCATGATGGTGCAAAAACAGTGTCGCGGGTAATTCTGGGTAAATGTTGTCACTCATTCCTTCCTCCGTGAAAGCAACGGCAGACAATCATTTTGCACCCTTTTTCCCTGGATTGCCCTGGCAGACGCCATAGTATGGCGACCATGGAGCCCATTTTGCCTTTTGTCACGTCACCGTATGTGTACTGGATGCCGCTGGCAGAGGCGGTACTGCAGCACTACACAGCAGCATTCATTTGCCGTTGCAAGATAGCAGAGACGGTTATCAGTCATTCTGTACCGTCTGCCATGCCATTGTAAATTGGCAATGAGATGACAGTTATCAGTCATTCTGTACCGTCTGCTGCTGTCATGGGTGCCCCTGGCTGACCTTCGCTGAGGTTGGCCAAGGGCACAAAGACAAAAATGGGAGTGACTCCCCAGATCATTCCCTCCTTTATGTTGTATCTAAAAATAGAGTCAGTCCTGCCTAGAATATGGGGCAAGAGTACTAGAGAACCAGAGAGCACAGCCGCTCCGTGTCAGATCCCGCAGAAATGATGAGCTGCATGCCATTCTAGGGGGTGCCCCTGCAACAACCCCACCCGTTGTTTCCCTTCTCCCCCAATCCTCCTGGGCTACCATTGCAGTGTCCCCCCCCATTTGTGTGATGAGGTAATAAAGAATGCAGGAATAAGAAACACTGACTTTCTAGTGAGATAAAATGAGGGGGATGCAGCCTCCAGCTGCTATGATAGCCCAGGCAGGACATTAAACAGTGGCGGGGAGAGGAGCCCAGCATCCCGCTGCTATGGTAGTCCAAGCAGTACAGAATCTTTTCTTTAGACATGAAAGGAGGGGGGGCTGATGGAGCTCAACCCCCAGTTACTATGATGAAGACAGTTACCAGCCGTTCTGTACCATCTGCCGGGAATGACCGGGAGTCATTCCTATTTTTACCCAGGCACCCCTGGCCGACCTCACCTGAGGCCAGCCAGGAGCACTCACAGGATGATGACGAGGACGGCTACCAGTCCTTCTGCACTGTACCATCTGCCACCGGGGAGGGGAGGGGAGAGGATGCTCCTGTTCAGTGCCGCAGCACCCCATCTACCAGCAGCATGCAGTAGACATGGGGTGACAGTGAATAAAGTCAAGAAACGATTTTTTTCCCTTTTCTTTCACGGGGGGGGGGGGCGTAAATTGACGAGATATACCCTGAACCACTCCAGACAATGTGTTTGACCCTACAGGCATTGGGAGCTCAGCCAAGAATGCAAATGCTTTAGGGAAACTGCAGGGACTGTGGGATAGCTGGATTCCTCGGTACTCCCTCCCTCCCTCCATGAGTGTCCGTTTGATTCTTTGGCTTTCTGTTACGCTTGTCACATAGCACTGTGCTGTGGACTCTGTATCATAGCCTGGAGATTTTTTTCAAATGCTTTCTCATTTCGTCTTCTGTAATGGAGCTCAGCTGGAACAGATTTGTCTCCCCATATAGCGATCAGATCCAGTATCTCCCGTACGGTCCATGCTGGAGCTCTTTTTGGATTTGGGATTGCATCGCCACCCGTGCTGATCAGAGCCCCACGCTGGCCAAACAGGAAATGAAATTCAAAAGTTCACAGGGCTTTTCCTGTCTTACCTGGCCAGTGCATCTGAGTTCAGGTCGCTTTCCAGAGCGGTCACAATGGTGCACTGTGGGATACTGCCCGGAGGCCAATACCGTCGATTTGCGGCCACACTAACCCTAATCCGACATGGCAAATACCAATTTCAGTGCTACTCCTCTTGTCGGGGAGGAGTACAGAAACCGGTTTAAAGAGCCCTTTATATCAATATAAAGGGCCTCGTTGTGTGGACGGGTGCAGGATTAAATCGGCTTAACGCTGCTAAATTCGGTTTAAATGCGTAGTGTAGACCAAGCCTTGTAGTCAGAACAGGGTGCATAGTATTTACAGCTGCAGGTTGGTTTAATAATGACTTGATGATTCCCAGTCCACCAAGTTAAGTGGGGCTCGTTAACAATTGCTGATCTCCTCTCCCGCACTGTACTTTCTGCTCTCCCCCCCCCCCCAAAAACAAAAAAAACCCCAACCCCTGTTGAATCAATAAACCTTCACTGGTGAAGTGCTATTCCCTACTGTGAGGCTTGTATTGTTCTCTTTAGACTAGTTTTAAAATTCCTATGTCATGTAGCTTCCCTTTGGAGTCTAACACATCTCGCTATCAGCACACAATTATTGGAATATATTTCTTGAGTAATTAGGATTTTTATCTATCTTTTGTCAAAATGAAAATGGACAAATGGAGCTTATCAGTTTTGATAATGTCTCAGAAAACGTCAGCAGTGCAGAAACTGAGACATGTTAGCCTTAATATACTTGCAAGAGAGGGAATTAAATGAAAGTAGGATTGGAGCCACTATCATGTTCTGTAGATTGTTAATGTCACAATTTTTGGTGGAACTACTGCTTGCCCTGGACTGAGTAATACTTTTGAAAAAGAGAACATTTTTTCATGTCTTTTTATTTAAATGTTTGCAGTAAAAGGAAAAATAAGTAGAGAAACTCCCTCCCACTCCCATTGTCTATCACTGTACTATTTGAGTGCCTTTCACATTAAAAACAATAGCAATAGCAAAGCGTATAGGGGACTTCATGGAGTCTCTAGCTGATCACCTCTTGTGGGTGAAAACTCTGTTTGGTGTAGTGATTTGGGGTTTTTTGTTTTTTTCATTTATTTGTTTTTCAGTTTTTGTTGGAGGGTGTCTTTGGATAGAAAGGGGTGTCAGTGTTGTGTTATTACTATGGTATTTGCAGTGTTGTTGTTGCTGTGTTCCCAGAGTACGAGACACAAGCTTGTCTCCTTCACCAGCTGAAGTTGGTCTAATAAAAGATATTACCTCACCCACTTTGTCATTACAGTTGTGGAAAGATGCTGTCAACTAGGAAGGTTTTGCAATGTTTCCTAAAGATGCTCATGCTCTAGATATGGGGTCGGCAACCTACGGCACAGATGCCACCTTTGGCACACAAGCCGATTTTGCCCGACACGTGGCTGCCAGCAGGGGTCCCGGATGCCGGCCCCGCTCAGCCTGCTGCCGGCTGAATGAACGGAACCCCAGGCTGGCAGGAGGCTGAGTGGGGTTGATGGCCGGGACCCCAGACCGGTAGCAGGCGCGCCCCCTGGTTCCTCCCTCACTGTGCTCGGGTTCTGTGGCTCCCAGGAGTATGAGCTGCCGGGGCGCAGGGCACTGAGCCTGCTGTGGGATGGGTGGCGGCTCACACTTCCGGGAGCCGCAGAGCCCGAGTGTGGCAAGGAGGTAAGCCGGGGGGCACACGGGGACCATCGCCCACATGCATCCACTACAGGAGTCCCCCCCGGGGGAGAGCACCGTGCAGCAGCCTGGGCAGGCACGCCCCCCGGCTCCTCCCTCATCGTGCTCGGGTTCTGCGGCTCCTGGAAGTGTGAGCCGCCGCTGCTGCTACCCCTCCCGCTGCTCCGCGCCTCCCGCTGCCTCAGCACTCCACGTGGAGCCAGCATCTGACCGGCATGGGCATGCTAAGGGGAGTCCCGGGGCGGAGTCAGGGAGCAGGGGGAAGGTTGGATGGGTCGGGAGTTCTGGGGGTCCTGTCAGGGGGCAGGGAGCGGTTGGATGGGGTGTGGGAGTGCTGGGGGTCTGTCTGGGGGTGGGGGGGTGGAAAGGGTTGGGGCTCTCAGGGGACAGATGGGGGTAGGGTCCGGGGGGGGCAGTTAGAGTGAAGGGGTCTCAGGAGGGTCAGTCAGGGGACAGGGAGCAGGGAGGCTTAGGTGGGGGTGGGGTCCTGTGGGGCAGTTAGGGGCAAGGGTCCCAGGAGGGGGCAGTCAGGGGACAAGGAGCGGGGGTAGGGGTTTGGGGATTCTGACCGGGACAATTGGGGTGGGAAGTGGGAGGAGTGGATGGGGGCAGGGCTAGGACAGGGCTCTCCCCTCTTTTTTGATTGTTGAAATATGGTAACCCTAGGCGAGGGGGGAAATGGGGGGCACATGGGAGCTGGTGCCCGCACACATCCACTGCAACCTGCAGGAGCCCCTGGGGGGGCACTGGGCCGCAGTCTGGGCAGGAGGGGTGGGAGGTGCAGCTGCTCCCCGCTAGCGGCGCCTCCTCCTTTGCAGGGCTGCTGCCCCCCTGCACCACACCGGCTTCTCCGTGGCTGGGGCTCGCTGCTGCCACAAGCGGGACGCTCTGGCTCTCTGGTGCCTCCAGAAGGCAGCTCTTCCCTGCCGAGCTGCTGCAGTGGCACAAGCCCGGGAAAGACAGTGAGTGTACTTGAGTCGGGGGCCACCTGGGTGGGGAAGGCTTGCAGGGGGGGCTGTGCACCCTCCAGGGGAGTTCAGGGGGCGGGGAGGGGGGAACCTGGTCTGGGGAGCGGCCCCTGGGCAGGCTGGCCCCTGGGGTCTATAAAGGCTCGTTCAGATTTGCTCCCTCAGTGAACCAATGTGCGGGGTATAGGGGGAGGTGGAAGTTTCGCCTAGGGTACAAAATATCCTTGCACCGGGCCCTGGCCCAGGGGATGCGTGCACCCTACGTTAAGAACCACTACACTAAACTGATACGATCTGCATTTTAATTACATTTTAAATGAAGCTTCTTAAACATTTTTTTATAGTTTGTTTACTTTACATACAACAATAGTTTATAGACTTAGAGAGAGAGACCTTCTAAAAATGTTAAAATATATGACTGGCATGCAAAACCTTACATTAGAGTGAATAAATGAAGACTCGGCACAGCACTTCTGAAAGGTTGCCGACCCCTGCTCTAGAGTTACCTAAATTCCTCTGGAAGTTCATTCCATAGCTGGATCCCCTCATTGTCCCTAGCTCTCATGTACTTCATCCTGGGTTGTGTGATCTGCACTGTCTCAGGGCAGCACAACTGTCTTGGTACACCTCTACCTTGATATAACGCCACCCAATCTAACACGAATTTGGATATAACGCAGTAAAGCAGTGCTCCGGGGGAGAGCGGGGGCGCGGGGCTGCACACTCCGGTGGATCAAAGCAAGTTCAATGTAACACAGTTTCATCTATAACACAGTAAGATTTTTTGGCTCCCAAGGACAGCGTTATATCGAGGTAGAAGTGTAGTTCATAGATCGTAATTAGGGCTATAATGTAGTTGGGGATTGATCTATTTATTCCATTGAAAATTAGAATCAAGACCGTAAACAGCCATCAGAACTTGACAAGGTGCCTCTGTTTGGGCTTGACTATGGATATGATATGCTCACAATGGCTTAAACTGTGGAGGACATCACAGGGAATATACTGTAGGATTAGAGAGAAGGGTGATCCAGTGGTTAGGGTGCAAACCTGGAACTTGGGAAACCGATATTCAATTCCCTGCTTTGTGACTGATGTCCTATGTGACCTTTGTCATCACTTTGCATCTCTTTGCCACAGTTCTGCATCTGTAAAATGGAGATGATAATATCTCTCTTCCTCACAAGGGCATTATGAGGATAAATACATTAAAGATTTGAGGTACTCAGATCCTTATATGCCCCCTAACCTGTACTGTATTAGATATAGGTATTAGATATAGGTCCTGCTGTGGCTATGTATCTATACAATAGATTTCTTACAAAGAGGCCAAAAAACCCATGCCTCAATTTTAAAGAAAGATCTTCCTGTTCTCTTGCTATTTTCTATTCCCAACACCACTTAGTGCCAGTAATACCTCTTGGGGAGGAGAGATGCAGAAGTATAGGCTGTAACTGTGTGTGGGGATTGACTCCTATTTCATCCTGGATTATGGGTGCAACAAAATGGGTTTATTCAAGGGAATTGGCCATACTGAATCTCATTGCTCCATCAAGTCCAGTGTTCTGCTACTGGCTGTGACAAGTATCTGAATAGAACTCTTCATATTTGTTGTCTATATAATTTATTGAAAGTTCATTCTATCTCAAGGCTGAAGAACTAGACTACCTACATATAAGTGGAGTTTCAGTTCCAATTTTGTGGCATAATTTATCTGTTGGGAAACTTGACCTGGATTTCTGGGTCAGACTATTGGTCAGATTATCTCTGTGTGTTCCAAATAACGTTTTTTTTGCTTTAAAGAGGATGTGAAATCATTGTTTGCTTCCTGATTCAACCTTTAAAGTCGCATCATTCTAAAGGTTGAAACAGGTTTCTTAATTTATTTCTTTAGCGGTTTATGTGCAATGGAGTGTTGCCTCTTTGTTTCCTAAGTCAGTGACATTTAAAGGCCACAGATATATCCACTTAATTTTCCCTAAAGTGCGCAGCTGTTTTGTCAGTCTTTTTGTCTTAATTGTGATTAAGAAACAATGGATTTCTTATCTGATCACAATCAATTTATTGGCAACCCCTGGGATAGTGAGGCATCCAGTCTACAAGGAAGTGGATTTAATAGCCTAGGAAATAGATAGCCTTTCACTACCGTTTTCAACTTTTTTTTTTTTAATGGGAAGTTTTTCCATAACAATCATTTGCCAGAAAAGTTTATGATTTTAAAAAGAGCATGATCATATTTAACTTTGGATTACTTTTCACATAAGATGTACCTTGCTAGTCTTTCTGTTTGTCAAGATTCAAGACACACCCATCTTATAATAAATTGGCGATATTAGCTGCATATACCTGTTGACGTAACCTACAGCTCTACATAGTCTATGAGGAGTTAGTGCCATGTGTCACTTAAACAGTGATTTTCCCCAGATTTAAAGTCATGGCTTGGATTTGAGCTGTTATTTCGTTGTGATATACATTCTTAACATGATCACTGCTCTAATGAGCACCTCCACAAGTGTGTGTGCTTTCTGGGGGAGAGAACCCATGTGAAATTATGGGTGATTGTTCATCTGACCCCACTCTTCTTGTGTTCCCTCCCACTTCTATACAACATGCATATGAGGCAGAATGCCCCCCATTTGCCTCTATGGGTGAGGGAGCTTGATAGGGCTGTCTATGAAGGGGAACAGTCCCGACAGTGAGGAAGGGGACATTCGATGAAGGACACCAAGCTCCCCACCACCCCACACCTACGAGTCTCTGGGACCCGCTGGCCAGCTGGGAGGGAGAGGTGCTGATTGGCCAGCATTCCACAGCTCCTAGGATTTAACTTGGAGTAGGGGTCATGTCTAGCCTCTCTCGGCTCCATTCCAGCAGCAAAGAATTACTCACCACTCCCCTGCTTCCCTCTTGGTCTAGGGCAGAAGCAATCTGCACCCTCCCATATGTTGGTACAGTTTACTTCCCTTTTGGCTCTGGCTCAGCTGCACTATCTCTTGCACTGGAGGGAAGGTGGGGTTTTGCAGAGCCTTGGCTATACCCACTAACCCTCTCCTGTTTCCTCCACTCCACCCACTTCTGCAGGAGGAGTAGTAGTGTAGCAGTGGCTGCTCTTCCTAATGTGTGTGCACTTCACTCTCCTGAGTAGGTGCATAGCAGGGCACTTGATTGAGCTCTGAGTACGTGCAGTGCACACTTATGGCAGGCAAGCTGTCCAACTAGGCTTTGTGTGTGTAATTACCCATTTGCCTCTGTGACTGTGATAACTGTTCACACAGTTTCAGAGATCCCTCTGCATATGCGTGAACCTGGGCCTCTACTTTAGGAACTTTTGGTCCAGTGTTTTTGCAAAAGTAGAATTTGCCCCATTTTTATTGTTGGAGAATAACTATGGTCATGTATGTGTTATGGTTGGGAAGAAGTAATTGGACTGCTTGAAAAGGAACGAATGACCATAGTGCAATCATTACTTTAAACACACTGTAATAAGCTTCCCATGTCTGCAAAATAAACGCCTACTGCTTCCCCTTTTCTTGTCCTTCTGCTCATTCAGCCAGCATAACACTTAAACCACTTCAGAATATTTTTAACAACTGTAATATACAATGTAGTTATACTGACTAATCATCCAGCAAGAATATAAGGAAGAACAGAAGTAGAGCGTATTTATAACGCATGTGTATACCCAGTAGGGAAACATATTTTACAACTTCCTGAAAATTATACTCGTGTTATCTGTACAGTATGTGCTTATTAGTAAAGCTAACTTCACTGGTGCCCATTGTACATTATCAAGAATGTATTTATACATAGTCTGGAGTTTAAGTTTACAGGTATCTTTAGTCATTTATGCTAAATAAATAAAATAATCTGGCCGTTACTCCCAAGAGTAAAAGTTTATGTTTCAATGCTGAGTTTATGCTTGGTTAAGCCTTGGAGCCTTAATCTTTTTGACATAATGCTGAACTCAAAGATATGGCTGGATGACAACATTATAATCAGCTAGTGATTTCGTTCCACATATCAATAGTGGCACTTATACAGCTCTTTCCATCCAGAAGATCTCAAAGCACTTTCCAGAAATGGGCAAACATCACTTTCTCCATTTTATATATAGCAATGAGAGATTAAGTGACTTTCCCATGAAGATACACGTGCACTAGGGTCTCCCTCACACCACAGAAAGGACAGGCTTCAGGGTTGGGAGTGAACCACGCCAGGTACACACCCGTGCTCATGACTCCATGGCAGAGCTGCCAGATGATATTCCCGGCTGGCTGCAAAACTAGGGTAGAATACAAGCTGGCCCACCAGGGGTTCCCCACCCTCCACAGCTGGTAATAGGTCCTGCCACTTGGTGTCCGGGTGGGATGTGAGGGTGGGGAAATGAAGTGTGTGAAGCATGAGTGTGCACAATTGTTCTCTCGGCGCGGTTGGGAAACAAACCAGCTGCAGAGCACACAGCTGGGTCATGGTAGGAGGTGGAGGGGCCTGGGTGGGCTCAATGGGCAGGGGCTCAATGGAAAGGTCCGGAGGGCCTGGGGTGAGGGCTGGGCGGGGAGCACCCTCTTGCAGGACTCGCTCAAGGTCTACCCAAGAAGTGGACAGTAAGGCGGCCTCAACCTCGTGAAGTACATGCCAGGAGGGCCAAAGGTGTGGAGAGCCCCATGTGCCAACCTAGCCAATAGAAGGCAGGTATATTAGCCCCAGGGTAAGCAGGTTCCTTTTCCCCTGGTAATTGAACTGGGGTTACGCCAGGTTTATTAGGACACCTGGGGCCAATCAAGGGCCTGCCAGAACCTGTTAAAAGCCTTCCCTCCAGTCAGTTCGATGCGCATAATAAGAGCGTTGGGGAGCAGGCATGCTACTGGAGAGCCAAACAGGCAGACACTGACAGATGCCAAAGACAGACCTCACAGGTACAGAGGTGAAGAGCAGGGGAAACCCTGCCCAACAGGGTGTACAGCCCTTCAAGGCCCCAGAGGTTTGGGGAGAAGAGACTGCGTCAGAGGGAAGAGACTGAACTGGGCACCTGGCCTACTGCCGCTACACTTGGAGGAGTTACCGGAAACTAAGAGGCTCCCCTCCCCTGTCAAGGAGCCCAGGAGAAACCCCTGCCCAGACAATGTGGGGGCAGTAAACCCAGGAGTGTGGGGAAATTCCCAGTGTATAGCAAATCTGTGGTATGGTTTGGAAGAGAACCTGGGTTTTCTGATCCACAGAGCTGTGTTCTAACCATTACACATGCTGCCTCCCAAAGCATGTGTTTTCTGGCTCACTCTTTTTCACCAACATTTGTTGTCTAACTCATATTGGGTTAAAACCTTCTTGCTTTACTCAAGTAAAGAGGCTTACTGACTTCAGTTGGATTATTTGCATACATGAGTAAACCGAGCAAGAGGTAGCCTATAATGTCTTCATCCATATGGCAGTTTTGCTTTGTGTTAATTTTACCTTTATAAAATGTAAAGCCTGGAAGTTTCATGCTTTTTTTGCCCTAGTATCTTTAGGGCCAGATTCTGTAACCTTACTCACGTTGATCAGTGCTTTACTCCAAGAATACTAATCGCAGAGTTAAGTATGGCTCTATCTTGGTATTCAAACTACGGAAGGCTGCAAGAATAGGACTGGCTATAACAATTAATTTACTTTGTTATAGGTTATGCCAGTGAGAAAATTACCAACCAAGCATTCATTTAAAATGTGCAAGGTGACTATAAAGGGAAATGATTGAAAAATACAGCCACTTAAATGCCCATATCTCTGCCACCACCAGGAGTTGCTGCTGTAGTGTAATATCACTTTAAAGCATTAGGTCCAGTTTGAGCTAAAATTAGCTTTATCTATTTTTTTTTATTTAAACAGATATCAACATATTTTTTGGAAATGTAAACTGAGTTACAGACCGTGAGGCCGAGGACATTAAAAGTAACTGTGTGCTATATAAAGCTTTACTTTTGAGAAGTAATATATTTGGTTGCAACAAATTATTTTCAAGTTTTGAATTCAAACAACTGAAAAGATAGCTTTAGCGGCTGACATGGTGGTCAAGTTAAAGCAGGTTAAACTTCTTGCCTTTCACCTAGAAACTCCTCCATTTTCAGCAAAATTGGCAAGTAACTAACTTTCTCCCCCGAAGAGATCCATCCATTCCTAACAATTTGAATGACCAAAGAGATACCTCAAGGAATATATGTTTTTTTATTTCCCCTTTGAAAGTTCAAAGGTTATGAAAGCAGTGGTGTCCCATCATTTACTATAAATAGTAGGCACAGCGATCAGTACTTATTCTGTGTAGAGCCAGGTAGGACACAATGCAATACATTTAAAATGATACATTATTTCAGTTTCCTTTACAGGCTGTGATTTTAATATTGGGAGGGTTGGAATAAGAGCTTATTTCACAGGACAGCTATATCATAAATTATCCTATTGCATACAGCAAGCTTCAATGCACAGTACATAGGAACTGAGGAATTGCATCAGAGTAAGATGAAAGAAACATCTTTGTAGAACAGTCATGGAAATGGATTCCTGTCCTCTATCAGTTAGTGGTTGACTTAAGTTCTGAATCGTGCATGTTTTATCCTAGCTAATGTAACTGTAGAGTTCTCATTTATCCATATAAATATCTAATTTCTGAATTCTGCTAAGTTCATGATCTCAATTCTATTTTGTGACAGTGAGTTCCACAGGATAAATTTAAGTGTTTTCCTTTTATTAATTTAAATTCGTTGGCTTTAAGTTTCACTGAATGTTCCCTGGTTTTGATTAAAAACAGGAATTAATAGGAATACTTGATTTACCTTCTCTATGCAAAAAGTACCCCTATCATGTCCCCTATTATTTATCTCCTCTCGGAACAGTCCAGTCTTTTCAATATTTCCTCTAACGGAAATCTTTTTATGCTTTTAATTATTTTTGTCACTTGTCTCTGGTCTCTTCTGTTTTTTATGTGCTGTGGGGATGGAGTGATCAGAAGTGGATGAAGTATTTCCTGTAAGGCTAGACCATCCATTTATATTAATGACATTCTAATATTTTCAGTATTATTTTCTGTCTCATTTGTAATCACCCCATTAGTTTGCTTTTTTGATCACCACTGAGCAGATGTTTTCATTGAGCTGCCCACAATGAAATCCATGTTCTTCCCTTCAGTGGGTACAATTAATTTAGAATAAGTATAAGCGGTTCAGAATTTTCCTTCAAAATATGTTAGATTCCTTTGAATTTCTCATCTCTGTGCCATTGCCCAGTCATTGAGGTCTCTGGAGTTTCTCAGTCTTCTAGCCTGGACTAACCTAAATAATTTATATGTGCATATTTTGCCCTCTTTCTGCTCATCCATTTTTCCAGATTATTAAAAGTTTAATCATTTTAATACTAAATACTAATGCTAATACAGAAACTTCGCAAGTTTCCCTATCTTTGTCTCCTAATTTAAAAACCTGTATATTTTCTAATGGGACCACTAGAGAGAGGAGATATTTGTTTGATCATAAGTATACAGTTTGCATTTAAAATCTTGGATGCTACAAATTGTTGATGGATATTAAAGAATTTGTCAAGAGGATAAATGTATTTCAGTCTGCAACATGCTGACTCAGTGAACTTTAAGTACTGAAAGGGCTGAATTTATATACATCTAAGCCTAAACTAAGACTGAAGTGGGGATGTTATAATCAATCTCAAGTGACTGAATTATGTAAAAACCAGGACTGGGGGAAAATAGTTTGGTAGAAGGAATAGCACTAGGAATAATGGGATGAAAATAAGACAAGGTGAATTTAACCTGAATATCAGAGAGAACTTCCTAATAGCAAGTGGAAGAACCTCTCAAGTGAGGTAGTGGAAGCTGCATCCTTATGCATTCAAAACTATATACTGTAGTGTACTCTGGTTTGTAGTCTTAGCTCGTGAATTTAAAAATAGACATCAGATAAAGTAGTGTCTAGCATGTTGGTCACCAGATTAGTGTGCTAATATTTGTAAAGGCCTGAAAACAGAATTTAAAGATTTTCTGTTTTGGGGTATTCTATCATTTGTAGCAAAATACAGAGAACTGAAGTGCTATCACAACCAGCCATCACATGTTAATTAGGTTTTAGACAATAACTTTGAAAACGGGCTAGCAGCAAACAGATCCTTTGATTAGAAATGCTGAGGCAGTTTCTCCCATGGGATGGCTTAATTCATTTCAATAGTTATACCAGGGATGAACTAATATTAGTGAGTCTTGGGAAATAGAATGTTTGATGAAAAAAGGGTTTATATTAATTCTTGGATAGCTTCATTTGTAATATTTTTTTCAGTGTACAGAGCCACAAAAGCTGTTCAACATTGCCAGTGAACTGCTTCATACAGAAGAGGCTTATGTTAAAAGATTGCATCTACTGGACCAGGTAATTCTGCTTTGATCAACTTGTGCTTCATTTTCAATCCACAAAACAGATTTCTTCAGATAAATGTGGATGTTGTGATTACTTTGTACATAGTTTAAGACTTTCTGTGTCATCAGATTATTAGTAAGAAAAAGTAAAATTTAGGTAGACGTTATAGGTAGAGTTGAGAGTTGGCTTGGTAATTTCCTCTTAAAATCATGGCTGAGTCATAGAAAGTGTTACTAAAATACAGTCATGATCTTGCCATTTCTTAATAGGTTACTCACTGCAAAACATTTCTTCCTCTCCATCCTCCAGCCCACAGTCCCATTTCTACTTCCTTTTTCTCTGGCTTCCAGTATTCTTAAACAGGCTGGCATTTCCAGCTCGGGCTCCAGATCGACAGCTCTTGTACCATTTACAACTCAGCCTACAGGTATTGCACATACTTTGGTCCCCATTAGAGCGTGCACTGTGCACAAAGTATGTTAAGTGTACACAGTAAAGAAGCTGGCTTCCAAAAGCTAAAACTGGTTTTGCTGATGGAAGGATGAGTTCAGCTTACTTGAGACAAGACAGTAGATGTTGGTTGAAGAAAGTGGTGGTGGTGGTGAAGGGCTCTAAACAGCAATCACCTATTTTTTTTTTAAATCCTCTGATCTCTGCAGAGTACCATTAAAACAGGCCATAAGGAGTAGGAAAGAATTAACTCAGCTACTAGCACTGTAGGGACCACAAAGAGGAAGCAGTTACTCTCCTGAACAGATCCTGAAAGGAAATCATGGAGACAGTAAAATGCTTTGAGATATGATGGAATCTGTGACAGCATTGTGACCCCTGACAGGCTTTTGTCAGTAGGAGTTGGACCTGCATCAGCTCAGCAGAATCAGGCCCTTTATGGCTCTGGATTCTTCCCCTAGCCACGCTCTTTAATTTACCTCCTTCATGTTGGGGGTAAAAGTAAAACTGGTGCAACGATACTGCAGTTTTTAATTTCATTTGTGTGTTTAAATGGTCAGAGGTTTGAATTGTTTAGAAAAGTTGACGCTAGTGTCTGTAGTACTGTGATGTTTTGGGGATCACCCAGAACATAGAATCATAGAATGTCAGGGTTGGAAGGGACCTCAGGAGGTCATCTAGTCCAACCCCCTGCTCAAAGCAGGACCAATCCCCAACTAAATTATCCAAGGCTTTGTTAAGCCTGATCTTAAAAACCACTAAGGAAGGAGATTCCACCGCCTCCCTCTGTAACCCCTTCCAGTGCTTCACCACCCTCCTAGTGAAAAAGTTTTTCCTACTATCCAACCTAATATCAGTAAGATGTTCTGTCACCTCCAGCCCTATAACCTTAGTGTACTTTAATGCTGTGCTGTTATAGCTCAGATCTCTGATACCAGTAGCCTGCCCAAGGTCTCATCCTGGCTTCCACCAGCCTAGTTATGCCTTGTAGGTTGATTTCAGGAGTCCTTCTAGTTCTGAGGCTCCCCATCCTTCACAAGTGCTTAATTCCCGGACAAACTGACTTTTCTCTTCCTGTCCGTCACCCCCAAAGGCATGAAACCAGTTGTCCCACCCCACCCCACACACTCCACACAGTTTGCACAACAGAGACCTGCTTGAGGTAAAAATAAACAAAAGGGTTGTTTAGTGGAAAATCCACAGACTCAAAGATGAATGTAAGGGAAGCCAACATATACACAAGTTACACAGAAAAAAAACATAAAGGCACCAACTCAAATGTAAAACTTCTATATTAGATAACGTCCCTTTTTGAATACAGATTACCTATTGCCTTTGAACAGTTTCCCAGGCTATCCCCTAACTCTGGGGGGAATCCAGCATTTCACAGACAGCTTCCTACTTAGCTCTGTTTCTGAATAGATTTCACTTTAGCCCCCTTCTATTTTAAAAGGGCTTGCAGGTTTGGTTTGGTGGGTCCTCCCCTCCCCCTCCTCCCATCAGTCACTATAGATATTCAAAGTGGGGAAAACTTCCTCCTCTCTTAGGGCTTGTCTACATCAGAAAGTTGCAGCGCTGGTGAGGGAGTTACAGCGCTGCAACTTAGGAGGTGTACACATCTGCAGGGCACCACCAGCGCTGCAACTCCCTGTTTGCAGCGCTGGCCGTACTCCCGTTTTGTCTCGGGTGTAGAGGATCCAGCGCTGGTGATCCAGCGCTGGTAATCAAGTATAGTCACTTACCAGCGCTTTTCTTGACCTCCGTGGAATAAGCAGGTATCCCAGCATACCTGAGGAAGCCTCCGGTAATCAAGCTGGTCTCCTTCCCCGGCTTGCTCTCGCGTTCCCCGAACCCCGAGCAAGCAGGTCTCCGTCCCTGCGGTTTGCAGGGTGGTTCCGGGAACGCGAGAGCAAACCGGGGAAGGAGACCAGCTTCGCCGCGGTTTGCTCTCGCGTTCCGCGAACCCCCCTGCAAACCGCAGGGAAGGAGACCTGCTTGCTCGGCGGTTCGGGGAACGCGAGAGCAAAGCGGGGAAGGAGACCAGCTTCGCCGCGGTTTGCTCTCGCGTTCCCCGAACAAGCAGGTCTCCTTCCCTGCGGTTTGCACGGTGGTTCGCGGAACGCGAGAGCAAACCGCGGCGAAGCTGGTCTCCTTTCCCGGTTTGCTCTCGCGTTCCCCGAACCCCCGAGCAAGCAGGTCTCCTTCCCTCCGGTTTGCAGGGTGGTTCGCGGAACGCGAGAGCAAACCGCGGCGAAGCTGGTCTCCTTCCCCGGTTTGCTCTCGCCTTCCCCAAAACCCCTTGAAGCCGCCCAACAGCGCTGCAGTGTGGCCACATCTAACACCACTTGCAGCGCTGGTTGCTGTAAGTGTGGCCACTCTGCAGCGCTGGCCCTATACAGCTGTACAAATACAGCTGTAACAACCAGCGCTGCAAAATTTTAGATGTAGACATGGCCTTAGTTTTCAAAGCCTGGGGTTTTCTTTTCAGTTTCAAGTTGTTCCCATTTGCTTTGATTTTTTCCTGAATGTATTTTTCCTGGGCTGAACAGTTGCTAGGTGCATGTAGCAAGTCCCATCTGATTGGGGAAGCAGTCCCTCCCTTCCTGGCTGCCCACCACCCCACTGAGATGGAGGTGAAACTGCACCACAGATTATGAGCACAGTTTCCTATATACACAAATACGTAAATTCATAACCACAATCTGTATACATGTGTCGTAATGAGCAGCAATTTCTGAACACTACAAACTTTCATAAATGACCAGACTCGGTTCTTTTTTTTAATTTAATACCACAGTAATACAGTATGCAGCCAGTTGGTTTGGCTGCTCATTTTTGGGGTTTAAACCTTCTCTTCTCCCACTGAGGGGTCTGGACCATGATTGTCACCCAGGCAGTTGTGCAATTTATGAATGTGGGAGAAAGAAGGAATAAAAATGGTGAATCACTTTGGTAAGTCAGGTTTACTAGATTTCTTAACAATGAAATCTGTCCTCTTGCTATGAATGCAGTTAGGGAAGCCATTGTTTGTACAGAGCCCTTTCCACTCTGCCCCCAGACTAAAGATTTATATGGAAATTTGGGGTAGGTTGGGTTTGAATGAGCAGAGGTCTATTTCCAGGGACTTTAGGAAAATCTAGGGAGTGCTTTTCACTTTCATTCATGTACAGAGTACTTTTGACCTGCATCTAATAAAGAAAGGTAGGAAGAAAAATCTGCTTTTCTTCAACTTGCTTTCACATCAAAAAATAACTAAACTAGTTTTAAACCTAAATGAGTTTAACCTTCCCATCTGAAAGAGAATGAGTCTTGTTTAACAGATTATTCTGTGTGACATACAATGTAGCTTCAAAGAAAAAAACAAAACCCACACTCCAAAATACAGAACATGTGATCCTATACTAAAGCACATTAGTAATTTTTTAAATAACATGGTTCATAACATAATGCCAGGTTTTAAATTTATATTAAGTAACTGGTAATGTCTTTTTTTTTTCTCCATGCAGGTATTTTGCACTAAATTGTCAGAAGCAGGTGTTCCAGCTGAAGTGATAACTGGCATCTTTTCAAATATTTCCTCCATCTATTGCTTTCATGGACAGTTTCTCCTGCCCGAGCTCCAAAAAAGAATTACGCAAGAGTGGTGGGTAAACCAATGTATTACAAATAAACATTCAGTTTGCAGGCATTCTGGCGATCAGAAAGCCTAATCTTACAACATAGGTTTTAATTACACAAGAACACACTATTTCCCATATAATACAGTAGGCCATCATACCTTTTTTTTTAATACATGGCAAGATACAAAGACAAACCTAAATAAAAAAAAATTGTCTCAGAATGCATTATGGGACCAAAACATTGCAAGGAGCTTCTTGACGAGGCATCCAATCAACCCTTGTGTGTTCGTTCCCTGTGCAGCACCTGCCATTGGCCACTGTCAGAGGACAGGATACTGGGCTTGATGGATCTTTGGTCTGACCTAGTATGGCCGTTCTTATATTCTTAAGAGCTGTCCTCATTGACAATATTTCCACCATTTCAGTATTACAATGCCATAAGACAGCCAGACCACTTACTATTTTTATATTACTTTGGCCCTACAAGTGATTCAGTGAGGCAATCAGAAAGGCAGTGGCAAACATCAATGCATATACTTATACAAGGATGCTAGCGTGCTCTATAATGGAATAGAGTTTTGTGTGCTGTATCTAAGGCTTGATTTGATCAGTCCATTTCTTTAAGAACTAAATTGTGACTATATTAAGATTAACTGTAAATATAATTTTTACTAGAAATAGTTTCACACAATGTATGAAGGCATCTAGACAAGTTACGTAGTTCTGTAAATATGTCTATTGTCAAATCTGTTCCATTAGTGTTTTATACCTTATATCAAATTCTGTTTAACTCTGAAATTCAAATGCATTGTCTCCTGCAAGATAAACTGCTATAATCATAATTATTTTAATGTTTATGCTCCAGTTAGACCCTGAAAATTGCACCAAGTTGTAAATACAGAAGATATGGAATGCAGGAAAGGCAGGCTATTTGTAAGATAGACCTGGAAAATTAAATTTGAGATGACAAGTTGGCTGTAAAGACTTTTCTTCTTGTAGAAAGCATAGTGTGTTCTGACACTGTTGTTATATTAAACTATAAAGTCAACCGAAAGTTAACCTACTTATCTACTCTGAAATGATGGAGACAAGATCAGAGTTCACATCTTACTTTGCTGAGTCCACTCTTTTTCATATTGTACATCAGTGACCAGAGGGAATAAGCAAAAAGATTCACGTTTGAATGTGATTAGAAACTGTGGGGACAGCCATTACTAACTATGAGGAAGACTAGAGACCAGAAGGATGCTGGGAAGTCAAACGCATGCATGGGCTATTAAATGACTAGTACAGTTTAATGTAGATTAAAATTTAAGTTATGAGCTTAGTGTTGGGGTGGAATGACAAGCAGCCATTGTCTCCTAATGGCCATGACCTGCAAGACAGCCACTGGGAGAAAGGTCCTACTTTGAGAGTGAATGCAAACTTGGCATTTGCAAAAAGTTTCAGGGTATGTCTACACTACCCGCTGGATTGGTGGGCAGTGATCAATCCAGCGGGGATCGATTTATCACATCTAGTCTAGTTGTCCCCTGAACCTTCTCCCGTTGACTCCTGTAGTCTAGCGCCGCGAGAGGCGCAAGCAGAGTGAACGGGGGAGCGGCAGTAGTTGACTCACCACGGTGAAGACACCACGGTAAGTCGATCTAAATACATCGACTTCAGCTACATTATTCACATAGCTGAAGTTGTGTAACTTAGATCGATTTCCCCCACCAAATGTAGACCAAGGCTGAGAGAGTTAGACACTCATCTCCATAGAAACTTGTGCACTGAACTTCCTTTGGGCTCCTTGGAAAATCCCAGCCTACATCTATCAGTTCTAGGATTGCCACCTGGGATTGCTAATATTAGCACATAGCTATCTAAAGATGTCACTGTGCTTAAGCCTTATAATACCCATATGAGGCTGGTGAGGGTTGTCACAGACAGGAAGACTAAAGCTCAGGAAATGTGACTTGCCGTGGTCACACAGGACTGAAATAGAACCCAAATCTGCTGGTTTCCAATCCAGCCTTATTCCAACATTGTGATGGTTGGGCCAATTAACCATTATTGTAATTATTCCTTCCCTTGTGCGTGCAGTCCGCAAAAGGAATGCAAATGCACAGATAAGAGATAACACCATCTCCTGGACCCTGAATAAAATCTTTTCTAACAAGCCCTGTGTACATCCTGAGGTCTTGTCTCTCCTAGGCCTCCATTCTTGTCTGAATTCTGGCCCTCTCATGCTGCTCCAGTGGCATAAGGGGGATAGAAAGTAGCTGAAAACTTCCCCAGCCCAAGAGGGATACTGCAATGTGCTCTGCTCCTTTGTGACCCCAGTTTAAAGGGCATGTGGTAGGATGAAGGGAGGGTGACCAGGCTGGCAGCCCTCGGTGCTCAAGCTATCCAGGCTGCAGAGCAGCCCATAAATGAGTATGGGAAGCTTCTGTAAGTTAGAGTAACCCTGTGGCTTCTCCGACTCTCTTTCTGTGAGCTAGGCCAGCCCCTGTCAAGCCTTAAACTTAGGAGATATGAAAATCTAGATCCAACTTTGCTCCCAGCCCCCACTTCCTGGGGTCTGCCTCCTGAGGGGCCCAAAATATGGAGGGAGCATTTATTCAGGACATTCTGTTTCCTATATTGTTGTTTGTACTTGTGAGGAAAGTGAATTTGTGGGGAAGTTCTTCATGTATTACTGAGCTTCTGTGTCCTTCCTATGTGCTAACATGTAACCTCCAGGTGGAGTGCCTAAAGGTAACTACATGGCCTCTTTGCATCTTCAGTTCTTTGGCTATATGGAAAAAAATCACTGTGAAAAATCACAGGCTGTTTTCAGTAAATTACTTTTCTAATTGGACAAATATCTAGATTATTCTCTTAACAAAATTTCACAGAGCTGAATTCAGCCTTAGTGTAAATCTGAGTGCGCCCCTAGTGATGTCAAAAAGGAATCGCCCCTTTGTACACCAAGGCTAAAATTGGGTCAAAGTAAGTGTGTGTGTGTGTGTGTGTGAGAGAGAGAGAGAGAGAGAGAGAGAGAGCTTCTGCAATAGTGTGGGTTTCAAGACACATTTATCTGCCTTCTTTGCAATAGGAATTCAACCCCACGGCTGGGAGACATCCTTCAAAAACTAGCTCCCTTTCTGAAGATGTATGGAGAATATGTAAAGAACTTTGACAGAGCAATGGACATGGTGAACACATGGATGCAGCGATCATCTCCGTTTAAAGATGTTGTTCAAAATGTACAGGTATAAAGCCATTCCTTTTACTACATCTCCAGCTTGATGAGATTTTAATTCTTTTTGCCTTTCCAGTTCTAGCACTCCACAGTGGGTTACTGGGTAATGTTCCTATTGTTCTGAAATATAAATATAGTAAAAATCCTTTCTTCTCCTTCTGCACGTGACATACATCACTACACAGGTGGAGTATTTCTCTAACAGGATTTGGGGACTCCCTGTAAGCCATAACAGTAATGCCAAGTTACTCTAATTTTCGTCAGTTTTATTCCCTTTGTTTACAGAGATTTTAAAAACATTGAATGTATCTCCTTTATTATTGTAAAAACTTAATAATGAGTTTGTCCCTAAGGCAAAAAAGGAATAGGAGAGGGATACTGTCGATATACACGTAAATTAATCTTTTTAAAATTCCTTTCCCTTCTTATTAATAAAACACTAATTTTAAAGTGAAAAATGTAAAGCCTAATACATATCTTGCTTTTCTTTGCTTGTTTGCGGTGGGCACCTCATTCTCCTTGGATGATGGAAGTAGAGCATTCAGTTTCATTTTTATTTCTAGTCAATTTAACTTTCTGGTGCTTATGCTGTAGCACAGAGCTCTTGTTTGGGCTAACCATTTTTCAGGAGAATGATTTACCTAAAACTGTCAATTGTAATGAAAAATAACAATGAAACCCTTTCTGCTCACATCAATATGCTTTGTACATTTTTTCCCGTAGCTTTCTTTGCATGAGTCTGGAGCCAGCTAAGTTAGGAATGTAGTTGAGGCCCAGCATGTATGCAGGTGCAGGGAGAGCATCCACTGTTCTTTGCAAAGAACAGCGATTAGCAGGGAGAGGGTTAATGCTTTCTGTCTGTGCACAGAGGAAAGACCACAGCGGCATGCCTGAAATGCAAGGATGGTCCTGGTGGTAGGGCTGGCCCAGCTGTCATGATTCTTCCCCCCTCCCCCCACCTGCAAGAGGAGAAGTGTGCCAGGGCTGGCTACCAATGTGAGTCAGAAGCTCCTTCCTGGAGCCAGTGGAGAGGAAGGAAAGAGGGGAGAATATGAATTGGGAAAGTTGTCCTTCTTCGAGTGCTTGCTCATATCCATTCCAATTAGGTGTGCGCGCGCCGCGTGCACGTTCGTCGGAGACTTTCTACCCCAGCAACACCCGGTGGGCCAGCAGGTCGCCCCCTGGAGTGGCGCCGACACGGCGCCTGATATATACCCCTGCTGGCCCGCCCGCTCCTCAGTTCCTTCTTACCGCCCATGTCGGTCGTTGGAACTGTGGAGCATGGCTAGCCATTCTCCACCTCCCTAGCGTTTCACTCTTCTGCACTCTAGTGTATATAGTTCAGTTATTATAGTAATAGTTGTAGTTATAAAGTTAAGTAAGCATAGTTGTAAATAGTTATACTGAGGATCGGGGGTTCGCCCCTTTTTCCTCCCCTCGGTGCCGGGGCCCATGCCCGGTTCACCTGGCTTTAAGCCTTCTGCGGCCTGTCATCGGCCGATGCCAACAGGAGATCCGCACGACTCCTGCCTGAGGTGCCTAGGCGAGTCCCACCTTGTGGACAAGTGTCGGATCTGCAAGGCGTTCAAGCCCCAAACGAAGAAGGAGCGGGACAGTTGCCTGAAGCAGATCCTGATGGAGGCAGCGCTGACTCCCCCACCGTCGGCACCGACTCCGGCACCGGGACCAAGTGTCGCCTCCGCTCCGGACCACCCGGCGCCGGCGAAGGCTCCAACTTCCCGCTCGGCACCGGCCCGGCACCCTAGCCAGCACCGCTCCCTCTCCCCGAGGAGCAAAAAGCACAGGGCTCCTGCGGTGCCTGCAACTGCACCACAGTCAGAGCGTGCCTCAAAACCTGACCGCCCGGCACCGTCATCCGCCGCGGCACCGAGCGTCGTCGCACCGTCGACTCCGGCCCCTCAGAGACCGTTGAGTCCGGTGCCTTTCAGCTCCCCAGTGAGGACAGGGGTCGAGCTTGTCGCGCCCTCCACGCCGGAGACCTTCTCAGCGGCACGCAACATCATCGCATTGACAGAGCCCGAGCTGCCCCAACCCCCGGCACCGCCGGTGCGGGTATCCAATCGTTGGGCAAGCCCGCCATGGTACGGCCGCATTCGCCGGGTACTACCGGGCATCGGTCCCGTTCCAAATCGAGGGACCACTCCCAGCGTCGCCACTCGAGATCTAGACGCCGCTCGCAGTCCTGGGACTGCTACCTGCGGCACCGGTCGTACTCGCGGCACCGTTCAAGATCCCGGTCGCCGTCGTACTACTCTCGGCACCGGTCTAGATCGCGGCACCGACGTTCATACCGCAGCCGATCCCGGCACGGCAGCGGACGGCACCAGTCGACCTCCTGGCACCGAGCCGGTAGCAGGTCCCGGTCTAGATCACGGTACCGCCATGACTCCCGGTACCGTTCACCAGCACAGCGCAGCGACGTCGGGATGCGCAGAGGCTTGCCACAGTCATCGGCGGCTCCTCCATGGCCTTTGAGGCACTCGTCCGCTTCTTCCCATATGGACAGCGCCTCTTACGGGGGTTCGGATGTTCACGCCCACACGGACCAGGGTCCACCTCAATGGTCCTTTTGGACGCCCTGGGCATACCACCAAGCCCAGGGCCAACCTTCGGGACAAGCTCGCTCCAACCCATCGGAGCGTCGTGCACCAGAGGCCACAATCAGTCGGCCCCCCCTCTCAGGTATGGAGGAAGACCCCACGGATACCCTGGTGCAGCAGGATGCCCGGGAAACGGAGGCCCCTCTGGACGAGGCTTCCGTGCAAGAACCACTCCTCCCTGGGGTGTCTTCGTCCTCGTCCCCGGATGAGGCAGTAGCAGGCACATCTTCATCAAGGCCCCCGCCGATTGATCTCCGGGCACATCAGGACCTGCTGAGGCGAGTTGCCCAGAACATAAACCTTCCTGTAGAGGAAGTCCCGGAAGTAGAGGACCCGGTAGTAAGCATCCTCTTGGTGGAGGCACCGACCAGGGTAGCCCTCCCCTTCATTAAGTCGATCCAGGCGAAGGCGGACACCATCTGGCAGTCTCCGGCCTCCATTCCACCCACTGCCCGCGGCGTGGAAAGGAAGTATATGGTACCATCCAAGGGGTATGAGTACCTCTACGTACACCCCGCTCCCTGCTCCTTGGTGGTACAATCAGTCAACAAGCGGGAACGCCACGGCCAACAGGCTCCTGCACCAAAATTCAGGGAAGCCAGGCGCATGGACTTGCTGGGCCGTAAAATTTATTCTGCTGGAGGCCTTCAGCTCCATGTGGTGAACCAGCAGGCCCTCCTGAGCCGTTACAGCCACAACACCTGGGAGGCTGTCGGCAAATTTACAGAGCTGCTCCCCCAGGACTCACGCCAGGAATTTTCATCTCTCCTGGAAGAGGGCAGGAGGGTCGCCAGGACCTCGCTACAGGCGTCCTCAGATGCCGCAGATTCAGCAGCGAGGACTCTGGCGTCGGGCGTAGCCGTGCGCCGTATATCGTGGCTGCAGTCTTCCGGACTACCGCCGGAGCTACAATACACAATCCAGGACCTGCCATTCGACGGGCAGGGCCTCTTCTCTGAAAAGACGGATCCCAGGCTACAGAGCCTGAAGGATAACCAGGTCATCATGCGTTCACTGGGAATGCACACACCCCAGACTCAGAGAAGGCCATTCCGCACCTACCATCAGCGCACTTACCCCCCGCCTCGCCCCAGACAAGATTTCAACCGGAGGCGAGGCCGGCCAAATCGTAGACGGCAGTCAGGTCCTCAAAGGGGTAACACTTCCGGGTCCGAAAAGCAACTGCAGGGACCCAAGGCGAAATTTTGAAGGTGCGCCCGAGAGCAGCTTACCAATCCCCTCTCTGGATCCATTTCATTTCCTCAACCGCCTCCGCCACTTCCTACCGTCATGGTCCCAGCTGACTTCGGATCGTTGGGTCCTGAGCATGGTGCAGTTTGGTTACCATCTTCAGTTTGTTTCTCCACCCCCCTCCCATCCTCCCTCTGCGTCCCTCTTCAGGGACCCCTCTCACGAGCATCATATCGTCCAGGAGGTTCGCAAGCTCCTGTCCATTGGGGCTATAGAGGAGGTGCCAAGGGAGCTAAGGGGCAAAGGGTTTTATTCCCGGTACTTCTTAATCCCCAAGTCAAAAGGGGGCCTACGACCCATCCTGGACCTGTGAGGCCTGAACAATTCATCAAAAAGTTCAAGTTCCGCATGGTATCCTTAGGAACCATCATCCCTTCCCTGGATCCCGGAGATTGGTACGCCGCTCTCGACATGAAGGATGCGTACTTCCACATTGCGATCTTCCCCCCGCACAGACGGTATCTCCGCTTTGTGGTGAATCAGGACCACTACCAGTTCACAGTCCTCCCCTTTGGGCTCTCCTCGTCCCCCCGGGTATTCACCAAGTGTATGGCGGTCGTCGCTGCTGCCCTGCGATGTCGTCGTATCCATGTCTTCCCTTACCTCGACGACTGGCTCATTCGAGGCACGTCGGAAGAGCAGGTGACCGGGCACATCACCATCATCATGGAGCTGTTTGCGAGCCTAGGCCTGACCATCAATCCGGACAAGTCCACTCTGGTGCCTATGCGGAGCATAGAATTCATAGGGGCAGTGCTGGACTCCAACCTCGCGACGGCCAGCCTCCCCCGGCACCGATTCCAAGCCATAGTGTCCATGGTCACAAGCCTGCGGGCCTTCCCGACCACATCTGCTTGAGCGTGCCTCGCTCTCCTGGGGCACATGGCCGCATGCACCTTCGTCACCAGACATGCAAGACTCTGCATGCGCCCGTTGCAGACCTGGCTCACGTCGGTCTATCGACCAGGCAGGGATGCCATAGACACAATCGTAACGATTCCACCGAATGTTCTAGGCTTCCTAGACTGGTGGACAACGCCCTCCCAAGTGTGTGTGGGCCTAGCGTTTCACGCCCCACAGCCCTCAGTATCCCTGACAATGGACGCATCATCGCTGGGCTGGGGTGCGCACCTGGGGACCCTGCGTACACAGGGTCTGTGGTCACAGAGAGAGTTGACTCTTCATATCAATGTGCGGGAGCTATGGGCTGTTCGCCTAGCATGCCAGACATTCCAACGCCATTTGCACGGTCGTTGTGTTGCGGTATTCACGGACAACACAACGGCCATGTATTACATCAACAAGCAGGGCGGGACCCGGTCCTCCCCGCTGTGTCAGGAAGCAATACGTCTGTGGGACTTTTGCATAGCCCACTCTATTCATCTAGTGGCCTCCTTTCTCCCGGGAGTGCGGAACACCCTTGCGGATCACCTGAGCAGATCCTTTCTGTCCCACGAATGGTCCATCCGTCCGGACGTCCTGTATGTCATTTTCCAGAGGTGGGGGTTTCCCCAGATAGACCTGTTCGCCTCCAGATCGAACAGGAAATGCCAGGTGTTCTGCTCGCTACAGGGTCGCTCCCCGGGCTCCCTGTCGGACGCGTTCCTCATACCGTGGACAGGTCGTCTTTGCTACGCCTTTCCACCCTTCCCTCTTGTCCATCGAGTCCTGATCAAGGTCCGGAGAGATAAGGCCCGCCTCATCCTGATCGCTCCGGCGTGGCCGCGGCAGCCTTGATACACCATGCTGCTCGATCTGTCCCTGGCGAATCCGATTGCCCTACCTCTTTGGGCGGACCTGATCACGCAGGACTTCGGCAGGATGCGCCATCCGAATCTACAGTCCCTCCATCTGTCTGTATGGCTCCTGGCTGGTTAAGCCAGTCCGAGTTGCGCTGTTCCGATGCAGTACAACAAGTGTTGTTGGGCAGCAGGACGCCTTCCACGCATTCAACCTACCTAGCAAAATGGAAACGCTTCTGCTGCTGGTGCAGTCAGCACGGCCACGACCCACTCGCCGTGCTAGTCCCCACCATCTTGGACTACGTGTGGTCTCTCAAGCAGCAGGGCTTGGCGATCTCCTCTCTATGCGTACACCTCGCTGCTATATCCACCTTCCACCCAGGCGAGGCTGGCAAGTCTGTATTTTCTCACCCAATGGTGTCAAGATTTATCAAGGGCCTGGAGCGACTCTACCCTCAGGTCAAATGGCCTACCCCTACTTGGGACCTGAACCTGGTCCTAACCAGGCTCATGGCGCCCCCCTTCGAACCCTTAGCCACATGCTCACTGCTGTACCTATCCTGGAAGGTGGCCTTCCTAGTCGCTATTACATTGGCCTGGCGAGTCTCGCAGCTTCGGGCTCCGACCGTGGACGCTCCGTATACGGTGTTCCATAAGGACAAGGTACAGCTGCGACCGCACCCGGCGTTCCTCCCTAAGGTCGTCTCCGCCTTCCGTATTAGCCAAGACGTCTTCCTGCCAGTCTTTTACCCAAAGCCGCATTCATCCCGAAGAGAGCAACAGCTCCACTCCTTGGATGTCCGAAGAGCTCTCGCGTTCTACATTGAGAGAACTAAACCCTTCCGGCATTCACCACAATTGTTTGTGGCAGTAGTGGAACGCATGAGAGGCATGGCAATCTCCTCCCAGCGTATTGCATCCTGGGTCACGTTCTGCATCAGGACATGTTACGACTTGGCCAGTGTGCCAACAGGACCCCTTACCGCCCATTCTACCAGGGCTCAGGCTTCCTCAGCCGCGTTTTTGGCTCATGTCCCCATACAGGAAATCTGCCGTGCGGCCACATGGTCTTCTGTGCACACCTTCGCATCACACTATGCGCTGGTACAGCAAGCTAGAGACGATGCCGCTTTTGGCGCAGCGGTTTTACAGTCCGCAACGTCTCACTCCGACCCCACCGCCTAGGTAAGGCTTGGTAATCACCTAATTGGAATGGATATGAGCAAGCACTCGAAGAAGAAAAGACGGTTACTCACCTTTGTAACTGTTGTTCTTCGAGATGTGTTGCTCATATCCATTCCACACCCGCCCTCCTTCCCCACTGTTGGAGTAGCCGGCAGGAAGGAACTGAGGAGCGGGCGGGCCAGCAGGGGTATATATCGGGCGCCGTGTCGGCGCCACTCCAGGGGGCGACCTGCTGGCCCACCGGGTGTTGCTGGGGTAGAAAGTCTCCGACGAACGTGCACGCGATGCGCGCACACCTAATTGGAATGGATATGAGCAACACATCTCGAAGAACAACAGTTACAAAGGTGAGTAACCATCTTTTCTACCAGACTTGTACTACAAATGCCCTTTTTTACCTCAATCATCTGTCTAATCTTGGACTAAGCGAGATTTTGATTATTCTGAGTGGGGTCTGAAAAGCTAAATGCTCCTTTTGGTTGAAATTTGAGACTGGCACATGGGCACCAAACGGAGCATTGCTTGTGTAATTTGTCTGAGAGGTCTGGAGTGTACTCCTTGCAGGACTCCTTGATTCTTTCTGCTTGTGCTAGCAGACTGTCTCGGCTCACTTCCACTTTGCCCCTAATGCTCCAAACCTTCCTGGCCCAGTTCTCCAGAACATTGCACAACTGATCTTTACATTTTGATCTAAAAACCTGTTGTCCCTTTAAAACAGAGCAGTGTTGCGCAAGGCACAGTCCCACTGACTTCAGTTTGCATCCGGCCCCTTAGTGAAGGTTCCTTTCTCAAGCATATGGAAGCCCCACCGTGACTCATTATTTGTCTTACTTCCTGCAGCAAGGAGATGTATATTTCCCTAAAATTCTGCTATGTCTCCTCTGTCACATCACCAAACAGGCTAACCACACAAATGGTTCACATTAGCTGTCAGAGCCTACAAAACATGCCTGCAGCTATCTGCGATCATGAGTGTCCTGTGCTGCCCCATGAAAAGAGTTCTTGACAAGTAAGTTTAACACAGAGGTTATATCTGGAGCTTCAGTTCTGAAGCCCAGTGGTGGTAAACTAATGGCAACACTGTTAACTATTTCACTGCTGATTATTTTAGCAGAGATGTGCAGCTTGCTGGCTAGATCTCCAGCTGGTATGTCAATAGGCCCTGGTCTATTGCCTGAGGATTTACTCAGCATGTTTGTTCCGCAAATCTCAGCTGCCTCTCTGGTGCCCTCTTACCAGCTTTTCCTTTATCTTTGCCCCCATAGCTGTTGTGACATGTATTGTCATGGTCAGTACAAAAGCCTGTAGCCTCTCACAAATGGAAAATGCAGCAGAGCGTAAAACAAATTGGATTTAATGTCAGCATATGAGCTACTGAACTGATTGTATTTATTTTCATATTTAATTAATTTCAAACATGACATTTTCATTTTAAATGAAGCTGCCGTAGGATTTCCTGTCTCTGATGCCAGCACATGAAAGAACCCAGGAACCTTGCTATAGAGAATTAGTTCCACTTTTCCATGGAGGCCATGGAGATAGAGTAGGGGGGGACTTCAATTACAGATAGAAAATGTCCAGTGGTTTAATGTGATTTCTGTTGGTTAGTCCTTTGACCTTGCTTTGCAAAACACCACTTGAAATGTGTTGTAATTCTTCAGAAATGCACTGTCACTCATGTTTTATTGCTTAATTATGAAATTCCATGCAGGTTGTTAATAGCACTCTAGGGATTGTTGAATGGCATCATTTTTCAGGTTGAGGAATTAGCAATAATTAAATTGAGCTCATAGACACCTGACCTTTTTTACTGCAAAAAGCCATAACTGATCACAAGCTATTGATTGTTTACTTTAGGCAACCTTAAAGATAAATACATCCTGATGTTACCATTATATCCAACTTCTGGGGCTCAGTCCTGCTAGGTGTTGAGTGCCCCCAATGCCTATTACAGGCTCAAACCTTACATTACTGACCAAAATGACACACTGATTTTTCTGAAGTCATAGGAGATTTGTACAATCTCCTGTCTTAACAGAGAGACTGTTTCTTTGCTTTGTGAGAACTTGCTTTTCATGCACATCTGGTACCGTTGCTGAGGTTTTTTTAGTATTCACAGGTTTCACACCATTCTGCAGCCCGACTCTCACTTGAATTTATTTAATGCTGAACTTTGAAATGCCTGTTGCTTCCTTTTAGATGAAATGGATTCTGAAGATAAGAGACATGGTGCTTTATTCTTAGTTGTTGCAGTAGAGCTGGGCAAAACACTTGCATGTAAAATCTCACCAGTTTCTTCTCCACCCTATTCTTTGTCCAAATGTTGAATTTTTCAAATTTTCACATCAACATTAATTATTGATTTGTCTAAAAGTAACACCCACTGACTCCGAATAGGGGTCATACAAATAGATTGTAAGAAATGATCCCTGCCCTTAAGA
This sequence comes from Gopherus flavomarginatus, assembly GCF_025201925.1. Classification (NCBI taxonomy): domain Eukaryota; kingdom Metazoa; phylum Chordata; order Testudines; family Testudinidae; genus Gopherus; species Gopherus flavomarginatus. Next base: position 29,175,489 of record NC_066622.1, read on the forward strand.
GTTTACAATCTAACTAAAACAAGATACAGCTCACCCTCTTGTTGCAACGAACGCATAGAAGAAATGGTGTGTGGGTGGGTATCACTGAGAAGGAAAAGTGACTACATAAGAAGTGGTTGTATGGATTAATTAATTGTATATGCAGTAAGAGAAAACAAAGCACCTGATTTTCACTGGAGTCTAAGTTTGACTTCCTCTTATATACTGAGACCTGTCGATGCTCACTTTGGGGCACTAATGAGTCTACATGAAATGGAAGCAATTGGGTTTTTGTGATTGCAGATTCCATCAGCTGTGCTTGAGCTTACAGGAGTTAGCAAACCATGTGTGTACATGTACTATCACACATACACTTGCATAAATAAAAGAGTTATATAAAATACCCCCCTGTTTAGCCATGATCAGTTGGCAGTTTTCTGTGGGCGTCCTAGTAGAAGTGAATTTTAATGAAGGATTAGAAGGATGACTGGGTATTGGCTTTGAGGGCTAGTTTGAAGATGCTGTTGGAGGCATGATAGAAAAAGGTGTGAAGATGCTTGTTGGGGAATTGGGCAAAAGGGCAATAGAGCATGTCATCCTTGTGGGGGGATACATGATGCAGTAAGATACAAAAGCGAATAAGGGAGTAGTATAATTCTCCATTTTACTTTTCTCTTCCTGGAATCTTTAATTCTTTCCCTCCCAATCGTGGCATCTGAGAAATGTTATGCTGTAGAACTCTGAAAGATAATAAATTCAGCTCAACCACTATAAACAGCAATTGTGTTCGGTGCATGGTGACAGATTATTTTTAAAGTACATTTACATCTTTGAATTACTGGAAAGATGGCTAATATTTTTCTGTCAGGTATTTCTCTCATTATCTCCCAGAATCAGGCAAGTCAGCATTATATCTTCAGCTTTAAAATTTATGAGAAATATTGGAAATACTTGACACAAGCATCTTTTGGCTGAGGAATAGAATACAGAAATTAATGTGGTGGGTTGAGGGGATGCTAGTATTCAAACAGAAATATATGACTTGACCAAAACTTTGTCCAAAGGATTTATTTTACTAGATAGGCTGAAGTAGTAATTCCATAGAGGAAACATGTGTTTGTAGTTAAGAGACTACAATTGAGGAGTTGTGGGTTCAGTTCATGGCTTTTCCAGAGACTTCCCATGTGCCATGGAACCAATTACTTAATCTTTCATTGCCTCACTTTGCCCACCTGTAAAACAGGTATATTACATCCTTACCATGAATATTGTGGATATAAATACTTGGCATAGTATAAGTACTATGATGATTGGGGCCTGATGAGTGCCTTGATAGGTAACCATTTAATAAAATAATAAGCATGCTCAGTCTTTAAACCAACCCCAGACTGGTCAAGTGAAACAGGGATGCAGTGTCATGTCTTAGAAGCTTATACAAATGACTTTTATTTTCAGTCTTTGTGCTGTTTGTACAATAAATGTTAATAAGGGAGAAGAAGTATTTTTGTGCCTCTGTGTTTATTGCATTAGTCATATGATTTCTGATTCCACTTGGTCTCCTAGGGCCAAGTTCTAACAAGGGACCCACAAAAAGTCTTGTACACACCAACGCAGGAGAATTTTTAATAAAAAACAGGAGAATTACTGTAAATTTATAACAATTGGTAGAGAAGTAAGGACCAACTGTCTACATTAAACACTTCTTAAAAACTTATTAGATTGTAGATTGACAGTGTCCCTTCATTTGTGTGGGTGCTAATGTGATTTTTTTTTTATTACAGTTTGAGTTGGGGAAAAAAACATACAAAGAAACAACATAATCCTTGCATAATTGTTTTCTCTGAGTTACAGAAACAGGATGTGTGTGGGAACCTGACATTGCAGCATCATATGCTTGAGCCTGTGCAGAGAATTCCTCGCTATGAGCTTCTTCTAAAGGATTATCTAAAGAAACTTCCAGAAGAGTCTCCAGACAGGAAGGATGCTGAAAGTAAGTATAGCTTCCATGATCTGCATCATGAATGTGAACCATTTTGTTGGGAGGAATCATGTTCTTGTGTAGTCTTGACTTCAAAGTTCAGATGTCGTTAACAGTAAATGAGACAATTGTAGATGCATAGACTGAATTAACTGTTTGAACATGGCAGAGAAGCTATGCTAGATGGAAATCACAGTTCTAAAAATCAGGACAACTTTACCAAATAAGCAATGACAGAATACTATAGTCTATACCAGAGACACAGGACATTAAATTACCTTTATGGTGGTTTGGTGGAGGAAAACAGAAATTGTCTGACATGTGAGTATTTTCTAGGGATTCAGGACCACATGACATTAAGCTGGGAGGGAAAAAGAATATTCCTTTATTGATTTGCAACAGCTTGGAATCGTCTCAAGAAATGCAATGCATGTAGGCCCTGATTCAGCAAAGCACTTCAGCACATGTGTAAAAGGTCTTAACTGGGACTTAAATTACAGTTTTATGAAAGGGAAATGGTTCCTAAATGGTCAGTTTTCCCCTTTATGTGCTCTTTTGCTTCTTGTCTGGAATTGTAAATAGAACAGGATAAAATAAAATATCATTTACATGCCTGCTAAGCATGCTAATGTGATTCTGTGTATCAGGGCTTACAAATGTTCCATTTAATTCAAGGGAGCGCAGAATTCAGCAGGTCTTTCGCAGCGGAAACTTGTATATCAGGAAAATAAAAATTGTGCTATTAACTGATAGATTTAAGAGTGCTGCTACCTTTATTGCAGAATCGCTGGAGCTCATTTCTACAGCAGCAAACCATTCAAATGCAGCCATCCGAAAGATGGTGAGTAGAAATTGTGTAATGGAATCATGATGTGACCCATTAACTGAGATCCTTGGTTCAGTCAATTATTCTCTTATTGCCACATCTTCTATTAAAGAAAGGCTTTAGTTCTGGGGAAATTATATCAGACTTAAATAGAAATTGAGGAGCCTTATACCTGTGTTCCATAAATGCTCCTGCCATTGTTACCACACAGTGAAGTTTTTGTGTGCCAAGATTTCATATACCTCACATCAGTCTCAAAACAGAGGCAGTTAAGGAATGTGGGAGAGATGAGGAAGAAATATTTGCAAAAAAAAGGTCTGTCTTTTGCACTGAAAAATTTTGAAACTAGAAATTTTTTTGACTAGTTCAACTCAAAGTGTGCCTGCAATTTTTCACATGTAATTTTTTGGGCATACAAAACCTCTTCATTTGTGCCTAGTCTTTATATGCGTAAACACAGTGGTCCCCAACCTTTTCATCTGGCGAGCGCCAGATGAAGAACCGTGGCGGCAGTGGAGCATCCGCCGAAATGCCACCGAATTTCTGCGGCTTTTCGGCGGCAACGTCTCTTGATGATGTCGCTTGTCGGCGGCAAGCAGCGTCATCGAGAGGCGTTGCCGCCAAAACGCTGCAGAAATTCGGCAGCATTTCGGTGGATACTCCACCGCCGGCCAGGACGCAGGCGCATTTAGATGCCCTCGTGGGCACCGCGTTGGGGACCCCTGGTGTAACAACGTTTAATGTGCGTATTCAAAGTTGCAGACATTACTTTTGAAAATGTAGTCCTATGTGTCTAAAGTTAGGCCACCAGAATTGGAGATGACTTTATATTACCCTCCTAAAACATAGGGTCACATTTTCAGTGAGACTTCAATCTGGCCTCCACAGCCCTGTTTGTACACTAACAATTCTGCACAGTTAAAATAAGGGAGGGGGGCGGTTTGTGCTTGCAGATCGTATCACTTGTGTGTGTGCACGTGGATGTGTAAGAGGTCTAAAACACTAAATGCTATTGTTCATGCCCATGGATTATTTGTGGATGCAGCATCATTGTTGTTTTCAAAATCAGGCCTGTAGTATTCTACGTAACCGTAAAATGATCTCAAGAAAACACCCTTTATTCTATAAAGGGCATACTATCCTCTCTTTTAAAGGTGGTTTTTGCCTAAAAATGTTTGGAAAAAACACTCAAAATTACCGCCATACATTTTCACCCTACGTAATTTGTATTATATTTTTCATGTCAGATTGCCTTATCATATGGTTTCTATTTTCCCCCATCTATATATCTGGCATTTTCTACCTTTTTCTCATGCTCTTGTTACTTTGAGTAAAATAATTCTAGACAATGTGTTGAATAACACACTTACACCTCAGTGTGTCCAAACTAGAAGAATTAGTTGTAGCTTCCTCTTGTCAGCATGGCTGGATGACACATTATCAAATCCCCACTTCCTCCATCCCCGAGACATCATGAGACTACTTTTCCTCTTGCTGGTAACCAGCTAATGTCTGTGTCTTTTCACATGTTAAAGGGTTTAGGAACCATCTATTTCTGTTTGAATTCTGTTCTTTCCTAGATTTTCTCTCCTATAGCTTTTGGTATAAATGTTATCAACTTTGTGTTTACCTTCTCCGCTGCTGGTAGCAATTATTTCACTAGGCTGTAGGGCCACAAATACCAGGTATTTGTGCTTATAGTGGAGGAACATATTTTATAGACCTTCATTACATCCCATATGTGAAGCAGCCACCCCATTACCACACTGGTGGGTACTATATAGAAATATAAAGGAATAATGCAACTATCAGGAGGATGTGTGGAAATAGAACTTTCCAAGATTTTCTTCTCAACTCTGAGTGGTCTGCAAAGAGATCTGGGGTGAAGGTCATTTACTTTATTCCACCTAACTATAGCTGGCCAGACCCTGAGGTCCTTACTCAGTTTTAAACCAGGAAATGCCCACTGTAGGCAGTAAGTTCCTCTACAGTTAACGGGATTTGCCTGAGCTAACGCTTAGGAAAAACTAAATGAGGAGCTCAGGGTTTGGCCCAGTGGCTCATGAATTTGTTTTGTCCCCTAACACGAAAACTTGTTATCCCCAGGATGCCCTCTTCTACTGCTGTGCAGGGATTGAGGCACAAGAAGTGCTTTTGGAATGTAGAGGGGGAAGATAGGGTTCATTCAGGGCAGCGTAGCATATGGTGGAATACCCACTGCTAAAGGCTGTATCCTATATGTGCACTGGAAGTAGCATGCAAGCCTGCTGCTAATGTATGGATCAGCAGACAAGATCAGGCCTTAAACATAATACAACCAAAAGGAGGGTAAGAACTCTAACAAAATGCTCTAATTCCTAGACCTGGATTAAAAAAATCTCGTTGATTTCCCTTCCATAGGTTCACAACTTTTGTAGTGATGGAAGATATTATAACAGTTGCTTCAGAATTTGATTACAATAATGTATCTTGCCTAGCATGCAGAGAACTGTTAGGATTTTATACTGCCCACTACCACAAGATTGTCTGAGCTCCTCCTACACAAAATGGATTGGTAATAGTGGATTTCAAGGGGCCTTGAGCTCCTCTCTCTTTTTGGAACATAAAAACTCTGCTTGGACTACGGCCTTTTGTTTGGTTGGTTGACTTGTTTGTTTCGGGTCTTATTGTTTTTCTTTTTGCTTTGCTGTTTATAAATGTGATTTATTTTTGGAGTGGGGAGGGCGATATCTGTTATCTATGACAGAGTGCCTTAACTGAATGAGAGAACACTGTACCAGACTTTATTAAGCACTTCCAAAACCCCAGTTTCATATGCATGAACAAATTCAGATGTTCAGTGCACAGGGGCTTGTATGTGACTTTTTTTTTATTTAACGTATCCGTAAAAGACTTTGATGGAACATGTCTACCAGCTTGTAGTTTAAATGAACTGAAACTCCCCAAGCACGATTGTTTGGCTGATTTTGCAACTGCTTGGAGAATTAAGAATCTTTCCTATTTCAATTTGTTAAAGCTATTGAAAAACTGGTAGTAGTAAATGCCAGTGGATGAACTGGACAGCTTTACAAGACTGGTCAATGAGCAGGGAAGCTAAGAATGTTTACAGGGTTGAATATAAAGCAGGCATGTGGTGGTGGTGTTTGTGCTATAGAGCTGAAATTCACTCCTGTGCAAAGATCCTGACCACTGTTTATGCAACCGTTAAATTACCCTAAAACCATATTTTGAGAATTTACATAGGACTTAAGTGCTGCATAGGCTTTGTGCTGGCCCTTATAGGGTAAATTTTACCCTAATGGGGAGTTCTTCACACTTGGAATGCAGAGTTCCTCTATTGAGCCACCATAAGCTCAGGTGCTAGAATCTTGCAACCAATGCAGAGTAATTATGTTCATGGTGCTGGCAGGTGGATCTCGTTAGCACAGATGAGACTACAAGAGAGGGTGGAGCATTGATCTGAGACTGAGAGCTGGAATAGAAAAGATCACACATGGAAACACAGGAATTGCCAGACTTTGAGAGAAAGCGTAGGCTGAGATTTATATTGTGTTACTGTTGGGTTAGCATTAAAGCCAAACTCCAAGAAAGAGTTAAGTGTAAACTACACTCAGTGTGTGCGAGCTCTTTTTGGAGCAGGGTAGGAACTCCAGCTGCTCACGGTGTGCTGCTGGTTCATTCTTTGACTATACTGGACTTAACATCTTTACTTTCATTGGTACGTGTTTAATATTGGATAGGAAAGATCCAAAATCATCCAGATAATTTCAAATAGACTGACCAAAACATGCAGTTGTTATATTTCAAGCAAAGAATGAGACAAAAGTGACCACAGTAGAGAAGTGAGACTGTTGAAGAGTATGGAACAGCAATATATTTTTGAAGGTAGATCTTTCATCCTCCTCCATAATGTGTTTGTTTCCATGCGTATTTGGATAGTACTCTCAAAAAATGATATTTTGGGTAACAGAGAAGTGAAGTAACTTTAACAAAAATTGCTGATTGGATAGACATTACGTTCTGCACTTATAGGAAAAGATGCACAAGCTGTTAGAAGTATATGAGCGACTTGGGGGTGAAGAGGATATTGTTAACCCGGCCAATGAACTCATTAAAGAAGGCCATATCCAGAAACTCTCAGCTAAGAACGGCACAGCTCAGGATAGGTACTTGTATCTGGTGAGTTTCTTTCCAATTTATTCACACTCAGGTATTCAGTGTTACTGCTATGAAACATTCTCTCCTTTCCTCTCTCTCTGATCACAGTCCAAAATGCAGTGGCCAGCTCTACCCAGATGCCCCTCCACCCTCTCTTCTCCATGGATTTTTCTTTCCTGTTTGATTTGGGGTTAACTCTCTGAAACACGTTGTGTAAAAATGAACTGCATTAAATTATTTATAATAGTTGCATTTTGTTATGAGACACCAGAGCCCTGACTCTGAGTCATGATGCTTTGCAATCAAAATGTGGATCCCTTCCTATCTGTATCATCTAGCCCAGGGGTGGCCAACTGGTGGCTCCAGAGGATCTTCAGAAGTTAATATGCGGCTCCTTGTATAGGCACCGACTCCGGGGCTGGGGCTACAGGCGCCAACTTTCCAGTGTGCCGGGGGTGCTCACTATTCAACCCCTGGCTCTGCCACAGGCCCTGCCCCCACTCCACCCTTTTCTGCCCCCTCCTCTCAGCCTGCCGTGCCCTCGCTCCTCCCCCATCCCCCTCAGAGCCTCCTGCTCACCATGAAACAGCTGATTGGGAGGTGCGAGGAGGGAGGGGGAGGTACTGATCACTGGGGTTATCAGTGGGTGTGATGCACTGGGAGTGGAGTGGGGGTTGGGAAGCTAATGGGGGGCTGCTGACTTACTGTGGCTCTTTGGCAATGTACATTGATAAATTCTGGCTCCTACTCAGGTTGCCTCCCCTGATCTAGTACATATCTTTTCTCCACTACAGTTTAACAGCATGGTGTTATACTGTGTGCCAAAACTGAGGCTGATAGGCCAGAAGTTCAGTGTTCGAGAAAAGATGGACATTGCAGGCCTGCAGGTTGGTATCTACTTTTTGTGCTTAATCGCAGTTCTTCTCTATAGCCAAAAGGGCAGTGACGCATTGGCTTTGGGGCTGATGCCAGTCCATGGCTGGAAGTTGATAATACTCCTGACTATAAGGCAGCTAGGCGTCATCACAGAATTATCTGCCTGTGCTAGTCCATTAGCTTATTCTGTCACCCTGGGGAGCTAGGCTGTCAGTAACAGTGCCACTCCGATTAAGTTGATGGTGTCACAGCAATCAGCTTTTTCACTCTTCAGCTTGGGGTTTGGTTTGGAAATGAGCTCAAACTTCGAGGTCTAAGGGTTGGTTGAATGTTGTCAGGAAACCAAAATTAGGTCAGTATCCTCAAGAGGTGTACCAATAAACGCTGGTGTCCATGGACTGGTTCAGACATCTGTGAGCTAATGCACTAGTTTCCTACACTCCTGTCAGATGTACTATGGAATTTAACCGTCAAGTATATTTCCTCTGGTACCTCATAAATAGAAATATTGTGCTGCATATTTTCTATGCTGACCTCTTGACATACTTCATCAAGTGATCAAAAGTTCTGAGTGTGCGAATTGCATACAATAGAATTGCCAATAACTGTGGTGAGTATAAAGTGGGAACAGGGGCATCTCTCTCAATTATACATCATTGTTAAATATGCGATATGACTCCTTCAGACCCAGATTTACCACGCTGCCGTTCAAACCTGGGAGACGATATAGCAGCTCATTACACATACCTAAATTGGAAGCTCTTACTGGGTATGTGTGACTTTGAGCATAAGTAGGCAAGTAAGGTCCCTGACTGCTGCTTCCCCTCCTGCACAGATTGCTGTGGGGTGAATGGGAAGGAGCAAGGAATAGGCAAAATTTTGACTGCACCCAACTTACAATGTAAACTTTTTGAGGTATGGGACCAGATCCTGTCCTGTGTTTGTACAGTGCCTCACACAGTGGGGTCTGGTTCCATGATTGCATCTCCTCTAGGCACTACCACAATACAAATAATACATAATAATACATAATAATTATAATAATAATTAAAAGAATCCCTCCATCATTTTAAGCTTTCTGCTCTATTATTTTTGATAGTCACCCCAGCTTGGATGTTTAGATGGTTGAATGTAGTGTTTGGAAATAGTTATAATGAAAAATACAAACTATCGACTTGCTTTTTCCAGGTCCAGGAAATTGTCAAGCAAAATGTGACTCATACATTTTCGATAACAGGAAAAAAGAGATCCTTGGAACTCCAAGCTAGGTACAATGTTTCTTCTGACTTCCAGAGTCTGTGAATAGGCACACTATATTTCGGAGATAGGGACATGACTATGCTAGAATGACCTCGTTTCAGACCATGAGATCAATAACAAACATGATAAATTACACTACGGGTAATTTTCTGCTGTTAAGTCAAAGCATATTAAAGTGCAACATTGATTTGCATTCATTATTAAACAAACAGCTTATAATGGGCTGGTAGATTGAATTCCAGCACCATGTCATGACTTTTGGTAATTATTATTTAAGGTCAACATTATGAATGTTTATAAGGAAGCTGGTGTAAAAGATAAAATTATTTCTGGAAATAAAACTGTGAGAATATCAATATTTTGACTTACTGAAAATACTAAATTTAGAGCAAATGTATCTTGTCTTTTCTTTTTACAGGACAGAAGAGGAGAAGAGAGAATGGATTCAGGTTAATAAAAAAACATTGTTATTACTGACGGAAATCCCCATATATCCAGCTCATTTCATTGATAACATTCTCACATTTGGATTATGAACAAATGGAAATTGTATGTAAGAAATAAGGCAGGATGACCTGGAGGGCTTAGTATGGAGTAGGAAGTCCTGCATTCTAACCATGGCTCTGCCACTGACTTTTCTGTCTATCTTTGTGTAATCCACTTTGTCTCTCTGCCACAGTCACCCCATCTCTAAAATGAGGACAGCAATCCCTAGGTGCAGTTAGAAGGAGAGGTCAGCTTCACGTGCCGCAAGAGAAGACCCTGGTTTCTGAGATTAGTTAGTACGTACCTTGCAAGTGGAAGACTGATAGAAGACTAAAAATCTTGTAAGAACAAAGAATTGTGACAGTTAGTTTATCCGCCTCTCAGTTTTCCACTAGAGCAAAGATTCTGCCAGTTTTCCTGAACCAGAATTTTTCCAGGACATGCTTTGTGACCCATAATTCTGTCTTCCCCTGGCTTTTTTTTTCAGGTCATTCAAGCAACAATTGAAAAACATAAACAGAACAGTGAAACATTTAGGGCTTTTAATAGCTCCTTTTCTCAAGAAGATGAGCATCTTCCAGACTCTTCGGTAAGCATGAATGATAATTCTGCCTGTCTGTATTTTTCATAAGTATTTTCCACAGACCTTTTTCCTGGACTCATATACAACTAATTTTCTTTTTTAACACTGTAATCCTATTCTTGATTTTTGTATTACATTGTTATGCAGTTCAGACCCATTTTTCTGAGTCTCAAATTTATGTCAGTCATGGTTATCCAGCCATGCAGGTATGGAATCAAATTACCCAGGGTAATTCAGTGCAGTGATCTGTCAGTCAGGTTTTCCAGGCTACTAGCTTATTTGGCATAACAAGTGTAATTTTTCAGTGTTCTGAGTGGTTGGCTGTCTGGAATGAAGTTTGTGCAACTGAATGGTTTTGCACACTACCTTTTTTGAGAGATGCATTTTGTTGGGAGTTTCTTCTCAGCTGCATACCTCTTACAGAATAGTCCTATGGAATTGAATAGAAAAAGGTAACTTTTGGAGTTTTTTAATGGTAACAGCCTAAAAAATTTAATAGAGAATGATATGTAGATCCTAGCAATAGAGTTTTATGTGATTGTTCAAAAACACCTGTTGAGAGCCACCTTTATTGAATTCTGCACATTTTAAGAGCAGTGTCTATATTAATTTTTATAAAGGTTCATCACTTTAAAATTCTGTAGGACTTTTCCATAAGGGAGGTGGCTCCTCTGGTACTTGGTTTCAGGTAGTCACTCAAAACTGATAATGATAAAGACCAAGGCCAGGGTCACGTAAATAAAAAAACACAATAGAAGGGGCCCCTGAGGGAGGGAAATGTCCATGTGAATTCCAAGTAGAACCGACCCTTGGAGTCATGTGGCCTGCCCTTAGCACTGGCAGATCTCAGAGCAGAGTGTCTAGGTCTGTCCCTCCCAATTCCCTTCAAGTGCAAATCTGTTGGAGCCTCCTTTTTCAGGGACTCACCTTTCCTAGGCTGCCCTGATGCCCATGAGGAGCACTCTCCAGAAGAGGCAATGCAGCTCCATGCAGCATTACTTCTGGGGGTAACTCCCCCAGAGCCTGAGTGAGGGATGTTATGTATACATCTCATCCCAGCATGGCCCCCGGACTGCAAGGAGAGGTCTACACAAGGTCCAGAGGTGCAGTGGGAGTGGGTGAGCCCTTCCTTCCTTGATGAACAGATAGGATCCTTTTGCAGAGAGTTCCTTTCACATGTCAGACAAGGGACACAAAGTAGCCCCAAATTATTCATCACTTAGTAATACCGTGTTTAAAATCAGAATTAACTAGGGGAAAAACCTGAACCCCATAACCTTATATTTAGGTTCCATGGGCTGCTTTCAACGCAGAAGTGTTCAGATAGAGCATCCTCTTGTTAAAGGCCAAATTAACTAGCAGACTTTCCCTATCCAAATAGGACTGACTGATTTCTTCATAGTTATATCTTGCTTCTTAAGCTCCAGTTTACTTTGAGATTGTGAACACCAGGTGGCCAAGTCTTCACACACTAGTAGTTCATAAAATGACAAACAGGGAATAAATGATTCATTTCTCTGCTGTGATGTGAATGCAATATACACGTTAATTTCCTCTGTACCAGATTGCTCATCTATATTTTCAGAGGAGCAAATTATCTGTATGATCCACTTTGAGATTTGATGTAAAGCCGAACGTGCAATAAATTGCTATCAGTTAAAAAGAGCTGAATTGAAACTGTAAATATGGAAAACTGGACAAATACCAAGAGCAATCTCAGAGCAGCAATTTTATCACATTATAGGTATCTCACGTAAGTTTGCCATTGTCATGAGATATTAGACAGATCAGGACACATTAGAGTGAGAAATAGATGACTACTTATCCTCGCTTTCTCTTGTATGACAAGAATAACTGCATTCTGACTGGCTATAATTTACGTTTATATCAGCTCCTACAAATGATGTGACTTCTGTTGTGATCCATGTTCAGTGCAGTACATTGGAGCAAGTTGTTTGCTCATCTGTCAGGGCAGAATGGGCCCTGGATCTAGCAAGCTCAGGGGAAGATCTGAAATATGTTGAGACTCCCCACACTATGAGCTTGGCATCCAGTATTTGTGCTGAATTGGCAGTCATTAGTGGCTGTTGCAATGCACAAGAGTCAGTCTTTGGTGTAAATTCATAGATGACTCCTAACACTTGTGTTAACTGAATTCCCATAATCAAAGGTCAATGACATGACTAACGTGTAGGTTGTGACTTACTGTTATATACATTAGGCTGAACATTTCAGTTATGCAATAGGGATGCTGAGAAATAATTGAACTAGGACTGAGTGCAGCTTCCACCAGACCTTGTCAGTGTTCTTCCATTGCCAGCTTGGAGGGCGTCTGAGGAGTGACTCAGGTGCTCCCGGTCTGTATATCTAGTGAAGTGTCTAGTCCTTCTGCTTTTAGAAAAGAGAGACCAAGTGCGATCCTGAAGTTGGATCCCAGCATGGCAGTGCATTGAGTTCCCCGCTCACTGTACTAGTATTTTAAGCTGAGGTTTAAAGACTTGACTATAAAATATATATTCTTTTTACTAATTTTAAAAATCAGGTCAATATGTCACCCTGAGTCTGTGATTGTTCACTGACAAGAATCTGTGTGCTAGTGATCTGCAGATGCAAAAAGGCATTTACACGTTCAAATCAGACAGTGTGGGCATCAACCTCCAGGAGCTCCAGGTGCCTCTTTTCTGCCACAAAATAGATGAATGTACATTTTTGTGACCAAGAACTAGAAAGTCTGAGTAGGACATAGCAAAACTCAGTTTATGGGTTGTTGGCGTCCCTTTGCCGGATCTAGCCCTTACCAGGCCGGAGAGAATGTTATGTGTAAGGAAGTGTAGCTGTAAGTGTCACTGTTTCAAAACAGTTCTGAAAATGTGCATGCCTGTTCAAATTTCCTCTCTCTTCCCATTATTGAATCCTGACCACTGACCACTGTATCAGAAAATCAGGGGTCTGGGTGCTTCTGGGAGGATGGTGGGGTAAGTAAATGGGCTCGAGGGAGGGTGCTATTGTAACCTTGGCCTAGTTCTGCTGCCAGGCTCATAGGTATTGCTTACTCCACAATTTCTGATATAATCTGAAAAAAGGGCTCCAAACCTGAAAAACAGTTCCTGAGCCTCTCTCTTAGCTGGGTATTGCCATTGTTTTTAACACTCACTTGTTGTGTCTCTTAATATGTTTGCATAGCACCTAGCACAGTGGGGCCATGACAGTATAAATAACAGAGTAATCATTAATTCACACCTTAGGAAAGATTTGTTGAGTGAGCGAAGATTGAGCCTGGTTATTGGCCAGTTGTTTTTCCTCCTCCCCATCAACCACAGGATCAGAGCAGCATCAGTTTTGAAGGAGTCTCTTTTGAGTCACTTGAGATTCCATTGCAGCACCACTCCTTTAGACAGAGGACATACATGGGGTTTTTTTTCAGTCTCCATTTGCCATGGTTAAGGGTACGTAAATGTCTCTTCTTATTAAATAATATAAGTGTTCCCAAACAAAATGACTTTTTCCCATTAATTCACAAAAGGCTAGTGGCCCACAATGTGTGGACAGAACACAATGGTGGAAGTAAACTAAGGAAGAGCCTTGGTTCCTCTTATGCTGAGAGGCTAAACTCTGTACACGTGGGCCTCCCTAGGTCTAGAAGCTGAATTCCAGCACCGGCTGTGTACTGCAATTACTTAGTGCCTTCTGGATCCTGTTAAAATAATGATTCTGTGGTGGAGTCGTTTAAACGAATGAAAAGTGATCATCCTCGTAAGACATATTTTACAAATGTTGAAAGTAACATTTTAAAAGTAACTTCAGGGCCATAACTAAGGATTCCAAACTGGCAGGAGTACATGTACATTTTCCAGTAGGAAGGGAGATAAAAATATTTTTCTCTGGAGAGAGAACATTTTTTCCATAGAAGCTTTCTCTCTAGAGAAAATGTGAGATACATACTGGGATGGAGACATCTTAATAGAATCTTAGAAGTTACAGTTAAAGTACTGATGGGGAACCTATGTCACCAGCAAATATCAGTTGCCAAATGACATTGTACTAGAAACTGCATGGATACTATACCTACCTCTGAGGGGATTTAGGACTTAGTGTATTAATGTTGGTAAAGCTCTTTTGAGATCTTGTGTAGCTTAAGACTAGATTGCGCCTGTGGGAGGTGATCAGTTTCTTAGTGTATGTTTTACATATACAATTTTTTGCTTGAGGCTGTTGAAGTGCTTTAGGACAACTAAGATGATTTCCTCCCCTTCCCCCCCCCCGCACCTGGAGGGCATTCTCCACATCTCCATCAAAGCTCACATTCCTCCCACCCCATGATATATATACTCTCTCGAGCCCTTGTGTTCACAGGCTTCATCCTCCTTGCCATCAAGGATTAATTAAGTCTCATCAGTGCTGCTCCTTAACTGATTTGATAGAGTTCTTGTAAGACCCGGTTTTGCTGCTTTCCCTTCTTGCAGAGGAAGGATAGCTCAGTGGTTTGAGCATTGGCCTGCTAAACCCAGGGTTGTTAAGTCAATCCTTGAGGGGGCTGTTTAGGGATCTGGGGCCTCCTAGATGACCTCCTGAGATCCTTTCCAACCCTGATATTCTATTATTCTAATAAGTATGTTGTCTCCAAGGACAGTACTGTTGCCCCTCCCCACAGAAGACAGTGCAGCTGGTTGGGTACATAGAGCTCAGCATACGTTTCATTGTCCTAAATAGATGTAATCCCTCTCTCAGCTCTTTCTGGGGTAGTGCCAATCTACCATTCTGGGTTTGCATTGATCTAAACCACATTTGTACGAATTTGGCTCCTATTTGCCTTACAGTGTTTGTTCTGAGCAGTTGTTCAATTATGTTAGCATATAAAGGGTTACAACTAGACTTCAAATTTAGCAGCTCTTTCAGTGCTAGTATTTTAGTCCAGTAGCCAAGTCAACAATTCTACAGCACAAATTGTTTTTACAACAAAAATAAAAACTGACTTTTTCTAATTAAAGTTGGAAGATGTAATGTAACTAATGGATTTTTCTGAGCCTATAGATTTGGTCCCAGATCGATGCATTATATTACATGTGTTAAAGTGGGTAATGCGGACTGCATATGGGTGTGATAGGTAGGGGGACTTAATGATAAATAGGGCCTAATCCTTCGAGATGCAGAGCATCTTCTACTTCAGTTTAAAGTAACAAAGGATACAGGTACTCTGCATCTCTCAGCATCAGGCCTGTGTTTATAGAAATGTGGGGCTATAAAGGGACCTCAGTAAGTTATCTCTGGTCCATCCACCCACCCTGAAGTAGGAGTAGGTATATCTAAACAGTCCTTGGCAGGTATTTGTCTAACCTGTTCTTAAGCCTCCAATAATAGGGATTCCAGAGCCTCTCCTGGAAGCCTATTCCAGAGCTTAACTAACCCTAGTTAGGTTTTTTGTTTTGTTTTTTTGTTTTTCCATCTAGTATCTAACCTAAATCTCCTTTGCTACAAACTGGAGTATTATGTAGTGTTCCTACAAGTTATGTCCTTGGTGTTTTTGATTCGATATTTTTAGCTTAATTAAATAAACTGTGTACATATGTTTACATTCTTGGAATATCTTAACACGAATCAGCTATAAAAACACTTAAATAGGTGAAATCTGTACCAAGGAGCTACACTTCCATCTTAGGGTTCTGACTGTGACAGGTTGGATCACAGAAAACCGCTTGAGGTTGCCAAGTGGTGTGCCAAGACTACCTCTGAGCCTATTTTCCCTGCCAGCTTGGGATTCCAGAACCTTGCCTTGTTTGAGCCAGACACACTTGTCTGCTGCAGACATAGACCCAGGTCTGAACCACATCCCTAAGAGCTGCAGCCTTAACTGCAAACAGCTTAAGAAGTGTTCTTGTCTCCAGCACTCAGATGCTCAGCTCCCAATGGAGTTCAGACCCCAAATAAATCCGTTTTACCCTGTATAAAGTGTATACAGGATGAACTCATAAATTCTCCCTCTATAGAGCAATATGCATAGTTATTCCAGTTATGTCATATATACATTCATAAGCATATTTCCATAAAGCCTTATGGGGTGCAACATCACACTGATGACTACACAAACTACTTTGCTTTTTTAGTTTGTATTATAAGAATCAATGTAGCTGTGAAATTGAAAATCTGCCCCTTTTTGTTTTATATGTGTAACCCAAAACTTCTCTTCTATTTGTGTGCATGCACATTTCTGAATGTGTAAACAGACCTTTGTAATTCAATGCCATCTGCAAAGTCACCCACTTTGTTGCCAGCTGAATATTCCAGAGTAGTTGAACACACATGCAATTAACATATATTCATAACCAGAACAAATGAGGGGTTAGAAGTGCATTGTTCCATGTTTTGATTTTAATGATTAACATAATTTAAGAGGAATCTCCATATTGAAATGTTCTTTGTGATTTTCTTTTCCTTCAGATAGTAAGCACCAGCTCTATAGAATCTATGCCCGGAGCGGATGGCATCAGTGCACCTGGAGGGGTAAGTAATCGTGAAATTAACATTTTTGTTTAGGCAAACTTTAAAACGAACAGGAGAGAGTTCTGCACCCTCTCAAGCTCTACTGCTTGTTGCTTTTCCCCCTCCAACCCTGCCCCTCCTCTACCACGTGTGTGTAAATTAGACCCACAAGCTCTCATTTGCTGATGTAGAATTTACACCAGCATTTATATCAGCTCTGAATTTGACCTTCTAGTTCTGGCAGAACTCACCATATGCCATGTGAACCTAAACTGAAGGACATTATTTTTCTCAGTTTTTTTAGAACTCTGGTTATTTTCGCCATTCAGTGTTGTTATCCAACCATTGACCCATTTCAGGTGTATGTGTTTGCAATTATATAATTGAATGTCAGCTTAGAAGTAGAATTTGAGAAATAATTAATCCATAGTATGTTTCGCATTTATTTCTGCTGAGGGCATTGGGTGATAAAAAGGTCAGTTCTTTAACACCCTGGAAGATTGGCTACTGTGCAAGCCAAATATTTTTCATAACAATTTCAACACAGTCCTCATAGCCCTTTGATGTCAGCTGCTGAGTCATTTCACCACTCCTACTCTAACAGGGTTTGTGCACTCATTATCTTCTATCTTTAGTACACTCTTCCCTCCCATCTAAGACCGTCTGCCGGAATCCCAGGTCTTCAGGAAGGGTCTTAGATACTGCATGACTTCCTTCAACAGCAAGGGCCCTTGCCAAAACTTATCCCGGTTTATTGTGGACAGTCACAAGTGGTCTTTAATATCATTATTTGCCCAGTGCATGGACTGCAGTCTCCAGGCAGCCTCACATTCTGTCCCTGTCTCATCCCGTTCACTTGTGTAATAGTAGATAGGTTTTGATAGTAGAACCTTAAATGTCCTTGTTGTCCCTTTCTGGAAGCAAATGAGAGATGCTGCATCGTAGCTCTCCTCCTCCTTCCCCCCATTTACTCCCTCTCACTAGTAGGTGGCCTTCTGTGGTTCAGCTGCCACATATGTACAGAATCAGCCCAGGACTGCATTTAATAGGATGATTCTCCAAGATCTTTGTCGGGACTGGCACACTGTTAGAGCTCTGCCCAGGAGACACATCCTACTTCAAAAATCAGTAAGCAAAGAGTTAACCAGGGGCGGCTCCAGTTAATCAGGGGCGGCTCCAGGCCCCAGCACGCCAAGCGCGTGCTTGGGGCAGCATGCCGTGGGGGGCGCTCTGCCGGTCGCCAGGAGGGTGGCAGGCAGGCAGCCTTCGGCGGCATGCCTGCGGAGGGTCCGCTGGTCCCGCAGCTTTGGTGGAGCCGTGGGACCAGCGGACCCTCTGCAGGCATGCCTGTGGAAGGTCCACCGAAGCCGCGGGACCAGCAACCAGCAGAGCGCCCCCCACGGCACGACGCCGTGGTTGGGGCGGCGAAATGTCTAGAGCTGCCACTGAGGTTAACAGTTTTGTATAAGTCAGTGTGTTGATGTGTAACACCAGATAAGGGGAGTTGATATAGACAGTTATGATTAAATTAATTACTTTTAATTGAAGTGTACAATTCCTTAGCTGTACCATTAACAGCATGTAATCTGTTAAAAATGAAAGACTTTTTGAAAACTATCATAGTTCTCATTATTTATGTTTATTAATATTTTGCACTTCCCTGATAAACAATGAAAATCACATGTCAGTTCTGTTTTTCTTTATAGTTAGTCATACATTCAGTGCTGCAATATTTGAGTTGCAAATATTACAGAAAAATATTTATTTTAAAATTGTTTCAATTGTAATTTTAAAAAAATGGAAACATTTCTCTTGGTCTTGTGTTTCATAACAAAATGTTTTAACTAAATCTAACTTTTGTTCAAAGTCCCAATACATATTTGAGTCCAATTACTTTTAATACATATTTGTGTAACAATGGATTTGAATGGTATGTCTTGGTTTATTTAATAATCTTCCATAAAATTATATTTTAAAGAAAAATACATTTTAAATAACCCTGGATTTAAATAACATATATTAGCTGATTAAAAAATTATTCATTGTTCCTCAGGCTAATAAGGCTTATGTTCCCCTGTCTACCTAACAATGATTGTTTCTCATTGTGCTATATTTTAACACAGTTGCGTGACAGAAGAGTAACATCAGCCTGAACTGTGTTGCATGTCACAGCCTTAAGTCATATTTGATTTTAGTTGTCACACCTGTTAAGAACCATCTCAGTACTCATGTACGTGGAAGTGCACGGATTCTACTTTAATCTTATCCATGTAAACCACTTGGTGGTAGTGGTGGTCAGCAAACTAGTAGCTCCTTTCTGTATTTGGCTCAATTTTAATGAAGAAATACGAAGAAGAATAAGACTTATTTGAAGTTTATTACATATTAGCATAGCCAGATGATAAAGAAATAATTGAAGAAATGTAACAAATGTACAAACACTGCATGATGGTAACTGCTTCCAGCCAACATACACTGCTCATTATACTTTTGTATACTTAAATTCAAACCCAACCTACAGTTCCTAATATTCAGTATAAATGTCTTACACATACAGAAATTGGTATATGATCAAGAATTACATAACTTAAAAAAAAAACCTGCAGTACAAAGTGTAAAACATACTATTTTTAATGAGTTAACTCCATTTCACTTAATTCAACACATTTTCAAAGTCTTATGCTGAAGGGGTGTGTGTGTGTGTGTGTGTGTGTGTGTGTGTGTGTGTTGATGAACAGGTAGTTTTCACATGGAAAATATGTAACCCCATAAAATGGGAAGTGAGCTTGGAAATACCTCTGTTCATGCACCTGTCTATATGAGCACCAGATTATCAGTTTGAACTCCTGCATATAACATGCATGTGCAATTTAGGGGCTTTTATTTTAAATAGGGCTGTCCATTAATCATAGTTAACTCATGCAATTAACTGAAAAAAATTAATCACAATTAATCGCAGTATTAATCTCACTGTTAAACAAGAGAATACATATATATATATAAATTTCAATTTGTATTCTGTGTTGTAATTGAAATAAAAGTGTATATTTTGATTAAAAATATTTGCACTATAAAAATGATAAACAGAAGAAATAGTATTTTTCAGTTCACCTCATACAAGTACTGTAATGCAATCTCCTTGTCTTGAAAGTGCAACTTATAAATGTAGATTTTGTTGTTATATAATTGCACTCAAAAACAAAACAATGTAAAACTTCAGAGCCTACAAGTCCACTCAGTCCTATTTCTTGTTCAGCCAATCGCCAAGACAAACAAGTTTGTTTACATTTACGGGAGATAGTGCTGTCCACTTCTTATTTATAATGTCATCAAAACAGACATTTGCAAGGCTCTTTTGTAACCAGCATTGCAAGATATTTATGTGCCAGATATGCTAAACATTCGTATGCCCCTTCATACTTCAGCCACCATTCCAGAGGACATGCTTCTATGCTGATGATGCTTATTAAAAAAATAATGGATTAATTAAGTTTATGACTGAATGCCTTGGGGGAGAATTGTACGTCCCCTGTTCTGTTTTACCTGCATTCTGCCATATATTTCATGTTACAGCAGTCTCAGATGATGACCTAGCACGTCGTTGTTCATTTTAAGAACATTTTCACTGAAGATTTAACAAAATGCAAAGAAGGTACCAAAGTGAGATTTCTAAAGATAGTTACAGCACTGGACCCAAGGTTTAAGCATCTGAGGTGCCTTCCAAAATCTGAGGGGGACGAGGTAGGGAGCATGCTTTTAGAAGTCTTAAAAGAGTAACATTCTGATGCAGAACTACAGAACCTAAACCATGAAAAAAGAAAATCAACCTTCTGCTGGTGGCATCTGACTCAGATAATGAAAATGAATATGCGTTGGTCTGCACTGCTTTGGGTTGTTATCGAGCAGAACCCATCATCAGCATGAACACATGTCCCCTGGAATGCTTGTTGAAGCATGAAGGGACATATGAATCTTTAGTGCATCTGGCACGTAAAAATCTTTCAACGCTGGTTACAACAGGGCCATACGAATGCCTGTTTTCACTTTCAGGTGACATAGTAAACAAGAAGTGGGCAGCATTATCTCCTGCAAATATAAACAAACTTGTTTGTCTGAGTGATGGGCTGAACAAGAAGTAGGACTGAATGGACTTGCAAGCTCTAAAATGGTACATAGTTTTATTTTTAATGCAATTTTTTGTACATAATTCTATATTTGTAAGTTCAACTTTCATGATAGAGTGCATTATAGTTCAATTCACCTGAATTTAAAAATACTATTTATTTTGTCTTTTTACAGTGCGAACACTTGTAATCAAAAATAAATATGAAGTGAGCACTGTACACTTTGTAATCTGTGTTGTAATTGAAATCAATATTTTTGAAAATGTAGAAAACGTGCAAAAATATGTAAATAAATGGTATTCTATTATTGTTTAACAGTGCAATTAATCAATATTAAGTTTTTTAATTGCTTGATAGCCCTGATTTTAAATACTGGACTAGATATAAGATGAAAGAGAAAAACAAGTTAAAATATAACAAGAAAACAATGAAATTACAAAATAGACAATCCCCCAAACCCTTTTCATTCCTTAATGTTATGGTGAACTCTCTTGGCTTTCCTTCCTCCCTCTGAAGTGAAGGAGGCTATAATAGTTTATTATCGATGCCTGCTTTTCTAATTTTTCCCTGACCGAAGCGCTGATCTAGCAAATACTTATGCATATGCTTAGATTTAAGGCGTGAGTAGTTCCAAAGTATAGTCACTGAAATGGTCTTCCAATTTTTTGATCAAAATTCAAAACTGCAATGAATAGTTTAACTGGAAATCAAAATTTTGAAAATGCAAGATAACTGTAGATTAAAAGCAATTAGTGGTCAAAACTTCCCTTTTTGTGAAAGCAACTCTTAGGCCTCATTCCTGCAAAGAGTTCCATATGCGGTTAACTTTGTAAGTAGTCTCGCTAACCTCAATAGGATTAGATGTATAAGGAAAATTGAGCATTATTATTATTATTTATTATTTGTTGTTTACTCACAGTAAGATCAAAAGGCCTCAGGTGAGGTCAGCCCTCTTCATGGTAGGTCCTTTTTTAACATATATAATTAATTCAGCTGGCCAAAGAGAGAGAGATGCTCTGCTGGTAAATGGAGCTATGACAGTTAGGATCTGATCTGGCCTCCAGAACACATGCTTATTCAAAGCACTCTCTTGACTTGCAAGGAATTCTCTTCAGGCAATGCGTAATTAGCAGTAGATGGCACTGCTTACTGTGTGACCTGTGCTCCATGGAATGCATAGACTGTCTTGTTTAATGTAATTCAGTGCTTAAAACAGAAATCTGAAAGCAAAATCTCTTTGGTTCTGTCCCCATTACTGCCACTGAATAACTATATGACATTAAGTCACTTGACATTTCTGTACCTCAGTTAGCTCATTTTAAGTATGGACCTCAGAGGGGCATTATGAAGCTTAATTAAGGTTTGTCAAATGTTTAGATCTTTGAATGAAAGACTTCTTCAAAAAAAATTTTTTAGGTTTATTAAAAATAATACAAAGTAAAGTTCTTGTCATTGGCTCTAGGTCCCTTTGCCATGCATTAAAATGCAATCATAATCAGCTCACCCGAAACCCAGTCAATATCTCCCTCACTCACAATTCCAGCCTTTCTCTTACCCTTCTGTCCCTCACAATCCCCCTCCCCCAAAGCCTTGGTAAATACATGGGCCTTGCAGTCATGAAGATCAACTGATTCTGGCTATTTTAGGTGAAGAGAGAAGTAGGTTTCAAAGCTGAGCTCTCTCATGGAAAATACCTTACTGGCAGCTTCCTCTTTTTTATGCTATGGAAATGCATATTATTATTATCTCATTTATTAGGGAGCTACAAAGTGCATTCCAAATCAATCAGCTGACTTTCTGCTAAAGTAAGCCAGTATATAGTGGGGAATTTTAAACAGTTGTTTCTCCTCACAGCAGTCATTAGTATATATCAACAGTAATGGATATTGTGCATCAGGTAGACATGGCATTGGTCTTACACTGTTCTTTAAGATTACCTTCCAGTAACTTACTCAGAAGGCCAAATTTTCCCCTCAGTTACACCCATGCAACCCCATTAACAGCAATGAAGACGCATAGGTATATATGAGCACCAAAATCTTTTTGTGCAAATTGTAACAATATAAAACTTTTCCAAGTTTAATTAGCCAGGGATGAAGTGCTTTGCTGTAACCATTTAAGAAGGGTTAATTCCTCTACAGCTGAAAGGAAATGCAGTCTCCTAAACATTTAATTAGTATTAACACCAGAATTAAAGATGTAAAAGACTCCATCAGAAATGAATGACTTTAGCCAGTAGAAATGCTGGAAAAAATGGATGCTCTTTAGACTCATGCTGTTTAGGGAAAGTATTCCAAGTATCCTTAATTGTATGCCTTACTTTGAGAAGGTCTGATATAGTCTGAAATGAAACTCAGTGGTAGTACATCATCTAAGACATCTGTAAATGATGTAGTTGTGATAATGTCAGGTTAGCTGCAGCGAACTCTTTACAAGTGAAGTGCAACACCACATTTGAGCTCTGTGTGTGAGAGGACATGGATCCATAGGAACTCTCTGTTTTGGGCAGCTGTAAATGTGCATGTAAAGAGAGCTCTAGTCATTTTCCTTAAATGAGCAAATCTGTATCATTGCGCTCCATAAAGTTTAACGCAAAACATCATCTGTACCTATGTAAGGGTTTGCAGTTTTGCCCTTGAAGCAGGAAGGAAGCAAACAAAATTGAAAAGAACAAATTCATTTAAAACTGAGCTTGCAGTCAGGGTATTTCCTGTATCACTGTTGACTGGCATTCTGCTTTCCACTGTCCCCAGAGAATATCGGAACAGAGGGTCATTTAGAGACGTTAGAAAACTTAGGAGTAGAGTAGCAGCTTGGCCCCTTTGCATCAGCCTGTCCTGCTCCAGGAAAAGGAGTAGGGCCTGAGAGGAGCAGGGTGAAGGGTGCAGTTAGGGCAAGTGAGGGGAACCAAGTTTGTGTGCTGGAGACGAGAGATAGGTAAAGGCTCAGAAGAGCAGGAGGAATCAAGAGAGCCCAGAGAAAAGGGAAAGAGGAAGAGGGACACTGGCTGGTTGGGGAGGGGAGGCTGTGGCCTGGAGCATGGAAGAAAGTGGTAGTAGATGGTATAGATAGTAAACAAGGTCACGAGGAGGAGAATGCAGAGGTTAGCTGGTATAGCCACGAAGTATATCATGTGATGATGTTGCTTTCTGACATGCAGATTTTCCCGTGGGATGAAATTATTAAATGTAGCAAATCATCTTTCTAAAGTGACTTTGTTTGTAGCAGAAGCAGAATCATGGTCTATTTGCTCTCTCCAGAAATTGCTACTGAGAAATGTAACATAGCTCCCTCCCTCGCCCCTTTCATTTTGCTGAGAGTGAGTGCTCAGGGTTCAAAGTGCTGGCTGCTCATGGTCTTTTCATGGGCTCCCTTGAAATCAGTGAGAGTTACAAACATTCAGCACATCTCGGAATCAAGTCTTAGAAACAGTGCTTAAGTGGCTTCCACAGGGGCAGCTACAACATGTTGACTTACTAGACAGGCATCACTCACTGGGTTGGCTTTCACTGTGCTGAGGAGAGAGGGTCTTTTAGAAGGCTACAGGCTTCCCTCAGGGCTAATATCTCCAGCATGGCAATGAGTGGGCCGCCACCTCTGATTTTATATACTGGCTCCCATCTCTGAATTCCCAAGCCTCTGGAATCCCTCTCCTCTTATGAAAGACTTCAGCTTTCTGCAGATGGAATTATTTGGGTAGATGGCTCTCTCCCATAGGCCTTGTGACTTACCTCTTCTGATGGTGCACAACTCTTTGAGGAAGAAGGGTATGTGTGTTTTTCTCCTTGTACAATCACATCCCTTTCTAAATGTAATCTGTAGGGTGTTCATCCTTTATCTGTTACTACAGGTTCCTTTAGACTGCTCCGGGCATAACGAAAGCTGAAAACATAGCTGCATTATTGTGAAATTACTGCTTACACCTTCCCCTTAAATTGATTGCTGGAGTGCCCATATAAACTCCATAACAAAAGTAAAATATCTCTGTTCCTACTTTAGTTATGGGCACATCAGTAAAAATTTACTAGGGAAAGGTTTTTCTCTCAATAGATTGTGAGTGAATTATCTGAAGCACAGAAATAGGGAGTGAATTATTAAGGCTTTTGTCTTGCAAGTTTCAGTTTGACATTATTTCGCTAGTGAAGCTATCTTACGTTACCCTAGTGTGATGTATTTCCTCTGCATAGACATAAGTGAAATTCACACCAGGGACTGTGCCAGAGTAATATGATTATAATTTTTTGCACAGAAAGTGTGTGGAAAGTCTCCCATGGTGGGAGTAGTACAGGGTGCCTACAGTCTTCTCTCCTGCTATAGGCTCCAGAGGCAGCCAGGAGAGTCCCCAAAGGGAGCAGTGCTAACCAGGGAGAAGGCACAGGAATTTATTAATTCAAACTTATAAGGAGATGCATGTGTCCATCCAGAGCTCTGAGCTTAGGACCATAGTTTTACAAGCTCATAGACTTTAAGGCCAGAAGGGACCAATCATGGTTATCTAGTTGGACCTCCTGCATATCACAAGCCACAGAAACTCACCCACCCACTCCTGTAATAGGCCCATAACCTCTACCTGAGTTACTGAAGTCCTCAAATCTTGATTTAAAGACTTCAAGTTACAGCGAATCCATCATTTACTCTAGTTCAAACCCCAAACAATCCATGCCCCATGCTGCAAAGGAAGGGGGAAAAACCCTAGAGTCTCTGCCAGTCTGAGAAAAAGGAGGAAAAAACCTAGAGTCTCTGCCAGTCTGAGAAAATTCCTTGCCAACGCAAAATATGATGATCAATAACACCTTAAGCATGTGGGTGAGACCCACCATCCAGACATCCAGGAAAGAATTCTCTGTAGTTACTCAGAGCCCTCCCCATCTAGTGTCCCACCTCTGGCCATTGGAGATGTTTGCTAATAGCGGTTGCAGATGGGCTATATGTCATAGTATGGAATCTTATCATGTCACCCCTCCATAAACTTATCAAGCGCAGTCTTAAAGCAAGTTAGCTCCCACTACTCCCTTTGGAAGGCAGTTCCAAACAATGCCTACTTCAAAACTAATCAGCACATCAGAGAACAAGACTGCTCTTCCCATCCAAGCCACCCTTGCAGAAATCTCCCTCACCCCACAGAGAATAGATAAGTTTTGCAACATAGAATCATAGAACCATAGGGTTAGAAAGGACCACAAAGGTCATCTAGTTCAGCCACCTGCCAAGATGAAGGATATGTTGTGTCTAAACCGTCCAACACATTTGGCTGTCCAGCCACTGTGCTATAGTTTGAACCCATGCCCTGCAGGATATTCAAATTCAGGCTCTGTTGAATAACCAGAGAAAGAGTGAGTTCCAGAGTGAAGACCCTTCACTGAAAATGCCCTTCCTCCAGACCCATCCCCTTTAAACCAATAGGCTGTCAGATGGAGTGACTCCCTGGCTCCAGTGATGCACAAGAGAAGAGGTGGACTCTGAGGAGTAGGGCCCAATTAAAAATCAGCACATCCCCACTGCAGCCTCAACCCCAACAGGTTTGGTAAGAGGAAATTTTCCCTAAAATTGTCTATGCGGCGAATAGATCTGGGAAAGAGCTTCGTAAGCATGGTAGAAATTGAGTGGCAGAAAATTGTTTTGCAATAATTATGTTGTATAATGTCACCTAACTGTATGTTTCATTTCAGCCTGATTCTTGCAGAAAATCATCTTCTAAAACCAAGCGAGACAAGGAAAAGCAAGCTTGCAAAAGCTGCAACGAAAGCTTTAACTCCATCACTAAAAGGCGGCACCATTGCAAACAATGTGGGGCAGTGAGTATCAGAATAAAATTGTAGCAGTGTTTCATATTCTATCCATTTAATTAGTCTATCTGTAACAGATGACTTTTTTAATCAAATTCTGAGTTTATTTCATTCTGAGGGAGCTTTTCAGTTTCCAGTAGGATGGGCTCTGGAGTTTGCAGCAGGACTGTGATAGAACAAATCTTTCAACTTGCCTTGTCCATTGGGGATCAGGCAAAACGAAGCAAAGTTACGGTGGTGTAAAAGGCCATGAGTGAGTGGTTGAGCAGACAAATGTCACACTTCTGTGGCTGAAAGGAAAGCTGCCTCTGTACCTGGGTTTGTTTTTTATCTAGTGTCCCAAAAAAACACCTCATTGACCAGGGTTTCCTTCGCATGACTAGCACCCCTTAGCCACTAACCAACAGCAGAATAAATAGTCTGGAACATAGCTCTTCTAGATCTTTGTCAGCAGCCTCTTGCTGTAGGCTTCCAAGTGCCTTCTTCCTCTTCCTTTTCTGAGAGGAAACCATCCATTTTATGGCTAGGGTAATGAGTTCCAGCTGTCCTGATTGATTTGATCAACCAGAAGGCTACAGGGGCCCTCAATATTCAGTGCTAAAGTGATGGGGTTGCATTTCCCCCAGTGGCAAAACTAAATCAAGATGCTTTTGGCCAAAGAGGGTGTCCTTCTGTGCTTGAAAGGCCCAGAGAATCCAGCACATGAAAAATCCAGGTGCTATAAGCCTAAGGCCTGGATTTTAAAGGAGCCAAAGGGAGTTAGGTCCCCATCTCCTACTGAATCTCAGTGGGTTTTGGATAACTGATTATCTGAGGCTCTTCTGAAAATCCCAGCCCAAAGTTACACAAGGTTGACTGCCTTGTGGCTTGAAACTTTCCTTCTGTGACGTCAGTTTCAGGGTTCCATGTTCCTGGTGTAACGAGTTTAGAATAGTTAGTGAAATAATATCAAGTTTTTGTAGAATGAAGATAAATTTGGGTCTGAACAGACAAGTCGGGTAAAATGTGTAGCTAAGAATATTAAAAGCCATCCTTTCTAGAACATTCATCTCAGGAATCCAAATACTATTACAGTGGAAGAGACGCTATTATTCTGGAGTCAGCTATCTTGAATTTTTGGATTTTTTTAAAATAATTATTAAAATAAATACACTTTCTTTGGTATTTAATCTATTGCATCAAAGCTCAGGTTTAAAATAAATCAAACAAAAAACTCCCCATGGACAAAAAAAATGAGAATTAAGTTATTAATAATTTAATGTTAAATAAACAATTGTTGGTTGTGCAGTGTTTTCTGGTGTGGGTAGTAGAATGCAAATAAAAGGAGTTAATTTTGCCTCTAGCAAAGATTATTTTAAAAAATGTTAGTTTTCTTTTGTTTGTGCATTTCAGCAGAATGATGCTGCATTCAGTACTTGCATACGGTGCACTGAACTGTTGCAATGCAATGCTTTGTATAGTAATTCATATCTTGTGGGCATACATATGAGAGCGTACTATTGCGACTGAAGAGCATTCAGACTCTGTTGTTGTGTAATAAAATGGGATTTGAAGTTAAATCCTGCTGACTGCTCTTGTAATGCACATAAGGGGTGGATCTCCTTCCCCATAGTGGCTCTGCTACTGCAGTTAGTACCATGAGACTGCACATTTGAAAACTGACGTCACTTCTCTATAGTGGGATATGGAGACAAGGGGCCATATCCTCCACTTTGCCAGGTTCATCTTGCACCAAAACTTCAAGCAGCTAGAGGTTTGTACAAGTATCCTCACTCTGCAGGGGGAATCTCTGCTGACACAAAGTTGGCTGTGCCATCTCCTTTACCAGCCCTGTTGCCCAACTCCGCCACTGCCTGTGCTGGAAATTCCACTGTCCGGGGTGAGAGGAGGCAGGGGGCATATTAGGGGTGAGGAGGGAAGAAGTTATGTTAGGAGGCAAGAGAAGGAAAGGCAGTTTGATGGAGCAAGGCTCCATTATGCTCCATTCACCACTGGTGTTCGGTCTCTATGGGACCTTATGCCAGCAGCTAACTGGCCTCCCTGGGAGCTTGAGACAGTGGTGGTCCCAGCTCATGAATTCAAACCCAGCCAAGATTAGTAGTGAATGACAGTTGCTGCCATTTTGGCGGCTGTTCAGTAAGCTATGTGAAATAAGTTGGTGCTTTTTGCTCCTGCTGGAGGGATGGGCACATAAACACAACTGTGCTCACTGCATTCCTGTGTACAGTTCCAATAGACTGAACTACCCTTTTCCTCTAGAGGAGGACGGTATCTTGAGTTGAGCGGTTAGGTTCATTGCTTGGGGTCGTACAGGGGAGCGGTGCAGATAGACAGATGAGTTGAGTCTCCAGCGCTGTAAATCCAGCACTTTTCACAAGCGCTGATTTCATGTCAAGTTTAATTGCTTGTTTGGCCCAAACCAGAAAAAAGAATTGAAAGCCATAAATTCATTGTCTCCCAACCCAACATGGCAGCAGGCAGATCGTTATATGTAGTAGACAGTATATTGGCCTAAATTCTCAAAAGTGACTCAATTTTTGGACGCTGAGCTCCAAACAACTCAAAGGGGCCTGATTTTTCAGACAGTGCTAAGTACCAAACTCCACCTCCTACCCACTGTGAAAATCAGGCCTCTTTAAGGTATCTCATGCTGGGCACTCATGATCATTAGGCACTGAAAACTAAAGACTATTATAACTCAGACCTTTTATATGGGAACAGAAAAGCAGATACCTATCCGTCACTTTCTGAATGGTTGGAAACACAATACAGAACAGAAAAATCCTTTTTTTCTGATTGAGGGAAGGGAGGTGTCCCATCTCAGACCTTCAGCTACGTAAGTTACAGAAGATCTGTCTATCTGTCTCATCTTTGCATTAGTTTGCAGGATTTTATTTCAGCAATTTACCTGCAGCAAAGTTGTTTTAATAGTGGCTGAAGAATGAAGTATTATCTTTCTGATACAGGTTATTTGTGCAAAATGCTCTGAATTTAAGCCACTTGCAGATAACAGCCGTCACAATCGAGTGTGTAAAGACTGTTTTCTGCTATCATCAGCAGTCCCGTGCAATGCAGGAGCTGAATCTATGGGAGAACAAAAGAAAAAAACTGCAGTCGAGGTACAGTTATCTTGCTAATAAGCTTTTAACATGCTAGATGCCTGAAGAGGCTGGTTATTTTATTTGTTATTAAATCCCTTGGGGCGTGCTTTTCTCCGTGATCTTACACCCTTTTAGTAGGCTATCACTCACAACATACACCTGACAAACTGGCACTTGTAGAGCTGTATGGACATACAATGTGAATCCTATTTTCAAACATGAATTTTGTACTTTTCATGCAGGGATACACCGGTTTTGCAGGGAAATTTCAGCCCCCAGGTTTTAAATAATTGGCCTGCTGGGACATTTCATTCTGTTCAAACGTGTGGCACCTTATCCAGCTTGCTTTAGGTGTACCTGTACAAACATCAGATCTGTTTCCATGTAACTTCTCTTGTTCCCACTCTGGAAAGCTTTGTGCTCTTGAAATTTCACTTTCCTACAAAATGCCAGTGCAGCTGACCATTTTTCACAGTGATTCATGCAAGAGCACGCCAAGCCATTTTTGAATTAATAATCCTGTGTCAGAAACATCAAGCAGTAGTAGAGTGGGATGCCACTGTCTTTGCAACTCTTCTGTTTGAGGCAGACTGAGTGAGAAGAGCCCGCACACAGCACTTGCCCAGAGTTTTGCTCTGCTTCATGCTCCACCAAGACATAAGGATGATCTTGTGCTTAAGGCATGGTGCTGGGAGTGGAGGTGTCATTTGTGTTTAACTGTCCCTCAAGGAATACTGCCTGCATTGGATGACCTGGGACTGGTGCATATGACCATATGCCCTGGCACAGAGGTGTGCTTAGGTGTGTGGTGGGGGTGGGAGGAGACATGATCATAGTGCTTTGAGCTTTGGCTGTTCTGGCTGCAGAGCAGCCCTCTGACTGCTATGGAAAGCTGCCAGAAGTGAGAGCAGTTTCTTGACTTTTCTGATTAGTTGAATTCTCTGGTGCCTAAGTGCTCGACCTCAACTTTGTACCCCCGTCTTGGTCCCAGATCCTAGAAGTGCAAAGTGGGGTAAAGCCATAGGCGCACGCTCCCTTCCTGAACTGCGTCTTCTGCAAGGCACAGTGAAGTATCTGGCCCTGTGGCTTGATATCTTCAAGCTGCAGTGTCTCTTATACCATGCACCTGTGATTACAGCCCAAGAATAAAACTGAGTATGCCTCAGTATTGCATGCAGTATGTCACAATAACCTATCAATGCCATTTCAGCAGAATTATCTGCCAAGAAAGTTAATGCCTGCACCTAAACAGCAGAGAACTCTGCTAATCCTAAAAGTCAAGAAGCTATTTAAAAGCAAGTGAAATGTGACCCAAGGCTTTACTTCAGAGAACAGATTACTTACTGTAAAAATCCAAGAAATGGAGTAGTTTTCGTTCACATGTTCAGACTTTTAGCTCTGTGCTAAGTCTTCAAAGGATTAGGTAAAATGCAAGAAAGGTGGTTAAAGTGCACAAAAGAGAAATATTTGAGCAAGTCTGTTTCTTCCCTCCTTTTTTGCATAAAACTTTGTTAATGAGCTTAATAACAACGTGAGAGCTTGCCACTTCACAAGTACAATTACAGATGCCAAAAATCCTCTAGAGTTTTTTCCGCTGGAAAGGCCAATACAGTATAGACATTTTTTCAGTCACAAAAAGCTTTTTTCTTCCTTTTGTCACACAGCCTTGGGGTATGGTTCATATTTCCTCC
The DNA here is from genome assembly GCF_025201925.1 of Gopherus flavomarginatus. NCBI lineage: Eukaryota > Metazoa > Chordata > Testudines > Testudinidae > Gopherus > Gopherus flavomarginatus. Next base: position 29,206,814 of record NC_066622.1, read on the forward strand.
CATTCATATACTGCTAATTGTAATGTTGGAAAAAACTGGATTTCTAAACACAGGCTATAATGCAGTTCAAAGAGCAACAGTAAAAGTACTGCATTTTCTTAACTCTATCCTTCTGGATGTTCTTGTTGGTTGATTTTTTTTTTCCCACTCAAATCAAGACATTTGCCTAGTGAACACCAGAGTAATTATCCTCCTAAAGGATGTATGCAGTGGATAGAATGTCTTGTGTACTTCCTACGAGAGGGAAGATTGTGCATCTTGGTGCCAACCTATGGTGAAGTAGACTAAGTGGCGAACCATGGAATGGTGCCAGCTTTCCAGGCCCTCCTTTACCAAATGACCTCCTACAAACAAACCAAACAGGAAGAGGTTACTTACCTGTAACTGGGGGTTCTTTGAGATGTGTGATTCCTATCTGTATTCCACATATGAGTGCACATGCGCACCATGCGTCTGAGTCCAGAAGTGTTTCTTAGCAGTGTCCATTGACCCACACATGCGTAGTGCATCCCCTCGTAATCCCAGGTGAGGGTATAATAAGTAGTGCAGGTCGATATCTCTCCAGTCTCCCTCTTACCATCATGGAATCCAATCTGAAGCAGAGGGGATGGAGGACGGGTAATTGAATACATCTCGAAGAATCTCCAGTTACAGGTAAGTAACCTCTTCTTTGAGTGATGGTCTCTGTATTCCACACGTGGGTGGGTGACTCGCAGGCAGTGGTCAGTGTGGAGGTGGGTGCAAGAATGCCAATGGAAGTGCAGTCTGCAGTACAGCTTGGCCTATAGTGGCTTCCATAGCAGCCACTTGCGCAATGGCATAGTGCATCGTGAACATGCGGACGGAATTCTATGTTGCCGCGCAGCAGACCTCTTGCCAGAACCCATCTGTGACAGGTTGGATCACAGAAGCCCCTTTGAGAGCTGCCAACTTGGCAGTGCCAAGACTGCCTCTGCTCCTGTTTTCCCTGCGAGCTCAGGACTCCAGCTCCCTCTCTTGCTGAGCCAGACACTCCCATCTGCTCCAACACAGACCCAGGTCTGAATTACCTGCCCCAAAGCTGCAGGTGTACCTGAAAACAGCTCACAGAAGTGTTCTTGTCTTTAGCACTCAGATGCCCAACTCCCAATGGGGTCTAAACCCAAATAAATCCATTTTACCCTGTATAAAGCTTATGCAGGGTAAACTCATAAACTGTTCACCCTCTATAACACTGATAGAGAGATATGCGCAGTTGTTTGCTCCCCTAAGTATTAATACATACTCTGAGTTAATTAATAAGTAAAAAGTGATTTTATTAAATACAGAAAGTAGGATTTAAGTGGTTCCAAGTAATAACAGACAGAACAAAGTAAGTCACCAAGCAAAATAAAATAAAATGCGTAAGTCTATGTCTAATCAAACTGAATACAGATAATCTCACCTTCAGAGATGCTTCAGCAAGTTTTTTCCTCAGACTGGACATCTTCCAGACCTGGGCACAATTCTTTCCCCTGGTACAGCTCTTGTTCCAGCTCAGGTGATAGCTAGGGGATTCTTCATGATGGCTCTTCTCTCCCTTTGTTCTCTTCCACCTCTTTATATATCTTTTGCGTAAGGCCGGAATCCTTTGTCCCTCTCCGGGTTCCCACCCCCTTCTTCTCAATGGAAAGACACCAGGCTAAAGATGGATTCCAGTTCAGGTCACATGATCACTTGTCACTGCAAGACTTCATTACCTACTTGCCAGCACACATGTATACAGAAAGATTTGCAGGTAAAACACAGCTACTTGCAGACAATGGTCCTAGTTAATGGGAGTCATCAAGATTCCAAACCACCATTAATGGCCCACACTTTGCATAACTACAATAGGCCCTCAGATTTATATTTCATTTTTCTAGTTTCAGATACAAGAGTGGTACATTTATACAAATAGGATGATTACACTCAGTAGATTATAAGCTTTGTAATGATACCTTACAAAAGATCTTTTGCATGAAGCATGTCTCAGTTACATTATATTCACTTATTATTAAATTTTTATAAAACCATATAGACTGCACAACGTCACAACATCCATTAGGCCAGTGTGACAGCTTGTTCTTATGTAGAGTGTGCTGTGATTTAATAAGGTTGTGGTGCATTGGATTGGTGTAGCATTCGTAGCTGCACCCCGTTTGGAGATGCGTTCAGACAAAAGGACTGTTCGGCAACAGTCGCAAGTAATTAAGGCAATATGCAAAAGAGTGGAGTCCTATGTAGACAGAATACCAGTGCACAGCAGATGTCGAGGGGCATGCAAGGCTCTGTTAGTGGGGGAAGCATGTGGTTTGGGGTGGAAAACCAGCGGGTGGATGCTCCTGATTTAGGTGGAATTCCGACACCACTTTTGGGATGAATTTGGGGTGGAGCCACAAGGATACTTTGTGCTTGTGAGATATCTGAGGAGGGGATCGTCGGCGATTGTGGCTGCTATTCGCTGCCCAATCTGGATGAAGTAATGGTTGCCAAGGATGACACTTTCATTGAGAGGTGGGAGAGGGAGCATGTTGCCAGCAATTCAAAGGGTGGCTTCATGAGGGCAGAGAGAACAAGATTAAGATCCCATAGGGGTATCTGTGGTGGTCTTGCCTCAATTGTGGACAAACAGGGAAGGATGGCCCCCCAAAATGATCTAGGGCACCACAGGTGGCATCGGAGGAGGTTTGTGGGTCTCAACCTGCATGTCAAAACTGAGGTTTTGCCTGTTGCTGGGAGAGTGTTGAGGAGATGGTTGTGGTGGAGGCAGGGAAGCGTGGCCATTGAGATCCAGGTTGCTGACATGGGGTTTCCTGCTGATGTTTGTAGGTAGCTGGATAAGGAATGTAGGGGCACAGGCAGAATGGTTGCCTTTGATGCCTGCATCTTGAGGATAGAGTATATATACCGAGGAACCATAGCGTGGCTCTGGAGACCTTCAGTGGAGGGATTCGTCCGTCTTCTTCTGGAATTTGTTCTTGTCAAAGGGCAGATCCTTGATTTGGACCTTCCTGGGGAAGCTGGATGATTGTGTAGCCACAAGTCCCAGCGCATAACCTCGGTCAATAGAGAGTGAGAGGACGTGTTGGCCATATCCACAGCAGCCTGGAGGCCCACCTTGGCGACCATTTGTCCTTCATCTACTGGTGCCTGAAATTGTTGCTGTTGCTCTGGCAGCAGCTTGTCCCTGAACTCTGCTAGTCTGGTGTAGTTGGCTAGCAAAGCTTGGTAGTTTGCGATCTGGAACCATACTCCCGCAGAAGAATATGCCTTCCTGCCTAGAAGGTCCATCCTCATTGCCACCCTGTCCAGAGGAATAGACTTCTGCAAGTGCTGATGTGCCTGCTATGCTGCCGAGTGGACAACCAGGGAGCTGAGGGGTGGGTGTATAAAAAGAAAATCTGCTCTTTAGCAGGTACGAAATGCCTTTTCTCTGCCCTCTTAGGTGTGAGGGTACAGGAAGTAGGGCTGTGCTATCCTGCCCACGCTGGGTGGAGGATGGCATTGTTAGTGGGTAGAGCTACCCCAAGAGGGCCCCTGGAGGATGTCCAGGAGCTGGTGTTGGTCCTGAGCCACCTCCAATGGGATATCCAGGTCTTCCTCTATCCCCTGGAGCAAATCCTGGTACTGGCGATGGTCATCTGGCAGAGAGAGCCTCGTCAGGCAGTGAGGATGCAGCAGTGGGGCCTGGCAGAGCTAGGTGTACTGGTTTGATGTCTGCCTCTTCCTCATAAACCGATGATGCTGGGAGGAGAATAGGGGACAGTTGATAGGATACCTAAGATGGTGTCTGGTGTTTGCAGTAAGGATCCCAGTGTCCCCAGCGGAGCCAGAAAGAAGGATCCCTCAGATGCGGTGGGTCCCATGCGTAGCGATCCTCTTTTGTTGGATTATATGCCAGGGTGTAAGGCAGTCTGTGCTGTAAGTCCAGGCTTTGGTATGACATCCTGGAGAACAAGAGTTCCGGCTCCAAAAATTCGGACTTTGAAGTTGGTTCTGGCAAAGTTGGAATCATTGGTTCCGGGGGGCTGCGGTATGACAACGGAGTGAGTTTCTGTGGCAACAGCAGAAGAGGTTTGTCCTCTGGAGTAGAGATTTTGCGAGTGGTGGAGAGGACTGGAGATTGCAGATAGGATCCGATCAGCTCTTCTGCTGACAAGAAATACTCTGAGCATCCAGGAGTATGCAGTGTGCCCATGAAGATGCCAGAGGGTCCTGGCAGCATCTGCGGGGCCAGCCTGTCTGGGAGGCGCAGAGGTACCCAGCGAAGCGGGCAGAGCACGTGCCAATGAGTGTTCTGGTCGCATGGATACTGGGGTTGTCATTGGTACCATTGGATCATGTTTGTGCCTGGCCTTACCCTCCTCACAGGGAAGCTTGGGTGCTGGTCCAGCCAAATCCACACGTGACATCTCTCCTGGCCCGGCCCGGCTTAGGGAGGAAATGCTGCTCTTGGGAGCAGTCCACAGCAGGGATGCGCTTTTGTGCCTGTGAGATGTTTTTTACTCTCCTGCCGGGACCCGTCCTTGGCTTTCGATACTGATGGTTCTGGGGCATGCAAGGTGCTGTGAGGGGCAGTCAGCGTTGGTGACGGTCACTGTACAGGGGGGTCCACCGATCCCAGATCCGAGTGCGCCCTTAGTCTCAGAACTTCCTCCGTCAAGTTCCTAAGGAAGCAGAGCTCTTGAGTTTCCTGGGTTCTGGACAGGAAAGACATGCAAATGGAGCAGCGCACTGTGATGTGTGCCTGGTCCAGGCCGTAGAGGCTGCACTGGTGCTCGTCACTCACTAAGAATGAGCATGAGCAGGAACGCAGTTTTTAAATCCCAGAATCTCAGGCATAGTCTCCTGGGGGAGGTTGGACAGTCCCAAACAGGGAAAGAAACTACACTAACTAAATTTAACTAAACGAACTTATCTGCCTACAGTAGAAAGACTATCTACAACTATCTACATCAAATGAAAGGTAGATCACTCTCTTAGAAAACTAAGAGTGCGAAGGAATAGGAGTTGACTCAGGCCATGCAGCTGTAAGAGGGAACTGGGGAGGCATCGATCCCCACTATCTACCTCAGCCAAGAGCATGAAGGGATGCACTACAAAAGTGTGGGTCAACAGACACTACTAAGAAGGGACCATCATTCGTAAAAGAATCGCAACTAATAGTGTGGTGAACAAGGCTGCTGCAGAAAGGAAGGCTGATGGATTTCTGAGTTTGAGGGTATGGAAGGATGGTATCCTTGGCTACAGGTACTGGAAAGCCATTTTGCCTGGGTTGGGGGAAGAACAGAATGTTTGCGTATTAATGGTCAGTATGCTGTGACACTCCTTCGGGGGGTACCCAGGGCTGTGAGGCAGCTTGCTACCACTTGCCCTTAACATGAGGGAAGTTCCTACAAGGGGTCAACTCCCGAGCTCCACAGGCAGCACAAGCACACCTCGCCAGGCCTGTGCAGGCCTCAGTCTCTCTACAGGTTGGTGATATAGGTGTGTTTCAACCCTCAAGCCTTCCTGGCGTCCTGCTGGAATGTCCTGCCCTGGTCCTCTAAACACTCGCAGAATTCAGACTTGCTGCTCCCAAGAGAACAATACACACCAGCTTACCAATTTCACCTCAGGATCACTAGCCCACTGAACACACAGCACTTAGATATGTTTATAGTGAAAACAAGTACAAGAGAATAGAGATTCAGGTGATAGCAAGTAAAAGTATTTGAAACAAATGGTTACATGTAGAATAAAATTGTAACATGCCTTTATAACCTGATCTTAATTAACGAGATACTGTCTTGCTGAATGAAATGTAGCTCACCCAAAGTCTCCGCAGCGTTTTCCAGGCAGGTTGGTTGTGACCAGGGCCAGCTCCAGGCACCAGCAAAGGAAGCAGGTGCTTAGGGCAGCCAATGGAAAGGGGCGGCACATCCAGGTCTTTGGCGGTGGGTCCCTCTTGGAGGGAAGGACCTGTCTCCGAATTGCCACAGAAGAACGAAGCGGTGCGGTAGAGCTGCCGCCAAAGTGCTGCTGATCACGGCTTTATCTTTTTTTTCTATTTTGGCTTTGTCACTTGCAGCAGCAAAAAAGCTGGAGCCAGCCCTGGCTGTGACCTTCCTTTCATAAGACAGAGCATGCTGACAGTTCATCTCCTTGATGAAGGATCCCGGGTGTGCCTCAGGACCCCCATTTATACCCTCCAAATCCATTCTCTTCACTCATAAACAGGATGCCACCCCCTGCTGGTTTTTTTCTGCCGTTCTTCTCTCATGTGAATTCAATTGTCTTCATTGCTCGCACAATGACCAGCCAGAGAGAGAAGTGTCTACTACTCCCTGCCTGAACAGAATCAGTTACCACCGTTTGGTGACCTGTCTTAACTCTTGTACCTTAAGAACATAGTTTTCAGTGCAGGTACATAACTTCTTAAATATTGTCCATCCATATATTTCACTGTAATTATGACGACCAATAAACTTCTGGCTCTTGGAAGAGACCTTATGTGCCACCCTTTGGCTAACTAGTATGTAGCTACTTGAGCCAGGTGATTGCTGTAAACCATGGTGTGTATCCCTTATGTCCTCTGCTAGCTGGCAGTAAGGGGTCCCTGAGCCACATGTGCCTCAGTCATACTCTCGTACTGTCTTAACATTAGTGTAAAAGGAACTACCTAATGGTGATCTCAGAGCTCTTACACATCTTTGCAGCTGCTCTGTGCCTTTCTGATGGAGTTCACTTGTGCTGAGAAACCTTTTTCATTAATTTTTAATCTCCTCCCATCCTACTTGTGCTAAGCAAGAAACAAGCTGTGTCATCTTAATTGCCTTTCTCAAGTTACACTGTGGAGGTGGAATTTTAACTCCCCCGTCACTGAGAACAATAGTTCAGTGCCTACCTTTAAGTACCTAGGAGCACACTATATCTTGATGATACGTTATGATAATTAAACTCTTGTACAGGTATGAACTACTCAGCATTTGCCCTTCTGAATCACTTGGCTGTGTATGACTAAATATTGTACTTAATGTATAATTGTAAGTATCCTGACCACATAAGCATCTGTCTAAGCAGCTCCTACTTTCTTTTTACAGAAACCAAACTTTTTGGCAGCTGAAAACAGCCTTTTCAGCAGCCGCCTCCTGTTCCTAGACAAAGGGAAGACTTGGTGCAAAATGTGTGTTACCATCCCCAAGACTGAACCTCTTGTCTTGTATCTGCATGGAGTAAGTCAGGTAAAAATGACGTTATTGCTGAGTGATATCCGCAGCTAGAAGCATAAGTTTAAGTATGTCAGTCTGAGAAATAGGACAAAGGATTTGGCTTACTTTCAACAACAGAAATTAACTTGGCAGTCTGAATTTAGCACAGAGCCTCAGAGATTTCAAATTTCTTTAATATCTGGAGATGGAGCTTACGAGATTTTAAGGAAAATGTCTAGGCTCACATCTCTTTCTAAAAAATGTAGCACAAAATAAGAATAAATCAATGATAATTATTTCAGTTAATATTTATTTTCCTAAGGTTTCAGAAAGGCATGTTTTCAAAATAAATACTCAAAGGGTTAATGACCTGTTATCTGGAAAATACATAGGACAACAAAGTGGTTCTGACAGGATGGTGTTGCTTTAATCCTTTTTTGATTAACGCTATTCCAATTCTGGGTTTAAGTTAGATGGATTTACACAAATTCAGATGTTCTGAAGGATGAGTGAAGTGAACTCTGTGAAATGAAAGCCATATGTCTTAACAGCATGTGCTCTAGTGTTGGTGTTATTTTTTTAAAATTGTTTCTTTGAAAATGATTGGGGAAATACACTGTGGTAAGTTAGGTGCTTGCTTATACAATGTACGTTTTTTAAAACAAAAGTTAAAATTTGTTTGCAGAGGTACTCAGACTAAATGTAAGATGATGAAATCAAACCCTCCATTATTGTTGGAAAAGAATGACCATGCTGAAAGTAGAGGTCCTTCAGATTTAGCTGTAGTACCACAGCTCATTTATTATGTGCCAGTGGTCTTGTTTTAATCTGTGTTTGGGGGGAGAATTTGGGCCAAATTCAGCTCTTTGTTGCTACCGTGCAACTCCAGAGATGTCAGTGGATTTACTTTTGATTGGCACCAATTTATCTGACAGTAAACAAGAACGTATCTTTTATGGATGATGTACTGCTGTGAATGCTTTATTTTCCTTAATTATTGTGATTGTGTGTTATTCATCTATTGTAGAACTATAGAGGAAAAAAAGCTTCCATATAACAAGTGTAAATATGTATCCCTCACCCTCAAAGACATGCATTCTGTTCATGTCCTATTAGAATAGATCTTTTAAGCTCACTTATTGTGGTGTTTTTATGTGTAATATTTAGGAAGCTGGAAGCTTGAATTGAAGGATATGTGTGTATGATATTGGCTTTGCCTCAGCTGGAACTCAAACTATGGTACAGGGTAGCCTTCCAAACCATTTTACAGGTGCTCAGCTGCCATATTTCCATTCTAGCACCAGAGCCTGCATGACTGAAATTATCAGTTTGAAAAAAGAAATCACCTTGGGCATGAGACTTAAATGAATACAGCAAAACTTAATCTTCAGATCTCACCTGGAGTCTGTTTTGGGTAGAAGAAGTTTTTAAAACAGTGCAGAAAATATTGTTTTCCATAAAAATTAGACAATTGAGGTGAATTCATCCAGTGTAGAGGACCAGCACGATTCCTATGCATCACTTGAGTCCCATTTAAACTCAAGTTAAATGGAACATGGGCCTTATGTGATGAATTTCTCTGCACAGAGTGAATTTCACCCTCAGGGGACATCATATGTTATAGGGTTCAATATGAACTAAATCCCCTATTTGGGACAGATGTTGCCCCCTTCCCTTTGCAGGCGCAGGGTGCCCTGACCACAGCAGAATGGACGTATTTCCCCTCTGCAAGATTGAGTGGGATGCAGGGACCTCCCACAAGAAATCCCTGTGTGTTGCATAACTCTGTTGTCTTCAGTATCTGCATGTACGCCAGTGCACAGAGGGGCTTGGGGGAAGAACTGCAGATCTATTGACCTTTTCTGCTCAGAGGCAGGGTACATCATTTCCAGAGTATACTGCAAACCAGAAGCTGCAGTATTTGCTGTAGAGCAGCTCCACTCCCACAATGTGGCTTGGGAAGAGGATTTCTCTCTCTAACTCTGATCACACAATCCAGTGTCTCAGCACAGCACTGAAAACTCACATAAGACAAACCATTTCCATTGGATGCACAGCAGAAGAAAAACAGCTGTAACGTGCAAAACTTTTCAACATACATGGGTTGGGGAAATGAAACCAATGCCTGGAGACTGGGGGAATTTCTACACAATCAAAGGCACCATATTCTTTCCTCCTTGCCCTGCCACACTTGATTATGAGCCTATTCTGGGGAAGAGAGTACCTTTGACACTAAGCATTAGTTGGATGACTTCATAGAACATTCATTAAATCCAAAGGCTAGTACTTCTGACTATTCCAAATATAGGATAAATTACCCCCCAACAAATCCCATACAGGGCAAGGGTAATCCAGCTCACATTCAGTAACAAGAACTATAGATTTACTGTCAGAAATCAAATTGCTGGCTGGAATCATAACAATGAAAATGACCCCTTGTTTCAAGATAGCATTCCCCCACCCACCCACCCCTTCATGTGCTTCCCACCATGTATGGCAAACTGAAGGAAAACGATTACAGAGCAGTCTATTCTGCATTCCCTCATGTAATCCAAATGTTCTGTATAATTCCAATTGACATATAATACAATGTACTTACACTTTCTGATGATGATAAATTAAAAAAAGCTCTCCAATTCAGATTAATAGAGTCCATTCTTAAATGTTTTCCTGGGCATTACTAGTGTTTTAGATGTCAATCCATTTTGTATAACGCTCCCATCCTATACCTCATAAATGTCCTTTGTGGTGTTGCTGCTTATAGTATACAGAAATAACAAGGCATGAGATTAGCAGTGGTGCCCCCAAAATTAAATGACTTCACAGTTTGTAAGTGCCTTTTAAACATTTAAGACTGCAGGAGGCACCTCCTCAAATTCCTGATCTAGAGCATCCTTGGCCCTAGCTGCTGAATAAGATATATAGCCCTCCAGAGAGAAACCATGGCTCTCTGGGAAGGCAAGACTTGTCCTGGTTAGAATTTGTGTCAGCAAACTATTCTTATGAAGATTCTAAATATAGAGTTTATCATTCCTGAAGAGAATGAGCAGAATCTCCATTGAAAATAATTTTTTTCCAGGTATTTCAAGGAGGCATTTCAGCATCTAAAGAGCCGGGTGCCTTGCTGGGATGACATTGCCTACATTGGCATTAAAACTCTTGTAGCAGAGACCAGGGTAAACCATGATCACTGCGTATGAGATATGCCTGTGTGGAAGCTGCTGGATCATTTAAAACAATGAAAAATTTAACTCTTGGGGAAGGAGGAATAATTCCCAGTGCTGACAGACTGGAACTCTTGGCAGATAGCCACAAAGTAAACTCCTTTGTGGTGTCTGAGTGTTTTTATCCTGTGGCCTCCACCTTATACAGCTGAGACGAACATCCAGATACCAATAAAAACAAATTTTTTAGTCCAGAATAATTATTTATTCAATGAGGATGTAATTCACACCTGTGTGGAAGGCCAAAGCGGGGCCTGTGCACCATTTAAGTTCCAATGCCTGGAGACTGGGGGAATTTTTACACAATCAAAGTAGGGCTCTCTGCGTGGTGGTGAACAGAGCCAGCGCTTCCATTTAGGCGACCTAGGCGGTCGCCTAGGACATCAGGATTTGTGGGGGCGGCAATTCGGCGACGGGAGGTCCTTCCGTGCTCCAGGGACCCGCCACTGAAGTGCCCCGAAGACCGGGAGCGCGGAAGGACCCCCCGCCTACGGCGCCAAAAACCCTGGCGCCGCTCCTGGTGGTGAATATCACATTGTTTGTTTGGTGCATCAGGCAAAATGTATCTGTTCTGGCATTGCAGTCCAGGTAGTACAAGGCATTTTTATCTCGGTGGAAGAGTGTAAGGTTTGGAAGGGGCATAGAGTAGTTTGGGGGAGCCTTTTAAGCAAAGACACTACTTCAAGCTTCAGAGAACTAAAACAAGTTTTATGAGTATGTGTCTCCTTTCTAAGTTTCTGGAGAGTTGCTGAATGAGCTTGGGGCTGCTCCTGCTGGCTCTGTTGGACTGTAGTCAACAAAACTGACCCCAAAGAACTGGCGCTCTAACATAGCTACATGGGAAGAATAGGGTTGAGGTGACACTGAGCTTGATTCAGCTCTGACAGCTGAAGAGGTTGGGATACTGTAGATAATTCCAGGGTAGTGGGAACTGGTGCGACTGTTTACATCACACCTGGGCTAGAAATAAACCTTTTTCAAAAATTCCTGCCATGACTCTTTCATCCAGCATGAAAATAAACACTGACTGCACCTAGAAAATAAGATAGAAGCAGCTGGGGCAGTTGCTTGAGCCCCCAGGGAGGAAACAGATTTTGCTGCTCATCAGAGACTTTTCTGGTCAAGTTGGGAGCAGCATTACCTAGCTCCCGAGAGAATTACGTCCAATCTTTTTCATGGTTGCCACAGTGCAAGGCCCTAAGTAAGGGTCTGGTCCAGAACTCTCTGAGGCCAACGGGAGTCTTTCCATTCACTTCTGTGGGTTTGGGATGAGTCCCTAGGTGCATAGAGAGCTAGTAGGGGGAAAAGTAGGGAATTCTACAAGGCTCTGAGGCTCCACAAAAGTGTGTGTGGGGTGTGGGAGACCCAACAGAGAAAACTCATCATTAGGCATCTTTATTATTGTTCATTATTGCAACCAATGGTTTATTTTCTCTCTATTTATATGTAACTCCTATTAGCATTATTCTAGTGTATTCAGGGGAGCTGAAATGGTGCTCACTCACTGAGAGACCCCCACTAGGAACTGGAATTGAGCTATTTGCTTGAAATCCGAAGTCCTGCATGTTGTAATCACCAATGCCATAATGTTAAAAACAACAAATAAACCTACTGTTAATGTTCAGATTATTAGAATCCTGTAGATGATAGATAGTAACACCAAAAGGGCGCATGCTGCATGTCATTAGTGACAGTCCTCGATACCCATTTGATTTTAGTTTAACACAGCTTTATCTATCATTTTGCTGGAGTAAAACCTTGAGAGAGAATTCTCTTTTGCACGTGGGTAGTTCGATTTGATAATTTATTGCTACCATGTAATCCAAAGCATTCCTTACATAAATGTCACAGTACATAGCAGGCCAAATCCAGTAGATGTTTACAAATGGAATGTGAAATGCACAGCTGGGCAGAAGGCCAGCATGGCAAGGCCTAGGCTCCACTTAATGCTCAATTTAAAACTTAAACAGGAAGGATGCAAGTGGTGCACACCTAGAAATCATGGGACAATTCTAAGTGCAAGACTCCTGAAGAATATATGTGCCCTCAGGTAAGGGCCTGATTCTACAGGGTGCTGAGTGCCCTCCATTTCCACTGACTTCCATTCCACCAGTCAACTGGCAGGACTGGCCCCTTATAGATTAGTGTTGCAGCTACACAAAGGTAACCCAAATTCCCTTCCTTTTGTTTCAGTAGTGCCCACAACCTTGGGCCACACAGAAGTTTATATACAAAAATACACACACACAAAACAAATCTACTTTGAGAAGAAATAAACCAGTCAAATTAAGAAAAAAAAAAGATATATGCATTGTTAACTTTAAATGTGTCTGTTAGTATTGTGCAGGAATAACAGATACAGCCCAAACGTCAGTTTATTCTTACACCATACTTCAGGACTGCAAAAGAGAGAATTTTCCCATGCTGTCCGTGACCTTCAGTTTAATCATGATAAATATTTAATCCTTATTTTCTTAAATGTTAACTACAAGGTCAATGAAGCAGACCTGGGGCCTGAGTTTGGCACTTCTTCACTGCTGCGGACATGAATGTGCTTATATTACACCCACAAATCTTGCAGTTGCTTGCTTCAACCAAGCCCATATGCACCAATGTATATGCTCAGTTTGTGCATGCAAATACAACGGGTGCATTGTTGTATAGGTACAGCTTAGGTGTCAGTCTCTAGACATTTCCCCTGGATTGATATTTCTCAATAACACTGTATCTAAAATCAGAACCAGATACTTTGGTCTTTTACAGCCATTTCATAGCTGTCTCCCAGCGCAATGCTACCCTAATGCACACGGACCTGCCCATTTGGAGAATACTCACTATGAAGATGAGTTATTAGGTGGCGTAGAGCCATTGTGACAGCTCTTTTGTTGCCACTCCCCAGTTATAGCCATGGCTGGAGTGTCCCAATGCTCTGATGATCCCCCGCGTTTACTGTTGGCAGGGTTTGCAGTAGCATTCACACTGTTCTAATTAGCTTTGGAAGACCAGCCTAGTGCTGAGCCATCTGAGAACTGGAAGCTGCAAAGCCACTTTATACTTCTCTCTTAGCTGGATTGAGCCAGCATGTTCAATGAAGAGGTTAACTTCAGCTTTAGAAAACCAAACTCAAGTTGAAGGAAATCTTGCTAGTATAATACTGTTGGTATGCAAATCAGGCTTCACATGCTAATTTAATAAAAGTAGTTTACTCTGTGTTTATCTCCATAACTATGTGTGCTCACATACATTGACTGCATGAGATGCTACAGGAATTTGAATTCAGGTGTTAAACTTTTAAGATCACCCCAAATCATATGATCATCCCTTGATTCCAGCACTGGGATTCCTTTATAAACATGCTTATTGCAGGATAATGAGCTCTAGCATTCTCCCCATTTCACAGATGTGGAAGCTTTGGCACAGAGAGAGCTCATGCCCCAATTTTGGTGTGTAACATTTAGGCTGCTAAGTAAAATGTCCTGATTTTCAGAGGTGCTGAATATCTGCAGCTCCTGCTGAACTCCTGGAGATTGAGCTCCTGGGGCTGCTAAGCATCTGTGGATTTAGTCATCTGGCTTTAGGATCCCACTTTTGAAACTGCTGGCCTGTGTCACTGGACAAAGGCCACAAATGATGTCAGGGTCAGTTGAGCCTAGACTCTTGCACTTTCTTTAGCTAAATCCACTAGATCATGGTGCCTCTCACGCTACTGAGGTGCCTCCCCTTGTGGCTCAGCAGAGGAGTTGGTTCATCCTCAAGCACATGCCTGGTAGTGAGCTTATGGCAGCCCCAGTAACCTCAGTGCTATTCCTTAAATCTCCAAACTCATCTCTAGGGCATTCTCAGAAATCCAAAGATCTCTGGGTCTGATTTTTCTGGACTCCAGAGCCCAGCTGTGGATGGCTGTGAGGGGAGTGTGAATAAAGCTTTCAACCCTAGTGACTGGTGAATGAAAGCTGGGATTTTTCTGTTTATTTCTAGGATCCCCCCACAAGCTAGAGGAGAGCTACAGTTAGTCTTTGTTGCTTGCAAAAGCCTGCTCTGCTTACATGACCACCAGCTAACCATAGGGATAGCCTGTTGGGATCTAGGAGAATCGCATTTGGTCATCCTTGCTTGGAAGCATGGATTGAGCTAATATAATATTTGAAGAGGGACTAAAGGCAGAAAGGGCGTAGTCATAGTTGAAATGCTACAGGAATCCCTAGCCATGCCACTGCTGGGACAGGGTTCCTGCCTGAACAGAGAGAGTCTGTTTAATGAAAATAAAAATGATGGAATCATTTAAGAAATAGAAATCTAGATTTAAATCCATTTTTGCTGTACAGATCAAATTCTATGTCAGCTTGTACCCTGAGCTATTGCACTGAGCTCCATTCAAGTCAGCGTAGAACGTGGCCTGGGGTGACATACGGTGTGCACGTGCGTGTGTGTGTGTGTATAATACATATAATTGTTTGTTATAAAACACAATCTAAAAACGGTTTGTCACCTAATTAGATACAATAAGGGTATGCCTGCGCTTCGAGTGAAGATGTCATTCCCACTGGAGGAGATATGCCCATGCTAGCTCTCAGGAAGCAAGCACACTGCAAATAGAATGCAGCCGCAGCACTGGAAGAGGCTCCTTATCCATCTAAGACCCTAGCTGTGTACTTGGGGTGGCTGGCCCCTCCACCTCCATAGGTGCATTCTGTTTTTAGTATACCAGCTCAATGAGATCATGGTGAGATCTCAATGAGAGCTGGTGCAAGCATGTCTCCTCGAGCTGAGAATCAGCCCCTCCCCCCTTTGATGTGCAGATGTACTCTTAACACACTTATACACCTGTGTATTGAATTGTCGTATGGCACCCTAGCTGTAGGTTGTGATTGATGGTATTCCCTTACTGTTTTGAGCTGAAATGTCCCCTTACCTGTTGCTCCAGGTAGATCTTAATGGGAAAAACGCTGGAAAGTGAGTTCCCTCAGATCATTCTTAAATGTTGATGAGAGGAAGCCTTTATATTCTGTACATTGTCTTTTTTTCCCCTCTATTTCAAATGTTATGTTCTGGTGGGGTTTCACTTTTGCCTTTCCCCTCATGTCTTAGGATGGGCAGACTCCACGTGCTATACCTCTGCCTGGATACGCAGTCAGTTTACCAAGTTCTGGTGAGAAGTTTGAAGTGAAACACGTTTTTAAGCTTTGCCAGTCCCAGCAAACTATATATTTCAGTGCAGAGGATGAAGAACAGCAAACAAAATGGATGGAAATTCTCACCAAAGCAGCTAAAGGGGAGACTGAAGATCTAGCTGAAGAAATTGATCACATGTAGCGCAAGCTCCATTTAGTTTCTTTAGTACATGCTATAAACCATCACTTGAATTCAGTATTCATGGCACTTTGGAATCTGTATGGCTTTATATTTTCATGAGTCTGCATAGGAAGTTCAGTGTTTTCTCTGCTTTCATTGTACATTTATCACGTACAGTGCTAGCTGTCTGTCATATATTATGTTAAAGGAAAAAGTAGTTGTAGTTGTTGAAAGTGTTTATGCTGGTTCTACGTAAAAAGACAAGGAGAAAAGCATTAATTTGATCAAAGATATCAGAAAACCATCAGTCTCTTGTTTTCCTCAATGTATATTTTTTCAGTCCTTTCGATTGCTGTTCAGTGCAGGATGTGTATAGTCTGTGATTAGGTATATAAATGCTACCTTTAAGGTAAATGTTGTAAAGGCTTGTGGCTGGCCACTGACATTCCGTTCTCTGTCCTTTCCCTTCTGATAAAATGGTCTTTGTGAAGTGAAAGCAATTTACTGATTTTGTTTCCTTTGCTAAATGTGTTTGTCTCTGCTATTTTGAGATGACATGTTCACAAGACAAATACTGTAGAAGAGACTTCTGATAACTACTGCAAACCATGCAGAAAAGAACATTGAGAAGCCGGATTAATCTTAATCACTTATGTATAATTTTTTTCTCTTTTGAAAACACCTTCCTTATTTCATTTTATGAACCCGTTTTAATGTAAGTGAACAAACATTTTATACTGCAAACTGGGACATGACCAATAAACCAGAACATTTTTAGTACACGCCATACAAAAAGGTGACTTTTTTGTTGTTGTATTGGTTACCTTTAAAGTAATCTGGGATTTATTTATATAATTTGTAAATATTGTTACATAAGTATTTTAAAACATTTTAAAGGTTTTGCGCTAATAACCGGATTTAGTTCATAGAATAAGAGATTTGTATGAATTCAATTTGTAATTTAATTTTCCTGTTTACCTGTATTTGTCTTATTTTCACACTTAAGTGCTTATCTATTTAAATAAAATCCATGCAGTTAACGCCTGAGCCAGATCTCCAAGATACTGCAAGCTTTAGATCAACATTTAACATAGGTACAGTATGAGAGTAATGTCTATTTCTAGTGATAGCAATCGTGTAGTGCTGATACGCAAGGAGAAACATGAAATAAAGTGTCACATTACTGTAATTTTAAATGGTTTCATTTAACTTTTTGTTTCCTCTTCAGACTTCTACATTTTCTAACTGACGTTTGTAAAAGGAGAAGGCTGGTCCACATAGCTGGAGTTTCAGAGTAGCAGCCGTGTTAGTCTGTATCCACAAAAAGAAAAGGAGTCCTTGTGGCATATTAGAGACTAACAAATTTATTTGAGCAT
Source organism: Gopherus flavomarginatus (assembly GCF_025201925.1). Taxonomy (NCBI): domain Eukaryota; kingdom Metazoa; phylum Chordata; order Testudines; family Testudinidae; genus Gopherus; species Gopherus flavomarginatus. The sequence goes on from NC_066622.1 coordinate 29,223,896, forward strand.
AAGCTTTCGTGGGCTAAAACTCACTTCATAGGATGCATGCAGTGGAAAATACAGTAGGAAGATATATAAATATATATACACACAGAGAACGTTCTCTGTAGGAAGATAGATAGAGATATATATATACACACACACACACACAGAGAACGTTCTCTGTGTGTATGTATATATCTTTCTATTGCATTTTCCACTGCATGCATCTGATGAATTGGGGTTTTAGCCCACGAAAGCTTATGCTCAAATAAATTTGATAGCCAGAGTTTGTTAGCAATGTCAAAAATTAAGGTTCAGCACCAGTGAGTATTTCCCTTATAAAAGAAGCCAGTCTGCTGACAAAGGATTCAGTTGTTTTTTACTTTGAATTAATGAATCCCTATCCATAGCTCTAATGGTAATCAAGATCTCCAGTAGTAAAAAATAAAATCCATACATGTAATGAGCTGCACATACAACTTCATATAGTTGTGCCTACCACAGCATTACTATGATTAGAGCTGGTCAGAAAATGGAAAATCTTTTTTTGCAAATGTTCTCAGTTATTTTATGTTGTGCAGGTTTTGAAAAGAAATTATTTTTTATTTATTTAATCTTTTTAATGAAAATATTTTTGTTTTGCAATATGTCGTTGCTCGCCCTTTTTGCCACCGAAAAAGGGAGGGAGGAGAAAAAGAGAGAAAAGGTGAAATTTTTCCAATCTAAAAAAAAAAAGAAGAAAAAACCCAACCCCTTCATAGAATTTTTTTATTTTTTAGATCTGGTACAAGTATGACAAAATCCACATCTAATGATCCTATATTCCTCAACTCAGCACCTCCTCAGATGCTTCGAAAGCATTTTCTAGCATGTCTGGGAGGTCAGCATATGAAGATACTGGCAGGCCCAAGGGGGAAATGTGGCCAGAGTCAAGGATCCCTCGCAGAGAATGCCCTACCAGCAACTATTCCCATTTAAAATGGGATTGGGCAGGTTTTTTCCTGGAGCATCTCTGCCAATCATGACTCTCTGCCGAGAGAGGTGGTATTTCATGTAACCAAGCCCCAAACAGTGAAGGGCTTTATAGACTGAAGCCAAAAACTTAAATTCCACCTGAAAATCAACAGAAGGCCAGTGCAGATTCCAGAGCTCTGGTATTATTTGACCTCTGCATAAAAATCCTTTCCTTCCAGAAACAGGCTTGAATTTAACAAGACCCTGAAATCACAGACTGGGGCCTCATTCCATCAGTCAATGCTGCCAGGATAACCTGTCATAAGTCTGCCAGGGTACGTCTACAATGCAAGAACAGCAACAACAGCAAAGCCACTGCAGCAGCAAGTCTCAGAGCCTGGGTCAACTGGCTCATGCTATGAGGCTAAAAATAGCCATGTAGGTGTTCCTGCTCAGGTTGGAGTCTGGGCTCTGAACCCAGCAAGCGGGGAGAGTCGCAGAGCCTGGGCTGCAGCCCAAGTGGCAATGTTTAAACTGCTCTAGTAGCCCCTGTAGCACATGCCCAAGTCAACTGAGCCAAGCTCTGACGCTCATTGCCACGGGTTTATTCCCCACCCCCACCCCAGTGTAGATATCCCCGCAGTTCCTTTCCTCACAGGATTCCTGATCTTGTCTGGACTGAATGTTAGAGCCTGATCCCGCTCGCACTGTACTCAATGGGACTGTCTCCACTGACCACAGGGAGCATTGCACAAGACCCTTAAGGTATGTCTACGCTGAAGTGTAAGCCTGTGCTTAATGTTAAACCCCTTGCGTCTACACTGCAGTTGTGCTAACCCAAGGCTCGGACCCAGATCCCAGGACATGCAAGGCTGGAGGTCCGACCTCAAGTCAAGCTGGGACCCAGGGTCCAAGCCCTACTGTTTTGCGGTCTAGCCACAACCCCACTTGACTCAGGTCTTGGGAATCATTCGGAAGTATCCCATAATTCCATGGAACAACTTTCTTATTCCTCTCTATCCCAACAATCTGCTATGCACTCTATTGAAAACGAAAGCCCCCTGCCGCCTTGGCAAACAGCAGCAGCTTAGGTCAGCATTAACCCATTCTGTTCTGATCACCGATCTGCAAGCACGCTGTCAGAGAGCCTCCTGGGTGTGAAACAGAGAGCAAACTGATCAAGCCTTTTGCAAAGCGAGCTGCCTCCTGGTAACTTGCAGGAGAGGCAGTAAAAGTTTTCACACAGTGTACTGTGGTCCTAGAGCTAAAGTGGCCACATTTCAGAGGATTGGGGGGGGGGGCCTAGGGACTTTGTGGCATGGTTACTTTGACTCAGGTCTGCGCACTGAGCCCTAGGTTTGAGCACAGGTCAGAAAATTCCTAACTTAGGGTTAAAATACAATATAGATGCGCAAACTCAGGTTTCCCTAACATGAGTCAGCTGACTGGAGTCTCACTAAGCCTGAGCTTACACTGAAGTGTAGACACACATTTGGTGAGTTATCTTCATCCTAAATCCAGTGTTATGCAGGCCTTCGGTCCTTCTTTCCTCTTCTTGGGTCATGACTGAGTTGCAAGCTGGATGATGTGGGAAGTGTCCAGTGATTAAAAAGATTGAGACTGGGAAAGAATTGACTCTAATAATGTGTACTTCATTAAGATTTGTAGATGCACATTACTCCATATTTCCTTCAGCCTGGTTAGTCGACATACCCTGCTGTGTCAGGAAACCATGCTCTTCTATCTTATACACTTGTGCAAATGAGGACTTTATTAAAAACAAATCACTACAGTATCTAGTTTTGCATGATGATAGATATACCAAGATTGCAGTCAGCTAGGTCAAGCAGAGTTCACCAATTCTCAGAATCAGCTTCCTCCATTTATTTGTATGACATATGTCAACGGTGTGCTAGGACTTGCTAGGTGTAATGGTAATGAGGCGAGCATATTTTTTTTTACTGCTCAGTGATAAACAAGGAAAATGACTTTTTTTTTTACATTGTGTGGTATGACTATGATACCAGTAAGAAACTGTCTGCATTACATAGTAATAGTAATTCAAATCTTTCCTTTATTTGCATACTGGTTCAAAGAAAGATAAATGAGAATAACAATTAAACGAGCAGGCAATTATCAGCCCTCCACATCAGCACCAAAGTGCAAAGATATCATTTTGCCTTTATTAAAATCTGAGACAGTGATACCAAAACATTTGTTTCCTGGGTCTGTTTCTTGTAGTCTCTCCTATATTTATATCCTACCACAGTTTCCCAGAAACAGGTGCACAGCAGGTACTGAAAATGTAGATTAAAGTTTGTGGTTAACCTATGTGATGCATATTTCACTTCCTGTGCTGTCTTTCACTTGTAATACTGAGTGTTAACTGCTAAATATAAATGGCTGTGTATCTTTTAAACCTACTTACTCTAGTATGTTGCTTTTTTTAAAGAAAAACTTATCTAAGATTTCTCTTTTTCTGTTCTCCAGCCCATATGTGGCTTTTTGTTTGCCTTGTGCTCTTGTCTGTTTCACTTAGCTGGGCAGTCTGCAGTCCTGAGGAAGCTTGACTGAGTTGAGTGATTACATTTTGCTGAAAAATGTAAGGATCATAAAATAAACTCTTCAGAAAGCAGTCACTGGCTGTCCACAGATGCTGTATGATCAATGATCACAGAAGATTAGAACAGGAGGAATTTTAAGTTCTTCTTTGCTGTCACACAGACTTATATGGAGGACTTGCTCCAATCTCTGTTAAAAGAGAATGCAGCTAAATAAGTTTTCCCCTATTGTATGTTGTGAGTGCTAAAATACATTGTAGGAATATTGTTTAGTTTGTTTTATTTTGATTGAGAGTAAAATGCCAGAAAGTGCGCCCACTCCACTAATGTTTAATACATCATCATATCAAAGTGACTTAGTTAAAAACAGGGGAGAGAAAGGAGTGTGATAGATAATGGCCAATGGTAATTGAAAACCACATGTCTGAACAGGAAGCACATGCCTATTCTCACATTCTAGTAAGAGGCAGCATGGCGGAGAGTGATGAACACAGCACTGGATCAGAAAGTTCTGAGTTCTAACCCAGGCTGAGGATAACATCTTTGTGCAGAAAGGGGATGGGTTCCTTGTGGAAGTCCAGTAATTTCTCTATATTTCTCCTTAGTTCACTATCCAGTTGGAGAGGATTTCACTGCAGTTCAAAGTAACTGCTTAAAACTAGTGTGCAGACTCACAAGCCAGGGAAAGAAGGGGAGGCGGGGGAGTCCTTAAATCCTTTTCCTCTGGGCTTGCCCCTTATTTCCAAAAACACAGCTTGCAGCCAGCACAACCAACTCAAACTTCTGGGTAATAATCACTTGAGGCCTACCCATGTGGAGGAGAAGAGAACGTAACCTTCCCCCATGACACCTTCCTTTGCACCAGTTTCCCCTTTTCTATAATCCCACCCAGATCAGCCTGGTGGAAGGCAGAAAACTGGTAATGCTTTTACACTAAGTCACCCCACCCATTCCTGAAATAGTTGCTCTGTGATATCTTGTGCGGCCATGGCCTAAAATGAGGGCCGTAGTGACTTCAAACTAGAACGCATGCTGTGTTGAGTTCATTTCTGTTACTGGAAGAGATGAATGGAAAATCTGAGGTGGTACAGCTGGGTGCAAGACAAGTGATGGTAAGTACCAACTGACTGTCAGACCTCACTTGGATAAGGGTAATGCAACATTGCATGATGATTTTGTTTTCAGTGTTGTAGCCATCTTGGTTCCAGGATATTAGAGAGACAAGATAGGTGAGATAATATCTTTTGTTGCACCATCTTCTGTGGAGGGAGAGAGACAAGCTTTTGAGCTAATTAAATACTTTTTTGCAACTCTTAGTTGCCATTTGTATGGACGTGTGATATTCTGTGTTTTCAGCAAGTCTGTTCTGAAGTGTAGGCACATTCCTACAGACATAAGTCCGTGGGCATCTTTCTGCACTAATTCCAGGAGCATCCCAGCTCACACCTCATTCGCTTTAGCAAATTTAACAGTGGATTTAATTTGTCCGCTAGGGAAAAAAGTATGTTGGATTTGTGACATTCTTTTTCTAATTAAAGTAAAAGCCTGGTGAATCCTTTGTGTCTACAAAGGGTATAAATCAGGGATTTAATTAAAAGCAGCAGAAGAAACAACTTGGAGCTCAGTACTAAAAATGTGTAGTAGAAGAATAGTGTCCTTATGTGTGGACTCTGCAGATTACCTTCTCTAATTAGAGAAAAGTGGCATCAGCCTCATCACTTTCAGCCCCTCCAGGTTAGTTCTGTTTGTGGTGTTAATCTGCATGTCCTGTGTTATGTGGCTGAATAGATTCATAGATTCTAGGACTGGAAGGGACCTCGAGAGGTCATCGAGTCCAGTCCCCTGCCCTCATGGCAGGACCAAATACCGTCTAGACCATCCCTGATAGACATTTATCTAACCTACTCTTAAATATCTCCAAAGATGGAGATTCCACAACCTCCCTAGGCAATTTATTCCAGTGTTTAAGCACCCTGCAGCAGCATGTCTCCAAGAGCAATTCTGCAGAGCATCATATCTCAGCAAACCAGCAGGGAAATAATCACAGCAAAGAATGCTGGCCTGGTCAACATTCATTCCCACAGGTTCCTATTTTGTATTGGCAACCTATCCTTTGGGTGTAGTCACCAGACAGGGTGCAGGTTGTAGGCAAATGGTGTCAAGGAATACATGGAAGCCCAAGGAATAGTACAAGCCAGCTCTGCACAAATATCTCAGACCCACAACATACGCTAGAAGAGGGAGACAGAAAATCTGCACTTTGGAGGACCAAGTCCCCTGGTTGCATAGTAGGGCAAAACCCAACCCATGCTCTGGTGGTTCCTTGGAAACTCCACAAGTATCAACTCTGAGTTTCCCAAGGATATTTTCCATTCCCCTAGGTTTTTGACAGAAGAGCTTTGTGGTTGTGGGGAGTATTTTTTGTTGGGAAAGGTGAAAGTAATGTAAAACATCTGTTCTTTTATGGGGAAAAGTCAAATTAAACATGTTTTGGGCTGGCAGAAGTCAGTCCTGAGTAAACCCACTGAGACCAACAGAACAACACTGGAGTATGTGAGAGAAGAATCAGGCCCCTGGCTTTCAGAGGTGGGAAAAACAAAACTGATCTTTGTTGTTTCAATTTATATTTGGAACAAGTTAATGGTGCCTGTCATCACCTGCAGCTTCCATGTGTGTTCTGCCAGGATGTTTCTGTGACAAGACCTAATTGTGAGCTCTGTTTTCTATTGCAACTTCCACCGTAGCTATTAACCTTCATTTGGACTTTCATTTCATAACATAACCTTCATATTGGATTAGAATGCCCAATTTGGATTAGAGGTTTGGTGCCTAGTTGAATGATTGCTCTTTGATGGCTTCTCAGACAATATAGGGTTGCCAGTTCTGACCCTCTCTCAACTACTGACCCAGCACCCTGGGGCAGTGGATAGTCTATAAAGATGCCTCATGTGGGAAGGATCTGGAATTTTCCAGTTAGAGCACATGGGCAAAAAGGGGAAGAGATGATATCTCTGGAGGAGCGGTTTCTCTGACTAGACTATGACTGTCCACATGCCAGAAGTCTGGGCTGGAAATAGAGAGAAGGTAGGTGGGACTCTGTCTAGCCTGAAATCTAGGCCAGAACTCAAATTTGCTGAAGGCACAAAATCAAACTAAAAAGAGGAACATGTCGGGGCTGTTTGTTATTTTGCAACGATCTGTAACTCTAGTGCTTCCTTAAGAGTAAAGTTCCTATGGTTCAGAAAATCCTTTGCTCACTCTGTGTTCATGCTTGCCTGTTACTTTGTCCTGAAAGGGTTAATCGAGAGACTCAGCATGCCCACAAGGTAGGGCTCTGAGGGAACATGTATAAGCAACTGGGGGCTCGAGAGTGGATGCACTAGTACCATTGTTTAAGGCATCTGTGCTGTGGATCCCCACATCTCATGGAGGGAGTGCAGACATGAGGTCTGCACCTGGAAATGTGCCTGAGAGACTCAGCTAAGAACCATGACCTGACTGCCCAGACCTGCTTGCCTTAGGAGCATGTGGGGTACAGCGATTGGGTCCACTCCTGAGACTGGTACCCATCCGGAGAGGGGCACTGAGCCAGGTTGTGACAGGTTCATTCAGTGGTCCGACTCACTGGAGATAAGAGAGAGGAACATTCCACATCTCTACCGCTAATCAGAGTGGCATGAAACTGTAGAAGACTTGGAGTTGAATGAGGGAAGTGGCTTCTTTTGAGCTGTATTGAGTTATATGGTGCTGGATATAAGCAGAAATCATGTTTAAATCTACTAAGAGATTTAGATTGGGGGAATTGAAACTGAGTTTGTTGAGGGTTTGTAAAAACACCATACCCATAATACTGTTGCCTCTTTTTGACCTGAGCAGCTAGACAAAGTTAAGTATGCTGGGGTTGTTCCATTTGTGATAGCAATTGATGAAGTAGTCTGGTATTTTCTTTGATGCAGCTGTGTTTGTTTACAAAAAATGTACAAAGTCTTGCTTCTCTGAACACAGGAGGAACCAAAAACAAAAGAACAGTTTCTTGGCTAATGAGGCATGAAGCTATAAGCTAACACCAGACCCAAAAATGCACGCTCTGACTTTTTCCAGAGTCACAAGGTGTCTACAGGTGCTGCTTGGCTTTCTTGCTTTTTGCCTCTGCCTCTCTCTGTTCTGTCTGTTCTCAGCTTCAGTGTGTTTTACCTTGTCACCCCCCCGCACACGCACACACGCAAAGTAAGAACAATACCCAGTGGAGCCCTTTGCCTACATGGTGTTAGTTCATGGGCCCCATTTGAGATGTGTCCCTTTAACTGTCTCTTTCAGCTATCTTAAAATAAGGGCACGGTGATGCATATTTTTTTCAGTCCAGTTTTAACTCAGCTTGTAAGAAGGTTTAGCCCAGCTCATCACAGCTACACTGCATTATGTTGATCTGTGGGGGAGGCTGAGCTGACATCTTCAGTGGGTTGTTCTATAAAGACTATAAACTAGTGGGATGTTCTATAAAGACAAAATTCAAAGTAGGGAGAACAGTAGCTGCCTTTTTTCAGCAAAAGTTTAGAGGCTGTGGAATTGCAAATAACTGCTTCAGGGAAGAGCAGTAAATCAGTCTGGATTGTCTTGGTGGATTTAAAAAAAAGAAAAGAACTGAAACCAAAAACCAAGCTGCTGCTGAAAGGGAGACGATCCTTACCTACAAATAGTAAATTACATTTAATGAAATAACAAGGGTGTGACAATAAAAGGCACAAAAGAAAAAAAGCTAAATAACTAGAAAGACTGACATTCCATCCTTAAATCAACCCATTGTTCCTGGGCTTCGTAATGGCTGTGGTGTGCAAGGTGACCTACCATTCAGTGCCGTGGGTGATAGTCTGATAATCTTGTAAGTAAATGGTGAAAGGCCAGATCCTCAGAAGGGGGTAGCTGGCATAACTCTGCTGACCTCAACGGAGTGGTGATTATTTACACGAGCTAGGGATCTAGTCTGAGGTTTCAGCTTTGGCTTTCAATTCTTTAGCTTTGATGGTCCACCTCAATCTTTTGCAAAACGTATTGTTCTGTAATTGCCTTACTTGTTTTATAACAAATATACTTGATGGCAAGTTAATATGTGTCATTTATGGAGGAGGAGTGTAGGACTCGGGGAGCAGTTAAAGCTAACATGGGCATAACCTCCCCTAGCTGCACACCAGTTAACACGGCAAAAAATAGTAATGAAGACAACAGCCCAGGCTTCAGCACAGGTTCTGCAAACCCAGGCAGGAACCCTGGGTGTGTCCTCGCATTACACCTCTGATTGCAGTATAGACTTACAAGTTTGGATGGAAGTGACCGATCGGAGACTTTTCTGGACATAGTATCAGAGGGGTAGCTGTGTTAGGCTGGATCTGTAAAAAGCAACAAAGAGTCCTGTGGCACCTTATAGACTAATAGATGTGTTGGAGCATGAGCTTCATGGGTGAATGCATCCGACAAAGTGGGTATTCACCCACGAAAGCTCATGCTCCAATACATCTGTTAGTCTATAAGGTGTCACAGGACTCTTTGTGGCTATTCTGGACATAGGCTTTCCTCTGTATCCTCCAGGCTATGGTCCCGGTTTCTGGGAGTGCCTTACATTTAAGACATTGAAGGTCTATAGTGAGATAGATATCTATAAACCTTATTATTACTATGCTTCCAATCTACGCTGTCTCAGTATTTAGGTGGTACGTGTCAACGTCCTGTCCCAGCATGGATTGGGCTCGTTGCAAAAATTGGGATGGATTCTTTGAGTGTTCTGAAGTCCTGATGAAGAGTAAAGAAGGATGGAGAAAAGGTCCTCACTCAGTGGCAGATGTAAATAAATCGTATAGCTTGTGATGTTGGTTTTGTGCTTTGTTCTGTTGCTGAACTAACAGTCTCCTTGTCTCGTGTTTCCCGCTAGGACCCAGAGATAGGCAAGAGGTCGCTCTGAAGAAGAGTCTCAGAAGCTGGGACTAGATGGATCACTTGATAATTGCCCTGTTCTGTTCATTCCCTCTAAAGTATCTGTCACCAGCCACTGTCAGAAGACAGAGTACTGAGCTAGCTGGACCCTTGGTCTAACCCAGTGTATTCTTATGTCCTTATCTCTATTGGAGTCTCCTTGAGGGCCAGCCAGTTTTCCCATCCCTTTTCCGTGTCCCATACCCTTGTACATATGAGACCACGGGGAAAGAGCAAGCAATGAGTGGATCCTGGAGCTCCAGGGTGTGGTAAGTAAAGAGCTAATTCTTACCAGAGGCATGAAGAGTAGCCCTGTTGTGGATCTTCTTTTCCTCATGTCCCTTTAGCTGTATTCTATATCTCAGGTCTCAGGAACTTAGGGGTAGAGGCTGAGGCGGCTGCATCATTGCCACAGCCACCCCTATCCCCAGGGCATGTGATGTGCATGCTTCCTAATAATTATTCTGTGTTTGTGGGGGCAGGGAGTGGGCAGATGATCGCCGCTGCTCTGTTCTCTCAGAGCTGCCAGGAGCAGGGCAGGAATGTGCTGGGACCACCAACTGGAAAAGTAGAAGTTTCACTGTCTGTGCTTCCTGTCTACACTAGTACTTCAAAGGCTTGAACTAAACCCAGGTGAGAACTGGTGCCACTTTCCTGGTGTGATCCCTTAGGAGTATGTCCCTATGGATAGAGCATCTAGATGCTTGGAATGGTAGCATGATTGCCAACTTAGTCTGGTGAAAACGGAGCTTTTGTTATACGTTAATATCAACCTGACACTAGTACAGGGCCACAGCCAGAGCATATGGGGACAAGAAGCAGAAAGTAGGGTTAGTGTGTTAATTGCTCAATAGCATCCCATCCTATCGTATCTCGTTGCTTCATTTCACTCGTGTCATGCTGTGCCAATAGCTGTTACACGGATCAGGGAATCTCAGATGCCCGATACAAAGAGTCCTGATGGATCTGCTGCTTCCTGGGCCAGGATGTGAGGGAGCCCTATAAGGGAGAATTACAGAGCTGATCATAACAAATGACTTCAGATCCACAGACATATTAGAACTACAGGAGATAATGAATTACAGGTTAAGAAACCACAACAGGAATATGTTGTTTCCTGCAGTCTGGAAATGAGCCGCAATTACTAGGAGCATGCATGACTTTTAAACAGGCAAGTCCAAAGGGATGTAAGAGGAATGTAAATAAGTGATGAACCCGGATTTAAATGGTTAGCAGAGAACTGAGCCAAGTTTAATGGAAACAGAAAACCTGAGGACAAGAGCTTTTTTTTTTTTTAAGTACATGTGTTTAACCAAGAAAATTGTTCCCCTCTCCCTTCATGGTTCAATAAAAACTTGAAATGCTGCAAAGGTAAGAGCTGACGGGGCAGCTCCAGCAGACATGCTCTGGGTGGGGTGGCCAAGGCATTGTGCCCTGCCTGATCAGGCCCCAAACGGGCAGCAAATCCTGAAGAGTGTCTGTTTTCAAGAATATTTGATATGGCGTTTCACTGCCCTCTGAGCAGGGATGTCGTGGTGATGGGCACCCATCTTAGAAATGGGTGGCTAGGCAGAGATGTATCCTCAGACACCAGAGTTCTGCCCAGAGGCCATCCTGCCTTCACTTACTTTCATATCTCCACCATTGTTCCTCTGACCTTTCTCTGTCTGACTCCCCATTCCTTTCCATGTCCATCCATCTACTCCACCCCCTTCCTCTAATTCTCTTCTCCACATTCCCTTGCCCTGCCCCCCTATCGGGCAATCCCCCACTCTCTCTGCAATTCCAGTTTCAAAAAGCTCAATCTTTAACAGCCCCACTGGTCATGGGCAAACACCAAGTGGGTGGCTTATTGAAACCACTGCTTATACGAAAGTAGCTGTTTTAAATAAACTGGAGTTGAATTCAAGCCTCCAGAGGCAAAGTGCATTAAAATACTGCTACCCGTATCTATCAAGCAGCAAAATAATTTAACTTGCAGTCTTGCACCAATTCGTTGTTCAGCGAGTGTGCAGGTGTGATTGACACTGCTCTGATAGCCCATAGGAACCATTCAATGCAGTTATATCAGTCTTCAGTGCAGGCTCCCAAATTGCACCCTGAATTCTCCTCATTTTCACCCTGTTTTGCATTGCTCTTTGCCCCTGGTCAGTGGGCAAAGCCCTGGGGTTGGAAGCGGTGGCAGCAAAAGGAAGGTTGGCTCTGTGTGTTAATGTTTTCAATGTAATAGAGGGGTGAGCTCAGCAGAAGCCTTGCTGTGCTGAGTGCAGGGGTCCTGTGCTCAGGGGAATGGAAGGAATGGACTGACAAAAGGGTTCTTCCCCAATAAATTCAGTAATTGGAGCAAATGTAAACGAGGGGAAATTGCTGATGAGGCAAATCGGCTGAAGAACAAGATGCCGCAAAGGTCTCTGAAATTGCTGCACACCCTTGCTGGGCTGCCACGCAGGAAAGAAAATGTCATGCTAGTGAAAAAGCCATAGTAGAGCTGGAATAAAGAAATATCAGAACAAACATAAATGCATAGAAATAGGAAAAACGTGTTGGAGAATAACAGAGTTCTCACTCATTTGTTTGGATACAGCAAAGTCAGATACTTTATTCTGTTTAGCAGCTACAGCAGGGAGAGAGTGCACTAGGACATAGGGTCTCCTTCCTAGACGCGTCTCTCAACAGGTAAACAATTACAGCAGCATTTATGCTTTTAAGTATCAGAGGGGTAGCCATGTTAGTCTGGATCTGTAAAAGCAGCAAAGAGTCCTGTGGCACCTTATAGACTAACAGACGTTTTGGAGCATGAGCTTTCGTGGGTGAATACCCACTTCGTCAGATGTGGGTATTCACCCACGAAAGCTCATGCTCCAAAACGTCTGTTAGTCTATAAGGTGCCACAGGACTCTTTGCATTTATGCTTTTGTTACAGACAATAATAAGCAACAGCTGCATTTTGTTTATACATAGGCCATCCTGATATCTTGTTTTTCTCACTTAAGAGACTCCAGTCTACATTTCGTATTATCGACACATTATCTACACAAGGTCGAAACAACTTCTCACAGTTCTTTTCCACTCATCTCACACAATCCTCGCTTCTGCAAATCTCGCATTATTAGGGTTACAGTTAGCCTAACTCTTGCTAAAAGAGTCTGTCATGAATTAAGATCCCCTACAAATCCCTGTCAGTTCTTTCTCTACTTCCACACATTCCATGCCTTCCATGTTACCGTCTTCATTTCTATTGTGTTCTCTACCTCCTCCCTTGTGCTTTCAATCTCTATCACACTGCTGCCCCGCGATCCACCTATGTTGTTCAGTGGTGTGAAAAATCCACACCCTTGAGTGATGTAGCTAAGCTGACCCTATCCCAGATGTAGACAGTGTTAGGTCGATGGAGAAATTCTTCCATTAATTTAGCTACCACCCCTTGGGGAGGTGGATTAACTACCGCTATGGGAGAACCCCTCTGTTGCTGTAGTGAGAGTCTACGCTGAAGCAGTACAGCAGTGCAGCAGCGGTGCCACTGTAGTGTTTTAAGTGTAGACATGGCCTCAATCCCCTTCTTGTCTTTTCTACCCATCTGCTCAATCATCACCATTTGTTGCCCTGAACTCACAGCCAACCATTTGCTCCCAAAGACATCCCCATGCCTAGTCTCCTACTGGCAGAACCAAGACCTGATCCCCATTTTTCTGACTCCCAAGCCCATGCTTAATGTACTAGACAGTGTTTGCCTTTCAGCTGCTGTTGATATGAGAAAGGGATGAGAATCCTGTTTTGGTTTGTCCAGTTCAATTTCTGCGGGGAGGCAGGGGTATAAAGTGCTTCCTAAAAGTCCAGAAAAGAGAGTAGCTTAGATACCTACAATTTATATCTCCTCTGTGTCTTCCAACCTTTCTTACAATGTAAGTGATTGCTCGCTTCTGATCTTGCCATCACATTAGTGGCTTCACATATGTCCTCAAGAGGTCCCTTATGTGGTAATGTGATCCACTCTTATGTGGTGACTGGTTTAAATGATAATAGACCACATGCTACTCTTTTTAGATTCTTTGATAATAAATAAAGCCTTGTGGGCTAAGCATGCAACCTTACAGTGCTTAATTTGTGCCAGGATTTGCCAGGACTGAGCACTGGCACCTCTAGGCTTGGCAGATTATAGGCCCACCATCTCTGGGCTTGCTGCATCAGTTATGAATGTAAAAAACTTGTTTGAGCCCTGGCACCTAATTGCTTGAGCCCCAGCACCTTTTTCATTACAAATCAAGCACTGATCCTTCATATCTGACAAAATCCATTGTTTAGGACTTGTCTACACAGGTATAAAGAGATACTGCAGAACAGAGTAATTGTTCTGAAACAGAGTCATTTTTATTCCAGAGTAGAGTGTTGTCCACATGGGGCAATTATACTGGAATAGCTATAACACTGTGGTTATTCCATTATAGCCATGCTGGTTAATTTCCCATGTAGACAAACTCCTAGATCAGGGGTCGGCAACCTTTCAGAAGTGGTGTGCCAAGTCTTCATTTATTTATTCTAATTTAAGGTTTCGCGTGCCAGTAATACATTTTAACCTTTTTAGAAGGTCTCTTTCTATAAGTCTAAAATATATAACTAAACTAGTGTTGCATGTAAAGTAAATAAAGTTTTAAAATGTTTAAGAAGCTTCATTTTAAATTAAATTAGATTAAAATGCAGAGCCCCCGAGACCAGTGACCAGGACCCAGGCAGTGTGAGTGCCATTGAAAATCAGCTTGCGTGCCGAAGGCGGCACATGTGCCATAGGTTGCCTACCCCTGTCCTAGATTCAGTGCTGACACCAAGAATATTTCTGCTTTTAAAAAAACAAGTGCTGTGAGGGAGGGAATGAAGAGTGCTTGATAGACCTGTGTAATGTTTTCATGTATAAGCCTCCAGAGACTTGAATTCAGTGCTTGCTTAGTTCAAACATCTACTGTGTCTTAGGGTCACCCGTGGGGGGGGCAAGTGGGACAATTTTCCCCGGCCCCCTCAGAGGCCCCCAGGAGAGTTTTTCACGGCCCTTGGAGCGGGGTCCTTCACTTGCTCTGGGGGCCCCGGAAAACTCTCGTGGGACCCGGGCCCCTGGAGCTTCTTCCGCTCTGGGACTTTGGAAGCAGTTCCCCAGTGAGGGGTCCTTCTGCTCCAGGACCTGCCGCCGAAGTGCCCCGAAGATCCGCTGCGGGGGGTCCTTCCACCCTGGCACCCGCCGCCGAAGTGCTGGGTCCCCCCGCCGCCAAAGACCCCAGGACCCCTGAATCCTCTGGGCAGCCCTGCTGTGTTTTCAGTCAGTTGAAACTTGCCCGCAGCCTAAACCCACTCTTGAATGTGGCTCTGTTCTGCAGTGTCAATTTATATGAAAGGCTTCATAATGGAATAACAGGGTGTCTCTGGTCAAGAGTCAAATGTATTTGCAAAGTTGGCAGTTTCTAACTAGTACTCACCATTCCAGTGTCATAAAAGTTACACACACAATTACCATTCCGTCCTGTTTGCCCCCCTGCCTGGAGAACTTCCATCAGTTGCCCATAATTAATCTGATACTCAGCAGTGTCTTTCCTGAGAAGTTTCAGAGTAGCAGCCGTGTTAGTCTGTATCCGCAAGAAGAACAGGAGCACTGGTGGCACCTTCGAGACTAACAAATGTATTTGAGCATAAGCTTTTGTGGGCTACAGCTCACTTCTTCGGATGCATAGAATGGAACACACAGACAGGAGATATTTATTCATACAGAGAACATGAAAAGGTGGAAGTATGCATACCAACAGGAAGAGCCTAATCAGCTGAGATGAGCTATCAGCAACACAAGAAAAAAAAACTTTTGAAATGATAATTAAGATGACCCGTAGAAGGTGTGAGGAGAACTTAACATAGGAAAATAGATTCAATTAGTGTAATGACCCAACCATTCCCAGTCTCTGTTTAAACCTAAGTTAATTGCATCTAATTTGCATATTAATTCGAGTTCAGCAGTCTCTCTTTGGAGTCTGTTTTTCAAGTTTTTTTGTTGCAAAATTGCCACCTTCAAGTCTGTCACTGAGTGGTTAGAGAGGTTGAAGTGTTCTCCCACTGGCTTTTGAATGTCACGCTTCCTGATGTCAGATTTGTGTCCATTTATCCTTTCGCATAGAGACTGTCCGGTTTGGCCAATGTACATGGCAGAGAGACATTGCTGGCACATGATGACATATGTCACATTGGTAGATGTGCCGGTGAACGAGAAGTGAACAATTGTTGAATTTGGAATGCAGGGGAATGGAGTTATCATGCTAGTAAATTTACTTGTTCAAATGTCTGATCTAGGAAAAGCCAAAAACATTATGCTTGTGTATTAATCACACCTGTCACACTGTATAAATTAGGACAGACAGTTTAAGCTCTGTCTCTTTTATTTTTCTGTTTCAGTCACCAGTGTCTATAAAAATAGGTTGTAGCAGTGTCCGTTTAAATAGTAAAATTGAAAGTAACTGCATGTCTATAGGACTCATAAATGCCTTCCTGGAACTTTGATTATTACATGAGTTTAAGACTAATGTGACTAAAATCATGGGACAAATCCAGCAGTGGAATGTATGGTGGTGTTAGTGTAACCCCCGATCGTGTGTGTCCCCCACCCCCGCTCTGTGCCCAATCCAGACAAGTTGTGAGCTTGCTACAGTTTCTGAGTACAGAAACTGCTCTTTGAGCTCCAGCTGTTGTGCGCACTGAAGGGGTATTTGCCAGGGGTTACCACTTTAGTGATGTGCTGAGTGTAAGCAGCAAAGTAGTTTAACTAACATGTGGTTTGCACACCCACGTGAACACCAGTGTGGTTTAATTGATGGTGCTGTGGTATTCTGTGAGGACTAAATTCAGAGCTGGACTCAATTTGCATAACACCCAGTGAGATCAAAGAGAGTTGGTCCCTTTAATACCAGAGGCAGAATTTGCCCCTGAGTGTGGTTGGGGATAGTACAACATACAGTAAAATGGGGGGGGGGGGAGCGGGTAGGTGTGGCGCGTATCATTTTTACCTCACACTCTCATGTTAACTGCTTTTCCTACTACAACTTCCCTCCCATCCCTGGGTGTGCAAACACCCTAACTTTGCACACCCATGCTGAATGCCGAATCAGTGACATTTACTCTGCTTGCGGTTTATACCCACCAATCCTAGCTGACCCCCAATATGCCATTGATGCCACCATTTACATCTCCACTGAACTGGGTCCACTGACTTCCACAAGAGCCTAGGTAGTCTTGGGTCCAGCAAATCATTTGAGAGCTGGGAGGTTAAAGCATTGTGGCCTAGAATGAGCGAGCTGCAAATAGACACTGCTGTTGACAACGCTGTGGAACGAAGAGACTTCTGTAGGTTGGTGTGGCTCATGGAGCAACTTCACCATTTCACTTGGGATCTTCACCCCCCAAATCCTGTTTTTTGTTGGGGTGGGGGGGACCCTTCACAAAAGGAGACACTATAGCAAATGACAAGTGTAAGATTTCTGCCACATTACTAATAAATTAGTCATAAGCTTGCTTTGGGTACTGGTACTTTTCCCATCTAATGAATGAGCATGCTCTAGTGTTCATAAGGCAGCAAAATACATTGTAAAAACTACATCAGGGAACTAGAACTACCAAATAATCTAAATGGCAATTTCCAGTAACTGCCAACAATCTTTAGGTTTAATTATCTCCATTAACACTTTCCCTATTGGCAGATTTAATAAAGAACTTTTCATAAGCACCAGAGAGCTGCACGTGATAAAACATAAATGACCAAGAAGAAAAGGTGGCACTAGGAAAGAAAATGGCTAGAATTAAAAAGTGTTAAGCTTTGTTTTACATTATCTTTCTAAAGGAGTTTTCTGTATACACTGTAATGAAATGCTAATTTCAGATGCAATTTACTTTGAGTATATTTCAGTAGGCTGGAATAAATGAATACACGAAACACATCTTATAAACTGAGCTAAGATACAGCTGTAGTTGGGTCTCACCCGTTTTATGAAGCTTCTGAATTTGTGCAAGAAACATACTAATTCTACAGATACTGAGTCCTTGAATTCTATAGTCAAAAGATCTGTGTTCAAATGTCTCTTTGTGCTTCAAGGTTGTTGCAGTGAGTTTTTCAGTTTAGGCAAAATGTTACACAGCTCCAGTAAAATTAGAATAAGATCTATAAAACCCTGTTGCAATCACAATCAATCTGCTAGCATATGTATCTCTCCTGAGAATGCCGCAGGCAATCTGTTTAATAATACAGTATTTTTAATAGACCCAATTATTTGTTCCCAAGGAATACATCAGTGTAGTACTGCATTTGATTAATATGGAATGCAATGAATTGTATAGTCTGCACTCATTGTGAGCAGACTCCATTCAGACTACATGGAGAAATACAATAGAACCTCCAAGTTGTGAACATCTCGGGAATGGAGGTTGTTCGTAACTCTGAAATGTTCACAACTGATTGTTCTTTCAAAAGTTTACAACTGAACACTGACTTAATACAGCTTTGAAATTTTACTACGGAGAAGAAAAATGCCTGTTTCCCTGAATTTTGTTAGTAGTTCTATGTTTAACACAGTACTGTACTGTGTTTGCTTTTGGGGAGGGGGGGGGAAGTGGGAGCATGTCTTGCTGCCTGACTGTGTACTTCCAGTTCCAAAGGAGGTGTGCAGTTAACTGGTTAGTTCATAACTCTGGTGTTCGTAACTTTGAGGTTATACCAGAGATGAGCAAACTATGACAGAATCCTCCTATCCAGCCCCTGAGCTCCTGCCCCAGGAGGCTAGCCCCTGACTATTCCCCCTCCCTCGCAGCCACAGCTCACCCCACCGCTGGTGCAATGCTCTGGGCAGTGAGGCTGCGAGCTCCTAGGGCAGCGCAGCTGCAGAGCCTGGGCCTGATTTGGTGCTCTGTGCTCCGTGGTGGTGTGGCTGGCTCCAGTCAGGAGGCATGGATGTAACGCCACCAGCCACCCGTGCTCCAGGCAGCACAGTAAGGGGGCAGGGAGCAGGTGGGGCTGGATAGAGGGCAGGGGAGTTCAGGATGGTGGTCAAGGGGCAGGGGTATGGATAGGGGTTGGGGCAGTCAGAGGGTGGGGAATAGGGGGGTTGAATGGGTGCAGGGATCCCAGGGGGCAGTCAGGAAGGAAAGGGGGGGTTGGATGGGGCAGCGGGGGGCAGGCAGGGGATCCGGAGGCAGTCAGAGAGAAGAGGTGGTTGGATGGGGCAGGGATCCCGGAGAACAGGCAGTCAGGAATGAGAGGAGGGGTTGGATGAAGCGGCAGGGGGTAGTCAGGGGACAAGGAGCGAGTGGGTAGATGGAGCAGGGATCCCTGGGGTGAGAAGAAGGGGGGAGGATAGGGGCTGGGAGCCGGGCCACGCCTGGTTGTTTGGGGAGGCACAGCCTTCCCTAACTGGCCCTCCACACAATTTCCAAAACCTGATGCTACCCTCAGGCCAAAAAGTTTTCCCTCCCCTGGGTAATGCTGTATTCATGATGAAGCTTGTGATTCAGGTTAAAATAATGTTTTACTTTTCTGGACTACAAGGAAATGAAGACACGTTTCTCTTAGTTTTGATTTCATGATTTGGGGCCAAGCCCTGACCACATCAAAGTCCAGTGTTAAAACTCCCATTGACTTCATTTGTCCTCTGTCAAATATAGGTGTCGTGGAATATTTTACCCCAAAACTTATAACTCTTTGTAAGTTGTTCATTGTAGCTTCTAACACTTGAAAATGCAAGTCCAGTAAAGCATTTAAGCACATGCTTAGCTTTAAGTACGAGTAGTCCCTCCTAAAGTCAATGGTACTAATCACATGCTTTAAAATAAAGCACGTGCTTTAGAGCAGGGATTGGCAACCTTTGGCACACAGCCCAGCAGGGTAAGCCCCCTGTTGGGCTGGGCCAGTTTGTTTACCTGCCGCGTCCACAGGTTCTGCTGATCGCAGCTCCCTCAGCCCGTGCTGCTTCCCACAGCCCCCATTGGCCTAGAATGGCAAAAGCGGCCAGTGGGAGCTGTGATTGGCCAAACCTGTGGATGCGGCACAAACCAGCCTGGCCCGCCGGGGGCTTACCTTGGCAGGCCACATGCTAAAGGTTGCCGATCCCTGCTTTAGAGCTTTGCTGGATCAGAGCGCTCACTAGTTTGTAGCACCGAACCCTAAAACAATCCAAAGTTAAAGACTCCATTCAAGTTTTCCAGTGTATTTGCTTACATCCATGTGCCCCCAACAAATGGACTTTTGAATATCTGTGCTCTGCATTTATCAGGGAGTTCATCATGGACTTCATGGGCAGGTCAGGAGGAGATTGCTGATTTAAAATTAGTAAGAGTTGAATAAAAGAGAACCATGTTATATGGAAAATGTAAAACCTCTAAAACTTGTTTTATTTAACATAGCAGTATTTTTAATGAAAATTTTAAACCATTTTTTTCATTCCCTTTGTTCTGTTGGGAAAAATTCCACTTTTAAAAAAATCCCCAACTGGAAAAAAAAAAGTTTATTGGAAGAAAAGTTTAAAAAAGGAAGAATGAGGTTTTTTCCCAGTTTCTCTAACTGTGCTTCATTTTTCCAGCCATTTGGCACCTCTAGCCAACCAGAGCGGCTGAGCACAGCTGAATGCCTGGAAGATCTGTGTATGGAATACAAATGTTGCAAATGTTCCTGATGAATTCTGCATGTTCCTGTAGTGACTCCTGTGCGCTATACTGAAATGAACTCAGTTTTAGGCTGCACCTAAGCGCCACATGTCATTCCCACTATTTAAGTTTCTTTTCTGTGTAACCAGCTGGAGTTTACACACTGCTCTGAACACTGTAAAACGTACAAACCTTCCCTGCTTCTGGGGTTTGGATTTACTGGTAATTCAAACAAAATAACAAAACACTTGGATCAACCCCTAGTCACCTCTACCTCTTTGAATGACATGTCAACCTATTCTCATCTTGGTTAGAGTTAAAAAGGTACACTTGCTACTATGAAACAATAATAACTACCCTGCAGCTGCGTGCAAGGTTCAAGGCCCTGGCATCAAGAGGATTCAAGTGAAGAGCTTGCATCCTTCAGAGAAGACCATCTTATTTTATAGCATGTCTTTGAAGGACTGGCTTCTGCAATGAATAAACACAGGTACAGTAAGAGATTAGAAGGGGAAAATTGTACTAGCATATGAATTAATATTACCTTTACAAAATACATAATGTAGCTTTACTATCTCTAGTCTGAGACTAAAATGTCCAAAAAACCTGTGATTTGCCCAATAAATCTCTTGCCTTTCCATATAGTTCTTCAACCTATTTTTATTGATTTTGTTGATATCTAATTGTAATTCTCTGCAGCGCTAAACTAAATATTTCAGCACCTCATTGTCAGCTCTCAAAGTAACTGCTTGTTTTCCATGGTCTGTTTGAATGATAAGTTAGTTCTTTCTGAAATAAAAGTGGGTCAGCCAGACCTAGTAACACCCAGGGAAATGGTTCTTGTCAAATCTCTACCTCTTTGTTGTACTTGAAAGCGCTACTTAAGGTATCCTGTTGTGCAGCGTTGTTCCTGTTGTGGAATTGGAATCACCCCCATTATAACTGAATATTATGTCTTCGTTCAAAGGAAACAAGCCAGAACACTGACGGTTTCATGCTCATGCTTCCAGCTTCACAAGTGTGCCAGGCTTGACGCCAACATCTCTTCTAGGGGCCAAGAGGAGGCCTTTAGAGAATTGCAAGGCATTTCTCTCCTGCGACCTCCTTGCCCACAATAGTGTGAGGGGTGGCATTCAGCTTGTCTAGAACAGAGCCTTTCTTTTGAAATGTGCGAGGAGAATCTCCTTTGCCATTACTCATGACTGGTTGCCTGAAAAGGAAAAGCGCACACTATGGTCCAGGCATATCAGCTCACTCAGATACATAGGCTGTGTATATCCCCGCCTCCTCCACTCCTGTTCACTTGGTTGGTTTCTGCTCCTGGAACTTCCATGTGGAAGGCCAAACCCTGCAGAGCTGTGCCTGCTGCTCTGATTCTGTGGGAGATCACGCCTGGCTAAAAAAGTCCTAGAACAGCACCAGTCAACTTCTCTCACAAGCGTAGTGCAGAGCAGAATCTCTCCTCCCTGAGGCCCAGGAAAGAGGAGAAAGACATTTTACTCCTCCCTGTCTGCTGTCTCCTCTTCTCTGGCCCTGTGTGGTGTGGCTGGTGAGGAGAAAGAGATGAGTGAAGCTTCCTTCAGCTACACCTCTTCCTTCCAGACCAGCAGGCAAGGCAAGGCAAGGTTCCCCCTCAGATTATGCTCATTCTCCTGACCCTTGACGAGAGAGAGAAAGTCCTGTCCCTGGTGGCTACCCAGCAGAGGAAAGAGTGAAGATTACTCATCCCCAGGCTCCATCCCCTCCTCATCTCTCCTTCCCAGCCATTCCCACTCCGAAGGGCCTCTGTGAAGGTAGGCAGTAGGGGCCCTTAACTGAGGCCTGAGATGCTGTGGGGTTCAGGGCTGGTGCAAAGAAGTTTTGCGCCCTAGGTGAAACTTCCACCTTGCGCCTCCTCCTCCTTCCCTGAGGCCCCACCCCCCCTGCATCAGCTCCCCCCCCCCGCCCTGAGGTGCCCCCTTGTAGCAGCTACCCCCCCCGGGGAGCACCTCCCCACCCCAGCTCACCTCTCCTCCACGTCCTCCCTGAGCACGCCGCCCTCGCTCTAATTCTCCTCTCAGGCTTGCGGCGCCTAACAGGTGATTGGCACTGCAAGCCTGGGAGGCAGGAGAAGTGGAGCAGCGATTGAACACTCAGGGAGGAACCACTGTAAAAAAAAAATTGAGGGCACCGCTTTTTGGCTCCCCAAATCTTGGCGCCCTAGGCAACCACCTAGTTCGCTTTAATGGTAGCTCTGGCCCTGGTGGAGTTAGGGTTCTGAGTTTTTTCAATTATATCTACAAAAATGGGAGGGCTGCATTTTTTGAGTCCTTGCATCTATCTTTTAGATGTTTGATGCTGGATTTTTGCCACATGTTAGCATGCTAAGAGAGGGGAATGGAGGACTCAGTATTGGAGGGCTGGGATAGGTGAAAACAAAACAGAAAATCCTCTCTACCCCTCGATGCTCCAAATTGCCTTTATTTTCTTCTTGCAAAAGCTGTTGGTACGTGACACCTGGGCCTTACTCCAGTTAGATGCATGCTGCTACATCTCTACTCTATGGCAACAAGCAATAGTCTGCATCTGCTACCATTGTTTCCTATGCCCACTACGGCACAGTGTGTCTGCCCAAGTAGTGACTTATCCAGCATTCACTAAGCTTTACTCTGCTTGTCACAGAACCGCTTTACTAGCAGAAAAAAGACTTTTCCGTACTGAACAATTGTGGCATAAAATTCCTTGTCAAATCTTCACATCTCATCCTGCAAGCTTTTCCCCCTGTAACCCAGTGCAGTGGAAAATGGAGGCAGATTTCCTGCTCATAGAAATGGTCCTCACTCCACAGGTATTATAGCCTTCCATAAAGAGAAATGGGATGAATATTTTCACCCAGGCATGTGAGTAAACATCTTCTGGGAGAGCAGTTTGCTTGCTCCGTACCTTTATAATAAGGGCTAGCCACTGCATACTAGGACCACGCAAGGTAGACTCTGTCCAGTTATTAACAGAGACTAGAGCGCATGTCTAAAGCTATTACACCTCTAAGCACTCATTTCTATCTCCTGTAATGTATTTGCATATTGAGTATTGTCAGGTAGAAGCAGACCTTCATTTGTAACGGGTCCCAGTCTTGTAAACTCTTACTTGTGCAAGTATTTCCACTGACGTCCCTGGTACTACTTGGGCAAGTACGGCACTATTCATGTGAGTAGAGGTTTGCAGGATTGAGCCCTGGGTAGCCAAGGCTTTGCCCACACAAGCTGCAATGGAAAGTATTGTAATTAGATGCCAGAGAAGCTTGCAGCATCTAGACCAATGTCTGGGGCAGGTGTCATTTGCAAATCCAGAGAAAGCAGAGGCTAGCAATGAGTCCATATCTGCCAGTGACTTTGAGCACTTGTAGTGACTTAGACATGCTATGTGATCCTTCCTGTCCATTCACATCCAATATCCCAAATTACATTTCTGAGAAAACACTGGACCAGTCTCTTTCCCCTGAATGAACCACCATTCCTATTTCAGGGCTGAACTAGAGTGGAAATGATACCTTCATATCCAGAATATGAGACAAACTGAACTTGATGAACCATTGAATTAACACATTTCCCATTTGACACCTTTCAGTGACTGAGCTGATATAGTCAAGGACACAAATGTGAGAGGAAACACTAGAACTGATTCTTTCTCATTTCCCCTCTTTCCTTAGAGTGGAGCTCTTCTCTGAAGAAAGACTGTAAAAACGGCACCATCTTTCTTGACAAATCTGCTTTCAGTGTGTGCTCAGAGCCATATTTCGCAGCTTTAGTTACTGAAATAAGATTTTACTGCTTTTGCTCCTGTTTCCTCTTAGCATTACAGAGCCATCATTGCTAGGGGAGAGCAAATTGGATTCTACTCCTTCTAACTCAGCAACAGAACTGTTTACTAGCTCCCAATCTGTGCAAACGCTTCAAAAGCGGCAGGATTTAGGCAGGTATTTTTGTAGACGGTGGGCTCAATCTGGGGTCTAATTTAGCCTATGGAATCTTTATTTCTGGATAGAAGGTATGAAAAGTTAAACTTTCACTTGAAGTTAGTGAGGTTAGCAGTTAGAAAAACATCTTTAGCTGTAAACTGAGTACATTTGTTACAGAAATCAGTGAGAATTATCAGCTACAGAACTCCAATGCCATTATTACAGTCACTTGTCAGAGCAGACCCACGCTTCAAGGTATCTTTCTTGATTGATCAATAGGAGAGAATTGTAAAAAATTTTGATTCCCCTGAGTCACCCTCATTTTGTTTCATCACCATTTGTAAAGGAAAGGTGGCCTATTGTTGTTGTTCTTTCAAGTCACTGATCAAACAGGTTTCAGAGGGTACGTCTACACTACGGGATTATTCCGATTTTACATAAACCGGTTTTATAAAACAGATTGTATAAAGTTGAGTGCACGCGGCCACACTAAGCACATTAATTCGGTGGTGTGCGTCCATGGTCCGAGGCTAGCGTCGATTTCCAGAGCGTTGCACTGGGGGTAGCTATTCCATAGCTATCCCATAGTTCCCGCAGTCTCCCCCGCCCCTTAGAATTCTGGGTTGAGAGCCCAGTGGCTGATGGGGCAAAAATCATTGTCGCGGGTGGTTCTGGGTAAATGTCGTCAGTTCTTCCTTCCTCCGGGAAAGCAACGACAGACAATCATTTTGAGCCCTTTTTCCCTGGATTGCCCTGGCAGACGCCATAGCACGGCAACCATGGAGCCCGTTTAGCTTTTTTTTTTTTTACAGTCACCTTATGTGTACTGGATGCCGTGCACAGGGGCGATACTCCAGCTCTACACAGCAGCATTCATTTGCTTTTGCATGATAGCAGGGACGGTTACCAGTCGTTCTGTACCGTCTGTTGCCAGTGTAATTTGGCAATGAGATGACGGTTATCTGTCCTTCTGTGCTGTCTGCTGCTATCATGGGAGCCCCTGGCTGAGATCGGCCGGGAGCGCAAAAGCAAAACTGGGAATGACTCCCCGAGTCAATCCTTCCTTTATGGTTTCTAAAAATAGAGTCAGTGCTGCCTAGAATATGGGGCAAATGTACTAGAGAAGCAGTGTATCAGAGAGCACAGCTGCTCTGTGTCAGATCCCGCAGAAATGATGAGCTACAAGCCATTCACGGGGGGTGCCCCTGCAACAACCCCACCCATTGCTTCCCTCCTCCCCCAACCTTCCTGGGCTACCGTGGCAGTGTCCCCCCCATTTGTGTCATGATGTAATAAAGAATGCAGGAATAAGAAACACTGAGTTTTTAGAGACATAAAATGAGGGGGAGGCAGCCTCCTGGTGCTATGATAGTCCAGGCAGGACATTAAGCAGTGTGGGGGAGAGGAGCCCAGCATCCCACTGCTATGATAGTTCAGGCAGTACAGAATCTTTTCTTTTCACATGAAAGGGAGGGGGCTGATTGAAGCTCAGCCCCTGGTTGCTATGATGAAGACAGTTACCAGCCGTTCTGTACCATCTACTGGGAATGACCGGGAGTCATTCCTATTTTCACCCAGGCGCCCCCGGCCAGCCTCACCTGAAGCTAGCCAGGAGCACTCACGGGTTGATAAGAAGGACGGTTACCAGTCCTACTGCACCATCTACCACTGGGGAGGGGAGAGGAGCGGATACTGCTCTTCACTGCTGCAGCATCGCGTCTATCAGCAGCATTCAGTAGACATAGGGTGACATTGAAAAAAGTTAAGAAATGATTTTTTCCCCTTTTCTTTCACGGGGGGGGGGATAAATTGACGAGCTATACCCTGAACCATCCCGGACAATGTGTTTGACCCTACAGGCATTGGGAGCTCAGCCAAGAATGCAAATACTTTTCGGAAACTGCTGTGGACTGTGGGATAGCTGGAGTCCTCAGTACCCCCTCCCTCCCTCCATGAGCGTCCGTTTGAGTCTCTGGCTTCCCTTTACGCTTGTCACGCAGCACTGTGTAGCCTGTAGATTTTTTTTTCAAACGCTTTGGCATTTTGTCTTCTGTAATGGAGCTCTGATAGAACAGATTTGTTTCCCCATACAGTGATCAGATTCAGTATCTCCCATATGGTCCATGCTGGAGCTCTTTTTGGATTTGGGTCTGCATTGCCACCCGTGCTGATCAGAGCTCCACGCTGGGCAAACAGGAAATGAAAATCAAAATTTCTCAGGGCTTTTCCTGTTTACCTGGCCACTGCAT
The DNA here is from genome assembly GCF_025201925.1 of Gopherus flavomarginatus. Lineage (NCBI taxonomy): Eukaryota > Metazoa > Chordata > Testudines > Testudinidae > Gopherus > Gopherus flavomarginatus. Next base: position 29,250,187 of record NC_066622.1, read on the forward strand.
CCGAGCTGAGATTGCTGTCCAGAGTGGTCACAGTGGTGCACTGTGGGATACTGCCCGGAGGCCAATACCGTCGATTTGCGGCCACACTAACCCTAATCCGATATGGTAATACCGATTTTAGCGCTACTCCTCTCGTTGGGGAGGAGTACAGAAACCGATATAAAGAGCCCTTTATATCGATATAAAGGGCCTCGTAGTGTGGACGGGTACAGCGTTAAATCGGTTTAACGCTGCTAAAATCAGTTTAAACGTGTAGTGTAGACCAGGCAGGAGTAACAGCCGTGTTAGTCTGTATCAGCAAAAAGAACAGGAGCACTTGTGGCACCTTAGTCTCTAAGGTGCCACAAGTACTCCTGTTCTTTTTGATCAAAGTTTCCTCCTAACAGTATCTGTTCTGTCTATGTGCACGGAGAGAACACCCAAAGATTTAGACATTGCTTACGTTACTCACAACTGGTGATGCTGGGAAGGAAGACTGATAAAAAGTGTTACAAATAGAAAGTGTTCTGCGCATAAATGAACATCCTAAACTTGGTCATCTTTTCAAATTGGATCTGTAATTCTAGCAACAATCTTCATTTTTTTTTTTAAGACGGCCCCATGGAGACATTTGCATTTAAAATCACAGGATTCAAGTATTTTTTTTCTCTTCAGGATAAACTTTGAACCAACACTTTCAGATTTAAAATAAGTGCTGAATATTCAGAACTGATTGGAAACTCTATTAGGCAAGTGGTTTGTTTTCTCTTCCGTTAGTTATCATTGCCCTTTATAGTAACTCTTCTTAATTGTCCTCAGAAGAAATTCTCCTGTTGAAAGTTAACTGCATGCATCTTAGATCAACATGAGCCAAGCCAAGCAGCGCAGGTGGTGGGATTTTTATTTTTTAAGTTCCTTAACAGGCTACCACTTTGTCAGGTATTATAAGAATAAATGGCAAATTGCCAGACTGCTGCACTGAGCAAGGCAACGTGGTCTCAGTAGTTTTTAAGGAAAACCAAACTGGAGTGTACTCTACTGATCCTTTCACTGAATTAGAAAACCCATTTACTGAATAATTGGAAGCTAGAGGAAGAGGTTTTATGCTAAGTGGTTCTTCGTCTAGGTCAACGTTTCGAAAGCACATTCATCTGAAGAGGAAACGATTGCTTATGAGTTATCCTGGGGCTTTTAGGGAGGTTTTTTGTTTGCTGGTGTTCCCAGCTTGGCTGCACTACTTCGCTGTTTTTCTGAAAATCAATGAATAGCTACAAACAGTTCAGAGGACTTCATTAGTTTCTTCATCATTCATATGTTTAATGATCCTCGACAAGATGAAAAGCAGCATGGTCTAGTGGTTAAGGTCCTGGACTGGGACTTAGGGATTCAGTTCCTATATCTGCCTCTAACTTGATGCGTGACCTTGGGGAAGTCCCTTCATCTGCTTCCTCTCCTTCCCTATGTCTGTCGTGTTTAGTTTGGAAGCTCTTTGAGACAGGAGAAAGGACTGTCTCTTACGAGGAATTTGTACAGCACCTAGCACAACGTGGCTCTCATCTCAGTTAGGAACTCTAGGGGTATATCTACACAGCACATGGCAGTGAGCCTCTCAATCTGGGTCAACAGACTTGGGCTTGCACTAGTGCTCTAAAATAGCTGTGCAGAAAGCGCTTTGCTGTTGGCTTGAGCTCTAAAGCCCATCCCTCTCCCTAGGTTTCAGAGCTTGAGCTCCAGCCTGAGCTGCAACTTCAAAGCGCTGTCTACACAGCTATTTTTAGAGTACTATCAAGAGCCCCACAAGCCCCAATCTATAGACCCCAACTGGCTGCTGTGGACTGTATAAATGTACCCTGGGGGCTTGTCCTTTAGAACACCAGGACGTGGGTGGGCGCTAGCTTGCCCACTGCTAAAAGCCCCTCCCCCAGCCTAGGGAGGAGCTACTGGACCCAGGCAATAAAGGGAGCAGGTGTGGCAGTCAAAGGGCCAAAATTAGGGAACCAGAAGGGGACACCCAGCAGAGAACCCTGGACAGTGCCCATTGCTCCTCAAAGGCATTGAGAGAGCTGGCAGATGCTGCCCACAGGAACTCTGCCTAGATACGTGAGTGGATAAAAGAATGAGAGACAGCCTCACAGGCCGTGGGACTAAGATGGAATATCAGCTGGCCCACCGGGGTTCCCCACCCTTCACTGCTGGCAAAAGGTCCCGCCAACCCTGAGTGCTTGTCACAGGATAGGTGGTCCCTCACCTGCCCCGCTTCCTGCCGCCCCCATTGGCCTGGGACAGTGAACTGCTGCTAGTGGGAGCCACGATCGGCTGAAACTGCTGACACAGCAGGTAAACAAACTGGCCCAGCCCGCCAGGGTGTTTACCCTGACGAGCCGCGTGCCAGAGGTTGCCGACCCCTGGGCTAGAGTAAGCCCAGCCCCCTGGACTGGCGCAGGTGAGTGTAACCTAGCTAATTAAAGAGGGCTGGGCTCCACCTGAGCCTATAAAGGGTTGCTAGTTGGGGGGCTGGAGGGGGGAAAAGACCGGGACAGGCTGAGTCATGGGTAGCAAAGACTACACTGGGTTGGAGCAGAGCTAACTCCTGTGGTGGGTCCCTGGAGTAAGGGGGCCAGGGAAGGAACCCTGTGGCTGCAGCTCCGACAGGGGAGCAGAGCTGGAGGTGAGGAAGCTGCCAGGAGCTAGAGTGCCAGAGATGCCTGAGAGGGGTGGCCCTGACGCCTGAGGACCAGGTATTGAGTTAAGACTGTGCTGTGTTTGTTAACCTTTGTTATAGGAATAAACCTCCATGACTGAGGCTGGTGGTGGTCCCTGGTGATACAAATAATAAGTTAGTTCAAATTTAGCAGCCAACTTAAGCTATGACACCTGTGGAGTAGTGGTGTCGCCTGCTTAATTTCTTACTATTGAATGCTGACAGCTTGTTTCAAGGCTAGAGCTGAAACTTTGATCTGTGTGTATCGCATACACTGCTAGACTGGAAGTGATCTGATTATGTTCATGAAGAACTGCGCATGCCACATTTTCAGTCTCAGAATAATACCCCCTTTGGACATTGTTTTAAAAAATACCTTTGATTTCCTCCCCTTTCCGCCTTGATTGTTAACTGCTGCAAGCACTTGCTACTGGCTCCTTGCAATGTTCTCATCCTCACACTTTGTATTCTTGGAACCATGTCAGTAGAGATGTGTTGAATATGCCAGGAAATGCAGCAGGGGGCCTGAATCTCATTTACCGTGACTTTATTAATAAAATCTGTCAGTGATGTACATGCTAAACCAATACTGGAAAATCCACTTAATCAAAAAGAATATATGAACAAAGTAGTGTGGGCAGAAAGGTCCATATCAAAAGGCTTTTGCAGTAGGCTGCTCTATCACGTCCAGTTCCTTTGCTGGAAAGCCCCTGCCCAAGGGGCCCAGAACGTGGGTACTGGTTTCCCCTGAGAGTATCATCCCCTTTGAAAACCTGGAAGCACTGATAGTATGGGCCTCATCCTGCCTGGTAAGATGTGCCGAATCAGGACCTTAATGATATTCTCTGTCTTGTCACCCCTCCCTCAGTTAGTGGGAAGCAGGAGCCTTCAAAGCCATACAACACAGGTCACCTGCTGGTCTTAAAAAGCTTTGTTTAAAGAAGGGCTTTCTGCAGTCCAGGAAGCTGTTCTTTGAATGAAATTCACCCCTGTGCAGAGGGCAGCATGAGGCCTGTGCATCCCATAACTCCTACTTGAACCCTCAAATTAGGGCTTAAATTGTAGAAAGTCCTTTTCTAGCTCTGCACAGAACTGAATTTCACCCACAGGGCATGTTTATATTGGGGGTGGGGGAGATTTTTTTAAAAAAATGTCTTAGCTGATACATTTTAATGAAGTGGTATTTAAAAATGTGGTGGCACCTAGTGGAGATGGGGTTTAACATTCACCCACAGCTGGTTGGGGGCTTCCTATTACAAAAACCAAAAGACTTACAAGGTGACTTATCTGGTTATAAGGATTTTGATTTTAGCTGTAGCCTTCATTGATCAGGAAATAATGAGGTATGAATTTAAACTATTGGTGCCAGCAGTTATACTGCCTTGGGCTGTACACCTGTGATCTCCTCAGAAGATGAGCAGCATTCAGCCTGGTCAGGACTGGCCTGTAGCATCTCCGTGGGAAACCAGAGTGCTGCAGGAAGCAGTGCGTGGTCTTCAGTAAGCAATTCTCTTCTTTCTGAATCAATTCTGAAATGTTGGCCCATCATAGCATTAGGGGACGCTGTGCTTCTGGAAGGGTCATCTGTGGTGCAGAAAACTTTGGGCATTGAAGAGCCTAATTCAGATATCCTTGCACAGTTCCTTTCTGGCAATTCAATTACCTACCTCCGTGCTCCTCTGCAGGTTAACTGAAGATGGTTTCATTACCTGTTGCCCTGAAGTGGTGTGTGCAGTGTGGCTATGTGGTGTTACGTGGCTGCAGTGTTTCCTAAAGTGTTAAGGGCACTTCAGTGATCCATTTCTTGTATGTGTTGCATTTGGGGGGATCTTGGAGTGAAATGTATTTGAGTCGTCATTAATGAGATCTGGTTAAAATAGCCAATATAATGTGTCTTCAAAATATTAATCTACCGCTGATTCACATTCAAGGTAGGTGGGGTCTGAAATAGTTCCTTGCAGGGTGCATCTAGTACATAATTCATCAAGATAGTTCATGCCACAGAGGGAGTCATTAACTAATTTTATTATTTATGTGTATTGGGGTAGCATCCAGGAGCCCCAGGCATGGAGCAGGACCCATTGTGCCTGGTGCTGCACTAGCACAGAACAAAAGGACAGTCCCTGCCTGAAAGAGCTTATGATCAAAGTATAAGACAAGACAACAAACTGACAGATGGGGGAACATCAGACCTATCCATTTCTTCGGCTGCTTCAAAGTCCTTTCTAGGAGTACCTTTTCTGAGACCAGTACTTCCTAGCATGAAATAAAAGCCTCTGGTGTCTGTGGAGAACTGAGGCAGCAGAGGGTTCCAGAGTATCATATACCTCTGGAGAGCTAAATCCCCTGGCTTTGGAAGTACTCGTACAGTACTTGGTGACACTGGTTTGGCACAACTTTCATTAAAATAGCCGCTTAATTTTGTATTGCCTATCACTTGCACACTGTACTTGAAAAAAATAATAAAAAGAATGACACTTTTAGAAGTTTAATTATCTGGAGTTGCAAATTAAGAACCTGGAACAAAAAACATTTTAGTTTCTGGAGGCATTAATTAACAAATCAATTAGATATCCTTAATATCATTACAATGCAATTTTCAGTGTGAGTGGTTTTCTATTAATTTTTCATTCTAACTAAAATGTGCTGGCATTGTGCTGGCAGTACCAGGTGTTATGTAAAGCCTCTGCTCAAATGCAATTGTAAAATCTGTAACTTGTATCATTAAGTTCTGCAACCTTTTTGCAGACTTTGTAACTTCAATTATTGTTAGCATAGACTTTTAAGTTTTGTATCCTTTGAAAGCTCTGTGGCCTTTTCAGGTTGCCACTTGTATGAACTTCCAAGCTTTGTAACATCCCATCCCTCAGAGACAGTGTGAATGAGGGAGCGGGAACAAGGGACTGTATGTGGGACTGGGCAGAGAGGAACTGCAAGGAACCAGGAGCCAGGTGTGTCTGATATAATCTGCCCTGAGAAGGCAGTCATGAAGTGCTGAAAAGAAAAGAAGAACCTGGTATGCATGAAAGGAACTGGTCTGGGAATGCTGCTAGGTGACAGACACAGAAAGGAAACTCAGTGTATGTGACAGAAGCTGCCCAGTTCCAAAATAAGAGGAAAAAGGCATGCACACAAGCCCCTGCTTCTTGACCCTCTCAGTAGCCTGGATTCATGAATGCAGACAGACACACCAGATCTACCATGCTTCGGCTTCTCTGCCTCCATGCTGTCTCTGGTAACTCTCTGCCTGTGTAAGTGTGTGGGTGCATGAGCGTATGAGTGCAGTGAATGTGTGCGTGTATGAATGAGCTCCATCTCTTTTCTATTTGACCTAACAGCAGCATTGTAATAAAACTAATACAAGTGTGACTCTGGGTTGGTTTTTAGGGGAACCTAGGTAACACTAGGAGGTTGGCAGAAGCAAGAATAAGTGAGCTGCTGCCAAGGGGAAGAAAAAAGAAAGTGACAATACAGACACATGGATAGTATTCAATTATTTATTCCCTTTCATAGAAAGTTGATGGAATTTGACAGGTGCCAATTCACCAGATCGTAAGAAGTATAATGCCAGCGGGTAGGGGAGGGGAATAGCATGCATTAATGGTTTAAAAAGTAGGAAAACTCCAGGAACTATTATCCTCTAGTCTGAATCTCATGAGTATGATTTTTATCCCCCACTGCTTTGCTCCTTGTGTCATCATTAACTTCTGTGTAATGTGGATGTGAAACATGACTCAGTTAGAATGATAGCTTTTTACGCCCACTTCACATTCAGTTTGCACCAATCTAAATGACTACACAAGGTGCAAGGCAGTGGAAAATCAGGCCTGTCTATGGAAGAAAGGGATTTCTCCTAAATCAATTCAGCCTAAAGATGTGCATGAGAAACATGAAGCATGCAGACATCGGGTTTAGGGTTTGGGGGGGGAGGGTGGGCACAAACTGCTCAGTGGCCCTGAACTATGTGAAAATGTCCAACCAATTCGGGATATTGTGATTGTAAAACACTGCACTAATCTCCACTAGGAATCAGGTTGCGTCAAATCTATCCTAAGAAAGAGGGAGCTGCAGTCACCTCCTTGATGAATCGGTCCTCTCTGCTGTGCCCAATTAAAATAGGATTCAAGGAGATACTCTGGCTCAGATTGTCTTTGATAGAGTTTAATGGAAATGCAGTTTCTCTTCAATGCACTTGTCTGTCTTGGATCCGGCTAATTTTTTCTGTGTTTTCTAGGTTCCACTTTTTTTGTTTTGCTCATTAACTTTACCTTCTCTATTTTGCTTGCTAGGAAGCCCCTTAAAATGCAATAACTGGAAAGCTGTTCCCACCTCTGTGCTCCAAAAGGGATGAGGGAAGGGGAGGGTTTAGCCATATTCATTCTTTGGTGTACCCTTGCAGAATCCTACTGTGAGGAGTGGGGCCTTTTGCCAAATCAGTGCAACATGAGACACCCATGAGTTTAGCAGGGTCAGAGAATTGTAACCTGTGCAGGGTAATTCAGTTTCTAACAGCAAGGGGGGAAAAACAGTGAGTCTCAGATCTTTTTTTGTGCTCATCGAATGACTTGTTACTGACTGGTGCTTATAGCTGTTTAAACGGGGGAGACAGAATTGTGGATTTTGTGTTTTGTGCTAGAGCAATTGAGAGAGAAAATATTCAAGACCAGTGGAATTGAGGGATATATACTCATATAAATTATAGACAGCTTTCCAGGTAAGAGTAATTGCCAGATCAGACCAGTGATCTGTCTAGTCTGGTCTCCTTTCTCTGACAGTGGTCAGTACCAAATGCTTCAGTGGAAGGCACAAGTATCCCAAAGTGGACAATGAATTCAGGAATAATCCACCCATAAAAGAAACTTTGTTAGAGGTGGACTCATGCCTTGAAGCATGAGAGTTTGCGTCCCATCCAAACTTCTTTAAAAAGTTGGGCCAGGTCTATCCTACTGCTTATTTTGGTATAATTTATATTGCACAGGAGTGTGAATAAACCAGCCCCTCCGAGCGACCTAAGTTACACCAATAGAAGCACCTCTGTGGACAGCGCTATGTCAGAAGGAGAGTGTCTCCCACTGACATAGCTACTGCTTCTCACGAAGGTGGATTTATTATGCTGATGGGAGAGCTCTCTCCCATCAGCACAGAGCATCGTCAGCAGATGCACTGCAGCTATACCGATGCAGCACTTCTAGCGTAGACTAGCCCTTACAACCCTAGCTAATGCAGCTGTAGATGTTCTTGTTGTTCATAGAAATGTCCAATCCTTATGAATCCTGTTTTTTACCTCAGTAAGTAGAGCCAGTGCTCTGGTATGATACACTGGCAGCCAAGGTGGACTAGCATTCCTACCATTGCTAGCACTGGTGAGGGATTTCCCTAAAAGGATAGCTAAGGGCTAAGAAATGGCCTCTTCTTAACTTGTTTCACAAGTGTACTAAATTCAAACCTACATAGTCTCTCTCTCTCTCTCCCTCCTCCCAACCAGCTATTTTCTTTCCTCAACCTTCTGACTGATTGTGGTCGTTGCCTTGAATGTTTCTTTCCCCCATTTGTGGCCATGTTCCTCTCTCCACAGTTTAGCAGATTGTCCTTCAAAGCAACAGTGCAACCAAGCGATTGGGCATGTTCACTCTCCTTCTTCGGCAATAGATCTGCTCTGGGGTGACTGAGATCAATAATAGCTCCCTTGGCAAGGAGAGAGCCAGACTGTGGACTTTGTGGAATCTACTCAAGGATGTGAAGTGAAATCTGAAGCAATAGCAGAGTTTGTGGAGGCAGCCGGGGACGCCGGAGCAATTTTATAGTGTGGGCGCTGAAAGCCACTGAACCAAACTATAAACTCTGTATAAAATGGAAACCACTTCAAGCCAGGGAGTGGGGCAGCACCTCTAGTTTCAGCACTTATGGAGACAGCAGCTTTGAAAGTTTGAGAAAAGATGGTATCAAGAGAAGCAGTTTTTGTCTGTACTGAAGTGGGTACTAGAGTGCCACTCATTTCCGGGTGCGCTATTTTCCTGATGAACATTGCTGCTTTGCAGAGGAGAGTTATACAAAGGTGGCTCTAACTCTGCATGAGTGTGCAGGATACAGCAACGAGGCCCACAGCACTTGTCATGCCTCCGCACAGTACCCACCTTTGGGTTCAGCCAGGTGCAAGGACTGGGGCTGGTTACCCCAAACTGGGCAGGGAAGAAACAGGGCCATGTCTGTTCCTCGTTCCACCATCCCCTACTTACTCGAAGAGCTGGCAAGCTGCAAGGGTGTGAGTGTGGGGCGAGGGGCATGCTATACCATTGTAAAGAGTGACCTAGTGACTGTTTATTCTGAATGCCAGGGAGCGCTGAGAGGTACTGGGCCTACCTGACACACAATGCTTCGTGCAGCTCCTTCCTGGGGCAGTACAGCGCTGCACTCTCCCCACAATCAGACAGCGCTAGAGGACACATCCAGCACCTAGTCTGCATTCAGAGGTGCCCTGATCTATTGTAGGAGGACACAAGAAAATTATTGTGTCCCCATTTTAAACCTGCTCTCAATTCCTCCTTTGGAAGAGGGCACAGATGCACAGTTGGGATGTTATTTGGGGGAAAATAACGCGTGCAGCCTGTGCATATTATCCTGCTGTGAAAATAGTCCATTTCCTTAGTTCGCCTTGTTTCAGGTCTAGAATTTACTTAGGGGGCCTGTAACATTTCCAGGCTAGTTGAGTGCTAATGCAGCCGGTATTGTAGTCTATTGTTACATTTTTACCAAGCTCCGGCTCCACTCTGGGGCCAAGTGTTTTCTTTTTGCCTTGTTTTTCATGTTGTGTAATTTGACACTGAGCAGTTGTAATGCAGCACAGTGTTTTGCTGGTTGCCCTTATTTTCTTTTGTTCAGTTACTTTAACAAGTTGAAGAAAAACATACTCCCCAATAGGCACTGAGTGCTCCTGAAGCTAATCTTGTGCTTGCATTGTTACTTAGATTCTTCAAGAATTTCCATTTGTAAGGAAAATTGATGTTGCTGTAGAGCGTGCAGCAACCACTTATTGACTAGACCAATAGCGAGTGTGATAAATCTACAAAAGGGACATAAGGTTAAATAAAAATGACTTAACTTGACAGTCACTACAACTGTGTAAAGGAGAAATAGCATTATTAAATACACTCACTGTGAATTTGCTCAGGAAAGCATTCATTTGTAAAAATGAATACTGGGCCAAGATCCTACATTGAAGCAACTGGGGCTATGCCCATTTCCACCATCTCAGGATCCATTCTTTATGTTGATTTTGAAACAGTTAATGGGGCTATTTTTGTGACTCGTGTAGGACCACTGAAGTTCGGGAAGTTACATCAGGTATGAAGTTGTCCCTAGATGTACAGTAGTGTCTGTAGGCTTATTCAGTTGCACATGGAGGATAGGTCCATCACAGGTTATTGACCAAGATGCTCAGGGATGCAATGCTATGCTCTGGTGATCCTAGCCTCTGTTTGCCAGAAGCTGAGAGTGGTGAAGGGGATGGATCACTTGATTGCCTGTTCTGTTCATTCACTCTGAAGAAATGGTATTGGCCCCCATCGGAGGACAGGATACTGGGCTAGAAGGACCATTGGTCTGACCCAGTATGGCCGTTCCTATGTAATAACATTTCATTCTATCAGTAAGTCTGTGGCAATGCTGTATATCATGGATTTCAGTGAACACTGTAGCAAGGGCACAGTAGTAACCAAAAGAATTGAATACAATACCTACAGCTTGATTCTCCATTGCCATGCACCCTACCGACAGAGCTGGTGGGGACACTTTTTTTTTCTCCCTACAAAATGTTTTAACCAAACCAAATTATTTCAGTTTTTTGTTTAAAAAAAATGGAAAATCCCCAAATTAAAAATATTTGTGTTAAAATAAAAATTGGGTTTTGTTTTTTGAGAAAATGTGTGAGTCTCTGGACAAAGAAGTTCGTGAACATTGACAACCTGACTTTCAAGATTTGACAGACTTTTTTGCACAGCTCTAGTCACAACAGATGCGCCCATGAAGTGACCTATACAAATAGTCTCTGCTCTCACCTGCACTGATTGTACTGTCATATACGGCCATGTTCAGATTACTTGATTTGTGGAGTCCTATTAATTTCCGTAAGGTGCTACTCCCACAGATCTGAATCAAAGGGAATTAAAAACAAATGGGAGAGTTTCTTTAAAACAGAGACTCCGCGACTGACACCAATCAGACAATGGAGTCTTTACTTTTATTTTTTTTAACCACAAAGAGGTAAGTGATGGGATAGATATATTTGCATAATTTAATCTGTCTGGGTTTTTATATCGTCCTCATCAAACCACTGTCAGTCTGCCAAAATATTATTATAAGACAAGTAAAAATGGTGTTACAAAATCTGTATATTGAAATCATGACCACAGGTCACCTTTTGCTTACAATGTTGAGTGTAAAGATCTTGCTCTCCTGCCAAACTGCACCAAGGTAATCAAGGACTGCTGGATGTTGAAGTGATACCTCTACTCAGCATCTGGATATGGGTGATAAAATGTTTACAAAAATAATGACTAGTTCATTAAACAAAATGGTTTTAGAAGTAAATAGGGGTGATCAGGTATATTTATACCCATCAGAGGAGGATATAATTGAAAGAGATTAAAGCACATTACCTGGGAAGTAAAAGATAGATTGCAACCTCTAGCTATAAGGGCTAGATCACACTAGCTATTCTGTACCTTGACAAGAATGTGAATTTGTTATACTGTTAGAGTGATCAGATAGCCATTGTGAAAAATCGGGACGGGAGTGGTGGGTAATAGGTGCCTATATAAGACAAAGCCCTGAATATCAGGAATGTCCCTTTAAAATCGGGACATCTGGTCACCCTATATACTGTACATGGTATATTGCACATGTATATACTCAAAACAATATATTCCAAACCAGTGTAGCTGCATCCGTTTACAACTCAGGTCAATTTTGGCTCCAGGTAGCCAGTGTAAATAATTATAACTTAATGGTCAATGGTGTGAATTACTGTACAACCAGCCTTCTCAACATTACTGAAAGACAAACACAGTCAGTGGAAATGGGCCGGTGGAACCTGGACTCCAACCGCAGAGCTGGGATTTCAAAGTCTGCAGGGTGGCACCTTTAATTTTAGAGGATGCTACTCCATTTACATAAGGCTGGTTGGTTAAATCTTCACTGTGCTCCACAGTCCCTAGGCCCGGACTGCAGCTGCTCCAGCCTTTGTCAGCTTTCCACCAGTGAAAGCTGGCCATTCTGTTAGACAGCTGGTGCTGGAGAATGAACAGTGTGCGTGGCATGTGTGTCTAGACAGAATCTGTAAGTAATCAAGTTTTGGGCCTTAGGACTCGGTATTGTGCTCGAGCTCTATCTTGTTGACTCACCCTGAGAGCCAGGCCAGCTGGGTCTGATCAGCCCTTTTCAGGGGCATAAAAGGCTGAGGATCCCTCTGAGGGCAAAAGAGAGCTAGAGGGACATTGTCACAGGTTGGGCTGGCCCATTAAGGGAATTGGGCTCAGCCATTCCTGTGTCTAGTTATCTGGTCCTAGGTGATGGGTTTGGGACAGTGGTTGGATCAGGTGACCCAGCTCACCTAAGGGTAGCCTGGAGGTGGAATTTGCTATAAGAAGTCTAGGAAGGCTCCTGCAGGGATTCCAGAGTTAGAGAGGAAGAGGTGAAAGGGCTTTTTATACCAGCCAAGTGCAAAAGGCTGTGTAGAGCTCCCTGAAGTGAGGAGTGGCAGGAACAGAAGCCTGAAGAAATGACAGGCAGCAAGACCTGGGGTTGTTTGGGAAAGAACTGTTGAACCCAGCAAAGTTGAAAATAAACCATGGAGTCAGAGCAAAGACTTGCTTTGGTTTAAGTTGACACTTGAGCTATACTATTAATCACCCAGACCCCAAGAAAGGATGTCATCTGATGTGCACAAGAGGCTGGGGGTGGTTTCAGAGTCTGAAGAAGGGGGGAACTGAGGCAGCTGCAAGGTCTGAGGCCAGTTTGGGTACGTGCTTGTTACAAGCAAACATTCAGAAGGCTACACAAGGAGAAATCCTAATCAGTCCCCTTTGGTGAGCCTTTGAAGATGAAGTCTTGTGGTCTAGATTGAGCTTATAGGCTCAGTTCTCAGTATGGGGTAGCATATAGATGCTCAGCTGTGGAAGAACCATATGTCCTCCTGCCCTGTTGCTCCACAGGGAGCTAACTTATTGCAGCCTTGAGAAGGAGACGTTTTCTTCCATCCTGTGCCCGAGCAACACGGGGAGGGAATGCTGGATGGGCAGAGCTAGCACTGTCCACTCCCCGTTGCCTGCCCTGCTCACTTCATCCCAGGAGGGAGACTCACAGGTGCAGGGCCTGGGAATCAGAGCTGTGATCCAAGCAGCTCCGACAAAGCCAAGCAAAGGCAGGGGGCTGCATTAAGGCTAATAACAATCTAGCCCTATGATTGAAAGTACAGTCCTGCCTTGGGGGTTGCTTATTCTAAGAATAAACCAAACCTCAGGAAAGGGGGATGAGCTTGGATAACATCCATTGTGCAAATTCTGTGTTTATTTCTATAAAGAAATTATCCTTATGTGGCTTTACCTAACGTGTTCGCTGTGTCTTTACAACCTTCATTTTAGTTCAGTGATTTTTTTTTCTTTCTTTTTCTCTCTCTGGGGATCATGCCGAAGAGTGGGTTAATGTTGAGGTGAAAGGAAAAGTACAAAAACGGATCAGCTAGAGCCAATGGATATATGCCCTTGCTGCCGTGGCCAAGTAATAAGAATCCAAGAATATCCATAATCGTATCTACAACATGATGTCATGTTCGTTTGCAGTTTGCTCCCTAACTACTGCTACTTTGATTGTTCAACTACTGTGTTTATATTGACACTTATTCTGCTTTTTTGACTGTACTAGCCATCTGTAATCTTTCCACTGTATGTGATTGTTTAATGATACTTTGGTCAGGTTTACATCAGCAGAGTATCTAGCTCAACAATTGTGCTTTTATAGCTATATTGCCTCTTTAAAACCACATTTATCACAGAGTTAGTATTTCCTTTCTGATTGCCAGGATCAGTTTAGACTTGTAGCAAAGCAGCACTGTAGTGTTAATTAGACCAGTTTTTCCCTGGCTGCTGCTCTCACTGGATAAGAAAAATGCACTGCTCCTCTCATTTGAGTTTTTTGGAACAGGCATCTCTACTAATTGAGCCAGATTCTGCTCTCAGTTACACAGGTCTAAATCCAGAGAGACTTCAGCAGGTTACTCTAAGATCACAATCTGGCCCACTGTCTTTTTATGGCAAGCTCAAGAAATAAAATAGAATTTGCTCTACCGAGAATGTGTTACAGTAGAGTCTAGGCATCTTCTTAATGACTCTCTTGTATTTGTAATGAGGAACAGAACTTGAGGAGTTTATGTGGCAGGAGTTCTGTGGAAAAAATGTGTTTTTTCCCTAGTCGTGTTCTGGGAAACAGCCAAAATGTTTTCGCTAAAACTTTCCAAGAAAAGTCAGCCATGCACAGCATAGAAAATTTTAGCCCAAATAATTAAAGTTTGGCAAAGCTCTGAGGAATTGAAAACAGGGTCTTGTAATGGGAAGTGTTGGGCAAGCTTAAATGAAGGTATCAGCCCTTGCCTATAATAATCTCACAACCATTCCGCCTATCTTGTAAATAGTGTGGCTCCAGTGTACACTCTGACACCTACTGACAAACCTGTGATGCCCTGAAGTCTTTTCCACAGGTAAGTACAGTCAGTGCTGACCTTTGCCATACTCCATTGACTGGTGTACTAAATTGAAAAAGAAGCCTATTTTAACTGAACTGGAAGTATGAAGGTATCTTTTTCTTTTTTTTGCTTTTTCTCATGCACGATCAATCAAATTATTACCCCAGAAATATAGATCAGATACAAAGTTAAGCATATTGAATTGAGAGTGGCTATCCAATCTATTCTTTAAAAAAGCCCGACATTACTTGTCATATAATGTCAGAGTGCTTTATAATGTGATACACCATTCTATGACACAGCCTGGCTCCTAGTATGACAAGGTGACAGCTCTCCCATATTTCACTACCATAAAAATGCTCTACAGCTGAATTTGAGTAGAAGAGTCTGTCAGGTTACTGGAAGTTATCTGCATGTGCTTTAGAAATATACCAGCATTTTTAAATGGTTCCTGCATTAATATGAAGAACTGCAGTAATGGAGAATATTGGCTCCTCATTGCTAAGTGTTCATAGTGTCTTCAATTAATATGTCAGGCAATTAGAAAGGATATTTTCAATTTGAACAGCAAACATATGAAAAATGGCATGAATTGTTTTAAACTGGTATTTAAATAAGCCCATAGTAATTGGTATCTATGAAAATGAATTGTTGTTAATAGGATTTGACAACAGTGGCAACAACAGTGGCAATATTATTATCTATGTCAACAGAGCCATTTCAGGCAATCATGGTTCTGTTTGGGTATTGTTAAGAGACTCCTCCAAAATATGTCCATAGAGATACCACAGGCTAGCTTTGGAGTGGGACAAATCACTACTGCCAACCAAAATTGAGCGAGACTGATTTTTAGGGAACCAATGCACAGGTAAAAGCATAACATTGGTGGGATTTTCCCAGCTTGTGCTTATACCAGAAATTGGAGAGACAAGGTGGGTAAGGCAATATTTTTTATTGAACCAATTTGTTCTGGTGAAAGAGAAAAGCTTTCAAACTACATAGAACTCTTCCTCTGAGCAACATATTCCTTGTCTCTTGGTATGAATGTTAAGGGTTTCCTCCTCTACATCTATATCAGGGTTATAATATACTCCGTATAACTAGCTTCCTGCGTTGTTGTGGTGTGTGGTGTGTTGTGCTCAATCTAGACCACAAGACTTCATCTTCAAAGGCTCACCAAAGGGGACTGATTAGGATTTCTCCTTGTGTAGCCTTCTGAATGTTTGCTTGTAACAAGCACGTACCCAAACTGGCCTCAGACCTTGCAGCTGCCTCAGTTCCCCCCTTCTTCAGACTCTGAAACCACCCCCAGCCTCTTGTGCACATCAGATGACATCCTTTCTTGGGGTCTGGGTGATTAATAGTATAGCTCAAGTGTCAACTTAAACCAAAGCAAGTCTTTGCTCTGACTCCATGGTTTATTTTCAACTTTGCTGGGTTCAACAGTTCTTTCCCAAACAACCCCAGGTCTTGCTGCCTGTCATTTCTTCAGGCTTCTGTTCCTGCCACTCCTCACTTCAGGGAGCTCTACACAGCCTTTTGCTCTTGGCTGGTATAAAAAGCCCTTTCACCTCTTCCTCTCTAACTCTGGAAGCCCTGCAGGAGCCTTCCTAGACTTCTTATAGCAAATTCCACCTCCAGGCTACCCTTAGGTGAGCTGGGTCACCTGACCCAACCACTGTCCCAAACCCATCACCTAGGACCAGATAACTAGACACAGGAATGGCTGAGCCCAATTCCCTTAATGGGCCAGCCCAACCTGTGACAATGTCCCTCTAGCTCTCTTTTGCCCTCAGAGGGATCCTCAGCCTTTTATGCCCCTGAAAAGGGCTGATCAGACCCAGCTGGCCTGGCTCTCAGGGTGAGTCAACAAGATAGAGCTCGAGCACAATACCGAGTCCTAGGGCCCAAAACTTGATTACTTACAGATTCTGTCTAGACACACATGCCACGCACACTGTTCATTCTCCAGCACCAGCTGTCTAACAGAATGGCCAGCTTTCACTGGTGGAAAGCTGACAAAGGCTGGAGCAGCTGCAGTGGTGATCTGAGAAGAAGAGCGCTGTGTAACTGTAAAGCTTGTCTCTTTCACCATCAAAAGTTGGTCCAATAAAAGAGATTACCTCACCCACCGGTTCTCTACTATCCTGGGACCACATGGCTATAACAACACTGCAAACAACTTCTAATCAGTAAACATACTATGCTGGAGTATGTATATTGGCAAAGCTCAGCTGAAGTCAATAGAGCTGGTTAACAGCAGATGAGGATGGAGGGCCAAACTGTCTGCAAACACAGAAGAAGTACATTAAAGCATAACAAATCAAACCTCTTGACAGAGGAGGAAAAGCCTGCAACACAAGCATTATTGGAACTCAGGACCTGGTATCTGGGCAATGCCTTGAAGGAGTTCTGACAATATCACAGGAAGCTGGGTATAGGGAGTATACTATAACCCTGATACAGAGGAGAAGGGAACCTCCAAAGTTTGTCAAAAGACAAGGAATTTGTGAAGAGGTGTTAATCCTTGACTGCACGAAATAAAATGCACATTTTCTCATACAAATCCACAAATAGCTCCTTTAACAGATATAAATTTTTTATTAAAGCTAATGTTAAAAAATTATATAATACACAGGTTAAGAAAAGAGTGTCTACATCTGGGTATAGTGCTTAGATTATTCACAAATACTAAGTTTGTTTTTATAAAGCCATAAGAGACATATAGCGCATAATCAGCATTAACCCAAATTGAGGTGAATAAATTTAAGAATATAGTTTAGATATTAGCATCCAAGTATTCGGGTACATCACTTATGAAAAGTTATACAGAGAGTTGGTTGTGGAAAGCAAATATAGCAATGAATGAAGATTGTCCCTCAGTAATTGAGAATTGAGGGTAGGTTGTCCATTAGAAAATACAATCCATTAGGGAAGTATTTGAGTTATTTTCCCCACTGTGCTTCTCATTGGCACTCCAGCTCATCGCCCCGGTATTGCCAATGTCCGGTGATATGTTCTATGTAGATGTTTCTTGACCACCTGATGGCGTCCAACACCATGATACTAATTATGGGTTAAGTATCAGAGGGGTAGCCGTGTTAGTCTGTAAAAGCAGCAAAGAGTCCTGTGGCAACTTATAGACTAACAGACATATTGGAACATAAGTTTTCATGGGTGAATACCCACTTCGTTGGATGCATGTGATTATGGGTTGAATCCCGAATCCACTAAAATTGCTGTGAATTTTGCCATTGACCTCAATAGCAGCATGATCAGCCCTAAACAGTGAAATGCAAATTCATAAAAGTATGAAGACATTTTAAAATTCTTTAGCATTTAATCACACGTGATTAACAGATCCCTTTATGATACCAGAGACACACTTACCCAGGTATGTAAGAACTAGAGCTGTCAGAACAATCGATTTTTTTCAATTTGTGGGCAATCCCAAAAACTAGAAGTAAATTCTTTGTGGCTTAAATGAAATGTTTCAATTCAGCATTTTCAATACAGAAAATTTCTAGGTTTGACCATTTTAAAACCTTTTTGATTTTTTTAAAAACAAAATTTAAAGGACATTTTTTAATGCAAGATCATTTTGAACTGAAAAATCAAAACAGTGTCTGTGTTATACAGGTCAGACTTTATGATCTTTCTAGTGGTAACTTCTGGCCTTAAATTCTCTTACTTTATATCAAAATTAAATATATAGATTTTTATTCTTTGTATAAATATTTTTTATTTTATTTTTGCAGCCGATAAGAATTTGCAAAATTCTTTGGTGTGGTTGAATGCCCCCTCGTTGATCCAAAGGCAGGCGGGGGGCTTGGATACACTCAATGAAGCCACTCCAGGTGCATAAGTATAATTGGTTTTATTGTCAAAGTATAATAAGCTTCCCAGACTTCACGCATTACTAAATACATGCTTTCCAGCAACCAAGCAAGCAAGAATCAATGCATATGCCCCTTCTGCTGCGGAGTCCTGAACCCTCCAGCCTTGTCCTTGAGGGCTCATAGCAGGCGCTGCTCCAGCGTGAGGAATTCCTGGGCACTCACAAGGCCTAGGTCTGCAAGTGAGACTGTTTGTCTAAAGCAATTATCAAAGCTGCTTTTATCATCATCTCTTTCTAAGGGGGAACATATTCACCCACAAGGAGGCTCTGGCAGGAAACACTACTGCTCTCTATTCCCACACTCAACACTCTCCGGCCTTTCTTATCTCTTTACTTGTTTGTCCAGTCGAGTGGCTGCAAGTCAGCCCCGGTCAAAGCCAGTTCACTACTAGTGCCCCCTCCCCGCAACTATTCTGTAACAACAGGCTAAGGTAACTTGCAGTCAGCCCCAACACTCCCCCCACCCTAAAATGTTTCATCCAAAAAATTCCCCTAGCTGTAATAATACCAAATCCCCTTTCTTTAGTGTTTCTAAAAATCTGTACTGTAACTTTCTCTTTTCCTTTGAGTCTATTTTCATCTAATCAGAACAAGCAAACACAGTTATCCATGCTATCAATGGGGAAGTGTTAAACAAACCTACATCAGGAAACAGTATCCAGTCTAGGCTAGGTGAGTGGTATTTCTCCTCCGTGGTCCAGCAACGGCGCATGCTCTAGGCTCCCAGCTCCTCAGCCATCACCTGTTTTGGGTAGAGACCCATGTCTCATGCACTCCTGACCAAGGTTTTTCCAGTCTGTGTATTTCCTTGCCTACACAGTGAGTTCCCAGCAAGTCAGACAGCCTCAGTGGGCCAGCTTTGCTTTCTGCTCAGAGGCTATTGTAAATAACATGATTGCCCGCAGTTAAGTTACCACATAGTTCTTTCTGAGCAAGCACACTTATTCTTAAGGTGAAAGCATCACAGAGAAAACGATAAAAGAACCTACATGCATGCTAATGAAAGGTGTTGCTTTATACTATAAAATGTAAATAATAGTTTTTCTATTTAAGCCTGGGTTGAATTGAGTTCTCGCAGTTTTATCCTGAGGCTTTAATCATTCTCCCCTAATATATATCTATAAAATCATCTTGAGGGAGTCTGTGTAGTGATCAAGGTCACAGGGAAGACTGTGATCTTTATCCAAAACAATGCCACAGCAGGTCTCAACTATCTAGGTACCCATTACCCTTTACTGTAGTATCTGAGTGGCTCATAATATTCACTGCATCTGTCCTCACAACACCCCTGGGAGGTAGGGCAGTGCTATTATCCCCTTTATACCAATAAAGAACTGCAGCACAGAGAGAACTAGTGACTTGCCCAAGGCCAAACAACCTATGCAGGAGCAAGGAATTGAAAGTGGGTCTTCCTAAATCCCAAACTAGCATCCTTACCAGAGAAAAGCCACAAGAATGATTCAAGGATTAGCAAACACGCCTTGTTGTGTTTGAGCTCTTTGAGTCTCTCTCTCTTTAGCTTAAAGAAAAGGTAAGGGGGTGACTTGATTGGTCTATAAGTATCTACGTGGGGAACAAATATTTAATAATGGGCTCTTCTGTCTAGCAGAGAAAGATAAACATGGTCTAATGGTTTGAAATTGAAGCTAAACAAATTCAGACTCAAATTAAGGTGTACATTTTTGACAGGAGGGGAATTAACCATTAAAACAATTTACCAAGGGGTGTCGTAAATTCTCCATCACTGACTATTTTAAAATCAAGATTGCTTTTCTTTTGGGGAAGTTCTCTGGCCTGTGTTATACAGGAAGTCTGACTAGATGATCCCAGTGGTTCCTTCTGGCCTTGGAATTATGAATCTATAAACCATTAAGCCTGCACTGGGGGCATCTAAGAGCCAGGGAACTTAAGGGTATAAGACACCATCACAATGGCTGACAATAAGAGCCCAGGAGATTAATTTTTTTTTTAATATGAAAAAACTTTCTCACTAAGTCTTTCTATATGAAGGAATACCTGTTGGAAAAAACTTCTTTAATTCTATTCAGTACCAAATTAAAAAGAGTGAAGGATAATTGTTTGAGGTTAGCTCTCTTTCTTTTTCTTTTTTTTTTTTTGGCACCTTATATTTTATATTTTGTCAAGACACAAGACGCATTTTGTGTAAGCATGCTGACTTCAACAGAACGTAGGAGATGCTCCATTCTCTGTCCTGGAATACTACATTTAGCGTGAGCTGCTTCCTTGAGTTCTAAGTTTTCTTCTCCTTCAGTTGGCTGCAGATCAAACCTTTATATTTAGACTCCACATCTACTGTTGGAGTTCTCCCCAGGGATCCCTGCATAGGGTCTCAGAATCTAGCTCCGAAAGGACCTCACTGTAGAGAAATGTTGGAGAGTTATTGATGTGGTCCATGGCACTCATTTGCCCACATTAATTTTAATAACTGAACTGCCTTTCAGCCTATGCCAAAAATATTTCCTTCTCACAAGGAGAAAAAAAAAATCCTGGGCAAAACTGATGCACTAAAGAGCTTTGGAAAGATTAGCAAGCTCCTGAGCATGGTATTCTAATGTCCACTATAAATTAACACCATGCTGAGCATGCTCGGCCATCTATCAAGGGAAGAGAGTGAAACTGTTTGGCTTCTGCTGTGAATGAAGGGACCCTGAAAAGATTTTGATTCTTAACTGAACTAATTCCTTTTGGCCCTTCCCGCTGCACCTTGGTACCCGGGTGAACTTGAGCTTCCTTGAATTAGAAAACGTGTTTACAACATTTTACAGATCCCGCTCATGATCTTGTGACGGTCCCTTGCCTTACCTTGGCTGCCTTTTTTTTTAGGACTGAAATCCACATTTACAAAAGAAGCCTAGAAGTTTCGTTATTATTCTATTTCATTATTTGTACTGCAATAGTGAATTTAGGGACTGACTTTGGGGTCCCATTGTGCTGCACACCATGCAAACATATAGTAAGAGAACGGCCCAGAAAAGTTTACGGTCTTAAATGGACAAGCGGGCCACAGGAGTGGGTGGGCAAACAGGCAAAAGGCTGCACATCTGTCTTTGTCCCTTGCAGGGCTGACTCCAGCGTTTTTGTCCCCCCAAGCGGCGAAAAAAAAAAGCTGAGATCGGTGGCACTTCGGCGGGAGCTATACCGCCGCCGTTTCATCCTTCAGCAGCAATTCAGTGGTAGGGACCCGCATCCAAATTGCCACCAAAGAGCCAGATGTGCAGCCCCAAGCACCTGCTTGCTGTGCTGGTGCCTGGAGCTGGTCCTGGTCTCTTGCCCTCTGCCTGGTTGCCTACGATTGCTGTGGTTTTTGAAGTGGTGGAGGCAAGTGAAATAACTGTATAGCCACTAGGTCTTGTACTGAAATGTTTCTGCTTTTTGCAGCTTTCGTCAGGACACTTTTCGGCCCTAGGAATTGGGAAGTAAATCTAGTGTGATATTGCTACTTCCTTATTCTGGCTTTCCTTGCAGTATGTTGGTATTTTTGTTCAGTCCCAGACAAACTTTGTTTCAGAGGCATGTGAAAATCAAATTACCCTGAAGCACACAAACAACAGAAACTACCCTTTTTTCCTTTGGATCGCTAGCAAGTTTCACTTGAGATTCCTTTCAGGTTGGTCCTTATCTGAATGTGTTCTTAGAGCTGTCAAGCAATTAAAATTAATCTCTATTTATCGTGCGATTTAAAAAATCTCAATTAATCACACTTTTAAACAATAATAGAATACCATTTATTTAAATAGTTTTGGATATTTTCTACATTTTCAAATATGTTGATTTCAATTACAACACAATACAAAGTGTACACTGCTCACTTTATATTTTTTATTATAAATATTTGCACTGTAAAAAACAAAAGAAATAGTATTTTTCAGTTCACCTAATACAAGTACTGTAGTGCAATCTCTTTATCATGAAAATAGAACTTTCAAGTGTAGAATTAAGTACAAAAAAATAACTGCATTCAAAAATAAAACAATGTAAAACTTTATAGCCTACAAGTTCACTCAGTCCTACTTCTTGTTCAGCTAATCGCTCAGACAAACAAGTTTGTTTATATTTGCAGGCGATCATGCTGCCCGCTTCTTTTTTACAGTGTCACCTGAAAGTGAGAACAGGCGTTCACATGGCACTGTTGTAGCCGGTGTTGCAAGATATTTATGTGCCAGATGCACTAAAGATTCATATGTCTCTTCCTGCTTCAATCAGTATTCCAGAGGTCCTGCATCCACGCTGATAATTGGTTCTGCTTGAAAACTATCCAAAGCAGTGCGGACCGACGCATGTTTATTTTCATCATCTGAGTCAGATGCCACCAGCAGAAGATTGATTTTCTTTTTTCATGGTTTGGGTTCTGTACTTTCTGCATCAGAGTGTTGCTCTTTTAAGACTTCTGCAAATATGCTCTACACTTCATCTCTCTCAGATTTTGGAAGGCACCTCAGATTCTAAAACCTTGGATCAAGTGCTGTAGCTATCTTTAGAAATCTCGCATTGGTATCTTCTTTGTGTTTTGTCAAATCTGCAGTGAAAGTGTTCTTAAAATGAACAACGCATTCTGGGTCATTATTTGAGACTGCTATAACATGAAATATACGGCAGAATGCGGGTAGAACACAGAGCAGGAGACAAACAATTCTCCCTCAAGGCTTTCAATCACAAATTTAATTAACACATTTTTTTTAACATCAGCATGAAAGCATCTCTGGACTGATGGCTGAAGCATGAAGGGACATACGAGCATTTAGCATATCTGGCATGTAAATACCTTGCAATGCCAGCTACAAAAGTGCCATGTAAACACCTGTTCTCACCGTCAGGTGACATTGTAAATAAGAAGCTGGAAGCCTTGTCTCCCGTAAGTGTAAACAAATTTGTTTGTCTTAGCAATTGGCTGAACAAGAAGTAGGACTGAGTGGACTTGTAGGCTCTAAAGTTTTACATTGTTTTGTTTTTGAGAGCAGTTATATAACAAAAAAATCTGCATCTGTAAGTTGCATTTACACGATAAAGAGATTGCACTACAGTGCTTGTATGAGGTGAACTGAAAAATATTTCTTTTGTTTGCCATTTTTACAGTGCAAATATTTGTAATAAAAATAATATAAAGTGAGCACTATCAACTTTGTATACTTTGTTGTAATTGAAATATATTTAAAAATGTAGAAAAACATCAAAAATATGTAATACACATTTCAGTTGGTATTCTACTGTTTAACAGTGCGATTAAAACTGATTAATTGCTATTACTTTTTTTAATTAATTGTGTGAGTTAACTGTAATTAATCGATAGCCCTAGTTCTTATGTGTGTTGCCTCCTAACTGCTTCCATGCATTTGTATGTGGTGTACTGAGACTGTAAATGCCTTCAGGCAGGGTCCATATCCTTTCATGGGTCTGAAAAGCCCCTTGCACGCTCTAGGTACTATACAAATAATACATAATGATCACCACATTTTCCCTCACTTAATAAGTACCCTTTTAGGAGAGAAGACTGGATACTGCCTGCAACCTGGTACTGAATGCTATAAATTTGAAAGACAATAATTATGAGACTTGACATTTAATTTTATACCTTAAACTAATTTCTAGGTATATGTCTCTTGGGTGGCATCCAATTTCCATCATATTTTGCTGGCTGCTGTGCCAGAGGGGAAAGGATAGTTTCTGGCACAGAAGATGGTGCAGCTCAGAACTCTTGCGGTGAGTTCAACTTGTCCACGCTCCACTTGTTTAAGAACCTCCTGTTCATTCTAAGCCTCCCTCCTGACATGGCCCACTTCCCCTTGTTTCTTTTTCCTGACCCCTCCCCCATCCCGCCCCCAGAGGCCAGGAACTAATAGGGAAGATGCAGGTTGAAATGTGGAGCTAGCCAGAGGGAGAGCAGATAGGTGGGATCAGTGACTCTGAGAGGAGGGTGGGGTAAGGAGAAGGTAGGTGGGGGTACATTTTTGTTTGTTACATGGGGAGGTTAGAGGAGTAAGAGAAGACTTGTTGGGGGAAGAAAGGGAAAAGAGCAGAAACTGGGAGGAATTGAGTTGTGAAAGAGGGTAAAAGCATACTCCTCCTTTTCAGTCCCTCCATGCAGAACCCTGACCGCTCATTGCATACTCTCCTCCAGCACTCTAAAGTGGGATGCATGTGGCCAAAGCCCTGTGCTATGTATTTCAGTCTAACCCTCACACACATTTTTATTCTCAAACCAGCCTTGTCTGCCAATTACGTTTTATTGCAGTGATTTGGAAATGAGTCCTTTAATACGACATATTCTTAACCGTGTGATGGTAACCTGATTCCATGTTTTACAGCAAAGACAAGACAAATGATTGCTGCACTGTAATAAATTGTTCTCGTTAACCTGTGAGGATGGGACAAGAAGCAATCGGCTTAAACTGCAGCAAGGCAGGTTTAGGTTGGACATGAGGAAAAACTTAAGCACTGGAATAAATTGTGTAGGGAGGTTGTGAATCTCCATCATTGGAGGTTTTTAAGAACAGATGAGACAAATACCTGTCAGGGATGGTCTAGATAATACTTAGTCCTGCCTTGAGTGTAGAATACCTGACGAAGTCCCTTCCATCTTATGATCTATGAATATTGATGAAAAATGGAACGGATCTAATGCTGACCACAAACATAGGAAAACCAGCTATCTCAATGGTTGATAGATCACATTGAGCTCCTAGAGAAGATTTCCTGAGTTTAAATAAATGGATAAATGTTAACATGCAGATATCTATTACCAGGATGAAGCCTG
Source organism: Gopherus flavomarginatus (assembly GCF_025201925.1). Classification (NCBI taxonomy): domain Eukaryota; kingdom Metazoa; phylum Chordata; order Testudines; family Testudinidae; genus Gopherus; species Gopherus flavomarginatus. Next base: position 29,275,271 of record NC_066622.1, read on the forward strand.
ATATACAGTAGTAAGAAAAGGTATTGCTTTTGTCCAATAGGAGAAAATGTCCTCATTTATTCATTCCTCCCACTTTAACTTAATCTGCTGCAAATTGAAATTCCAGTCTCGGAACTACAGGAAAGTTTCCAGCTAACTATCTAAATGATAGTAGGGGAATAGAGATGAGTTTTAAGGAACTGTTAACAGCTGATAAAATTCTGAGAGAGAAACCTTGTCATTAGCTTCTTTGTCCCAAGCAGCTGGAATTAGCTAAGCACATCTTGATGCTCTTTGGGGGGATTGTTCTCCTTGGTCAGTTATAACATGTATGCCTTCACCTTCAGAATTTCTCTCTATTTATTCTTCCTCATGAATGTACTCGGGCATGTAAGCACCTCTCGATTGTCTGTGTTTTCAGATTCACTAGCTAAAAGAAAAACAAAGATGCCTGGCATTGGAATCTCCTCTGTCTAACTCCTTCTGGTGCAATATTCTTTGAGGGATGGGATGCACTGATCTGACGGACTGGAATGAGAATCCAGTTGTTTGTGTCACATGTTGTCTCTCTTGGAATGAGAGACATTGCTGCCAATTTTATACAGCTCAGTTTGTGACATGTCACATGACCAGCCATGATAAATCATTGATTTCCCTCGCCCAGTTCCCCTTAACAGTGAGAGTGGTTGTGGGGAGGAAGGACCTTATTCTTTGCACCCCTCAGAAAAGGGAACAAGGACTTGCGGGGAACTAGAGGCAACTTGTAGGCGTATCAATTACTGTGTGGGAGACAGCCTGGGAGTTCATGAAGTGAACCTGGGAGGAAGTTTGCTATGGAGTGGGAGGGACTCTCAGGATTGCTACCCAGTTGGAAGAAGGTACCTGGAGTAGCTGGGAGTAGAGGTTGTTCAGCAGTAGGGAATATCTTGGAAGTGGATGATGATGGGGCAGTTTTGGGACAGTTGCGGAGATTCCCCTGCGCCTCCTCAATCAGCCAGCCATATTCAGCCCCTATCCCCACTTCGGTTGAGTTCCTGGCCCAATGCTGGCCCCCCTTCACTGCCCCTGTCCCCTGATTCAATCCATCTTATCCTGTCCCCTCACTAGCCCTTCTTGTTCTGTCATCTTGCTAGCTCCAGCTCCTCCCTTCCTTTCATTATCCCTTTCTCCCCTGTGCCTTGCCACTCCTTCCTTCCTTCTCATCCGTGCCATTTGAGCTGGGGACCAGCAGTGGGAGTGGAGTGCAGAAGAGGGAAGGCCACCTGCTCAGCAGGCACTGCACACCAAATGTCCACCAGGCTAACTCCCTCCTGTTTCCTGGAGCCTTGCTGACTGTGACATCCAGGCTGTGCTGTGGGAATGGATGAGGGGGGCCTGGAGGTGTGAGTGTCACACTAGACACATGACACTTGGCAAGTCTGTGGTTAGGTTAATTTAGGCCAATGGAGGTGCCATGGCCTTTCTACTTTTGGGGACCATTGCTGAGTGAGACTTAACAGATTTTTAATATTGGTTCCCATTTCTCACAACATTTCTGAGTCACACTCTCTAAGGTAAGTGGGGAAACTGAATGTATAAACCAGGTATTTTGTACTCTATTTACTATTTACACTTCCATAGTGCCAAGAGGTGGTTCAGCATCATAGACAATATTTCTATGTAAATAAACATTTGCACCACCTTTTATTACTAAGCAAGTGCCAGGCTTCCCCTTTTGCTCATCATTCTGGCCTTATAAATGTCACAGTAGAGGTGGGTTTTAAAGACGGATTTGGAGGAGAGGGGTCCATTCAGAAAGGGGGAGCCATGCGTAAGGAGGCCATGTGGCTGAATGCGTGCAGAGGTTTGTATGAGAGTCTGGCAAACAAATGGATGAGGCGGGCAGGACAGGTGGAGCAGAGGAAATGGAAGAAGTGACATGGACCAGACTGTAGGGAGAGGAAGGGTTGTGATGGCCTTTTGAAGGTGAGGGCAAGAAGTCTGAAGCTGATGGAGCAAAACAGATGGAGTAATAATACTTCAGTGCCTGCCATCTGAGTATCTATGGAACTAGAACCCACTTCTCTTCTGATGTCCGTTGAGCTACTTTAATCATTAAACAGCGCTCTCGTGGATACAAGCTTAATTATGGCCAAGGCTAAATGCAAGATTTGCTGTTGAACCCAGAGGAGAAATCAGACTGGATATCATGATTCTGAAAAACAGACTGCTGCCTGCAGAGAAATTGTTGCATGGAGATTCTAACAGTGAGTACAAGGGATTACTCCAACACCATCTGAAAAATACAGGATTTTGCAGGAAATATTTTGTGCAGGCTTCACCCATCCTTTTAGGATACAACAGTGGTTCTCAAACTGTGGGGTCATGACACTATTTTAATGGAGTCTCCAGGGCAAGCATTAGACTTGCTGGGACCCAAGCTCCACCCCCACCCCGGGCAACAGGACTCAGGTTTGGGCTCTCTCTGCCCCCGCCCGGGGGGCAGTGCTCAGGCTCTGGCCCTCCCCCTGGGGTCATGTAGTAACTTTGTTGTCAGAAGGGGGTCACGGTGCATTGAAGTTTGAGAACCTTTGGCATACAGTGTTCTATGGGAATGCCCCCAAGAAATTCTTTCCTGGAAAACACTTACTGAAGCAAAATTGTATTGAGTAAATTCTGTGTTTTTTACCTAAATGGTGGAAACACAAACATCCTGTGGAACCTGCTTTGGTGCACCACAGTGATCTCTTGGTTTTGTTGCCTCTGAAAAGACAAACTATGATCTGTTGAGCAAGACTCATTGCTTTGTTTGCTTCTCTGCTGAATCTCTTTCTCCTTGCATGCTCTAGATGTGCCATAGTGGAATGCCCAGTGTGACAGATACTGGGCACATGAAAGCCCCGCCCCAGAGGTTCTAAAGAGAGAAATCTGGTTGTCCAATGACTCTGTGCAGACTTTTGAAGGATGTATGATGGCTTGCTAGCAGAATGTTTATTATCTGAATAGTTGACGTGAAATTATGAAAGGTAATTGCAGAATTGCCATCCAGGAAATAAACCTGTGGGTTCCCTAGGATGCTTGTCAAGCACCCTATTGCATCGACTTCTTTAGTGTGGAGATGTGGGAGATATGACAGATGTGGCTATGTCCTGCAATATCTTAGGGAGATCTTACTCTGTTAAGCTTCAGTATCATTGTAGGCTAGGGATTGTATGTAATTCCCTGAGGGAGAATGACCACAGCCTCCAGGAACTATGAACGGAGGGGGGTACTCCAGATTGTAACACCTCCAGAGAAGTACTACCCCTTGGAGATGCTCACATATACTGGTACAGACTGGATTCTCCCGAGACCAACAGACAAAGAAAGGACTTCTGGATAAGTATCCTGAGTGTAAACTGACCCAGGGCCTGCTTTCTGATCCAACAAGTGGACAGGACCTTCTGTCCAAGGGGAACCCGATCCTTCCTGGGAAGGGCTGGAAGGATTTTGGCCTACTGAGGGCCTATAAGATTGATGGGTGACCTCTAGTAAGCTTATTGGGGTGTGTGTAGATTCTTTTATTGTTTTAATATATTTCCCCTGGGAGCCTAAAGTGGATGCCCTTGGTGGACCTCGGACGGGGGAATGCAGGCGCATTCGCTTTGAACTTTGACACCTGGAACCAGACTGAAATTGTGGTGAATATGAAAGACCCCTGCAGAACTTATTTTACTGCTTTTCTCTTTTGCCTGTTTTATTGTATCATATTAGCCAAAAGCAAGTGTGAAAGTAGAATGAATTATATAGTAAGAATAGAAAGGATTAAAGAAATGCTGTCTGTACCTTTAAGCAAAACTGTTGGAATGCTGCAATCCAGGTGTCAGGAATACAGACATTAACATAGAACAATTGCACCGTTTAAGGGCAATTGGTGAAGTATTAGCCTTAAATCGATAACAGTTAGTAAGGAAATAGGATATGCATGCTGTGCCCCAGGTGAATTTTCCTGTTTTGCTTTCTTTGTCCCTTTGTCTAATTCCCGCTCTTTTATCTGTATAAATAAGACTGTTTGGGCCTTGCATGGCCACTCACATATTCTGAATGTTATTGGCGGAGCGCTGCGCTAATAAACAGAGTGGTCTGACAAATTGTGAGTCCTGATTCTAACTTTGACAATTTGGAGGTTCCACCGAGATGGCAACCGTCTTCACTGAGGCTGTGTGATTCCTGACTGTTTTTGTAGGATGACCGTGGCAGCCGGCACCTGGGCATTTGGCCCAAGCGGTCCTCTACTAGAGCGGAAAGGCGCACAGCCACAGTGAGGTCTACGCCATCGAACCTGTTGGTTCCCACTCTGTTCTGGTAGGGATCCCGGGATCTGACATCAGGAATCTGGTCAGGTAATTATTTCTGTGTTTTGTCCGGACTGAGGACTGTCCTGTCTCTGTGTCTATCTGTCCTCTTGTGGAGTATTTGAGTCTGGGTGCCGTCTCTGTCTGGGGATCGGCCGACCAAGGGGTACCTGTCCCCGCGGTCTGAGTGAGTGAAATCTGCACAATTGCAGCCGCACCACACCTTGGGTAAAACCCTTAGTGTGAAACAAGGGCAATTGAGGCAGTAGCCTGTGGGCTCCTTTTGTGTGTTGCAGCAGGCATCGCTCTGACGAACCTGAATTTCCTTCTTGTGTGATTGGTGTGTGAAAGTCCTCCTGTACTGGTAACCAGACGTCTAAGTCGGGACAGTTCCCTAAATGAACGCCGGCTCATTTTATGTATTTAGGATGGGTCCAGACTCCTGTAAAAAGGGTCCAGACTCCTGTAAATTTCTGGGAAAATGGTCTAGGCTAACTCAAGGGGATCCCAAAACTCAGTGGCCACTGTTAAAATCTTGGAACAAAGACTGAGTGGACGTCTTAAAAGACAAACTCGGCCAACCTAAAACTAAATTTGCTAAAGGAGAGGTTAATTGTTTCATGCAGTGGTGGCAAGAGGCAAATCATAGGTGGACAAAATCAAAACTGGCCTCTCTCAATTATTCAAATAATAAGTTAAAAGCTTTATTAAAAGTCTCCTCTCCCACCACTAGACCGAGCGCTCCCCTTTACCCCGTTCTCCAAACCCCGGATCGATCCAAACCCCTTCATACTCCCATCTCACTGTAAAAAGGACAAAAAGTCCCTTGTTCTGTTCCCCTTTGTTGTCTGCCTCAGAAACTGATTCTTTATAGTGTCCCACTACCAATTCAGCAAGGCTGGGGGCGGGGGGAGCTCCTCAACTAGCCCCCACCCTTCCTGGTCCCTTTCCTTGAACATTTCTTTCAAAATTGTGAAGTGACCACAATAACACTCACAAACGGTTCATTGGAGGAAGAAAAAAAAAAAAAAAAAAGCAGGATCGGGCCCAGAAAAGCAGGCAGGCAACAGATAAAGAAACTGAAAAACAGGTTGAAAGCCCTAATGGAATAGTGTTAGAAGTAAGAAAAGCAGTAAGTGCAGGCATGAACCCCTGGAACAATACCTAAAATGGTGAAATCTGAGGTGATAAAGGTGTCATTTTGGGACATAAACAAGTGATTTAAGTAAAGAGAGTGAAAAGTTAACTCTACAGAGGCTGGAGAGAATTAAGCAGTTAAACTTTGTGAAAATGTTAAAAGAGGACCATGTTAAAGAGAGAGAATTCTTGGTTTCTTTGCAGCCATTCTGAAGGGAAATGGGCCCTTTTCCAGAAGAGTGTCTGTAAATAATCCATATATATATATACAGCTATGTAAAAACAAAACAGTGTAAAGGAATGTTAAGGAAAAGAAAATGTGTATGTATCTATGTCTGTGAAAATATGTAAAGTTCTAAGAATCTAAACCAGCACATCTGGTTTGTAACACTACTGTTTTGTAGGTGTAAGATAAATTGATTTTGTTTTTGTTTTTAATGCCACTAAAAATTCATTTGACTCTTTAATTTAAAGTTGCAAAACTGACAGACCTTTTTGCAAGACACAGGTAATTAGTGTTGTTTGGCTTTGGGATTTAGCATTTAACCCTTAAGGGGTAACTTGATTCTTTACAAAAATTAAATGTTTTTAAATAAAGACCAAGTCATGGCTGCAATAGGTCAGTCAAAATCAGGAGAATAGGTAAAGATTCTGGAGTCTGTTTGTTTGTTTTGTTTTTTTGTAACAATAGCAAATAAGAGCTGTAGTGAAAGAATAAGAAATTAACAGTGACCCTCTGAAGCAACAGCAGAGGTGAGGTGCACAAAACAAAAAGAAGCAATATTAAAAACACTGAGCCTTAAAATGGCTCTGTGGAATCAGACTGTCACTTTGATAAGAATACATGAAAACTCTGTAAGAACAAAAGAAACAGTTATACCTTATGTAAAAATTAATATGGCTAATGTTTTTGAAAAGTTATAGTATAGAAAGAATGTGCATTTTCCGTAGGACATGTGCAGCGTATATTGTAGAAAGGGATGTTAAAAAAAAATGCAAATGAAACATGCTGCTGAACTAAAATCCTATTAGAGCTCCAAAAAGAGCAGCAATAGGCTGTGTTTTCTTTTTCAGATCCCTGTGTGTTAAGACAGAGTCTCTGAGCTCTGCTGATGGCTTTGAATCCAAAAGCCTAGCCTGTGTTGATGCAAATTACCTAACTGATAAAGAAAGGTGAGAACTACCAGCACAAAAGAAGCTGCAAATAAAGAACATACCTGGTCAGCACACAAACTGCCTACATAAAAGGCACGGTATAACAAGATACCTTTTATAAATTTGATGCTAATGTTACTGTTAATATTAAACATTAAAATAACTTTAATGTTAGTAAGTACCCCTGTAACAACTTGTAGTGTGTATGATTTTTGAAAAAATCCTTTAAAGAAATATGGTACTGATGCTTCCCAGCTATTACCTGTAAATAAACTTAAAGCTTAACACAGCAGGAAAAACATTACAAACTTGGTCTGCTATATAAGAGGCAAAACTTGAGGTACACCACCTCATGAATTTAATAACTAAACAGTGGAATAATTTTTGCATAACCCTTAAAAAGTAGAACCCATTAAAACCTGGCCTGCCTATAGAACAAAAAACCACAAGAAAATAAGGGGGTAATTCCTCTGTTTTGCCTGCAGTCAGGAAGGGTATTTGTAAAAGAATGGAATCTTTAAGCAATAATCAATGCCACCCCAAAAGGGGTAGAAAAATGTTCTTTTTGTCTTTCAGATAATCCAAAGTACTGTACAATGGACTATGTGTATGTGTTAATTCTTGGGGAAAAGTGTTTAAAAAGTGTTAGCAACTTACCAGAAGACAAATGTAAATGTAATGTAAGTACTGTGTTTACCAATAATCACATTTACTATTTGCCACAACAACAACAACACCAAAAAAGTCTCCGCTTACTGTAAGCACTGATTTAGTTGAGTTCTCTATCAATCTTGGCATTGAATGGCAAACAGTTACCAATCATCTGTTAAAAGGTAAAAAGGTAACATGGTTCCTAAAAAAAAAAAAAAAAAAAAAAAAAATGTGGAAAACTGGACTATTCATATTATACACGCAAATGGGGACATGTTAAGAATTGCCACTGCAGAAAAGCATAACAGCTTACCATTGGTACAACATATTTTCTGGATGGTCTCCCACAACTACTGGCACACTAATGTTACTACCCCTAATTGTTTTTGGTTTTAAATTGTATGTGTTTAATTGAAATGTTTAAAATGTGCTGGTGGATAAAACAAATGTATGTAAAGCTAAAGCCACAGGCCCAAATCATCTCCCAGTATTTTCTATTACATGGACTAAATAAGAAGTGACACTGGCGATTAATAATCTTAGTGTCAAAAGGGGGATATGTAGGAGCAGGATTTTATAATGTCCCATAAGAATTACAGTATAATTTGATTTCATCCTGCTAGCCACCTTTTTTTAAATACCAGAAAGAAATGACCCTCTGGGACTATAAGATTCTGTTTTCCCATATGCATTACAAATTAGGCCCTCTCTAACTCTTTGTTTTAAGATTTTGGTAGTAAGAGACAGGATTCTCTATTGTGTCTGTGTTAAGTAAATTAGAGAAACATTGAAGGCCTGGGTCTCAGTGTAAATTGTCTTAGTTATCAATTGTAAAACTTAGCAAGGTTTAATTTGCAATGTTTTTTTTTGTTCTATATAAAATACTACTGTTTGTATTCTCAATCTGTTTGTGTGAATGAGGAATGTATGCATCAGGAAAAGACAAGGTGCGAAGGCCATTGTTACAGCCAGAGTCAAGGGACAGCTGTTAAACTGTCTGGCATCTCAGAGTGGATACATGCTTCGCAGTGTAAGAATGCACCACCCCCAGTGAACCAACCACCACCTCAGGACCACACAGAGTCAATTTTTTTGACTCCAGAAGAAGACGTAGAGGAACAGCCTGCAATAACTTACAATCTACGCTCTCGTAAGGGTTGCCAGAAGCAGATGACTACATAAAGCAAGGCCCAAGAAGAAGCAGTAGTGAGCTTAGCGCCTGCTGCCTGGTGGACATAAAACTGTGACGGCAGTTCCCTCAGTTGAGGTTGTCAGAACCAGAAGGGCCCTGCCTTCAACATGCGCCTCTGGTGGTGCCTGTTCTTCGGCTGCTGGTATCTTAAGGTCTGGGGAGTCCACAATGACAATTCTTTTATCCAGCAGCAAGTGTGGATAGCTCAGACCCTTATTATTTCTAAATGCTGGGTCTGCAGCCACATCCCAGCCCACTCTCAAACTGGTGTTCCTGTCCTGGCTATCCCACTCAATTCCCCAGACCTCACTGGAGGACCTTGTCCGTTTAACACAATATGGAACAGTCATGACACCTGGAAGAGGCTATTGGCAGTTCCTTTATCCCACTTGGGGGAGCAATACACCAGGCAAAAAAAGGCTCCTAAGTAGTTAAATAATGGCAAATAAAACCAGAGAAAGTTTAAGAGCCCTGGCCAAAGAAACAGGGGCGATTGGACAGGTGGCCCTCCAGAACCATCAGGCATTGGACATAGTGCTGGCGGCCAAAGGAGGGACCTGTGCTCTCACTGGAAAACAATGTTGTATGTTTATACAATACCAATGAGGTAATAGATCGCTATAGCCACTTAGAACAAATCACATATCTTCCCCATGAAGAGTCGAGTTCTTTATGGAAGTGGCTAAGTAACCTGTTCAATTTCTCTGGCATAGGAAACTGGTTGTTTCAGGGAGCCCTAACTATCCTGTTTGGAATCTTAGTGATTTTTGTATGCTTTCAGTTAATCTCCTGTTGTATACAGAATTGTTTCACCCAGATGACTGCCCCAAAACAGAGTGCTAATATGATAATTTTGAATATCGCTGATGAACTAAGAGATAAGGAACTGTTAATTTGTGGAACTCAGTAAGGGTTGGTCATGGCGTACGCCTGACCAAAAGGAGGGATTGTGAAAGTAGAATGAATTATATAGTAAGAATAGAAAGGATTAAAGAAATGCTGTCTGTACCTTTAAGCAAAACTGTTGGAATGCTGCAATCCAGGTGTCAGGAATACAGACATTAACATAGAACAATTGCACCGTTTAAGGGCAATTGGTGAAGTATTAGCCTTAAATCGATAACAGTTAGTAAGGAAATAGGATATGCATGCTGTGCCCCAGGTGAATTTTCCTGTTTTGCTTTCTTTGTCCCTTTGTCTAATTCCCGCTCTTTTATCTGTATAAATAAGACTGTTTGGGCCTTGCATGGCCACTCACATATTCTGAATGTTATTGGCGGAGCGCTGCGCTAATAAACAGAGTGGTCTGACAAATTGTGAGTCCTGATTCTAACTTTGACACAAGCATGCTCTTTTGGGGGGAACATTCACTTTCTATTGTATCTGGTTTTAAAATGAAAAATTAATTCCATCTCTTTTTCTTTGTCTGCAGCTTATTGTTTAGTATAGATGTAGCACAGCATCTTACAGAATGGTACATTTGCCATATGTTTTAAAAACCCATTGGGCACAAACTGCTGTAATATCCACATTTGACATTTAATTATCTAGACAAAATATGATTCCATTTTCTCAGTTCCCATATCCTATACTTTAGTGGGGAGCGTTGAGGCTATTGCTATAAGTAATAAATTACAAAAAAGAAACTCTATCTGCTTGGGTTTAGGATCTAAATTCATCCTTCAGTCCTAGTGAGATCACTTGCAGGGCATCCAGGGTCAGCCTCCACAAGTGAGAAGTTTGATTCCTGGCACTCGGTGACAGGAGTTTAGTGAACAAGGAGGAATCATATTCTATGCTTCTATGCTCTTTACAGGGAGAGCCATCAGGTTTGCCTTTGGAATACCTTTTGCTGCATTTAAATTGCAGGCTAGATGCAGCAGAAATGTCACTGTTTCCCCCTTTGGTTACCTCCACAATGTTACAGTCAGAGGCAGCAGATAGATAAGCTGCTGGCTGGGTACATTTCAAACATCTTCTTTTCTGCCTTTAGGCAGTCTGAAAATGTTTCAAGTTAATTTCCCACTTGCACTCGGCACTCAAGTGTTTACATAATAGTGGGAGGCTGTGTTATCGTGAAGGTTAAAAATCTCGACAGCAAATAAAACACACTCATTACCAGAATACATTTACACCCACTAATTTGTCTTTATAATCCGGTCCCTGGTGGAGGTGGCAATGCATGATAAATGCATATGTGCAAGTATATGTAAATTGATATGTGCATGTGTTTTCTCGGGAATATTGCTGGTCCCTTTATAGCTAATTACAGCTGAGGATAAATAAGGCGCATAAGGGGAAGACTTTTTTGACTTCCTTGTAGTGTTTCAGGGCCCAGACTCCGGCTTGAGCCAGAATGTCTACACTAGTTCTAGCCCCACCAGGGTCTGGGACTTGCGGCTGTGGATCTTTTATTGGGCATAAACATACTGCTTGTATTACACAGCACACTCTGACACTTCAATTCCACAGGAATTAAGAACTTCAATACTGATTCAGGCAATAACACAACTGTGAGTTGGGTAAATTGAGACGGCTGAATCTTACCTGGGCAGGAATGGAAAGATCTCTTTTAGATGTCTCATTTTACGGGAAAGCAACAGGAAAGGAAATATTCCCTCAGGGGGATAAACACACAAAAGTTTCTTTGATCACATTTACAACACTGGAGGAAGAGATGCATTTGAACTTATCTCTGGACTTTCCCATTTGGTGCAATGCTGCTTTCCCTGAATTTTCTATCTAGTCCAATGTACCCTTGGTTTTTTAGATTGTTTTACTTTCTGCAGATTCCTGGCTTTTCTTTTGCTAAATCTGAAATCTAATTTAAGAGAATGAAGCACCATTAAATACCATTGAGTCTAGAGTTCTGGTACGGTGCTGTCGGATAGGGAGGAAATTATTGTGTTGGGTTCCTTGTTTTCTTTAGCTTGAATGGCAGCAGCCAGCACTATGTATTTCTGGCTACTTCCTTTTCAGACTTGGCTTATTATTTTTTAACAATTATTTTAGATTTATGTTAATTTAGGGAACTCTGATCTTAATTCATCTCCAGCTGAGAGCATTGCACTAGTAGTGCAGTCAGCAATCCCTTTCATGACTGTTACATCTGGGTAACTCAGGACCTAAGGAGGAACCATGTGCTAGCATTAAATAGCACAGACCAGGGGTTGGCAACCGTTCAGAAGTGCTGTGCAGAGTCTTCATTTATTCACTCTGATTTAAGGTTTCACGTGCCAGTGATACATTTTAATGTTTTTAGCAGGTCTCTTTCTATAAGTCTATAATATATAACTAAACTATTGTTGTATGTAAAGTAAATAAAGTTTTTAAAATGTTTAAGAAGATTCATTTAAAATTAAATTAAAATGCAGAGCCCCCCTGAACCCAGGCAGTGTGAGTGCCACTGAAAATCAGCTCGCGAGCCACCTTCGGCATCCATGCCATAGGTTGCCTACCCCTGGCACAGACCATGTTGCTAGACAGTACTACGGGGTCTTGATTGTTGTAATGGGTGCTGGACCCAGACCTCTTCATGATAATGAGGCATGCAACCATTTTGACAAGGAGGGCTGTTTAGCACACAGCATTAGTACTGAAAAGTGCAGGGTATGAATGAAAGCAGATTTGACCCTACATAGATAGTAAAATCATAAATGGACCAAATAGTCTTAGGAAGAAGGTAAAAAAGAAGAAATGTTAAAAATGCTTTGGGCTTCTAAGGTTTTGTGACCATGATACCATGGGTCCTATACAGTTGCATGTGCTGGTTTGAGTTCCCAGTGCCTGCTAATTTGAAATCAATCAAGTTTGTCTTGGGAAGATTTATTATTGCTTCCTAATTTGCTACTCTAGGAGCCAGATTATCACAGTTATGCATGCCCCTGATTTATGAGTGTGAATCCATGTGGGCACACAACTGGTCTGTTTGCAGGCATACCTGGCCAGCTAAGGTGCGCCCTTGTACTCTTTGGACATAATGGCTCAGGCTGTAAATAAACATGCACACGGAGATGTAGGATTAAAAAAAGCCCTGGCCACATTGAATTCAATGGGAGTTTTGCCACTGACATCACTGAGACCTGTGAGCTTCTTTCTCAGCTTTGTCATTCACCCATCTACAGAGGAAACATGATGAATGTGCTGCTTCAACTGCACATGTGTTAAAGTGGAACGTATATTATTTTGACTGGATGTCCTGTAAAGTGTCCAATGCATAGTATTTTTCAGGATGTTTTCACTGCTTACTCAACTGTGAACATACAATATCCAAAAAGATATGACCAGAGACACAGCGGTTCTATTGCTTTTTCTCTTAGTACTGGATAAATATTAAAACAGAACAGTCAACAAAATAAATAGACATCTTTTATGTGCCTGCGCAGCCCAGTAGGGACCTGGAAGTGTGGCCACATTTAGAAACACTACCTTGGAAACTTTTGTGTTTCATACTTAGTGAGACCATTTCACAATCCATTTTACATGTGTGCCTATCATTTGCCCCACAGACCAAAGGTAGTATATGGAGCCATCCCTCCCTCATCCTTTACTCCCACATTCAATAGTACGTACTACTGGTGGTCAAACTATTAGTTAATAATGTCTGTTACAAATATAGTCTCTCTTTCAGTCAGTGAAATATTCATGACCTGATCTGGATTGTCTGACATTGTATTTGTTCATGATATTATCTGAACTAGTTGGAAAAATAATTTTCAACCTACCTTTTTTGGCTTTTTGTTTCAACCTTCAGCTATTTGTCTTTTGTGGTTGCTCAGCCTAGTCACATGGTGTAGATTCTGTTCCATGGCTGGATGACTGAGGCACTTCAATCATGAGAATAACAAGCTGTGAATACTACAAATTCTGAGACATGGTTTTGAATGAATAAATTTTTGTACTACAATGTGTGAATTTTTGGGATTCACAAATAACCATCATGAATTCCAGTGGTTGTGTGAAATCTCATTATTTTCCTGACTGTGATGAGCCTTGACAAATGCCCAGGCTCAGTTAGTGATCACTTCAGTTAAAATATAAACATTTCCTGTCTACTGCAAAAGAAAAACCAGCAGGTCTGCCAAAACCCTTTGTTTTGACTAACCTCCACCTTAAGTTGCACCTGATTTTATGAAATATTTTATCCCTCACCCACAGTCATCCACTGAATTTTTCAGTTCGGGAAGTATTTGAAGCTGAAGGCTAGAACAGGTTTCTCGTGTGACTGAAGCTGGGAAGACCAAGCTCAGAGAGTTGAATCTTCAAAATGTTGCATCCCTTCAAAAATCTAAAATTAGAAAATCCTGCCTGGGAGAACATCTGTCTTTCATAAAGCTTCCTGCCATACATAGCTTTTTATCTTTCATTCATGCCCTGAAAGCTTTTTTAAAAGTTGCACCTATGACACGCAGACCCATTCCTTATATTGCTCTGGCAGTACCATTTACCAGCTTCATTTCTTGGATACTAGAGAGCAGTTTGGTCAGCTGTAAGGCCAAGAGGAAATGGACTTCATTGATTAACTCAAGGAGTCTCTGAACTGCTAACATAGGAATGAGGTTTCTTCTGATAGAATCATAGACTATTAGGGTTGGAAGGGACCTCAGGAGGTCATCTAGTCCAACCCCCTGCTCCAAGCAGGACCAATCCCCAGATTTTTACCCCAGTTCCCTTAATGGCCTCCTCAGGGATTGAACTCACAACCCTGGGTTTAGTAGGCCAATGCTCAAACCCCTGAGCTATCCGACAGCTCATATCTCACAGAGATGTGCTTCTGCTGGATTTTCTAGTCTGGCACTAGGACACAAAGTTCTCCTCAACTCATTGAAGGAAAACAACTGTTAGTCAAAGAAGAAGTTAGTCCCATGTTAGGATTTGCAGAGACCCGCTGAGGATACTCACCAGAGTGCCCTAACAATCCAGACAAAGCTCCATGTTTCATGCTGAGGGCTGGGGCTGCAGAATGCTTAATGTGGATTCTGTGCCTGCTGCACAGGGGCACTTGTTTTATTTTTGGCCTTGAAATTGCACCTAGTGTCTGACATTTGTGCCTGCCTCAGAAGCTATTTATTTGAGAATAGAGCCTTTGGCGAGTTGTAGTCAGGGTACTACAATTCCTTTGAATAAGCCCAAAGTAAGCTATTAAGATGATTCAGCTTGTAGAATTAAATGTGGTTTATACAGTATACAGCTGGCAGATGTGCACCAGGAAGATTGCTCTTCCTCTCGATTTTTATTTAAGGAGGTACAACATTTCACAATTAAATCAAATGGACATGAGACGATCTTTCTTAACAGCCCTTGTTAATAGGATTTAAAACACAAATAATTCTAACAACATTGCACACTGGTAATAAAGCAGGTTTTCACTTCAGGCCAAATATTTAAGTTTTATAGTTTTTCTGTTCACATTAACATGTTGAAAGCCTGACAAATGGCTATTGCAGAAAGCTGCTTGCATGAAGTGCAACTGTATTTTATACATAGTAATAAACAGAGAGCAACTAGCTTCAACTGAGTTATTTCAGCCACTAGCAAACGTATAGTTTGCACTTTCAGAAGTTGCTGATGTACCGCCTCACAGCTTGGGTCAGGAATATATTTCTTTCTTTGCCTGCACTCATTAAGAATAAGCTCCTGAGTCTTCAGAGTATCAAGGCGCATAAACTGCGTGAATACAAAGAAATCAAAAGAGACATCCCATAACTAGTATCTTGGCGGGTTTTGGAGTGCTGCCAAATCACACAATGTGTTTTGAATGTCTCCAACTCCAGTGTTTAGCGTGCAGTGGGGAAATTAGCATAAATATCCTAATAATTACTTTTCTGGTGTATTAGATCACATCGACATGTCCCATAGGGGAAAATAACTCACTTAAAGAGACTTTAGGAAAGTGATCATCATTGTGTTTGTTCTTGCTGTTATGAATTTGAACTTTCAAGGGCATGGTGCATCCTTTTCAGTTATTTATTATATAGTGAGGAAACTCCAGAAGAACATCACAGTCATTTAATAAAAAGCAAAGTTGGTAAATTCAGGTATATATTTTGTTGTCCTTTCATTAGAATCCATCTCAATGAAAAATATTTGGAAGGATTAAGATATAGAGGGCCAAATGAACCCTGCCATCTGGAGCAACAACTCGCACTGACAATGGAAGTTTCACCAACATACATGACGGCCAAATTTGGTTCATCCTTTAGAATATTTTTTAAAAGTGAGTAATTTATTAATATGCATCTCAGAAACCTCTTTTTCTGTGGCCTTTGTTTTGTTTAAAAATTGTGGGTTTTAAAAAGAAACCAGTATAGATTGTCATGCAGAAAATAAGGGGTTTTGTGCTTTGTATATGGTATAGGACTGGGAAACCCATTCAGACAGACCGTGTTTCTTTGAAATTCTTCCATCCTAATCTCTCTACATATGCTCACACTTTTTTAAATTGGTGGGTGCACAGTCTAAGCCCTCCATTACAAGTTCTCTAATGCGGCAAGATTTAAAACAGAGAACCTCAGCTCGCACTGGCTACTGATTAAGCGGTGTGCCCTTGCTCAAGGTCATTCTGATTTCCTCTTGTCTATTTTTTCCCACTCCCCGGGGTGGGGGAGGTGGGGTCATTCTCTGTAAGAAGCAAATCCTCTTGCCTTCTTTCATGGTGAAATCTGCTAACTTGTTGATAACACTCTGATTATGAGGATCTTGTGTTTCCTATGAGAAATTCTATTCATGTTTAAAAGCAACAATTCTTAAATCTTTTCAAAAGATCTTGTTTCTAGGAGATATTGGGTCTTCAGTGATATTGCTCAGCACAGCACTATTCTTAGCTAAGAGGAATCTCTCTCTCCCTCCCATTTCTAGCACCATTCTCCTGTTTGTTCGTCTACACAATCACTCTACTCAGTGTTGGAGTCTTCTCCTCTGTTCGACTTGCTCTCTAGAACAGGCTTCAGGTGTTTTTGTGGCCACATTTCATTTCAGTTCTCAGCTGTAAAGTATCTTTTCTCCCTCCACTTCTTTCTCCTACGTTCTTCCTATTCCTCTTGTTAACTCTTTTCCAGCACAAGCACCCCACGCTCACTTCCAACCTAGGCCTGTTAAAACCACCATGTGCTGCTGCTTCTTACTGCCTCCTCATGCTCCTGGGGCAATTCTGCACCAAAAAATTAAAAATGATGCACACAATGTTTTAAATCTCTGCATATTTTGTGTGTCAAAATAACACTATATAATCACACCAGTTTCAATTATTTTGGTAATTTATTTCACAGTACCTGTCAGCAAGTATGTCTGTAACAATACAGACACACAGAAACTTGCCTCAGGAGTAGAAAGTTAAAGAAACCTCCACGACAACCCAGTTCCAAATTCTCTGTCCCCTCCCAGAGCCCAGGTGTGGGGCCCTCCCTGGCCCAGACACTCACTTCTCCTTCCCCCCCAGAGCCCAGCCATGGGCTCCCCCCAGCCCAGGCACTCACCCCCCTCCTCTCCCAGAGCCCAGCTGTGGGACCCCCCCACCGCCAGCCCAGACTCTCACAGACCCTACCCTCCTAGAGCCCAGGGAGAAACAGCCAGATGCTGGGTCCAGGGCTTGGAAGGAGTTTCTTGTGTACTGCTGCCACCTCCTTACTTCAGGGCATGCAGCAGTCCATAGTGGCAGCCACCATCTCTGCAGCCTATTTCTATGGGAGGGACTGGAAATTCTGTGTGCCCAACATTAATTTCTGCAAAATTCTGCATTGTGCAGTGGCACAGAATTCCCCCAGGCGTATCCTCAGAAGGCTCTCTCCCCTCCCCAGACATGGGGTGGTACAAATGCAACAATTCAGTCTGTGGGCTTCTGAGTCATGTAGTTAAGCAGTACTTCCAGCTGACTAGTGAGTGCTTATCTCCCACACAAAGGGCCCATAGATGAGAAGGGGGAGGCCCTTGTCTGACAAGCCCTCACCAAAATTCACTGCAGGAGGGGATAGCTATTTAGTATCCTCCCAAGCCTGATGGAGCAGTAGAGGGGAAGTCTCCAGGCCCTCCACCCCAAAGGTATCAGTAAGTGTTCAGGGTCCTGGGAGTAAAAGAGGGTGAGGAGAGTGCAGGCTGGATGGCTGAGGATCGTGGGTGTTCAGGGACTAGGTGAGAATGAGAGAGCACCATCTTTGGTGCTAGGTCTATGCAGCAAAGCAGGAAAGAGGGAAACATTGATTTGGGTGACAGGAAGGAATCTGCTGCTCTGGACTCTTTTTGCTGTGTGCTTCTATTATTAATATAGGCAACCTGAGGCGGGTTCACAATAGGTTCCCATGTGTTTATCAGGAATGGTGAGGTCTGTCAAACTTCATGATGCTTTGTAGTATGCATGTTTGTAACACTGGGATTTGCATGTTTTTAAAAGTTTTCTCTCCCTCCTATTCCTAGAAATGGAGCAAACAAAAGGGGAAGAGAATTATTTGTTTGCTATTAAAATTTTCACAAGTGAACTGTGAAAACTTAACAAGTGACATAGTCCAGATTATCATGGGCACTGAATCCAAAACCAAACATAACTTGGTAATGCTATCTCTGCTGAACAGTAACGGTGCTATCTCTCTACAAGGCTATAGTTTGCAGGAAAGACACCTTACAAAATAAAGCTGTAGTGTGCTGGAGACAGAAATGATTGTTTCCAGAATGTTTGTTTTCTCAAGCAAAAATGCATGTATATTAAAAGCAATTATCCTCTTACACTGTGGTGTTCATCGCTATTCCATGGGGATGAATTTGATCCCTCCTTAAATGAACGTCCCCTTTTCAGATTCTGTTCTGACCAGAGATCCATGGGCACATATTGCTGTATTTCTAGTACAATAAGTCACCACAAGTACTTTTTATAGCTGCATTTACAAGAATTCATTGATCTATGCACACACACTGTACCCAAGCCCTTAATAATATTGGATTTTGTCCTATAAAGAAAGTGTGGGGTTTTTAGATTATAGGAAAATCCCATTTTTGCTATACAGTTTAGGGGTGTGCCCTTGTTATTGCCTGGGCACAGCACAGAGTTCAAGGTGATGCTTTATCTATTGTGTGTGGGTAGGAGAGGGGTAATGAGTGGGTAGTAAATCAGATTAAGCCCACTGCATACACTTCCCCACAGACAGAAGTAAATCTCAAGCCCCTTGTGTACCCACAACCTTACCCTTGCAGGGGTGCTGGAACAATTTCTATAGTGGGGGTGCTGAGAGCCACTGAACCCAACAGTAAACCTTGTATATAATGGAAACCACTTCAAGCCTGGGTGTGTGGCAGTACCTCCAGCACCCCTTGTTCCAGCACCTACATACCCTTGAAAGCAGAGTGGGATGCAAGTATAAAAATGACTGTGCCTGAGGAGATGGGAGGTAAGCATGATTGTGGCCTTTGCTTTTATTCCCACAATTGACAGAAGTAGATGGGTGGCCATGATCGGCGCTCTCAAGAATGCAGGATCGCAGTCCTCAGAGCAGCCTGTTCATTCCTTTTCCCCATGTGTTTTTACATGCAGCACTGCCCCCAAGCACTGGGTAGGATCAGGCCTAAGGTAAGGACTGCAGTACAGTGTCGTCATTTCTCTAAATATACATATTCCTATTTTAGCAGCAAAATGTGTCAACTCTTACTGATGAAGACTTTCAGTAAAGATGTGCATGCAATATATTCTCTTTTATTAAAAGAGGCCTGTGGTTTGAAAGAAACTATCATTTAAAAATATATTCAAAGAATATTAAAGAGTGATTTATTTATTTTCACAGTATAGTTTGGTGAAACATAAGATGAACCAAAGGCTTTAGTGGAAGTAATAAAATTGACTGAGTAACTTCTGACCTGTTCACATTATTGCATTTTGGCACCAGACTGTGGTGGGACTTACAAGGCATGTGGTGTTTAGGTTCCTGATTGTGGTGAAGCCTTTGTTTTTCTGTTCTATTAGTGATTCATCTAATTTCGGCTTCCATTTGTCATGTGTTTTCTCTTTCATTCTGATGTAAAATTGTGCAATAGCCAGGAAGGTGGCTATCCAGCTGTGCAAACAGAATTTTCAGTTCGTCTATTCTGAAAAAAAAAATTGTTTTAAGTCCAACCAAAAATGATTTTTTTCAGAATGTTCAGCAAAACAAAAAGTGGGGGAAATAATTTCAGTTTGAACTAAATGTTTTGTTTGAAATGAAATGTTTCATTTTGATTTTGAGCCTTTTAAAAACGTTTTTAATTGTTTTTAATAAAACTGAAGGGAATTTCAAAATGAAAAGTGATGAGCTGAAAAATCAAAATATTTTGTTTTGAAAATGTCAAAAGGAAATATTTCAATTTTTTTTCCAGTGTTTTTTACCTTTCATCTGAAACAATCGGTGAAACCAACACAAATTTTGCAAAACATCTCGATGTCATTTTCCCACCCAAAATAGTTTTGGCTGAAAAATTTCACCCAGGTCTAATCCACTAGCCTGTTGTTAATCCTCTTTGACCTGAGTGGCTCATCAAAGTTTGGAGCCCTGGGGATGCTCTATATGGGAGTAGAAATAGATGAAAAATCTGGTGATTTCTTTGATGCAGTCTTCTTTCTTTACAAGGAATGTACAAAGTCCTGCTTCTCTGAATGCAGGAGGAACCCAAGGCAAAAGGAGTGGGCCATGTCTATGCTGCAAGGACTATGATGCCCTAGCTGTGCTGGCATAACCCTGTAGCATGGACACAGCCTACAATGACAGAAGGCGTTTTTCCATTGCTGTAGGAATACCACCTCCCCAAGCGATGGTAATTGGGTTGACAGAAGCATTCTTCTGTCAATAGAGCTGCATCTGCACCAGGGGTTAGGTCGGCATAATTACATTGGTCGGGGTGTAGATTTTTCATGCCCTGAGCACCCTAGCTATATTGATCTAAAATTTAAGCATAGAGCAGCCCTCAGCTTACAAGACCAAGCTTCTTTTCAGCCAGCATCCAGAACTTCTCTCTAGGTTTCTTTCAGGCTCAAATGACGCTTGCAAGCATTTGCTTGGATTTCTTCAATCTGTCTCTCTCTCTCTGGTTTTGTGTTTTTTACACACACACACATACACAGCTCTAGCCACTTTACCACCCCAAGCACGGCAGCACACCGCGGGGGGTGCTCTGCCGGTTGCTCGTCCCACGGCTCCGGTGGACCTCCCGCAGGCGTGCCTGGAGCCGCCCCTGCACACACATACATGCACACACTCTGCCTCTCTCTCAAAACAATAATCAGCATAAATCCCTTCTGCCCACATAGTCCAAAACTCTTGAGTGTCTCACATAATCCTTTTTGTTTTAGGTAGGGGACTGTGATTAATTTGCCCACACATTTATGTTAATTGAAGTGTGTGTTCACACCCATCAATCTCAATAAGGTTTTAACTCAATCCACCATAAGGTTTCACCCAGCTCCTAACGTTATTTATTGGTAGCACTGTGTGCTACAGGTTTTACAAATACATATTAAGAAGCAATCACAGCCCTGAAGCTTGACTCAAATGTGTACAGTTTTATTAGAGAGACAAGGATGAGGTAATATCTTTTATCGGACCAACGTCTGCTGGTGAAAGGGACTATCTCTCAAGCTCCATAGAGCTCTTCTTCAAAAGTTGGTCCAATAAAAGATATTACCTCACCCACCTTGTCTCTCTAATATGCTGGACTCAACACAGCTTCAACAATACTGCATACAATACTATTAGTCACTTTTGGAACATGTCACTCACAAGGACCCTCTTACACAATACTTGCACATTGCCTCCTCTTACAGATACCTGCTTGTGGATTTGAAATATATTTCCCTTGGTAGCTGCAACAGTCTTAATTTTGTATAATCTTAGCAAACAACTTGGTACCTCACTAAATCACTCAGACAACTGAACCCAAAGGCAATAACTACTCTTTTAGTTTTGGTATCTGGAGAATAGTCTATTTCAGGTACAGTGGGCTTCTCTATAGGCCTGATTCCAAGAATTTCTGTGCATTTGCAGCTCCCAGAGAAGTCAATGATTTGCCCAATTTAAAAAAAAAAATCTGTCTCCGAATCCTGGTTTACCCAGTGACCTTTTTAAAGCTGAGTAAATAATTTAACACCTCTGTGCCCAGTTTCCCCATCTGTAAATTTGGTTAATACTGACTACGCCTACCTCTTAGAGAGAGTGTGAGGTTTAATCAAATAATATTTGTGAAGCGCTTTGAGATCCTGGATGGAAGTCACTATGTAACATAAGTGCTAATTATGATGATTACAAATGTTTTTATCCAGTGTAGAATCTTGAAAGGTATCAGCCCTTCGTAGCATGTTTGTACTCTGCGTCTGTTGTGTAGCCATAGGGAGTGGAAAGAAATTTCAGTGCAGTGCATCACAAGCTGTAGTATTTCCCCAAAGTCTGATCTGTCATTCTAACCCGCAGGAATCTTTTGTTTTAGACATATTTTAGTTATAGATGTGGAAATATCAGGCAGTATTCTTTGTGGACTCACAATGAAGAATGTCCATATCCAGTAGCATATCATACCTGTGGCTGAGTAGCCATTTCACTTCACTCCATTATATGCTGCCAAAACAATCTTGTCAGTGGAATTTGTTACACTGTTTGTGTGTTTGGTGTTTTGTAGAATCTCATCTCTCCAGTCCATTGCTATGAACTGTGGTTCCGGAACAAAGCTCTGGCTCAAAAATAACGAGACGGTAAATCACCAGAGTGAGAGTTAATGGCCACAGCAATTAGTCTGGGCCCAGCTCCATATGCTCAGTGATATCGACTGATGCTCTCTTCTATTTCCGCTGTTCCTGCTATTGCGTCTTCGGCAAACAACACAACCTGCTGAAGTACATCGTTTCCAGATCAGCTGCTGGTGCCAATGTCAGCAAGTCAGAGAGATCACCAATCCCCATGCTCGTCCACTGACAGTAATGTGAGTAAGTAAAGAACCATCTGTGATCTTTTATTTTAAAAAAAGAGCAAGCGAGATAAAGTTGTAGGTGTTATGTGAAAGCTGTGAATGTTATGGCTTGGTGCCCTATTAAAGGTGGTGTGCACAGTAGCAAGTCCCAACCAGCTGCAAAGTAAAGTGATCGTGGCACTGTCTGTCCAATAAGTTTAACTTTGTAGCCTAGTAAAATAATAGAACGAACTTCTGTCACCATATGGTGACACATAAGTTATCAGAAATGGATCCTAGAATATAATGGCATGATGAGCAAGAAGCAGAATTGTTTACAATGAACAAACCATGCCAGATAAATTAGATGGCTCTGCACCACATGAGGATCCCCTTGCAATGGGGAAATTTTCCAGTTGTTGGACCCGCTGAATTTATAACCATGTTGTGCTTGCAGATGGATACAAAGTAGTCTCAGCATGGCTGAGAATCTAGGCCAATATGTCTTAATGGGTGGTACTTTATACTAAGAATAACTTCAAGCATCTTATTCTTCCTTCACTGGAAGCTTCTGTAGGGTGCTAGCTTTAAACCTTACATTAAATATATAAAATGTAGCAAACAAAATCATTGTTCTCGGGCAGAAACTTGTATTGATTTCAGCTTGTATTTGAGAGTATCTTTAGGGAACGAAGGGTCTGATCTACACTAGGAAAACAGAGCTAGAACTAATGGAAACAATGACACAGTCTGTAGCAGCAGCACAATAAGAGGTTATTGCTATCGTGATATGGAACAGATGGGAAATTTTGGTTCCTTCTGTAGAGGTCTTTGAAATAATGAGTCAAGCTGCATCCTTAAAAATGCTCCAATATTATCCGGCAATGGCCCCAAACCCTGTGGTAACACTGTTGTAAGTAGTATAGAGATGGCTGATGTCCCATTAAAGTTAGGAAAGATGATCTTGTGGTTAAGGCACTGGACAGGAACTCAGGAGACTAGGGTCTGCACAGGCTCCTTGAGAAATGTGGGACAAGTTACTTAATCTTTGCAACTCAGTTCCCCATGTGTAAAATGTTAATAGTGCTTCCTTCCTCCCACCCTTTGTCAGCCTTATCTGCTTAGATTGAAGTTCTCCAGCTCAGTGGCATAGGGGGACCTCTCGAAACTCTACTGCTCTCGGTCATGACCATTGCTGTCAAGTAGTGCAGTATTGGGTGCCTAGATGGTGCCACTCAAGGGAACACTTGCTGAAGTGAAAGACAGCCATAGCCGGTAAAATTGCCTGCATAGATACACCTACAATCTTTGTGTTGCTGCTGTTTCTTGATCCTGCAGTCTCCTTTTTCTGTACCTTCCCTTTGCCTCCCATTTGTTTTTGAGGATGTGCGAGCACACTCCTGAGTCAAGAAATGCCAATCGCCATATTACAGATGGGTGTAATCTGCCCCTCTGAGAGCACACAGGCCTGGTGCCCTCACTCTCTGGGACGTCCCTCTCCTCATCACTAGGGTATCCCATGGAAGCAGGGGGCACTTGCCTGCAGCCTCAGCTCAGTTTAGCTTCCTCCAGCCAGTCAGCCAGACCAGGCCCCGGCAGCCGCGGCGGGGATTATGTTATCAGTGCCAAGGCCAGGGATTAAGAGTGACATCCAGGAAGCGGGAGGGGGTCCCACCCTGGCCTGTGGATTGCCAGGAGCCCCCTCCTGCCGTCCCAGCACCGGCTGGAAGTTCCGACAGCCATCAACGGGCAGGGCTGCCCGGGAGGGGGTGGGGGCACAAGTGGGGCAATTTGCCCCAGGCTCTGCAGGGGCCCCCATGAGAATATAGTATTCTATAGTATTATTCAGGCCCGGAAATTGCCTTGCCTCAGGCCCCCTGAATCCTCTGGGTGGCCCTGTCAATGGGCAAAAAGCCAAGTCATGGAGCAAGCTGGCGTCCAAGCCCCTGCAGAGGTGGGTGCCCACTGCTCTCTAGCAGATCCGGCTGCGCTGGGGAGCTGCTCTTCAGGCTCTCCCCGGCCTTTACCCTCTCTCCCCTCTTAAGTGTCAGGCCGGGGCTCGCAGCCTCTGTAGTGCCCGCTGCTGAGGAGCCGCTGTCGCGCCTGGCCCGGCTCGATGAGCAGCAGGGGAGCTGGCTGGCTGCAAATCTCTGCCTGCCAAGCTGTCAGGGGTCCCGGAGCGCGAAGGAGCCGGTTCTCCTGCAGCCTGGGCAAGCGGGTAGCTCTGCAGCTCGGGGGCGGGGGGGTCTCCCCCAGGTGCCGGCCCGCTGCTGCAGTTCGCAGGCGGCGAGGGGAAGTGAGAGCAGCGAATCTGGGGAAGGAGAAGTGAGCTTGTCTGCTGGGGGCGGGAGGGGCGAACCCAGCCCGGCTGCGCTCCCGCCGCGCCCGGGGCAGTCGGGACAGACCAGCGCGCCTGAGCCGGCAGCCGCCGCGTGTCCTGCTGGGCGACGAATCGCTCCGCCTCCGAGGGGCTGCGGGGAGCTCGAGGCGGCGAGCCCTGCACCTGCGGGAAGAGCTCGCCTGGCTCAGCCCCAGCCCCAGCCCCAGCCTGGGCACCAGCCATGCAAGCGGCCACCGCCTCCGGGCTGGACGTCTCGAGGGCGGGCGGGCCCCGAGAGGGCGGGCGCAATGCCCCGAATAACGACACAGGTAAGGGAGCCGGAGTTGCAGCAGCTCAGCCGAGCCGAGCGGAGCGGGTGACTCCAGCTCTGAAGAGCCCCCCCGCGCGGGCTGAGTGGTTGTGCCCCGCGCAGGGACCCTGGCGGCCGGGGCCGGGGAATCAGCCGGGCGTGGGGGGATGCTGCTGCTGGAGCGAGGAGGCTGATTTCCCTCTGGTTGTTGCGCTCCCGGGGAAGCAGGGAGGGTCAGAGCTGTGCACGGGGGTATTCACGTTGCTGGGGATTCACCCCACTTGCAGGAAACAGGGAGCAGCCTCTGAGTTCAGCTTTTTGGGGTCACCTTTTTCCCAGCCGGGTCACACTTCAGCTCCAGTGCGGTTTTGAGACACATCTCAAACTTGCACTCCAAGCTGCGTGGTGGCTCCAAGCCAGAGGAGGAGAGCAGCTTTTTGAATGTCAAACGTTGTCAAACGTTGGTCTTAACTGACACTGGCTTCCTGACTCTCTGCTGTAGCCATGGCTCCGTTTGCTGGATTTGGGACTCTTAGCTCCAAGGATGCACCCGCATAACACGGTGTTAAAAGCACAGGACAATAATGGACCAAGTCGTAAGGCACTGGGTATCCTGGGAGTAACGAATTCCTTTATTCTCAGGCGAGGACCATAGCATGATGCAGGCTCCTTGGTCTTTTAAGAAGGGAGTTTGCAGTAATCACCTTTGCTTCCTGTACTTTTTCAGTCAAAGCCAAAGATGAGTTACTGTTTGGGCCAATCTGAGAGGAGAGGCCTGAGTACTCCATTTGAGGGTGCATCTCTGTTTCTGTTGGCATCGCCTCCTACACAGAATTCCTTCTTTCTATGCAGGTAATTATGCTGAGCTTGCACCATTGAACTCAGTGGGCATTTTGCCACTGACTTCAATGGGGGAAGGATTCATTCCTGTAAGAATTGACACATCCCTGCTAACCAGCCACCACCCTCTCAAAGTTTTTCAGATAAGTCAAAGAGTTTTAAATTAAAGACAAAGAGTCCTGTGGCACCTTATAGACTAACAGAATGCGCATGCGTCTGACGAAGTGGGTATTCATCCAGGAAAGCTTATGCTCCAATACATCTGTTAGTCTTTAAGGTGCCTCAGGACTCTTTGTCACTTTTTACAGAACCAGACTAACACGGCTACCCCTTTGATACTTAAATTAAAGAGAGTCTCTGCAAATGACTTGGACGTAATGCAGCTGCAATTCCATGGTAATCATTTCATAATAGCCTTCTAGTGGTAGTGATGGCTGGAAAGGTTCACGTATGTTGGTGTAATTGTATTGAAAAGCTGTCAAGACTCTATTCGGATTAAAAGCTTTGAAAAAGATAAGGTGGAATATCGACATAATATAGTTAGAAAGAAAAACGCGAGCTGCTTGCTTGGGACTTGTAAAGCATGTTCACTAGCAAGATGTTTTACAGAGCTGTGATTCCATTTACAATAATCATAGTAATAAACAATGTTGCCTTTAGAGGAAAAATTCTGTTATAAATCTCTCTGCCTGCTATGATAGTTTGCATTAAATATTTGGTATCAACAGCCATTGCCTTGGTTTGCATTAAGTTTAACAGCTTGCATATGCTAGATCCTATTTTCTGTTATTGGGACGCAAAGCATATCTGAATGTGTTTAACAAAATGCTGAAGTACTAATTAAGGACCTGATCTTGCAGTCCTTACTAAGGCAAAAGGCCTGGTGACTTCACTTTACTCACTTTGTTATACACTTTTGGTTATTCAATACTGGTATGTTTGATCTGTGCAAGTATTTCGAAGAAACAAACATGATAGGAATGCACCATATTTTTAAGCTAATGCATGGAGGACAAGCTGGCTGCAATGACTAACCTTATTAAGTAGGCTGCTCTAGAAAGAATGTTACTGAACTTTAAATATAATGGAATGGAATTAAATTATGGTAAAAAGTTTGAAGTCAACTTATTTGTCTGTGTATGTAAATAAATATTAGACAATGTGGTGGAGGGTGTCTAAGAAATGCTTAGATTAATAGACATATGAAATGAGAGCCTCACTTTAAAGGGGAAAGGAATACATCTTCATTGTAATATCAGATTCAAAGCTCTATTAAAATGAAATAATCTCCTGACAGCTACAGATTGACCTGGCAGAAAATGAAAACATCTCATTTTGACTTGCACAATGATTTAGTGGAATAGAATACCTACATGTTGAAAAAAGATTTAAGGCACAAATTAAAGCTCCAATTCTGCAATGTAATCTGGCAGCATGGATCCCAACACCTGTGCAGAGTCCCTTTCGCTTCAGTGGATGCTAATGGATCCTGATGCAGGATCTGGCCTTAAAATATTTAGGGCATTTTACTTTTAATGAGAGCAGAGTTAGTCAAGTGCTAAGTGCTCTTGAAAATCCCATCCTTTCTGTTCAGAATTCAGATTTGTCCTCAAGAATGCTATGCTGCACTGATTTAATTTGCTGGGTGGTTCTAACAGGCTATATTGGTGATCTGATTTTAGCATACAGGTAGAAATGATCAGACACGTTTGGTCCAGCATTTTTTGGTAATGCTTTACATTATGTCCACTACATATGTTTAACCATTCATTTGATTTATTAGAACCATTCATTTTAAAAATAACCAAGTTCTAGGAAACATGTATTGAGAATTAAGAGCTATGTGTAAACACAGATTGTATTGCTCTGCTTTTATGCTAATAGTATTAATCACTGACTTTTGTAAAATTGTGTGGTTCTGCTCCCTTCCTGTCATAACATTTTTTCCCAGATCTGGACCTTAGCGTCCAAAATATGGGTATTAGCATGAAAACCTCCAAGCTTAGTTACCAGCTTGGACCTGGTATCGCTGCCACCAGCTAGGGATTATACAGTGCCTAGCTCACTGTGGTCTCCCAAAAACCTTCCCTGGGGGACCCCCAGACTCAGATGCCTTGAGTCTTACAACAAAGGGAAATAACCTCCTCCCCTTGTTTCCTTGTTACTTCCTCCCAGGCTCCCCTCCCTGGATGACCCTAGGAGATTCCCTGCTTCCAGTCCTGGAAACACAAGTCCCGAGAGATCTAATCTCTCCCCCTCACCCAGAGGGTATGCAAAGTCAGGCTTAGTAAATCTAACACAAAGAGATTTTCCCCTTGACTTTTTCCTTCCACCAATTCCCTGGTGAGCTGCAGACTCAATTCCCTGGAGTCCCCACTAAAGAAAAACTCCAACAGGTCTTAAAAAGAAAGCTTTATATAAAAAAAAAAAGAAAAAGACATTAAAAATAGTCTCTGTAATAAGGTGACAATATACAGGGTCAATTGCTTAAGAAAAAAAGTGAATAAACAGCCTTATTCCAAAAGAATACAATTTAACACATTCCAGCAACTACACACATGTAAATACAAAAAAAAAAAACCAATATAAACCTATTGTCTTACTATCCTTGTACTTACAACTTAGAAACAGAAGATTAGAAAGATCACTCTCAGAGCCGAGAGGGCACAGACACAAGACAAAGGACAAAGAACTCACACCCAAAACTTCCCTCCACCCAGATTTGAAAAAGTCTTGTTTCCTGATTGGTCCTCTGGTCAGGTGTTTGGTTCCCTGTGTTAACCCTTTGCTATCTGTTTATGACACTTCCCCAGGAGTGTCAGGTCAGTTTGGGGGTTTTACTTTGGGCCCACAAGTGAAACAGGGCTTGTAGGTGGCTTGTCCCATCATGATCCTGCTCAGACCTTCTGCCAGTGTGGCCAATGGATGAAATCCTGAACCCCCCTGAAATCAGTGGTAAAACTCCCATTGACTTCACTGAGCCAGGATTTCACCCCAGAAGTCTGGTTCCACCAGGGTGAATCTGGCTTTGAATTAATTAATTGCTTCGTAGCGTATAACACTTACCTGTAGGTTATCAAACCAGCCCATCTTCTTGCACTTATGGCAGGCCTCAGTAAATGTTTTAAACAACAATTCATAGTTATTAATATAGAATAACTGTGTTGACAGTAATGCATTTTGTTGCTGTAATTAATGTCTGTTTCAGGCTGGCAAACCCTGTGTGTGGGTGTGTGTGGGAACATGCACTCGTATGTGTGTAAAAGTTGGTGAGGTGAAATCTATCCCTGGGCCAGGTTCTGTGGCTACTGAACAGTTCTGTTCCCTTCTCCATGTGAATTTCATCTTAGTTAAATACCAGTTCATTGTCATAAAAATGTTCATTGAATTAGCTGACTCTGACACAGTCTTTAAATCTGCACTAGTGGTTTGGATAGTGAACCAAAAGTTAATTATCATGGACTAGTTGTCATATAATTTAGAATTATATCTTTATTTGAGACACTTAAATAATAGGGTCTCATTTTAAATTATGCAGGGATATTTGTAGGAGAAATTATATATACAGACTGCTGGTGATAAACTGAGTTCCCCCAGGCCAACTATTGTACTGTGCAAGATCTTTTTTCCTCTTTCATACTACTGGTGATCATTTTTCATACTGCGCTAGTGGAGTGTCTTCACTGTAAACTTCCAGACCACAAATGAGAAGCTGGTGATAATGATCTATGTAGACAAACTCCCTCAGGCATCCCTTTTGCAGTCCATGAGAAAAGTGATGCGACATGTCTGTTTGCATTAATATGTTAATGAGAAAAGACTAAAGAAAAGTTAAAAGATGTCCATCTGCACAGTCTAACTTCTTTAAAAAGATTTTTAACTCAAAGGGAGTTACAGCTCCTCAAAATTCCCAGTTGTGAAGTTCAAACAAGCTCCACTTTTTATGATACTACCTCCCCAGATTTCTGAGTGTAGGTTTTTCTGGCACATTATCTCACCTTGACCTAAAATAGACTCCAACAGAGGATGTTATGTTCTCCTTTGTGATAAAATGTTGGGCAGTGGGCTAAGATCCTCAAAAAGGTGCTTTAAACCTGATTTATGTATGTTAGTCTGTATTGTACTATTCAGTCACAAGAAAAAATACGTATTACCAGCAGCGGGCATTGCTAGAGCCACACACCAAAGAGATCAAAGTATTGCAGAAACTGTGCTGGGGAAGATGCGGAGTACTGCACTACTAGACATATTGGGATGGAAGAGTTGGCAGTAAAGGGCATAGTGCGTGGATAGATGAGGCAGACTGTTCCAGATACCTTTGCCAAAGCTGAGATGACATCTTTCCCCGACGCCAGCGCTTGTGTGATTGAACATCCACAAACAAGTCTACCTCTTCCATATCAGCGTGGACCTTTGACAGGAACACGTTAATGCTAGTCAGAGCAGCATAAATTTATATTTAGTATTTATACTGGTGGGCAGATATTCACTGTTCACCCCTCTAATGCCCCAGTTCCTTTGCACTGCTCTGAAAAAGTATCTGGAATGCTGATGTAGTTAGCTACCTGGGGAGCCTCCTAGTGGAAGGAGCCAATGTAACTGCCCTGCCCCCAGTTTGTGGTCCCTAATGTGTGTGGCATGTCAGGGTTGGGAAAGGGATCATGGTCAGAGTGCTCTTCTGTTCTGTTGCCCCCTCAGCTGCTTGAATAGCCCGTTAAGGTCTTTTGGAGCCAAACACAGCTCAGAGCAGCCCTGAGGCTGTTGTAAGTTACACCTTGGGCTGATTGCATAAGTACAGGGAGGAGGGAGATGTAATGGTGGTTTCTTACCACCCTTGCTGTGCAATGCACAGCACTGACGCAGCTGAGGATCTGGCCCTTTGTTTTTCCAGTGTGGGGTATGCACAGCTGTACTTTGGCTTTGCCCTGACTCCTTGTGTGTTTCACCAGATCATTCCCTGATTTGGAGTTTGTAGCTCTTTTGTGGATCTTCTGCATGGAACCTTTTCATGTTGGAGGTTAGTGTAGCAGCACCCCAAGGAAGAGACTTCAGAGCTTTTTGATAGAATTGCAGGCAGGTGTTGAAGTATGTTGGTACCCTTATCAGTGAAGAAGCCAAGAGAACATGTGCACAAAGGTTTTATGGTTACTCTTCCTTTGTCCAGGAAGACCAGAGGTAAGCTTGTTCTTCTTCAAAGCCATGAACAACTCTGCTCTGTACAAAGACTGACAAGTGGCTCTTCACTATTTTCCTGTGATCCCATGATGCATTTGTTTTTGTAGACTTTGGGAGAAAAAGACTCCAGGTTTCTTCTTAACATCTATTTCCACAGGGCAAAATATGAGACAACTTGGAATATATGGCTGGCAGTGTCTTCCATTTTTTCCCATTGAGATCAAAGTAATATCTTTGATTATATAAGATAAAGAAGTAAAGATAACAGTATTTCAGCTGACAAGTATGTGGGTTTATCTTCTATGTGACAGAAAGGTAAAATTATTACAATTTTTGTATATGTCATAAAATCCTAAAACAGCATAAAACAGAGGTGGACAAGATTTATTAGGTCATCCAGTCCCATGGCCGCCAATGCAAGATTGTTCCCTGCAGTATATTAGCCAGTGCTTTAGTCTGATTTAGTTTTAAATTAATTACTCAGATTATACAGATGAACTACATCTCAACTTCTGAGTTTCAGATAAGGATGGAGCCAATTGGTTTGGATTGAAACTTTGAGGTTTTAAAAATCTGAAGTCACATAGCTCTACACTTCCTGGTTTTGGTGTCACCAGGAAGATAAAATACAAAAGAACTATTGGTTTGGCT
Source organism: Gopherus flavomarginatus (assembly GCF_025201925.1). Classification (NCBI taxonomy): domain Eukaryota; kingdom Metazoa; phylum Chordata; order Testudines; family Testudinidae; genus Gopherus; species Gopherus flavomarginatus. Next base: position 29,306,881 of record NC_066622.1, read on the forward strand.
GTTCCCATCATGTCAGAACTGGGAAAGCCCTGAAATCCCGAGAGAGAGCCTGACATCACAAGACTTCTAGCCTAAGAGCTAAATCAAAGAGAACTGGATGCTTTTGGTCAAGTATCTAGTGTTAATTTCTGCTCTCCTTCCTCAGGCAAGACTCCCATTATTTTCCATATAGACTAAGGAGTACAGGATTCACCTCTTCATATTAAAGATGCATTATTTCAGTAGAACCCATTCACTCCCATGCTAATTTCAGCATGGAGACTCTAACGTGTTTTTCTCAATTGCAGTAGCTGACAAGCAACAGTTATTTCACAGCTCAGTATTGACTTTATCAACAGATAAGAATAATGCTGAAATGATTTACAGCCTTGTTGGAATACTGTCATACCTTCCATGCTTCCTTTCTTTTGTTTGCTTGTTTTTATTAGATGACATAGATATTTTTAAATGCATAAGCTACAAAATGCCGAACCATTCACAAAAAGAAAGCAAGGCGCATTCACGATTGGGGCAAATAAGCAAAACTCCCATTGTGCTGTCAAATCTCCAATACAAGTCAGTGGGAGTTTTGCCAAAGGCCCAGATTTTTAAAGGTATTTTGGTGTTGCTGAGTTCAGCATTGCAATGCCTAACTGATTTAGGAGCTTAAATGTCATTACTAAAAGGGATTTAGGCACTTACCTCAAATCCCATTGGCTATTATGGGATTTAGGCTCCTACATCAGGAGTTGCAGTGTTGCAATGCTGAGTGCAGCAGTGCCTGAATACCTTTAAAAATCTGGGCCTAAGTGAGTAAGGACTGCAGTGTTTGGCTTGTTATGGTCATTTCCTGGATATGGATTAATACTTGACTGCCATTTTAAAAACGAATGGTGGACTATCCTATTGTATTCTTCTGTTTAAAAGCACAGACTCACAGGCCCTTGTATGCCACTCTTAAAGTCAACAATAAATGAATTAAATCATAAGGAGAAGAGCAGTTGGGAGGGATGCAGGTCTTCAGTTTCTCAAATACACATTCTGCAAGAAAGGGCAAGGGACAGCTCTGCTTTGGTACAGTAGCTCAGGACAGTAGCAGCTTTGTTAAAACTAATCTACAATGGTTCACTTTGCTTTTCCTTTTCATTACAGTAGTAAACAGCAGTAAGCCGCTTTCAGTTCCTGTCATCTTTCACTAATCCTCGTGATCAGGGAAGCCAAAACGTGCATTTATTGGATTGTACTGTGCAGCATTTGTGGCTTTTCTTCTCAGATTTGGAGAGATATCTCTTGGGATCCATTAATTTCTATTACAGGATCCAGTCCTGCAAGATGCTTAGCACCTACAACTCCTGCTAAAATCAAAGCTACTCGGCGCCTTGCAGAATCAAGTCCATAAGCAGATCTTGTAAAGATAAAACATTCATCCTGTATGGCTTTTAGCTCAAGCTGCTGTTCGCTTTTAAACCCTTGCACATGGTTAATTCTGTGCCAGTTAACAGTATTATTTTCCTACCAAAACACACACACACACACACACACATTCTCACCATATCTGTATCTATCTATTTATTTATACACCTCATACCCACATCCACACGCACACCATGAAAAGGATATGGAATCCTGAAGTCTGACCTCAGCAGTGAAAAAATTTACATAGTCATAAGACTGCAGTGAAGATTGTTAAGTCAGTCTGTTTCGTTAGGCTCTCAATACATGAGTGATTTCTATCACCATAATAAATTACATATTATTGCTAACTAACACTGGTTTCTACAGAAAATCAATTATTCACTGACATTTTTGCTGACAAGTGCGAATGCTAGGTCACAGTTCTTCAGTGCACACCTAGCAGTCTAAAACAGAAAACCAGTTAAAGATCAGCCTTCATTGTTCAAAAGCAAAAGGAACCATGCACAGGCCAGTATCCAGCATGGGAGAGAAGATACAGGTAAAATTCTCACCCCTTGAGCCTGCCTCTTTGCACTACTCAGGTGGCTTAAAGCGGACTCGCTTGACTCTAACTGAACAGCTGAGAATTACCCCAGTTTAGGGGAGCTATCAGATGGTATGAAGTTAGAGTGACCAGATAGCAAGTGTGAAAAATCGGCACAGGGTGGGGGGTAATAGGAGCCCATATAAAAAAAAGCCCCAAATATCGGAACTGTCCCTATAAAATCGGGACATCTGGTCACCCTATATGAAGTGGTCTAACCAGCTCATGCATCAGCTGCCCCTCCTTCCAGTATAGTGGATGGGAGGGAGCACATTGGGGCAGGGTATAGCCTGCCAGCACTGACTCTGTTAATTCTCAGCTGAGGCCCGGAGCCTGTTAGAGTGTGTTGGCACAGCCCCCAGGCTGTTTTAACTTATACTGGGGCCAGGGCAGTTTCAGAATTAGGGAGCTGTAGCCAGTTCCCTGAGGTCTCTTCCCACTCCGCTCCACTAGGCAGTTTTTGACCCAGGAGAGAATATGGGCTGCAGAATTTTCCTTATAGGGCCCACTGGGCAGGGAACTCTGCTTTGTGAGCAAAAAACTGGCAATCCTGAGGTAAAAGGGAAAGGCCACTGTCGGAGGCAGACTAGACATCTGGTTTGATGTGGTGTGTTAATTCCTGTATATATGTATTTTACACACCAACACTCTATTTAACATACCACATCAGATAGGCTAGACCTGCCCTTCTGTATAGGGCTAACTCCCTAGCTGTTGTATACTGGTGTCTCTTCACTGAAATCCAATCCCGCTACACTGGTTTATACCAGCTGAGGGTCTGAGTCATAATACGTCAAATGCAGATTAAAGCTCTGAAGCCAGGTTCTCTACTGTGCTCAGTTCAGTTGTAAGGAAGGGGTCATCAACTGGGGACTCCCCTTCCCTTCCCCCAACATGCTCCTGCAATTGAGCCTGCTGGGAGTGAGGTCTCGAAGGCAGCTACGCTGGCTCTGTGCTAGCTGGGATCTCCATTCCCTTTATAAAGGTAACAGAGCAGGCAACTGAATCTTTCCCCTGATATATATTTACTACAAAGAATCCCAGTGAATAATAGTCTGTTCTGGGTTTAGGATCAGGCCCTCTTTTCTTCCTCATCAGAGAGCTTTTGCAGGCAGCCTTTGAATCCCACCACTTATATTAAATGAACCATTGAAACCAAGGAAAAATGGCAAACATCCTGATATTGTTATAGTAATATATTTTTTATTCATTTCTCCATCCTGTGTGCTCAGATAACTGTTTTCTGTTCATCCACCTCTCCCCCAGGGCTACTGCATACCTTAAATCCTCAGTCCCTCATACCTGATCAGCTCATCGCTCCCACTGCATTAACTGGGCACATCAATTATATATATGTGTGTGTCTGTGTAATATACACAATAGTATCATGGATAATATTTTGCTTGGTTTATAATTAAACCCTTTTTTTCTTTCAACCAGACACTTTCTACAGGCCAGGTCAAGTTTATGGGGTTGAGTTATTGTGTTTTGGACTAGCAGAGCATGATGTAGTGCACTGTAAAGAAGACTGATGAATATAACGGCTTTTTTTAAAAAGTATTTTCTGATCAGCTATCTGCTGGACCAACCCACCTGTGCATATTTAGCAGTTTATCTCAGTAAGATATGCTGGGTTTGCAACCCTGGGCAATTTATGAAGGCAATCTCTGCCTGAAGCAAAAATAGAAAACTACATCTTTTCCGACCTTCTTTGGATATGCTGTAATGTTTAACCACTGAAAGAAATAAATGATGATTTGTTTTCAGAGACAGTAAAACTAGTCAAAGATTAATTTACTGAGGCATTTGGAGGGATAGCTAAACATGGATAAAAATATAGTTTTGTCTTTGCAAAATGTTCATAATGATACTAGAAAGGTTTGCCAATTTTACAGAATTTCATAGAGTTCATAAAGCTGCTGTAATGTAGGTGACAATTCACATAAGTAAAACAAAATAAAAACCTATGTTATAGGTTCTAATAGATATTAATACATGAACTATTTGCAGCACATTCCTGCTACCATCTCCATTGTCAGCCTGCTCTGTAAATTGCCCTGGTGATCAAGTAAGTGTTAATAAATCTTCACTATCAGGGCTATGTGAAAAATTCTTACCACTGGGTCTAAGGATGGGAAACAGGGAAGGAGATCTCATTTTTACCTGTTTTGCAAAAAAGCCCAAACCTCCTCGCCTTTTCCAACACTTCCCCCACCCCCGACCACAACCATTTTGTGGTGCCCCTTTGAGGGTTTAAGTAGCTTTGTTGTGAAAAGCAAAGCCTAATAATTTTCACAGCAAACTGGTCTTGGCCCATTGCTGATACTGTATTGTTATTGGAGCTGGCTGGAGAACAATTCCACTTCACAACAGTTTTCGAGGTTTTGGAATTTGAGTTCATTCCACATTGGAACAAAACCAAAGCCTTTCAAACATTTCCATAAAACAGAATTGTCTTGAAACATCCTGTTTTCAGATTTGAACAGTCAGAATTTCAGACTGTGGGGGTCTCTCCGCTCTTAGGAACCAGAGTCCACCTGGGACCGCAGAAACCTTCCTGTTACAAAGTCATCAAAATTGAAATACCGCCACAAAATGTTTTGGCTTCAGCAAAGCAGCATTTTTTAATGAAAAACTGTTTTGCAAAAATGTTTTGAGTAGCTCTAACAATTGTGTTCTGCCACGTGGACTGGCTCCTCCTGAAAGCTTTTTGCCAAACAGTGATGCATATGCAGTTTTCTGTTTGGCGTCTTCCAACAACAGCTCCCATCTCCATTTTGAGCACTTGCCTTTTTGTTTCATTTGGTCATCATTTTGGGGTCAGGGACTGCCTTCATTTTTGTGGCTGGTAAAGCTCCAAGAAAAGAGTTGACACTTAACAAATAATAAAAGGAATATTCAGGCCTATGCTATTATTGGCCTTCTCTCTTTATAGATCAAGTACTCACACTAACTCATGCCCGTCACCCCAATCGGGGTATGGGCCGCCAACCACATATCTCCAGAGTCCTCTATCCTGGGCCATTTGCTCTAGCTGGTTCCAGGTATAGCCCATTTTTTTGCTATCAGCCTGAAGGTTTTGACCTCATAAAAGACTCTTAGTTCTAGTATACCCGAGGCTCTTATATAGGCCTTATGAGAAAGTCACCAAAGACATAATCACTATAAAGAGCTTTTTTCCCCCCTCTGTGGAGATTTGATCTGTACGTCAGCAAGATGTTAAACTGGAGCCTAAAATCTGAATTGTCCTGAAACAATCACAAATGTACTGCTTCTGGTGACAATCTTCATTCAGCTCTTGTATGATGACCCAAGATGTTTTGAGCATTATTCCAAGATAATGCATGAACTTTCTTATGGAAAAGGGAAAATTTTAACATTTCTGGTCATTGTTTCAATTTGAAAATATGGCTTCTGGTTAACGCAGCATTTTGGACTATCTGCAAAAATCCTATGGTTGGCTGCACATGTTTAATGAATTACATGTTATTCATGAGCACTGGGAAAAAATAATGATGGAAGCTGAAAATATTTTAGGTATAACTAGAGACGTCACCAGCTTTCTGCCTAGTAAGTGAAATTGCTGCCGGAGAGGCTATTTCCCGGCCTCACAAAATCTGGTTGAGAAGAGACAGGGTGATCCTGAAGCAATGTTAAAGGGACACAGTGCCTTTAGTGTCAGAGTGGATGATGCGAGTGTCAAGATCAGCTGCAGATGAGAGGATGCTGTGTAGAATATCAAGAGAGCAGTGAGTAATTTGATTACATTTGGTTACCATTTTATGGCCTGTTCACTAAGATCTCTGCCTTTATTCAATGGAAAAGATGAAATGATGAACTGGGGGGCCATAGAAAAAGGAACAAAGGGAAGTTGGCCCAGCAGAAGGAATTACCCTTTTTTCTCTTGTCCATTTTCATTATTCCTTGGTGAGAAAGGAAGTTGTATTGAGTGATGTACCTGAGCTGCAAATTTCTGATGCAAACTAGATTTGGTGGTGCCCAGTTATAGACCCATAGTTTAATTGTTTGCATGAGTGGTTTTGTTTCAGCCTTTTATAAAGATAGATGCCAGCTAGTGAAGTCAGATCCAGAACCTCTCCAAAGTTTGCAGGTGTTCAGAACCAGGGAGCTGGTTCAGGCCTCTCTTTGGCAGCATGTGGTATTTTAGAAACAGTTATATGTGTTTTTCCTTTTTGTAAACATTGATAATGCTCGTCAGTGATACAAAAATCAATCCTGATTGGGCTTTCAAAGTAGCATCTAACACTTGATCCTGCATTACCTAGAAAGGACAGCAGGACTGACCTTACCTGTCCAGAATGGTTTGTTTGTTGTGTGCTGGTTTTGTTCTGTTAGGTGGCATGCCTGCCTGCCTGATCATCAAGTGTGCTTTACAGTATTTGATAGACTGAGTTTGTTAAAATTCTGACAAGAGAGCCAGTAATACTCCCATTTTAAAACTCTTTATTTTATCCTGTTTAGGCTCTCCATTTTGGAGACTAAGACCCAGATTGTATATTTAGTAGAGCATGTACATTATTTCTTACCTTATCTCCTTTATAATGGAATGGAGTGATGAGAAATCAATCACAGGATTAAATGATATCCAGAGGCAAAAGGAGAAGACAGAGTCACTACAGAGGTAAGTAAATGAATGCTTCTAGGTTGATGAAGCATTTCTGCGCTGGCTAATTAAATCATACATTTACGTCTCGGAGATATTGTACCTTATGGTTTTAATATGTTGGTAAATGTACTAATAAAGTGCAGAAAAAACTTTGCATTTACTTTACCAGAGACCTCTTTAAATATCTTGTTTTTCATTTGATTTATTTTGTATCAATTAGTTCTTTATTAGAAAAAAACACTCAGTATAGCTCTCTTCATTAGATCTGAAAGTGAGATCTATGGACTTGAATAACTTGGCTTTAATGTAAACTGGGGGGAAAAATCAATCATGGAGTGCTGCACGGTGACAGAACAAATCCACTTTTAAAGAAGTAATATAGAAAACATGAGGAAGAATCAACTTGCACAGATTTTACATATTCCTCATATTCGAAGTAGGGGGGAATCACATATATAGTATTGTCGGTCAAACTCATCCGGCATTTTTTGTGATGTATAGTTTGGACTGCTTGTGGATTAATATACCCTTCAGGCTGTGCAAAAAAGGAGAACTGCAGCATATAGAATCTGTGACATTGCACTCCATATGCTTTATGAAAATATGCTTATGAATGTGAATATGATGTAAGTGGAATATGCTTTATGAAAAAGGTTTCTTGTGAGATATCATTACAAAGCTTATAATCTACTGAATGTGTTCATCCTATTTGTTTGCATGCATTACTTCTATGTCTGGAGTTAGAAGAAGAAGATATAAACTTGTATTACTGATGTAAACATATTAACTGGAAGCCATTAAGGGTGCTTCAGAATCAATGAACTGTAAATGGCTCTGTTTACTTACAAGCCTTCCCATGCACGTGTGGACCAGCCCAGGAAGAATGGAGGCTGGGTTCTCACAGGAATCCATACTGGAATCCATCTTAAATCTGGTACTTTTCCATTTAGAAGGAGGGGTGGGGACCCAGAGAGACCAAAGATTCCTGCCTTGTGCCAAAGCTATAGAAAGGGGTGGAACAGAATAAAGGGGCTGGCAGTCATGAGAAAACTCCTAATCACCACCTAAAATGGCTGCTGGAACTAACAAGGACTGTACCAGGGCAAAGGATTGGGTCCAGATTAGGAAGGAGTCTAGTCTGTGAAATAAGCTTATTGGAACATCTCTGAGGGGGAGATATTACCTGTAATCAGTTTCTTAATGTATTAGGCTTCGGCTTGCGTGTTTTTGCTTTATTTTGCTTGGTAACTTATTTTGTTCTGTCTCTTATTACTTGGAACCACTTGATCCTACTTTTTATACTTAATAAAATAACTTTTGTTTATTACTGAACCCAGAGTAAGTGATTAGTACCTGGGGGAGCAAACAGCTGTGCATATCTCTCTGTCAGTGTTATAGAGAGTGGACAATTTATGAGTTTACCCTGTATAAGCTTTATACAGAGTAAAATGGATTTATTTGGGGTTTGGATCCCATTGGGAGCTGGGTGTCTGGATGCTGGAGTCTGGCTAAACAAGGCAGGGTTCTGGGTGTCCCAAACTGACAGGGAGAAAGGGCTCAGAGGTAATTTCAGCCATCATCACAGAATCATAGAATCATATAAATGTAGAATGGGAAGGGACATTGAGAGGTCATCTAGTCCAGCTTCCTGTGTTGAGACAGGACCAAGTATACCTAGACCATTCATGACAGGTGTTTGTCTAGCCTGCTCTTAAAAACATCGATGATGAGGATTCCAAAACCTCCCTTGGAAGCCTATTCCAGAGCTTAATTATCCCTCTAGTTAAAAGTTTTTCTTAATATCTAACCTAAATCTCCCTTGTTGCAAATTAAGCCCCTTACAGTTTTTGTACTACCTTCAGTGGATGCAGAGAACAATTGATCACAGTCCTCTTTGTAACAGACATTAATACATTTGAAAACGCTTATCTGGTCCCCCTCAGTCTTCTTTTCTCAAGACTAAACATGCCAAGTTTTTTTAACCTTTCCTCACAGGTCTGATTTTCTAACCTTTTTATCAATTTGTTGCTCTCCACTGGACTCTCTCCAAGTTATCCACATCTTTTCTAAAGTGTGGCACCCAGAACCAGACACACACCTCCAACTGAGGCATCATCAATGCCAAGTAAAAAGGGACACTTACCTCTTGGGTCTTACATATGACATTCCTGTTAATACACCTTAGAATATTAGCTTTTTCACAACTGCACCACATTATTAACTCATAGTTTGTGATTCACTATAACCCCAGATCTTTTTCAGCGGTACTACCATGTAGCCAGTTATTCCCCATTTTGTAGCTGTGCATTTGATTTTTTTTTTCCGGAGTGCAGTATTTTGTACTTTTCTTGAATTTCATCTTGTTGATTTCAGGCCAATTCTCCAATTTGTCAAGGTTATTTTGAATTCTAATCCTGTCCTCCAAAGTGCTTGCAACCCCTCCCCACTTGGTGTCATCCATAAATATTATAAGCATGTTCAGTTATCCAAGTCATTTAAAATATTCAATAGAACTGGACAAAGGACAGATCCCATTAGATACATACCCCAGTTTGACAGCAAACCATTGATAACTACTCTTTCAATATGGTTTCTCAGCCAGTTTTGCCACCCACCTTATAGTAATTTTCTCTAGACCTATGTTTCCTGATTTGTTTCTGAGAATGTCATGTGAGATGGTATCAAAAGCCTTACTAAAATCAAGCTATATCAGGACTACAGCTTCCCACCTATTCACTGTGCCAGTTAACCTTGTCAGTAAGGCATTTGACACGGTTCCACATGGGGAATTATTAGTTAAATTGGAAAAGATGGGGATCAATATGAAAATTGAAAGATGGATAAGGAACTGGTTAAAGGGGATACTACAACGGGTAGTACTGAAAGGTGAATTGTCAGGCTGGAAGGAGGTTACTAGTGTAGTTCCTCAGGGATCAGTTTTGGGACCAATCTTATTTAACCTTTTTATTACTGACCTTGGCACAAAAAGCGGGAATGTGCTAATAAAGTTTGTGGATGACACAAAGCTGAGAGGTATTGCTAACACAGAGAAGGACCGGAATATCATACAGGAAGATCTGGATGACCTTGTAAACTGGAGTAATAGTAATAGGATGAAATTTAATAGTGAAAAGTGCAAGATCATGCATTTAGGGATTAATAATAAGAATTTTAGTTATAAATTGGGGACGCATCAGTTGGAAGTAACAGAGGAGGAGAAGGACCTCGGAGTATTGGTTGATCACAGGATGACTATGAGCCGCCAATGTGATATGGCTGCTAAAAAAGCTAATGCAGTTTTAGAATGCATCAGGCGAGGTATTTCCAGCAAAGATAAGGAGGTGTTAGTACCATTATGTAAGGCACTGGTGAGACCTCGTCTGGAATACTGTGTGCAGTTCTGGTCTTCCATGTTTAAGAAGGATGAATTCAAAGTGGAACAGATTCAAAGACGGGCTACTAGGATGATCCGAGGAATGGAAAACCTGTCTTGTGAAAGGAGACTCAAAGAGCTTGGCTTGTTTAGCCTAACCAAAAGAAGGATGAGGGGGGATATGGTTGCTCTTTATACATATATCAGAGGGATTAATATTAGGGAGGGAGAGGAATTATTTAAGCTTAGTACCAATGTGGACACAAGAACAAATGGATATAAACTGTACACTAGGAAGTTTAAACTTGAAATTAGATGAAGGTTTCTAACCATTAGAGGAGTGAAGTTCTGGAACAGCCTTCCAAGGGGAGTAGTGGGGGCAAAAGACATATCTGGCTTTAAGACTAAGCTTGATAAGTTTATGGAGGGGATGGTATGATGGGATAGCCTCATTTTGGCAATTAATTTGGCAATTGATCTTTGATTATCAGCAGGTAAGTATGCCCAGTGGTCTGTGATGGGATGTTAGATGGGTTGGGATCTGAGTTACTACAGAGAATTCTTTCCTGGGTGCTGGCTGGTGAGTCTTGCCCACATGCTCGGGGTTTAACTGATCGCCATATTTGGAGTTGAGAAGGAATTTTCCTCCAGGGCAGATTGGCAGAGGCCCTGGAGGTTTTTCACCTTCCTCTGCCGCGTGGGGCACTGGTCACTTGCTAGAGGATTCTCTGCAGCTTGAGGTCTTCAAACCACAATATGAGGACTTCAATAACTCAGACATAGGTTAGGGGTTTGTTACAGGAGTGGGTGGGTGAGATTCTGTGGCCTGCATTGTGCAGGAGGTCAGACTAGATGATCATAATGGTCCATTCTGACCTTAAAGTCTATGAGTCTAAGAATGAACTGAGATTTGTTTGGCATGATTTGTTTTTGACAAATCCATGCTCGTTATTCCTTATAATTTTATTATCCTCTAGGTGTTTACAAATTGATTGGTAGATAATTTGTTCCAGTATCTTTCCAGGAATCAAAATTAGGCTGACTGGTCTATAGTTCCCCAGGGCCTCTTTGTTCCCCCTTTTAAAGATAGGTACTATGTTTGCATTTCTCCAGTCTTCTGGGATCTCACCCATCCTCCATAAGTTCTCAAAGTTCATCACTAATGGTTCCAAGATTGCTTCATCTAATTCCTTAAGTACCTTAGGGTAAATTTAATCAGGTCTTACCAACTTATTCATCTAAATATTCTTTAACCTGTCCTTTCCCTATTTTGGCTTGTGTTCCTCCCCTCCCCTCCCCCAACCTTGTTGTTAGTATTGTGTTAAGATTCTGGTCAAACTTTACCTTTTAATGAAGACTGAAGCAAAAACAGCCCCTAAACACCTCAACCTTCTTGAAGTCGTCTGCTATTAGCTCTCCTTCCCCACTAAGTAGAGGACTTACACTTTCCTTCATCTTTCTCCTGCTCCTAATTTATTTAAAGAACCCCTTCTTATTGCCTTTGTGTTTCTTGCGAGGTGTAACTCATTTTGTGCCTCAGCCTTTCTGATTTTGTCCTTGTATGCTTGTGATATTCTTTTGTACGCCTCCCTAGTGAATTATCCACTTTTTGTAGGATTCCTTTTCAGATTTTCAGGTCATTAAAGAGCTACTGATGGAGTCATTCTAGCCAGTTACTGTTCTTCCTATCTTTCCTTCTCATTCGGATGGTTTGCTGTTGCACCTTTAGTGTTGTCTCTGAAAAATGTCCTTAGTGTTTAGTCCTAATTTTTACTAGGAATCACTGGGCTGGACAATTCAAAAACTATTTGGATGAGGGTTATTGGAATCTAGGGTTTTCGTTTGGCCTATTATAGAGATATGGCTCAGATGTAACAGAAGTTCCTTGGCCCTGCTATGGCCCTTTATGCTGCTCTAGCAGCACAAAAAGGCCTTTGAAGTCAGCTTACCTCACTAGCTAAAGACTCCTTCCTAGCATGGGGGAGTCCCCAGGTATCGGAATCAGTATAGCTGTCTCCACTACTAGACCCTTGCAGCTATTGGTGTATGGAGTGTGGCTATATAAAATGGGTTCTAGGCAGCCGAGTGCAGTGAAGGCACCTCCAAGGCTGCTGTAAGTTGCACAGGGGACAGAATCAGTTCCTGGTCAGGCACAGGATCATGTTACTGGAAAGGTGGTGTAACAGCACCTTTGCCACCCCACCCTACACGGGTCTTGCATCAAGTGGAGCTCAGTCAAACACAAGGATTAGACACATGAAGTTCAGCTCCTAACTTTCCCTGGCTCAGAAGTCTTTGAGTCTGTGGTTTTGGTTTGGCTCACTGAGCTAAGGGCCAGCTGTCAAGTATAATTCCCAAATCTGGACCTTAGCGTCCAGGATATGGGTACTAGCATAAAGTCCTCTAAGCTTAATTACCAGCTTAGATTCTGTAGCGCTGCCAGCAATCAGGAATTTTTAGGGCCTGATACCCTCTGGTTCCCCCAAAACCTTCCCAGGGGACCCCAAGACCCAGATTCCTTGAGTCTCACAACAAAGGGAAATAAATCATTCCCTTCCCCCTCCCTTCTTCCTCCCAGCTCCTTCCCACCCTGGGAACACTAGGAGATCACCTGATTCAACTTCTTGAATCACCACACCAAGAGGAGTGTTACCTTCCCCCTCACCCAGAGGCAATACAAGCTGCATGAATATAACACAAAGAGAAAATTTATTCTTCCCTTCTCCCCACCAATTTCCTGATGAGTACAGACACAATTCCCTTGAAGCTTAACTAGGAGAAAAAAAAATCAAACAGGTCTTAAAAAGCAAAACATTTCATAAAAAAAGAAAGAAAAAAGTAAAAGGTTTATCTCTGCACTTTAGATGGTAAACAGTTACAGGGTCTTTCAACTTATAAACAATAGAAAGAAACTTTCTCCAGCAGAAACACAATTTAAGCTACTTCCAGCAAGTACACATATGCAAATAAGAAAACAAATTAAAAGACTATAACCGCCTTTTTTCTTACTCACAATTCTGAATAGATAAGAGACTGTAGCAGGGAGATTGGCAGAAACCTGGTTGCACCTCTAGTCCCATCCAGGACCCAGAGAGAACAAAGTCAAACCCCAAAACCACAAACAAAGGCTTCCCTCCACGAGATTTGAAAGTATCTTGTCTCCTGATTGGTCCTCTGGTCAGGTGTTTGCAGGTCACTGTTTGTTAACCCTTTATAGGTGAAAGAGACATTAACGCTTAGCTATCTGTTTATGACACCAGCTCAACAAGGTAATATCTGGATCCAGATCCAGTCTTTCTTATGATTGGGTGGTGCATGGGTGTGGGGCTTTGGTTGAAGCCTATCTCTACTTGCAAGCACTTTAGCCTCCACTTAAATTTGGTGGGACTCTCAATTTGCTAAAGTCCAGGTAACCTTTTATATAGCTGTAAAACTTATTCAAAATGGGGAGTGTTGCCAGCTGAAGCACAGTATGAAAGTATGTATTTCAACATAAATGCAGCATTCTAAAACCAAATATTCCTGTTATGTTAATTGCTCAGATTGTATCCAAACGTAGATGTGGAGTGACTTAAATATCTTTTCTAAGGATAAGGTGATTTGTCAAGATTTAAAAAAGCCTTGTTTTTAATGCAGACAATGGATGCAATTGTTTGTACACAACCTCCCATTTTGACCGTGTGCTTTATTTGCTTTCCCGAGGTGCATTTATGAGCAGAATTTCTCTCCTGTTAATATGCAGCCTTCACTGCTCTTTTCTCTCAAGGTTTCTTTGCAGCTTGCTTTTGTCTGATTGTGACTTCTGCACATGCTTGATCCTGGCTGAATTCAAACCAGAGAAACATCTGACACAAAAGGGCATGAAGCAGCTGAGCAGTGTAGAGATGTGTCTGTTTTATTGGGTGTAGCTAGTTTAAAACAACCTCTGGAAACCCCAGAACTATTGTACATATCTACAGATAACAGGAAGCATCATTTCTTGAAGACTGGCAGATGCTTCCCACTTGTGTTGAAAGCACCTCCATGGACACTTGGGTGTCTGTCACAGAGGAGTATTGCAGAAGCACTGTATTATTGCTAATTATTTGGCAAGCAATTTATTGATACAAAATTAATGCATTTTTACCTACAAATCAGACTGTAGAAAAGTGCTAAAGACCTTCAAGACAGATTAACTCTAAACTTTCCTGTGTGGTCCCAAAGCTCAAAGCCCAGTCCTGCTATGCTATAGATTGGAGCTGGAAGAACATTCAGAGGATTGATATACCAATGAAGCGAGTAATCTTTTTTTAATTTTATTTTTAAAGGCACTTTCCTCAAATGCCTTTTCTTTTTACATTTAAAAACTATTTTCAGTGATAGGACACATTTTAAAGGTGGGATTTTCAAGAGTGCTCAAAGTTGGCCTAACAATTAGAGCTTGTTGGAAAATGGACTTTTTTTTCCTGCAAACAATTGCAGCTTTTTGCAGAGAAAAATTGAAAACTAAAATATTTAGTCCAGAAACTGAAATATTTTGGTTTGGAAATGTTGCCATGGTGCCTAGTGGGAGTTGTAGTTCAGGTGCGTCATGCTCCTATTCTCCTCTATAGGCTGGGCTCCCTGGTTTGACATTTGGCCATGGTGCACCATGGGAGATGTAGTCTGACTGGGGAGCCTGGCCTATAGCATCTGCAGCTTACATGCTGGAGAATCAGGGCTAATATAGACAAGACAAAGGGTGGTAGAAATGGGAGTCACTGAGAGATGAAGTGACTTGCCTAAGGTCACAGAGCTGGTCAATGTGAAGGCCAGGCATGGAACCCAGGTGTCCTGACTGTCCTTTCAGTGCCCCATTCCCTGGACTGCTCTGCTTCTTTGTCATGTAAACCTGTGCACATTCCAGCATTTTCTTAAAATCAGAATGTGTTAGTGTCATTGAATGTAGAGCTCAAACTGACTTATAAGCTAAGGAAACAATTTCACAAATACTTGTGTAGTATTGTTGGCTCTGAGCCATTATCAACCCTTGCCCACTCTATTGAATGCACCACAACTTTTTTATTTTATTGCTTTTCAGGTACTTAGTTTTAAACATGACACGTACAAAACCGTATAATAGACAAGAAATGCCAGGCCATTCAGCTGTTGAGATTGCTAACGTGTTTTTATTAGAAACTGTTGGAGCAAGTCATTATTATATAATTAAGCGATAACAAGACTTGACAGGCAACATGCTTCTAGATGGCTATAGCACAGCTCAGAAGCTCTTAAAATGCTCTCCGCTGGTGCAAGTCCTGAATGGCTGAACTTGTCTGTTAATTTGATAGCTTTGTAGGTGTCATGTTTAACACTGATTTCCTGAAAGGCTGTATAAGTACCTGAATTAGAACAAGCTCTTGAGAGCAGGGACTGAGTTTCCATGTATGGATGCAGTGCCCAATGCAGTTTGGACCCTAACCCTCATGGGGGATCTTTGGCTGATATCATGATGTAAAGTGAAAATATTGTCATGAGTGCTGCCTACATGTGGGATATCACAGCTCTCTTCTTATGTGAAGTCTTCATGGAGGGTCAGTAGGTGTTTGTGATATAAATTTTCAGAACGCATTTTAGTGGAACGTTTGCCTGCAGGAATAGGGTCAGCCTATTTACTGGCATAATGGTTTAGCAAGTCAGGAGTTCTAGTTCTTACTGGCATCTGGCTATTGCGCTATGTTTTAGTTTCATGAAAAGCCAAGCAATAAGAAATGGCACAGCTAGGTTTACATGAGTAATGGGGATAATGAGAGAAAGCCAAGGATCTTCCTACTTCTGAATCACTGGCGAGCAGTAATCAACTTGCGCCTTTCCAACAGCTTTTTGTCTGCTGTTTCTTCCTTTTTTCTGTATAATACAAGAAGAAGGTGCCCTTGAAATGTTTTCTAGGCAAATGTTCTCAGAGCGCCATTTTATGTTTGTTCTCTTATCAGCAAAATATAAATCCAAAGTGTGCTTGGTAACTGTTTCTGACAAATTGATACTGCTATGCAGATAATCTTACCAGGCCATGGGAGGAAATGTTTGTATGATTTTATCTTAGATTTTTTCCTTTTAACCATTTCATATTATTTATTTTTTCAGTGTCTGGAAATTATATGCTTGTCGACTTCTGAAAACCCCCTGGTTTGAGTAAATTAAAGTTTATAGATTACGCCACATTTAAATAGCTTTCATTCTGGGATGTTGATCTGCTGATCATGTGAAGTTATCTGTTTGTTTATTGTGGATAATGCCATTCTTTTGTACTATTGAACAAGTTTAATGGCCCCATACCTAAACCAAAATGCAAGATCTGAACACCCTGAGATTGCTCTAAACGTCAATTCAAACTGAGAAATTAATGTTTATAAGCGACCGCTCGCTCTGCAAAGAGCTGACAACAAAATTCCAAATGTTGTGAACGTTAGGGATTCAAAATTCAAACCTGGATCTAAATTTTGTGGCTTGAGACTGCTTCTAAAATTGAGTGATTATTGCTACTATTTTTGAAAGATGAGAGCTGATACCATATGCTAGAACCATACACAGTGTAGGCAGGTGTTATGCAAGATTAGTCAAGCAGTTTGGTTAATCCCCCTTACTAAATCAAACAAAAAAAATTGTATTTGAATTTTTAAAAAGAACTTGTGTCCACTCTGCTTGCTTCACCACAAATATTTGTAGTAAACAGTGAATTTTGAACTCATATTTGTAACGGTAACCAGATTCTAAAAGTTGCACTCACCAGCTAAGGGAGTAGCAATAATATCTTGTAACCAGTCAAAGCTAACCAAGACATCATGAATTCTGAGTACTCACAAAGACCTGCTTACAAATGATACAGACCTCAAATTAATCTCAAATTCCTCACAGGATTGAGCCCTAGTTGACAAGGAGCTGCATGTCTGGAAGATGCAAAGACATGAAAGGAGCATGAACAACATTTGTTTTGTTTTAGCTCTTATTTTCTAGATATAAACACATGCCAAAAGCCTAGGTCTGGACACTCACCTATCCAGAAATTTTAGGTCCAGATGCAACTTTGCTATCACAAATATTTATCCAGCAATTATGTTTTACTTCAGGAGGCACTTTAGCAGCAAATATTCTACAGGTAAAACTAACTTCCTAATTATAATGGATCTAGTCAGATGAACGTGCCTGAGGAGTATGCAAAGGATAAAGCCATAGAACATCTGCTTATCTAAATAGAAGGGCAGGAAACTTACAGCAATGATCATCTTTCTAGAAACAGAAGAGTAAGGTTAAAATGGCAGGAAAGTCACTGCAAGAAATGGCTGTAAAAAATTACATGTTATTAGTATCAGCAGGTATTAGATCCACATAAGAGAGAAAAAAACATATTGGAGAGGAGGAGAAAATAAGGATGAGTGGAATAGTTCAGATAAAATTGGAGATGAGTCAGAGTCACAAAGCTCTGCTTTGGACCTGGGCTTCTCTCACTGTTCAAGGATGTTCTGATCCAGGGTTTTGCTTTTGGTCCATCTCTCAATAAAAGAACAACTGACCTGATGTTATCCCCAAATTCAAATTGAAACAAACCCAGACCCATCTGTGCATTTGGATAATGCTCTGGAAAAAAAAACCCAAAAGAAACAACAAAACAAAAACCTAGCCCTGGTCTGCTTTTCCTGAATTCAGCGTTCTGAAATCCCATGAGGGGGGTGTCTGGGCAAAATAAAGATGTGTTTTTGCCAAGAGCTGATCTGACAAGATTTCTAGCCCAGTTTTCAGACCACAGAGATTTGAATAATTGAAATTTCAGATTAGCTCTGAACTTTAGGATGATTGTTTAAACTCAACCACTGAACCTTTTAAGCTTTGCCCTTTACTAGCTGCTGTCCAGAGAAGCCATTTTCACAAGTACACTCTGTCCAGGAATACTCCCTAAGGAGATGGCACAATGCTACTACGACCCAGGGGCACACCAAGGAAATACACATGGCTTAGTGGCACATCAGATGATGAGAAAGACTTAGACACTCTTAAAGGCTCAAGTGAAGGGAATGTTTCAAAATACACAGCTCAAGAAGGAATGCCAGCAAGGTAATTGGAGCTCAGAAGTTTTCATTACTCTACATCAGTGGTTCCCAAACTTGTTCCACTGCTTGTGCAGCGAAAGCCCCTGGTGGGCCGGGCCGCTTTGTGTACCTGCCACGTCCGCAGGTTTGGCCAATCACGGCTCCGAGTGGCCAAGGTTCACTGCTCCAGGCCAATAGGAGCTGCTGGAAGTGGCGGCCAGTATGTCCCTTGGCCTGTGAAGATGCTAGAGTTTTCAGGCCAATAGACAAGTGTACTAAGGGATTCTAATGAAGGCTAGCTTATGCTGCTTGAGAGAGATACACCTCTACCTCGATATAACGCTGTTCTTGGGAGCCAAAAAATCTTACCGTGTTATAGGTAAAACCGTGTTATATTGAACTTGCTTTGATCCACCGAAGTGCGCAGCCACCCCCCCCCCCACCCCCCGAACTCTGCTTTACTGTGTTATAACAGGAATTTGGATATATCGGGTGGCATTATATCGAGGTAGCGATGTACTATGTGCCAAATTTTGCTCAAAGTTACACTGTGCACTTTCCACTGTTATCAGTGTCAACTCTGATCACTTTATTGGCTAGTACATATTCTATGTTCTGGCATTTTAAAAAATGAAAGCATGAAACTCAAAACTATCTGAAGCAGATATTTATATTTTTGCAGGTGTGACAACTGCTTTTCAGGAGAAGACTCTGAACCCATTTTCAAAAAATCACAGTAGTCCCTTTAAATAAAAAGAGAGGGTGCACAGTTCACACATCAGGCATGCACTAATGATCAGGTATTTGGGGCAGGGGAGGGTAGGATCAAGGGGAAATCTCGCTAGGAAACATTTTCTCTTATTGATACTAATTGTTGCAACAAGGTACAAGTTTGAAAGAGCTAACACAGCAAACAGAAAGAACCATGCACAGGTTTCAAGTGTCTTGTTTTTAAAATCAAGTCCTTAATACATATTTGCATAATAGATTGGAAAAGTAATTGTCACTGTGGCTTTTGTTAGTTTTGTTTTTTAAGGGCATAAATTGAGGGCAGGTAGTTATACCTAACTTTGAACAACCTTTTGTTTTTATATCAGAAGCTCAACTTTAATTAAACACAGGGCCAAGTTCTTCATAGGATGCATGTGAATGCCATTCCCATAGAATTCAAACTTTGGCACCTGCTATTTAATTACATCGTAGTCTGTTGCTGACCTTAAGAAAAGCCTTCAAAGTAAGCCAAAAAAGAATCAGGTCCCAAGAAAGGCCCTGTCCTTGTTCCCTTGTAATCAATGGCGAAACTCTCACTGAGTTTAATAAGGCCAGGATTTTGCTCTAGCTTTGTGTGTGTGTGTGTGTGTCTATATTTAAAAAATAAAAATAAAACAGATGTGATATGAACATGTAAACCTGTTAAAAGTTCCTAAATAGTTATAAAAAGAAGAAAGTTCTTGGTAATTGTAAACCTCTGCTCTCTTATAAACAGTTCAAGAGCAACTCCCCACTTCCTTTATTATTTTTATTATAATAGTTAAAACCCCAGTGTTGCAACCGATGGTGCAGCTGCTGCTGAGTGTGTATGGATGCCCACTCAAGTCTCTGGGAGAATCAATGGAAGGATCAGAGTCTCAGATGTTAAAATGTTGAAAAAGAGAAACACTGGTGTTTATTAAACATGAATGAAAGGATGCATACAATGATATCAGGGTTATGTTAGTCCAAAACACATGAGACTAGAAAAATCACTCCATTTTGTTGTCTTTTAGCTGTATCAGAATGCTGTATATTTTCCTAATTACTGAGCGATTAAATTGTATTAAAAAACGAGTAGGACAGTAAATGCTAAATGAAGCATTTCATGGCAGTAACAATCAGTATATAGAGATAACTGCCAAAACAGGTCACACAGCACCTACCACTCAGCTATTCTAGAGAGAACAATATGAACTAAAGATTTTAGTACAAGGAGAAAAGTGAGGGGGAAGGGAGAGGTTACTACGGAGAACAGAGTTAAAGAGAAATGTTTTTAAAAAGCAGAGATAATCAACTCTAGCATTAAACTCTGAGGTACTAAGATCTTTCGTGACATACAAATAAAACAAAATTGACACTAGTAAGGCCTCAAAAGAAAATCTGAATGCAAGCAATTTGATAGCATGGCATAATATAGTACAGAATAGATTTTTGAATGTAGCATCCTTAATAGAGAGGCTCACAAAAGATGTAGAATGAAATTCACCCTTGTGTGGGGAGGCAACACAATTTGTGCACCACCTATATCCATCCCACTTCAGCTATCAGTGCATTGTAAGGTTAAAGTGAGACTCAGCCCACTGGTTGGTGCTCGGCTGAGAGGTGAATTTCACTGCATTTGTTTGCTTATTGACCATTTTCTCATACTGGGTGAAAACATGATCCTCTTAAAGTAAAAATTAAAACTCCCCTTCAGTGGACCTGGGATTTGGCCCTAACATTTCATTGTTTTGTTCTGTTCTTTTAAATCTGCAGGGCAGTGTAGCCAAATCTTTCCCCCTCAGCTTGGCACGCTACAGATAATTCATGGCGATGGCACCGCTGTCGGAACGGTGATAACATTCCAGTGCTCTGCTCAGCACATGCTTGTGGGACAGGGACTCGTAACCTGCATATGGAAGGGAGACAGTACACAGTGGACTGCTGGAGTTCCCTCATGCAAACGTAAGGATTCTTCTTCCAGAATTACTCAAAACCTCTTCTGCGTTACCCTCTCATCGTTTGCCCTGGGTAACCTATGAAGCTTTGGCATGACATGGGGATTAATTCCAGAGTTCTGTGGAAAGAAGAGGGCATGTTGAATTTCATTCATCGCTGTTGCCACTGGCTATAATGGCACTCCGGGCACATTCAGACATCATGCATTACTACACTGGAAAGACTCTTAGCCAGATTTGTGCCTGGTCTAATATCAGTGACCTCAATAGAGTTAGACCAGGGATAAATTTGTCTCTATAGCTGCAAAATGTGCAGCTGTTTGTCAGGAAAATGTATAGGTAGGATCAATGAGAATGTACCTGTATATTGCATTATTTAATTCCATTGTTTTCAGGAGGAATCATGTGGCAAAGAACATAGAGATATTTGTAAAGTACAATTACCCTGTTGCCTGTGGGTAGTAGAATGGAGCAGCTATCATATTGAAAAATAGGGCTTGAATGGCAACAATATTAGCTGCCTTTCACTCTGCACTGTTCCTTATTTATTACACGCACAACAGTAATTTAACTAGAAATGGGCCCAAAGCAGAACTCTGGATCGCAATACCTGTGAACTTCCATGTGTTTGAAATTCAGAATAGACCTCAAGTTTGAAGCTTGGGATCTTGTCTCACATTAACATTATAGGTAGATGAATAACTTTGCCATGCACCTGGAATTCCTGCTTCAACTGAGCCATACTTACATGTGATTTAGGAGGCTTCCATTATAGTACGTACATTAGAACATTCAGTTTTAAAGACTGTAAAAGCATAATGCTATCTATGGAATTCAACAGAAACAATTCTAAACCGTGCAGTCAGGGTAGTGTAAGAAGTAGGAGTAGCTTTAACAAGACAATATCAGTGCTCAGACTGGACTGGCATAGGTTGTTATACCCTACCTCTGCTTCTTCACTCCTTTGGATAATTTCTCTCTCACCCCAACAACATCCCCAACATCCAGCCCTGCATGTTTACTGCCGCTTCCATGATCTGTCCCATTCTCAGTCCTAAGATATCATTGTACAGAGCTATTGTTCCCCTAAGCAGGGCTAATTTAAATCTTTCCTTTCCTTTCCAGTGTTTGTTTTTGCAGCTCTAGTCCTTGTTAAAATTTGATTTCAGAAAACCTCCGGTACATCATTTGCATTTGAGATACTGACAAAGTTGTGCTTTTTTTTATTATTGCAATGCTGGCAGCATCGTGTTTGATTAATTGCACTGGCAAAGTTACTTGTGAACAATTAATTAGTAACTTATAAATAAAAGACTTTTTAATAGTCCACCTTTGAGACATCCTTAGCTTGAAATGAAGCCAAATGTCTTTAGGTGTCTTAGGGCATACTAATGTGAAAGTTTTCATTGCATTATTATTAGCAAGAGTGTGAAGCAGGTAGACTTCAGCACAGTTTAATGGAAATGAGAGAGCTAAATTTAATAAGGTGTTCATTTTGGAAACCTGTTTCTATATTTGCTTTGCTGCAGCCTTATCGAAATACGAAGCTTTTGGATTTAAAGTAGCAGTGATTGCCTCCATTGTGAGCTGTGCCATCATCCTGCTGATGTCTATGGCTTTTTTGACCTGTTGTCTCATCAAGTGTGTTAAGAAGAATGAAAGGAGGAGAACTGAAAGGTACGTCTCATTCCACAACGAAAGCCTTGTGAAACTGACAAAGATACCCATCAGAAAAGGAAAAGCCACATATCTTACTCACACGGCCCCCATACTCATAATATTTGA
This sequence comes from Gopherus flavomarginatus, assembly GCF_025201925.1. NCBI lineage: Eukaryota > Metazoa > Chordata > Testudines > Testudinidae > Gopherus > Gopherus flavomarginatus. The sequence goes on from NC_066622.1 coordinate 29,329,376, forward strand.
GAACTGCTTCCTCTTTTTAAACATATTCATCCTACACCACCCCTGGAAAGTAGTAGTAGTAGTAGTATCCTTATTTTATAGATGGGGATCTGAGCCACAGAGAGTTGCCCAGGGTCATGCAGGAGGTTGTGATGGAGGAACAAGTGGAACCCAAGTCCTAGCCACTGGGCCATACTCCCTCTCCTTGGATTCTGATGGGATGGATTGTATTATTCCCTCTCCTTTTCTCTGTCTATCGGTGTCCCTTTGCTCTAACTTTACTTCTTCGTACAGTCTGCTGGGAGAATTAACCTCACAGTGGGTCAGCCACCAAAATGTCCGTCATCTGTAAAGTTGACCTAAAACGGGGACCCAGGTGTGATGCACAGGAGTGCTGGTGAGAGAGAGGACTCTGCTTTCTGACTCAAGCTGGGCAAACAATTGACTTTTCCAGCTTGGCCAAGAAACCGAAAAAATACTTGGCTTGGTTCTGAAACCCTTTGGAATTTGTGCACAAATCAGAAAAGTCTGTTTCAGGCTGGCAAACTGTGTCTGTATCTGTGTCTTTATAGCCTTCAGCCAAGTTGTTGGGGGTCTCGCCTTGGAGGGGAGACCCAGTTTTGGATCCTCACTCTGGAGCAAGGATTTGAACTCTTTTTTCCCTAGCTGAACATCTTAACCCCTAGGCTATAGGCTATTCTAGTCTCAGTCTTCCCTACTAAAGCTATTCCACTTTGGTCTGAAAAATATTTAAGTATTTACACAAACAGAGTGACTGACTCTATAGGCTGATGATTAAAGCACTCACCTGGGCTTAAGGGACTCACTCAAATCCCTCCTCTGAATCAGGCAAAGATTTGAATCCACTTCTCCTATCTCCCAAAGTGTGAAAAGTGCTTGAATGATCAAGTAGAGCCTTATGCGCTATCTGATTTCCTGTTGTTCTTGGGAGGATACAACTCTAGCTCATTACATATCTCACCTTCTGCCAAAAGCAAAGATTTACATGCACTAACGCTCCCCAGGATAGTGAGCATGTTGGCATCTGTACCGCTGCTGACATGATGCTGTCCCATTTTCCTCTCTCTCGTACATTCCACTCTCACACCTGCATTCATCTTCAGTGGGACTCAGGCCTGATGCCTCCCGACTCCTTCACACCTGCCCAGAGCCCAGCTTCCTATCCACCAAGTCCCATTGTGATACCTGCTCTGCACTGTCTCCGCCACTGTTCCTGCTGCTCACATTGCTGGATTCAAACCCAGAAGGAGCAATATGGGGCAGATGAGGCCAGCGAAGGGCAAGGTGTTGGGGCCAGCTCTGGCTCCAGGCTCCTCCATGTACAGTTGCATCTAGAGCTGTGCTGGAAGCGGAATTTCCATTCCGCGAGAAGTTCGACAGTGTTGCAATTTGGTTTTGTTTGAAATCAGAACAAAAGCAAAGAATTCTTTGAAATTTCCCACTAAACAAAATTTTTTGGGGAAAATAATTGGGGTCAGTCAAGTTATTTTGTTTTGATTTTGATTTTTTTTTTACATTTTTTCATTATATCATCATTTTATACTGTAATGTTGAAATAAAATAAAGTTCTAAGCCAAAAGTCCTTTAAATGAAACATCAAAACTTTTTGTTGTGAGAAATTTGATGTTATCAAAACATTTGTTTTCAATTTTTTTCCAAACACATTTTCATAATCGACATGTTCCCATGGAATGTTTCATTTTCAACAAATAGGCATTTTCTGATGGAAAAACATTTCACTGGAAAATTTTCGACCAACTCTAGCTACATCATCACAATATAAGATGATTCCCTTTTCTTGGATCCTCTGTTTGTTGCCACAACCTCTCCATCCATTGCGTACCTACTCCCTCTGTAGCCACCCCTTTCCCCCAGCCATACGTCTAGCTCCTCTCCTGCATTTGACTGTTTTTAACCTATATAACCAAAAATGTGTGTAAACTGAATTCAGGCTGGTCCAATGACTTTCTGTTGTGCTGCCACAAGGGGGCTCTTGGTTCAGGTCCTGAGCTCATCCTCTGCTCCAGTGGCTGGAGGGAGCTGGGAACACTGGGTAAATTGTGTGGCTTAGCCCCATAGTGGGGAGAGCAGCTGGTGGCACATGATAGAAACCTCCCTCTCTCTGAGCTTGGAGTGGCAATGACACATCCTGGAGAGAGTGGCCACTAGGATGCTCAGAGGGAATACAAGTTAGCACAGTGAGGTTGGGGGTTGTTGGGGGAGAGGAAGTAAAGGCCAAAGATCCCAGAAAATCCTAGCATCGTTGGTGATAACTTAGCTCCCTTACATTCTTGTTCCCACTGAAGTCAACGGGCAGCACTCCCATTTTCTTCAGTCGGTTCCAGCAGGATTACATCCTGAAAAAAACAAGGGCCAAGCAAAACAAAATCAGAATTGCCAACTCTCAAAATTCTATCACAAGTCTTGTGATATGTAGTGTTTTCCTTAAAGCCCCAGCGTCTGTAGTCACGTGATGTTGTAAGAATCTCATGTTTCCTGTAAAACCAAGACAAGTCCATTTCTAACCCTCATGGTTGTGGAGAAAAGCTTGAAAATGTAACGTGAGTGGTATTCTAAGGGGTCAGACACAGAGGTAAATAAAACAAGCCCCAAATGTGTTTGTTTTAATCTCATGAAATCAGTTTAAAAATCATGATTTTTGAGGTTTAATTTATTGTTTGAATGCATGAAATTGACAGTACTGCAGATTTTTTTCAGAGTAAAGCAGTTTTCATTTTTCCATAAGTTGCCAGCAATTTTTTAACAGTGACACTTTTAAAAGGCAAGATCCTGCTGTTCATAGACAGGATGAATTCCCTTTGATGTCAATCAGTGTTTGTCTGTGAAGGGACACAGGGTAGAATCCTATGTGGCTTTTACTAGAAGTTAAACTTTAGGGAAATATCTAATGGACCCAGGAGGGAAAGCATGGTTTGCTGTCACACCCAAACTGAACAGGCCTAGGAAGCACTACATTCCTCATGGGAACATCCTCTGGAATTTAATAAGGATTAAATCAATAGGACTCTGAAAATTATTCTAAAAATCTATAGATTTGAATAAAAATAACCCTTCTGCAGGTTTATTTGAACCATTCTAAGTGCCCCATAAGGGATTGTCCAGAACTTTGTTTTTTTACAGTAAGTACAAAACTTTGGGTTAAATTTTCAAGCATAAGATTTATCCTATTTTGAGCCACAGTTGAAGAAAGCATCCCTCTTCAGGAAGGCATATACTTGCATCTGGTTATAGGTGCATGCTTAAAGTTAAGCATGTGCTTTAGCGCTTTCCTCAGGAGAGATGATTTTAAGCTCATGTGTTCCTAAATCATAGGCACTAAACTACTGTACAAATGTCTGCCCTGATTAGATTTTAACCGAGCTGTGTTTACAGGGATATGCAACTGTGGTACCAGCTCAGAAGTGAAGAACTGGAAAACATGCAAGCGGCTTATTTTGGTTTTAAAGGCAGAAATAACAACAATAATAAACACTTCAGGAATAAACCAGTATTTGACGATGGGACTAACCTGGCATATGACAATGAAGGCTTCTGCAGGTGAGATGATTAAAATGCAATACGCTGTGTTTCTGAATGTGTTTACCTGAGTAGATCTGAGAAGAAAGAGGATTAGTGAAAAGTTGTCTCCGAAAAAAAAAAAAGTTGTAAGTGTATTGTCTGGTTACAGGTGACACCAATCTCCAGCCAAACACGACAAGCTGGTCTGAGTTCATGGTGTTTGCATTTTGTGCTACATCCTGCAAGACGCTGGGCACGCCTCGGAGGTGCTGTGCATGCTGGGAGGGTGCTGCATGCCCTCCGCTTGAATTATAATCAGTGGGAGCTGAGGGTGCTTGACACCTTGCAGGGTCAAGACCTAAAGGTTTCATGTTATTGGTTGTTTTCTGTGGGAATTAATAATGTCACAAGGACAAGATTTTGAGACAGTATGAAAACCAGCATGACCTTGAGCCCTTATAGCCGTTCTCTGTCCCATCCTCAATGCCTTTGAGTTAGGCCCGGTCTACACACAACGTTGCACCGGGTTAATTAAAAGTGTGTATTTAAGCCCATTTAGTGAAACTGGTGCTGAGGCCTGTGTGGATGCACTTATTGGTTTAAACCTGGCTTGAGCCTGCATCAGTACCTTTCCAGGCACGAGCTCAGTCGATATGACCAGTTGGAAACTGGTATAAGCCTGTCCATACAGGGCATGGCACTAGTTCAACGACATTGGTTTAAAAACATATCTTTAGTTAAACCAGGGCAAACTGTGTACCTTATGGCTTCCTGGGCTTTGGGCCAGAGGAGACGCAGTCAACCACTGCACGTGGCATGCTCCCCTCCCAGATTCAGTATTCCCGGCTGATGTGTGCGGAAGATAGTGCGTCTCTGGGCAACATTAAATGGTTTCTGGCAGGGCAGCGGAGGAGTCAAAGCTACTTGTATAGTGGGTGTCAGTCTGAGGGCCAGACTGCATTAGTACCACAAGTCAATAGAGTCAATAGAATCTATAGTCAATAGAGTCTATAGTCAATAGAATACCACTCAGTGTGCATCAGCAACGTCACAACCTCTCCCTAAATAATGGTGTAAACTCTTTGGGGCGAGGAATATCTTTTTGTTGTACATGTGCTTAGCACAGTTGGGCCCTGATCCTCTGGGTGGTACTGCAGTACAAACACCATCAATAATTGTGAGTGAAATCCTGGCTACATTGAAGTCAAAGGAAGTTTTGCCATTAACTTCAGTGAGGCAAGGATTTCACCCAATGTATACAGACTGTCTCAAGGTGGACCACACAGGCTGAGGGGGCTGAGAGGAGGTGCAAATTAAACCCCCTTAAACTCCCCTCTGAATTTGTCCAGATGTGTTACACCGATTTTACTGGTATAAACTAAAGAGCAGAGCCACGTGAAGGAAAATGATACCATATGTCAGATTCTAATCTCAGTTTCGCTAGTGCCACCCACATCATTCTCTGTCTCATTTCACTGAACTATCCTTTTACTATCGCTTAGCACTAATATGCAATATACAGTATATTACAGTTCCTGTTTACTGTTAATTCACTGCTCACTTTACAGACTTTGCTTACAACAGTATCTATGATTTGTAATGGTTACCTGTTGAAAGCAATTTTATACAGCTTATAAAACACCTTCCATTCCACAGCTAGATGTTATTTTTAAGTGGTGCATTTAAACAAAAGTCTGAGGCTGTTTAATCAATTTTTAGATTTGGTGGGGTTTAGAAAGACTCCTAAAGCTAATTATAATGGTGACTGTACTCTTAAACCAGCTCTTCAAAAGGATTAAGAACTAGTTTGTAATTTTGAACAGCTACGTGTGATGGAGTGTAAACACAGGGTAAAAACACAATCTGCTTTTAGAATGTTTTAAAATAAAATGTATAATCCAGCAATTCCTAAATATAAAGGTTATTGCTCCATTAGCACTACCAGCACCTTAGAAATTCTTATCTAAGCCATTCTATGGAGAAAAATCTTTCATTCTAATTACAAAATCCTGCACCTCCTTCCTTAACTGAATGTAACAGGGAATATACAAGTCAACTAGACATGCAAAGGTTCAAATAAACAGCTTTTATAGGGTCTGAAAATGAGCATGTTAGTTCATTAAGAAAGTGGAGAGTTTATTAACTTTGCAGAAGAAAACAAAGGGCTGGGTGGGCTTATGAACTCTGCAACCTTTCCACATAGTAAACTTAATATGCTGAAAGCAAATACTGGCAGATGTATCCTACCTTTGGATGACAGAGTGCTGGTTAATCAGGATTCAGATAAATTTCCACTGTATTTCACTGATGCAGAGACAATGTGCATCCAGCATGTGAGGACTAGTTATTCAGATATAACAAAAAATCAACTAGATTTCAATTGTTTCCAGATCTCCAGGTTTGAACTAAAAGCCTGGCTGTTGCAAATGACCACTCATGTTCAGAAAGGCTGTTTCTTCTAAATGGAACTGGAAAGCTTTTGACTGAGTTTGGGCAGTTATGAACATTGCCTAAGACTCTGTCCTGGGGCTACTGCAGGGATGAACAGGACCTTTTAACAATGCAAATCAAACAAACTTTTCCATAAGTACTTACAGTGGTACATTTATATTCTCCATTCCATGAAATGTTATTAAAGCTATAGATTTTTACAGTTTAATGCTTGTAAATGGATCTGTGTGCATTGGATGAGATGTGGGAATTGTCTAATGCATTATGTAGCAAATGAACCTTGAATATGACAAATGATATGCCAGCTTTATGTGTCACTTTGAAGGTTTATTTGTTGTATAATGGATTAGACAGAGTCACATCTTATTCATCATCCTAACCACAACTTACTGTTAACAGCCAGGCAGTATCAAAGGATGGCTAGATAAGTGCAAACGGAAGCTGGCTGATGTATTATAGGATGGGTGAACTTTAAAGACCCCAAATGAGGTACTGGCTTTCCTCATTGTTTCCTTTCTGTATATAATGCAAATACACACGTGGGCAACTTTCATTTTGAGGTATTTCCTACCAGTGCATTGGTCGCCGTGGGTATTCAACCCTAAGTGCAGGAAATTGCTAAGCTCGGAGATAAAGTGAAAGCAAATCCAACCAAAGTCACTATTACCTTTTTGGGATCATTGGAGTAATTGACTTTATTCCCTGAGAAAACATCCTCTTCTTGGCAAGATCTGATCTTTGATTGTAAATCAGAATTTCCCATTGTTTCTAGTGAGGAATTATGCTTTGAAAACATGGCTCATTGTTTGGGTTTTCCCTGCTCTTGTTAATGCCCAAGCCACACAACACATAGACCCTCAATGGATCACAAGTTGCATGAATTTTTCCCCCTCCTGCAGAATGTTTGTGTGTGGTTTCTTATGTGAGATAACAAAGGGATGTGGTTCCCTCTTGTAACTTAACCAGAGAAGCTGAGAGATGAGGCATGTGCTTATCTGAGGGAAGAGTATTGGAGCCTTGGAGATTTTGTATAAATCTATTTATACAAGTTTTATGATAGGAATTCTTTTCCCCAAAGAGAGTCAATTCTATCACAGCAGTTGCTCCTTTGCATGATACTTAAAGTATCATAGGGTATATCTACATAGCAGTTAAACACCACCGGCTGGCCCAGGTCAGCTGACACGGGGCTCAGGCTGCAAAATTGCTGTGTAAATGTTTGGACTCAGGCAAGTGTCCCAGAGCCTGGGCTTGAGACTGAGCCCAAACATCTACGCAACTAGTTTCAGCCCTGCAGCCTGAGTCAGCTGAATTGGACCAGCCACAGCTGTGCCATGGGTCTTTTCTTCCAGTGTAGACATAGCCTTTGAGAGACAAGGCTGAGGTAGCATGTTTTATTGGACCAACAGACGTTAGTGTCTCTCTCACGTTGGCCTAATAAAACATGTTACCTCAGCCTCATCTCTCTAAACAGTGGGACCAACATGGCTCCAAGACCACTGCAAACAACTAAAGTATCTGGGAGATAGAAAGCACCTGCTTTAAGACACCTCCCCCACCTTTTGAGTATATCTTTAGCCTATTTCTGACTTGTAAAAGCATTCTTACTGGACAATGGTTCAGTACACAGGTTTTTCTGTCTTTGCTGAAATTTCTTTGAATGATTGTTTGTTCTATATTTAGATTTGGGAACAAAAATAGTTTAAGAAAAAAAAAGAAGAAACCCTCACATTGCTGTTTGACAGAACAGACCTTTTTTATGGTTCATGAAATAATTTTGAGCAAGGCAGCATCAAGCTTTTTCTCAGAGCAATCCCACAATTTTCACCTATGCTTAGAATAGGAAATCAGTGTGACAACTGGGTAGTGTGGGTTGGCTGCTGTTGCCTTTAATGAAAGAAGCCACATTCTGACCTTGGATACATGTGAACAAGTCACACGGAAGTGATGGGAGAGATGCATAGAACTATGTGAGATCAGCATGTGAGTCAATGTGAGGTGCATTTTAGCAATTGCCATCTGTGCCATCCAGCTGCTATTTGGAAGAAAGCAACAGTGCGGTGGTTACTAATACTTATTTTAATAAAGCCACGTGCCTCTAAGCTCCATATGTTGGCAACATGACCAGTCTCTTGTACTATTCCGATGACTGACTAGTGCCTGAATAATTTACTGCCGCTTACAGGGAGGATGTGCCACATAAGAAGGGACTGAAAACTTTATTTTCTCGGGATTTGATGGTAGGGGATAGAGGAAGGAGAGAGTGTGTGTTAATGGTGTATAGATTTCATAGAATGTTAGGGTTGGAAGGGACCTCAGCAGGTCATCTAGTCCAACCCCCTGCTCAAAGCAGGACCAATCCCCAGAAAGATTTTTACCCCAGTTCCCCTCAAGGATTGAACTCACAACCTTGGGTTTAGCAGGCCAATGCTCAAACCACTGAGTTGGGATATTTTACCTTGGATGAAGACATGGGAGAAGGAGTGTGGCCCTGGGCCATGCACACAGCTCAAAGCAATGTGAGTGAACCTCAGCTGCACCTACAGATAGGAGTACAAGTTATCAGTCCAGGAGGAGCCCAGTCCAAGGAGAGGAGTGATGCCCATATAAACAGCAAAAGAGTGTGTGCACCTGTGGTGCAAGGGCAGTAGCAGAGGTAGTTAGGGGTTGTCTGCACAGGGAAATTGACCAAAATAGCTATTCCAGAGTTAGTCTCCACTCGTGGTGTTATTCTGGAATAGATATTCCACTTTAAATTCACACTCTACCTTTCTCCAGAACAGCAGCCCCGGGGAGATAACACCCTTACACCAACATTCCCCCTTCATCCACAGCCAGGATCCCTGCTGGCTGTTTAACAGAGGCTAGAAAAGTATGACTCTGCAGGTGAGCCAAGCAAGCTACACACCACACGTGGACAGGCACAAACCTGAATATTAGCAAAGGGAAGTTTAATAAAAAGCTGGCAGTCTCCACTGCAGGGTGCCAAAGGTATCTGAGAGATTAAAGTGAGCGTCAGTGAGAGATCATATTAAAGTAATGGGAACCAAAAGGAAAAATGAAACACTTCCCTCCACCCAAGCATAGCTGTATGGCCACCTATAAAGGAGCAGTCGATTACAGATGTTGTGCAGCTGAATACAGACTAGAGATGGGACAAGGCAAATTATTTTGGCCTTGAATTCACAGCTTGTAGGAACAGGGAGAAGTTTCCTTGGCTCATTTGTGATTGCTAAACTGAAACAACACTCTCCTTCACCTCTTTTCAATGATTCCAGCCATTCTTCTAGGGTTTTCAAGAAGAATCAACTAATAAACATGCATAACCTGGCACTACGATAGGAAACTCGCTACAGTAGCTAGGGTACACAGTAAACCATCCTCCCTGTGCATATGAAAATATCCAGTAAACTCAGAGTCCTGCCACCACCAAACCAAGAGTGTGCCATCCAGTAGCCCCACCACTGGAAAAACAGATACAGTTAGCAGTAGGAGAACCTGCACTAGGTGAGAATTCAGTTTGTATTAACATCCATATTATGATATGAAATTACCAAACTACAGGAAGCCTCCATTTTCCTCAGTCTCAGCACATGTGCCCTCATTTTATCCCCTGGGATAGTTCCTTCCTTGACAAGGAAAAAGCTATGGCTTTGACTGGTGGCCTGCTTTCTCCCCTCTTCAGGGATTTTTTGAAAATCACAGCAGACCAGCTGCCTTCTATCACCTTTAAGAAACGTATCTGCTGTCTCTCTTCTTCACAGGGGTGACTCCAGGCCCCAGCATGCCAAGCACATGCTTGGGGCGGCAAGTCTTGGGGGGTGCTCTGCCCGTCGCCGCGGGGGCGGCAGGCAGGCTGTGTTCGGTGGCTTGCCTGCGGGAGGTCCGCTGGTCCCGCAGCTTTGGTGGACCTCCCGCAGGCATGCTGCCGAACGCAGCCTGCCTGCCATGCTTGGGGCGGCAAAATGCCTAGAGCCACCCCTACTTCTTCAGGCTTGAGCAGACAAGCCCAGATAGCTTCTGCTCAGCCTTTGGGGTTACGCTCAGCTAATCAGCCCACCTGAAGGAGTGTCATGTGACAAAATCCAGTCCACGCAGTTCAGCAATGCATCCCAAGGAGTGCAAATAAATATGATGATTTTTTTTCCTAACATGAACATTTTTGGAGGAAATGCTGCATTTGTGTAGAAACATTGACAACAACCCAAAAACTCAAACCAGGAAATTTGGAGTGTTTGGAGTTTGAGGTAGATTCTTTTTTACAGGTCTCTTGCTGGTTTTCAGAGGTACTGTTGTTGCCAGTTATCTGAACTGACTGCAGGAGTGTATCAAGTGAAATGGAAAAGCTCATGTCTGTGACTCCTTGAAAGTCCTCCTATTAGACACCCACTGCAGCTGGTACATATTACCATGCCAAAATCTCTGCAGCTGGGCAACAGATTGATGTACACCCACAGAAGTTATTTTTAGTGCTTGTCTCTGAAAGATCATGAAATTCGGTCCTGGGTCCTTTCCAACGACAGGCTGTCAGTCAGTCCACATTATCAGTGTAGTAAGCAAAAAGCAGATAAGGAATATCCAATAAAAAGATGTCCAAGAGAAATGACAAATGTGCAGAAAAACAAGATGTGCTTAGGAATTTGAAGCAAATGTGTATAAGTGATGAAGCAAAATCAGTGAAATGAGCAGCCAACATTTGTCCATGCAGAAAGCCCAGCTATGCTCTCTCTTCCACTTAAATCCGGAGTCTGTAAAGGGCCAGGTTCTCTCCTGCCCTGTGTTTTGTTTAAAGGGTTGGAGGAAAGGCACATATTTAGGCCAAGAAATTAGAAAGCGAGAGGACAGAATGCTAAGGTAAAGGGCAGCATGGCTGAGAGATCTTTACAGAAGCAGGAAGCATGGTGCTGCAGATTTACCCCAGTGAGAGAAGAGAAGGTGTTTCTTCCTGTGCGAGGAGCTAAGCTCATATAAAGTTTTGATAGTAGGGGAAAAAATAAGCAAAGCATAACAAAAGACACAAAACGAGGCTAAAAACTCAACAGCAGAAAGCTATCAAGATGGAAGGTCTATTGATGGAAAAATCAAATGGGGGCAAAATGCTGTACAGTTAGTAGCAATTTACCACCAGACTGCAAGAGATCCCTGAAGGCCAGTCTGCCCTGAGGAGATTCCAGCAAAGGCAGGAAGTGCTGTTGGAGTTAACACTGTGTCTGTGTTTTCCTTACTACATGCGCTTGCTTACGGGGTAAGTGTAGTGTTGCCACAGGTGTGGCTGAAAGGGTCTGATCCAGTTTCCATTGAATTAGAGCCAGATCCTTGCCCCGAGCTAAATCCCCCGTATGCTGCTCTAAAGGGGCAGTGGAGGATTCCTCTAATATAAAGGAAGCCTCTGGTGGTATAAAATCAGCCTACCTGGCTTAGTGTCACCCAGGGCCGGTGCAAGCATTTAGGCAAACTAGGCAGCCGCCTAGGGCGCCTAGTGGTTGAGGGCGCCTAAAAGTCCCCTCAGGCGAGGAGGTGAGCTGGGTGGGGGGGCGCGCGGGAAGGGCTGCCCTCAGTAACGGGGAGAGGGGGAACAGGGGAACAGCTCCCTGCCCCAGCTCACCTGCACTCTGCCTCCTCCGCTGAGCACACAGCCCCGCTCTAAGTCTCCTCCAATCAGCGCCACAAGCCTGGGCAGGGAGGAGAATTAGAGCAGCGCCGGTGTGCTTAGTGGAGGAGGCGGAGCCAAGGTGAGCTGGGGCGGGCTACCCAGGCAGGGTTAGCTTCCATGGGGGGAGGTCTCCCCAGGCAGGGTTAGCTGCTGTGGTGAGGGGGGAGAGGGGAGAAGTCTCCCCAGGCAGGGTTAGCTGCCATGGGGGGGGGGGGCGTCTCCCCAGGCAGGGGTTAGCTGCTGTGGCGGGGGGGAGGAGAGGGGGGAAGTCTCCCCAAGCAGGGTTAGCTGCCGTGGCGGGGGCGTCTCCCCAGGCGGGGTTAGCTGCCGTGGCGGGGCGGGGAGTCTCCCCAAGCGGGGTTAGTTGCTGGGGGGGATGGAGGAGAGAGGGGTTAGCTGTCATGGTGGGGGAGTATCTGCTGCAGGGGGCTCCCCGGGTGGGGGGCAGAGTTAGCTGCCGTGGGGGGAGGCGGGTTAGCTGGGTGGGGGGTGCAAGGTGGAAGTTTCGCCTAGGGCGTGAAACTTCCTTGCACCAGCCCTGGTGTCACTCCCCTGTCCTGCCCCCTCCACATAAGTGGTATATTGGGTATTGGGGTGTGGCCTGAACACTGCTGCTCTAAGTTCTGCCAGGGGCTGGACTGGCCTCCAGTTGCCCCCAAGATTGGGTAAGCAGAAAGGGGTCGTACTGGCACCTCTGCCCTCCCTACCTCAGCTCACCTGAGAATGCAGCCCTTTGCGTGGGTGCAGAATCGGGCCCCTCTTCTCAGGCTCTGCTTTTAGATCATTTGTTCTGAAATATCTCTCCATGGTGAGTTCAAGGGTGGCTTATTTGCGGGAGTCTGAAGGAGTCCAGCCCTTTTCCCCCGTTATCTGAAAATGCAAAAAAAAAAAAATCTCCAGTGTTTTTCCACATGAACAGGCTTGTCCGAGTGCTGTTTTGCATTCAGATAATACACTGGCGATTTTACACCTACAAAAGCTGAAAGTAATTATGAGCCAAATCAGCTGGGGGGAAGAATTTAGTCAGAAAAATGTGAATGGTAATTGGGAGTCATTTAAGAATATCTTACTAGATGTCCAGAAAGCCACAATCCCACAATTGAGGAAGAAGACTATACGTGTTAAAAAAACAAACTGGTTTGTAGGGGAAGTAAAAGCAACTATAAAAAAATTAAAACATAAAAATATAACATAGAAGAAAGGGTAATTTGGTACTAATGAATGTAAATCAGTAGAAAGGAACTGTAGAAATGTGATAAGGGAAGCCAAGGGACACCAGAAGAAATCTATGGCCCACAGAGTTAAGGACAATAAAGAGGAGTTTTAAAAATATATATTAGGAATGAAAAGAATGCTGACAATTATATTGATCCATTATTAGGTGGAAAGGGCAGAATTATCAATAATAATGCTGAAAAGACAGTATTCAATAAATATTTCTGTTCTGTATCTGGGGAAAAAGCGGATGATATGTCATCATATTGTGATAACATTCTTTTTCTATTCCATTAGTATCTCTGGAGGACATTAAACAGAAGCTACTAAAATAAGACATTTTTTAAATCAGCAGGTTCAGATCACCTGCATCAAGAGTCTTAAAAGAACTGGCTGATGAGCTTGCTAGACTGCTAATGCTGATTTTCAATAAGTCTTGGAACACTGGGGAAGTTCTGAAAAAAAGCTAATGGGCCAATTTTTTAAAAGAATAGATGGGATGACCTGGGTAATTATAGATCCATCAGGCTGGGCAAGATAATGAAGCAGCTGATATGGTACTTAAAGAAGGATAATGTAATTAATGCAAATCAAGGCTTAAAGAAGGATAATGTAATTAATGCAAATCAAGATAGGTATATGGAAAACAGATCCAGCCAAACTAACTTGATTATTTTTCTGAGATTGCAAGTTTGCTTGGAAAAGATAATCGTGTTGGTGTAATATACTTAGATTTCTCTAAGGTGTTTGACTTGGTACTGCACAGCATTTTGATTTAAAAAAAAACTAGAACCATATAAAGTTAACTTGGCACATACTAAATGGATTACAAACTGTCTCATAATGTAACTGTAAACAGGGCATCACCATCAAACAGTGTATTTCCAGTGGATTCCCGCAGGGATCAGTTCTTGGGCCTTTGCTATTTAACAATTTTATCAATGGTCTGGAAGAAAAGATAAAATCATCATGGATAAAGTGTGCAAATGACACAAAAATTGGGGGAGTGATAAATAATAAACAGGACAGGTCACTGAGTCAGAGAGGTGTGGATTGCATGGTAAATTGGCTATAAGCAAAGTGGGTGTAATATATGGCTAAATGTAAACATATACCTGTGGGAACAAAGAATCTAGGCCATACCTACAGGATGGGAGACTGTATCCTGGGAAGCAGTGATTCTGAAAAGGATTTTGGGGTCATGATGGATAATCAGCTGAACATGAGTTCCTAGTGTGATGCTGTGACCAAAAGAGCTGATGCGATCCTGGGATTTATAAACAGGAGACTTTTGAGTAGGAGTGGATCTATGAATCTATGCCTTTATTTGGCACTAGTGTGACCGCTGCTGGAATCCTGTGTCCAGTTCTGGTCCCCACAATACAAGAAGGATGTTAATAAATTGGTGGAGAGGGTTCATAGAAGAATCATGAGACTGAATAAAAGACTAGAGAACATGCCTTGTGAGGATAAACTGAAGGAGCTCAATTCATTTAGCTTAACAAAGAAAGAGGTGACTTGATTACAGTCTGTAAGTAGCTACATGGAGAACAAATATTTAATAATGGGCTCTTCAATCTAGCAGAGAGAAGTACATGATCTAATGGCTGGAAGTTGGAGCTAGACAAATTCAGATTGGAAATAAGGTGTAAATTTTTAACAGTGAGAGTAATTAACCATTGGAACACTTTACCAAGTGTCATGGTAGATTCTCCTTTACGGACAATTTTAAAATCAAGATTGGATGTCTTTCTAAAAGATCTCTAGGAATTATTTTGAGGAAGCTCTATGGCCTGTGTTCTACAAGAGGTCAGACTTGATTATCACAATGGTCCCTCCTGGCCTTGGAATCTATGAAAGTCAGGACGTTCCAAGTTATGCTTCCAACAGCACTCAGAACTTGGCCAAATTTCACTTCTATTAAGGCATAAATGTCAATTCAAAGGGTTTGATCCTGCAGATCTGTAGTCACTTTGAGATGGTGATGCAGCCACTAGATGCCATTTGCACAATGCTGGGACCACTTGATCATGTAAATGCAAATTACATGTCCGCCCACAGCTATCTTCTCTTGTCTAGTTGCAAGGCAGTACTTAAGTGACAGGGAGGCCATCACACATGGCTGTGTGAAGAGATGCACAATTGGATGCAATGCTAATAAAACAAAACAAAAGTGATGGTGTCACCTTATGTGCTTAATATTGTATTACAGCGAGTGTGCAGTGAAATGGCTACACGTAGCACGACTAGTTTGATACCACTGCCTGTAACTCAGGGCAAGTCTACACGCTGCAGAGGTGCAGCTGCACCGCTCTGGTGCTTTAGTGAATATAAATATGCCAATGAAAGAGCTTCTCCCATCGGCGTAGTTAATCCACCTCCGCGAGAGGCAGAAGCTATGTCAACAGGAGAAGCCCTCCTGTCGACATAGTGGTGTCTGTACTGGATGGATTTTTCATAACCCTGAGCTACATAATTATATCAATGTAAGTTTATAGTGTAGGCCTGGCCTAGGAGAGTTATGTAAATATGTGAAGTGACAGGGGAACTTCCTGCAATATCTATGGGAGACCATATTGTATTAAATATAAGAATAGTTTATGTATCATTGTAGGCCAGGGATTATATGCACTTCCCAGGGAGAGAGCTACCACAGCTCCTCTGGGAAGTAAAAACAGTAGGAGATGGTTAAGGCAAATCACTCGGGTTGTAACTTCTTGAGTGAGGTACTGCCTGTGATACTGCACCACATATTCTTCACAGTGGTATTATTATGATATGATTGACATAATTATGATGTATTTTATGCAAGATAAGTCACGTGAGATGTCATTGGAAAAGTTAGGATGTGCTGAATATGATTACCCTATTTGTATGCATGTATCATTTTTGTATCTGAAGTTATGCATATTGACCTATGTATCTGTATTTCAAATATAGTTACTCCTGGGTAGCACCCACTAGACAAGATGCATTCAGTTTAGATAGTGGTTGGGAAAGGGCCTAGTCAGGGTAATGGGCCATTAGGAAAAACAATAGGCCTTAGGAGAAGCTTATTTCCCACCTAGGGAGCCTTCCTATGAATGCTCCAGACAGCCTCCAAGTAATGGCTGCTATGATTCTACAAGGACATTTGATGAGACCACATATCTCTAGACTCCATCCTGGAATGTCAGTATTTTTCCACAGACTGGTCTGGGAGCCAAGCTGTGTGAACAGAGTTCCGTCCATATGCAAAGGCTATATAAGCCAGGGAGTGACATCACCTGGGGTTCTTCACTCCCCTCACAAGAAGGTTCCTGGAAACACCTGAGGAAGACTGAACTGGGGGAAGTGCTGGACCCAGGCTAAAGGGATTCCTAGCCTGTAAATGAAACACCTGGGGAGTCCAAGCTGTAAAGCAAGTGCAGTTTGCCCCTTAAGAATCTGCAGCCTGCTTGTATCATCTCTTAGGATGGGTCTGCTATTCATATCCAATCTATTTAGTATATTAAGCTTAGTTTGTGTTTTTTGTTTATTTGCTAGGTAATCTGCTTTGACCTGTTTGCTATCACTTATAATCACTCACAGTCTATCTTTTGTAGTTAATTGTTTTTGCTTTATCTAAACCAGTGAGTTGGAGTGAAGTGTGTGGAAATCATAACTTGGGGTAAAGGCTGTTGCATATTCCTCTCCACATTGAGGGAGGGAGCGAATTTTATGAGCTTACACTGTATAGGTCCCTGGGCAGCGCAAGATGGTATAATTTTGGGTTTATACTCTGGGGTGTGGGGGTGCCTGAGGAGCTGGGAGTTGCCTTAGCTGTAGCCTTCCTATGCAGCGGCTGGTCAGAGAGCCTGCATGTAACTGCAGTTGGGTGTGTCCTTACCTGTGTGTATGCTGGTGAAAGTGCAGGCCTGAGGGGCTCTGCAGCTTGTCACAGCAGTACAGTGTGAGAGGGAGCCCAGACTGGTGGGTCAGGGGGCTCAGTGGTACCCCAGGGGTGACAACCCATCACACCGCTTCCTGAGAAGGCTCACATATTCTGGTTCAAACTGGATTCTTCAAAAACCAACAGACAAAGAAAGGTTTTTTAAGCCCGTGCTTAAACTGACTCAGGGCCTTCAATCTGGTTCCTGATTTTAAAGACTGATATGAGCGTGTAAGAACGGGGAAAACCCACTTGTGGGGTTTGAAGGACTGACCCCTGCCAGAACCCCATGTTGGAGTTGGGGATGACCTCTGGTAAGTTTTCTAATATGTGTGTAGGTTCTTTTATTGTCTTTATATACCAGGGGTAGGCAACCTATGGCACGCATGCCAAAGGCGGCACGCGAGCTGATTTTCAGTTGCACTCACATTGCCTGGGTCCTGGCATCAGTCCAGGATGCTCTGCATTTTAATTTAATTTTAAATGAAGCTTCTTAAGCATTTTAAAAACCTTATTTACTTTACATACAACAATAGTTTAGTTATATATTATAGACTTACAGAAAGAGGCCTTCTAAAAACGTTAACATGTATTACTGGCACGTGAAATCTTAAATTAGAGTGAATAAATGAAGACTCAGCACACCACTTCTGAAAGGTTGCCGACCCCTGTTATATACTTTCTCTGTAATGCTTCTCCTTAGCAATAAATGTGTTTGCTTAGGAGAAGCTGTGTGGTAACTTGTAACTGCTGGCAATACACTGCCATAGCCCTTGGAGAGAAAGCAAAGCACAGGTGCTTACTTGCTGGAGGTATCACAATGCAGATCAGGGAGCTGTGCAGCCTTAAAAACCCTGGTTGGAAAGAAATGAGATGCAGGTCTTCTCTCAGGAGAGATGACATCTGAGAGCTGGAAACCTTTAAGTGGGTGACCATGAAGGGGGAACACTGGTGCAGTTACTCTGAAACTGTGACACTAGCACTTTTGACATGGCAAGTGCTTTACCATTGTTACAAGGTAACACTGTGAAACACTGTGTATCCTTGGAGAGAAGTATCCATGATACTGGGCTGAACATTTCTTGTAAAAAGTCAAGGATACTTGCACAACTAAAATGACCTCTTAGAGCTTGGAGTGTAACTTAACTGGCCTGCACTTTAAAAATCTATGGCCTTCCTTCTGCAACTGCTGCATGAAGCCAGTACACCCCCACACTGAATCAGCCATAGCAGGATTCAGCCATGAGAGTTTTAGTGTTGAGGCAAAGAACAGATTGTCTCTGGCCCTTGCACAGGGCGAGGAAGCGAAGTGGGTGCAAGATCTACAGACAATAGCAATCTGGGGAGTGCAGAGATGGCTTTCTTTCCCCAAATGATCACAAAAAGGAGGAGGCAGACCTATGTCCTCTCTTTTCTCCATTACCATCCTATAGACTTGGCCAGAAACATTGGGGGATGTAGGCTGCAGCATCCCAGCCATTGCTCCCCCATTGGGGTTATATAGTTCTGCACCACTCCACACCCAATGTGGGTCAGTGGCCAAATCCCACAGTATGGCCCCAAATGGGGCACTTCAAATCAATCGTATCCAATCCAGTCACGGTCTTGGGACGACTGGGCAAAGGGGTGTGTGATTTTTAGCTCAAATCCGGGAATGCCTCAAAATATATACTATTCTTGTCCCCTCTCCCTTTCCGTTCCCCAATATGGCTATGCCTTCAGAGAGAGGCATGGGCTAGTCAGGGTTTGAACATGGACCTAGGAATCAGGGTCTTCAGAGTTCTAGTTATGGCTTTGACAATGACGTCCTCTGTGATCATGGGCAACTCACTCACCCTTCCTGCCTCAGTTTCCCAGCTGTGAAAGGGAGAAGATCACATTCCCTACCTTGTAACAATGGGAAAGCACTTGCCACGTGAAAAGTGCTAGATATATATTTGCTAAATTATATTAATTTTCTTCCTTGCCTTAATATACTGTTGCAACTAATGCTGCGTGTGTGTGTATTTGTATTTCAGAAAAGGTTCCATTATTGTTTTCATAATGGCTCCATTATTATCAATGCAAAATCACCTGACATAGAACAAAAGAAAAGTTCCACTCACCCCCATTAGAAATCACTCCATTGCCAACAACAGATAGGAAATACAAAATGTACTTATGATGTCCCGGTGTGCTGGAGTTCTCTCATTGCAAGGAGGTCCTATTAGCTTTCTCATCCCCTGCAGCTAGGAACAATTCTCAACTCTCACAAAGGAGAATTCATTCAATTCATCTAACAGCCGTTGAGGCATGGTTCTGTATATTACTCTTTTCTACTGGTATAGGCTGTGTCTGTATCTCCATACCCCTCCTCCCCTCCGCCCATTACACCAGCCCCGTGGACTATATAATCTTGTTTTTTTCTAATATTGTTCAGGAGCTGTAGCATGTGCTGCCTGTTTATTTTATATGATACTAGAAATAGATTTGAGAAGAGAATGCAAACAACAGCAACAACAACGTAAAACCTAGGCAAATGAACCCTCTGCATCTGTCCTTTCCAAATTTAAAGTCAAACATGGCTATGTGAGAACATCAGTATCCAGTGTTACTGTGTTTGGTGTTATTTTCAAGTAAACGCTAAGATGAGCAGGTGTTATGAGCCCAAGTCACTCACTAAGAGTATATCTATGTTCCAATTAAAAAACCTGTGGCTGGACCATGCCAGCTGGCATGCGCTTGTGGGGTTCATGCAGAGAGGCTGTTTAATTGTGGTGTAGACATTCATGCTTGAGCTCTAGGACCCTGCGAGGTGGGAGGGTCCCAGAGCTCAGGCCGAACCAGAACATCTACACCGCAATTGAACAACCCCTTAGCGTGAGCCCCACAAGCCAGAATCAGTTGGCACAGGCCACACTGGTGTCTAATTGCAGTGTAGACACACCCTAAAAGGCTTTGGAAGATTCCAGCTGGAGACTGGAATGAAGGACTGTTAAAGTACAAAAGGGGGTCACCCATGTTATGCTGCTTTTACACAATGGAGGGAGCATCAGTGAACAAAAGTACAAAATGACACTCGTGTTTCATAGATCAGTATAAATTCACAGAATCCACCCGATGCACGTGCCTGTAACTCTTGTTAACACTGGGCCCAGTCCTGCCACTTCTGCTCAGTCCTTACTCAGGCAAAATGCCCACTGACTTCACTGATCCCACTGACTTTTGCAAGGACTGCAGGATTTAGTCCAATGCACTACGAGTGTTTTCCTTCAGGACGTGCATTTGTACATTTTTAACATTAGTAGGACACCCCTAGAGAGGCAGCGGCTAATGCTCCGGTATGTGGTTGCACTCTGCTTTTCCACCCAAAGCATCTCCTAGTGGACAATGACTACATAATCATTGAAAGCCAATTCCTAGTCTGGCTGAAGTCATTGGGAGTTTGCTACTGAGTGAAATGGGCTCAGGTGGTGTACCTATAGAATAACCAGGTGGTGCATAGTGATGATCCAACTACAGTCTTCAGGGAAATTTTTTAAAATCGCAGGGCTTTAGTGGTGCAGCTCCCAACGACCTCCATGGGAGGCAGGCTGCAGCTGCTAAATCCCCACACAAAGCTTTATAGAATGGCTTCACAATAGGATCAGCTGCAAAAGTAAGCTCTACATTAAATGCACAAAGGCCAAAAATAGCTTGTTTTGAAAGCTCTTTGCTGCAGTGTTAACATGGTCCCTTGACAGGTCTTGCAAATGCAAGCATTCTGCACTCCATGCAACAACTTGCAGACCAAGGTACATTTTACAGAGTTCCTCTCCTCTTCTCCCATCCCAAACTCTTGTTAGTTTCTTTCTTCTCCCTCTGGCCTTTCTCCTTCTCCTCCTCTATACTTGCTGTTTTGATGAGATTGTTTTCCCTTATAACTACTTCCTATCACCTCAAGAGCATTGAGTGGAGTTGCTGGCACTAAAAAAAGCATTTGTCCTTGGCAACATATGGTGCCCAGTTGTGATGCTGCCAGTAATTGCTTTTTTTCGTGGGCATTTCTAGCACTTGATTAGAAAGTCTTTACAATGTTGTGCTCTGCATCAGCATGCAGTATCAGCATTTGAATCTTGTATTTTTGTAGCACTTCGTTCTTGCACGGGTAAGTAATCTCCACACCCCAGTCATACTTCCTGCCAGTGAAATGCTTATTTCCTCTCTTGATACACACACTTAACTCAGCGGAAGGGTGGCGGTGCTTTCAGAACAACAGCTTCAACTGTGATGTGCTTCAACTTTTAGATAATGTTTTCACCTCTTAGCTCAGAGAGCTGAGAAGTGCTTGCCCTGGTTTACATGAGGTAAAGGAAAGTCACTGATGCTTGAAAATCAAGATGGAATCTTTCATGTCAATAAGCAGAACCTTTTTGTCATTTCCATATGCACGGTTTGGAAAAATAAATAAGGTGAAAAATAACTCCTGCCTTTCAAATGTGCGGGGGAGATGGAATTTACAAGGGGTAGTTAGTCCTCTGGCACAAGGGAATCCATCCAGAGGTGGGGCAAGAGGGTTTGGTCTGCTCGTGTGTTGAGAGAACACTATTGCTAGGGCCCTACCAAATTCACGGTCCATTTTGGTCAATTTCACAGTCGTAGGATTTTAAAAATTATAAATTTCATGGTTTCAGATATTTAAATCAGAAATTTCACAGTATTGTAATCGTGGAGGGTCTTAACCTAAAACAGTGTCTTGGGAGCGGGGTGTGTCACAAGGCTATTGTGTGAGGGGATCATAGTATTACCACCCTTATTTCTCTGCTGCTGCCTTCAGAGCTGGGTGGCCGGAGGGCAGCTGCTTGTCAGGTGCCCTGCTCTGAAGGCAGTGCCACTGCCAGCAGCCGCACAGAAGTAAGGGTGGCAATGCCATACCATGCTGCCCTCACTTCTGTGCTGCTGCTGGCGGCAGCGCCGCCTTCAGAACTGGGTTCTTGGACTGCAGTCAACTCTCTCCAGCTGCCCAACTCTGTGAAATCTGGTCTCCCCTACAATAGACAGATTTCATGGGGGAGATCAGATTTCAGGGTCCGCAATGTATTTTTGGGATCAGATTTGGTAGGGCCCTACCTATGGCGGTTCAACTCCCACTGCTGCATAGAGAGGGGGAATGCTATCTCCTTGGCACCATTCCTACCCACAAGCTTCATAAATGCCCTTCTGCATTATCTGCATCTGGAAGGGGGTTGATGATGTATTAGAGACGAAGTGAGAGTTAGAGGTTAGTGGAGCAAGGAAAGCTGTTGTGCTCCAGGGCAGTCTCCTCTTGAGCCCATGAGCGGGTATCCAAGCAGGTGTCCTAGCTGGAGCTGATACGGGCAGCATTAACCCGTGCAGATTCCATTTTGTGGCTGCTACTGAACAGCCACCAGGGGACTCCGGTGCACATATTAGTGTGCAAGCAGAGAGAGGGCCTTACAGTTTGTCTGCATGTGAAAGTTGTACAACCCTGTCCCCTCCGTGTAGATACAGTTATACCTGTAGAACAGTGCTGATACCAGAATAGCTTATTCCCATATGGGAAGGAGACTAAACTATACCAGTGTACGGCACCTTTGCACCAGTATAACTGCACCCATGCTGGGGTTGGGACCAGTCTAACTAGATCAGTAAAAAAGCACCCCTCCTCCCAACTGAAATAGGGAGACTGATACAACTTCCTCGTGTAAGCCAACCCTTATGCTCATTTACCCTGAGGTCCCTTTGCGCTGCTATGTGAGCGGAAAGGGCCAATGAGTGAGTGTAACTGTAGTTTATGCCCATTTTAAGGCTACTTCATGTTCCCAAAACAGTATAAAGGGACTTGGGAGTACCTGAGACTCAATCCCATAGTGTAGGCAACTAGCATGATTTGTCAGTAGGGCAGTTAAGAAAACTGCAACAAAATTCAAAAAGAGATGCCCCACCCACCCACCGTGTTACACCGGCAGGTACCACTTGTCTTCAAGCTGTGCCTCCTTCACAATTATGCAACTCTCCCAGCTTCAACTGAGGCACAATTATTTGCCCCATCACTGCCCACTGTTTTAATGCTAGAGCAAGCAGTCCATGTAGCACAGCACAAATTGTTTGGTAAATGCTTGATGTGCAAATAAAATGGAATTGAAAGATCTGACTCTGCTAAAGCAAGTGAAACCCAACTAACTTTCACCTTCTTATTTGCAGATTCCACCAAGAATGGACTAGGGACATTGCAGCTTCTGCATGTGGCAGAGGAAATGACTGTCAGCCCAACTTCAACACAAGCGATAGTGCACCTATTAAACAGTTACTGCCAGAACATAACGTTCCAATACATACAGTGAGTACGATACACGTTGAGGTCTATAGACATGACAAGGACATTTACAAGAAACCCATCTCTCATATCCCTGGATAGTCAATGTCAGAAACAAATAATTTGCTGTATTGGACCAAAATGAAATCTGATTAGAAATATGTGCCTTAAAGACTGCGTAGAAAACTACTTAATTATTCTTATGAATCTGAAAATTTTATACATCAAGATTATTTTAAAATGCTTCCAGATTTAACTTAAATAAAATAATGAATGTTGATGCTTACAATAAGTAGCCATTCTCTACCAAGTGCTAGATATCATGGCAAGAATATAATATTCTCCTGTACATACTATAGAGAGAAATGGTAACCATTTGTATATTTGCTTCATGTAAAGTCTCTGACAACAACGACACATTCATATGACTGCAAACTTCTTTTAACCTGCGTTCTTTTTGTAATCATGCCAGAAAAAAAACGTATTTTTGCACACACCTTTGAGAATTACAATAAAATTTCTTTTTAATGAAAAAGCACTGTCATTTTATTTGAGAATGGCATTATTAGTTAACTCATCCATTCTAGGTATATACAGGACCTCCTTATTCATATTAGAATATATGTGTTCTTGTTTTTCCAGGTTGGATCATTAAGGAACTGCTCTGGCTCTTATTCCATAGTTACAATATAATTGTTCTCCATGTTCAAACAGAGTTCTTATTTGTTCTCTCATCAGAAAAATAAGAGGAATTGGTGCCACTTTCCAGCCCTTATAAAATAGGATTGTAAGGCGAGCCCTGACAATAGACTTAATTGTGTGACCTCCTTATGAAGAATTCAGATGTTTCACTATATCCTTTTTTTCTCTCCACCAAATTTTGAAAGACTTTTTAGTTATTTTTATCAGCTCAGATTGTTGCAGTTTGCTAAAGAATCTAGAAAAACCCTACTTCATTTTGGCCCCAATTCAGAAGAGCACTTAAGCATGTGCTTAACTTTAAACACATGCTTAAGTCCCACTGAACGATGTTAAGCACATGCTTATGTGCATTGTTACATTGAGCCTTTTGGTGGCCGTGATGACTCTAGGAATTCTGCAGCTGAGTGGGCCTGGGGCATGCCTGTTTGTGGTCTGCTCAGTGCTGTCTGAGTACTGCACAGCACACTCCATTCCCATTGACTTTATTGGGAGAGACAAACACTCAGTCTCCTGCGGGAAGTTCTCAGTGCCTGTTGGATATAGCCCTTGTCATTTCACCCATAATGCTCCTCCAGCTCTCAGTTGTTTCATCATATTGCTAGTGGGTAAGAGGCCCAAAAGCGCCAAAGTGGGAATTTTCATAATGTTTTGTATGAATATGGTGTGTGCCTCGGTTTCCCCAATGCATAGTTAACTGGGTGGTGGGAAAAGGTGGTTTATTCTTTATAGTGATCCAGGGTGACTGACGACTGGCTGTCTGGGGTCCTATGACAAACCCAGAGGACAATGGCTCGGACATTTGGTGCTTAGTAACTAATGACCGAGGACAGCTGGTGCTCTCTCCAGGAAGCTAGCTAGTTTTGGCCAGTGGGAGAAGAAAGAACTGAGATGGACGGCCAGGTGACCTGTTCAGCCTGGGAATCAGAACCCAGGATGGAGGAGGGGCCCTTAGGCGTGGGTAGTGTGGGCTGCTGGAAGCAGGACACATGTTTCTGCACTGAGTCTCAAGGGCGGGTGAGACAGAAAGCTCAGGGCTGACCCCAATGGACTTTGATGTAACTTTCTATTCTCAATGCTAACTAAGAACTTTCTGCGCTGTGTTCCAGAATCTAATAAACCCTTTCGTCTGAGGGTCACTCCAGTCTGAAGAGGTCAGGGGTGCATTGCTCCCTTTGCACGTGCGAGTCTTCCCCAGGGGTCCAGGTCGAGTGGACTCACTGAGGGGAGCTCATGGATTCAGCAGAGGTGCTGAAGGCTCCAAGGTTCAGAACCAGGATGTGGTGAAGCCAGGGGGCTTACCTCAGCCACTGTGTGGGAGCACTGGACCTGTAGATCCATGCCAGTCCCATTTTCAAAAGTGACTGAAGCTCTTAGGGCCAGATATTTAAAGGTATGTAGGTGCCTAACTCCCACTGAAATTCTCACATAAATACCTTTGGGATCTGCGCCTTAGGTTCTTAAGTCACTTAAGTATTTTAGGAAATGTTAATTTCTAGGAATACAACAAAAGATTTATTGATGAGTTTTAAGTTTTTTATGAATGTACACAGCTTCCTTTTGTTGACCTTCCAAGTTAGAATAGTGCAAGGTTTTCCCACCTTCAGCCCTTCATGCTGGAGTCACGGGCTGTAAGCTGTAATGTTCTCCTTAACCTCTGAGGATAGGACAAGAAGCAATGGGCTTAAATTGAAGCAAGGGAGGTTTAGTTGGACATTAGGAAAAATTTCCTAACTGTCAGAGTAGAATAAATTGCCTAGGGAGGTTGTGGAATCTCCATTATTGGAGATTTTTAAGAGTAAGTTAGACAGACACCTGTCAGGGATGGTCTAGATAATACTTAGTCCTACCATGAGCATAGGGGAATGGACTAGATGGCCTCTCAAGGACCCTTCCAGTCCTACACTTCTATGAAAGGGCTCAGCCATGAGCGGTTGTTTCACTGGGTTGTAATGTTTATGGCAGACTCCTTCCATCCTCATTAAATCCAATTTCCTGTTCATTTTAATGGGAATTTGCACTGTGTAGGGATTTCAGGATTTAGTTCGTTGTAGTTTTAACTTTACCACGTGACTTTTAGATGCTTTAATATGATTTAGAGCCAACCAGGGGAAAACCACATTCACTTGTTTGTGACACCAATGCACAGCACAAGAAGGGAGCTCAATCACTAGGTTTGGCAAACCAGGCCAGTCTGAGTAATGTTTGCTACAGAAAGTAAAAACCCTGGAGGTGAAAGCCATTGATAGCCATGAGAGACAACAGAACAGCCAGGTAGATTTACTATTTCAGTGCTGGAACATTTGATTACTATCATTTGTTTAAGCAATCTAGTTCAATAGGCAGCAAAGTTATAACAAGACAAAGGAACAATACCCATAGCGTTTTATGAGAATTGTGGTTCTGTTACCCCTGGGAATGTGTTTAGTTTGTGATAATGATGCCCCCTGGAGTTGGCTTTATTGCTTGCGTAAAAATTATTTATCATCAGAAGGAAAAGGAGTGCTCTGCAGGAAGAAGATGAAAGCAGTTGAGAATATTAAGCAGACATTTAAAAATTCATGTTTATTAAATTAACTCCTTCGAACTTTTTTATGAGCTAATGAGTTTAAATAGATTCACACTCTCATCTCTGTGCTATAGAACAACTCCCAAGGGGTGTTTCACATTGACTTGTATATTTTTAATGAACTGGCAGCTTATGCTTAAAAAAGCTAAATGCCTCTAACATATAAAAGAACCCCCATGGATGTATATTTATGAATTGTTTATGTGAGGATAAGGTAGGATAATTCTAAATGGCACATGAATACCAGTGAACTTCCTTACTTGTATTCCTTCACTGAGAATGGTTTAAAACTGCTTACCTAATGCAAGCCAATGTACTGAGACAGCCCAAGTCACACTGTTCGATTGCTAAGCTTAGGCTGCCTGCAGAAAGCCAAATAGATGGTTTTAAGATCTTCCAGTAAATAGCAAGAGGTGGTGTTGTCTAAGCCAGCTGGTATAACTCTTGCCATGGGAATCAAGAAAGCTGGTTCTCTGAGATAAATGGAAGAGGAATCATTTGCCATGCTAGAAACGTGAAGAACCTGAACCTGTGAAGTGCTGAGTGCCAATCAAGAGCACACAGCCACTGGCAGGATAATGCTCCTAGCAAGTACTTGCCTGTTGCCAAAGGGACTGTCCAGATTCATTTTGGGGGGCAAAGACAGCAGTGTTGCCAACTCTTGAGATCTAATTGTGACTCTCACAATACTTGGTGGGTGGTTGTGGGTTTTTTTGGTGGAGCCAGGCGAATCCGAGGGAATCTTGCCTTTCATTTAAAAATTAAGTGAGTTTTGAGCCCTCATAGTTGCAGAGAAAAAAACCTGAAAACAGGACTCCTTTGGGGTCTACTGCTAGAAGGCAAATAGAAAGAACCCCAAATGTATTCTTTTTCAATCTCATGATTTGGCAGGGGCGGGGGGGGCTGACTGACATTTTTGTACACTTGGGGTTGCCAAGCCTATGTATGTGTTTGAAGAATATATTTGGGGGGGGGGATTTTTCTCAAGGTAGCCTACTGTCAATTGGAGAGGTGAAGTGTTTAAATAAACATTAGAGTATTAGCAAAAAGGAGGAGGAGTACTTGTGGCACCTTAGAGACTAACATCGTGATTATCACTACAAAAGGTTTTTTTTCTCCTGCTGCTAATAGCCCACCTTAATCAATTAGTCTCGTTATAGTGGGTATGGCAACACTCGTGTGTGTGTGTGTGTGTGTGTGTGTGTGTGTGTTTTCCACTGCATGCATCTGATGAAGTGGGCTTTAGCCCATGAAAGCTTATGCTCAAATAAATGTGTTAGTCTCTAAGGTGTCACAAGTACTCCTCGTTCTTTTTGCTGATACAGAATAACACGGCTACCACTCTGAAACTTGTCATTAGAATATTGACTGTTGTGCAGGCATTTCCTCCATAGAGCGTTGTAAATGAATATTTGGAAGCCTGCTGAATGACCTGTTCTTGTGCTCTCTTTCGGAGGAATTAAACGATATCATTTTCCACTGTGTGTTTTGCTGGTCTGAAACAATGAAGAATGCTCCCTGTTATGCAGTACGATAATTAAAAATTTATTTGGGACATGATGTATCTGAGAGAGAGAGAGGCCTTTGCAGGACACAGGAAAAAGAAAGGGCTGCAAAACCAAGGAAGTGGAAACATACAAGGCATGGCTGAAATTTAAGTAAGAGAAGACAGGCCTGGGAAGGCAGGGAGAGATCAGAGCACCCATGCATTTACGGAAAACACTGAATATCTGCTTCTGTGCATGAGACTTTTCGTTTTTGCATGACTCGGGTGATTTTGCTTCTGGAATGTCTCAGGCATCAATGACTTGCGGGAAGCAGAATGAGCTGTTTCTGTTACAATCAGACGTAAACAGCTTGCACAACTTTTCTTTTTACATTGACGTGCAGCACATGTTTGTAATAACTTTAATTGAGAGGTAGACTTAATTGACTCTCTACTTGAAGAAAGTGAAGTTGTTCTGGCATCATGCTGCCTGGTAGCTCCAAGGTGGGCTTACCAGTCACATTGCATAAGGTAGATAAGTGACCGAGAAGTGGTTGATTTAGCTGTTTTATTGAGAGACTTCTTACCTGTTCAATAGCAGATCTGGGAATTCACCTCCATGCCCTATGAGGTTCAGCAATACCTGCAGAACCCAAGGTTTAATTTGAGAGAAAGAGAGAGAATGTGATCTTGCAGTAGGGAGACCATGGCTGTATCAGAATTTTCTGTTCTACAGGGTCAGTACCTCAGTGTCTCATCCTTGTTCTAAACCATGTTTGTAAACACACCATGGGGAATTTGAACCACATTTCAGTCACTAATTAACATGTGAGTGGAATGATTTCCCATGTGTATTTTGGGTTTCTGTATTGTTGGGGGGTTTTTTGTTTTGGGGTTTGTTTGGTTTTTGAAAAGTTATGAAAACCAGAACACTGGAAAAGCCTGATTCCTACACTGAACCCATTTGCTGCCGCTTGCCGCTGCCTGAGCAGACATCAGAGATAATCAGCCACTCATCACTGACTGTCTCCAATTCATTTGCATACCTGGAGAGCGTCACAATTGCCCAGAATGTTACGGCAATGACTGCCTGGGGCCATAGAGAGTTGCAGCGCTGGTGAGGGGGTTACAGCGCTGCAACTTAGGATGTGGCCACACTTGCAAAGCACGGCCAGCACTGCAACTCCCTGGTTGCAGCGCTGGCTGTACACCCGGTCGAGCCTCGGGTGTAGGGATTCCAGCGCTGGTGATCCAGCGCTAGTCAGCAAGTGTGGACGCCCACCAGCGCTTTTATTGACCTCCGGGGTATAAGGAGGTATCCCAGAATTCCTGTCCACAACAAACCGGAAGAAAGGGAGAGCTCGGAGTTCAGCCAAACTGCTTATTTAAAAAACAAACACAGCTCCTGTTTGCTGAGCGAGCGGAGGCAGGCAGGGGAATTACTTTGGAATGTTCACAGCTGTTTGCTTGAAGAGAGAAACAGCACGCTCACACGGCAGAGGGGGAGGGGGAAGTCCGTGTTGAGCAGTTGCTTATCTGGTCTGACGGGTATTTAGCAGTACATAATTTGCATTTAGTGAATGAGAGAGGAGTGGGGGAAGGGAGTTAGAACTTTTAAAATGATTGAAGGTAGGCACAGTCCTTAGAACTTGCAAGGCAGGGAGCTGAGAACAGTGTCAACTCCAAAAATCCATTCTGTCTGTCTCCTCCACGCTCCCTGTCACATTCCACCCCACCCCCCTCTTTAGAAAAGCACGTTGCAGCCACTTGAATGCTGGGATAGCTGCCCACAATGCACCACTCCCAACAGCGCTGCAAGTGCTGCAAATGTGGCCACACTGCAGCGCTAGTAGCTGTCAGTGTGGCCACACTGCAGCGCTGGCCCTACACAGCTGTACGAACACAGCTGTAACTACCAGCGCTGCAAAACTGTAAGTGTAGACATGGCCTGGGATGTCAAATAACACCCCGGGGAGATGCCTTCTTTCATTTTGAGGAGAATGGTTCCCTTTTTACCTGAGCAGGGACTTGAACCCTGGATCCTCAGATTAAAAGTCTGGTGGGTTACCAACTGAGATGCAAGGGAGCTGGAACTGCTGGGGGTGAAGGAGCACCCCCTGGCTTGAAGTGGTTTCCATCATATACAGGGTTTATAGTTTGGTTCAATGGCTCTCAGCACCCCCACAATATAAATTGTTCCAGTGTCACTGCTTGGATGACTAGTTTGCCTCAGATTACCGTAACATTACAAAGAGAAGTCCTAGGTCCAGAAGGAGCTGTAATGAAAGCACATGGCTGTTGTTTAAACTCCAAAGTGATCCTTTGGATTTGTACTGGGGTAAGTTTGTTTCCAAAGGTCACTGTTTATGTTCCTCTCAAAGGGCTCCATGAAAATCCCAGCTCCATTTCAAGTAGATTGTTGCTTCTTAACAAACTGGGGGCTATGGCTTTCTGGATATGTACCTTTTTTTCAAAAGTGGGAAATTATAGATAACCCCTTACTCAGTTTTCTGTTACACAATTTAAAAAAACATGAGTTTTATTGCAACTTCTAAATTATCTATTGTTTCCCAACACTGTGAAATCTGTATATTTCAAATACATTTTTTAAACTTTTCATGACATTAAAACTTTCCCTTAAAATCCAGGGAGATATTCAATTCATGCTGACTTGTTTACATATGTTGACATTCTATTAACAATGCTGCTGCAATTTAAATAACTGTTACAGAAAGCAGCACTATTACTGTACACATAGTTTTATGACACGCACATTTTTTCTTTCTATTAAGAAAAGGAAATTCTCAAACAAAAATTTGTGTTTAATATTAGTTAAGGCTTCCCTCCGTAATAAACTAAACCATAAAAAATTAAGAAATAGACAATACACATTGTGTATTTATTAAGGGTTAAAAAGCTGCCATCAAACACTCCCAAATTAGGATATGCAAGAATGAACATTGCCCATGAAACCTTAATTCAGCCCTCCTGTTCACATGCACTACGATACAGCTTTTAACTACCACCGCCCTGGAGACTGCCCCTGCCTCCAAGTTCCTATGTGTTGCTCAGCAAGTCACTTGCACCAGACTTTTCACAGGTAGTCACTTCTACATGTAATTAAAGACTGTATCGTAATTAATATGCAAGAAGGCCAAATTAAGGTTGCATTGCATGGGCAACATTAATTCTGGAGTTTCCTAACTTGTGTGTGTTTGACTTTGCAGCATTTTAATCCTTCATTTTGTATTTCCAATTTTTTTATGGTTTCATTTATTGATGAGAGCTACCTTAACTAATATCAACAAGAGGGTTTTTCTCCCCTATATATATATATATATATATATATATATATATATATATATATATATATATATATATATATATATATAGTTTCTAGCCCTAATGATTACAAAGAAACTCTTCTGAATGTGAAAAGAGCACAATCCAATGTTGTGGTGAGAATCTGCAGGAGACAAAGGGTCTGTGATAATAGTTGTAAGAGAGATCTGAACTCTCCTCATTTATCTTAATGGGGTGCTCACTGAAAACTGTATTTAGAGGACAATGCAAGTCTCACCATTGTTCACAGTTTATTTTACAGGCATGAGGTGTTGGAGGAATACTGACACTCTTCATATCCTAGGAAGATGAGAACAGGAAATCCCAGATAAACAGAGACCCAGAGAATCACTACAGTGTCTCTGCAATAGCCGGTTTCATCTCACCTTGATCTCAGCTACCCATCTGACTGAATATTGCAAGGCACAAAAATACCCAAAAGAGAACAGATGGACCAGAGAACTGCAAACAAGTTATTCCACAGATGAGACCCAGAAGACAGTGATTGACAAGGGAAAAAGTAAGGTCTCTCTGAAAAGTTTCTTTTTTAAAATTTAACATTTCAAAGTCTTTTTTAATGTATTATCTTCTTTCCTCCTTTTAAAAACATGTTTAGAAATCTTTTGGAGACAAATTAGTGTGTTTTTATTCTGATCTGCCACCGGGCTACCCTTCTGCCCCATGCACTGACCAGGAAAGAGAAACTCAGGAAGGGAAGAAGCGGGACCAGGGAAAGGATCTAGAGGTGATAAGGGAAGGTTGCAAGGAAGAGACGCTAAGGGTGGGAGTGAAAGCAGAAGGCTCCAGAATGGTGGAGAGAGGAAGCAGCCAGGTCCCAGGCTGTGGAGACTGGGGGATGGTTTTGGGGAGGGAGGAAAGTTGTCGGCCCCAGAGGGAAGCAGCAAGCTCCAGAAAGGGGAGTAGGTTCAAGGATTCCAGGAAGGAGAGGGAAGCAAAAAACCAAGGGCTGGTGGGTTGGGGTTGAGGGGTGTGTGTGTGGAGGGGGTACTAAAAGCTCTAGGTGCAATATAGTTTTTTTACTATGCGGCAGAATTACATCTTCTATCTTTAGGGTCCGATTCTGCCTGGATTATACCCTACGCAACATCAGTGGTTTTATGCAAACTATTTTGGCCAAATCCTATTTCCCCTTGTTATGCAAATAGCTTCATTTGCTTCTCATTGTACTCACATGAAGAGGTTGGTTTTGTATTTTGTAATAGAGCCTTGTTATGGAGAGAGATGATTTACAGAAGCTGTTGTTGGAAACTCCTTGTGTCATTATTTCACTGCCTTTGGTCACTTCTAAGGTCGTTTGCTAACTGGTATGTGTGTATCTGAACTGGTGGGAACCTATCCATTCAATTCTCACACTGCTACCTGCTTGGAAACCATTCAAGAAACCTGATTCTCCACTGCCTTACACCAGCTTATGCTAATGTATGGAATTGTACCAGCATAAAATTTGTGAAAGAGTGCACAATCAGGCTCTGAAAGTACATCTACTACAGAATTCAGCTGTCCGCTGAAGTCCTGATCCTGCAAAGACTTAAGCACATGTGTAATAGGGACTGCTCATTAAGGTTGAGGATGTATGGAAGTGTTTGCAGGATTGAGACCTTGCTTAGTGTTTCCCACAGAAAGCATTTTGCCTCCATGCTCCAGAATCTGTAGTGGCTTCCAATCCATTTCCACGTCCTGGGTTTAATTTAAAAGTCTTTTGTGGTTGGCATTCTGGCTGCATCTCCCCTTCATCCTTCCCTGACAGTGGAGATCAGCTGAGGCACTCAAGCTAACAGTTCAAATATTTCCATACAAGGAGTCTGGGAAAGAAAAGCCTTCAAATGTGGATTTTTTCCCCTCCACGCTGGTGGAGTCTGAGTTTGTGACCTTTTGGGGCTTTCAGAAAGTCTAATTTATTTACACATGTTAGGGGTGGAGATTTGAGGCTTGTGGGGTGAGAGGAGGGTTGTTTGTTTTTTGGTGTGGGGATTTCTTTGAATCAACACCATCAATTAATTCATTTTGTGTGATCGTGCATTGTTAGAATTTGACATGGGCTGAGACACTGTGGCAAGTGTATTTTCAAACTCTGAACATATGCTTGTACATATATGCCTCTGGGAGTTCCTTATCCCATACATTCTCAACTGAACAAACATGGTAATGCTTGTAATAACATCTAT
Source organism: Gopherus flavomarginatus (assembly GCF_025201925.1). Lineage (NCBI taxonomy): Eukaryota > Metazoa > Chordata > Testudines > Testudinidae > Gopherus > Gopherus flavomarginatus. Next base: position 29,362,701 of record NC_066622.1, read on the forward strand.
CCAGCTGATTGATGACTTTCCCCTAAGGCTTACGTATGTTGAATTTCCCAGTACACCCAAAACAGGACATGCTCCAGTTTTCCATTGTTGATGTCCTGTCCTATCATTTTGTTTTAGTGTAGGGAATGGAATGTCAAGGGACAATGTTGCCATTAAGCAGAATCGGGGTATTTTGATTCCTGGATGTGTGTAATAACACATGGAGGTGAGCCTGAGTGGTTCAGTTTTCAGGTCCAGATTCAAGCGTCCCTGAAGTTTGAGACGTTCACATCTAGCAATTTAGTTTGACCTGTAACAGAGAATGGGTCAAGTCCCAAAGTTTGCAACTGGCACAGAACTCCCCCCAAAATCCAGAGGTGTTTAGATTCAGGTGTTTACTTTGACTGACCTCCCTCCAGCTAATAAATAAACCATAAGGGCTAATGATGATGAGCCCTTAATCTATTCCACATACAAACCCATCCTACCTAGTCAAAACAGTCAAGAATCCTGCGATTTTCTGTAAAACCTGGATTTCTTCAGTTCCAAGCCTCCTCGTTCACCCTTTAAAATCAGTGGCAAAGCTCCCATTGGTGTTAATGAGAGTGGGATCTGGCCCACATCCAGGGGTGGCTCCAGGCCCCAGCACGCCAAGCGCGTGCTTGGGGCGGCATGCCGTGGGGGGCGCTCTGCCGGTCGCTGGGAGGGCGGCAGGCAGGGTGCCTTGGGCGGCATGCCTGCGGAGGGTCCCACTGGTCCCGCGGCTCCGGTGGACGCCGTGCTTGGGGCAGCGAAATGTCTAGAACCGCCTCTACCCACATCTGAACATTTCTCCTCTCACAGCAGTTTCCCTTACTGGCTTTTTCTTCTCTTCTAAGCACACAAGGGAGGCCTCTGCTGGTCGCAAAAAGCCTTACGTGGCTCTCAGTGACTTTACTTTCATTTTATTTACTAGTCAGTGACCTCTCTGTTCATCGAAGCAGGGATACAACTTTTTCTCAGTTTTACATATTTCAGACATAACAGGAAAGCCGTGAGACCCATGGACAATGCCCTACAGGACATGTAAGTGACCAACATTTTTACATGAAATGTTTTCAGCAGAATAAATGGTTTGACTTTCAAAGTCAGATGAAGCAAAACAACAGATCATGAAGAACAGAGCGAGGAGGGGTGAGAGTTTGGGCAGAGGAGTGGCTGGTAGTTTGATGAATGCTGAGAGTTTTCCTTTTTGGATTCTGTTTTGCAAATCGTCCACTAACACTTGTTGCTGGGAGTTTAGTGGGTAATCTGATCCTTGAAAAATTGTCAGTAGTCATTTTATTTTCTTAACACAGACAGAGATTTCATTAGACGTACTTCCTGCACTGCCCTATCCAGCTGGGAAAAAATGAAATCTTACTGTGAGTTAATGCATAACTGATAGTATCATGTATTTTCTCATTCTGATTCGAGGTGACAATGGCAACAATTAAGAAATAAAATAATTAAATTAAATAAAACAAGTATTTCTGCTTAGCACAGGGAAAAAATCAGCACACTCCATTGAGATTAGCTAATCAGGAAGTAGGAATGCTTGTCCTTTAAACTGTTACTGTGGAAAATAAAACACATTGGTTGGCAGGTCATTTATACTGTTCGCTGAATTAGGAGATAAAAATCAAAGATGAATCTCCGCGTAGGAAAATAATTGGCCTCCACTGACATAGCATGTCTGCCATCGGCAGGGAGCAAGGGAGCTGGAAATTGCAGCTCTTAGACATAGCAGTTTTTAAATGAGCATTATTCTACTCCTAGGCTGTAATGGTTTTTAAGTGGCATTAAGCTTACAGTGGGATACTTATATTAATATTGAAAATGCACACATCATGTCCAGTTAGGCTCTTAGACTATCACGGATCTGGCTCTGGGTGGGTTTTCCAGTGCGATGCTCCTGCCCCGTACGTGCCACATCATAGTTATGCCTGTGCATATGTTTGGTTGTCTGTAGCAGCTGGGCATACTTTTCATTGTCTTAACATGATGCATATATTTGGTTGTCCATACTTAAGTGTTTTTGTATCCACTGTATGACTCATTCTGATTGGCCAATCCAGATTGGGTCCCCAGAAGAGTTCTCTTTACCAATAAATAACATAATTCTGATTAGACTTACAAAAGTCATACCCATTCATATGCTGAAATGGCATCTACATGGGACTGGAACTCTTCTGTCTTTCTGAAGGGTATGTCATGCCAGAAGGATATTAAACTCTAAGCTGAGAGCTAGAGCCCTGGAAACAAGAATCAGGGAATTAAAGTGATCCTGAAGACAACTCTTGATTCAGGGCCCAATCTATCTCCCTTTGCTCAAATCTTGCCTCCAGCACACAACATAAGCAGTTGAACTGTGCACTGGGGATCTCTCTAGGATATGGGTAGTCAACAGATGGATTGGGGGCCAAATCCAGACCGCCAGACACTTTTGAACAGACCCCCAACCTTTTCATTTAGTTATTAACTTTATGGTTGTTTTTATTATTATTTATGATTACTATTTATTATTATTTTCTCTGGAGGCTGGACCTTGACTATACCTTTAACTAAGAAATGTGGACCTTGACAAAAATAATTGACTACCCCTGCTCCAGGAGCTGGGTGGGGGTGATGGGAAGTAATTCTTCCTCCACAAGACCATGGAGTGGCAACAGAGCCATTCTGCAGCTAGTTCTCCATTCTCAGCCTAGGAACAGACTTTATGGTGCCTGCACTCCACACCATAAAGGGGGAAAACTGGTGGATTCACAGAATGGCAAAACCACAATCCCCCATCCAGCCTTTGTATGGCAGCATAATGGGACCTGGGCTCTGTAGCACACTGGAGATGCATACCCCCTCTGCAGGCTCTAGAAATCCTGTCTTCCCATATAGGGGCTCTTCTGTGCAGCACAGAATCTCCCGCAGTATCTTTGGTTAAATGATCCAGAAGTTAAAAAGTAAAGATGGGTCTCAACTGTAACCTCAGATCTAAACATCCCAAACAGTGAGGAATGTTGGTTCCATGTACAAACATTGCTGCTCTGAGCTGTCCATAATCAAAAGATTCCTTCGGAACTCATATGAGCAGTTTAGACTCCTGTGGGTGTGAAGTGCTCTTGAGCAAGTCAATGCTGCATTCTGCTGTGGATCACTGAGTGTTAAAACTGCACCTTGGAGTGCAAATATCATAAATGCTGGGCACAGAATAGGCCTGATCCAAAGCCATTGTGTTCAGTGGGATTCTATCCACTTAATACAATAGGCTTTGGATCACGCCCAAAGAGCTTTAAACTCCCAACAGCAAAAGGGAGGCCTGCTGGTGGTAGAATTTGCAGTCAGTTCTTGATGGCCATATAACCATGTACATACAAAGAGCGTGAGGTGTCCTTAAATCCATCAGCTGGGATGGTCGTACAAAATACAGCCAATCAACCTTTACTTTCTCCAGGATGGGGTCAGGGAAATAAATATGGCTAGAAGTTCAAAGGAAAAATACCAAAGTGATTCCTCGCCAGGTCTCTCTCAATGGGCATGCATAAACAACAGGTCCCAAGACAGCTGCTGGGTCAGAATCTCTAAGAGTATGTGAGTGCATGTTTTATTATGTCTATTTTTATCTGATAGCAAAATCGTTTAGAGTCAAGTGATCCATTTGCCTTTCACCCTTCAGATACTGTACGATTTCTGCCTTGAAAATAGTGTTAATCCATGCTAAAAGTCTCTTTACACCTATTGAAGGCTGTCTTCTTACAGTATCTCTTGGAGGCATGGAATGTAAGCAAGCCAGTCCATTCTGTAAAAGCAGCAAAGAGTCCTGTGGCACCTTATAGACTAACAGACATTTTGGAGCATGAGCTTTCGTGGGTGAATACCCACTTTGTCAGATGCATGTAGTGGAAATTTCCAGGGGCAGGTATATATATGCAGGCAAGCTAGAGATAATGAGGTAGTTCAATCAGGGAGGATGAGGCCCTGTTCTAGCAGTTGAGGTGTGAAAACCAAGGGAGGAGAAACTGGTTTTGTAATTGGCAAGCCATTCACAGTCTTTGTTTAATCCTGAGCTGATGGTGTCAAATTTGCAGATGAACTGAAGCTCAGCAGTTTCTCTTTGAAGTCTGGTCCTGAAGTTTTTTTGCTGCAGGATGGCCACCTTAAGGTCTGCTATAGTGTGGCCAGGGAGGTTGAAGTGTTCTCCTACAGGTTTTTGTATATTGCCATTATTAATATCTGATTTGTGTCCATTTATCCTTTTCCGTAGCGACTGTCCAGTTTGGCCGATGTACATAGCAGAGGGGCATTGCTGGCATATGATGGCATATATTACATTGGTGGACGTGCAGATGAATGAACCGGTGATGGTGTGGCTGATCTGGTTAGGTCCTGTGATGGTGTCGCTGGTGTAGATATGTGGGCAGTGTTGGCATCGAGGTTTGTTGCATGGATTGGTTCCTGAGCTAGAGTTACTATGGTGCGGTGTGCAGTTACTGGTGAGAATGTGTTTCAGGTTGGCAGGTTGCCTGTGGGCGAGGACTGGCCTGCCACCCAAGGCCTGTGAAAGTGTGGGATCATTGTCCAGGATGGGTTGTAGGTCCCTGATGATGCGTTGGAGAGGTTTTAGCTGGGGACTGTATGTGATGGCCAGTGGTGTCCTGTTGGTTTCTTTCTTGGGTTTGTCTTGCAGTAGGAGGATTCTGGGTACACGTCTGGCTCTGTTGATCTGTTTCCTTATTTCCTCATGCGGGTATTGTAGTTTTGAGAATGCTTGGTGGAGATTTTGTAGGTGTTGGTCTCTGTCTGAGGGGTTAGAGCAGATGCAGTTGTACCTCAGTGCTTGGCTGTAGACAATGGATTGTGTGATGTGCCCGGGATGGAAGCTGGAGGCATGAAGGTAGGCATAGCGGTCGGTAGGTTTTCGGTATAGGGTGGTGGTAACGTGACCATCACTTATTTGCACCCTGGTGTCTAGGAAGTGGACCTCCTGTGTAGATTGGCCCAGGCTGAGGTTGATGGTGGGGTGGAAGCTGATGAAATCGTGGTGGAATTTTTCCAGAGTCTCCTTCCCATGGGTCCAGATGATGAAGATGTCATCAATGTAGTGTAGGTAGAGAAGGGGCGTGAGTGGACGAGAGCTGAGGAAGCGTTGTTCCAGGTCAGCCGTAAAAATATTGGCATACTGTGGGGCCATGCGGGTGCCCATAGCTGTGCCACTGATCTGGAGATATATATTGTCATCAAATTTGAAATAGCTGTGTGTGAGGATAAAGGCACAGCGCTCAGCAGCCAGTTGTGCTGTAGCATCATCAGGGATACTGTTCCTGACACCTTGTGTTCCATCTGTGTGTGGGATGTTCGTGTAGAGAGCCTCTACATCCATGGTGGCTAGGATGGTGTTTTCTGGAAGGTCACCAATGCATTGTAGTTTCCTCAGGAAATCAGTGGTGTCACGGAGATAGCTGGGAGTGCTGGTGGCATAGGGTCTGAGTAGAGAGTCCACATATCCAGACAGTCCTTCAGTGAGAGTGCCAATGCCCGAGATGATGGGGCGTCCAGGATTTCTGGGTTTGTGGATCTTGGGTAGTAGATAGAATAACCCTGGTCGGGGCTCTAAGGGTATGTTGATTTGTTCCGGTGTTAGTGTAGGGAGTGTCCTGAGTAGATGTTGCAGCTGGATGTTTAAATCATTATCTGAAAAGACAGTAGAATGTTTGACAAACAGAGCTCAGAGCACAGCGAGATGCTAAGGGGACAATATCTTTTATGTGACTCAGAGGGTGTTCCTTCAGATCTGCATAGAATGGTCACGCATTGACAAGGTGCTGGACTGAAGTGTCTGGGGTAGAACACACTGGCTGACTTATTGCCCTGGTTTTAACCCCTTTATGATGATTGGAAAATCTGTGTTCCTCTTGAGTATAAATATTTCCTTTTGTCTTTTTGATGCAAGTCATAATTAGAAAACGTCTTCCTTCACCTTGGTATATAACATCTTAGAAATATACCTCTTCCAAAATGCTTTAATTTCATGAAATAATTTCCTTTACCTAGATTGTGCAGTTATTAGAAATCCACAGTAATAAATAATGTATCCAGTTCTTTATTGATTGCAGCATGCAGACTTGGTGGCTCAGCTTTCTTACTCTGACAAAGCTTGTCTGCAAGGGTGTCAGCCTCTTGTCTGCACCTGGCTGAGTAACTGAATGTTCAGGGAATTTTGTGCTACAGTGAGTTTTTAAATGACACAGATCTATTCAAGCTTTCTGCCTCATAAAGCTAATATATCCATATTTAATTAGAAGCTTCATTTGAAGCTCTTTCTTCAGCTGAGGAAAATTTATTCTTTTTTCCTAGGTTTGAAAATCCAGCTTGGTTTGCCTTTCCTAGTTAAGCATTCCTAGTTAAGTCCACTTTTCTAATTGTCCAATTAAGATAAATTGTGCCTGGAAACAGAAACTGCATGTGCAAATTAGAAAAGCGCAAAAAATGTTTATGGGACACTTAAATTATATATGGATAAGTAAATCATTGTTACAAATTGTACAATTAATGAATTGCTTCAAAATTGGCAATTAATTCCTAAATTTGTATTCCCAGTTCAAACTGCAAGCAAGTTAAAATGTATTTATTATGTATCAATTTAAATATTTTACCTTTTGGTACAATAATGAGAATGGAAAAGAGGCATCAAAACTGTATCTGGTGCAGACAGAAAATCCTACCTAAATAATTAATTACTTTGTAAGTTAACCTTTTATGTGTCACGCCTCCTGATCTAGTCAAAGTTCTGCCTCCAAAGGCTTGCCCGTTCTCTCTGATGGAGCAGCAAGTCATAAAATTTACTTTCCTGGCCATGGTCAGTGCTGCTTTGAAACATTATGCAGTACTGGCTAGTACCCCAAAAAATTCACAGACCATAGAACAGCGATATCAGAAATATAGCATAGTATGATGTAATGAATGGCTCCACAGCCAGACAGAACTTCAGGTTTGTAAGCGTGGGTGGAATTCAGATCGCCTTGCTCCTAAAGCCCAGGCCACAACTATTGGAAGTAAAGAAGAAACACCTGTAACTATAATCATAGTAAGGCTATTTTGTAACATGCATTTGCGGAGGGCTGGGGTTCCATCCAATAGGGGGGTAACATATTGTCAAGGATTTTTTCCCCGCTTTGAACTTTAGAGTACAAAAAGTGGGGACCTGCATGAACACTTCTAAGCTTAATTACTAGCTTGGATCTGATACGCTGCCATCAGCCAGAATTTAGTGTCTGGCACACTTTCTGTTCCCCAAAAACCTTCCCTGGGGAACCCAGATCCAAACTCCTTGGATCTTAAAACAAGGAGAAATTAACCATCCCCCTTCTTTTCCCCCCCGAGACTTTCCCCTCCCTGGGTTGCCTTGAGAGGCTTCACACAGATCCAAACTCCTTGGGTCTTAAAACAAGGAGGAATTAACCATCCCCCCTCCTTTCCCCCCACCAATCCCTGATGAGTTCAGACCCAATCCCTTGGATCTTAAAACAAGGAAAAATCAATCAGATTCTTAAAAAGAAAGCTTTTAATTAAAGAAAGAAAAGGTAAAAATTATCTCTGTAAAATCAGGATGGAAAATGCTTTACAGGGTACTCAGATTTATATAGACCAGAGGGACCCCCCCGCCCAGCCTTAGATTCAAAGTTACAGCAAACAGAGATAAAAATCCTTCCAGCAAAAAGAAACACAAGTTGAGAAAACAAACATAAGACTAATCTGCCTTGCCTGGCTATTACTTACAATTTTGAAACATGAGAGACTGATTCAGAAAGATTTGGAGAGCCTGGAATGATGTCCCGTCCCTCTCAGTCCCGAGAGCGAACAACAAACAAAACAAAAAGCACAAACAAAGACTTCCCTCCACCAAGATTTGAAAGTATCTTGTCCCCCTATTGGTCCTCTGGTCAGGTGTCACCCAGGTTTACTGAGCTTCTTAACCCTTTACAGGTAAAAGAGACATTAACCCTTAACCATCTGTTTATGACACATCTGTTTATTATATTAGCTAATTCCGTATTTGTACTTCCTTTCCTCTTCAAATAGTGAGAGTGTGACGTCAGAGTAAAATGATGGATTGTGACATCACAAATGGTTCAGCAGCAGGTGGGGAATAGGTGAGTGAGTTGGGGGGGAGGACTCAAGAAAGCTATCAGCACATAGATATCCATAATAAATATTAGAATTTCACCGTCCTCACTGAGACCAAAACTGTCATTGATTTCATAGACTACAGGAACAAGGCCATGACAACTAATGCCAAGTCTTTTATAACAGCTTATTCTAGCTATTTCTAGCTTATTCTCCTCCTAGCTAAAACCAACACCAGTTCTCCCCATTGCTTGTGAAGACAATGAATGTTTTGTATCTGCCATACGCACACACCAAGGAAATGGATCTTTGTTTTGTGTTTCAAAACTTAAAAATTCATAAGCAAATCTGCTTCCAGTGCAGGATGGCCTTGGTTGTGGCTAGCAACAAAATAAATCTCAGTATTGGTATCCTCTTTCCATGCCAGCAGCACAGTACACGAATGATAAAAATTGTAGATTTACTTCCATAGAAATTCCCTTTTGCTTCTGCTGATGTAATATACTAGCAGAATATGTTAATCTTTATACCTATAGATCAAGAAATCTGTATGTGTTAAACTGAGTTAGTACTGCATAGACATTATCATGTCATTCAAGACTCTTGGGGTAAAGACAAGTGCTACTGAAGTGCAAAACAAAAAAGATTGATACTATGTTGCCAGAAATAGGTTGCAAAATCATTGTCCTGTCAATTAACAGGTTTCCAGGTAGGCTAGCTTTCTGTTTAAGCTTATATGATTGACCAAGTTCATTAGGGCAATTCATGTGTGAAAGAGACAGATGTTCCAAAGAGCTGAGCATGTTGAATATGAGCTCTTTTGAAAATCTGCTCACCAGTGTCACAATGGGAGCTGCTGGGTGCTCAGTGCTTTCAAAAATCTGGCCCTCCATGTTTGCAGATCTGGTGACTTAGATCCTGAATTTGGTCTAGGTCAATGGTTTTCAGCTTTTTTTCATTTGCGGACCCCTAAAAAATTTCAAACAGACGTGTGAGACCCCTATGGAAATCTAGTCTGTGGACTCCCAATGTTCCCCAGACCATAGGTTGAAAACCACTGTCCACCTTTCATGGACTCTTTAGACCAGCATTTCTCAAATGCAGCCACCGAGGCCCCATGCAGCCACCAGGGTTTTTCTCGTGGCCACAGCCTCTGGGTGCTGATTGTGGGGGGAGGAGGGGAGGAAGCAGTGGAGCCACAAAGCCAGAGGAGCAGGCAGCCAGTGTTTGTTCCCCATCTTCCCAGGGATGGTGGGGTTCAGGCTTCCGGCTTCATCTCTGGGGTGGTGGGCTCTTCTGGCCACACAGCAGTAGGCTCTATCCTATGGCTGCAGGGCTTCGGGCCCTGGCCCCAGCCCCAGGCTAGCCACCCCTTTGCCCCTAGACTCTGCTGCCTCCCCTGATCCCCCCACTGCCTCCCTACCCACCTCCTCATCCAGGGCTTAATTTGTCCTCCGTCTTACCAGGGCTGAGTAAGTCTGTGTGAAAAGTGGTATTTGTATGTTTATGTCACTTTTCACTGCCTTTTAGTTTTAGCTATCGAGTCTGCTGATGTGAAAGATGATATTAGCAAGCACACAAATATCATTAGCTAGCAAGTCATAACCCCCCCAAAAAAACAACAACAACAACAACAAAAGACAAGAACATGCAAAGCACCTTTTTTGAGTCTCTATTCTATTTACATCAAATAAAGAATACAGACAACTGTACATTATTTTTGTTATTAGGTCTGCAAAAAATCCTACATAAATAAATTAGACTGATTTGGACCTTTATATATACATATTTATTTGCTTTTCCAAATTTAATTCAGTATTTTAGGAAAAATTGTCAGAGCGGCCACCAGCAAGAGTTGGTGGCCACATTCTGAGGCTACCAAAATTTTTGTTGTGAGAACCCCTGCCTTAGACATAGTCCACAGACTACAGGTTGAAAACCAGTGGTCTAGGTGACTTTCTGTGAATAAATCATTTGCCTCAATGAGTCAGCAGAATCCATTTAATCCTCCACCCTGCTCACAGGGTGAGGTGTTTATTATAATAATCAAAGACAACAGGGGGAATCTTTTAAGCCCTTGTACAGTTTCATTGGCCATGCTGAGTGAAATGCAAAAGGTAAACAAGCAAGAAAAAACCGAAAAACTGTAAAAATTCGGATTTACTAGAATCAATTCTTTGTAGGGATCCCCCTGACTTCTGTTTTTGTCCACTGCGGCTTCCACAAGGGAAGATCTTTACAGATGTAGGTCTGTATATCTTTCCTATGTCTGTAAAGAATCTCCTCTTGAGCTAGCTCTCTGGGGTTTTGCCAGGCCCTGCTATCTCTTTACAGGTTAACAACAGCCACACTCTAACCCCCGAGTCCTTCGAGTATCTCCCTGGCATACCCAGCCCCTGATCCACTGGACACTCCCATAATTCCCAGAGGAACAATAAATCACCCCTTACTGGTTACACCATAGGACATAGCTCCGCTTCACATGCAGCATTTTGATGTATTTCTAGAGAAAGCAAACGTAAGTTTATTTAACAAAGCACAGAGAGTCTATTAATAGCGAGCAGAAATATTGGAAACAAACGATAACATAAACAATTCAAATCAGAGCATGCACACTAGAGCAGTAGTTTTCAAACTTCTTTTCTGGGGACCCAGTTGAAGAAAAGTGTTGATGCCCGTGACCCAACGGAGCTGGGAATGAGGGGTTTGGGGTTTGGGAGGGGGCTCTGGGCTGGGTCAGGGGATTAGGGTGCAGGAGGGGTCAGTGCTCTGGGCTGGGGGTGTAGGCTCTGAGGTGGGGCTGGGGATGAGGGTTTGAGGGGGGGCTCAGGGCTCGGGCAGGGGACTGAGGCACGGGATTGGGGTGCGGACTTGCCTCCAGCAGCTACTGGTCAGCAGCACAGTGAGGGTGTTAAGGCAGGCTTCCTACCTGTCCTGGCAGCTCGGACCACGCTGTGTCTGAAGCGGCCAGCAGCAGGTCCAACTCATAGGCAAAGGCGCACAAGCGGCTCCATGCGGCTCTTGCCTGCAGGCACTGCTCTCCACCCCCAGTGCTCGGGGTGGGGACAGCGTGCAGAGCCACATGGCCCCCCTGCCTAGAAGCCAGACCTGCTGCTTGCCGCTTCCGGGGTGTAGTGCGGTGTCAGAGCAGGTAGGCACTAGCCTGCCTTAGCTGGGCAGCACCATGGATGGGACTTCTAACATCCCAGTCGGCGGCGCTGACCAGAGCACAGGGCCGGCTCTAGGCACCAGCAAACCAAGCACGTGCTTGTGGCAGCACAATTTCAGGGGTGGCATTCTGGACCTTTTTTTTTTTTTTTTTTTGCTTGCGGTGGCAAAAAACCCTAGAGCTGGCCCTGCCAGAGCGACCAAGTGCCTTACATGCCGCGACCCATTACTGGGTTGCGACCCGAACTTTGAAAAATGCTGTACTAGAGCCTAATCTTAACTACCAAGCCATTGTCATGTCATGTAGAACAAAAGCTCACCCCAAATCCTTCCAGCATACTACAGTCAGACGTGGCTGTGAACTTCTGTTCATAGGACAAGTCACTCGGTCTTCTTGCCTCCTCTGTGGAAAGATGCAGAGTTTGTCTTTGTCCCTACAGTAATAGTCCACAAATCCATTGCAAACAGGATAACTGCTGCTTCTTGTGTTTTCCTGTCTGGAGTCTCCCCTAGAGAGTTTACAATCACTTGTTTATCATTTTGCTCAGATTGTCATTAAGCGTTCATTATGAAGTGTACAACATTCAGTTTATATGTAGACCAACGAATAGATAAAACATCTTCTGCCTGAAAGAAACTTGTTTATCTCCTTCTGGTGACTGACCACAACTCATAGACCTTAAGAACATAAGTTCCAGTGTAGATACTTAACTCCTTCATATTATCCATACATGAAGTGCCTGCTGGCACTACGGGTATGTCTATATTGGAATAAAAGACCCGCACCTAATCCCCACCCCCAGCCTTTCCTCCCTTGCAGGATCTCAGAGCTCAGGCTCCAGCTTGAGTCCAAACATCTACACTGATTTTTGCAGGTCCACAGCCTGAGCTCAACAAGCCTGAGCTGAGTCAGCTAACCTGGGCCATTTGTGGGGTGTTTAATTGCTGTTTAGATGTACCCTAAGAGGTCATCGGGTCACACTAGAACATCACCAAATCCTGTCCTGACTGGTGAGAAATAGGGAGCTGTTTCTCTGTCACAGGGATCTTGCTAGGGCACAGGAGTGCACAGCATATGGTGCTCCATACACTTTGCTGGTCATCTGATCTGAGACCTTACTCTGTAATCTCTATTTACACTGGTAGCATTTAATCAAGCCAGTAGTCCCCTGGACTTCAGCAGGACTACTCAAGTTAAGTGCTTACCTTCTCATCGCAGGGCAGCCCTGAGCCCCCATGGCTGTTACATGCTAGTGTTGTGCACAAATTAAATAGAAACTTTGTGTTGTGCACAAACAAAATAGAAAATCCATCCAGCTGGAGGCTTTGGAAATCTGGATGGAATGTTATGGCTTGAGCCCACAGTGTACATGAAAGCCTGCTTTCACTGCCCACCAACTGAGGGCAGTGCTCTCTTGCATATGTGACCTCTGAATACCCTGCCAGTGGCCCCTTTTCACGCCCACACTCTCCCTCCTTCACGGGCACTGAAGAGCTGACTTCCCCTCGCTGTCTGGAACGTGCTTGCTTTGTGCCGAAATAACCACCCCCTGCCTTGCTCCTCCCGTTCCATTTCCATCCTACAGACGGGGTTAAGTACCAAGAAAAGGAACGTCTAAAGGAGGCCAGTTCCGTGACAGGGGGGCTGCTGCTGAGCCCTGTAGCTGGGAGCCAAGGCTCAGAACAACCAGAGCTCATTTGATCTCCCGGCTTGATTCTTTCTGGGTCATCAGAGTCGGTGCCTTGTTCCAGGAGTTAACAGGCCCCCATCACCACCTGGCATACAGCCTGCAACCTACATCTGCCAGTCCCAGGGAGGGAGCGAGGAGAAGGAACCCTGGGGCCACCTTCACTTCTGAGAGCTGGGCGGGCTGCGGCTTCTTTTGGCGTGCAGCTGGGCGGGTGGATGATGTTGGAGAGCCTGGTGGAGGGAGGCATCAGGCTGTAACCGGAGCCCCAGCAGCTGGGGCTCCCTGCAGCCGCCGCCTGCTTGTCGGAGGAGGACGGGCCTGTTAGCGTACGGAGGGGAGGGACTGGCGGCTGCGGCTGCAAAACAAGGAAGTCTCCACGCATTGCCCCGGCCGGGATCCCCAAACTGCCGCCATCATGCCAGGTCAGTGAGCGCTCGTTACCTCCAAACGGGCAGCTGCTGGGGACGCGGTGGGAGGGGGCAGGCGCTCTGGCTGCGCTCGCAGCGCGTCCCTCGGGTAGCGGCAGCTCGGGCTGGAGAGAGCGCACAGAGCGCGGCTGGTGGCTGTGGGTGACTGGCTGCAGGGGGTGCATGGAGCTGGGGTGGCTGGAGAGAGCGCACAGGGCGCTGCTGGTGGCTGCGGGTGACTGGCTGCAGGGGGCGCATGGAGCTGGGGTGGCTGGAGAGAGCGCACAGAGCTCGGCTGGTGGCTGTGGGTGACTCTGGCTGCAGGGGGCGCTTGGAGCTGGAGTGGCTGGAGAGAGCGCACAGGGCGCGGCTGGTGGCTGTGGGTGACTCTGGCTGCAGGGGGCACATGGAGCTGGGGTGGCTGGAGAGAGCGCACAGAGCGTGGCTGGTGGCTGTGGGTGACTCTGGCTGCAGGGGGCGCTTGGAGCTGGGGTGGCTGAAGAGAGCGCACAGAGCGCGGCTGGTGGCTGTGGGTGACTGGCTGCAGGGGGCACATGGAGCTGGGGTGGCTGGAGAGAGCGCACAGAGCGTGGCTGGTGGCTGTGGGTGACTCTGGCTGCAGGGGGCGCTTGGAGCTGGGGTGGCTGAAGAGAGCGCACAGAGCGCGGCTGGTGGCTGTGGGTGACTGGCTGCAGGGGGGCGCATGGAGCTGGGGTGGCTGGAGAGAGCACACAGAGCGCGGCTGGTGGCTGTGGGTGATTGGCTGCAGGGGGCGCATGGAGCTGGGGTGGCTGGAGAGAGCGCACAGAGCGCGGCTGGTGGCTGTGGGTGACTCTGGCTGCAGGGGGGCGCATGGAGCTGGGGTGGCTGAAGAGAGCGCACAGAGCGCGGCTGGTGGCTGTGGGTGACTGGCTGCAGGGGGGCGCATGGAGCTGGGGTGGCTGGAGAGAGCACACAGAGCGCGGCTGGTGGCTGTGGGTGACTGGCTGCAGGGGGCGCATGGAGCTGGGGTGGCTGGAGAGAGCGCACAGAGCGCGGCTGGTGGCTGTGGGTGACTCTGGCTGCAGGGGGCGCTTGGAGCTGGGGTGGCTGGAGAGAGCGCACAGAGCGCGGCTGGTGGCTGTGGGTGACTGGCTGCAGGGGGCGCTTGGAGCTGGGGTGGCTGAAGAGAGCGCACAGAGCGCGGCTGGTGGCTGTGGATGACTCTGGCTGCAGGGGGCACTTGGAGCTAGAGTGGCTGGCGAGAGCGCACAAAGCACGGCTGTGGGTGACTGGCTGCAGGGGGCGCTTGGAGCTGGGGTGGCTGGAGAGAGCGCACAGAGCGTGGCTGGTGGCTGTGGGTGACTCTGGCTGCAGGGGGCGCTTGGAGCTGGGGTGGCTGAAGAGAGCGCACAGAGCGCGGCTGGTGGCTGTGGGTGACTGGCTGCAGGGGGGCGCATGGAGCTGGGGTGGCTGGAGAGAGCACACAGAGCGCGGCTGGTGGCTGTGGGTGACTGGCTGCAGGGGGCGCATGGAGCTGGGGTGGCTGGAGAGAGCGCACAGAGCGCGGCTGGTGGCTGTGGGTGACTCTGGCTGCAGGGGGCGCTTGGAGCTGGGGTGGCTGGAGAGAGCGCACAGAGCGCGGCTGGTGGCTGTGGGTGACTGGCTGCAGGGGGCGCTTGGAGCTGGGGTGGCTGGAGAGAGCGCACAGAGCGTGGCTGGTGGCTGTGGATGACTCTGGCTGCAAGGGGCACTTGGAGCTAGAGTGGCTGGCGAGAGCGCACAAAGCACGGCTGTGGGTGACTCTGGCTGCAGGGGGCGCTTGGAGCTGGGGTGGCTGGAGAGAGCGCACAGAGCGCGGCTGGTGGCTGCGGGTGACTGGCTGCAGGGGGCGCTTGGAGCTGGGGTGGCTGGAGAGAGCGCACAGAGCGCGGCTGGTGGCTGCGGGTGACTGGCTGCAGGAGGCGCTTGGAGCTGGGGTGGCTGGAGAGAGCGCACAGAGCGCGGCTGGTGGCTGTGGGTGACTGGCTGCAGGGGGTGCATGGAGCTGGGGGTGGCTGGAGAGAGCGCACAGAGTGTGGCTGCTGGCTGTGGGTGACTGGCTGCAGGGGGCGCATGAAGCTGGGGTGGCTGGAGAAAGCGCATAGAGCGCGTCCGGTGGATATGGGCGATTCTGACTGCAGGGGGTGCGAATAGCTGGGAGTGGAAGTTGGAGCAGTGGCTGGGAGCATTTAGGAGTATTCTTTGCAATGAGTTTGTCAGGCCTCAGCAAGGAAGAGCAAGCCAGTCATCTGGAAATACTTCCCGCTGTGTCTTGGCAATGTTGTGTCCTCATCAATACTTGTCTGGAAAACTTGGCTTGTAAGCACAGCATTGACTTTTGGAAGCAGAAATTCTCCCCCTCAAGAGGAAACAACCCCTTTGCATTTCTGCAGTTCAAAACTCAGTCTCTTTTTTCCTTCAAATAGCCCTTAAAAATGTACTGTGGGAGTGAGAGCTTCCCTAGGGCAACCTTCAGCTTGTGTATCCCAGCGATGTAATGACTGGAAACCAGGCCGATTTTAATGGAATGCAGGACAGGCTGCAGCCTGACAGACAGAAGACTTCACTGGCCTCCACACCATGCTAATGGTCACACAGCACATTGTGTGGTACCCTAGCGCTGTGTCTGTCTACGTAGCTCTATAGTGAAAACCTAGTTATACTGTTAACTTGCAGGACAATAATTTTCTGCCATAAACCTTAACTCCCGCCAATAATATACCCTTTGGCATGTCTTTGCTCTTGGGTTATACGTACTCAGCTGATTTACGGTAGTAAATACCATGTCCCCCCAATTGATACAGGATCAATAGTTCACACTGGGCAGTAACAGTCCTCTTATCCTCCTCATGCAAGTTCTGAGCTCAAATTAGGAGCCCCGGTCATTGCGCTAGGTGCTGTGCAAACACAGAACAAAAAGATGGTTCCTCACGTCCTCACACAGTGGTTCTCAAGTTCACAACCAGCTCTAATGCAAATACAGAGCATGAATAAAATGAACTTGCTAGCTGGTTTCAAGAGCTGTGGGGCAAGATAGACTGATCTGGGTTTGAGATTTTGTTTAGTTTTTCATTTTCTTTCTTCCTTGCAAACATTGCAGTAACTTGACTGCTGCGTCTACCCGGGTGGGCCTGCTTTTAACTGCTGTGGAGAAGTGCTCTAGCTGCCACAGCAAAGGGCCCTTTATAAATGCAGAACATAATAATCAGATCTATTACGATTGCTACCAGGTGAATATGAAATACTGGCTCATGGCTTGAATTTGGGAGTAATGATTTGTTTGTTTCTAAACAAACACAAAAAGCATCCATTTAAATAGCCTGAGGTGGCTGATGTGTGTAGGTATGAGATATTGTCTCTCCTCCATAGCTGGCTGTGGGCCTAATCCTGTAGCCTCCCCATGAATGAATCTCCCATTGAAGGCAATGGGAGTTCCATGCAGGAGGCATTTGATTCCTGCTTTCTTATTTAGCATTTAGCCTTGGATGATACATCTAATATGACTGTGATGTGGAGAATCAAATTTCAAAAGCACTGATGACTTTCAGCTTGATCAGTGTACTTGGAGCTATGAAAAATGTTGAGAAGAAAAAACAATTTAAGACACTGGGGTCCTGGATTTTTTAATTTTGTTTTACTTTTATAATCCTAAAGTTAATTTAGGACCTAATCCTGCAACTCTTCCACATGAGTAATCCCTAGTAGTGAAAACGGAAGTTTTGCATTTAAAACAATAGCAGGGCTGGTTTCTTAACGGCTCTGCATAATGAGAGATTTTTAACTTCAAGATAATTATGGTGAGAGTAATTGCCATCAATTTGTGCACAGCAGAGTTACTTGGTTTACAAGTCTGGTATTTTAATTTCACGGGTCAGTAGAAGGTTTTCATTCATTTACTAGAGCTATTCACTTCTGATCTGATATCATAACAACTTTGAAGCTCTTAGCAACTGCGTTTTCAAAACAGCCAGGCCACCATAAGCGCTGAAGTTGTGAAGATGGGACTAATTATGATGTGAGTCATGCTTTAGCCTTGGAGTCATGAATTTTTGATATATAGAGCCAATATTTATGTGGAGTTTGTAAGTAGTAGTACTGTGTTACTCAAAATATTTGGAAAGGATCTACTGAATACTATTTGGAAAAGCTTTATTCAGTCCTAAAATCCATTTCCAAAATCTGGTTCCAATTCTGAACAGTACAACACAATGAAACCATGCAGTCAAACATGCTATCATGAATCCCTGTGCCTGTGTACAGCCCATTAGGTTCACAAGGTTACAGAGAGCAATATATTCTAAGGCTCAAATTCTGCAGATACCTAGACACATGTTTAAACCTAAGCATGTGCATTGCTCCACTGAAGTCAATAGGCTGGATATGTGCTTACGTTTAGGCACACGTATTCAGGATTGGGGTCTGCATACAATTCTGAGGGAGCGAGCTTTGGTTTCTGTGTCTTTGCTCATTTACGTAATTGGGTACTGGAATGTATACGGACAGAAGACACCAGCAAGTCTGTTGCTGCTACATGTTAAATTTCATAACGTAGCATACTGAGAAAACAATACTGTGATCTTTTAACATTTTAATGAAAATAATATATATCACCAGTATAATATACCCAATATCTATCCAACCCTTCCAAAAACATCTGTGTCATTTATATCTAATTGGAGTCCTCTATGCATCAAGATTCTACCTCAGTATATACAGTACAAACACTTCCTGGTTACATTATAGAAGAAAATGTGACCTTCATGTGAAGGTTAGAGAACTGATAACACGCGTGAGACAAATGACACCATATTTAGTGATCAAATGCTTTGTAATTTTTTGTGCTTTCCCAGATGAATTTAATATGTTAACTGTTGTTTAAAGTAAAGATGGGTTACTAATGTTGCTACAGAACATTTTTCTGAGTGCAGGCACTAGAAACTTTCCATGAGCACTAGGCACTGCATGACTCAGGGGACTGGCAGTGCAATACAGAGCCTTTCACGTCTAGGTAATCACTTTGAATCCAGCACAGATCAGTAGAGACCAAAAATCATTATCACCTGCCAGCTGTTCAGTGACAGATGTGATTTGATAATCTTAGACCACTTCTCTGTGGACACGTCTATTTAAGAAAAGAAAGGAAAATAAGAAGCAGGCCTTTTTTGGAAATCTGAGCAGAGAGGAGCAGAGAACACTAACCATTCATCCCTAAAGAGTGTTCCTGCAGCTTAGTCCTAAGGCACGTTGGTGGGGAGCTTGCATTGCACTGTTCCTATCATGTGCCTTCAAATTCCAACTCTGTCAATTTCACCCTAACAGGATTTTGAAAAGTACCAACCACCTTTTTAGAGTAATAATTGGAGGAGACTTGCAACAAGTGTTCTGGAGAATCCTTACGTGCAGTGGCCACCGTGACAGCCTGTAGAATTGGTATCTATGTATTATTAATGTTATTATGGTGTGGAGAATAAGGGAGATAGCTGTATATTTTTTTAATGGATAACATATGCAGCCCAGTGTACCTGCTTGATACTAGCCTACCTATCTTCATGGAGCTAAATCAAAGGAGGCTGTCAGGGGGAAACAAGAAGGAAATGAAACCATGACAAATATAAGGTATCCCCAGAGTGAATACCAAGGGTCCTTAGGGAAACAATGGGAAAGCTATTAATTGAGAAATTAATTGTCTGGCTCCAACCAGACTATCCAGGTTTATTCTTCTCAGCTCTGAGCCTAGGATCAAAGGGGTTACTGAAGGGTTAAAGAACCTGGCCTGGAGAGGAAGCAGGTAGCAGCAGGTGAAGATGGATCTTTGACAGAGACACCGAGAATGCTGCTGGCTGTCTATCTCTCCCAGGCCGGGAGTAGGGGATATGAACTGGATGGAACCTATCTAGAACTTGCAAGGAAAGAATAAAGGCTGGGTAAGACCCAGACAGATATGCCTTTTGTTGTTTTATCCTTTCTGCCTTCCTATGGTGATTAAATAATCATTTGTTTTGAAGAAGCTGTTTTTAGTCACTTTAATCAGCTGCCGGTCAGAGGCTTCCAGCAGAAAAGGGCTTACAGGTGCCAATCACAGTTGGGCCTGTCTTGTTAACATGGCTGGTAAACAGGGAGGCTGCTGCCCTGAGATCTGGTCTAAGAGTGGTAGGACTGCGTGATTCCACCCAGAGAGGGCTGAAGGTAACAAAACCAGTCCCCGGAGGGTGCCCTCTAGAGGGAGTAATGGGTTCTAGAGCACAGCTCACTCTGTGCCATGACATACGGCATTCCCTATCCTATTACTGTGCTACCATATACAACCATGCGTGCACTATGCCAGTATATCCTCTGCTATAAGTATGGGGACTATCGCAGTGAAGTTAATTAGGCAAAAGGACAAATTATAAAGGTGTTTATGGTGACTACTGTAGTTTGATATTATGGCTAGGTCTACACTACCGCGGTAGATTGATCTAAGTTATGCAGTTACGTGAATAATGTAACTGAAGTCAACATAGTTAGATCCACTTACCTCAGTGTCTACACTGCACTGTGTCAACAGGAGATGCTCTCCTGCTGAATTCCCTTATGCTTCTCAGGGAGATGGAGTAAACAAGTTGATGGGAGAGTGCTCTCCCATTGACTTAGTGTTTCTTCACCAGACCTGCTAAAGCACAGCCGTGCCGATCTACCGGTAAATGTAGACATGGCCTTAGTCGTCGTCTTGTTATAATTCGTATTTTGCTGGTCTGATGACACCAATCAAGGATCAGGACCCCATTGAACTAAGCATTGTACAAACAAGAAACAAAAAGATAGTTCCTGCCCCAGAAAGCTTACATCCTGCAAAAAGAACTATGTGCACTCAGCTTCTCAGATGCCATTGACTTTCGTGTGAATTGGAGGTGCTGGCATCTCAAAGGAGGTTCTCAACATCTTACAGTATTGCAAACAGTGGGGGAAGGGGACTTCCCTAGTGCCAGAGCGTGTAGCCCTGATTCCCTGCCAGTCCCCTTGGATCTTCATCTTCTGGGGCCAAAAACTACGGTTGGTCATGGAGTGAGCAAACTGTGCTCCCCTAATAGAATAATATGGGTGAGACATTTGGAAGGGGAACTTTGGAATTCTCCCCTTCCCCACTGTGATCCTTTTCCTGCAGGCTTATGGAAGAGGACAATCTAGCGGCCTGTATTGTTTGCAGAGTCTCCTCGAGGGCTGACTGTGCCTTGTTGCCTCCAAGACCAGAGTATATCATACCCATTTTCAAACACCTATAGTTACTGTAATGACCTAGTCTTTCAGCAGCTATTGTCAAAAATATAATTGCCTGTTTTGTAAGAAGAAGAGATATGTGTCATTTTATGAAAGGTTGTAATGGAAATGATGTTCTGCTTGAAGGTTAAAAATGAGAAGCATATTGCTTTGTTACCATCCCTTGCTTCTTGAAGCATTTATGAATTATGTATTTTGTTCCATATGTGAGGATCTAGTGGCAGCAAATAACTGACAATAGCGCATTTCTCTCTGATATAAGTCTTGATTACATTTTGAAAACATACTTTTCTTCCTTTTTGTTCCTTTCTGAGGCCAGGTGTCAGCTCGAAATGTAAACTTGACGTGCATCCAGTATGTTCCTGTGACCTTTCAGGATTTAGGTAGAGGGGGGGAAAAGTGTCAGGGCACATCTGAAGCGTGCTGAGTATGCACGGTATATGAGTCAACATGTAATGATTAGGCTTTGTTTACATCTCTGTTGCTTTGAACTCCTAACGACAATTCCTGATCCTCCTCTCCAGCTCCTTATAAATGCTTCCATTTCCTATAAATAAGTAAAATTATTAGTCTTTGTTTAAACTTCCTCAGTCACTGAAATAGCACCTAGTCTAAGAGCCATCTTCTACATCTGTGTTCGTAGCCCAGTCAGGGCTGGTTCTAGGTTTTTTGCCGCACCAAGCAAAAAAAGAAAAGGGAGGGGGAAGGGGTGGCCGGAATGCTACCCATGCGAAAAGGAAAAAACAAAAAAGAATGGCTGGAATGCCTCCCTTGGAATTGTGCGCTCCAAGCACGTGCTGCTTTGCTGGTGCCTAGAGCCGGTCCTGAGCCCAGTACAGTGATGATATCCAGACTGGGGCTGACTTCAGTTCACTAGTTCCATGTTTACCGTCTCCTTACAGCAGTTCCATGACTGAATGAAGCTAGGGCTGGATTAAAAATCACTTAGGTTAATGTTGGTAGAGGAAGAGCAGATGTGCAATCTGATGGGTGTCCGCCACACAGCACCCCTGTGCAAGCAGGGCTGACTCTGCAGGGCCTTGCCTCTGTTTTCCCCTTCTTCAGAGCCTCTCTTCCAGTCACAGCCCTACTTGGAGGCTGGGTGGGTTTTTTTGTTTTTTTTAATGGCTTAAAGTTCAAAACTAAACACCAAAGTCTATCCTCCTGCCTTAGCGGACTAGTCCCGGCCCTTCCTAGCAGAAGCAATTCCCCTAGTCTCATAGTCTTCCCTGCAGGAGCCTCTATCATTCGCTGTAGTCTCACTGCAGCTATCTTCTATTCTTTCTAGGAAATTGTCTAATTCTCCTCAGATGGGACTCATTCTGTTCTCGGGGTTGGCTTGGCCCCAGGCTTTCCAGCCTAAGGGCAAGCCACCCTGTCACACTGAGGAAAATGTAATTAACGGTGGTGACAGGAAGCTATTATTTTAAAATTAAATACTGTCTTTCCCTGGACTGCTGATTGTCTTTCCCACATGGAGGCATGGAATTGCAGTACTTTGCTATCCCTCCACATGATACAGCACCTGGCGCAATGGGGCACTAATCCTGATCAGAGTCTCAGGACACTACTGTAATATAACACAGCGGGTAGAAAGCTTGTAAGGATGTATTCGTAATGTAGCTGGTTGCAGAATTGTTTTAATGAACAGGAAAGCACAAATATGGGGTTCAATGCCCCAAACATTTACTCACTCAGGTAATTCCATTGATTTCAGTAGGGCTACTCAGATGAATAAAGAGTTTACAAGATCTGGTCCATAACCTGTCATAAAAAAGGGATAATCTTTGTCTCTGTACAGTATTTAAAGCGTATTCTGTTCAAAACACAGAAACCTCCACGCACAGTAAGTAATGAAAGTGTGTTGTAATTAGTCTATTAAAATAACTGGGGCAGTGCCAAGATGGTGCTGTAACCTAAATCCACAATCTCGTTGTGCTGCTGGCCTCGTTTCTGAACTTTTTAGGCAAGGATTAAGGGACAGAGAGATAAATCCTAATAGCAAGATAATGTGTTGTTTTTTTTAAATCTTTGCATACACCAACATGAATGTTTTGAATTTCTCTCATGGTAGTTGCTGCTTCTTTGATGTAATCTCTTGCAAGTTAGAAATGCAGAACAAATCCCAATTTCTACTGCTTGAAAATATATCAATAATCTTTCTCCTGCATGTGTGAACTCCTTTTTATTCTATTTTTTATGCATTATTAGATTGTTGATGATCAGTTTGCACAAGATAGAAGGTCTCTGCTCCAAGGAGTTTAAATCAAGTTTCTCAAATTGAGAAACTGGACAAATTGGCGAAAGTCCAGAGAAGAGCAACAAAAATGATTAAAGGTCTAGAAAATGTGACCTATGGGGAAAGATTGAAAAAACTGGATTTGTTTAGTCTGGAGAAGAGAAGACTGAGAGGGGACATGATAATGGTTTTCAAGTATATAAAAGGTTGTTACAAAGGAGGAAGAAAAATTTGTTTTTTAACCTCTGAGGGTAGGAGAAGAAGCAATGGGCTTAAATTGCAACAAGGGCTGTTTAGGTTGGACATTAGGAAAAACTTCCTAACGGTCAGGGTGGTTAAGCACTGGAATAAATTGCCTAGGGAGGTTGTGGAATCTCCATCATTGGAGATTTTTAAGAGCAGGTTGGACAAACACCTGTCAGGGATGGTCTAGATCAGTGGTTCCCAAACTTGTTCCGCCGCTTGTGCAGGGAAAGTCCCTGGTGAGCCGGGCTGGTTTGTTTATCCGCCGCATCCACAGGTTTGGCTGATCACGGCTCCCAGTAGCCATGGTTCGCTGGTCCAGGCTGCTGGAAGTAGCAGCCAGTACATCCCTCGGACCGCACCACTTCAAGCAGCTCCCATTGGACTGGAGCAGCGAACTGCGGCCACTGGGAGCCGCAATCGGCCGAAACTGCAGACGCAGCAGGTAAACAAACTGGCCTGGCCCACCAGGGGCTTTCCCTGCACAAGTGGCAGGACAAGTTTGGGAGCCACTGGTCTAGGTAATACTTAGTCCTGCCCTGAATGCAGGGGACTGGAGTAGATGACCTCTCGAGGTCCCTTCCAGTCCTGAGATTCTATGATTCTCAACCTCTTATGATTTTAAAACTTCGTTTGCACATTGCACATGGGCTTAGATCGGGGTGAAAGTAACTTAAAGGACTTACCAGTATGCTGGAGTCCTGAGCAGGGGGCGTGGCCTCAACCAGAAGAGGTGGGCCTTTTAAATCGCTGGGCCCTTTAAATCAAGATTTAAAGGACCCGGGGCTTGGGCTGCGTTAGCGGTGGCTGGGAGCCCCAGGACCTTTAAATCACCCCTGGAGCTACCAGCTGCAGAGGTGGCTGGGAGTCCCGAGGCTCGGGGGCAATTTAAATGACTCGGGGTTCCAGCTACCATATTGCAGTGAAGCCCCAGACCCTTTAAATTGCCAGCGGAGCCCTGGCTTATGCCACTACCCCAGAGCTCTGGCAGCAGGGCTCAGGTGGCAATTTAAAGGGCCAGTGGCTCCCGGCCCCTGCTACCACAGCGGAACCCCGGGCCCTTTAAATCTCTTCCAGAAGCCTGACCGCGGGGTACCAGTGGTAGCCGGGAGTCCCCTGGGCTCCGCTGGCAATTTAAAGGGCTTGGGGCACCACTGCAGTAGCGGCGACCGGGAGCCCCAGGCCCTTTAAGTCACCTCCAGAGCCCGCAGCTGCCTCCAGTACCTCAGGGGCTGCAGCAACGGGGCTTCAGTGGCAATTTCAAAGGCCCAGGGCTTCCCACTGTGGCCAGAGCCCTTGGCCCTTTAAATTGCCACCTGAGCCCAGCTGCTGGAGCCCCCAGGGTAGCGGCTGCAGCTGGGGCTCCGGAGATGATTTAAAGGGCCCTTTGAATCGCTGCCTGAGCCGCCTCCACCACCCAGGGGCGCTGGCAGCAGGACTCTGGTAGCAATTTAAAGGGCCCAGGGCTCCAGCCAATGCTGGGAGCCCCAGGCCCTTTATATCACCGGCCTGGGGAAGCCAGTCCGGTCTGGCAAAGCAGACTGTATCGATCCGGCTTACTTTCACCTCTGGCTTAGATTTAAAATAAATGACTGAGGTCCCATGACTGTCACTGAAAAATGGATGATTACCACACCACAGTGCATTAGGGCTGCCTTGCGCCAGTTTTCCAGAATAAAGCTGGTTTAGTTAGCCAGGCGTATAGAATATAGGTGGCATTTCGAAGCCACTACAATGGCTCCGCTAGCCCCTTTCTTCCAGCTGGCATAGTGATTCTCAACCGGGGTGCACCTTGGGGTAGCAGAGGTCTTCCAGGGGGTACATCAACTAACCTAGATATTTGCCTAGTTTTACAACAGGCTACATAAAAAGCACTAGCAAAGTCAGTATAAACTAAAATTTCATACAGACAGTGACTTGTTTATACTGCTCTATATACTGTACACTGAAATGTAAGTACAATATTTATATTCCAATTAATTTATTTTATAATCATATGATAAAAAGGAGAAAGTACATACTTTTTCAGTAATAATGTGCTGTGACACTTTTGTTTTTTTATGTATGATTGTGTAAGCAGGTGGTTTTTAAGTGATGTCAAACTTGGGAGTATGCAAGACAAATCAGACTCCTGAAAGGGGTACAGTAATCTGAAAAGGTTGAGAATCACTGCTTTAGAGAAAAGGGGCTGGGCTTCCCAGAACCCATTGGGGCTATTGGCAAGCTTAGAGGAGACTGCAGAATCAGATATTTGCAAGGCAGTCTCAGGAGCAGTGTATCACATTGTGGCTGAAAGCCACCTTAAAGTGTGCATATGTACCTCCAGTTTTGCACTTAATGCTCTTCGTGGACCCCAAGATCCAGCCCATAATTTTAAAATAAAAGAAGTAAATTGAGTTGCTGAAGCACAATGGATTCTGCCGCCCTGGAATACTTGGGGCCTGAGTGGAGACATTTCCTCCTGTAGTTTGTGTGGACCTTTCACACAGCAACAGGGGAGAGATGAACACGTGAAGGGCTCAGATGTGCTAGCTGATATTACCTCACTACTATCTCTATTAATTGACTAGAATCCCTTTAAGATATTCTGACTATTCACCCAGATCCAAATTCTGAAGCTATTGAGTACATGCCACAGGCAAAAAACCAAAATAATTTCTCTTCATAAATAACTGTCTTTGAGCCAGGGATCAAATTAATCCCTGGGATGAACAGTTCAGCAGTATCCAAGGAGAGGCCTGAACTCTCAGACGAAGGAAACTACAACCACTGTCTGAACCTTCTGTCCTGCCAGCTTTGGCATAGAGGGGAAAAAAGCAGAGCCATCCCTGAGAACCTGTATGCTTCCACCAGACAATATAATCCATTATTCACCAAATGCAGGATTTTCAAATGCCAGCATAAAGCTCCACTGGCAATTGCTTAGTGACCATATAATTGTCAAGGGCTGTGGGTGCAGGGACCATTCCAGTCTATGCAAAATGTGTTCTTAACGTAAATGTAAACTTCAGTTGATGTAACCTCACTTTAACCAGCGTAACTGCTGTTAATACACTGTGATATGTTGTCTGTTTGGCAGATAGGCAAAACTTGGAGGGCAGCAAAAAAAATGAGGGGAAAGTCAGCTGGTGTTTTCGCCTCTTAATTTTTTATTTGGTTTCGCATATTTGTTCTGGAAGTTCCTGGTGGTGCTTTTAGCACTTACATTCATTTAAATTTACCTGAGCCTTGAGGTGCCATAATTGTTCAGGTGTTTATAACTCCCCTGTTTTTCTTCCTGCATTATGCTCTCCTATGGAAGAACTCATGCAAAGTGCAGAAGTAGGTGTGATACTTAGGGTATGGCTACATTTGGAATTTCAAAGCGCTGCCCCGGCAGCGCTGCGGGAGCGCTGCCCCGGCAGCGCTTTGAAGTGTGAGTGTAGTCAGAGCGGCAGCGCTGGGAGAGAGCTCTCCCAGCGCTGCATGTAAACCACATCCCTTACGGGTGTAGCGTGCAGCGCTGGGAGCCACGCTCCCAGCGCTGCTGCCCTGATTACACTGACGCTTTACAGCATTGTATCTTGCAGCGCTCAGGGGGGTGTTTTTTCACACCCCAGTTGCAGCGCTGTAAAGTGTGAGTGTAGCCAAGGCCTCAGGCTTCAGCTCAGAGTCTGTAATAAATTATGTGGCTGGAGAGGAGGGGGACAGAGTTTTGTGTCCACACAGGCAGAGCAGGGAACATGGCTGTCTCACCCCGAAGAAGTCCTACATGCTGTGATGAAATCCCTTAGATTCTGAGCCATCTATGTAGGGCTGGGGTATTTGCATGGAGAGTCAGCATCTCTACACCCACGCTGCCAGTGCCTCTCTGATTCAGATTGAGCCTGGCATGCTTTCAGCTGAGTTAGTCTGAAGGTATGAAGAGGGGAAAGTCCAATTTCTGCTCTGACTCATGTACCATGAAGCTGCTTTGAAACAAAAGGGACTTGCATGGCATTTGAGTCAGGGTAGCAGATGGTCCTAACAGCTCAATACATACTGCTAAAGCACGTAATTTGGAAAGTAAGAATTAGAAACACATGGAAAACATACAGGGTTGATAAAAGTATTTACTACACTGGATAAATAGTAACAGTCTAACTGAAATCCAATTGTGCCTATGGAATTGCAAGCCCTCTCCAGTATCAATAGACCATGTCTTTATGTTAGTGTGAGTGACTGGCCCTCTGACTGTATTATGGTCACTCTGGGAGGTTTTAATGAAGCCTTTCCTGGTCGTTTTCAATGCCGCACAGCTGTAGAAAAGGAAATGTAATACTAAACCTCTGATAACGTAAATGTCAGGGGCTGCATTTGCACTGAGTAGCACGTCAAGGTTCTGTGCTCAGGCTGTCCCGTCATCGTTTAGTTCACCATGTCTAGCTAGTGAAGCACAGAGGCTGGGCAGGGTCACGTACTGTCTAGTTGCCCAAAATACCAATGAAACTTGTTCATATAGTTTAATGATACCTATATACCCTGGGATATACTACATGTTTCTTTTCCTACACTAGTCAGATCTATTTGCGCTACCTCTGATGTCTAGAATGAATGCTTAGGTATCTAGAAGGCAGTAATAGAACCATGCATTTTTAACACCTACTTCAAATATGGTTCTGAATAAAGACCTCTTTCAAAGTCTAGCTAGGGAACAATAATTTGTGAAATCTGCATGGATCTGTATTTGAAAAGTTGGGACACAAATAGCCGTAGAGCAAGCCAAACTATTTTTAGCTGAATGTTGTGCTCTAAAGAGAAAGCTCCTGCCAAAGCAATTACTGGAAAATTGGAAGTGATGCCTACAACAATGCAGGAAACCAGGAATCTTGAATTTACTGAGGATTACAAAGGACTTAATTTACACGACACATTTTATTTTGAAGTTCTGTTTATTTTCTACCTGTATTTTGTGCACTTTCATTGAAAGGATTTATTTCTATTGAAAGTTCCTCTTTTCCCAAATGGAGTGTAAAGCTGCATATTATTCCCTTTAAGGAATAACAAACTTAAAATATTTTATACTGCCCAGGAGAGGGCTGAGAAGTACAGAACACTTCTGGAGCAAATTCTAAGACTGGGGGTATGTTGGAGTCACCTTACAGTATAACCCAGGCTGGTGAGAGCCAGAGTGTAACGCAGGTATGGCTGACACACAGACGCTCAGGGTGTGACTTGCATGCTGGAAGGCTGCTTGTGAGTGGCCCATTGGAAGATACTACAGCAAGGCATAGTAAGGCACCTAAGGGTGCAGGGCAGGGTCGACACAGCTGCTCATTTGTCTGGACTGTACCCTGGTATGTCACATAAAAGCTATAAAGAACTCCCTGGCACTTTAGCAGAAATGTTATTCCTAATGCCCTGGCTGCATTTCAGTTTTGGGAATATACCTTGTGGCAAGTCTTATTCAGACAAAACTGGCAGTAAGTCAATGGGAACTTTGCCTGGGTGTCAGCACAGAGTCAGGACTGCAGGATTCCTTCATTCAATCTAACTAAATTCCCCCAGCAGTTCTGACTGGCTATGGTAGACATCTTCCTTTCCTGCCCTAAACTATTGTGTACAGTTGCCATATGCGGGATGGCTGCATTTCCAGTGGAGGAAGAAGAGAATAATGTATGTGCAATATTTCAGTGATGTGCCTTTTTACCATTCGAAGTGATAGTGGGTATCACTGCGAGATAAAGAAGATTTTATATTAAATAATGAGTTTTTAAAATAGTTTAAAACATTACAACTTGATTTAATATTTATTAAATATGCATAGGAAATGTATTTTCTACCCCATCCCTTCAGCAGTGTTACGTCTTTCTGACAAGTGGATGCAATGGTGATATTTGATACATCCATTAGTGCCTTGGTAGGATATAAATATCTTAGGTCAGCATTTCCCAAAGTATAGAGTGCATTCCTCTGGGAGAGGGAGGGTGAGTGCAAAAGATTTGCTGAGAGGAAAGAGGTGGAGGAGGTGCAGAAGATGTATAATTGCAGATGGATGGTCCCTTGACAACATGTGGAGCATATGGTGAGGTTGAACGGGGACAACAATTGATTGCATTTTCTTGAAAGCTGGCTTAGCTTGCAAAAGTTTGGGAAGCACGCCTATTAATTAGTTATGCTATTAATAATTTCCCAGCCATTATGGAGCTTTGAACACGGTTCCACTTTTGTCCCTGCTATTCTCTGCACATAATAGTCTAGTCTCCCGTGGTCTGTGATATTTTCATCTACTTTCAGCTGTTGGGTTTCGTGTACAGGTGCTGGTTGGGTTGGTGGCCTGTGATGTGCAGGAGGTCAGACTAAGTGATCTGGTGGTCCCTTCTAGCTTTAAAGTTTAGGACCATGAAACAAAGTTGGTTTACATGTGTTACCTTCCTCATGCAAGAGGCAATTTATGGAAATTACGAATAGTTTTGCCATCATATAATAGTGGTTCTTTGTGTGTGCTCTTTGGTTCATAGATCCGTCTTACCGTGATCGGCTGAGGCAGGACATGTACTTTCTCACGAGAAATGGCAGACTGAGCGAGCACCTGGTTGATAAAATTATTCTTCAGCTAAACAGAGTTTATCCGCAAATTCTCACCAATAAAGAAGCAGAAAAGGTAAGTGACTAGATATTCCTGCAGTATCTCCGGATGCAGCTTTATTTTCTGGCTGTTCTGCATCTAGTTTAGAACTGGTGAAGGTGCCTACGCCAACTTAGAAGACAAATCCCTAAGCCTCTAAATGGTTGTCCCTTTGCTTTCTTAGGCCTTGGCTACACTGGCACTTTACAGCGCTGCAACTTTCACACTCAGGGGTGTGAAAAAACACCCCCCTGAGCACTGCAAGATGCAGCGCTGTAAAGCCTCAGTGTAATCAGTGCCGCAGCGCTGGAAGTGCGGCTCCCAGCGCTGCAAGCTACACCCATAGAGGATGTGGTTTACGTGCAGCACTGGGAGAGCTCTCTCCCAGCGCTGGCTCTGTGACCACACTCACACGGCAGCGCTTTGAAATTTCAAGTGTAGCCATACCCTTACTGTCTACAAAATGTGCACTCATCACTGTAATATTTGAGAGTCTCACAGCTATTAAGGAATCTCTCCTTACCACATCTCTGTGTGGTAGGAAAATGTTATCTGGGAAATGGAGATCATGAGGAACTGAGGCCTTGTCTCTATTACAAGGTTGCACCAATTTAATGAAAAGTGTGTTTTTAAAGCAAATCCCCGTGCTAAATCAGTACAAGCCAAGTTTAAATTGATTTAAGTGTGTCCAGACAAGGGTTTAACTAAACTGATTTAAAAATGCACCCTTAGTTAAACTGGGGCAATTTGGAATATAGATCAGGCCTGAGGCAGAAAAGCCAGCAAAGCCAACCTTTTCAACATGGTCCCTGCTTTTGGGTGCAAAATGATTTATGTCAGTACAAAGCGAGTGCAAAGTGGGTATAAAATGCCAGCACATCAGAATGATAATAGTTTGCACTCGCTCTGTATGCAAGATGCAGAGGGCAATGGTGCATCAGACCTTTAGAGTTCAAAATAATGGACTGGATCCTGTTTTGCGCCAGTTTCAATTCGATCAGCCACTACTGAAACGAGTGAAGTTATTGCAGTGTAAGATGGTGTCTGTCAGACCAGAATCCGAACCATTCTATCTGCATAGTTAGGGGAAGAGGCCTGACTTAGATGATGTGAGATGTGAACAGTTAAAGAAAGGCTCGTTCCTTTAGGATTCACAGTAAATTTAAGTCCTGGTGTTACGAAAGCTGGATGCCACTCTTACACTCATACCGAAACTGAACACTTTCCCCTGAGCTCGTGCACATTTGTTCTCTTTTTTATTTACAAAACTTATCATTCCCATGATACACATTAGGCTCCATCTTGCACACCTTACACTGCTGGCCTCTCAGGGCTTCAGTGGGAATTTTGCCTGAGTAAGGAGCATACAAAGGCATTCCTCTCCCTCTAGATAAGGAATTGATCCTTAGTGTAATGTTCTCTCTCTCTACCTTACTGGTCCTAAGTGTAATGCTTTCATATTGATTTGCCAGAGATATTTTTGGAGACTTTCCAGATGCACACGTGTCTAAATGATTTCAGCTAAGGCTAGATGTAAGTTTTTCACTCTCATTGTAAGGTTTACTACTGTTCAGCACTTTGTCAGACCATGGGGAAGATCATCTCTTCCTCTGTAGCAACATGGATAGGAAGACAGGATGAACACAAAGAGTGATGCAGTAGGGCTGTCATGATGGTTAGAATATGTCCTGGCCAAATTCCAGAAAACTGTGGAAAATCTCTTCACATGTTTATCCCAGTTCTGAGATGTGCATTTTTAATAGGACTAAATTAGAAGTAGAGAACTCTTTATTAGCCAATGGCATCAAAACTATTTCTATTAGTGCTATATTTACAATAAATTGGTTCCTTGCTAACTCAAACTCTTGGGAAATGATAGGCATCAATTACGTCTCCTATTGTGTGGGCTACACTGCAGTTGATCAGATGCTGAAACAACGCTTGATCAAACTAAGTTAAGCAACTGGTTCAAATTGTGGATGTTGACATTTGAGATCTGAATCATTATTTTCGTTTCCTATCCTAGAATGTTCATGTACTGACAGATACTTTTAGCAAAATAAACATAACTTTGTATTTTCACTCTTTCATAATGTAACTGTAGAGTAGGAACTAATTCAGCACTGTATCATTGCTTTTGTAGGCTTTGTTCTAATGACTGCTTTTTGTCTTGTAGTTCAGAAATCCAAAGGCATTGCTTCATATTCGGTTGTCAGATCTTATAAGCCACCTACAAAAGAAAGGAGACAAACACTGTCAAGAATTTTACAGGGCTTTACAGATCAATGCCGAACAACTGTATAATGACTTGCCAAGCAGGAAAATCCTGAGTAAGTTGGGAGACTTGTGGCTTTCCTGAGTCAATATATCACAGAATTTGCCTTTGCCGGCATCCCAGCTTATTTTGAGGAATTAAATGCTCTTTTCCCATCTGCTACTTTCTACAGACTGGAGACTTTAGAAGCCACCTAGTGGATTTGGCTGCACCATTAATTTTGATTGGAATTGGATGTCCAAATCTCTTTACTAGCTTTGAAATCACAGCCCCTGTATTTAAGATACTATTTATGCCCAACATGTAAAATGCAGAAAAATAACCCAATTCAAACTTTCTTTCTTTTAATAACTGCCCCTTTCCCTTTTATGCATTTTAGTAGCCCGTTTATTTATTCTTCAAGCCTTTATTCTGACTTGTAGGAAATAAAAAAGCTATGTTTTAAAATAACAAGTGTGTGACACGAAGTAACAAAATCAAGGCGGCTCAGAGACTTGTCTTCCACTCAATTCTTAAATCACCCAGCTGTGCTTCATTAACTCCACACACATCAGATGTTAGATCATGCTTGTTTCACAAATACTTGCAATGGCACACCACAGTGTTAGTTACCTGGACCCTGATCCTGCAAACATATAGGCCACGAGTAGTCACACTGAGTCTATGGGCCTTATTACATGCATACGTGTTTTCAGGATTAGCTATTTCCATTTTTTATACCTTAAAGCCGAACTTTTTCTAAAAGGAGAGAGATGTGGTCCAGCTTACCATGCTGGGAAAATAATGCTTGCCATGTATGACTCATCCTGTCCAGTAACCTGGAGAAAGAAAAAATACTCTAAGAGGAAGTGAAATACATTCAGCACACTGAAACAATTTGAGTAGCCTGAGGAAGGGCTGTTGCAATTAGGTTAATGAAGCTGCAAAAGGGGCTGCATGTTGCAAAGTCCCTACAAACTGTCTAATAGCACTGATGCTGCACCATTCAACCCCCTGGTGGTTTTGAGTACATTCCAGCAGAGTTTTTCATCATGCGATCAAACCCCTAAGATTGACAATGTAAAGTCAAAAACAGGCCAGGCCAAAAATGCAAACATCTCTCTTTAATTAATATGTAACAAATAATTTTTTGCAGAACAATTGACCTGGAAAATAGTTGCTATATTTCAAAACACTGAGCCTCCTGCCTTCATCTAGCATCTCACTATGCAGTAAAGCTGTTGTACTAGAAACCCCTACTGATTTGGAGATAGCATCCTCTTCATACCACACACATGCCATCTCCTGGATAATATGTAGACTTCAAAGTTAGCCGAAATTTCCCTCCCAACTAGAGAGTGTTTGCATGTGGGCTTTGATTTGGGTCCATTTCTACATCAGAAATCCACATTAGTCATTACCAGCAGCATTAAGTCCGGCCCGTTGATTTGATGTGTGTCTCGCAGATGCCATTCCTGCTGAGGCTACGTGGAAACTTGGATCAAACACACTAGCATCTCAAAGAAATCTGTCGCTTTAGCTGAAGGAGTCAGGAATAGAAGCGCAGAGTTACCCTTCAAGGCTGAATAGAGGACAGCTGACAGTCATTACTTAGTAAGGGCTTGATTCTGCAGCCCTTGCTCACCCAAATACTCCCGCTGAAGTCACGGAGGGTAACATTTTCAAAAACACATTAATGACTTAGGAGCCTAATTCTCATTGATTTTTTTTAATCAGATGTTAAGTTTTTAAGCGCCCAAGTCCCTTTGAAAATGGGACTTAAGCACTTTTGAAAATTGTGCCCTGAGCCTACTCCAGGGAGTAGATGTATCAGGATTGGG
Source organism: Gopherus flavomarginatus (assembly GCF_025201925.1). Classification (NCBI taxonomy): domain Eukaryota; kingdom Metazoa; phylum Chordata; order Testudines; family Testudinidae; genus Gopherus; species Gopherus flavomarginatus. The sequence continues at coordinate 29,396,523 of NC_066622.1, forward strand.
CCCTCACAGATTAAGAATAGCAACTAGACGTGTAGAGTGAAGTAAAGCATAGAGGTGTTACTGTGTCTGTGGGGTAAATGAGATAGCACTTTGCACATTGAATAATATTCAAAGCAGTCCCACAACTGCTTTTGCCTCACTTGTGTGGTACAACCACAAAGCAGCATTACGTTCTCTATTCCTTAGCAGAGTCTCCTATGTCATAGACATGAGTGGTATCACTAAGATCTCTGTGCTAAAACACATACTATAACTATATTGTCATAGACTGCAGCTTCCTTAGTCTCACGTAATAAGGAAATTAATTATGTATTCTGAGAACAGTAAAAGTATTTGTATATTAGAGGTTAGATAACTAAACCAGTTGATCCTCAGTCTGGATTAATATGCTAATGTTTGTGAAAATGTAAAGTGCTACACAGCTGGTGTGTCTTCTTATTACTAATGTATGAAATAACAGCCCATGAAAAGTAACCTTCTTAAAAACACAGCCCCTTTCTAACCTAAAGCAGAAGAAAGGAAGCCTATCATTTTTACTTCTCAGAGAGGTAAACTTGAATTGTTTAAATACTGAGGTCCTGATCCTTCAAGCCGTTAAGTGCATGCATAACTTTACTTGCATGAATAATTGTCCTGTTGTTGAGTAAAGTTAAGCATGTGCTAAGGATTTGCAGATTTGGGCCCTGACGTTGTAAATATGAAGAAAGAAATGACATCTTCAAGCTGAAATCTTTATTTGGTTTGAGCCTAATCTTTATTTAGAGCAAAGTTATGAACACCTAAAAAAAGAGTTTGTAGTGGAATTTGTCAAGAGCAAATCATGCCAAATCTGCCTAATTTTCTTCTTTAATAGGGTTACTCACCTAGCAGATAGGGGGAGGGATAGCTCAGTGGTTTGAGCATTGGCCTGCTAAACCCAGGATTGTGAGTTCAGTCCTTTGGGGGGACCACTTAGGGATCTGGGGCAAAAATCAGTACTTGGTCCTGCTAGTGAAGGCAGGGGGCTGGACTCAATGACCTTTCAAGGTCCCTTCCAGTTCTAGGAGATAGGTATATCTCCAATCATTATTATTATTATTTTATTATGGGTGGAGATAAGTAGATGTGATATATCTTGATGTTTTTAGTAAGGCTTTTGATATAGTTCCACATGACATTCTCATAAGCAAACCAGGGACATGTAGTCATAGATGAAATTACTCTAAAGTGGATGCACAACTGGCTGAAAGTCCATACTCAAGGAGTAGTTATCAGTGGTTTGCTGTCACTTGGATAGTGGAGTGGAGAGTGTGCTTATGAAATATGCAGATGGCACCAAACTGGGAGGGACTGCAAGTACTTTGGAGGACAGGATTAGAATTCAAAACAACCATGACAAATTGGACAATTGGTCTGAAATTAACAAGATAAAATTCAATAAAGGCAAGTGCAAAGTACGCCCTTGGAAAGGAAAAATCAAATTCACAGCTACACAATGGGAAATAACTGGCGAGGTGGTAGCACTGGCGAAAATAATCTGAGGGTATAGTGAACCACAATCTGAATATGAGTCAACAGTGTGATGCAGTTGCAAAAAAGCCTAATGTCATTCTGGGCAGTATTAGCAGAAGTGTCGTAGGTAAGACTTGGGAGGTAATTGTCCTGCTCTACTCTGCCTCAGCTGGAGTACGGTGTCCAGTTGTGAGCAGTCCAGGTGTCCAGAGGAGAGCAACAAAAAACGATAAAAGATTAAGAAAACCTGACCTATGAGGAAAGATTTTTTCAAAAATGGGCTTATTAAGTCATGAGAAGAGACTGGGGGGGGGGGGGACTCGATAACCGTCTTCCAAATATGTGAAGGACTGTTATAAAGGGGATCAGTTGTTATAAAGGAGATAAATTTTTCTCTGTGCCCACTGAAGATAGGACAAAAATTAATGGCTTAATCTGCAGCAAGGGAGATTTAGATAAGATATTAGGAAAAACTTTCTCACTGTCAGGGTGATTAAGCTCTGGAATAGGCTTCCAAGCGGGGTTGTGGACTCCCCGTCATTGGAGGTTTTTAAGAACAGGTTAGACAAATACCTTTCAGGGATGGTCTAGGTTCCATTGGTCCTACCTCAGTGCAGGAGTCTGGACTAGCTGACCTCCCAAGGTCCCTTCCAGCCCTACGACTCGATAACCTATAGTACAAACACGATTTGGGGCGTGGGGAAATATTTTCTCCAAATCTCCTTTTTAAAGAAAAACTGTTGTAAATTTCAAAGTTATTTCACAATTTTAAAAGACAACAAAAATTCTTCCCTTCTAATTAAATATAGAGCTTGAAGTTAAAAGTCTAGTCGCGTTGCAAAAGTCCCGCCTGCGGGGGAGGAAGGCGAGATACATGATACTGACCGTTTCTGATGTATTCTGAAGCTCTGAATCAATTCTTATTCTCTGATACTTATTGAAGTTCATTTCTCTTTATACTGACAGAGGACAGAATGATAAAGGGCTAAATCATCCCCCCACAGAGCTACCCTGATAAGGGGCTGGGAACTCTGAAGAGTCTCTCTCCTAGGGTGCTCCTGGCATTGTCCTTGTGGGTGGTTCTCATGCAGCAGGCAAGCAGGCCATCCCTCGAAAACAGCCGATCAAGCATCATAGGTTTTGAGGACTCCATAGAGGCTTTGGAGAGGGGCTTTTTTCTCCTAACTCTCGCCAACCTCTTGGCAGAAAGGTTCAGCGGTATCTGTGCAGCCTGAGGCTTCCCACTTCAGTGAATGCTTCTGTAACGCCACTCAGAGGGATGTCAGAGCACAGGAGAAGAGAGCTTCCAAGCTAATGCTGGTTAAGGCCGAACTAACCCGGGCAGGTTTGCTACGTTGGATTGGTGTGGTGGGGACAATGTGTAGCAAGGGCTCATGCATCTCCACAACCCACTTGTGGATCCAGAGCCTGGAGAGGTTTCTGCGGTGGAAGCGGAAATGATGCTGAGGAGGTGCCATTTGCCACATTCTGCACCACTCTCGGGGGGGGGAGTCTGTCATGCTTTTGTTCCAACTGCCCAGAGAGCTGGATGGGCTGATAAGACACAAAGGTACCAGAAAAATCACTAAAATAAAAGGTCTCAAATTGCTGCAATGCAATGCAATGCAAATTTGGAATTCACACAAACTGTAGGTTGTTTTTATTTGAAAAATTAACCATCCTCCCACAACTAAATTCTTCTGACTGAAAAGCTCCGTCCACGAATCAGACAGTGTTTTAGTGGAACAATTTTGTAATATGAATTAAACACTAGGAGCAATATTAATCAGTCCTGATGTTTCCACAGTAAGGAGCCTGCCAGACCTACGCCAGGCTGAGCTCCACATTCTCAGAGGCCTAGGTGTCTCTTGAAGGAGAATCCCCTCCTGCCCAGGGCAGTGGTTCTTGAACTAAGGGTATTGGTGCTGCTGCATCCCCTGGCTTGAAGTAGTAATAACCCAAATGCATGGTTTCCATCATCAGCACCTCCACTATAAGAATTGTTCCAGCAGCCTGGCCCAGGGTAAGGGTTGCAGACTCTGCCCTGTCTGCGCTTTGGTAATAACATAGGCCCACTCATTTGCCATCATTTAGGGTAACCAAATGTCCCAATACTGGGGGACAGTCCCAGGATCCTGGCCAAAACCTACCCAGGGGATTGGCTGCCTGGTTACTATCACTGTGTCCTCTGTTCCATCCTGTCCCCGCTCTTGAGCTAGTGCTGAGGCCAACTGCGTTGTCTTCTAGAAAGTGGTATGCGGGGTCAACCATCTATCTTCACCAGTGGACAGGCAGTGTAATAAACCGTGATAACATGCCTCAAGCAATGCTAGATATACACACCTGAGACATGCATGTTTAGTTCCCTGAATGAGGACAGAGGGTTGCTTTCACCCGATAGCAAACTGATAAGCTTGGTCAAATTAAATAAATGACTTCTCCAGCTGTGATTGCTAACAGTGGAAAACCTTGTTGGCAGGCTGGATTCCCTGTCTGTTTGATTTTACAGAAAAGTACCAGTCTCAGTCTGAGCAAGCAGAACCCATTGATGTCAATGGGAGTTGCATATGTATGTATCTGAAAGCAGAATTCGGTTTCTGATGTTGGCTTTCCAAGTCCATCGCCATGTAGGTTGTTTTCATGGCACAAACACAGTACCGTGATTTGGTTGTAGGACAACGAGGAGAACATGGATGGCTGTGGGAATAAACCCTCGTTGAAATCCTGATATTTTTGTAGCTGTCCATTTCTGTAGTGACTGGTGATTTAAACTTTGTCCCAGTATGAAAGCCTCTCTTTGATGTATTGTATTACCAACCTTCCTCCAACTCTCTGGGCATTCACATATCTGACAGGAGAAATGTACAGAACAATCTGACTGTTTGAGACCTCAGTCTAGCAAGGCTCTTAGTCATAGGAGTGATTTTACGCACGTGAATACTTTCACCCGTTGTTCATCAGATCCTAGTGGGACTACTGGCATGCTTAAAGTTATGCATGTGATTAAGTGCTTTGCTGAACTCGGACTATAAAACCTCAACGCCTTCCACCGGTGTTGAAATGATGAATTCCCTGTTTGTTTAATAAACACAGGCCCTGATTTAACTGCAGCGGTGACATGTCCTTAGGAGGGGTGAAATATTTCACTTAAAGATTGACTATGTCTCTGAAAAGTGGTAATACAGACTTTCCCTCTGTTTTGCATGAATTGATACAGAAGTGTGTTGGCTTGAGCTCAATACTAACTCTTGGTGTGTTGCTTTTATTTCTAGAAACCTCAGCTTCCACAGGGATAGACACAGACAAGGAGAACTATTTTCTAACTGACAGGGGTAAATAACATGCATACAGTACCATTGGACAGAATGATGCTTTCAGATGAAGATGCAGTTTATTTTACAACTTAATTTACACTTATGGAGCAAATCGTTTGTTCTCTTATATCTTTATTGTAGCTATTTAAATGCATTTAACTTGTATTAAAGAAAAACGTATTCAGCCTGCAACTGAGAAACCTGGTCTCATACAATTCAAGAGATTATAGAGCTTTTGGCAACATTTACATTTGCATTATTTTTAAATTTGGCCTATTTTTAACTAGCGTTTATGCCATTCTAATGCTTTCGCAATAAAGGGTTTTACGACGACTGTTGTGCTTTTACAGAAGAACCTTGCTAAATCACTTTTGCAGATTAGTGAGTAAACAAAAAGCAACCAAACAAATAAGAGAACACCAACAGCAATAACAAAAAGCCCCAATAACAATGGTGAACTAAATATACTTTGTCCATTAAGGGAAAATTGTGTCTCTTCCCTTGCCCCACTCAGTGCTATGTTGGGTTCCTGACAGCAACATAGCCAGCACAAGGAGGGGAGGGTAAGCTTTTTAGGAAGCTGTGCAAAAGGTCAGCGCACCTTTGTGCTCCATCATGCTGAGTAAGGGGCTGTGGATTGGAGACTACTCGTATCCGCTAGCCATTTTCCCTAGGCAGCCACACCAAACTATTGCAATGATGAGCCTGAAGTAGCAACTGCAGAATGACGGCACTGCTGGAAAATTTCTACTTCCTGCTCCTCTTGTGTCTGTGAGCAACCCCAGCACGTAGGCCATTTGGCTAGATCTGGTATTTGCCCCTAAAAGGATAAATGCAGTTTAGGTGTATTCATGATAGCATTCCCCAGTAAATATACGCTAGCATGAGATGTAATAAGGAAGAAGTGCTGGTAATCTGAGGCCTCCCTACAGAACTCAGCTATTAAACATTGGCCAATTTTTGTCTGGCTGAGTGAAGTGTGGATTAGCAAGGTTCTATCGTACTTCAATATAAATACCATATTTAATTTCGGTTGGAACTGTTAAAATGGTTTCCAGTCAGGGATTTGAATTAAATATACAAATAGCTTTGCATCTCAGTTGCATTCAGAACCATGAACAGCAACAGAAAACATTTTTACTATCGTATTCATTACTTTGCAGGGCACATCTAAATGCAATCACACACAATACTCTTCCCGGTTCATTTTATATAAGTAAGAATATACATCTCTATATTGATAGCTGTCATTTAAATAAATGAGATGTATATCCACACAGAAATGTGAAAATCTTGGGGGCTAATTACATACAGAATGGTTGATGACTGGCCTTTTTCCTTTTCTTTTTCCTCCTGGCCGTAGTTTTATTTCATGAGGTCTGATCCTGCAGTCCTCGCTCAGAGAAAATTCTCTAGAAAGTCCAGGTAACTGAAGTCAGGAGTTTTGAGCATGGACTGAAGGACTGGACCCATAAAGAGCAGTAATTCTTCCTGGTGGAGAGCCAGGAGAAGGGAAGGATGACGAATACAAAGTATAAAAAAGAACCATTATGAAAAACTGCTTATTTGGGGCCACATTTGAACACCGTCACTCTCAGTGAATAGTACCTTACTCTACGAGCAGTTCACTGACGTCCGTGCGACGATTCGGAGAGTTAGGTGTTCCTCAGTGTGAGTGAGGGTATCAAAATCTGGCCCTTAGTTTGCCATTTTTGTTTAAACAAAAAAAGGAGATGTGGTTTTTCACATAAACTAGACATTTTTATGTAAATCTAAGACCTTTTCCATGTGCAGTGTAATTAGGCCTCCCATTCTGAGCTCTTTTTAGAACAAGAAAGGCTAACACTGTCAGAATAATTATAATACAAAATACTTACAATAAAGTGATTGTATTTTATAGTACAGTAAGCACAGAATATACCTAATTATGAGTATGCAAACTTCATGTGAACAATCTTAGCCATGCATATTAATAATAACTGAGGTTAGTGAATCATCATATAAACTAAACTTTCACTCTTCTGTGCTCTTTTACTAAATTCACTTTTCTTTTTTTGTCCTTAGATCCCATGTTCTTCCTTGCTTGCTTTAGTGTTGCTGCAGGATTAGCATTGTTCATGTACTGCTGGAACCCAGGTAATCTACTCTGGAATTGTTTTAAAGGGAAATTTTTATTCTCAGTCACTGTAAGGTAAAACACATTTGAGGGGTTCCCTGTATATCTTAAGAACATAAGAACGGCCATACTGGGTCAGACCAAAGGTCCATCTAGCCCAGTGTTCGGTCTTCCGACAGTGGCCAATGCCAGGTGCCCCAAAGGGAATGAACAAAACAGGTAATTATCAAGTGATCCATTCCCTGTTGCCCATTCCCAGCTTCTGGCAAACAGAGGCTAGGGACACCATCCCTACCCATCCTGGCTAATATTTGTCTAGTTCTTTTTTGAAATAATATCTTGAATAAAAGCTGCTTCTACACTAGAGCTAATGGAAGATGTTATCATTCCTTAATGGAAGTTGGATGCAACCTGTGCCCCAAAAGTGCCAGGAGATAATTAATAAAAAGCTCACAAATGAGAAGAGTCACTTTTTAAAGATCTAAACCATAGTATAGTGAACTCCCATTGCTACAGCAGACAGGGAGGATTCATGCTTCCAAATTAGAAAACTTATTTAAGTAGTTAATTGAAGTCTAATCAGTGCCTGCACTCTCAGTTACTTAATCACAAGGAGGGTATTCTTTTTTTATTTCTGTCTGGACCTTCAGCATATGATCAGTACGAATACCTGAATTACATAGAAAAAATCATTTTTATTCTTATGATCTGTACCATTTGCATGCAGAGTAGTTTTCCTAGATTTCCTCCCTAATGGCATGCACCTTTTAATGGCTCATGAATAAACACCGCACGCCTACCCCCTCCACCCTGTGCAAGTCCCCTTCAGTCAATCAGTAGGCCTACTTGTTATGAGAATTAAGGACTTGTGCATCACCCAGGGCCCTGTTCTTCAGCCCTTACTCAAGATGACTAATGCTAATGTGAGTAATCCATTGGCTTCAAGTGGTGTGAATGAGTACTACGCGGCATGGGAAGGGTTGGAGAACTGGGCCCCCATTCGATAACTGATTTAATCCTTTTTCCCCGCAGTATAAAAGATTCCCAACAATATGACATCTAAAGAAATAGGTATTGGGGCACATTGAGATTTGACAAGGTTCTCTTTAAAGTACGTTGAAAAATCAATTGTAAATAAGGTGTATATAAATATTTGTCAATTTATGACCTAATACAACACCCATCACCTGGTGTCTAAGCACCTAATGATCAAAAAATAAATACTGGCAGATTCTCCTGACACTGGAGCTCTGCTCCATGCAGGGATATATGTGTGTGGGTGCTGGCAGGAAGTGGAATTAAGGGGCTGGTAACAGTGCCCTGATTCTGAGGGGCCACCCCAACACCACTTAGAGCTGTTACATTAATGGACCCTATGCCAGTGGATGATTGGTGTAATGGATCTGAGACTGGATTATGGCCTCTTTCTGTCACCTGAGTGGGGCTAAGGGGCTATGACAGGATATGGGAATCCCACCCTTAAAGTATTTCAACTTTATTCAGAGTGGTAGCCGTTTTAGTCTGCATCAGCAAAAACAGAAAGGAGTCTTTGTGACACCTTAGAGACTAACAAATTTGTTTGGGCATAAGCTTTTGTGGGCTAAAACACACTTCATCAGATGCATGGAGTGGAACATACAGTAGGGAGGTATAAATACGCAGCATATGAAAAGTGGGTTTTAGCCCACGGAAGCTTATGCCCAAATAAATTTGTTAGTCTCTAAGGTGCCACAAGGACTGTTTGTTGTTTCAACTTTATTTGCTTCTCCTGAGGAAGATACTGCTTGGACCATAATAATCTTGGCAAATTAAGTCATAACTTGAGCTTTGTGTATTTACCGTGAGGATGTTCATCTTTTTCTTTTGGAGGAAATTCTTTGTTTTTTTGCTTAACACTGCTCATTACAGTGGGCAAATGCTGGTTGCCTGCCACAGCACCAGAGTGCACATATAACAATTTGAATATGAGTCATCAACATGATTCAGGTGCAGAGAAGCCTGCTATCATTCTGGGACGTATTAAGAGGAGTGCTGGATGTAAGCCACAGAAGGTAATTGTCCCACTCCACTCAGCATTGGGGAGGCCTCAGCTGAAGTATTGTGTTTAATTCTGGGTGCCACTCTAGGAAACATGTGGACATATTGGAGAGAGTCCAGAGGAAAGCAACAAAAATGAGAAAAGGTTTAGCAAACCTGACCTATGAGCAAGGCCGGTGCAAGGATGTTTCGCGCCCTAGGCGAAACTTCCACCTTGCGCCCCTCTCCACACCCGTGCCCTGAGGTGCCCCCACGGCAGCTCCCCCACTCTGCTCTGAGGCGCCCCCCCCACGGCAGCTGCTCACCCCTGCTCCACGCACAAGCACCCCGAGCACACCATCACTGCTTCACTTCTCCTGCCTACCAGACTTGGAGCACCTAAGCTGATTGGCGCCACAAGCCTGGGAGGCGGGAGAAGTGAAGTAGCCACGGCATGCTCAGGGAGGAGGCGGGGCAGGGATGAGCTGGGGCGGGGAGTTACCCTGCATGCCACCCCCCCCCTTACTTGCTGCAGGCGGCCCTCCCTGTGCTCCCCTGCCCCAGCTCCCTCCGCCTAAATGCCAGAGGCGACCGGGGCGGCCGAAGATCCGGCCACTGTGGTTGCTGCCGAGGAAAATGGTGCCCCCAAATCCCAGCTCCCTGGGCGACCACCTAGGTTGCCTAAATGGTTGCACCGGCCCTGCCTATGAGGAAAGGTTAAAAACAGTGGGCCTGGTTAGTCTTGAGAAAAGAAGACTGAGGTGGGGACTTGATAACAGTCTTCCAGTATGTTAAGGGCTGTTAGAAAGAGGACTGTGACCAATTGTTCTCCATATCCATTGAAGGTAGGACAAAAAGCAATGGGCTTAATCAGCAGCAAAGGAGACTGAGGTCAGATATTAGGAAAAACTTGCTAACTAAAAGGGTAGTTCAGCTCTGGAACAGTCTTCCAAGGGAGGTTGTAAAATCCCCATCATTGGAGGTTTTTAAGAACAGTTTGTTTTTTGGACAAACACTTGTCAGGGATGGTCTAGGTTTACTTGGTCCTGCCTCAGTGCAGGGGATTGGATCTGAATACCTTTCAAGGTCCCTTCCAGCCCTAGATTTCTATGGGTACGTCTACACTATGGGATTATTCCGATTTTACATAAACCGGTTTTATAAAACAGATTCTATAAAGTCGAGTGCACGCGGCCACACTAAGCACATTAATTCGGCGGTGTGCATCCATGGTCCGAGGCTAGCGTCAATTTCCGGAGCGTTGCACTGTGGGTAGGTATTCCATAGCTATCCCATAGTTCCCGCAGTCTTCCCCCGCCCCTTAGAATTCTGGGTTGAGAGCCCAGTGGCTGATGGGGCAAAAATCATTGTCACGGGTGGTTCTGGGTAAACATCGTCAGTCATTCCTTCCTCTGGGAAAGCAACGGCAGACAATCATTTTGCGCCCTTTTTCCCTGGATTGCCCTGGCAGATGCCATAGCACAGCAACCATGGAGCCCGTTCAGGTTTTTTTTTTTTTTACAGTCACCGTATGTGTACTGGATGCCACGGACAGAGGCGATACTGCAGTACTACACAGCAGCATTCATTTGCTTTTGCATGATAGCAGAGACGGTTATCAGTCATTCTGTACCATCTGCTGCTAGTGTAATTTGGCAATGAGATGACAGTTATCTGTCCTTCTGTGCTGTCTGCTGCTATCATGGGTGCCCCTGGCTGAGATCGGCCGGGGGCGCAAAGGCAAAACTGGGAATGACTCCCCGAGTCAATCCCTCCTTTATGGTTTCTAAAAATAGAGTCAGTCCTGCCTAGAATATGGGGCAAGTGTACTAGAGAACCAGTGTATCAGGAAGCACAGCTGCTCCGTGTCAGATCCCGCAGAAATGATGAGCTACATGCCATTCACGGGGGGTGCCTCTGCAACAACCCCACCCGTTGCTTCCTTCCTCCCTCAACCTTCCTGGGCTATTGTGGCAGTGTCCCCCCCATTTGTGTCATGAAGTTATAAAGAATGCAGGAATAAGAAACAGTGACTTGTTAGTTAGATAAAATGCGGGGGAGGCAGCCTCCCGGTGCTATGACAGTCCTGCTGCAGCATTGCGTCTACCAGCAGCATTCAGTAGACATAGAGTGACAATGAAAGAAGTCAAGAAATGATTTCTTTCCCTTTTCTTTCACATGGGGGAGGGGAGTAAATTGACGATCTATTCCCTGAACCACGCTGGACAATGTGTTTGAACCTACAGGCACTGGGAGCTCAGCCAAGAATGCAAATACTTTTCGGAGACTGCTGGGGACTGTGGGATAGCTGGAGTCCTCAGTACCCCCTCCCTCCCTCCATGAGTGTCCATTTGAGTCTCTGGCTTCCTGTTACACTTGTCACGCAGCACTGTGTAGCCTGTAGATTTTTTTTTCAAACGCTTTGGCATTTCGTCTTCTGTAACGGAGCTTTGATAGAACAGATTTGTTTCCCCATACAGCGATCAGATGCAGTATCTCCCATACGGTCCATGCTGGAGCTCTTTTTGGATTTGGGACTGCATTGCCACCCGTGCTGATCAGAGCTCCACGCTGGGCAAACAGGAAATGAAAATCAAAATTTCGCAGGGCTTTTCCTGTTTACCTGGCCACTGCATCCAAGTTCAGATTGCTGTCCAGAGCGGTCACAGTGGTTCACTGTGGGATACCGCCTGGAGGCCAATACCGTCGATTTGCGGCCACACTAACCCTAATCCGATATGGTAATACTGATTTTAGCGCTAGTCCTCTCGTCGGGGAGGAGTACAGAAATCGGTTTAAAGAGCCCTTTATATCGATATAAAGGGCCTCGTAGTGTGGACGCGTACAGCATTAAATCAGTTTAATGCTGCTAAAATTGGTTTAAACGCTTAGTGTAGACCAAGCCTTTGATTCTGCTTCCTTGAATCCCTCTCATTCTAGCTTCAGTTGAACACAGTGTTCTTTATTTCTTCCCCAGAGCTCTAGACAAACACCAGCTCATGGACAACTTAAGCCAAAGAAATCATTTTGATAAATATTGAACGTGTGTCAAAAGTGATCCATATATATTTTTTTTTAATTTGAGGTTCTGAACTACTCCCTGTTAAATTGCTTTTCCAAATCAAAGGTCCCTTAGCTAGGCTTTCAGTCCGTTAATTTACAAAGTACTCAAAGGAACAACTTTCCCCCAGAAGCATTTTTGTGAAGAATCTTTGCAAAACACTGTTTATTAAAACTGTACTTATCAACTGATTAGTTCACTTTCTTTTTTCACGCCTCCCTTTTTGTTTTTGTTTTAGATCCAAAAGTTATAGGAGGAGCCAAGAAAATATTGGGATTTTCTCCTATTATCATAGGAAGACATGTTAGAAATATTTGTATGGTATACATGGAAGATACATCAAGGAAAAATTAAGGAAAAGCTGCTTCTTCAGTCTTCTGTACTGTGTACCTGCCAATGGAAAAACAAATATATATACAGACACTATATATTATACCAAAGATGTAGTTAACGGCTTTAGCAGTAAATGTACTGCTTCAAGGTGCTTTCAAATGGTCAACTCTATATGAACTTATGGAAATGGATCATTTATTTTTGTAAATGCTTCTTTTAAAATATTTATCATTTGGGTATGAAGGTTTTTAATATACACCTTAAAAGGATATCCTAAGCGATTATAGTTCTTAAGCCATGTTTTGTATTCGTGTTTTTTATTGGTGTAGAGGAACACAGCAGTTTAAAGGATGTAATTCTCTCTCTTTTTACTGATTCATTTAAGAATGACACTTAAAAAAACCAAAGCATTACTAAGAAATGGACCTGATCTTTTGTGTCAGGATTGTCCATTCCCATCTGTATTCTTTATACTACATGAGTACATGGGCACTGTCCCCACAAGGCTTATCACTAGCTGGTTCAGTTTGTGTGTATTCAGAACTTTGCAAGGTTTCCTGACTGCCATGCTCTGGAAACTGTCTGTTATCATTGTTATATTGAGCAAGGGTAGGCTTCAAACAATGACACTTTGACTCTGTGGGATGACAGAACTATCAAGCTTTTGAAGTACCAAGTAGGTTTTTCAGATTTACATAATTCTTTCCTTTCCAGGGAAGTTTGTTTAGTTTTGGTATAGCCAGGAAAACTGAAATAGTCCAGCATATTTGACAGGGACTTCAGAAATAATAATCAAAGCTGCATGACATGTTTTTGTTTATGGCTGAAAATATATATTTTAACATGAAATACTGTAAGATTTTCTAAGGTGGCTTGATCACATATTGTTTCTTCTGTGGGTAAAATCTTGAAAAACTTGCACAAGTCTTTCTTAACACATCAAAAGTTGGTGTCAGGCTAAAGCATGTGTGGGAAGTACAGGGAGACAGGACTGAAAATAAGATTTGAGGGGGAGGTTGTTTGTTTGTTTTTGCATTTTGGGCCCAATCCTGCACTCACTGATGTCTGTAGGAGTCTTCTTTCCTCCTGCTCCTACTTCCCGCCTGGGGTCTTTCTGTTCCTGAACCTGACTACAAGTAGTGACGGCTACAGTGGGTGGGTTCTCTTATGACCTACTCCAGAGTACAAAAGAAACTAGGGAGATCCTTCCCCAAACTGCTTGGTAGGGCGATCTCTTCACTGGCTCCACCTTCATGGGAATGTTTTGCCCATCAATTTTAACTTAACAGCCATTCCTTGATATTCCTTTGTATCCCCATGGACACAGTTAATCATAGTAACAGGTATTGGCTTTGTGTGTTTCTGATTCTAGAGTCTTTCAAGATTCACTCTCAAGTACCCCAGTCTTAGGGCTTGTCTACACAGGAAAGTTATACCAATATAAGCTAAGGTGTGGATTTAAATCACTATAGTTATGCCGGTATAACTCCCAGGGTAGAATAAGAGTGGGATTTTTGGGTTTATGGGAGTTTATGTCCCGTTAGAAAGGGATGAAGCTAATTTAAATTTAAATTTAAAAAAAAACCCTCACGTTCTGAAATAAGTCTCCCCAGGGGGAATTGTACTGGTATAACTATGGCGGTTTAACTATACTGGTATAATTATACCAATATAATTGGTAAAAGGTCCTGTGTAGACAAACTCCTAACTGTGAAATTTCCCACCCCCAGAGAACAGATTTCTAGGACTACCTCTGGACTATGGTTGCATCTTAGGGCAAAACCTATATGCACGTCCTGTTTCACCACATTTGTAGCAGTCTCTGCCCAGTCCCATCTTTCTGAAAAATGGGACAAGTCTCAGACCCCCTGCCCTTACGGCCACCCATATGGTGGGGCTCATTCTTTCCAATGTGGTAATATAAGGTTCTGTATTTTCTCCTGGCATCAGTTGTGTCATCTCAGGGCCTTTCCACACTGGAATCTGCTAGGACTCCATCTCTTTAAGAGTCTTGAACATTGCAGCCCTTTCTTCATGTGGCTAGGCCCTCCCTGTTCCGTTGATCTTCCTGAAATCTCTGGAACTTGTCAGCCTGTGGAGTGTCACCTATCTGCTGCCTCCCTTCTGTCCCAGCCCACTGAACAGCAAGCCACTTTAGTATTGCCCTTGGTCAGGTGGGTCACTGAACAATCTTGTCTCTGGTTTAGCAGCTGCCACTAGAGGATTCAGGGTTTATACTTCATCCCAATCCTTAACTTCTGGTCTGTAGCTAAGGGTGGACAGACAAGATCCGTGGTCAAGCTCCTTCAGCACCCCCAGCACGCATCTCTTCTGACATCTTGATGGGTAAATGTCCCCACCACCACCCAAAGAGTAGTAAGAAGTTGTACAAAGGTCCTAGGCTGTTTAGTTTTTGACAGTAATCTCCAATGCTTTGATTTATACCTTCCCCTTATCTAATGCAAAGTGGACTTTTTCCCATTTAGAACCTAAGTGACATCCCAGGCATGACCCCCTATGGCAAAGGGCCTGGATGAATGGGTTGGCTTATATAACACTACTGTTCCAGTCAATCAGCTTGGGAGGGGAAAAAGGCTGGAGCAGCAATAACCAACTAACTAACCAATCAAAACACATCCCAGGGGTTGTCAACATTAACAGTTTGATTAGGCAGGTCTTAGTTAGCATCTACTGGCTAGTTCTTCACCACCCCCGCCCCACCTCCTTACTGACTGTGTGATCGCCTCTTCCTACCATTTGAACAGTTTCCTGTGGCCTTACTGGGCTCAACTGGTGCAGTCCTTAGTGTCCTCTTGTAAACAATACTGGTTCCCTGGTGTGGGGGTATTTGGGCTGTAATCTCCCAAACCTATAAACTAAACCCTGAAGGAAGAGGGGGAAAAAGCCACCCAGTAGAAACCTGGCAGCCTCTTCAGGTGTTTGACTATCCTGTCACATACACCAGTCAACATTCATGGGCCCTGCGTGCCCACCGATGGCTATGGCCCTGATCCAGCAAGGGCTGTAAGCATGGGCCTAGCCTTAATCATGTGAGTAGTTCCACTGATGCCAATGAGATTACTCGTGTGTTTAAGTGCCTTCCTGAGTTGGGGCTTTTACCAGAAAATCTGTAATTTTTTCCCAGTATCTGAGTTTCAGAGCCCCCTAAGAAGGTAGTAATGACAGGATAGTTTATACCTAAGAATTCATCGGACTCTTCAGTCTGATCATCTTACTCCAAAGAGAACAGCCTGCATTATCCTCTTAGAAACAACTGATCTTGTAATACATTGTTTCCTTCCGAGACAAATTTCAGGAGAGGCAATAGCAGGCCTGGGGAGGAGAGGAGGACACAGAACCAGATTTCTGAATAACAGACCCCCTTTGGCACCCTCAAAATATTTGTGTCCAATTGAGGAAGGGCTAAAATAGGCCCCAAAGGGGCCCCATTTCTCCCCATACTGATGTCAGTGGGAGTTTTTCCGTTGCAGTGGATGGGAACAAAAGCCAGCCCTAACTAGACAGCATTGTTTGTCTATTACACTTCAAAAACTCTGTATTTTCAGTGGTGTAACTACCTTAACTTCACCAAAGGAGCTCCTCATTTACATACACATACAGCAAGGTCAGGAGTGGGTCACAGGACTATTTAAATATATAACATAAGATGGACATGAATAAAGATTCTGTGTAAATGAAATAACATCATCTGCCCTTACCCGGCAGAGCAGTATGTTTAGATGTTTTTTCTTCCATCTGCCCTATTGTCTCTCATGTCTATTTTGATCTAATAGCCACAAGGTCAGGAAATCTTATTATAGGAAAAACTTTGTGTTTGCAGCATTTCCTGTAGAATTGCCATGATAATGTCGTCAGTGAGCACAACCCACAGCTCCGCAGCCAGAGCTGCACACTGATCCAGCGTTGTTCCTACCTCTAAGTTGGAAAGTGCTTTAATTATATTCTGTTCTTCCTGTGTCTTGCCCTGTAGTTAACGTCAGAGCGATTTTTTTCCCAGCACACTATCTCTAATTTATATTCAAATGTGACTCTCCATATGCTGCTTAAATCCAGCAGTGGCTCCTCTCTAAAGAAACTGAAATAAAATGCTTCTGAAATGCAGAAGGGTTTTAAATCTTCATGCCAAAACTGTATTGGAAACCTCATTAGAGTGAGATGATTTCTGTTTATAGCAAAAGCACTGTACAAAATAGGGTCCTCTCAGACAGCCACATCTCATTTTAATGCAAATACAACAGCCATGTTACTAGTAAGCAGCTTCTCTGTGTCTGGATTATCCAACCTAGTGTTCCCTGGACAAAAACCTTTAAATTGGGATTTGGTATGAGTTATTGTTAAAATCCTACAGAAAGAATTAGCATCTCATATGCTTTGAAGGCCAGATTCTGCCACACTGGTAGAGTACTTTACCAGCAATCCCGCTGAAATACCCATGGAGTACTCAATGTAAGCGTGGCAGAATCCGCTCCTGATAGGGGATAGGGCCTGGAACCTCAAAGCTATTTAGGTGCTTAACTCCTATTAAAATTAGTGGGAGGTAGGTGCCTAAATAGCGTTGAGGATTTGGGCTTGCGTTCTTTAAAGAAAATGGCTTTGATCATCCTTTGCAATCATGACGGATTGACATATTTACTAATGGCTAAGGTTGTAGTCTTTCCCTTTTTGAGATCTACTGAGATGAGGTTACTTGTCAGAAATAAAATCTCCTGGGAAGGACAACCATTAGATTCCCAGCTACTAGGTCTGGAGACATGCACTCTGGAGCAGGATTTGGCTGTAAATCTTAACACAGAAGGTAAAATTTTTCTTATGCTTCTGTTTTCATGACAAACTTATTTTTGGTCCGATATGGTCAGCTGAAGAACCCCAAGAGTAAATAAGAGAAAACTACTTGTTCTGTGTCTGCTGTTTCTTGCATTACTTGTAAATGGAAACTGATGGTTACTTTGTATGGATAAATGTAATTTTTACACAGTGCATTGCACAATTACTATATGCAGTGTCGTAGCTGGGTTGTAGAGACACAAGGTGGCTGAGGTAATATCTTTTATTGAACCAAATTCTGTTGGAAGTTTGTCTCGCTCCCCAACAGGCGTCGGTCCAATGAAAGTTATTACCTTACCCACCTTGTCTCTCTTGCACAATTACTGTACTAGGTTTTCTCCGACCACCACCCCACCTTTCTGCTTCCCATAAAGAGAGTTTGAGGAAACAGAGCGACAGCAATAGATTTCTTGTAGTTTTCTCAGTCTGGAACAGAAGGTTCCACATAATTTTGTAACTTTAAAGGGATGGAGTCCTTTTCTTAAACAGTTCTTCATTCAGGAATGGATACCAAGCAATAGCTCACTTCTTTGTGCATTGTGTTTGTATAGCAAACACACAGCATATGTCGGTTTTTCCATGCCCAGTGCCATAGGAAGTGGATAGGCTAGCCCTTTGGAAGTCATGAATTCTGTGGTGTCCTTCCACAGAAGGGAAATTTAGGTTGGATATTAGGAAAAACTTTCCAACTAGAACTTTCTAACAGTAAGGATAGTTAAGTACTGAAACAGATTAATAGTGGATGTGTGGAATCCCCGTAATTGGAGGTTCTTAAGAATTGGTTAGACAAACACCTATAAGGGCTGATCTATGTATTCTTAATCCTGCCTCAGTCTGGAGTGATGCACTAGATCTGTGTTTCTCAAATTTATTTGATTGCTCCTCCATTCTTTGTGTCTGTAATGTATGCCTCCCCTACAGGGCACTCGGCCAGCAGTCACCACTCTCCTGCAGCCCAGCTCCAAACGCAAAGCAGAGAGCAGTGGCTGCTGGCTGGACTCCCAGCTCTGAAGGCAGTGCTGCCGCCAGCAGCAGAGAAGTAAGGGTGGCATGGGATGGCACTGCCACCCTTACTTCCGTGCTGCTTCTGCTGACGGCGCTGCTCTCAGCAGCCACCACTCTCCAGCCACCCAGCTCTAAATGGGCACAGTACGTTTTTTTTTCCTTAAAGCATCTCATACTCCCCAGAATACTTTCCACCCCCGCCCATAGGAGTGTATCCCCCCATTTGAGAACCTCTCGACCAGATGACCTCTTGAGCCCTACATTTCTCTAATTCTATTATTATTGTTTTACTTGGCATCAATCAAGTTATGTTTTGGATCACTCCATCTATTTGGAGATCGCCAAATCCCCCTTCAAACCCAGAATAAACTGCCTGCCATTAATGACTCAAACTGACACATTTAGGCCCTATTCCTGCAAGGATTTGCACACATGCTTAACATTCTGCATAAGGGGGATAGTCCCACCTGTGTAAACTTAAGCAGTGGTTAAGTGCTCGCTGGATCAAAGCTTACTTTCTAAATTATAGTGGGTTATTACATCGTGAAAATTGTTCCTGTGTGTCTGCTAAACATTGATTATAGCTCAGCCGTATTTTCAGCATCCTCCAACCTACTCAAAGTAAACTGACTATGCACAGGACTGTTTAGAGAAGGAAGAAATCTGCTGTCCCTTCATGCCTGAAGCCTTAGCCTCATGTTACAGTAGCACTGTGGAATGGGGGGACATTACTCAGCATATTAAATCACTGATTTAGTGGTAGCACAATACACCCCTCCAAAACAAACAAACCAACCAACCCTCTGCATTGTCATGGTCGTAGCAGCCTTGCAGAGCACGGCTTTGCAGCCTATTGGAGACCCTGTGCCTGGTGTACAGATTGCCTGCATCTTGTCTCTGCAAAACTACACTTTTTCTGTTGCTTTTACATTTGTGTAGTTTCTGTCATGAATGGGCTATTTGATTTAGATCAAAACTGAACTGCCTTCAGTTGCCTCAGCTGTGATGTCAAACATACCCAGATTCAAGGAAAAGAGGTGGGCAATAGACTGATCTTTAATCCTCTAAAATAAAGCAAGGGAGCAGACTGCATGTAAATAGTTAAACCAGGCCGACTGGGCCATCTGTAGCCAAAGGGAATGGAAAACAAAATGACACATCCCACACTAGGTTTGCAGAACTCCGTTTGAAGGGAATCACTGCACTATTTAAAGCATGACTTGTCCGCAAGCGAGAACAATATTAAAGTGATCATTCACTCAGGAATGTACTGGGTTACCTTACACTTTTAGCTGAGCTTCTCAAAGCCACATAGGAGATTTGGCTACTCAATTCCCATTGAAAAGTTCAGCTTTTGTGTCATTTTTGTAGTACTGTATGTAAATATCACTCGTGGCTTTGTGTTGGAGTTTTGTGTACAGTAATAGCAAAGTAATCATAAAATATTAATAAGGAATCTTGCAATCTTAATTTTTTTTAATTGGGGAATTGTGTATACAGCCATTAGTCTGGGAAATTCATGGAATTCTTGAAAAGTCTGGCCAGTGTTACTGTTCCACTAAGAAATGCAAGCTACCTAGTATACTGCATGGGTTCGATATTTTATAGTCAAATATCCTTGTTCATATCTTCTGGTGATAACGTTTATAATGTATATGTCATGTGAGCTAAAGGAAAGTTGTTATAAAGTAAAAACATTAAACAAAGTTGTTAATTCAAATTAAATTTTAAGAATTTAAATAATCTATGTGTTGGGAGGACTATACTGTTGTGTTTTTTCATGTATTTTAGGCTTTGCATTGAAATAAAGAAGTGCCCTACAATATGTTATGTTGCCCCCTAGTGAGTGCTGCCTCCAGGGGCTATAACAGGGATCGGCAACCTTTGGCACATAGCCCATCAGGAAAATCTGCGGACGGGATGGTTTGTTTACCTTTGGCATCTGCAGGTTTGGCCGATCGCAGCTCCCACTGGCCGCGGTTCATGCTTCCAGGCCATTGGGGGTTGCAGGAAGCGGTGGCCAGCACATCCCTCAGCCCACGCCGTTTCCCGCAGCCCCCATTGGCCTGGAACAGAGAACCGCAGCCAGTGGGAGCTGCAATGTGCCGAACCTGCAGATGCTGCAGGTAAACAAACTGTCCCAGCCTGCCAGCAGATTTCACTGGCGGGCCACGTGCCAAAGGTTGCCGATCCAGCTATACTGTACTACACAAGGGTGAATGTTTTGAGTGGGACAACTAGTTATCACAAGTTATTTTAACTTCATCATTTCTATTTCTGATGTATTTACAGTATTCCTTGTTAATCTGTTCACCAGTCTTAAACATGGAATACTGGTTCATAAGAGGGTCTTTGTTAGAGACTGGCTTTACACGTGTTTGTTGACTGTTTCATTATAAACCCCTTCACCTAGACTTAGAGTAAGATAAAACCTGAAGGATCAGGTATGAAAAACTCTTTCTGATGTAAAATAACTTCCTTAAAATAATGGCCTCAGAATTTGATTTAAACCTGCCACAAAGAGGTTCAGAGCAAGGTACAAGTGCAATGTGTGACCTGTCCCAACCTTTCACATATAGCTCTGTGGGGTGAACTGTCCCATGCATTTTAATGGGGTGTTAAAGGATCCACTGTTCTGTCAGGTCCCACCAACACCACTCAGCAGAAGAGTGTCCCTGGGGTCGGTAAAATGAGTGTGGGGGGTGAAGGAGAGAGGAGACTCCTGCTGCTTCCAGTAGAGAAAGAAAAGAAGGCCCCAGACTACTGCGCCTGCTTCTCTGGATGGAGGGGGGGAGGAGCATCCCTGCTACCTCAAGTGAGGGGAGGGTTGTCATAGTATAATTCCCAATTCTGAACCTTAGCGTCCAAAATATGGGTACTAGCATGAATTCCCCTAAGCTTAATTACCAGCTTAGATCCTGTAGTGCTGCCACCAATCAGGACTTAGAGTAGAGTGCCTGATAAATTCTGGTCCCCCCCAAACCTTCCCTGGGGACCCCAAGACCCAAATTCCTTGAGTCTTACAACACAGGGAAATAAACCATTTCCCTCCCCCTCTCCTCCCCTCCAGGTGTTCCCTCCCTGGGCTCCTGGAGAGATACACAGATTCAAGCTCCGTGAATCTAAACAAAGGGATTCCCCCTTCTCCTTTCTTCCTCCCAGATCTTTCCCGCCCTGGGTACACTAGGAGATCACCGTGATTCAAACTCCTTGAATCACAACACAGAGAAATCAGGTGGTTTCCCCACCACTTTCTCTCCCCCTCCCTTCTCCTTTCCTGTTAAGTACAGATTCAATTCCCTTGAGCTTCAACAAGGGGAAAAATCAGACAGGTCTTAAAAGCAAAACTTTTAATAAAAAAAGAATTAAGAAAATCACTGTAAATTCAAGATGGAATATTACAGGGTCTGTCAGCTTCTAGAAATTGGAGAAACAGCCTGCTCCAGCAGAAATACAATTTAAATTACTTTCAGCCAAATACACATTTGCAAATAAAGAAAAACAAATAAAAAGACTATACCACCTTTCCACCTTTGTACTTACAAAATTGGAATAGAAGATTAGAGAGCCTGTAGGTACGTGTGGTCACTCTCAGAGCCCAGAGAGAACAAAGCCAAACCCAAAAAACACAAACAAAGGCTTCCCTCCACCGAGATTTGAAAGTATCTTGTCTCCTGATTGGTCCCCTGGTCAGGTGTTTGGTTCCCTGTTTGTTAACCCTTTATAGGTAAAAGAGACATTAACCCTTAACTATCTGTTTATGACAAGGGGCCGCAGTGGAGGACTGGAGCCATGGTATGGAACCCTCGTATGTTCCTGTGTGTCTATGTCCCCAAATTACCTTAATTCTGCCCTAAAAGCCAGAGCTATCAGTGCTGTGCTTTCGCTATCTCTAATAATCACTTGTGTTGCAGGTGCGTCATTTCATATACGTGCCAGCTGCTGAAATATAACTATTTAGATAAAGTATGTATGAAAGTACCATGACTGCAGGAACTTTGTTTTTGCAGTGTGCCCTGAGGGACCTTGTTTGCAAACATTAAGCAGGAGCTAACTGCTTAAAGATATTCCCTTGTTTTCCAAGCCATGCCCTGATCCCTGTTATTTTTCATCCCCTTTGGCGCCCTCCGTTTGTGAGCTGACCATCCTTCCACCCAGTAGGGCTTAAGGGATCTTCCTGAACGAATGAGCCTGCATGTTTTGAGCATTGGAACATTAATTATGTAAATCAGCTCAAAGCTATCTGAAAAATTGCAAGTTGGAAAGGAGGTCAGCTGGGAACTGGCAAACTCTTCCCCTGACCAGCCTGAGTGGTCCTGTTTGATCTCAGTGAGGCTGCACAGGTTTAAATGAGTTCAGGTTTGGTCCCACCACTTCATGTAACACTAGCCTGAGAAGTTTTGACCATACGCACAGGAATGTTTACACATTAGGCTCCTGAACAGGATGTCTAATGAATCATCAATTTACTCCCACTGAAGGAGTGCTGGAGAATATGCTCCTGTCATAAGTTTCACCCCCACTCTGAACTTTAGGGTACAGATGTGGGGATCTGCATGAGAACCCCTAAGCTTAATCACCAGCTTAGATCTGGTTGCTGCCACCACCCAAATTGTTTAAAACAGGTGTTTATGAGTCATTTGGGAAACTCTGTCTTCCCCCACAAAATCTCTCCTTCCCAAGGACTGTAACCCTTCCCTGGGTAACCTTGACATGCATCCGACAAAGTGGGTATTCACCCACGAAAGCTCATGCTCCAAAACGTCTGTTAGTCTATAAGGTGCCACAGGATTCTTTGCTGCTTCTTGAGAGACTTCTCCACCAATTTCCTGGTGAACACCGATCCAACCCCCTTGGATCTTAAAACAAGGAAAAAATCAATCAGGTTCTTAAAAAGAAGACTTTTAATTAAGGAAAAGGGGTAAAAGAAATACCTCTGAGAGATTAGTATACAAGCTACTCTCACAGACAACAGATTCAAAACACAGAGGATGTTCCCCTGGGCAAAACCTTAGTTACACAAAAGAAAACCCAATTTGATTATCCCTCTAATGCAAAAAGACAAAGTCACAAAAGGAAATAAACCTAAACTAATTCATTCCTTCTCTAATACTCACTACCCTGGGTGATTCCTTGATCTTTTCACTCTGGCACAGAACTTAATGGACAGAACAAAGGAAAAACTTCCCTCCTTCCTCTTGAAACATCTTGTCCATCCACTGGTTCCTCTGATCAGGTGTCAGCTAGGCTAAGTGAACTTCTTAACCCTTTACTGCCTGTTTATGACAGCTCCTTCAACTCAAATTAAATCTGGCAGATTCCTTGATGCCTGATCTGTCAGATCATTCCAAGCCTGGTATTGTTGGAGTAAAAGGATAATTCCAGTGTCATTTTCAAAGAGGAGTTATGCATGTCTTTAAATAGGGGACTGAGCAGAAGTAGAACGGGGTTCCCAAAGACCAGTGGTTAATCTACTAGGAAAGAGGTGCTCCGAAGTTCAGTAGTGCCGCTGAATGATCAGGTCTTTGCTAGGTGGGCAGTTAGCATTACGTTTTACCCAGTATACAAGAAAACATTTGAAAAAGGCAGTCTGCACATTTTGTTTTCATTAAATTAGTGGGGGAGAACAATACATTGAGGACCATCTTTTCTAAAGGGTCAAACCCAGGCTCTAAATTCATAGGTCCAATTATGCATAAGCAGCCTCTGTTCACTACCCACCTCTCCTATCCCACACCCTCCACTTTAGATAAGCAGTCTTTGCATGCTAGGTGAGCTATTTACTGGGCTGCAGCATTCATATGTTGTTTACCTGTGAACATGGGCAGCTGTAAATTTAGAGGCCATTTAAAAAAAAGCTTTCAATGTGTCTTTCCAATGTTAAGTGAAAAATAATCAAGGCAGTGTCTTCTAATGGTTAGAGCATGGGACAAGGATCAGAGTTCTAGGTGCCATCTTCATTTCTTTCACTAACTCACTCATTCAATTTTCAAACATTCCTAAGTATCATTAGTTCCTAAACACCTAGACAATTTTGAAAATTTTATGCAGAAGCACTTTGTGCCTCAGTTTCCCCATCTATAAAATGGAGTCAGCATTGTCTACCCGACAGAGAGGGTTGTACGGCTTGCTTGTAAAGTGTTTTGAAATGCTGGATGAAAGGTGGTGTTAATTGTTAGTAGTTCAAGGCAGCACACTCAGAAAGAAACTTTCAACCACTGTGTTTCTTACTAAACAGGCGTACTGTTTTCATTGTCATTCTATAATCTCATACATTCTCTGTCATACCCTACCCCCCGGGGCTTCTTTGGCTGCCATGTTAGAACCAAAGATTCTCCCTTTCATGTCCCTAGAAGTAGTTCCCTTTTGAGAGGGAGAGGATGGCGGGGATGTGCCACATCGCAGAGTGAGAAAGCGCCTATATTAATACTGATAAGCATACTGTAAATGTCTAAGATACTTGGCAAATATAGCACAGGAATCTGGCATACAGTCTAGTAAGGAGAGTGAAGGAGCAGTGCTGAGCTACTTCTTGATGAAGAGCACCAAGATTTTCAAGGATCTGGATGTGGGAGGACAATAGAGCTGCATCTCAAAGCCTATTAAAGCAGCACCAGCACTGAAAGGCAAAAAGTCAGTCAGTTTCACTCTTCCCCAGAAGAAATCAGTAGTGCCACCAGTCATGGCAAGGAGGAATTCTGTAGCGGCTGTGGCAGTTACTACACTGTCTCTAAAAACATCCAACAAGCCATCTGCAATCTCTGATTGGTAAGTGTTTGGCCAAAGAAGAAAGACTGAACAACATGAGGGCGTTTGTGTCAAGCTGTAACATAGGTGGGGGAAAGACAGCTGGAGTGAGTAGAGAGGGGTTGTGGAGGAAGATGCCTTATAGAAATGGGGGTAGAGAAGATGCAGTGAAGAGAATAACTTCATATAACATACATAGTTTGGTCTTTAAGGCCACCTCAAGTTTTTCTTCAATCTGGATTACAAGATCGGTACTGCCTCATTTCCCAGTTGTTTTCTCTTCCATGATCATTCCTCCAGGTGGCTACAAAATGGTATGTGTCTGCATTTTTTTCAACTTTCCAGAGTAGATAGCAAAATGTAAGCTAGTAAGAAAACAATAGCCAGGCACGCTACTGTTATCAGGACAGATCCTCAGGTAGTGCAAATCAGTATCATTCTTTGAATTCAATTTGCCAATTTGCTCCAGCTGCGGATCTGCCTTGCGTCTGAAAAAGAGACATATATCCTGAATCACCCAATCAATCTGTTTTGGAAGAAGAACACTGCAAGCTGTGTATGTCAGAAAAGGCTTCCTTAGATTTTGATTTTGCAATATCTTTAATTAACATTATGTCTAGCAAAACTCATTCTAGAATATGCCTTTGAGGCACGTCTCTTTGATAGCTGTTACCAGTGGAAGTCAGGTGCAATCGGAGTAGGAAAATGTAATGCACAGTAGTCTAGAGCTTGGACTAGCTGCTTAGTAAGTAGAAATAAATGATCACCGAGCTGCATGCGGTAGACATTGACTGGTAGTCTTCACTGAGACTACAGTTTGGCTATGACTGTTCACTGAGGCCCAGATCCTCAAAGGAATTTAAGCCCCCAGCTGCCATGGAAAGCAACGAGAGTGAGGGGCCTAAATACATTTGAAGCTCTGGACCTTATAGGATTATATGGTGCATTTCATGCATTGATCTCAGTGCTTTACAAACTGTGATTGGAAATAAAGGCTAGGAAAACATGTCGCAGTTAGAGACTCAAGCTGTTTAATTTAGCTCAATCTAGTTAACTTAACAAAGAGACGGTTCAGGGGTCACTTGATCACAGTCCATGGCTATGTCTACACTAGAAGCTAGAGGTGTGACTCCCAGTTCATGTACAAATACGCCAGCTTGATAAGAATGAGTGAGGGTAAATAGCCTCGGGAGCATGGGCAGTAGCAGTGGAGGCACAGCTAATCCGTGCCTCTGCAGCCACTACTGAGGCTGCTGCAGCTGTGCTACTGTTTATATTCACACTAGCTCTCATCCAGCTAGCGCGAGTGTGTGTACATGGACTGGGAGTCACACCCCTAGCTCTTAGTGTAGACGTAGCCTAGGTGAACCTACCTGAGTGCAAAAAATGTTCAATGGGCTCATCAGTTTAGCAGAGAAAAGTCTAACAAGATCTAATGGCTGGATATTGAAGCTGGACAAATTCAGACAGGAAATAAGGTGCTAATTTTTAACTGTGAGAGGAATTAACCATTGAAACAACTTCCCAAGGGCTGTGGTGCATTCTCCATCACTGGCAATTTTTAATCACATTTGGGATGCTTTTTTAAAAGATCTGCTGTGTTTGAACAGGACTCCAGTCCAGGAAGGCCTCTGGCCCGTGTTATACAGGTAATCACTGGATGAACACAGCACTCCCTTCTGGCTTTATAACTGATTACATTAGTTTAGCAGTCTGAGTTTCAGAGCATCAGCCCAAACCCAGAGGAAATAATCAGCCTCTATAGGTATTCACTGAGTACAATGCTGCCCCACCATATATGGAGAACTAGGATTTAGGGCCCCATCCAATTCTCACTGAGATGTGGGAGGGAGGGGGTAGCAAAACACACTAGGGTGTCATTTGGGGTCAGGGAGAGAGGGTCTGAGAAAGACAGAGTGGGAAATGTCTGCTCTGCCCAGAAAAGAAATCTTGACTTCTGCCATGTGAGGCATTTGCCTTGGCTGGGCCTGAAGCAGATGAAATGATGGCTGACGCCCCAAGGCCTACAGATAAATTGGTGTTTATTTTGTATTTATTTATCCAAAGAATATGTGTAGGTTGCTGCAAACATTGTCTCTTATTCTAACTATGCTACCCTACTTTGTGTAACTCAGATTTGTGGGGCAGGAGTCTCGAGAGAGACTAACTGGGGTTCACATTATGATAATCTTCGTGGAAAACACACCCTCTTGTGTTAGAACAGCTGTGTCAATAGACCTGGGGCTCTGCTGCTGCACAAACACTAGCTCATTGTGTTTTCGAAGATGATCAGTGACACCTAGTGGATGTTTTGTATCCATCCATCCTCAATATATGGTTTCTTCTGATCTGGGCAAGTGACTTTATGTTGAAATAATACCTTGTTTCTGGGATTCCCTTACTTTCCATAATAGAGCCTATACATAATTTCCAAACTGTTAAATGGAGCAATTTTCATTATTAACGAAAAGAGACTGTCTTGAGTGTCTTCTCACATGCTGCTTTGGGATAATCCAGTTTAGCATATAGTAGCAGAGCTAGAATGGGTTGCATGAAGGGTGTCTGGGCCTCTTAATTATTCTTCTTCTTCACTGATCATTCCAGACATCTGGATTTTGTCCTTAAGAGGTGGAGAAAGAAAACACATAGGTGGCTTTCAAATCTCAGCCTAGGGGATTTAGGTACACTGTTCCCATTGAAATTGGTGGAAGGTGTGTATCTACCTTCCCACCAACAAGCCAGCTTTAAAAATCTCAGCTTTTTTTTTTCCCTCTAGAAAAGGATCATGTTAGTTTTGTTCCTCCCCCTCCCTTCCCAAGTTATTTTCTGCTGAAATTGCCTTTTTATCTGGGGGACAAAGGGAGAGGAGGGCTGTGCCAATGTAACCAAGTCCTGCCCTCCATGATCACATCACTATGCACAAAGCCAGTGAGGAGAGTTTTTGGGAGGGCTAGTGAGATGATTTTGGGGGCTAGCCCCCAAATCTAACTGAATGTTTTACATTTAAAATAATGCATATTGGAATGGGTGGGATCCTTAGACCTCCCCACTGCCTCTGGCCGCAAGAGTCCAGTGCAGCTGCTTGTGGGGGTGGGGTGGGAGGGGTCCTGCATGTAGCTGCAAACATTTAAAATAAAATCATCTGGGAAAGGGGATCTTTGGACCCCACCTGCTCCCTGCCATTGGAAGGTTCTGTATGAACATTCATTTTGGTGAATTTAAGCATGTAGAGTACTCAGCAAACACAGTATTTAATGGTCACAGCACTTCTTCAGATGTATTAGTAAGTATTAGCCCCATTGTGCAATGGGAAAGCTAAGGAGAAATGCTGTGTGAGCTAATCAAGGGCAAGGAGTTGGTGTCAAAGCTGGGATTGAATTGCAGGAGTGCGTTATTCTTTGTCCATGCCTACTTCACTAGCCCAGTGGGTCTCAACCGAGGGTACGCGTACCCCAGGGGTACACAGAGCTCTTCCAGGGAGTACGTCAACTCATCTAGCCATTTGCCTAGTTTTGCAACAGGCTACAGAAAAAGCACTAGCAAAGTCAGTACAAACTAAAATTTCATAAAATGACTTGTTTATACCACTCTATATACTATGCACTGAAATGTAAGTACAATATTTATATTCCAATTGATTTATTTTTATAATTATATGGTAAAAATGAGAAAGTCAGCAAAGTTTCAGTCATAGTGTGCTGTGAAACACTTGTATTTTTATGCCTGATTTTGTAAGTACCAGTAAGTAGTTTTTAAGTGAGGTGAAACTTGGGGTGCGCAAGACAAACCAGACATCTGAAAGGGGTACAGTGATCTGAAAAGGCTGAGAGCCACTGCACCAAACTACATAGCCTCTTATCCTCTCCTGCTGGTGGCCAGTGGTCATGCAGGCTGCTCAAAAGAGGAGCTGGCTCAGGTTTAGGGCTGCAGGATGGAAGGGAGTCTGTAGCCCTGGTGCAAGCGGTGGCCATCTGGCAATGCCTCCCACACCCACAAACTCAATCGGCATCTTACTGAAAACTTTAGGACCTGTGACCATTTTTATTGTGGACTCCAAAGGGCAGCCCTAGGCAGGTGTATGGAGACCACAAATAACCTGTGATCTGTAGAGGGGTGGAAATCAGTGGATATCATCTACCTCTAGCAATCAGTTAAGGCAGTTTTCAAGGCTGGCCTTGCAAAGCAAGGGCTTTTACAGCAAAAGCCCATATATATAATCTCTTACATTTCTATGCTTCTCAAGCCAGGAGAGGGCATGCCTGGCTCTATAATCATTTACTTTGTGAGTTGGTATAAATCTGCAAGCCCCTGGCTAACAGTCTTTTGGGCTCCCACTATCTGCCCACATTCCCATATTCACCAACTTCCTGGAGTTACTCCCTAGGCGGCTAACTCACAAGCCTTTATCCCTCCCTGTTCTTCCACCACAACTGCTTGTTCTCTCTTCTTTTCTGCTCTTTTCCTACCACTGCCAGATCACCTCCCAACAGAGGTGGCTACATCTCAGTCTACCAATTCCTTATGCTCGCATTGGTCCACACAGGCCTGCTCCAGTTGAAATGCAGGATCTTTCTACTTTTCCAGCAAAACCGGGCAGACCTACTGCCTCTCCCCTTGCTCGCTCTTTGAGCTGGTCAGAACGTTTTCAACTAAATGTTCTTTTAACAAAATATGCTGCTTCGTTGAAGGAAAAGGTCTCACAGCGACATAGTGATTTTGACATTTTCAGTGGGAAGGATGCTGACGTCCACAGTGGGTTCTTTGGTCATTTCAGTGGAGAACTGAAAACCTGTGCCATTTTCTCTAAAAACAGCGGTTTCCCCACAATTCTGTTTCACAAAAATGTTCAGATGTTTTCCTTTTTTGTTCAAATGCAGAACGAAAACAAAGTTCGGAACCTCAAAAATTATCATAAAACAGAACTGTTGTGCTCTATCTATCTGACCTGACCTGATGAAGAGCTCTGTGTAGCTCGAAAGCTTGTCTCTTTCACCAACAAAAGTTAGTCCAATAAAAGATGTTACCTCACCCACCTTGTCTCTGTCATGTCCTGGGACTAACATGGCTACAACACTGTAAATATCTAAGGTATTGCCATGGCCCACACCATCAGGGTATCTGAATGCCTCACAGTCTTTTAGCATATTTATCCCCACAGCACACCAGTAAGATAGGGCAGTGCTGTTATCATAGAATTATAGGACTGGAAGTCACCTTGAGAGGTCATCTAGTTTCTAGTCCAGTCCCCTGCCCTTATTGCAGGACTAAGTATTATCTAAGTACTGTATTATCTCCATGTTACAGATGGACACGGGAGACATAGAGAGACTAAGACCTTCTCTACACTAAAACTTATTTCAGTGTTACTCAGGGATGTGAATAATCCACACCCCTGAGCGACGTAAATTACACCGACCTAAGTGCCAGTGTAGACAGCGCTATGTCGACGGGAGAGCTTCTCCCGCCGAAATAGCTGCCACCTCTCATGGGAGGTGGAATAATTAAGCCAATGGGAGAGCTCTCTCCTCTCAGTTTAGAGCATCTTCACCAGAAGCGCTACAGCGGCACAGATGTATTGGCACAGCTGTAGCACATCTAGTATAGATGTAGCCCAAGCGACTTTCCCACAGTCACACTGGAAATCTGTTGGCCAAGGATTCAAACTTGGGTCTCCCAAGTCCTAGACTATGCCCTACCCTCCGGACAATCCTTCCTCTCTTATTCCACATATGATTAATGGGCCCTAACTTAAGGTGTGTGTAACCCGTTTGCGATTAGTGGGGTTGCATAGGGTGTCACTAAGGGCATAATTATCCTATACCAGCCAGAAAGGGATTTATTGCCCATTGCAAGAAGAATCTTGCTTACTATTTGTGACAAAGTAGGATTTTTTTCTTAATTTTTTGTATGAATATTATGCGTGCCTCAGTTTCTGCTATGTGCTGCATATTTAACGAGGTGGTTGGAAGAGGTGATTTAATGTTTTCAGAGACCCAGAGGACCAGAAGTGACTACCACCCAGCTGCCTGGGCCTAGCAAATGACCAGTACATTTTGTAACCTAGCAACTGACGACCCTATGGGCCTATCCTTTGCAAGAAGCCAACCGGCTGCAACCAGCTGGAGAACAAAGAACTGAGGTGGGTAGCCAGGGGACCTCTCTTGCCTGGGAAAAGTGAATGAAGAACTGAGGAGGGGCAAGAGAGGAGGTTAAAGTGTAGGCTGCTGGAAGCAACACATACGATTCTGGACTGGGGGCAAACGGTGGACTCAACAGAAGGGTCTGAGCCCAATTGAGCTCTGGACAGACCCCAATGGACTATGCTGTAACTTTCTATTTTCGATGTTAACTAAGAACTTTCTACACTGTGTTCCAGACATCTAATAAACCCTTTTGCTTTTACAGCACTGGCTGAGAGTCGCTCCAGTCTAAACAGGTTGGGGATGCATCACTCCCTTTGGGAGTGCAAGTCTTCCCCAGGGGTCCAATTCAAGTGGACTCATTGGGAGGAGAGCTCACAAAATGAGGCAGACATGCTGAAGGCTCCGAGCTTCAGCTCCAGGAAGTGGTGAAGCCAAGGGGCTTTCCCCAGAGACAGAATGTGACCTGAAGGGGGTCGACACTCTAAAGGGTCTGTCCCAAAGACTGTTCTAGAACCATTTGAGAGCACCGGACCTGTGGCTCCGTGATACTATTCCAGGAGGATTATGTAGTTATGATGCCAGTACAAAAATTGATCTGTTCTCCGACGGTTAATATCAGACATGCATTCCATGTCACCACCATCTTTGGCTCAAATGCAAAGAATGCCAGAAACTCACCTGTTCCAGCCGAATGCAAAACAGGCCCTACTGAGAACAGTCACAGCTTCAGAGGAGAGGGGAGGCAAATACTGCATGCATTATGCACAGCTATGCAGTGTGACCACTTTAAAGGGTGCACTGGCTTTAAGGAATGTGCACACTGCTATTGAACAAGCCCCTTAAATTCCCAGTGCCATGGCCTTCCCTCTCTCTGCCGCATGCTTTACCTCTGAACATTCAAGTCAGATGGGCTCTGGTGGATTAAGAGTCTCAAAGGGACTTAGTGTATGTAGCAAAGGAGCCATCCTTGTATTGTATCTGAGTGCACAGGACTGTACTTGCTTAAAAGACATGAATGGAAGAGTGGTTTTTGAGGCAGTTCCCTGTGCTTTTCCACACACCCCCGCCGAGCACTTTCCTTGAATATCACTTTATTCCACCTTCTTGGCAGCAAGGTAAAGCTAGTTCAGACTGGAACTTGCAGCAGTCTGGAGGGAGGCTCACCTGAGGGTTTCAGTTCCTCTTCAGGATGGTACATTCCCTGACATGTCTGATGACTCAGATTTCCTGACTGTGTTTGCCTGATGAGCGGAACCTTCAAAATAACTTTTCACTTCGCCCACTAATGGTGGAATAAAACATGCTGCCATTTGACTCTGCTATTACAGATCATCCCAGCAAACATTTGGTCACGTGGACTTTTCTAACCTATCTTCTTTTATAATCTTGGCTCTGTTGCTAAATTTTGCTCCCTGTGAAAGGGCTGGGAAAAGCCAGACAAAGCACACCCACAAAGCGTTCGTGTTTCTGACTAGATCTCTGGAAATACACAGCAGTCCTGAACTGCACCATCAGGCTATTCCAGCACTGTGCGCCTGGGAAGAGACCTGTGAGTGTGCCAATTTGTGCCGCAGTGTCATAACATGGATAAATGAACATTACTAGACTAAGATCATGAAATCATTTCTGTTATGAAAATAATCCGGAGCTGAAAGTCAGCTCTCCTCACTGTTTAGACAAATAGAGGATACAGAAGAGGAAAAAAGTTTGGGTTATTGTATGTTGTCTCCAGGAGTGACAGAAGGTGGCTGTCATTTCTGGACATGGAGGGAGGAACTGGTTAAAAATTGGCTGTGTATTTTTCTATAATAATACTTTAGGTTCTGCTTTCCATTATTTACATCACTATATTTTGTGAATGAATACATAGGTAGCACTTTATCTATACACACACAGTCCTGGCCCTTTGAAATTCCAGGATATGGCCCTCCCTGCGTAACTAAGACCTGTAGCTAGTCAGAAAAGGAGCAGCAATCCTACATGTGCCCATCTGATAAAGAAACTCAAATACCAAGGTCTATATTCAGAAACAGCTCCCCCAGAGCCCCCACTGGGAATCTGGCCTGCATAGGATCAGTCAGAACCTAACTATGGAGCTCAGAGGTTGGTGCAGTTTTTGGCATGTTGGGAAATCTCGTCCTTTGAGAGCAGGTTTTAAACTGTTATATTTGTTGTTAAAAACTCTTCCCTTCTGCTGCACATGCCATACTGCTCAGGACATTCGCACACCCCTGGATGACACACCAGTAAACGTCCAGTAGAAAACTGATCCTGTAGTGGTACAGAGATGGACCAGGCCTGTCTCCCTACTCAGGAGGGAGGATCACTTATGAAGATGGCCCCTGATATTTGCATCAACCCCAGGCCTAATTCACCAATGGTGCAGTGATCCATTTGATTCCATGTTATTAACAATGGCAAGTGCCAGTGAATGCCACATTCTCTCTCTTTTATATATGTAAGGCTCAGATCATCCTCCCATTGAGGAGAAAATCCACAGAAAAGAAAATGGACCTGGAAAATCCATAGGGTTTATTTTGCTCCATCTTACACCCTTCCCTCAGCTTTGCAGGGATAATGGCCTTGCACAAGAGTCAGGTGTAAGGGTCCTGGGAAATGTAGGGTCAAAAAAACATGTAAATCCATGCCTGAAATGTAGTCCTGCTGTGTAGTTTCTAGCAAGTCCCTTGCAGCACAGCCAGTTCCCACTGGCTCTCTACTTACAGCTGTGGGCTCTGTTCTCCCACCTGCAAAAGCTTAATGCCCTGATGGGGCTATTAACACCTATCTGATCAGCATTAATCTCTATAGCAATTCGCTGCTGAGTTTAACAAACTGTGCCTGAGGTGCTTCCAGGTTGAGTGGCAGGTAAGCCAGGAGGGAAGTAGCTCTAAGTGGACAGAGACCAAAGGTGATTCCAGTATGTGAAAGAAGAGGGGACAAGCTGTGTGGCTGAACCTGTGACAGAAGGAAAGCACAGAGGCTCCCCTACCTCTTACTCCTCAGCTGTTGCACCTGGAGGTGGTGAGCTGATACCCTGCAACCAAGGGGTGGTGGTGTCTATGGACAGCAAGAGGGGCAGAACCCTGATACTGGGGGAGACAGCTGAGGTCACGTAGACACTGGAAAAAGGGGCATGGCCCAAGCTGGAAAGTGGGCCTAATGGGGGTCCTACAGTGTTGAGAGGCAAATATTGACGTTGTGCTTTTGTTTGGATGCTTGTTTACCCTGAGGAACAGGAACTTCTGGTTTGCCCAAAGAGCAAAACTGCCCAAGACCAGTGGGAAACTGAGAGATGCATCTCCTAGCAGTGAGGCAGAGAGTACTGACCAGGGAGAGGTAAGCAGGCCCTTCACAAGGAGAAAGACAATGCAATGTTGGGAGGGAGCAGTGGACAGGGGGAGGGGGCACACTTTTAGGTTCTGTTAACTTTAAACAAAAATAATTGTCATGCCAGCTCTGCATTGGCTCTTCCTATGAGGATAGTGAAGCAGCCTGGGGGTCTCGGCCTAACAGTCTAGAGCTTCACCAAGCTGATACCAAAGCCACGTCCTAGTTACATACTCTGCCCTCCGTGTTGTCTTTGAAATGACACCCAAGCAGAACTGAGAACTGAAACACTGTTTCGTAGGAAGGGTGGAGGTATCTGGATGTATGTGGGGAAACTCCCCCTCTGCTCCTGTGCTGACATTCCTCTCCACCACCTACTCTCTCTATAGAATAGCACTGTACTGTACCCCTAGAAAATTAGGCATTAAGGCAGATCTCCTAGTAATGCTAATAAGAAAGCTACATAATCCTAGGGAGACATACTTTATCTATTGTCCTCAAACTGCAAATCCCCTGGAGTAATTCCTGATTACCTGCTCCTTTTCTGTGGTTATATCTATGTAACTATAGCAATTAACTAGCTATCAGGGAGTTACCATGCCACACTTTTATTTAAATAGGAATAAAACTCCCACAAAACTTTTTCTCTTGCTATGGCAAACCAAGAGCTCTAGGTAATGGAGGCTACTCAGCAGAAGGGTATCATTTAGAACAGTTTATGAAGCCTTGTCAGATGTAAAATTTTATTCTGAAGTGTTGCATTATGTAAGAAACTAACCTTTAAGGTTGTTTTTTTGAAAAGTGTCTAGACAGGGATTTTCAAAGGAATTAATTCCCCTAAAGGTGATAACTAGAGCTGGTCAATTTCTTTGAAATTTAAAAGCTTGATTAAATTTTGTAAAAACTTAAAATTTGCCGCCTTCATCCCCATCCAAAAAAAAAAAAAAAAAGAAACTTGGGGGAGGGAATCATATTTTCTCTTTCTATTTTTTTGATGCACTCTCACGCTAATTAAGGGAAGGAGCGAAATGTTGTTAAAGCGTTGCATTCTTTATTGCAAATATAGCTTCCACATGTCAATTTTTAATTGATTAATAAAACCTTGAAATGTATGACTAGTGTTTCCAGAACTTACTCACATTTAATATGATAATGAAAAAGTGTTCACAGTATCAAGTAAATATTTCTGAAACTGCTATACTCTTGAAATTGATTGCTGTACAGAGGATGGAAACTCAGGGCTGTTAAAGAGTGGATATACTTTTGGATATTCCAGAGTTGGCATATCCAAGTTCAGTATAAGAAATGTCTATGCTATGGATTTATGTGCCTTTTGCAGAGCTCATTGTGTTTTACAAATCTCCACTTCCTAAGCTTTACAAAAATCCTGTAAAGTAGGTGTTGTCTTCATTATACAGATAAACTGAGGGACAAAGATTTCAGAGTCAGATTTAAAGGTATTTGGGAACTAAAGCACTAAAAGATGCAGACAGTCATTTAGTGCTTTTGGAAATCCCAGTAGGTGCCCAAGTACCTTCAAAAATCTGGCTCCAAGTAACTTGTTCACAGTCACACAGGAAGTCTGTGGTAGAGCTAGGAATAGAAACTAGGCATCCAAGTACACAATCATCCATCCTCTCCTTCCCAGAAACTAGAAATTCTCCCCAAATTGAAACAAGACTTCCCTTTTATAATAGAAGTCACGGCATCATTTTTTTCCGAGAAATATAGTCTCATTTCATTACTTGTTAAAGCTAGATGGAGCAGGGCCACTGGGCTTCCTCCCCCCCTTTAATCTTGTTCATCTCTGTTAAACTGAAGTACCTATGGCAATGTGACCTAATGTATCACTGGACAACATAGTGAAATGGGCTTTTAAATAATACGTTTGTGGTTCAGGGTTTGGTGCAGCCTTTGGACCAGCAAAACACCTGTTGCACCCATAAAAAATACACTTTTGTACCTGCAAAAATGTTACTTTGTGCCCATGTATTGGGTGATTGCATGTCACCTAGTGTCCTACACTAAGTACTGCAAGTGCATGTACAAATGGCTCTTGGGCATGCTACTTCCTCTACTGAACAAAGGGTTGTGAGACAGATCTGGGGGCCCCAGTAATCCTCTCTGATATATAAGTAAATCCATGCAGTGAATAGCAGAGCTGGGCAGCTAGGGGATTTTTTTTCAGGTTGAACAAAATGTTTTATTTGATCTGATGCAAATATTTTATTTAGCTTTGGAGCATTTTAATAAAAGCAAAAGTGAATTAAATTAACACAACTGGGGGAGGAGGAGTGGTCTCCTTACAACTTTTTCCCCAGTGATTAGAGCATTCACCTGGGAAGTGGGAGAGTAAAGTTTAATTCCCCCCTCTGCCTGATGTGAACCAACTTGTCTCCCACATTGTAGCAGAGTGCCCTCGCCACTGAGATGGGACAGTCTGGCATGGGTCTTTCTCAGTCTCTCCTGTTTGAAGCTGTCCCACTGGGTATAACTAATTAGTCATTGGATTTGCACTTGGGTTTTCTCAAATCCTAGATGAGTTCCTTAACCACCAGACTATAGAGTCATTCTCACACTTTGCCTGGCCCAATGACTCTTCATAGTGGCAATTCATAGGCATTAGCAATGGGCTAAAAGTTATGACGATAACCAACAGCTACATCTCCACCCGTTTTGTGACTCCAGTTGGAAAACCTGGAATGTTTTGGCAATATGCCTGGATATTATCAAAACACTTTGATTTTTCAGTTTGGTTGAAATTTTTTGACAAATTTGCAAATATTGACTAAAACTGCATTTTTGAGCAAATAAACTATTAGCCAAAATAAATTTGCCCAGCTGTAATAAATAGTAAAATAATAGTTTGTATAATCTCCAGATAAGAATCCTTTAAATTTTAATTATTGAAGATAATTTGCCAAACAAATATTCTTATAAATACCTTCAAAGGAAGGTTATGATGATGAAGAAATCAAAGGAATTAAAAGGTTTATAAGGGATGATGATTTAGATAGCTAATAAGCAAAAATTGTAATGAAAGAAACTTTTGGTCCAAGTAGCAACTGTAGACTTATGAAGGAAAAGATGAGAAGGTGAGATTAGGGAGGCAACATCTAGAAGATGAGAGGGAACAAGCCAAAAACAACCCCACCAATTGATGCAATATTTAAGGTAATTATTCTGTTCGCTAAGGGGCCAAATCCTGGCTCCTCACTAACTTCTGGTTTACTGAAGCAAGCTCCCAGCATGGGCGATAGGAACCTGTCTGAGTGAGAACAGAATAGACCTCAGTAATTGTCCCCAAATCAGTGACTATTCAAAGTAGTTATTTAGCTTTGGTTTATCATCAGACATGTACAATTCCCATTTTGGAGTTCGGTTTTGTTCTAGATAATTTGGTGTTTGTTATACAGCCAGTGATGCATTACATTACCAGAAACAGAGACTTTTATCCTTTACTTATGATTTTTTTTCTTTGTGAAATGTTACATTGCATGGGAAGAATATATTGTAGTCTCCTAGTGGTAGATAAAACCGAAAGCCAAATTATGCCCTCAAATTTGTATGCTCAGTGCCTCCAAGGGCACAATTTGGCCCTTAATATATTGACATTGTATTGGTAGTTACCTAATGATGCATGATTTTCCCATGGAATAAAGATGATCAGATAATAGCTTCATGGCTGAAAGTAATAACAAATGGTATCCCGGCTCAGAAAGCTGTTTGTTATTCCAGAGATGAGATTGTGGAAATTTTAGTTTGTATGGGAAACATTAAAATATATATTTAAATCCCTGGAGATGTAATGAGCACAGTCGGGGCCTGAAACTAGAGAAGTGCTTGACGTCAATGAGAGTCGTATTTGTTCAGCATCTCTTGGGATGGGGTCCAAAATGAAGAAAGTTACTGAATTGATCATAATTGAGTGTCTAGTCATATACAAATCCACACATATTTTGCTGGGCTCCCTGACAACGCTTCAGTGCCCAGAACCCTACCTGGCTTTTCCTCCTACGCCAGTGCAATGAAAAGTATTGCATTTGTAAGGTAGAGAGAGGGTAGATGACTTGAAGCTGTTTAATAGGAGAAAACCAGCAGTGGAGAAAGTCCAACTAATATGTATGGCCCAAAAAGTGATCTAAACTACAATTGCTCTATTATAAAATCATTTGCATACAATTACCATGTGGTAGTATCTCAGATACTAGTTATTTCCTGCTCTAACTATTAAGGATATGTGGTGGCTCAGATATCTCTCTGTGGTAAGTGTTCATGGATATTGGTTTAATGGTGATAACTGTGGTTCCTATAGAGTAGAAAGAACATTCAAGGAGTTACTGTGTGACGTGTTAAACAAATTCTCTGCCCGTTGATTGGCAAACACTGTAACGAAGTAGGGTAAGAGTACTCATAATGGATCATATTGCTTTCTTTCATCATCATCCCTTGTAGGAAGAGCAGTGAGTTTGTGGCTTTGGTTATGGAACATGGAGCTCTTTATCTCTGTGTCACGCCTTTGAATACAGCTGTCTTTTCCCTTGCAGCCTCCTAAAATCTGACAAGGACTGAATGGGCATAGAAATACTGAGTTATTCTCTTCACCCGAGTGGTGGTCCCTGCCGGTCAGGGTTGAGGCATATTGTTGGGGCAGTACAGGGAAGACAGTACTGTCACTGGTCATGAAATATCTGTTGTGTGAATGAATAGGATTGTAGGTCTATCAAAAAGCCTTCTATAATAGAAGAAAAAGTACATAGAAAATGGTCTTCAGACTTATCAAACACAGCTATTTGTATAGGTTTATTAAAGCAGTGTATAGAATGAACAGGAATATTCCTTATTACTGTAGTATAATTATATTAGAGGACTTGAAAGTACTACAGGAAATGAATATATGAATTAAATTCTACAGACCCTTTTCTATAAGGGGAATGCCAAGGTGAAGAATAAACTGTTTGATCTCCAGGCTAGGATGAGGTGGGGTGGCAGAGTGCACAGAGGCAGCTAGAAGTCATTCCCTAAACAGGGCCAGCTCCAGGCACCAGCTGACCAAGCATGTGCTTGAGACAGCACCTTGGGGTGGGGGTGCTCGGGTTTTTTTGTGTTTTTGGTTTTTTTTTTGGTTCGGTGGGGTGGTGCTGGAGGGTTTTTTTTGTTTGTTTTTTTTGTTTCGGCCGGGCGGCGCTCGGGGCGGGGGGGTTACGGCAGGGCAGCGCTCTTTTTTGATTGGGGCAGCAAAAAAGTTAGAGCCGGCCCTGTCCCTAAAGTAGGATGCACTCCAGAAGCAGGGCTGGCTCTACAGTTTTCGCCACCCCAAGCAGCGCACCGAATTGCCGCCGCGGATGGCGGGGGCACTCCCTGTTCCCTTAGGGCAGCAGGCACATTTCCGTGGCGACGGCAATTTGGCGGCAGCTTCTGTTTAGCTGAAGCCACCACAGACAGCTAAACATAGAAGCTGTTGCCGAATTGCCACCATTGCGGAAACATGTGTGCCGCCCTAAGGGCACACAGACTGCCCCTGCCGTCCACGGCGGCAATTCCGCGCGCTGCTTGGGGGCAAAACAACAGGGACTGCCGCCCCTTCCAGATTGCCGCCACAAGGACCCGCTTGGAATGCTGGTGCCTGGAGCCGGCCCTGTCCAGAAGCGGCTAATGCCAAAATGTGCATCAAGCTTCTTGCCCATTCTTAGCAGAGCAATGAAGGCCCTTAATTGATGCATCCCACTCTCTCAGCTACAGGAAGCAAAAGACTAGGATGGAAATGAAACCTAGTTCTTTGATTGGTAATACAGAGCATGATCACTAGGCCAGGGAGACCTCTCCTCTATTTCCCGTCTCACTTTTACATTTTTCTAACATAAGGTCTAGATCAGGGGTCAGCAACCTTTCAGAAGTGGTGTGCCAAGTCTTTATTTGTTCACTCTAATTTAAGGTTTCGCGTGCCAGTGATACATTTTAACGTTTTTAGAAGGTCTCTCTCTATAATATATTACATACAACAATAGTTTAGTTAAGTAAATAAGGATGTTTAAGAAGCTTCATTTAAAATTATATTAAAATGCAGATCTTATTAGTTTAGTGTGATCCTTGTCTTGCTTTTCCTTGCTGAGTTTTCCAGTGTCTGGCACATATTTGGATACTTTAAGCTGCACACAGGCTTCTGAGTGATCAGTTGTTAACCAGGTTCTGAGAGGGGAAAAAGGATAGATTTCATGTGTGAAAATACCTGTTCACGCAGGTATGTGGATCCAAATGCTGAAAGCATTGCAAACACAGTTTTCTTCAAACAGTTAAATTTCACTGGCAGGGACATCCAGCAGGTCAGGACAGAGGCCCCAGGATCTCTCTCAGTAGCTTCAAGTGCACTCCGCAGATCTCCAAACTTTGATGCCCACAATTCTGAGCTTTTTAACTGAATGAGCTGCATTTTGAAATCTTCAACACTCATCCACTGACATACAACAAATCCAAGTCGCTTTTGTTGAACTTTTCAGGTTTAATTAGGAAAGAAAGCATTGGGCCAAATCGCTGGAAATCTTGAAATCTGTTACAAAATTCTGAGTCCAGTTCTTGTATGTACATTCTAATCTCATCGACACTGACAGTGCAACATGTCGATAGCTCTTTTATGTGTTGGAGGTAGCAGAAAGTCAAAGTTTGAATATCCTGAGAAAAAACTACTAGTTTTACAACAAATGCTTTCCAGGTTTCGTAAAGATCCAGAACCATTTGCCCTGCATCCTGGAGATGGAGGTTGAGTTCGTTTAGGTGAACGGTGAGGTTAGTTAGAAACATGAGCTTACACAGCCATTTGTCATCATCCTGTTTGGGTTAGTTTTCTCCTTTTTCCAACAAAAAGGCCTTGATTGCATCAAAACAGTTTACAAAGCACACCTAAACCTTGCCACAGCTTAGCCACCAAATGTTGCTGTGAAGTGGAATGTTGTTATACGTACTGCCCATCTCTTCTAGCTGTGCTTGAAACAGTGAGTCAAAGCAGATCGAGCAACAAGGACATTCACAATTCGCATCACTGTATTCCTGATATTATTAAGCTCTGAATTAGAAATTTTAGCACATAGGTTTTCTTGATGCATAATACAGTGAAATTTGACTGTCAGGTCGCCAATTTGATCTTCAAGTAACTTTTACAAATCCCTTCTGTTTTCTGACTATAGCAGGAGCATTATCTGTTGTCACACACAATATTTTTCTGATGTCAACTCCTTGTTCTTCAAAATGGTTTACCAAAGTTTCCGCTATATCTTCCCCCTTTGTGTCATGCAGGGGTTTTAGGCAACAAAGTTCCTCTTGGATTTCATTGGAAGCATGATATCTTGCAACAACTGCCAAACGTGGAACATTGTTTATATCCACGGTCTCATCAACTGCAACGCTAAAAACTGCTGTGTCTTTTAATGTAGACATCTGCTTTTCATTACTGTTTTCTGTCATTTCATGTATGCATCTCTCAACTGTTTTGGTAGAGACAGGCAGTTATTTTATTCTAGATATGCATCTTTATTTGGTAAATCATTGAACAAAACCTCCAAACTGCTGAGAGAAATTTTTGTATATATTCTGCATATAAACGGCTTTCCGTTTTTTTGCAATGTACTGTGCAATCTTGTAACTTCCTTCTGTGGCTTGATTTTTACTTACACTTAAGCATTTAAAAACACTGCTTTTCTTCTCATATCCTGCTACTGCCTTTTTGATTGATTCAGTCTTGTCTGTTTCATCAAGAAAGGTTTCTCGTGCTTTGTTTCAAAAAGTTGTTGAACAGTTGATGTGCAACAAACACTTTCACAACAGAAAGCAAAAACAGCACGGTCCTTCTTTGAATAAATCCAAATGTGTCTGTCCAAGAAGGCTGAAATGAACAGACATCTAACTTTGCTTTCTTAGGAGCTGACATTTTATCAAATGTACCCCTCAACTTACACTGGAAGAAAAAATTGCGACAGATGGCACACACAATGTCAAAAGCAATGTGCTGTTCCACATGACATGATAGTGATGTAAGCAGCAAATCAGGACTTAAAAATATCCCAGTGCAGTGACGCTGGAACAATTTTTAAGGTGGGGGTACTGAGCTTGGCCCCCTCTTGCCTCTGTCTGAACCCCTCACTGCTCCAGGATGGCAGCAGAGCCCCCAGGACTGGTGGCCTGGACCTGGGGCCGGCAGCGGGCTGAGTGGGGCCAGCAGATGGGACCCTGGGTGGCAGGGATCCGGCGGTTGGACCCCAGGCTGGCGGCAGAGCCCCCGGGACTGGTGGCTGGGACTCAGGGCCAGCAGCGGGATGGCCAGGGCCAGCGGACAGGACCCCGTGTGGCAGGGGTCTGGCGGTAGGACCTCAGGCCGGCAGCAGAGCCCCTGGGACCGGTGGCTGAGACTCAGGTAGTGTGAGTGCCATTCAAAATCATCCCACGTGCTGCCTTTGGCACGAGTGCCATAGGTTTCTGACCCCTGGTCTAGATATTTGTTTTTTCCTGATACTCGGATGACCTGTTGTGAAACCAGGATTTCCACAGTCAAGTTCTGCTTGTATGGCTGTCCTTCATCTTTAACTTCCTCACTGTTGCAGCATCTGTACTTTTAAAAAACAAACACCCCCCTCTTCCCCCTCAGTCTGACACTAATGCACCAGGAGTTTTTCATATGTGCAAAGTGGTCTGTACAGGTTCTTGGAAAAAAACAAGGCATGACAGCCTTCTTGCTGGTGTAGTCACTGAGGGCATGTCTACACTGCCGTCAAAGCCCAGAGTCAATAGAACTCAAGTTAGCAGATCCTGTATTTGTTAACCTAGAGCTTGAGTATCTACCCTCATTTGTAACTCCAGTTTAGGAGTAATTGAACGCTGGATTCCAACCTGGAGCTCCAGCATCTATGCTGCATTATGCAGGCCTGAGTCCAACTACCCTATTCCAGATTTCCTAGCACCCTCCCAAAATGTGGCAGTTCTAATCTTTTGTTCATGGTGCAGTGTAAGAAAACTTGACTGTCCACCAAACTTGACCATCTAGAGGACAAAAATAGTCAGCCTGTGGGATTGTGGGTACTTTTGGTGGAC
The DNA here is from genome assembly GCF_025201925.1 of Gopherus flavomarginatus. Taxonomy (NCBI): domain Eukaryota; kingdom Metazoa; phylum Chordata; order Testudines; family Testudinidae; genus Gopherus; species Gopherus flavomarginatus. Next base: position 29,440,002 of record NC_066622.1, read on the forward strand.
TCCCAGAGCACAGGTCCAGTGGGGCTGCATCGACACTGCAGAGTGCTAGAGCTTGAATCCTGGGTCCTGGCTTGACCCAGCCTCAGACCTTCCATTCCCATGGGGTCCAAGCCCTGGGCTAGCGTGACTTGTGTATCGCTGGAAATTGGGTTGGGGTGTAGGCTTGAGCCTGAGTTCAGACCCTGGGCTTACAATGCAGTGCAGACATACCCCCTGTAGCTGTCTCCTACTGCATCAACATGAGAAATCGGAGCTAAACTAGCATTTCCAGAACATCACACGAGGAACTGCAGGATCATAAACCAATGAATGGATTATTCACCCACATGTAATATTTTTATTGGAGTCAGATGTAATACAGGTAACCCTGAATTACCAAACAATCCATTCAACACAAGTCACTGAATGATGGTATTAGTTGTTCACTAGTAACTGCTCTCATTGGCATGCAGTAAACCAGGCTTGTCACTATAATGTGGCAGAATTACTTGCTTGATATACCTTTATTTTACTGAGAGACCTCCTATAAAATGGTGCAACTACTGGTACAGTAGCTATATAATAAGATTCCAGGAATGTTACTCTGAAGCCTAGACTGTCTGTGGAGTCAGTGTGAGGTGATGGAAGCAGTTGCAAGCTTGGCTGTGAGCTCTTTTGGTTCAGAATATCACCAGGTTCGATCATCACTGGGATTTGCCGCCGGTTATCTCACTTTTAAGTTCTCTACCATATTACATGCCTTCCTGTTGCACAGCTGTATCTATGCTTCACCAAGAGTCCTACACCATTGTGATATCAGAGGTAACTCAACCAATCACCTCCCTTACCCTACAGGTAACTTCCATGCAACAATTTCATTGGTAGTATCATGGAGACTGCACAGATGGTGGATTACTGGGCCCAATTGCCACATCTATGAGGCAGCAGGGGCTTTCAGCTACTAATATACTATTACTGGGCTAGACATAACTTGTGACAGCAGCAGTCATGGATGAAATGAGGGCCAGACTTTCCACACAATTTCCTGGTAACATGAGTCAGACAAACTGCCTGGAATCTGCAATTTCACCTGATAATTATTTCCCAAATAATCTCAATTATTATTCAGATTACAGTACTGTATATTACCAACTGTATGAAATCACTTCGTTTTCTGGGTTTGACAACCTGTCATCAGGTAACCCTGCCTGAAGTGTCCTCCCAAGACAGGCCACAGCACAACACATGTACCTCTACACCGGGCTCCTGATTAAATAACACCCCTCCTTGGGCCCAGTTTATTACAAAACATAATCCCAAAATGTAGTCCATATCTCCCCCACTCCCCAGGAATCTAGTTTTAGTTCTTAAAAGACTGCTTTTCCCAGCAGGAATGCCCCTCATCCTCACCACACTCCAGTGTCTTCCACCACACATAGGCTCCTATTAACCCTCTTCTCTCCCTCTGCCAGGACAGCCACCCCAGCCTCCCAGCTGGATTGCAACCTCACACTTCCCCGCAAGAAGCCCAACACACCCTACTGGGAGATCAACTTTACCCAGGGACCATCCCTCCCTTCCCCTGCTCTTCCCGCTGTTCCCCTAGATCCAGCTCTCCACTGTGGAGACATCAGTTGGTATTCTGCTCTGCTGCTCCCTTGCCTTCAGTCTTGTCTGGCCCCCTGACTCTAGCCTGGGGCGGTCAGCCAGCAAATCCCTCTTGCTGCTCTCCCTACCTTCCCCCTTCCCCCAGGAAACACCTTCTAGAGTCCTCTGGTAGCTCTCACCTGCCCCTGACTCCCACTCATCCAGCTCTGTCTCACCAGCCTGTCTCCTCTCTGATTTGTCCTTGATCTCTTAGGCCTAGGTGCTGCTTGACCCTATTATTTGGCCAAACTCAGAACATCCGTTCTGGCATGGGGGCTCTGGACCTCCCTCACTGACAGGGTGCAGCCTCCCTGTGACACAGCCATCACAAGGCAAAGAGGCCAAGAAAAGGATGTCAGTGGAAAACTTTTCCTGGGCACAGAACAGTGGCCATATGTGAAAGAACTGAGCTCAAAAGCAAATCTACGTACAGACCTATCAAAATAAGTGAATGCAAGTCTGGCATACACTTAGATGTGCAGCTCTTAGCAGCATGCAGGTTAGCATTTTAGGGGCTTTGTTGTTGTTATTCATTTACTGTTTGAGTAAAGTTTGAAATTAACCAGAGATACATTTACCACTTCAGTCCATTTTCTAGCAACATTCTGCTGGAGAACAGCTTCCAGCTGATTATGAGTTTTAGGGCATACACCCTAGAATCACTTTGCAGACCAGTACATTTGGTCATTGTAACTTGCTGAAGAGAAATAAAATGAAACCAAGAGAGCTGCAACATTAAAAAGCCCTAGATCTGGAGGTACTGACAACATAACCTAAACAGATTGTGTAATTCTTGCCCTACTTCCAGTCTGATGAATACAGAACGAGATGAACTGATATGAACCAAGATGGCCAATAAAAGCTCATCTTGCTTCATTATTGATGATTTGTTTTTAACTGAAACTTTTGCCTAGAAACAAGCAGTTTTTGACTGTGGGGACATAATGTGGAAAGCTTAATAGACCAAGAAGCTGCAGGAAATGACGCATTTATCTGATACTGCTAAGAGACGGTCATTTAGGATTTTAAATAGGGGCCCGATAAGAATTCTTTTTAATGTAACTAAATTATTTATAGGTGAAACCAACTTGGAGAAGCTTTTGCCTGATAAAAAATACATGATTTTTAAAGGCCTCCATGTCTTAAAAACATAGATTGCATGACTGAAGACATTTTGCAATTCTCGTTTAATTGCAGTAAAAACATGGCAATGAAACCTCACCCCCTTCATCTGGCAAAAGTTATTCAAATCTAAGGAGAACGGTGAGGGCGCTTGGTAGCTTTTGAAAATCAGGCTGTTTACTCCTAGTCTGACTTTCATGTGCTCAGAATCCACAGTTGAGGCCACGTTTTTCAGAGTTGAGCAGCAGCTCCCATTGTGACACTGGGTGTCCAGATTTTCAAGAGCTCAGCATGCTGGGTAAATGGGAGCTGAGCTCTCAAGGAAAATCTGGCTGCTTCGGTAGGTCCTCAGCTGTCTTGAAAATCTGGCCCTTAATTTCTAAATACGTATGCCTAACTCTAGCCAAGAGAGTGTTTTTTAGCTAGAGTACATTTTCCCCAGAATCCACTGGGAACAGACTGTATCCAGCCATAATTTCATCACTTGGTGTTTTGGATCCAGTAGATTCTCTTCCCCCTGATATAACACAAGCAGCTGGAGGGTGGGATATCTTTCTGGGGGAAAATACTATGTATGAGAACAGCTTTTCCTATGATGTTTTCAAGGAAAAACCACGGAAACAGCTGGTTCCTTTGCATGACAGAATAAAGGTCAAACAGCAAGAAGAAACTAAAAAGAAACTGAGAGCAAATATGGAAAAATTGGCAGACCGTGAAAAGCAAAGAGAAACAGACAGAATGGAGGAGACAAATGAAGCTAACACAGAAATCTAGAAAAGGCTGTGAGAATTTGGAGGAAATAAAGGGAAGGGAAACTGAATTGGTCAAGTCCTATAGAAGCCCCAAGGATTGCTCTAGAGATAAGTGTTCTGCGTTGGTGAGTAAAAAACCTAGGTCCCCAGAGGCTGCTTAATGTAGCAGAGGCAACAGCACGAGTCTGTAGGTAGTAAGAAATTGAGTCCCTTGTACTTCTCGACCACAACTGTTAGCCAGTGAAAGGTATTTAAGTGTGAAATGAGCCTGGTTTGGCTTTCTGTGTCTGTAAGGATGGGGGAAGGGAAGGCAGGAAAGAATTAGGAATAGCCTGGGCCAGATTCCAACCTGGTGCAAGCAGCAGAAACTCCTGTGAGGTAAATGGAGTCATTTACATCAGGTGTGCACTGTGAGGTAATAAAATGTCTGAAGGTGGAGAGTAAATGAGAACCAGAAACAGCAGTATGAAAAATTATTTATTCACCAATTAAAAAAAGGAAAGTTGCACTTAGAAAAATTCATGCTATTCTGCAATCAGAAATAATTAGGATCCCAACCTGAGTTAAAGGGTCAGAATAATTTGTCTGCCACTGCAATGGCTATTTCGTTAGGGTTACACAATGAGGATGTACTACATTGCATAGTACTATATTTTGCTACCTTTTGCACATGCGATACACTCAAGGTGCATATATCAAAGCCACTCTGATATTTATTTATGGTAATTACATGTTCAGAAGGATTCCACCTGCAGTTTTACTGTGTTTTGTTGTGTCGTTGTGGGTTTTTTGTTTTTTTTTTTGTTTTTTTGGGTTTTTTAATAGAAGAAACTCTTTATTTTAAGCAGTATAGAAATGATATTTTAACAATCAACACATTGCAATACAGTATTGAGAATATTCTATAATACAGGTACATTCTGATATTCCTTCATTAATTTTAACAGAAGACAAATTAACTGTTGGGGAAACTTGTCCTAAGTGCCTCATCTCACAGCTGCTCCAAGCTACATTTAAATATATAAAACATGTCATTTGAAGCAGTAGTTACCAGAAATCTTGCAGAAAAACTTTGACCAGAAACAAAGCAAGAAAAGCTTAATATTCTTCTATGTTGCTTGTACATATATATTTTGCTACTAGCAATACAGAAAAATAGTAACTTTGTTGCTTTCTTTCTGGTTAAAGGATAATTCTTATGTAACCTACAGCAAACAAGATAAGTCTCTAAGCCCAGTTATTCGTGTATTCATAACTAGGAGAGGATTATCAATTTAAAACTGTAAATGAGTGCTGCTGCTAACTCTCTCCTAAAAGCTTGCACTTTGGGCTACAAATGTACAAATAAAGTGATAACACAAGAAATATATTAGTATCAATTTATATCAACAAGAATGTTAAAATGCAAGGACACTAAAATCGTTCTACTTGCAAGTATGATAAATTAGAAGTAAAATGATTAAAATACTTTAAGCAACAAAACTCGCAATACACACCATTGCCAGCAACAGTATGCCCTCTAAAAAAACTGTTGCTTCCTGTGCCAGCAGGGAACATGAGCCCTTGAGGATCTTTTTCTTGCTATCTCTTTTTAAATTTATTACTTTTTTTTTTTTAAGAATCAGTCAAACTCACAAAAGCAAATAAGTGCAGCGATCAGGCCTTTTCTCAGAGGGAAATTTGCCCCTCTGTATGCTAATTTGTTGGGTTATATGTGACTTAATAGCTTACAGGCCTTGCCTTGCCTCTGTGCTGGGATGAATGTCCCCATCCGTCCTTAAGTTAGTGGCGCCTAGCTATGGCAGCATTTGTACACGCCTTTTTAGGATGTGCTAGAGCTGTGGATAATAATCATTCTGCTGATTCAGCAGCGACTGAGACTGAGAAAGTAGGCAGAGGGACTTTTTGTGGGACCCTGCACCAAAAGGAGGGAAGGTTTATGCAGGCTCTTGTGATCCAGCAACAGAGAAACTGGGCCAATGAGTACTTGTGAGAGAAAAATTGGGCAAAGGAAACCTTGTTAACTTTTGTTCCTACTGGATTCCTGTCACCTTGGAAGAGGTGGAGTTTTTGGTTTAGCTGAAGAGACAAACTGCTCCCTAGAAAGAGGGAAAATTAGGCATGGCCATCTTCACACAACATAAAGGCATTCCACTACAGCAATATAGAATACAAATACCTAGTTACAATTGAGAGAGGTTAGGACAGTGTGACTGTGCCAGAAATTAAGATCCTTGGTTTCCATAGTGGAAATGACAGCAATTTTTGTTGGGAAATTTCTCATCCATCAAGAAAACAGAAGGCACAAAAAGTGAGAAGTTCGAGATGCCTTTGGAGCTCATGCCATCACTTTGTTTCCTGTTGAATTCATTCACATTGCATATTTCTCTGAGGAACTCCAGTTTCTATAGAAATTGAGATGCCAGACTCTTCAAAGGCCGAGTCAATGAACTAGCAGTTAAAAAGCTCAACCTTTCCACTAGAAACTGAATATTATATATTTAATAGGAGGAAAGTCTCAGGCACAGGAAACAAGTCATTTGAAGGAAACAGAAAAATGCTGGCTTGAATAACTTCAGCTTCTCTTTTTTGTGTCCAAGTTTAACTGGCTCAAGTGCAGAGTACTTAGAGGAGGGGTCAAGGGTTCAGATCTCTGAAATAAAATGAAAAGCAAAAAAATTAACTCAATTATGTAATAATTACAGTGACTTGCAAGTTCCCTCTGCAATGGAATCAAAAGCTTCTGCCATATTGTCTAACATGGGATTTTCCAGCTTTGCCCTCACTTCTACCAGCATGGTCCTTCAACGGGTAGCATGCCAACACGGTCCTTCATGAGCAGACCAGTGCCTGTTACAGACTCTGGGAGCTGTCCAGTGAGGGCCTCACTTCTAGCTGCCACTCTGCGTTTGGCTACCAGGGGCTGTATTTTTGCCAAAATCCCAGAGACGAAAAAGATTTTTTTCAAAGATCTGTAGACTGTATATGAGTGAATAGGCCGATTTTCTTTTATTTTTAGCAAAGGCAGCATGTGCCAGTGGGCAAATAATTCATAGATTCTGAGTCCAGGAGGGACCACCATAATCATCCAGTCTGATCCTCTGATACAACAGGCCATAGAATTTCCCCAGAATAATTCCTAGCGCAGACCTTTTAGAAAATCTTCCAATCTTGATATTAAAATGGTCAGTGATGGACTGATTGCACAACCTTTGCTAAATTGTTCCAATGGTCAATTACTCTCGCCCTTAAAAAACATGCACCTTATTTCCAGTCTGAATTTGTCTAGATTCAATTTCACTTTCTAAAAAAACATGATTTTCAGGCTCTGATGAGGAGTGGGGAGGCTGTTTGAGTGTGCACTATCAGTCGGATGGAAGGCAATAGGAAAATAATTGAAAAGATCATAACTCACCTTCTTGTTACCTACTGTCTTGAAGCTGTCTCAGCCATTGGTTTCTGCACTCCAAAGGCAGTGATGAAAATATTCACAACTACTATAATGAACACCAGTCCAGTTGCAAGGTTATTGAGGAAATCCAGCTTGGCATGTTTTGCAGGGTTATTAAGGTCATATTTTACTTCAAAGGAAAAGAGAAAAGTGCTATTTTACCATCAAAACACATTTACACACATGGTAAAAAGCTTTTTATTATTGATCTTATGTAAATATTTCTCTTCCCCCTCACTAGATGCCAGACACGTCCGTCCTGCAAAAAGGAAAGTTAGCATTGCAGCCAAAGTTACAAAATCTATGGGGACTATTTTCATTTGTGATGAATATGTAATATCCTCTTACTCTGTAAGAGTCAAATTCTGCTCTTAGATACATTTGTGCAGCTCCCAGTCTTTCTGTGTGTAGCTAGATGCAGAATGTGTCCTACAGAAAAGAGATTCCCAACACTTGAAGCAGTAATATTCCTAACAGTACATTTAATTTCTTTCCTTCCAAAAGTAAAACTGTCATAATAAATATTTTAAGTTTGCATTACTTTACCTCTTGAAAATTTGTCTTTACTCCATTTATCAGAAGCTCTACCAATGAAAGCCAATAAAGTCTAGCCTCTTATGACAGAATGGGCTATACATCCTTTCTAGATAGCCCAATCACCTCTCTCTCTTTCATCGGTTCCAGTATGAGACGTCTGTACCTGCCCTCTTCCCCATACCTAGCCACTATTCCTACGGCTTCTAGTTCTTATTTTGAAAGCAAGAGCATTACATCTGTTTAACAGAGTGAAATTTCAAAGCATCACAGCTTTCGAGTCAGTCTTATTTTGAGCATCAGCTGTGTAAACATAATTTTCTTTTGTTTGCTTGCACTTTTCCTTGCTTGAACTGCTGAGGGGAGGACAAATAAGATAAGATAAGATTAGATTGGTGTCAGTCTCATTTCCAGATTTTGTAAAATGTATATATGAGCAATATTAAATATGCATATGCTTGTGTAGGATTGTGTGAAATCTGGCTGGACTGTTCAGCATTATGGCAAGCCGAAAATCTCCTCTGACCACTTTCTCTCTCTAAATGGGGGCTCTATAATTTATGGCTTGATTAAATATCATTGAAGTTGGTGGGCAGACTGTCATTGATTTCAGTGGGCATTGGATCAGGCCCTTAAAGAGAACTAATGAAAGGACATCTTCTTCTAACTTTGGTTGGTAGTAAGATACATAAATTATATAAACAAAAGAGAGAGAAATCTGAATAAGATGTTAAATACCATGCAGGCTGTGGCAGCAACAGTATCATAAACAGTGTTACCAAAGCCCCTTGATGTGTAGTTTGCGAACTCTGCTATACAAATCGGGGTGGGGTTTATTTAGCAGATGGGTAGGGCCCTACCAAATTCACAGCCATGACAAATGTGTCATGGACCGTGATAGCTGGTCTTTTGTGTGCTTTTACTCTATACTATACAGATTTCACAGGGGAGACCAGCGTTTCTCTAATTGCTGGTCCTGACCCAAGAGAGAGTTGCAGGGGGGTTGCAAGGTTGTTTTAGCGGGGTCGTGGTATTGCCACTCTTACTTCTGTGCTGCCTTCAAAGCTGGCAAGCGGAGAGCAGCGGTGGCTGTAGGTCAGGTGCCCAGCTCTGAAGGCAGCACCCCGCCAGAAGCAATGCTGAAGTAAGGGTAGTGATACCATACCATGCCACCTTTACTTCTGCACTGCTGTCTTCAGACCTTGGCGGCCAGAGAGCGGCAGCTGTTGTCCAAGTGCCCAGCTTTGAAGGCAGCCACAGCAGCACAGAAGTAAGAGTAGCAGTGCCACAACTCTCGCCTACATCTTGTTTTGGGATCAGGACCCCTGCAATTACAACACGATGAAGTTTCAGATTTAAATAGCTGAAATCATGAAATTTTAGGATTTTTTAAAAATCCTATGGCCATGAAATTGACCAAAATGGACTATGAATTTGGTAGGGCCCTACATGTGGGCATTCTGAACACTGAAGAACTATTGGCCCCATTTGTAACTGAGTTAGTTTAAGAACGAATGGTTCGGTGAATCCCAGCTAGCCATGCTGAATTAGTTTATGACCCATTGCAGGTTTGCCCTGCGTCCATGCTAGTGCTGCCCTATAAACTCCCTCGATTCAAATGGCTTCTGGGGATGTCCCATAGTTTCAGCTCTGTTCCCAGAAGCAGTGTGTGGTGAGAGACATCCCAAGCCAGCCAGAGCACTGTGGGGCAGTAGTGAGGGGGACTGTTTGACCATTTCAGCTACTCTGCATCTACACTGACACTAAAACTGTTTGAGAGTTAACCCCGTATGCAACCTGAAAAAACCTGAAGCCCAGGGTTGGAGTTTCTGGGAGAGGATGGGAGAAAGAGGGAGAAGAGTTTCTGATCTTCCCTAGAGAAGGGTGAAAACTGGCACGCTCTGGGCTTGAACTATAACAAAGGGAAAGAGACTGAATAATGGCTTCAACGTTCATTACCCTGCAAGGGGAGAATGGGGAAGTTTTCATTTAGCCAGAGAGCTAATCTATCAGTCCAACAACTACACGCTGAGGCAGCAGCCATATCTGCATATGAAAGGCAAGCTCATGCCTTCATTCCATTTATATCAAGGAGGGGTCCAACTTGACTGCTTGTGATCTCCACAATGGTTCGTGCAGGGGTGCTGGAACAATTTGCATAGTGGGGGTGCTGAGAGCCATTGAACCAAACTGTAAACACTGTACAGAATGGAAACCACTTCAAGCCAGGGGGTGCAGCAGCATCCCCAGTTCCAGCACGTATGTGGCAGTGTGTCACTGGGGAAAAGCCTTTCAGATAGGAACACCCTAAGCAATTCAGAACTCTTTAAGTCATGCCAACACTTGACACATCCGGAAACTCACAAGCAGCCAGTGCTGATCTTAAAGCACCAGCTAAATGTGCTGGCTGTATGCTACTCTGTTTACCAAGTGGGCTGCTGCACAGCTTCCTTATCTCTAGCTTCTGAACATAGTTTGCGTGTAGCCCCCAAATAGAACACATTACAGGCTGGCAAAAGGTACGCGTTAAGAGAAGCAAGGTCCACACCTGAAAGAAGATTGCAGCCTGCTAGCCAGATGTAAATGTTAAAAAAGCAGTGTCTGTCACTGCTGAAAGATGGATTATTCTGCAGCAATGGGGCTCAAACCAGACTTTCAGCAACAATCAATGAAGACATTAAAGATCTAGTTTCTGCCATGTATTCAAGCTGCTTTCTCTAACCCCTCACCACTCCTGTCTTATCTGAATTGAGTCACAGCCAGTTAGATCTCTATTCCCCAATCTCTTCCAGAAACTGGCAAAGGCACTGAACTCGCCTGGCTGAATGAGAAGAGAGAAACATAAAGCTGGATGCCATCAGCCCATGCATCCTCGCTAACTGGGAACTTCACCCTTGGAACAGGAGGCTGCCTCCTCAGTTGTGCTTCATAGAAAGCTAATTGGCTACTGTTTTGCTTAATGAGAAATCTGCCCTGTGTGAACTGTGGCTACTGCTTTCCAGACTTCTCTTTTCAACATATGAAAAAGCACAAATATCTTACGGGCTTAATTTCAAAAGAAGAGCCTTTAAAATCTACATAAGCAATGTTAATATGTATATGGTTGTCAGCAGCAAAGGGTTGATCCAAAGCCTTCTGAAGTCAGTAGGGCTCCCACTTATTTCAATGGGCTCTGGTGCAGACCCTTACTGAGGGGCTGTGGGTGAAAACCTAAGCCTCTCCTCTGGCAACTTGCTTAAGCATCTCAGGTCAACTCTTGAAACCTGTGCTGCAGATATTTTGGGTGTCTCTTTCCTTTTGACTAGGTGATTCTTATGAATGCTACAGCCCCAGATACAGGACTTGTATAAAAATTTTGCAAAGTGATGCTAGAATCTCACTACACATCTCACTCCTGTGATGCCAAAGTATATGCAAATACTATCAAAAGATTCTGATAGTAGAATCATTTGCATTATCACTTTCAAAAATGTTTTGGAAGAAGGCTGCATAATCCCTTGGCGTTCCCCACTCTCATCCCAGAGAGGCATATTAGCAAATTCTGGGCTATAGTCAGTTAGCACCTTTTTATTTGGAATTTTCCACCAAAAGGATATTGGACCACTAATGCAACCATAGGATTGGAGTATACAAAATGGATTCCCCAGTACCCACCCTCCATCCACATCCTTCTACTGAGGTCAGTGTTTTGCATAAGGAGCACAGGATCCAGCCCCTGGCCTACACAACACAGTTGCTCTGTTTAATTTACAAGGAGTCTAACTTTAAACTCAGAACTTGGATAACTAATTCTTGGGTCTTGGATTTTTGTATGTAGTATAAATACAGAAATTCCTAGCGCTAGGACAGTAAGTGTTGACATTTTGAAAAACATCAATAAAAATGCTGCATTAATTTCCAGCTGCATGAAACTGCAAGGGGGTCTGTAAATTCAAGGATAATAGAAAATGCAAAAAGCAGAACTCTGATTCTACATACTCTCAATATTAAATATTAAATAACTTGGATTAAATCAATGGCAACATTCCCACTGGAGCTCAATGCAGTAAGGATTTCACCCTCTATCTTTAAAGGAGTCATAATAATAAATGTATCATCTTAACTATTTTTCAGAAAGTATAAATGCTTTCTCTACTGATAAGCTTAGTGGTAGTATCCTAGATGTTTTCTTCAGTCCTATCAGTAATCAGACACATGTAACACTGGTAATAATGAATATTAATAGTGACACATAAGTTAGAAATCAAAGTAATCTTGATGCTTGTGCTAGAATCTCCTTGCTAGTCCAGAAGATGGTCCCCAGGCATAGACATATCAGCTTTTACTCTGATGTTACATGTCCTGTTGGCCAAAAAGTCAAGATGAAGTGATGGGGGCTTGATGATGGATTAGACATGTCTTTTGTGTGAAGAAATTCTACCTTTAGCTGTTTGTTAACTAGACTATTCCTCAAACAGAATCCAGGATCTTCCCTTTGAACAATTCTCTACTAGTTTATGGCTGTCAATCCATTTCTTTCAAGGGATTATATACCAATAAGAAATGCTGGAAAGGGTGAATCTCTTCTTCTTAGCTTTAAGTCCAGTTAATACTTCTATAAATCACTAGTGTCAAAACCTGTAATGACTTTGGCATTCTTGACTATATCTTTCCATTGTTCTTTGTATGATGCATGTGGTAACCAGAATGTCAGTATTCCAAAATGCACCTTAATGCCATTTATGGTACATGCAGTAATATCAGTTTCCCTATTTACCCCAGAAGACTGGGAGTTTTCAAAGAAGTCAATTTTATTCCTACCAAGCCTTATGCTGATGTCTGGTACTCAGGACCAAATTCTGCTTTCACTCGCACTGCTTTAAAGCTGTTAAAGCCAATATACAGCATCAATGTAAAAGAAATTGTGTGTGTGTGTGGAGGGGAGGTATATAGTGATAAACTAAAGAAAACATCTAGGATACCACCATTAGTCTGTGACATTGGTAATGTGGGAGCGGAGGACTGTAGTGTCATTGGTGGTAAAGATGTTGGGGAGGAGGTGTAATCTACTCTTACAGTGCTGTTGCTACAGAATAACATTTTGGTCATTCCTTAATACTCTATTGCCTCTAATTGCATGAGGCTACGGGGCATAAAGAGCCTGCCCTATATAGATTTGTTTGTTTGTTTTAATGTGCACTGTATTTAACTATGTTCCTTGCTCCGTCAGCCTCACTGAAATAATCATCCATTTTCCTGCAGTCAGCAATTAAAAATAAGGAAGCTTATCGGCAATCCACTTTTCCCCAGTGAAAAGGAAGCCAACACACTAAAAACATTTCCTGTATTCTGTAGCTGAATTTAACCTGTTCTGAGACAAAGCCATTCAAATAGCTTTCTTTCCAAAAGGTAAATGCAAAAACAGGGTTAATCCTATAGGAAAAATAAATGGTAATGTTCTTAATACGTACCAAGGAATATCAGGAGCACGCCCACGCCAACTTGAAGTATGAGGGATATGCTGATGAGAACAATAAGTGGGATGTAGAATGAGAAGGAAGGTCCTTGCTCCATTACTGCTTTCAACTGGGATGCATTGGCCATCAGAAGAGCAATATCCAACATGCTCTCTGCAGCACTCTTCTTATTGGCGTAGTGGTTCATATTAATGGGTCCATTTCTCTGCAGCCAGCGTTGTGGTCTAGGCTGAAAGTGAAAATATTTCAATTATGGATACTTCAAGTTTAATGGGTTAGCAAGCTAAGAAAGAGACTTTGGTCCAGGCACTGAGTTCCTAATCTGCTCATCTCTGTACTGCTCTCATCTGTTTCTGTGTGCTCGCACCTACCAAGATCCTCTAACCAAGGAGCAACAGATTGCCTTAAATGCAGGCCAGGGCCGTCCTTAGGATTTATGGTGCCCTAGGCGGGATTATTAAACTGGTGCCCCTGTGCCTGTCTTGCTCTTAGCAACACACACATAAGCTTACACTACTGGAAAAATTGCCACATGCATGTTGTTAAAACCAGTTTAACGTAGTTAAGCACACTGTAATGCTGATGGACTAGCACTAAAGAAGTAGCACTATAGAAAAAATTCTGATTTGACAGAATGATGCAAATATCATTTTTTTAAATTTGTCAACATTTTATTGGAAACTTATATGAAGAGGTATTGAAACAAGGATTATTTTCAATTACAAGCAATCTTTATGGCTTTTTTGGCTGCAAAAGCAGTAATAATGTCATCGTATGATAAAGACAAAGTGATGTCTGGTTTGACTGCAAGAACAGCAAGACCAGTCAAGTGTTCCTGACTCCTTGTAGAGTGGAGATAGTTTTTAATGAGCTTTAGTTTTGAGAAATTCCGTTCTCCTGATGCTACTGTTACAGGAATTGTCAGTAGAATACAAGTGGTAATGTACACATTAGGATATATATATATATATATATATATATATATATATATATATATATATATATATATATATATATATATATCAAGAAGTTTGCTAGTATGAATAAACTGTACAATGTCCATCATCGATTTTGCATGTGGCAACATTGATCACACTGTACTCAATTCTTTGTACAGTTCAAGTCCATTTAAATCAAAATGATCGCCGTGCTTCAGGAGGCTCTCTAGGTCAGGGGTCCCCAACGCGGTGCCTGTAGGTGCCGCGGTGCCTGTAGGTGCCATGGCGCCCACAGGGGCCTCTCAGTATGCCTGCGTACTGGCCGGCATATGAGCATCCGCCAAAATGCTGCCGAAATTCGGCGGCATTTCGGCGGCGACGCCTCTGGATGACACCACTTGCTGCTGACAAGCAGCAGCATCCAGAGGCATCACCGCCGAAATGCCACCAAATTTCGGCAGCATTTCAGTGGATGCTCGTCCGCTGCCACAGTAAGGTTGGGGACCACTGCTCTAGGTTCTTGCACTTTGTCATTAGTTGCTCTTGTTTTCCTATTTCATTGAATTTAGTCCTGCTCAGCCCACTACCAGCTGAGTGAAATGGAACCCCAGGCTGCCAGCAGGTTGAGTGGCTCAGTCAGGGTACCAACCGCAGGCCTGCTCAGCCCGCTGCCAGCCTGGGGTTCCTTGGGGGTCCCCAGGCCAGCAGTGGGTGCTAAGTGAGGCCGGCGGCTGGGACCCTGGGTGGCAATGGGGCAGCAGCCGGAACCCCAGAGCAGCAGCAGGCTGAGCCACTCAGCCTGCCGCTGCATACCATCAAAAATCAGCTGGCGTGCCACCTTTGGCATGTGTGCTGTAGGTTGCCAACCCCTGCTCTATACACTAGTAAGGAGATGAGCATATTACAGTTACTGGAGGGCTCTATTTAGCAGTAACAGGGCTATAAGAAAGTCAGTCAACGTTTTTTGTTTCTCTGATGAAAACTGGCCCACTCCCTTCCCCATACGAAACTTGTCACAAATAATTGTCAACAACTTAATTTTCTGTTTTTGGCTAAGATATTGATTTTAAAAAAATATTGAAATTGAATTCAGGATTGTTAGCAAGCATTTTTGGTGAACAAAATTTGTTAAATGACAATCTAAATGGCAACACAGTACTGCTTTCATGCTTGGCTCATCCCTCAGCCTGCTGGTCCAACAGCTGCAGTAGAGGAGGAGATGGGTGGAAAACTGCAGGACCTCAAAATCCACCTCTTGGGGTGCAGAGTGGCAACAGCAGCAGCAAACCCTCAGGTCTGATCACATGCCAATGGGCACCACCGCCAGCCCAGCGGACCATGGTGAAGTTAGTACAGCATCTGATCTCAGGGACAGGGCACCCATGGAGCCACAGCACCTCATCCTGCCCTGTTCAGCTCCCCCCAGATGAGATGGATCACTGTGAGCTCGGGGGAGAGACGCGCTCCTCAGCTAGGGTGATCAGATCCAGATGTCCTGATTTTATAGGGCCAGTCCCGATATTTGGGTCTTTGTCTTATATAGGCACCAATTACCACCACCTAGGGTGACCAGACAGCAAGTGTGAAAAATCAGGATGGGTGGTGGTGGGGGGAATAGGAGCCTATATAAGAAAAAGACCCAAAAATTGGGACTATCCCTATAAAAGTGGGACATCTGCTTACCCTACCCCAACCCCCTGTCCTGATTTTTCACACACGCTATCTGGCTATCCCTAGCCCAGCCGTGTGTGACCATTCTAATCCTGGCTGCCTGCGAGGAAGTGAGTTATTTTCACTGTCATTCCTCAGCAGGCAGGCAGCCAGCCTCCCCTCCCACCCAACCCAGCCCTGATGGAGGGAATGGGGGAGAGAGGGGTGCTCCCTGGGGGAGAGGAAGAAAAGGGGGGGTGCTCTGTGGGGCAGGGGAGAGAAGAATGGATGTTATGGGGGACAACAAAGGATACTGCCAGAGCCACAGAGCCTGCCTCACCTCATGCCGGGGAAAAGAGTCACACTCACAGATGAGTTCCTTCCCCCACCCCTTCCCAGAGACCCCAGCAGCCAATCCCCTCCCTCAGACTGTGCTGCATTCAGCTCTCTCTAGGACCCAGCAGCCCTGCTCTTACATTCTTCACTGCTTCCCGTCGGCTCCCGGCAGAGCAGTGCCCTCAGACCTTGTGGTGCCCTAGGCGGCTGCCTGTTCTGCCTATGGCTAAGGACAGCCCTGATCCAGGCACAGATATATATAAATGTATTAACTGTTAGAAGCATGTGAATCAGAATGTCCATGTCACCAGAGACAAAGTTTGGGTAATCTGGATAATCTAAAGGCTGAGAAGTGTATAAATTGGATTGCTTTTAAACATTTTTAAAACCAGGGCTATACTTTAAACCAGCAATTCTCAACCAAGGGTACATATACTCCTGGGGTTACACACAGGTCTTCCAGGGGGTACATCAACATATCTAGATATTTACCCAGTTTTACAATAGGCTACATAAAAAACACTAGCAAAGTCAGTACAAACTAAAATTTCATACGACTTGTTTATACTGTTCTATATGCTATACACTGAAATGTAAGTACAATATTTTTTATTCCAATTGATTTATTTTATAATTGTATGGTAAAAATGATACAGTAAGCAATTTTTCAGTAGTAGTGTGCTTTGACCCTTTTTTCCCCCCCCCTCTATTTTTCGGTCTGATTTTGTAAGCAAGTAGTTTTTAAGTTAGGTGAAACCTGGGGGTACGCAAGACACATCAGACTCCTGAAAGGGGACAGTAGTCTGGAAAGGTTGAGAGCCGCTGCTTTAAACACCCACTACACTGGATGAAACTCCTCCCTGTGTGGGATGTGGGACAAGGCCTATGCACCACCTGAGTCATTCAATAATCCTATTTGAGGATTTGTTGGATTAAACTGCTGCATAAATTTGTGTGTCACCCAGATACACTGGTGGATATTCCCATGCTGCCCCCGTCCATCCATACATATATGGATATTCCATTTCTGATTTCATGTGATGGGAGATGATTAAGATACAGGGGATTTCCAATACCAAATGCCAGAAAAGCAGTAATCTACTAGGGAAAGCGGTAGACATAGCAGGTCTGTTCTCTCTTGCTTTTTTTTCCTCATCCTTTAGGATATCAGTAAAACTCTGTCATTGGCACCAGATTTCTAAAGGAATTAGGCACCAGGTGAGATTTTCAAAACTGCCAAAAAGCAGCTTATGTTGTAGTTGTGTTGGTCCCAGGATATTAGAGAGACAGGGAGGATGAGTTAATATCTTTTATTTGGACCAGCTTCTGTTGGTGAGAGTAACAATCACTTGAGCTTACACAGAGCTCTTCTTCAGAAGCTCGAGAGCTTGTTTCTCTCACCAACAGAAGTTGGTCCAATAAAAGATATTAACTCACCCACCTTGTCTCTCTCTAAGCAGGTTAGGCGCCTACCTCACTTTGACCTCTCTAAAAAACCTGGTCCTTGGTACACACTTGAAACCATGAACCAAATTATGCCTTCTGTTATGCCCACGTAGTACAACTATACATCCAGGGACAGGGCCGGCTTTAGGAAGTGTGGGGTTCGATTCAAATATGGGGCCCCTGCAGGTAGGGATGACTCACCTGGCAGTGCTCTGGGTCTTCAGCGGCACTGAAGGACCTGCCGCCAAAGACCTGGAGCGAGTGAAGGACCCGCCGCTGAAGAACTGGAGCTCCACCGTGTGAGTAAAAATTAAAAAGGCGCCTAAGTTAGGCGCTTTTCTTTAGGGCCTGGGGCCCTCTTAGCCATGGGGCCCAATTCAGGGGAATCGGCCTAAAGCCAGCCCTGCCCAGGGACCTCCACTAACCTCCATGAAGTTGCACAGGCATAGACTTTCGATGTTTGATTTAATAACTCTTCTTCATTACTGAATGTTTAATTATACAAACAACTTCCTTTTCTCTTATGTGACTGACTATATATGAGCTTCCCTCTTGTCCATATCTTTGGTTTCTAACTACTTCAATATAATTTATTTTGAAAGATTATAAAAAGTGTCGTGGCTGGGTTTTTTGGTTTTGGGTTTTTTAACTCCTATTCGTTAGGGATATTTTTTACTAAATAAATGTTTTCTTTGGAAAGGTTAAGCACTGTGTGGGAAAAATCTCTATTTAAAGGTTACTTCAAATGCAGAAGTCTCTCTCTCTCTCTCTAATTAAACTGGTCAGTGGCTGTGCTCAAAACAGCCAAACTTCCAGTTTCAAAGTCAGTTCAGCCACTGTCCATCCCGTGCTTATAGTCTTTGAAGCTAGAAAAATTTCAGTGCATTAAATGTGTTCTGCTACACCACGTAACTTCCCAGTTCCTTCCAAGAGAACAAACTGCAAAATTTGACCTCATTTCTCTGGACACAATTTAAATAATGTACTGAGAGAAAAATGTCATGAAACAGCAGCAGTGAGAATGAAGCCATGTAATCACAGCCTCACACGGAGGGCTTCATTACTGAGACTTTGCTCATGGTGAAAAGAGGAAATATTAATTTTTCAGATCCAAACTTCAGTAAGGAAGAACTCGCTATTTAGCTTTGTTTGGGACCCATGATATTAAAAAAAAAAAAAAAAAAACAAAAAAAACACCCAACCCTATTTGCTTCAGTTTCCTGCGGGGGACAAGGACATGGACACAAGCTACTGAATCATTTATATAAACGTGCAGTTCCTTGAATGTTACCGTCTCCCGAACAGCAGTGAGAATCTGTGTGGCTGTGTTCCCATTACTTTCAAGGAAAAGCAGCCCAAAATACACCCCAACCTCAATATAATGTGACCTGATAGAACAAGAATTCAGATATAACGCGGTAAAGCAGCACTCCGGGGGGTGGGGGGGAAGAGGGTTGGGCTGCACCTTCCAGTGGATCAAAGCAAGTTCGATATAACAGTTTCACCTATAACGCGATACGATTTTTTGGCCCCCAAGGATAGCGTTATATCGGGGTAGAGGTGTAAATGTTGGAGCTATTGAGCAAAAACACTTAGACTAATATCACCTATTAATTGTACAGTGCAGGCCATATTCTGCCTGTGGCTGCAAACATGTAATGCCAATAACATCAAAAAGTTGCACAAGTGTAACTGCAGAATTTGGCCTGTGTGTTTCTATTGAAAATAACTTTTTTAAAAAAATGTATGGACTATAAAACTGATACCATTTGTGGGGTTTTGCAATAAGTTCATAACTGAGGAAGCATATCACTATCTGTTCAGGTATCTGCTGGCTAATTGTTTGCTTCTTCCTGCCAAAGAAACTTACTTAGAGTGCAATATCTGACATATAGGTAAATAGTAGATTGGTTTGACCCAGGCTCCAATTCTAAATGAAGAAAGCAGATTGCTTCCCTATCCATATATTACAATAAAAACTTTAGGGCCCATTCTGAGAACTCTCTCTTTTTCCCTTGGACTTCAATAGGAGTGGGAACATGGCCTTAAATAATTTACTTTAATATACAACTCTTAATTAACTACATGTAAATGGACTGGGGCTCATTCTGCTTTAATTTCCACCTGTTGATACAATGGGGTGCTCATGTATCAGAGTGAAACTTGGCCCAGTCCTTATACCAGGAAAAGCACTCCACGTTTTTAAACATCCTGCCCTTCCATAAGACGTCCTTCGTTGTGCAGACACAGTGGAACAGTGCATGGGCAGTGGATTGCACTAGAGTAGCTCATAAATGGAGTCACAACATATTAGCTGAGTAGATAATCTGCTGCTGTTCTAACAAATTCACCACTGAAAAATGGCAGTCCTCTACTGTATGCAAGTATTTCCAAACACACTTTAGCTGAGGAAATGGTGGTGTTTATCACTTTTTATTTGGGGAGGGGGGAATGTAAACAGAAAAGTTCCAGGAACTTCCACACCCTCATTAGGCAGTGGAACTCCCAATCTGGCAAGAGAACAGGAAAGGAACAGTGCATGAATTAGTATGTCAGAATTGAAGATCTGACATGCTGGAAGATCAGTTTAAGGCAACTGCTCAAAATGTGGATTTACCCAGTACTACTGCAGAGGCTTTGCTGTCTATGGCAGTTAGAATCAGGGAAAAAGGCATGTTATATAGCAATCTCTGTTTAAATACTATGGCAGGAGAAAGTAGGAAATGATTTCATAGTGTGGTCAAGAGAACAACATGCAAATAGCTGGCAGGTACCAGAAATTGAGTCTTTGTGCTGCAGCTTCTTGGCTTTAGAAGATTTAAGACTGAAGCAAAGTGAGATACAGAAGCAAGGTATATGCTAAAGCTTGAACTGGGCTCGCAATAACTGTTCAAAATGCTTGTTGCTACTATGTGGCTGTAAAATGCTACCCCGTGCTTGCTGTGATGGTGCTGTAACAGTGCCATGTATTTAACCAGTGCTTTCCATTTTATAAGCACTGTTTAAAAACTGCTGGGTATCTACCTTTCCCCCTCCACAAGTGCAACATCTGCCCCCTGCAGAAGGGCTGGGATTGCTCTCTTCTGCAGTGGCTCCTGGCACCCTGTGACTCTGTCCAGTTCTAATGGTGCTTTATGCTACGTCTACACTGCGAAGTGAAGATGTGACTATAGCGTGGACAGGCATGCCTATGCTAGCTTTAATCTAGCTAGCCTGGATGACAACAGCAGTGTAGATGTGGTGGCACAGATTTTACTACAGGCTAGCAACGAGTGTGTGTACATAGGCTTCCTGCAGGGCTTGTATTCTGGATGTGAGCTGTGCTGCCACATCTCTACTGTTACCAGATTAAAGCTAGCATGTCTATGCCTATCTGTGCTATACTTACCCCTTCACTTGCAGTCTGGACATATTGCTAATACTGTTGGCACTTCCTCAGCCAGTGCCTGACCCTTTTTAAGGAGTTTTTCCCACACGGAGGGGAGACTACAAATAAATTGGTACAGATTCCAACTATAGTAACCTTTTCCACTGAGTGCAAGATAGATTAAGTGTTTCCACTACAGAGAGACCCTCCCCCAGTCAGTGGGAAGCTGGATCTTCAGAAGGCCCTCTGGTATTTGTGGCAGGAGTGATGGTGTGACTCTATTCCCCCCTCCCTACAAATGTATACAGGAAGGATAAGATCCAGCAACAGAAGGTTCTTTCCATGCACATGTCTAGAGTCTGTCTCCCTTACTGTTTTTTCCAACATGCTTATTTTAACCAAACTGGGTAAAACTCCATAAGGAGCAGGGAGAGGGCACCTGCTGCCAGACAGCTTGTGGAGTAGTGGGGAGACAATTCTGTGAAGAAATGTATTCCTCATCCTTTTTTCCTGGAGCTCTCTGGATAAATGTGGCTGGGATAAAGCTGTTTACCTGCCTCACCATCAGTGCCGTACCTTAATAGCCTTGCACACCCCAGAGAATTGCATCCCTGCAATATGCAGCTAACCTTACTTGGGGTAGGTCTAGATGACATGCAATAAAAAATGTTAGCAGCTGTCAGCACTACACTAGTGCTAGCACTGTTGCTACCACTCATGGGGCTACATGAGTGGATGTGTAACTTTGGGTGATCTGCCTAATGTAGATGTGGTCTTGGTTTACATGAGCACCACCGTCGTGAGCCAGTGCTGGATGTGATAATGGTGAGTCTTGTCCCAAGCAACTAAAATATCAATAGTGCCAGCATGTTTCTGCACCATTGCAAGACACTTTGCATCTTTTGGGCACAGAGCGGTTTGATGCAATCCCGTGCCATGCTCCTACCACCAGAATTATCTAGTACAGACAAGTTACTGGGTAGGGTGACCAGATAGCAAGCAGGATGGGGGGTGGGGGTGGGTAAATCAGCACCCATATAAGACAAAACCCCGAATACCAGGACTGTCCCTATAAAATCAGGACATCTGATCACCCTAGCTCTGGGCACAAACCATGTTAGTCTGTGCAGTGTGTTCTTTAGCTTGCTCTGAAAAGGAGAGCTGTGAAAAGCCTTCCCCATCTCCAGTCTCTGTGGCTCTTCTGAGAGCAGTGAGAACAGTTTGCTGAACAGCTTAGTTTTTCATGGATAGAACTTTCCCACCCGCCCAGCATCTTGCAGCCCCTTTTCAAGCTTTGTGGGACTGCTGTCTTCACCAGCAGTGTTTAATCCCATCTGTGGGGAGCCAACTAATTAAGACACTATATCAGAATAGTTGTATTGTTTTCCTTCTCTTAAACCTTTACAGAAAGATTAAAAGGGTAACCCAGTGCTTATTTCCCCACAGTATGGTTATATTCAGTAATATTTTACTGGCAACTGTATGGGAAAAAGAGAATCTTTTGTAACTACTTGTTTTTACTGACCATCCTGCCCCTGTGACTTCCAGTTCATGGGGATTTCCTTTATAAAAAGAGCCTTATTCCTTACACCCGATGACTCAACAACAAAAATTCTCTGGCTTTTAGTTGCAACTCAGTGACAGTATCCACTTCAGGTAAAGTCTGAAAAGAAATATCAAGGCAGTTTGCTAAACATACAGGTCTTGTGTGCATTCTAGTAAAGCTCAAGCGTTTATGCTCTTTATTGACTCAGTGGTGAAAGTTACCTGATTGAAAAGCCTGAAGACCAAAGACCCCTGCTCATTCACTAAACGATGCTGTCTACTTAAGCTTCCACACACTACCACACTAACATGCCTAAAGTGTGACACAGAGGAATGGCTTATGGGGGAAGAGAGGAATTTAGTCTCGCTAGTCAAACTTTGGCCACTGCTGAGATCCCCCAAAAAGTACCAATTACACTGTCAGGAGAGGTAAAAGTGTCAGTACCAATTCGTGTTTTGGTTTTTGATGTGGACACCTCTCCATGCTGGAAATTAGACTGCAAACACCAGCACTACTGAGCACTCATTTCTTTCATTAGCTCCATAACTATGTTCTGTGACTTTCTTGTGCCCTTGCATGTATGAAAGAAAATGCACTTGGCTTCACATGCTGGAGATTTTAATGCGTGCCCTTTTGCTTCTGGCTTACATGCAGCTATTGTTCTGGTTACATGCAGCTATTGTTCTGGTTTTACATTTCTCCCATTATACCCATGCTTTCTAAGAGGATAGAATTAAATACTGTTTGTTTTAGAACATGCCCTAAACCAACAGAGGCCTGAAACTTAAAAGTTATGAGCCAGATTTTGCAAATGCTTGAGCATATTGAGAGCTATAGGGCTGTTAACATGAATGAAGTTACTCACATACATGAATTACGGTTTGCAAGATCAAACTCTACAACTGTTAATCCATCCTTAACTGACTCCACTGGAAAACCAACAGTTCAGAGTTCTTAAACTAAACTTTCAATTTCCAGCTTCTCTGTGGGTACTGCAATCTTTGATTTGTGTACACACGATACAAATTTGGGGCATCCAATCTGAGGCGCTTTGACCCTGATTCAGAATCGTTGAGCACCCACAGCTCCTGTGGGTTTCAACTGGGGTTGTGAGTGCTCAGTGTTTCTGAATATCAGGCCCCATGTCTCAAGCTGGGCTTCTAGAAACTAAAGTTTCCAAAAGCAGTGGCCAATTCAGAAAACTTCACCCATTGCATCTGTATTATAGACAATATTTTGTTTGTCTGCAAAGCACAAAATCCCACCAGAGGAAAAGTGAGGAAGGGGGACAACTTCTGGATTTTTTTTAACATAAACCTAATCTATTAGTTTCCCAGTGTCTAAGTGGAAATGTTATTCCTGTAACTACACCGTTAAGCTGATTACATAATTGTCAATCACAGCTTCCCCAGTTCTCTATCATTCACAAATCAGAAATATGATGGGTAACTGTGCTGTCACTCAGCAACCAGAAATAGCTTGTTTTAGGAATTCTCTCTTGAAAAGACTCCAGAGCCCTTGCTGCTTTTCAGTATTATGCCTAGTAAAATCTTTGGAATGGTGGCAGCTATGCAACAGACGGTTAGGACCTTCTTGTTTTTCTATCTCTGCAAAGATAAAACCTCCCAAGGACTCTGCCCGGAATACTATACTCAACCACTAATTAAGTACTGACTCAGACAGAAGAATACCACATACAGAATAGAGAGTATGTCTACACTGGCAAGTTTCTGCACCACAAGTTATACCACTTTTATTAAAATGCTGTTGTGTGTTCACACTGTACTCCTTGTGATGCTGAAGTGCACCCACGTTAGCAGCTCTTGCAATGGAAAAGACAGCAGTGCATTGTGGTAGCTATCCCACTGTGCAAGTGGCCACAGGTTGCTTTGGGAAGGGTTTGCAATGCCTCATGGGGCAGGCACAGCATCACATGATGCAGGTTTCCCAATCTCATTGTTCCATGGGCATTCTACTACATTGCCCCCTGCTTTTCAACTGAAGGGGGGTGGGAGGGGGAGAATTTGACAGGGAGTCAGTGTGTGTGTATGGAGAGGAGGAGAGTGTGTGTTTTGGGGGACACAGAGTGTGACAGCATGCTGTCTTGTAAGTTCAGAAGGAAGCAACCACTCCTGAGGCAGGGGGAGGGGAAAACCCTCAACATCAGCCCCGCTTTGAAAGGGGATGGGTGCATGTCTCCAGGACAACCGAGTTCAAAACAATGAGCAGAGGTGTCGCTTGAGGCATTATGGGACAATAAGCTGCTTTACTGTGCAGAAACTTGCCAGTGTAGACAAGCCCTCATCAACACCCCTTCCTGCAGTACCTCCATTTTCCCTAGAGGTCTGGCATTCAAGTACTAATCCAGCTCAACAATACTTAGCTTGTGAGAGCTGGTGAGATCACATCTTGAGACGGCATGGCTGCAGTCCATTAGATTATCACTACAGAACAGGGGACCTCTACAAACTGAGATGTTTTTTCATATGTCTAAAATCAAGATTAGTAGTATAGCAACATTATTTAAAAAGAAAAGGAGAAAGTAGTATTAATAATGTATTCAGATAAAAAAGGCAATACAGAATTCCTTAGAAAGCAATCAAGATGACAGTGCAAATCAAGTTGTAAAGTGTTTTAAAACAAAAACAAATCTAATTTATTTAATCAAGACAAAACCATTCATTGCTAGATTTCTTGTTCCCTGTTGCCTTGCATCATGTTTTCCTTTCATTTCCGCATTAAGGCTTTGATTCAGGAAAGTGTGTACACATGAACTTAAGTCCATCCCTATTTAGGACTGCACTAAGGGCAGTACGTAAGAACATGCTTAAATAGGCCCAGATTCAGGAAAGCATCCCAATCTGCCATCATTCCCAGATTAGACAAGAATGCAGTCCCTGCATGTTAATGTATTGTGTTCATGCTTGCGTAGAACTCGTTCCAAAGCATGAGTGTATAACTGTATACTATTGTATCTTACAAAAGATATTGGACCAAATTCAAATCCACTCTAAGCGGAGCAACTTCACGGAAGCCCATGCCAGGGCTGCGTTTAGCTTTCAGACTTAAATTCAAAGGGAAGGGAGGGACTGATCCTGCTCCACTTTAAATCAGTGGGAGTCTTGTCAATGAATTCACTGAGAGCAAGATTAGGCCCTGAGGCAGTATAATTACCACCCTATGCAGTGAAACAGCAAAGGTTTCTCCTTTAATACAAACTAATATTTTCTCTGCATGAGACACACACTATAGAAGAAAATGAATATTCAGAGCCAATATGATTATTTAATGACCCTTTATAATCGCACATGAGAGTTCTAACTACAAAGCTCTTGAAAGCCAGGAATACCATTCTGGAAGACAAGATGACTAATGTGGCAGGTTTTCACAGAGCCCTGCTGTGGCTTGCAGACACTCTGATAGCTTCAAAATAAGTTTTAAAAGTACTACTGCAACTGAGAACTAAACTTGATCGAAATGATAAATGCAGGGTACTAGGGGTCTGACTCATGTAATCATATGGCACATCACATGTTCTCCAATGGGTTTTGCTTTGTGTGGAGCATTATCAGATTCTGTCCAGATTCAAATCTTCATTGTTCTGGTCCTTTTCTTTTATAGTCCTCAATGTAACTGTTTCCTTGCCAATAGGTATCACTGACTTGTGCATCTTTGTTCCATGAAGATTTTAATATTGTAAAACTTATGAGTTTTGGGTATGCAGGATCAGGCCCTAAATGAGTAGCTTAAGTCTGGGCATTGAGCAGATAAGGGCAGACTCTCTCCCCAGAGGTTTCAGGTTTTTAAGTATGCCCTTGGCTCATCATCCTGCTTTTGACTCTGTACTACTTTACATTCTGTTCCCTACATTTAGAACAGCTTCATCTTTCACGTATGCCAAGTTGCCTTTCTTTTCTCAAATCCTGTTTGGAATATTTTTATTACCCAAACTGACCAGCTATGCAAAAAGTAAACCAACAAAAATGATGAAAAAGTGAACTCTAAAAATCAATTTTAATAATTTAAGGCAATGAGAACTTATTTTTTAAATTATTTTTAACCCGAGAGCATCATTAGATTGCTGGCTTTCACCTTCCATCTCTCCACTCCACTGCTATTTGGTCTTACAGCATTTGTCAGAATTACATTTTAAGCTGATGGTTGGGTTGTGTGTTTGTAAAGCTCTGTTGACAAGTTCAATTTGCTATAAATAATTACTACTAGCCCTTAGATAAGACCAAGTTTCCATTTGAAATATGTAATGCTTCAGGACACATTTCATTCTAGTGAAGAAAAGAATAATTATTTCAAGTTCCCACACGTATTGCAATTTGTTCGTTTATAGTTTTAGACTGCCCAGGACACCTTAATATTCTTTATTAACATTTACTTCTGGATGCTAAGAGTGAAAATATACTACCTGCTTTGCATATGTTTCTAGCCATAAAAAAAACTATAAATGTATGAATGGCTACAACGTGACATTAATATCCCTTGCTTTGCTATACAACATTTGGGTTTATCTTTCCTCTCTTTGGTAGCTTATTCATCTGACAATATGCTGTGTGGATTGATACAGTGAGATAGCACACCAGCTATAAGAAAACTTTTGAGATAGCTTCCATCTTTTTCTATTTCTTGTCCTCACTAGCTATTGCCAGCAGCACTAGTATGAACAAACTCTCTTCAAAATCTCTCAGGCAGCATCATTGACTTTAATTGGAATAATGAAAAATAGGCTCTACTAAAAGTGAGAAAGGAACTACTCAATGTGAGCAAAGGCATGACAATCTAGTCTAACAGTAGAAGCTAGCAGCAAAGAATCCTGTGGCACCTTATAGACTAACAGACGTTTTGGAGCATGATCTTTCATGGGTGAATACCCACTTCGTCAGATGTCTGACAAAGTGGGTATTCACCCATGAAAGATCATGCTCCAAAACGTCTGTTAGTCTATAAGGTGCCACAGGATTCTTTGCTGCTTTTACAGATCCAGACTAACACGGCTACCCCTCTGACAGTAGAAGCTAGGAATTTCTGGTTCTTAATCTCTCTCTCTCTCTCTCATATAGATCTCTTGGGGTCTTGGGCAAGTCAATAAAGGCCAGATATTCAATAATGCTTAGCATCGAAAATTTGAGGCTTGATTTTTCAGAAGCACTTAGCTCCCAGTTACCCACCATGCTGAGCTCTTCTTAAAATACTGATCATAGATATCACAGTGGGATCTATTGGGTGCTAAGTGCTTCCCCCTTTTTGGGGTATCTAAGGGTATGTCTGCACAGCAAAGAAAAACACGTGGTTGGCCTGTGCCAGCTGACTCGGGCTTGGGCTGGGGCTGTTTTATTGCTGTGTAGACTTCCAGGCTCAGGCTGGAGCCTGAGCTCTGGGACCCTCCATCCCACAGGGTCTTAGAGCCTGGGCTCCAACCTGAGCCCAGAAGTCTACACAACAATGAAACAGCCCCAGCCCAAGCCCCGCAAGTCTTGAGTTCACTGGCACAGGCAAGCTGCGAGTTTTTCTTTGCTGTGTAGACATACCCTTAAAGGGATCTGAGCTTTTGGAAAATCTGACTCTTAGACTCTGCCTCATTCCCCTCGTCCAGGCAAAAGTAACACCTTCCTATTTCAGGCATAATGCGAGGATTAAAGTTCATAAATATCTCTACAACATTTCTTTATAGAATTATTTGGTTTTAAATATTCTTGGTGGTTAATTTACAGCTGCTGCTGCTGCTATCTTAATTGACTGATTGTGTCTCAGTTTCTTTGGGAAAGTTTGCCACAAATGGAACAGTAACTACAGATGGCAGAATATAAAGCAAGATCAGAAAACCCACTAAAGTATATAGAAAGATTCCAAGAACAGAAACTGAAGGGGAAAAATCTGAGTTAACATGACCTAGTCAAAGCTATTCCTTTCTGTTAAAAATAGATGAATGAGGAATTGGCCATTCTAAAGAGAATTTTTCAGTTCACCATTCTGACTCAAGTACGTCAAGCTTGACTTGGAGTAAGACATGAGTAAAGCTGAAGTCAAACAATTTTTTTTTTACTGCAGTACTTTCCACTATTTGACAATCTGCTTTAGAACTTATGCCAGTAAGGCTGTATGACATCACATGCAGGGCTCGTCAGGGTGGGAACAGGAACTTACACAGATGCGCCTGTGTCTTGGCTGTATGAGAAAGTTTTACCAATTATACAGCTACAGTTATACTGATATGTTGTTCTATATGGACACTCTTAACATAGGAGTAGCTTTTTCCAGATTAGCTTAACCCCCTTCACAAGCAACTAAAGCTAAACCATAAGAAAGGTGCTCTTATACCAGGATAAGTGTCCACCCTGGATTTATGCTGGCTTAATTAGATCAGTTTAAATTTTCACCTTCGGTTACATCAAGAAAAAACTTTTGCATGGAGACAAGCCATTTTCAAGTTGACGACTCAATATTTTACAGACAGGTGGTTATTTAGGAATTTGTCAACTATTCATCCAGTCTTTTCCTGAACCTCTTTTGGTCTCTTCTCCATCCTCCTCACTGATCAGTGCAGAAAGAGGACCTCTCTGCTTCTCCTTGAGTTGCTAGAGCTGCTCTGTAGGAAAGGAAGAAGGCACTCAGTCCTGCGGGGGTGGGGGGAAGTGGGGCAATTTTCCCCAGGCCCTGGAGGGGCCCCCGCGAGAATATAGTATTCTATAGTATTGCAACTTTTTCTTATGGAAGGGGCCCCCGAAATTGCTTTGCCCCAGGCCCCCTGAATCCTCTGGGCAGCCCTGCAATCCTGTTGCTGCTCACAGCAGCTCTATCTAAGAGGAGGTGGAAAAGTGTACACAGGGTTGAGTGGAGGGCTGTATGACGAGCAGTAATACACCTTTTGGCCAACAGGACTGGCTGGATGCCTGGAGCTAGGAGCTGAATAGCCTCAAGGCAAAGGACAAACAAAAGTGACAGTAAATCAACTTTCCTATGCTCCTCTGTGCTGCTCTCAGTGGATACTGAATGTCTCAGTACTTTAAAACATAGATTCTGAACAGACAAAGTGGGAGATTTCAAGCCAAAAGAGAGATTCTCCCATCAAGCTGAGTGAGCAGTTGATTCAATAATAGCTTATACGAGTGTGACTGTAAGAAAATTAGAAAATAGGGGTGGTAGTTTTAAAAGCTGTGCTCTCAAGCAGGAAAGACAGAAAAAGTCTACTAGAGAAATGCTCTCCCAATCTTGGAAGGAATAGATTAAAAGTAGTTTTTTTTCCTTCAACTATAGTATATTTGAGATTCAAGACATTCAAAATAGTCTCACAATCAGATTTCCAAAGGGGATACGAACAAGTGACATTTGTAGTAAGCACTATCCACTAAATATTCAAGTCTTGGCTTTGATTTAAATCAGCTGTCCTTACTTAAATTCTACAAGCTGCCGGAGCTCCTATCTCCCTTAAATACTGTAGAATTCCTCCTCAGTCACATACTGCTATGAGTCAGTTATACATTCATTCGCAAATGTCATCCTTCCTGTGTACATACTAAGCTATAGCACACACATTTCCTAAAAACTCCCCTCGAACTTAATAGAACTACATTGTTTATTATTTGTAATACCTAAAGGCTACATTCTGGTTTGGAGCCCCATTGGCCTAAGTACTGTATAAATATGTAGAAAGATATGGTTCCAGTCCAGAAAAGCTTATATTCTAATTTAATGATGATGTCAAGGGATGAAGAGGTCTGCTAAAACAGCAGTTGACAAGGGAAGGTAGCAGCTACAGTAGTGGTGGGCAATCTGTGGCTCGCAGGCCGCATGCAGCCAAGCAGGGTAATCTGATTGTGGACTGCAAGACATTGTGCTCCCGTTGACAGTCCACAGGCATGGCCCCCCCGCAGCTCCCAGTGGCCGTGGTTCACTGTTCTCGGCCAATGGGAGTTGCGGGAAGTGGCAGGCCCGTGTATAGAAGGAGGAAGAACAATTCTTTACTACCCTTCCATAGGCAAACTGGAAGTCTGAATGGAACCCTTACAGGAACATGCTGTATATATTCTAACAGAAAGCACTTTGTTAGTCATAGTTTTATTTCATATATATGACAGGAAAGCACATGTGTAATCCTGCTTCTAGGTAAATTAATAGCAAAGTAGAAATTGAAAAAAGTGTTGCATGGCTTATGCAGTCTGTTTTAGTGTGATAAATGCAAATCACAGTATCCATTCCAGTGGGGGACTGACATAGAAATGTACAGGGGCAGGGGGAGGTGGTTACATCTCAAATCTTAGATACTCTTCCTAAACTTAACCCAGCACCCAATATGCCCATCTAATGGCTTTCAGGATTAAAACCCAAGATCTGGTTTTGCAGGGCAGAGATTGCTCCCGCTCTCCTCGTTCGCAGGTGATGGGTTTCCTGCTCCAGGGCAGGAGTGGCAGGGGCTCGCTCAGCCTCAGTCTCGTTGCCGGGTGAGGGGCAAGGCCCCTTGCTGCTTTCCCCTCTTTGGAGCCAGGGCTTTGCCCTCTGGCTTGTCAGCCACTGACCCGCTCCCGGCGCGGGGCGCGGGGCCCAGCCCTGCGGGGCCGACCCGAGCCCCAGGCAGCGCAGGGACCCCCGCCTTGGCCGGGCGGACAGAGCCCCTCAGCCCAGGCCGGGAGCTGGCACAGCCCCGCCGGGCCGCAGCGCCTCGGTGCCCCACAGCGCAGGATGCGCCTGCCCGGCCCTGCGGCGCCCGGCGCTGCTCCTTACCGAGTCGGGAGGCGCTCGCTCGCCGCCGAGTTGCCCGTTCAGCTCGACGCTCTCGGAGGCCGAGGCCATGGTGCCGTGGCCGGCCGGCTGCTCCGCCGCAGCTTCTTGCCCGCAGGGGCCGCTTATCCGCCGGCCCAGCCGCGCCCGGTGTCTGCCCTCCCAGCGCGCTGCGCGCACACATGCGGCGGCCGGGCCGGGCTGGAGAGTCCCTCCTTGGAGCTCGCTCCGCAATGGCTGCTTCCCTTTCCGCCCGGGATTCCCCTTCGTGCCGGCCCGGAGCCTGGCTGGCTGCGGGGGCAGAGCTGCAAGTGTCTGGCTGAGTGGCCGGAGGCTGTTATAAAACGTTGGCGGCTCTGCCGGGCAAGGGACCAAACCAGAAGAAGAAGCGGGCGCCGGATTAACTCTAGAGGCAGCAGGTTTGAAACAAAGAACACGAACTATTCCTTCACCCGGCACACAGGCACTCCTCGCCGGGGATGCTGTGAGGGCTGAAAGTACCACTGGCTTCAGAAAAGGCCTCAGATAACATTCATGGAGGATAGGTCCAGCGATGGCTACTGGCCGTGCTCAGGGATGCAGCCCCTGCTGCAGGTGTCCCTCAACCTCTTACTGGCAGAATCTGGGAGTGGATGAGGGGAACGGATCACTCCATAAACTGCCCTATTCTGGCATCTGATGCCGGCCCCTGTCGGAAGAATTTATTTAGAATAAATTTCAAATTGGTGACTTTTTAATATTCTCAGTGTGATTGGTTCATTGATATTTTTTTCTAAAATGCAGTTTTTTCAGACATTTATCTGAAGGTCTTTGTAGGCTGTGAATAAAAAGGACATTTACAACCTGAATACTAATTTGTGTCCTCCTCCCAGTGTTTGTGGGCTTGTAATCTCCTTGTCCTATTTTTCTAGAAATATTTCTCTTCTCTATTACTGTGTGAATGACCCACATAAAAAGGACTGACTGACTGTATAGTGTACAGATTTTATGGTAAAGGACACCAGCACAGATCCCTAAAATAGGTAGAAACAGTGAAACTGACTACGCAAAGTGCTGTCAACTGCAAAAAGTAAACAATGTGAAAAGAAATAGAGGAAAATAATTTCAATCACTTTTTTCCTGTTTTTTTTAAATTTTACTACTGTTACAAGTAACATCTATGATTACCTCAGATTGAAAGAGTATAGATTAAAAAATTACGTGAACTCTTCCTTTAACACACACGCATAATCCCCTCTCAAATAGCAACATAGCTACAACTGAAATTGCTTTCCAACAGTGGAAAAGGCTTTACACAGTTACAAATTGTTCAGTAGCTCTAGTCTTATGCCGTTTAGATCTGAGTAATTGTATCTAAACATAGAATAATTCCTTAATATATAATCCTATAAATTTCCATTATTAAAAATGTTGGCTCTGGCTGGGACTCATTCATCCCCCAGTTTAAGTTAAAGCAACTGAGATTATCCACAGCATAGAGACACTCCAACTTTCACCTTTTAGGCTTTGCTCCTTATGAAGAGATGTGGGCTAGAACTGCTACACTGCCAAGGGATTCCTCCATCACACTTAATGATCTCCAGCAGCTTCATGGCTTCTTTGCACCAACAGACAATCACTAACAGGCTGGCAGAATGGAGAACTTGGCCAGGGGCAGCTCCGGGCAGCTCCAGGCACCAGCACGCCAAGCACGTGCCTGGGGCGGCAAGCCACGGGGGACGCTCTGCCGGTCACCGTGAGGGCGGCAGGCAGGCTGCCTTTGGTGGCATGTCTGCGGAGGGTCCGCTGGTCCTGCGGCTTTGGCGGACCTCCCGCAGGCGTGCCCCCGAATTCACGGGACTGGGGACCTCCTGCAGGCAAGCCGCTGAAGGCAGCCTACCTGCCATGCTTGGGGTGGCAAAATACCTAGAGCCGCCTCTGAACTTAGCTCTTTGCCAGAGGATGTTGCGAAGGCCCAGACTATAACAGGGTTAAAAAAAGAACTAGATAAGTTAACAGAAGATAGCTCCATCAATGGCTATTAGCCAGGATGGGCAGGATGGTATTCCTGGCTTCTGTTTGCCAGAAGCTGGGAATGGGCAACAGGGGATGGATCACTTGATGATTACATGTTCTGTTCGTTCCCTCTGGGGCACCTGGCATTGGCCACTTTCGGAAGACAGGATACTGGGCTAGATGGACCTTTGATCTGACCCAGTATGGCTGTTCTTATGTTCCTAAAGTGCTAGCTATATAGTAGTATTAATCACGAAATCAAACTCATTCCTCGGTACCAAATTATTATAGCCAACTCCAAACAGTATATGATCTTATCCAGCAAATGTGCTGCAAGGTTTGGGTGTCAGTTTAAGAGTGGAATTCTGATAATCTCTTTGAATTTCGTTTTGTGATTTGGCAGAGCCTTTACAATTCCTGTAACATGGTTTATTGTTTACAAATCAGTATGCATTTCAATATAGGATTACACTGAGTCACTGCTGCTAATCGTTTTCTCTAGGACTTTACAGTATTTAATACAAAACTGATTAATCAACTATCAGCAAGTCACTAAAATTTTAGGCTTGCTACGTTGCAGATAAAAGTGTGTGAACTGTCAAACATGTCTGAATGCAAACAAGCACAGCTTAGACTTCCATATTTACTGCTAAAGGTTACTGAAGAAAAAACTTTACAGATGAGTCCAATCCAATTTGTCATTAACTTCTTATCTATAAAAAGTGTAATGTACATCAGAAGAAAAGAAAAAATATATACAGCTTCTCATAATAAACAGCAGCAACCATTTGTTTTAGTGGAATATCTTGGACCACTTAAAGAAAATTCCCATCGTCTACAAGTCTATACTGATTCATTGTGGACTTTAATCTCAGAAAAGTGAGAAAACACCATAGAATAATATTCAGAATAACATTTTGAAAACAAAGGTGTACCCACAACTCCCCTTGTTATGTAGTGGAAATATACAACAAGAGGAGGAGAGAGTAAAAGAGCTTTAAAAAGCCCCCACACACATACTGCTGCTTTGGACCACCATACCCATGGTAACAAATGGACATGACTGAAGCATTCACCAGGACAATGGGAAGGAATCCTGCAGGGGGTATTGTGGTGGCTTGTCAGAGGTGGGCCTGGCCATTCTGCCTATAGTGTTACAATGGTCAATAGGGGCCACTGCGGCAGAGTAATTATTGGGGCAGTTTGCTGCAAACTACATCACAGGCTGAGCCAGCTGTAGGACACAGGGGAGGCACATTGCTTCCCGTTTTAGACCCTGTACTGGGCTGTGCACTAGCAGCCTCTGCTGGTAGAGGCCAGCCTAGCTGAGCACGCAGTCAACCACTCCGTCAATTGCTTTATCAGTCATCACGATAATGCCTGATTTAAACCTCAGTTTTCTTGGCTGTCATAGGCTACGTCTACACTACAGGATAAATTCGAATTAGCTTAAACCGATTTTATAAAACAGATATTATAAAGTCGATTGTGCATGTCCATACTAGGCACATTAATTCGGTGGTGTGCGTCCATGGTCTAAGGCTAGCGTCGATTTCTGGAGCGGTGCACTGTGGGTAGCTACTGTAAAATAATGAGGCCAATAACTTCGATTTGCGTCCACACTAACCCTAATCTGATATAGTAATATCGATTTTAGCATTACTCCTCTCGTTTTGTAGGAGTACAGAAATTGATTTAAAGAGCCCTTTAAATTGATATAAAGAGCAGTGTAGTGTGGACGAGTGCAGCGTTAAATCGATTTAATGCTGTTAAAATCGGTTTAACAGCATAGTGTAGACCAGGCCATAGCTAGAGCAGCCTTAAGGAGTAACGTTGGTGAGTAGATCTGGTCAAAATTCTCTGAATTTAAATTTTTCTGTGATACTTTTATCAAAAATTCTGTTTTTGATTACCCATTTACCCCCCTCTCCTTCCCCCTACACACTCTTTTTGATAGATTTGTTGAAAACATCAGGGGTCAACAAGTATTAATGATGTCCAGCATTCTGTCTGTAAATCTAAAGGGTTTGGGGAGGTGAACTTCAGCTCTGTGTGCGTGAGGTACAGCAGTTCTAGATGGTTCTGGCATTATGCTGCCTATGATGTTTACATGAAGCTGCCATACAAACAGATTTGTGGGATGTAGCCTGTTTTTGTAGTCTTATGGGGAAAGAGTACATATTAAGAAGCACTTTGGTCTCTGGCGTTTGACATAAAAGGGCTGGGAGCCAGGATTCAAATGCAGTCTGAAACACTCAGTGCAGCGTGTGACCTGGGGCAAAGCACATTCTCTTCTCATGCTTCAGTCAGTCCAGCTGTTAGTCTGTAAAAGCAGAACTTTTACTTTTTACCCAAAAAGGAGCATCTGAGTTGAGAGTTATTCTGAGTAAATTAAAAAAGTTTTCTAGTTGACTGCTTAATTTCTAACAATAAAGAAAAGACCCAGTACTCCCTTTAAGGTAATATTTACAAACGGTTAGTCATGACTGCCCATGATGGGAGGAGAGGTTAGCAAGCTGTAACACAGAATCATAGAAATACAGGGCTCAAAGGGACCTGAAGAGGTCATCTCGTCCAACCCCCAGCACTGAGGCAAAACCCAAGTACCGTATACCTAGACATGATCAGTAGGAAAACTAGTAATAAACTGGTCACTTAATACTGTACGGGAAGTCATTCCGTTTTGTTTAGGAACTGAAAGTACAGTCATTACAAAGTAATGAGAACCTGTGTGGTGTCTGGATTTCCTTACGTGAGATGACCAGTCTAAGGAGAGAAGAGCATGTGAGTTGAGCGAGCGTTATGAAGAAGGATGGTGAATGTTGTTAGGACCACCACTCAGATCAGCCAATGAAACCTCAGTTGCAGCCTTCAAGAGGCACTGACCCCAACTGCCCTACATCCTGGCATCTGAGTGAAATTCACTTTCAGATTGCACTGGTCTCCCAAGCCAGCAGTGGATCATAATTAACCAGTTCTCCCAAGATGCTTATTTTGGTGAGCATAAAACAGCACTGGTTTCTTAGTTATGGAAAATGACTGATCTGATTGAGGAATGATTATCATTTTTTTGCTAAAATCTCAAGTTTCAGATTTCTTTGTATCTAACAATTCATTTTCTTTAACACAGTGCAGCTTATGGGGATGCAGAGAGTGTTTGAAGAGATTCTCAAAATAAAAAGTATGTGGTAAAAGACGACATTTGTGGTCAATACAAGAGGCTGATGCTTCCTAGCCAGAGAACAAATTTAAAGCAACAAAATGTGGTACACTATAATCTCTGTGTGGGAAAGGAGGGCGTCACTCATTCCTGCCAAAGAACAAAATAGGGAAAGTTTTATTTAAGAAAAGACTCAAATGTGGAGGGAGGGATTGAAATATGAATGTCTGATAGAGTTATTGTACCTGGGAATAGAGGCTGCAATTCCAAAACCAACACTTGATGTCAGTAATAGCTGTAATCCTGTTTATAATCTCCTCTCCCCACAGCACATCCTTCTTTATTGTATTTGCTCCTACATTTATTATTTAAAAGATGGCTTTGGCTGGCAGCTACATTCTGAGCAAAAAAATTTCAGCACCTCAATTGTAAAGCGTGTGCACAGTTTCTTCACTTGTTTCTTGTTAGGTCCACATCTTACCACTGTACCTCCTTTTAAAAAGTTCAAAACATGTTGTTCCACACTCTGTGCCTTCTTTTTTGGGTTTCCTACTACTCCCCCCAGCCATGCATTGTACCTTCCAATAAGTGTCTTTTCACCTTAAATGAGAAACTCCGAATTGCTTCGCCTGTTACTCCAAATACCTGTCTTTTTTACTCTGGATTGAAAATAGTTCCACTCCCTATCCCGCATCCCCATACCACAGATGAGTATATGCAGAGGAGCAATATGGGTGCGATTCAGAAAAGCTTTAGGTAAGATGAAAATCATTGAAACCAAAATGATTTGAGATTTGGAAAGAAATTGTATCAGCCCTCCTAATATAAGCAGCACAGTCAAAGATTCAGATCATAATGCAATGCCTAGGAAAATCTAGACTGCTTGTAGAGTCCAAAAATTAGTTGCATACTTTATTCAGTAAGAAAGTCAGTCAGCTGTGTTGCAAAGAGGCAAGCTGCTAGACCTGCCACCACTTGTGTATCTTTTTATAATGCAACGTGTCTCATTTTCTAATTTGGGATTTGGAGTACACCTGTGAACAAGAAACTGCTGTTCCACTGGAGTAAGGTTACAACTCAAATAATAACAAAATATATTAGACAAAGTTTGCATGTTCTTCTGTCCATGAGTTGTCCGAGCAGGTCATGATTTTCCTCAGATTAGCTGAAATGTTTGCAATATAGTTGAAACTTTTGCAGTATAGATTAGTTCACAAGCCATTCGTTGAGTATTCAAAATACTCGGTTATTTTGACTGCTCACATAGGTCACCTTGGCTATGATCCTCCAAACACACACATAACTTTATTACTGTGAGCAGCCCTATTGAGCTGACTGAGACTACTTGTGGTAGTAAAATTAAGTGTGTATGAGTGTTTGTAGAACTGGGGCTCTGCTATGTTTTTGACACTTGATTGAAGAACTCTTAGAATAAGATTTCTGAAGCAATTACTGCGGTTTACAAATCTAAAAGTTGTTTTCTATAAATATTCTCCAATATTAGCTTAAAAGAATTTTCAGATGAGTATTTTTCTCCCTCAGATATAATTAACCAAATGACGCCCTCTTTAAAAGAAGAAAAAATCCAGACTAATGTCATATATAAGATTTGGTTTTATCCTTAAAGGTCTTAATGAGAGCCACTTTGTGCCATTAAAAACTGTAAAGTGGTGATTATTCTCTGGCAACAAGCTTCCCTTCTACTATTACTCCGGCTGCTAAGAGACAAGCTTTGCTGATGGATTGAACACCTTATCCTGTTCTGGAGGTCATGGTCAATGGGAGTTTTGTCATTGATTTCAGCAGGGGCCCAGTCTAGCGATTACTGAGATTTACGAAGAATGCAGTCTTTACAGGACTTCATTTATACTGCTGCAGAGAAAGGATTACATTTCTGTGTGAACTAAGGTTAGAAATCCTATGTCCTAATCAGTTAAAATTAATTTCCTATTTCTTGTTTAGAACCAAAACAATTAGCAAACAATTATTGCTGTGTAACACACTAGTGAAGTGTGTGTCACACGCCACTCTCTCTGGACCACTAGATAACTGCATATGACAGTTACCAGTTACTGGAGTTATTCCTTTACTTCAAGTTGTTAAACCTGTGCTGCTGTATTGAAGGGCCTGGGATCGAACCTTACTGAGGATACATGGGGAGAGTTGTTAAGCCTTAATGCTCTCAGGGTCTGGCCAGTGTTCTAAATGATCTCTGTGTGCCTTTAAATACAGACACACTCAGAAGGTGGGGAGGGGGGTTAGTTTGTCCCATTTTTGCAGTCAGTATATTCTGAAAAGAATTCAAATATTTTGCCTGTTCAGAGACTAATATAAAAGTAGGTATAGGCTTGATGCAGGAAATACTTGGTGAAATTTGATGGCCTATCTTATTCAAGAGGTCAGACTAGAGTCACTAGATAATCATAAAGGTCTCTTATGGCTTTAATATCTATGAAAATTTACGTAGGTTAAAAATCAGTCATTTTTATTTAGCAAAGAATATTGTTCTCTCACTCAAAGTAGAAAAACTCCCAGTAAAGTCTTTAAAGAAAATAGGGGAGAAAGCTCTTGGCTTCCCCCTCTCAGCTTTGTTTCATCAATACCCACTAAGACTAGCCTTTCAGGCAGCCTTGGGCCTCTGCCAGACTTGTCTATCATACATGCTGAAACAAAACAAATAGAGTTGCATAGTTTTAGACCTAGATCTAGATGAATTCTCCAGCATTGACACATGGATGTCTGGAGCTCCTGACAGTCAGCTGACCCAGCAATTGCAGCTTAAGAATATTTTGCTTTATTTAACAAGGCACTGTAATGCAGTTAGTTTTCCCAGAGAGTAGCTGACATTACCCCAGGAAGTTGTCCTTACATAAACCACTCTTCCAGACTGTAGTGCTTGCATGGCTAGTCCCTTTCCCCTGGGCTTGCTGCCTTTTAAGCAGCAACACATTTCTCTATATTGCATCCTGTTCACAGTACACATCAAAACAGCCATACATCCAAAGCAACTCTCTTGACTGCACTGCATTCTGTTTTTCACCAAGCGTTGTTGTAGCCATGTTGTTCCCAAGATATGAGAGAGAGGAGGTGAGTGAGGTAATATCTTTATTGGACCAACTTTTGTTAAAGAGAGACAAGCTTTCGAGCTTAGATGAGCTAGGTGTAAGATTGAAAGCTTGTCTCTCTCACCAATAAAAGATTGGTCCAATAAAAGATATTACTTCACCCATCTTGTCTTTCTTTTTTACAGGCTGGTATGCACAGTGGGAAAAAAAACACTTGATATTGCTAAGAAGTTTTCTTTGTGTGTATATATATACAGGCATCTAACATAGCAGTGTTTCAGAGACAAGATTTCAGATGTTAGCTGAAGAGACCCTGCATCAGCTGAGGTTACTTTGCCCCCTCCTCCCATGAAAGAAGAGGGGAGGGATCAAGTTAGTTAGTCTTAAAACAGAGAACTCTTTCAGAATCCTGCCAACAGCACTCCACACCAGTAAGAGAGAATCTAAAACAAAACCCCACCCTGAGCAATGCTGGAAACCAGACACAGGAATCTGTACAACGGGACTAAATTTCACACACTGATGGTGCTGTTTAGTTATAAACAATAGACAAAGACACAAACAATCAGCCTCTTAGTCCAAACTACAGTTCTGCTTTATAGAGATTATTCATATTCCTCTCCAGAGACCCTGCTACTCCACCACCTTCTGTTAGCTGATTCCAGGCAGCCAGGTTGTCAGATGGTTCCACTTTATTCCTGGTACAGATTTCATACGGGTGTCTGGCTGTGTACAGCAGGGCTTTCTGTTAACCCTATCCCAGCAAAGTCCTGTCTGAGACCTGTTCATCTCATCACATCCCCTGCTTTCCGTAAGATAATAGCACTCACTGTTTTCTAGGTGTTACCACACCTTGCCATCTCAGATACAACAATCTTAACCCTCTACTTAAAATAGGAAATAACTTGTGTTAGTGGTTTGATAATCCTCTGGCAATCAGTAACTTTTTTATGGTGATGACTTGATTAGAAGAGTAGATCACTGACTGCTGCTGTTAAGCAAGCATAACACTTTCCATACTATCCTTATTTTTTAGACACTCAGAACGTTCACATTTTCAGGTTGATGTTTTCTAAGCATGACCTCTGGTCCTGAAAATTCAGTCTTATTTTTTTTAAGTTTCAACAAAGTCATATCAGCTGTTTGTCTCTGTCTCTCTGAGTACCATGACTACATATAATATTAATGCATAACTTAGTGTGTATATATACACTTTCTCCATTAGAGAATAATATTGCCTTTTCTTGTGGAAAAACTCTACAGCTGAACCCTGGGAGGGTAGAAAGTTGAAGTTCAACATGAATATTGCCCTTACTGACTGTTCCAGTGAAATTTAATATGGACTTAATGGACTTATGATCATGTGAAATGTTAATGCACAAGCACAGCACATTTCACATCCAAGCTCATACAGTGACCAGCTAAGGAAAGCTGTGTTTGTGCCCACACGTGACCATCTTAGCTGTATAGTGGAGAGTATGCTAAAGGCATGCACTGATAGAGAGGGCTGCCATGGCCTTTGTAAAGCGTCAGGAGATGGATTCATTTTAGGAGTGCTGTAGCACCATTCTGCTAAAGGATGTGGGACTAGGAATTTTGGGTGTGTCTCAAGAATTCCCCATTATGGAATAGCCACACTTCATTGCCAATTTATGCTAGCCAGCAAAGCATTCTCCTGAGAGGTGGAGCTCCTCAACCTGTTTTACCTTTTGGTTAAATTAATAATTAACTAGGAGAGAAAAGGTGGGTGAGGTAATATCTTTTATGGGACCAACTTCTGTTGGTGAAAGAGACAAGTTTGTAAACTACACAGAGCTCTTCAGGTTTTCTTCAGGTATGTGTGGCTCCCAAACTTGTCTCATTCACCAACAGAAAGTCAGCCCCATAAAAGGTATTACCTCATTGTGGTGGGTTGTATACCCCACACCAGCCCTGAGGGAGATGAATTAGGCTAGATGGATGCAATCAGCTAATTAAGCTGCAAAGGGGAGAGATGTAGGCTGAGTGCAGGGAGCTAATTAGAAGGAAGCTCAGCTGTGAAGGAACAGGTAGGGTTTCCATGAACCAGGAGGCTGGCAACACATGGGGGGGTAGTAGGGAGGAAGTCTGGACTTTTTCCTCTCTGGGGTAAGGGAGAAAGACACTCATGAGGAAAGGTTTATCTTGTAGGTCTAAGAGAGAGGGGTTTGGCTAGGGAGTCTGATGAAGGAGGAACTTAAAGAAGCATGGTAGGAAGTAGTCCAGGAAAGAGAGTAGGGTTGGTTTAATCTCAAACCTTAACTGCTTGCTATAGAGGTCTGGAGTGGAACCCAGTGTAGAGGGCAGGCCTGGTATCCCCTACTAGCCCCTGCAGAGTGGTATTGCTTGGGGCAGTGAATGGAAAGACAGCCGGAGTCACTGAGAGTGTCATAATCAGGGCAGTGGGTGTGAGGACTGCCTGTGCAGGGAGACTTTGAAAGATTCCCCTTGAAGGGAAATATCACAGCTGCTCTGGTTGGCAGGCTTGAGTCACACAGCAGCCATGCTGCAACAGTGGAAGAGAAGGAGGAGGATGCTGAACCAGGCAGATCTAATCCCCAGAATTGGGTGCCATGCAGTGGTGAGTAGAGAGCACCCTGTGATGCTTGCCACAACACTGCAAACAACTAACTAGGAGACTGTTAAACTCTCCATACAAAAAACTGCTATGATAAAACTGTGGGTCCATAGTTAGGCTGTCAGAAATTAGGAAATACTGATCTTATTGTTGAAAGCTTGGTCTTAACACTGCTCCTTTTCACATATGAACTGTGATAGTCTTCAGTGTGTTGATCACATTGTGTTTCTCAAATAATACAATGTAATATAGTTTTCCTATGTTATATACATGTGCAGCATCTTGTCCTGTGTAATACTCTGTACCCCAAAAAGTTCATGACAGCATAGGTGCTGGATCTAAGGGTGCTGCTGCACCCTCTGGCTTGATGTGGTTTCCATCATATCCAGGGCTTACAATTTGGTTCAATGGCTTTGAGCACCCCCACTATACAAATTTTTCCAGCACCTCTGCATAACAGGCTACTACAGGAGAAGTAGTCACTGGAAGTGCCTGAGCTGAACTCCCTTCATGATAAAAGAGTGGGGGTGATCAGCAGGGTGTTCTCTGTGAGGGCAGTGGCATAATAAGCCAGGACCTGATTATCCTCTCACTTACACAGCAGCGAATCAGAAGTACCTCCCCTTAAATCTCTGGTGTAAGTAAGAGGAAAAATCAGGCCCTAAAAATCCAACCCATTGACAATGTACCAGTTCAAGGAATAGATCAGTTAAATGACAAGGTTTCTGTGTACAGAGCAAAGCTGAAACATAGTCAAACAATGAACTCTATTAATCTAGTAAAAAATAAATAGACCTGTTCAAAGGATTCTTTTGTACAATGAGATGATGCTTTTAGGAGTAGTGCCCAGCTCAGGAGGAACCCAGGGGACAGGAATGAATGCTCCACGCAAGACTAGAGCTGCTCCATAGCTACTATCGCAGTCCTCAGGCCCTAAAGCATCCCCTCCAGTGAAGGAGAGAGGAAGGTAAGAACTGAAGGACCAAATACGAGGATTCCATAGGTTGCCTAAACCTGTCCCTTGGCTGCTCATGCCCCCAAATCGTTGTGCACTTAATACCGATAACAGCTTACAAAATAAATTATCTTGTTGAGTATCATGGAGCTATGGCACTAACTCTAGATAGCTATGGCCCTGATCTTGCAATGAGGCTCGGTACACACAAAGCAGGAGTGGAGCCTATGTTTGTGTTGTTTATTTTTTCTTTATAACTTTTGGATGGATGGATGGATGGATGGAAGCACAGGTACTTATCTCAGAACATTATGAACTAACGGCTACGGATGCCAAGTAATTTACACATGGTCACAAGATGAGAAGAAAACATGCACACAGTCCATGAATAGATTCGTATAGCA
This sequence comes from Gopherus flavomarginatus, assembly GCF_025201925.1. Classification (NCBI taxonomy): domain Eukaryota; kingdom Metazoa; phylum Chordata; order Testudines; family Testudinidae; genus Gopherus; species Gopherus flavomarginatus. The sequence goes on from NC_066622.1 coordinate 29,483,128, forward strand.
TAACATAAGAGTACACTATTGTAACTAATATATGCAACAGAGAAGACTATATTTCTTTACTGTGGCAACTAGTGAAGGTCCTCTCATTGTTTAGGGGACAGAGTGAAGGTGAGTGGAGGAGCCTTCAGATATCTAGAATCTTTTTTAAAGAGTTTGTTTTTTGTAACTATAACATTCTAATATTTAAAATTAATAGACACAGCTGGGAATTGATAAGTCTGTCCGTACCAAGTCTTTTTCTCTGGGATTTTTATGAGCAATATGCTATAAATGGGCTCTAGAAACTCACAGGAATTCTTAAAATGCAAGTAGCATTTTTGGTTTGAGGAATCCACATGAAATGGTAGTCCCCAGTTTATCCACACAACAAGTACGCTCTGGACCTTGCTGTTATGCATCCATCCCTAAGCTAACAGATCCACCTCTAGTGGGGAGAGGGTAACTCAGTCTCTCGCCCCTCCAAACATAGATTCAGAGGTTTCTGAAAAGGCTATTTATGATAATCTAGTCTGCCCTCCTGCATACCACAGGTCCACAGAATCTCACCCAGTGATTCCTGAATCAATTCCAGTAACTTGTGATTGAACTAGAGCACATAGTTTAGAAACTGACCCCATGAATAATTCTTCTCCTCTGCATCTCTGCTATGAGAACCCAGGTTGAAGCCTAAGCTTTGCCAATGTTTTTGGCAAGTTGTAAGATTCAACATTGTCCTGGTGTTTCACAAGGCATTTGTGGCAGTTTGTCAGTGAAGTTTTCTTTCTGGAATAAGAAACCAAATGTCTTTCCCCTCTTCTTCAATATATTGTGTAAGCTATACATTACAGAGAGCTTCTATTGTCCTAGTAACAGAGTCTAAAAGAAGGCAGCGCCCTCTAGCTATTTCTATGTTCTATTGACTGAATAAACTGAAAAGATTTGATACAGTATATTGGGAACATTTCCAATAATGCTATTCTTTTAGCATTGTTACTGTATTTTCACTTATAGGTACATACACTTTGAAGTATTGCCAGATGCTGGGTTTGTTTTTTTGATTTTTTTTATTTGTTGGGTGTCAGTGCAGCCGTCAATATTTAATGATAATGTAACAAACTGTGTTCCCTAACTAAGCATATAAGCCAAGAATTGAATTGACTCAGCCACTGAAAGGTCACAAAACTAACAACAAAGCTGGGGAAAAAAACCTAATATCACATTACAAAAATAACACTTTCCCCAAGAGTTGGTTGCGATACACTTTTGCTGGCTTTCCCTAAATTTAGTGAAGCAAAGTGGGTCACATAACAGAAGTGCAATAAGTTTTGATGGGATGTTGCTATAGTGATGTAATTCTTTGCATTTATTGGTTAAAAATTTCAGACTTGTCAAAGGAGCCTAGGTCAGTGGTCTCCAAATGGGGTGTGCAAAATGATTCATTGGGGGGGTGCGGCAGAAGGAAAGCAGGGGGCAGAGAAGAGCGGGGGCCCCTTTCGACTGTGGGCCCAGCCCCTTTCGACTGTGGGCCTGGTACCAGTGGCCCCATTGTAAATCTGGTATTGGTCCAGACCCCAAAGTGGACTGCAACCATGGGGTCGCCAAGGCCAGTGTTAGACTTACTGGAGCCCGGAGCCGGAGCTGGAGCTGAACCCATGGGCAGCTCTAGGCACCACCTGCTTGGGGCAGCCTATTTGCAGGGGCGGCATGGGAGCTGAGAACCAACAGGGGGCTCTGGGAGCTGTAGTTCCTTGGTTAGCTCCCTGCCTATAGAGTCAGCCTTGGAGCAGGGAAAGAACTACATTTCCCAGCATTCCCGTGGCCACTACCAACTGGAAAGGAAGGAGGGGGACCTCATGTGGCAGTGTGCTGTGAGTGGAGAGTGGTAGGGAGACCATATTTTAACATTCAGAAAACATGACACTCCAGGGGGAGGGAAGCCCCACCCTGCCACCATCCACTCCCTCCGACTGCCCCCCACCGAAACCCCAACCCATCCAACTCACCCCCCCACTCCCTGATCACCCCCTCCTAGGACTCCTGCCCCCCAGGACTCCACCCCCTATCTAAGCACTGCTGGTCCTTGTCCCCTGACTGCCTCCTTCTGGGACCCCTGCCCCTAACTGCCCCCCAGGACTCCACCCCCTATCTAAGCACCACTGGTCCTTGTCCCCGATTGTCCCCTCCGGGGACCCCTGCCCCTAACTGCCTCTTGGGACCCCACCCCCTATCTAAGCCTCCCTTCTCCTTGTCCCCAACTGCCCCCTCCTGAGACCCCCCCCAACTTCCGCCCAGGACCGCACCCCCCACCTGTCCCCTGACAAACCCCTGGGACTCCCTTGCCTATCCAACCGCTGCCTGTCCCCTGACTGCCGCCCTGAACTTCTGACCATCTAACCCCCCCTTCTCCCTGCCCCTGACTGCCCCCCCGAACCTCCGCCCCATCCAACCCCCCCGATCCCTGTCCCTTGACTGCCCCCCTGGAACTCCCTACCCCTTCTCCAACCCCCCAGCCCCCTTACCGCGCCACTCAGACCAGGGTGTCTGGCTCTGCGCAGCTCCAGACATGCTGCTGCATACATGCTGCCGTGCTCCCCTGCGGAGCCCACAGCTCGCCCCACACACACACCCAGCACCTGCCTTCCAGATTTGAACACCTCAAAATTCAGGAGTGCTCAAGCTCAGTTTGGGCAGCTGTTACTTCATTTCTCCCAAATCAAATATACTGATCCACTGTAACTTGCTGTAGAAAAAGTAGGATAAAATTGGGCAAGAAATGCTTATTAGGACTGGAATTGCTATTTTCAACAGCCATTGCCTTTTTGTTTGTTTGAAAGGAAGACAGTGATATTGCATTGGCAAATTCCCCATAGAAAGAGAGAGTGGAACAAAAACAATAATAAAGGCACCTCAACTTTTCCTCATTTATGGAGGACAGTCTTATAATATGCATCCAGATATCAGGGCTGGGGCGGCAGGAGGTGTGGGGGGGCACTGGTGGGGGGAAAGAGGGGAGCCCAGGATTGGGGCGGCAGGGGGATGGAGGGAGGGCACTGGTTGGGGAGAAAGGGGGAAGCCCAGTGCTGGGGCGGCAGGGGGTGTGGTGGGGGGCAGCAGGGGGGGTATGAGGGGAGCCCAGGGCTGGGACAGGGGGCAGCCAAAATTTTTTTTTTGCTTGGGGCAGCAAAAAACCTAGAGCCAGCCCTGGCTGAAGCCAAAGCCCGAGGGCTTCAGTCCTGGCCAGTGGGGTTGTGGCTCCGTCCCTCCTCCTCCCCCACATCCAGGGCCATGTAGTAATTTTTGTTATCAGAAGGGGGTCACGATGCAATGAAGTTTGAGAACCGCTGTGAGTAGGTCAGTGTGATGGAGACTTGCGAGTCCACTCTCCAGTGAAGGCTAGAAAGAGGAGGAAGTCATTAGTTCCCTTACTTCCTAGAGGAGTGCCTCCAATTCTTTTTCTGTTACTCCCCATATGGTCAACAGAGGATACGCTGGATTTTATCTTTCAGGGTTGCATTCACTTTCTGCAGTGACTGAAATGCAAATGAGAGTTAATTTATAGTGATGGGAGGCAGGAAGCATCCTAGTGCTGGGAAAGCAGTGATTCTGCTTTGGAAACTTCTGCACTGCTGCAGTTCTAGGGTCTCAATCCTTATTTTAGAACAGGAAATCTAATAAGGCATAAAAATAATGAATGCTGATGCCAAAGCTCTTTGGGCATTCTCAGTGCCATTTTAAAGGGACTTTTTGCAGACACTCAGAGTGCTGAACAAAAACTTGCACTTCTAGAAAGGTGAGAAAAGAGCTGGACCATATGGGATTATTATGAAAAAAGTGATGATGATGATCAGGTTTTGACTTTTAGGAGAAGGAAACTCATAATCTCAACCCGAATTGGAAATGTTGCTTCATTGTTTCACATGGAATTTGTAGTCTATAAAGAGGATGTGTATTCTACAGGTTAGAGAAGGAAGCCTGCAGTCTGGACTCTTTTTAATCCTTGGTTCTATGCCCCAGTTTAACACGGACTTGGGTAACATTATTCCATAAGGCATAATGAGAAATTAACTGACATCTAGGTCTCAGTTTCCCCATCCATAAGATGGGAGTGGTAACAATAGCTTCCTTTCCATAAGCGTTGTGATGCTTAATTCATTAATATTTATGTAACATGTTTTGAGACTCTCCTTTAGAAAGTGTTCTAGACATTCAGAGTGTTGGTAATAAACATTAATCACTTCATTACTGAATGACATTCCAGGTCTGTCCAGCAAGCACTTCTGCAGTGTAGCTGGCTGTACACACGGAGACGAGAAATGTTCTGTTTACTTGATTATATGGTTTCATATAAAACTGCTGCTGGGATACACACATAATGTGTGAAGTTAAATTGCACTAAAGTATTTATTTGTTACTCAACCAGTCATCTATTTAAAGAGACAAGATGTGGGAGGTAATACGTTGTTGAACCAACTTCTGTAATGAAAGATGTTCATAAAATAATATTAATTACATTAATATTAAAGATTTGACCTCACCCACCTTCTCTCTCTATCCTGGAACCAACATGGCTACAACCTAGGGTGACCAGACAGCAAGTGTGAAAAATTGGGACGGGGGTGGGGGGTAATAGGAGCCTATATAAGAAAAAGACCCAAAAATCGGGACTGTCCCTATAAAATCGGGACATCTGGTCACCCTACTACAATGACACCGCATACATCTTCTTAAAGCTGCATTATTCTAAGGACTGGTCTGAGCACAAAAGCAATCCAATTCTTAAAAGCCATTCTGCTTCCTAACGAAAATATTCTAATTACTGTGTGGAAAGTAGAGAGAAAACTCACGTAAATGTTCAGAATGGCCTAGTCTTGATTAGAAATGTACAAGCACTAAGATGAATCCTGCCCAAATACTTTAAACAAATCAGAATTTAAGTTGCAGTTGAATTCCTCCCTGAGACCATTGCACCTATGTAGATCCAATTGCAGGATCAAGGCCTATATGAGGTAAAACATAAGCTGAGCAGTAATACTTCTGTTGAGTAAAGCAATAAACAATGCATAATATCAAATATGTCCCTTACTGAATAGAGATGGACTTAAATGTGAAGTTGAATTAGACCTAAAAGAGGCTATATAACTACTAAGATAGATAATTTAAAATATATTAGAACCAAGAAGGAGTCACGTGTATCTGTTCATGAACTCACTGGTAGGGGGCATAGGAGGAAGATAACAAGGTTGCAAGAAAGCTAAATGAGGTGTTTGCCTCCATCGTCACTGTGGAAAATGAGACAATTCCTTTTCAGAAGCTGCTATTCACTGACCGGGCAGTGACCTTAGTGTAAGTCTCTAAAGATGAAGTTAGAAAGTTAGCCACTCAAACACAGTTAACAGCCTGTGACCAAATAGCTATTTATTCAAGTCACCAAGGGAATAAAATGTGAAGTAGGGGAGAGACCAACATTAGTCTTACATGTACGGAATTATTGGAAATGTGGGTGATTTTTCTGTATCCACATTGAAAATATTGCATTTCATTAAACAAAATATAATCCAATCAGTATATGAAGCCAATATAACGTCCAAAAACCCTAACAAATCATCAACTAATAAATGAAAAGGAAAGGGCAGTTTTTCTGAAATGGAAAGAGCTGCCTTAGATATGATGCTGTCCAGAGGCATTTGTATATCGCCATGTTGTGCTAAATTTCCCCAGAACTGGATTTGCATTGTTTTACAAAGGTACCCATCACTACAGACTCTCTTTCCTGAATGGACCCAATTGATTGAAAGTGTAACTAAGGAGAAAGTAAAACAAGACTTGAATAAGTAGAACCGGATGGAGCCAAAGCAGCGTGCTGTAACTAAGGGTACATTGTGCTGCTTTAACCTATTAAAACAAATTGAAAGGATTTGAAAACATCTGAGAAAGCTTACTGGTGGAGGTAGCTACATTCGATTTTTTTTTCAAAGGCTTTTAACAAGGTGGTTCTTAAAGTTGTTAAATTACCTAAATAATCAGAGTAAGACGCAAAAATCCTATTGTGGATTAAGAACTGGTTAAGTGGTAGGAAACAAAGAATCGTTCTAAAAGGGTGTTCTTCTAAACTGTGTTCATAGTTGGGCACTTTAGCCATTGGTGTTGGGACCAGTATTGCTCAAGTGGGATTTGCCTGCCCAGGCAGGATATTTGAGTAGGCTTTTTCTGCAAGCAGAGGTTGGTGGGATGTTTGGTTTTTTTCCTCTTGTTCATCTGCTTCAGTGCTTTTGCTACTGCAGAGCAGGGCCCAGTTCCGCAACAAAGAACTGTTCTGCTTTGTAGAAGGAAAATAAGGAACAAGAGATGCAGCATCCTGTACAAAGCTTTTGCTACTGCAGAAACTTTTGTGCCACCACTTCAAATGGATTACAGATAACAAGCACAATACACTGTTTTTATGCAGGGGCCATCTGATACACTCTGACACAACTTCTACTGTTGAAGAGCCTTCAGCTACACTGAAATAAGAAGCCACTCTCAATCTTTCCTGTATAAATGAGAAGCCTGAAATCAAGAGTACATTGAAAGCTGCCTTCAGCCATAACTCAAGAGACAAAAGTTGGCTGCTTAATAGAAGTGGCCTTCAGTTATGAAGGTGGATCATAACTGTAGTCAATAAGTTTGGGGATTTTGGGGGGTAATCTCTTAAAGCATTGAGGTTTCTTTTCATGGGAGCTATCTTGTATAGTTTTCCCTGTACTTATTGCAGTGTCAGCTGTTTAATTCAAAAAAGCAAAAGAGGATAAAAGTACTTCTATTCTTCATGCACCCATGTGGATGAAGACCACTTCTTTCCCTTCCAAACCCAGGGATCTGTAGACAGCTCCTACTCAAATACGTTCTCGTGTATAACTACATGATACAGAAAATATTAGCCCCAAGAGTGAAGAAGAAAGGTCTGAGTAATTATGAATTCCGACCTTTGACATCGTCTGTTCTCTGTTTCATCATAACCTTATGGTGCTAGTAAATCACAGGTTTAAGAAATAACCAAGTAAACCATACAAACATGCTTACTTCTAGCCTCCTTTATCTCCATGACGTATGTAGTAAGAAATACAGAGGAAAATGGACATAGACACTCCAACAGCCCACAACATTCATATCTTATCTAGATTTACTTCTATGCAGCAGGTAGCTGCACATGCTTGGGGCTATGTATACCTCTCAACTACACTGGAAATCAATTGGAGGAAGGTCCAAACCATCTTTGTGAATCTGGGCTATAGTGCCTAGCACCATGGGGTCCCATTCCTGGTTGGGATCTGTGGGTGCAATTGTATAATTTAAAAAAAAAATACTGCTACCCAGATGTTGCTGCTGTTTTTCCCTCTTGGCAGTCTTAGGACCCTACCAAAAGAAAAACATTATATGAGCCACATGTCCCATGCTGTGTTACATTTTTTTTCATTGATGAGAAAGGGAAGAGAGCTCTCTTTTGTATTGCAGGGCTCCCATTTGTCACAGGATGATAACACGTATTGTATCTTTCTAGCTACTGGCATCTCTCTCTCCTCACAACTCATTCTTTTATCTGTTCTGCCTTCCTGTGATCGTCCCCTTTCTGTCCCCGGTGTGCTAACTACTCCCAAATCCTTTACCGCATATTGAACAACTGCTTTACCTGTGCAGAGTGAACTTTCCCTTTTGTAGGCCGCGTGCAAATGTTTCCATCATGTGTGCATGCATGCGCATGCTGTCCTGACTGTGGAGGACAGACTCCTTTATCCCTTACAAAGTGCTTGTGATCTTAAGGTTAATGACCCCTGGACTAATATGAAAAGGTGACTTTGCATATACGTGACTTGTGCTGACAGTTCTATAGTTCTCTGTCAAGCCTTGGTTGCATTTGGCCATTTGTATTCTGGAATATTTATTTCATGATTTTATGGCAAGCAACACACCACCTGTTCTTTCACAGCTGCATCAATGAGTATTTGTGTAAATAGGCCTATGAAAAAGGATTCATTGTACTGAAGTAGAGAATAAAGGCTCTTTCTGGGAAAAGAAATGGCAAATGCTGCAGCCAACAGGTATATCATGTTTACTCTGCAGTGTCTAATGTAAACTAACTTTAATATTCCAATGACAAATAGAAGTACAGCTGATCATCATCACTGGGAAACAGTCATAAAACACAGCACAAAGCAGCATGGTAACTCTGAACCAAAAACCGTTTGTCATTTTTTATTCTGTATAATAACGTGTAAGGTATATAATATTGACATAATTTTCTACACTGGCACTTGCAGGAGTGATATGGGGAGTAGACGCTGGACGGGTTGATTAGTGGTGGGAGTGATATGCACAGGGGACTGGGTACATCCACCCCCAGCAATTCTCTCACATTTGACAAATATGTGCATGAAAGGCTTTGATTCATAGTGGGGTTAGGATGAGGTTTGGTGTTCATCCCAACTAGGACTGGGGGTTCAGATTCAGCTGAACCAAAACTTCAAGAGCTGCTATTAAGAGATTTTGAGTTTGGGGTCAGTGCAGAAAACAAGGCTCTTGTAGGTCTGGATTTGACAGAACAAAAACTGTTAGGGCAAACTTGGATTGTGGATTAAAATTTAACCCTTGGCAATTCAAGGGCAAAGCTTGGACCTAAGCTTTTAGTTCAGTCCTATAGTTAATGAAAGCCATAACATGCCATGGTCACTATTTAAAAAATCAATCTTTGCCAACAGATAATCCATCTCATATACTAAGAGTTGGTATCTTGGGTACCACTGTTTGGAAACAGTGGGTAAATGAAAACTCTTGTTTAAAAATATCTTCCACTGTAAGATTTGTATTATAGAAAATTATACTGGCTGGGTAACAGAAATGAAATAGAGTACTGAACATAAATGGAAATGGCCAATCGCTTAGCACAGTCTTAGGTCATGGTATTTCATTCTACTTTGCAATTACAACTCTTTAGCCAGGCTCAAACATCCCCAGAAAAGTTATCTGTTTCCCATCACCCCCTCCCACTGTTAGCAGCACTGGAGAACAAATCCTGACACAGGAAACCTAGGAAGCACTTTCGTGATCCTTGTTGTTAATGAGACTGTCACTCTTCAGGGTATCAAGCCCCAGAAGGCTTGTTGCTAGGCAAAGGAACAAATAAGCTTTGTCACATTGTTCCATGGATGAGTCTGAAGATCTGAGTATAAGCAAGCAGCTGAATTCCAGACGTGTTTTAATATTTACTTCATTTAAAAACTGGTATTTAGAATGAATTAAACCCTTAACTCATGTTATGTCCTACTATTGGTTTTTGTTTATTGTAGCACTGTCTCCAATGACTTGCATTAAAATCCTTTTTACTAAAATAATGTTTGTAAAATTGGTTTTCTGGCTTTCATTTATATTAAATTTTACATAATGAGTTTGCCATAGACATTATTATGCCATAATCTTTAACTGAATATGGGTATTCATTGTCTTGCATAAATATATATGTATCATCCTCCCCTGAAATGGCCTTCAGACTTGCAATAATATTGTGGTATCAAAACATCATCTCCATGGAATGAGCACTTTACAGTAATCTAGGAGTCTTCACAAATGCGACATCAAGTTGTGTTGCATACAGCATAATAATGTGATCTTCCTAGGCTTGTCTTGACACAGTCATGATGAGACTGCTGTAATTTCTATTCTAGTGAATGGTGAACTAAGATGATTTTTTTAAGATAAACAAACCATGTAAAGTAGCTACTGTACAAATTTCATTGGTTTACTGTTTTGAGTTTAGGTAATTTACCGGTTTATTGCTGATAGCTGAAAAAGTGGCCATCTGCGGGGCAGCGAAAATGTTTAATCAATCAATAATCTGTCTGGATATGTGCATACACACCGTATATGTGTGGGCACGCCACATATGCCTGCATGCTGCTTTGACATGACTGCACAATTTAACTCTTTCAATCCATTCAACAAAAAAGACCCAAGATGAAATCCTGACCACGTTGAAATCAATTGCCAGTGAATTTAGTGGGGCCAGGATTTCACCCCCAGCATTTTGGCCTTCCGACCTCTTCAAGGGGAGAATAAAACCAAAATAGCAGCTTAAATAGGAACTCAGAAAGGAGGTTTAATGAGGTCAGTTCACAGTGATTCCAGCTGACTTGTCCCCATTTTATCATCCTGCATTGGACAATCTTTATCGGAAATGCTTTCTTCCTTTACAAAAAAAGTCAAATGTGGATGACACTTTAGTACAGGCTGAATTTTCTGGAAACCAAGCCACGTTTATTCTCTTGCCAGTGTGGGCAATGACCACTCAAGTACTTGCTCTACCATGTCTAATTCTACATAAAGAGACAATAAATCGCCTGGGCAGGTAGACAGTTCAATTAAATACAGAACGAACAGCAATATTGTTGAAATCTTAACGTAGAAAATTCTGTCCTTGAAGATAAACTAAACTGGGCCTAGAAATGTGAGCAGGGTGAATGATGTTAATTCTGACATCTCTAGGCAATTTCATGAAGATTTCTTTAATGTTTATATCATTTAGGTTTATGAAGATTCAACCTGTTTAGTCATGCAGCTAAGGAGGAAATAGTCTACAATTTTCAGGTATCTAAAAGGGTGTCATCAGGAGGAGGGAGAAAACTTGTTCACCTTAGCCTCTAAGGATAGAACAAGAAGAAATGGGCTTAAACTGCAGCAAGGGAGGTTTAGGTTGGACATTAGGAAAAAGTTCCTAACTATCAGGGTGGTTAAACACTGGAATAAATTGCTTAGGGAGGTAGTGGAATCTCCATCTCTGGAGATATTTAAGAGTAATTTAGATAAATGTCTATCAGGAATGGTCTAGACAGTATTTGGTCCTGCCATGAGGACTCGATGACCTCTCAAGGTCCCTTCCAGTCCTAGTATCTATGAAGTGGGATAATAGCTCTGCTTATTTATTTGCAGGGGGAGGGAGACGATGTATACACAAGTGCATGTATAAGAGACTATATTTGTATTTTCACATTTCAAGGAGTGTTTTCCAGAGCCATTTGGCTTACACCTAGCTTTTTGTGTTTGCTTTGTTCGGTGGCATCAAGTAATTTTGAACACAATATTACTGCTGAAGCAAGTATCTGATGCTTGACAGTCATACTTGTGACATGTTTCTATGCTACGATGTCTGTTTTTAATGAACTAAATGAAATTAGGGGCAGGGTATTTTGGCATCATTTTGCTGCATTAAGCAGTAGGAATAGCACATCTGAAAGAGGATGCTAGGAAAATGTAGTCCTTTTTTTACATTATTTATGGGTTCGAGGATAGACTGCTGGGTTGACGTAAAAGAAAAAGTTACTGTCCAAATAAATAGAGATGGGGTGGAGAACTTGTTTTGATTTTGCCTTGGTCTCTTAAAGGTACAGTAAAAAAATTGACATTGGCAAAAGCAGATGTGACATAAGATTCTCTGTGGGTGGAGGGCAAGGAATGGTTTGGCAACTGCTAAAGAAATAACTCTTCTTAAAAGCGAAGGTTTTTTCCATCTAACAACTTTTTTTTTTTTTTTTTTTTAAGAAAAAGATTTCCAGTAATTAGGAACTCATACTCTATCCTGCTGCTCTGTCAACCAATTCAGCCATGAGTATTTTCCAGTAAATAGCAAGGAAAGAAAATTCCATTGACACCATATTTTTCTGTGCTATAGGTTATTTTAAAAACCCAAAAAGTTCATACATTTTAATGTGCTTAGTTATACACTGTCTTCCGGCTAGGAAATGACTCTTCAGAAATAAAGTTCTGTACCACCATTAGTCTACTCTACTCCCAGTGTGTAAAGGACAAGGGAAAATTCTCAGCTGGTGTAAACACAACTCCCTTGAAGTCAATGGAGCTATAACATCTTACACCAGCTGAGCATCTGCCTCTCTCCCTGCAATGTGGAATTAAATTCGATTGCCCTAGTTTGATGCCACAGCATCTATATTCACTGGCAGCTGTTATGTGTAGTGTTTATCAAAATGTGGGCATGTGGTGCCATAGCAGGTAGAAAAAAAGTAACATCCCAGGAAACCTATTTCACCATGATGCTGCCACAGTGAGGATATTGAGGAGGGACAGAAAATGATGCATGTGTTGTCCATCTCTTGTGAATGTTAGAAGACCCAGTGGGTGCGGCATTTTGAAAAGAAGATCTGATCAGTATGAATCTCTTCCTCCAGAAGCGAGGTGAGTAACTTAGAGCTGCCTAAGGCAGCAATGAAAGGCTTATTTTTCCACCACCAAATGCAGCTTTAGCGGTGGTGCTAGGAGATCCTCTGTAGTTTTTGGCGGATGGATGATGATGATGCATTTGTAAGTAATCTATTCACCTTCGAGTTAGGGATCAAGATAGTGCCCCAGCACTTATTATGGATTATGCATTTCACATTTGACTTCTTTCTCTGTTACAAGTCTCTTCCTATGAGGCTTGCTCTGTTTTCCATTCATTGTTCACATACCAGATTTAAGCTGATCCAGTCGCCTGAGTTCCACCAGTGAGACACAGTGATATGCTGCACCAGATAACCGTGCAGCATCAGGGCTGCCCAGAAGAATCAGGGGGTCTGGGGCAAAGCAATTGTGGGGGCCCCTTCCAAAAAAAAAGAGTTGCAATACTATAGAATACTATATTCTCGTGGGCCTGGGGCAAATTGCCCCACTTGCCCCCCCCCGGGCAGCCCTGGTGCGGCATCAGGGTTTCATACTCTGCTGTGAAGGGACATCACTTTGAGTAGTGGGAGGCATAGCCTTCAAACACCTGTTTAGTACTGTCATGATCTGTATTTGTTAGCCATCTTGACCTCCACCTTCCCAATATATTAATAAATATAAGTAGTCTTTGATGAGCCTGGGGAGCTGGGCAAAGAATCTACACCATGCTGTTGGTTTTTCTGTATGTACTATTTTTATGCATGCCTAAGAAAATATTATTTGCTGCTTTGTACTCTTTGCTTAATGGATATATCTCATGCCAAAGTTATTTGCCGTAGTTGCATGCATTCAGCTGTGTGTTGGACTTGAGTGTACAGCATTAAATGTTACTTTTTCCTTATTTAATACTACTCTTATTGCACAACCCCCACTGACTGCTGTCTCACATGAACAATTTGGCTAGAATTGCTGGGGTACCACGTTGTTGATAGGCTGCCCTGCCCTGTTTGCTGCCCTATTTACCATTGTGGGCTGCATCCAGAGCTACCTCTATGGCCCTGAGGATGTCACATGGGCCGCAGCTCTGTGCTGATCAGGCAGAAAGCAGCCCGTGAGATGCAGGTTGAGAACCACTGATCTAAGCCATAAGAATGGCCATACTGGGTCAGACCAAAGGTTCATCTAGCCCAGTATCCTGGCTTCCAACAGTGGTCAATGCTAGGTGCCCCAGAGGGAATGAACAGAACAGGTAATCATCAAGTCATCCATCCCCTGCCATCCATTCCCAGCTTCTGGCAAACAAAGGCTAGGGACACCATCCCTGCCCATCCCGGCTAGTAGCCATTGATGGACCTATCCTCCATGAATTTATCTAGTTCTTTTTTGAACCCTGTTATAATCTTGGTCTTCATAACATCCTCTGGCAAGGAGTTCCAAAGGTTGACTGTGTGTTGTGTGAAGAAATACTTCCTTTTGTTTGTTTTAAACCTGGTGCCTATTAATTTTATTTGGTGACCTCTAGTTCTTGTGTTATGAGAAGTAGTAAACAACACTTCCTTATTTACTTTCTCCACACCAGTCATGATTTTATAGACCTCGATCATATCCCCCCTTAGTCGTCTCTTTTCCAAGCTGAAAAGTCTCAATCTTATTAATCTCTCCTCATACAGTAGCCATTCCATACCCCTAATCATTTTTGTTGCCCTTTTCTGAACCTTTGCCATGTGTCCAAAGTATGCATCTTCCACACCACCTGTTGGATTCACAGGTGGCCTTTAGTCATAATACTACATACCAGTGATTCCCAAACTTTTTGTATTGGTGACCTCTTTAACATAGCAAGCCTCTGCGTGTGACCCCGTGCCTGGCAGGGCTGACACTTGGAGCCCTGCCAGACATGGGGCTAACAGCTTGCGACCCGCAGGTAATAATCTGTGACCCCCAGTTTGAAGATCCCAGTTTATATACTGTAATGTTTAGTGTAGACAGCACCCCCACCAGTAGATGGTGCTATATCCTTATCTTAATGTTAAGTAGTTGATCTGACCTGGGGGGTTAGCCACAAGTTCAGTCCTGCCTGTGTGTACTGGAGTTGGCACTTGGGCTGTTCAAATAAATCCCTGTGATTCCATAAGCAACTATTACAGTACTTTGGACCACTTCCTAGACTCATAGACTTTAAGATCAGAAGGAACCATTGTGATTATCTAGTCTGACCTCCTGCACATCACAGGCCACAGAACTTCACCCACCCACTCCTGTAATAGACCCATAACCTCTGGCTGTGTTACTGAAGTTCTCAAAACATGATTTAAAGATTTCAAGTTACAGATAATCCACCATTTACTCTGCTTTAAACCAGCAAGTGACCCATGTCCCACATTGCAGAGGAAGGCAAAAAACCCCACCCCAGAATCTGTGTCAGTCTGACCTGAGGGAGTGGGGGGAATTCTTTCCCAACCACAAATATGGTGTTCAGTTAGACCCTGAGCATGTGGGCAAGACCCATCTGCTGGACACCTGGGAAAGAATTCTCTGTAATAACTCATCCCTTCCCAAGTCGTGTCCCCTCACGGCCATTGGGAATGCTTGCTCCTAGCAGTCACAAACTGCCTACAATGTCATGCAGCTCATCTCATCATACCATCCCCTCCATAAACTTATGAAGTTCAGTTTTAAAACAAGTTAGGTTTTTCACCCCCACTAATACTCGTGGAAGGCTGTTCCAGAGCTTCATTCTTCTGATGGTTAGAAACCTTTGTCTAATTTCAAGCCTAAACTTGGTGATGGCTAGTTTATACCTACTTGTTCTTGTGTCAACATTGGTGTTTAACTTAAATAACTCTCCCTCCCTGGCATTTGCTGTCTCTAAATATATCAGAGGGATAGTATCAGAGGGGTAGCCGTGTTAGTCTGGATCTGTAAAAGCAGCAAAGAGTCCTGTGGCACCTTGTAGACTAACAGACGTTTTGGAGCATGAGCTTTCGTGGGTGAATACCCACTTCGTCAGATGCATGTAGTAGAAATTTCCAGGGGCAGGTATATATATGCAGGCAAGCTCGAGATAATGAGGTAGTTCAATCAGGGAGGATGAGGCCCTGTTCTAGCAGTTGAGGTGTGAAAACCAAGGGAGGAGAAACTGGTTCTGATCCTTTATTTGTATTTTTGGGGTATAAAAACATGAGGTCCTTGGAGCAGGCTAGCCACAAATGGTTTGGGGTCCTTCCCTTCTTTACCAGCTGAGCATCTAAACAAGTACAAGTAGGGCCCTACCAAATTCATGGTCCATTTTGGTCAATTTCATGGTCATAGGATTTTAAAATCGTAAATGTCATGATTTAAATCTGAAATTTCACTGTGTTGTAACTGCAGGGGTCCTGAACCAAAAGGGGGTCCTGAATCAAAAGGGGGTGAAGGGGGTCAAGGGGGGTCACAAGATTATTGTAAGGGGGTCATAGTATTGCCATCCTTACTTCTGTGCTGCTGCCTTCAGAGCTGGGCCCTTGGCTTGCTGCCACTGCTCTCCAGTGAGCCAGCTCTGAAAGCAGCGCAGAAGTAAGGGTAGCAATACCGTGAGCCCCGTACAATAACCGTGTGACATGCCCCAGCCTCCTTTTGGGTTGGGACCCCCGGTTTGAGAAACACTTGTCTCCCTCATGAACTCTGTATAGTATAGGGTAAAAGCACACAAACGACCAGATTTAACAGAGGGAGACCAGATTTCACTGTCCTACCATGAAATTGGTAGGGCCCGAAATATAAATTTTTTTAATTAATTTTTTTTTTAATTTCTTCCAGTGACTCACATTTCTGTGAAAGATGGTCTGTAATTATGTTCTCCCTTGGCTTTCACGGTGTTCTCATACTATCTTGCCCACCTCTTTTAAATTTTTATTTTAAGCCGATGACTAAAGGAAGCAATTTTTAAATTCATTACAGTGTTGTCTCTTACAATGTGCCCATAAGAGAATAATTTGTGGTATTTTCCTAGGATTGAAATTATAGTGTAGCTGAAAGAAACTAGCTGATGCCACAGGTATTGTATGCGCCCTCTTGTATTTGCCTAAAAGGTGCCATTGTTGGAGTGAGGCTCTTATTCTTTAAGTTTAACCTCTGATCACTGGCAGGCATTGCTGCCTTTGTTTCCACAGGCAATTTAAACTAAAAGCAAACAAACACAAATTCCATGAGCAGCTGAGAAACATGGCTTCCTGCCAGACTCTCCCAGAAAGTTAGTTTAATTTAAATAAAATAAGCATATGCATTATTTTCTGCAGTGAAAAAGCATTCTAACCCAAAAGTAGAAGGATAAAGGAATGAGCCTTCTTCTGTTCTCTCTGTGCACAAAGTACAGCAGGTTGTGCCTGAATTGTTCCCAACTAAAAAGATCAAAATGGCTCTGATGTCTGCAGTGTGAAGTAACAGCAAATGGGCTCCTGGCCCAGGTCTGCCAGTAGGTTTTGTGGAGCTACATGGTGTTCAGGACCCTCCACAGATGAATGCATTTTAATAATACTGAAGCTGCCAGGATGTGTGCATGTGAATGCAGTGCCCAGATAACTGGCATGGGTCTATGAAGAGCTGAATGCATAATTCATAGCTTAATAGAAATACAGACTCAGTTTCTATTTGTGGAATGTTTGAAGAGTGATTTTTTTTTAATTTAATAATTTTGAACAAATCCAAGATCTCATGTGAGCTCTGTGTCTGTTTAGAATTTGATCTGCTATGTGATTGGAATTGGTCAGAAACCATAAATCACATGGTATCATTTCTGCTCCCTGAGTGAATAAACGTAACTTCTTTTTATAATTGGGATTGGTCACAAACCATAAATCACAAAGTATCATTTCTGCTCCCTGAATGAATAAACGTAACTTGTTTTTATAATTGGGTTACTGGTGTGAATGAGCAAGGAAAGTAATTTTAAATTAACTTTCTAGAATTATTTGTGTGCAGGAGAGCTTAAATTCACATTTTAAGAGCATTTGTAACTCAGCTATGTGAGTGATGACAGCAGGTAACGTGGGTGAAGGGAATTCATGTTCAACTCCCAACGAATTTTAGTGGGAAAATTAATCCATTATTTGCCCAGCTCTATGCCTAATGCATCCACTGGCCATGTTCATGCAAAGACTGTGTGGAGGCTGGAAATGGCGCTTTAGAAAGCTTCAATGACTTAACTAAGATAAAAATCCAGCTTTATATTTGTGAGAGACCTCAAATAAAAAAAATTCCGGCAAGTCATATAAGTACATCCCAGGAACAAGTGAAAATAAATGTGATTTTGCAGGGCCTAATGGTAACTCACTATGGAGTACCATGATTCCATGACTGCGAAGTCTTGGGTTTGACAGGGACTAGTCAACATACGAAAGTTGAACCAGTTTGTTAAATTAGCTTTAGATCTATCTAGTTAAATCTTGTGTAGAGACGTGTAAGTCTACTTAAATCTGATTTTGTATTGATGACTTAAGAGTATTTACATAAGTCTTAATTTGGATCAGTTTAAATCAATTTAAAAACAGACTTTTAAACACTTGTGCCTTTAATTGCAGCAGCTCCTTACAGAACTGGCTATGTGTTTCAGACGAAAACATAGGAAAGTTATTCAATTAAAAAAATCAAAGTTAGACTCAGTTAAATTTGCCCTAAACTGAATGAAACCCTTATGGAAAGATTGTTTTGAGGTTCCAATGAATGTGATTTAAGTTCTTATTTTTTCATGGAAAATATAACTTGTGAAGTGTCCACTGTTGTGCTACTGCTGTAGTTTCTTGTTCATATAGGTTCTGACTTGGGTGAACCAGGTTTCATTATGATGCATCGGTGAGGAGAAAGAACTTTTTTTTCTTTTTGCTGTGAACCACAATCAGAACAAGTTTATCTACCAAAACCCTCTTAGCTTATATGTCTCTGTTTTGTTCATGATGCAAGAATCTGTCAGTGGCAAAATGAGATAATTGATGCTAATGCAAAGGAATGCTCCGCTCATGAAGCTCCAAACTGTGTGTTCTCTGTATGGCCTCTCAAGGTTCAGAGAATTAGCATAAGAGACCCTCAACTTATGTAAACATGAGTTTCCATTTAAGGTCTAATTATCTAACAAAGGATTTTCTGGGGCAAAATCAGACAGTACTGGATCTTTGCTGCGGTAGGTGTAGGCTGGTTAATCTGTTTTATCTACTTTTTTTTCTTTCTTTAAGTTAATGCTCCATGTTTAAGATACCAAATTGACAACGCTTTCTCCACAACATGCATGGGAAAGCCAACTAGAGTACAAACTTCCCCATGCCACTCGGCCTGTGTGTGCAAAATAAACTCTGTCAGGATTGGGAGAAGAGAGTTCAGGCTATTCAGTCTTTGGCCTCTCTGGATGGGGATTATTAACAAAGATTCCAATTAGTGCCCATTGTGGTGATGGTTCTTGTGACTTGGATGCAGGTCCGCTAGGAATTGAACTGAGGCCAGCTGCCCATTTCACACAGGTCATCAAACTAGCAGCTTGGCCCTGGTTCAGATCAATGTCTGTTGTCAGTACACTTTCCTTATTTTAGGGGGAACCCGGCTTACTCTTAGAAGCTACGTGGCTGACATGATGTATTAGAACACTGACAGTATGTTCTAATTTTTTTTCTTTGCAGCTAAACTTAGAAACGACCAAATAGTATGGCTGATGCCAGAGATGTTTTCATTTATCTGTCTGCTGGAAAATACATAGGCCTAAATTAATTCCTCATTGTCCAGCTTCTGCCTGTTTAGCCCCAGGGGACAACTCTTAAGATCTGAAGCTACAGGAAGGGAGATTGCCATGGCAGTGTGTGGCAGGTTCAGAAAAGGGCAACTAAAATGATTAGAGGTTTGGAGAGGGTCCCATACGAGGAAAGATTAAAGAGGCTAGGCCTCTTCAGCTTGGATAAGAGGAGACTAAGGGAGGATATGATAGAAGTATATAAAATCATGAGTGATGTGGAGAAAGTGGATAAGGAAAAGTTATTTACTTATTCCCATAATACAAGAACTAGGGGTCGCCAAATGAAATTAATAGGTAGCAGGTTTAAAACAAATAAAAGGAAGTTCTTCTTCACACAGCACAGTCAACTTGTGGAACTCCTTACCTGAGGAGGTTGTGAAGGCTCGGACTATAACAATGTTTAAAAAGGAACTGGATAAATTCATAGTGGCTAAGTCCATAAATGGCTGTTAGCCAGGAAGGGTAAAGAATGGTGTCCCTAGCCTCTGTTCATCAGAGGATGGAGATGGATGGCAGGAGAGAGATCACTTGATCATTGCTTGTTAGCTTCACTCCCTCTGGGGCACCTGGCATTGGCCACTGTCGGTAGACAGATACTGGGCTAGATGGACCTTTGGTCTGACCCGGTACGGCCGTTCTTATGTTCCATATCCTTCCTCCTTCTGAGGCATTCACAGACAAAGCTAGGACGGGTTCGCCAGGATGAGTAGTGGCCAACATGAGCACAGGATGTCCTGATTCAACAACTCTTCTGGAGAGGTTGCTCTGGAGTCCTGCCTGGAACTCACAATTGCTCTTCCCCCACTAGGAAGCCCCAAAGGATGATCTGCTGTGGTAGAGATGTGCCGTTTACACCACCTGTTCCTACTGGGGTAAATTTAGCCCAGTGACTTTTTTTGCCAATGCAGTTTTTAGTTAATAAGGATACCACAAGCAATAGACTTTCCATCCAGAGCCCATCTCTTAACTCAGTAGGAGTACCTTGGAAATGTCATACCGTCTAGAAGAAGCTTCATACAATCCATAATATCCTCCACAGGATGTCCTATTTTTGTTTTCAAAACAGTGGAAAATAATGAAACAAAAATAGACAGACTCCGTCTGCTAACCTTTTATCAATGTAATAAAACAATCCTCACTAGCTTGTTAATCAAGATAGTTTTGCTCTGCCCGTCTCAGACATGCCAACCTAGATTCTTTAATAATGCAAAAGGCAAGTATGTTTAACATTTTTTTTTCAGCAGTTAGTTGGTTAGAGACACAATGCTTGGCACAGCATTAATGGTCACAAGAGCAATAAAAAAGCTCTTCCAGCTTTCTTCCTGAGAGCAGTAAAACTGAGCAACCAGCATTGTTACATTTCTTTTATCCTTACATTTTAGTAATTGGAGAGTCAGTCTCTCTCTCTCTCTCTCTGTCAAGGTATTATTCCCACTTTGAACTTTAGCATCCAGAAAGTGGGGACCTGCATGTACGCTTCTAAGCTTAATTCCTAGCTTAGATCTCATAGCGCTGCCACCAACCAGAAATTCCAGTGTCTGGTATGCTCCCTGTCCCCCCAAAATCTTCCCGGGGGGACCCAAGACCCAAACCCCTTGGGTCTTAAAACCAAGGGAAATAAACCATTCCCCCTCCTTTCCTTCTCCCAGACTTCCCCTCTCTGGGTTACCGTGAGAGAGACACTGATCCAAACTCCTTGGATCCTAAAACAGAGAGGAATTAACCTTCCCCCCACCTCCTTTCCCCACGCCAATCCCCTGGTGAGTTCAGACCCAATCCCCTTGGGTTTTAAACAAGGAAAAAATTCAATCAAGTACTTAAAAAGAGAGCTTTTAATTAAAGAAAGAAAAAGTAAAAATTATCTCTGTAAAATCAAGATGGAAAATGTTTACAGGGTCTTCAGCTATACATAGACTAGAGGGACTCCCTCCCCCCTAGCCTAAGTTACAAGTTACAGCAAACAGAGGTAAAATATCCTTCCAGCAAAATACACATTTGCAAATAAAGAAAACAAACAAAAGACTAATCCGCCTTCTAGCTAGTACTTACTATTTTGAACATGAGAGACTGTTTTAGAAAGATTGGAGAAACCTGGTTGCACGTCTGGCCCCTCTTAGTCCCAAGAGAGAACAACAAACAGCACAAACAAAGACTTCCCTCCACCAAGATTTGAACTATCTTGTCCCCCGATTGGTCCTTTGGTCAGGTGTCAGTCAGGTTCACTGAGCTTGTTAACCCTTTACAGATAAAAGAGACATTAACCCTTCTCTTCCAGCTTTCTTCCTGAGAGCAGTAAAACTGAGCAACCAGCATTGTTACACTTCTTTTATCCTTACATTTTAGTAATTGGAGAGTCAGTGTCTCTCTCTCTCTCTCTCTCTCTCTCTCTCTCTCTTTCTCTCATTTGTGAATAAAATGGTTGGGGCTGAATTCAGAACCACTGTAAGCAGCCCAGCACATATGAAGGGCTGTGGGATCAATTTGTCACTGATGTCATTTCACTCTTGGGGTGTAAGCGGAGAACATAGGCTACCTTCCTGTAACTTGCCCCAATGTATTATTTAATGGGTGTGCAAATTTCTTCCATCTATCCTCTGAGAGCATCTACTGGTAACAGGAAACACAGCTACCAGGAACCCTCCTAAGAAGGCCTGCTTTACCCCTCATATAATTTATGCCAATGACTCATCTTTGCATATGGCCCATTGATTCTCCACTGAGGCTGGCATGTGAAGGAAGAATGTTTTTGTTTTATTGCAAAAACAAGGGGAGACAAATTGGCAGCGAATAATGTAGGCCATAGTGACAATGTACAGTCAGCTGGAGAGGATCAGAAGAATATGGTACACCATTAACTTTGTTTACATTATTGACATGTATTATAAATTGTCCTGTGACCAGGCAAAGTTCTTACCCAGCTCCAGTAGAGAGAGTGCACGCTGTGCAGTAGGGTCCAAAATGTATCCCCTTTCTTATGGTACATTTACTGATAACTGACCTAACAAAACATCAAGCTCAGCCCAAGCTTTCTTCCCCTGAGCTAAGCATGATTTCTCTATCCTAATCCCCAGTTTCCTCTCCCTGGAGCCACTCCCACCTCCCATAATCCAGTCTGGAGAGAACTAGCCATACCTGCCTGAGAGAGCCAGCAGGAATCAGTGTTTCCATGCAGACAGAATCATCTTCCTTTAATTGACAGTTCCTAATTATTTTATGAAGCAGTGAATAGCATTTATTTGTGTGTTGTGGATTTGACAGTCTCCAAGTTAATGGTTGAGGGTCAGTTTGTGCTTTACAAAGACCTAATTTCACTGTAGTTGTGTACTGAGTGTAAATAAATGGAGAGAGAGCCAGAGCCAGTCCACAGGTGAAGAAAGTGTGCATGGTTATGTATTGCTCTATACAGGCACCTTGCATTTTCCAAACTCTCATTTCACAATAGCAAATTTTGCACCTAATTTTAAAGGGCACCGATTTTAAACAAACTGCCTGATGCTAAAACAACGTGGCTTATTACCACGCTCAATTCAACAGGATATTAATGTTCAGCAAATCAAGACTACTTAAATGATACCTCACAAGGCATACTTTGTACAAAACACCTCATGATCACATCACAATGGTGAATATGGGGGTTCCAGGGTGCTGTTTGGAGGTAGCGTCACAATGGTATCTAGTGGTTTGAGGTCTGTCTTTGCAAATATGCTGTGCATCTAAAAGTGCCCAATTAATTTTCAACAAGACAGTTCATTGGCTTTGGGAGGCTAAACTACTACTCCTGTATTGTATCTGAACCATTTTACTGCAAGCTCATTTATTTCTACTTAGATCACAATTAGCGACAGCTGAACATCAAATATTTGAGTCCTTCTACAAAAATCCTTGGTCTAGAAATCACGCAGAAGCTTCCTGAAAACAAGCCCTTATCAGATTTCCCGTGAGTCCTAGCTTCTCACTGGTTAAAAATGTACTGGTTTTTTGCTGTGGTAGTTTGGTATTTCTGCTTCAGTTACTTCACCCATCTCTACCTGGCTTTAAATGCCTTCATGAGAATCTGAACACTCTTTATAGAAAAGATAGTGTATTCTAAATCTATAAGCTTCCATCTGAGACTGGTTACTAATTAACTTCATGAATGGAACAAAATAAACTCTATAGAAACATCCAAAGAAGGAACAGAAACTTCTACTTTATTTATCTTGTGATCCTTAAAAGAAAGCTTCCGTTTAGAGATAAATAACACACTTATTTCTAGATTTCTAAAATATATTATCAGACACAGAGCACATATCTGTGAGGATACTCTGTAGTTCATCAGCTGATAAAGCCTTTTCCAAAGGGCCTCCCAAGAAGCTGTTAAAGATAGTCATAAGGTGACAGGTAGAGAGTGTCAGGCAGAAAACAATGAACAGGATAAGTGCCAATATGGCAAAAGGTTAATAGCAGAGTACTCTGATGTTCCAAGCTAGAGCTCATGTTCAACATATGCGTTAATGATCTACAAAAGAAAGGTGAACAGTGAGGTAGCAAAACACGAGGATGACGCAGTTACCTGAGTACCTCTGAAGTCTCTTTGAGACGTCTGTAGTGTTGGCTAATCTAACAATAAAAGGGGTGCATGACGGCAGCTGAAGTTCACTGTTGACAAATGCAAAATATTGCACAGTGGAAGGAATAACTTGACCTGCAGATAAATGCTGCGACTTCTAACTCAACTGTAACTATGACGGGAAAAGACGTGAGTGTCCTTGTGATCATTTAAATGAACAGAAACCCTCTGTTTCATGTGCAGCTGCAGTCAGAAGAGCAAACAAAATGTTAGGCTGCATAAAGAATGGGATGGGAAATAATACTAAAAATATTATGCCTCCCTTGGAACTCGGTGTTGATTCTAGTTGTAAAAGGACACAGTAGGAATAGGGGGAGAGGAGGAGCCCCAAGGCGAGCCATGTGGCATGGAAAGAGTTGCATATGTAAAAATACTGAAAATCTTTTGAGAGTTTTTAGTTAACAGAGGAGATGAATAAGAGGGGACATGGTGGAGGGATTGAAAATAATGAATGGTCTGGAAAGGGTACATCTTGCAGTTCTCTTGACCCTGTCTCACCATAAGAGAACAAAAGGATATTCAATTCTGTGAGGCAGAACATGGTGGACAAACTTAAAAGGCCCCTTCCGCTTCAGTAACAGCTCTTTCACTTATAATGTCGCTCTGTGGGGAGGCATTATTCAAGTGGTAAAATACTCTTCTTTCCCAGCCTATCAGTGGCTAAACTTACTGCAGAAAAGCAAACAGAACTATTGTAGTGTAACTTTAGCACCCTCCTGGCCAAGATAGAGTCTGCTCTGCAGGCAGCTCTGGCCAAGAGACAGCGCGCGCAGGAATGCAGCAGGAGAAATCCCTCCCACCCCAGGGGCACCTGTTCCAAACCCCCCAGAGTGAACACACCCACCCACAGGAAGCGTACAATGGATATAACAAAAGGAAATATTTATTTACAGAGAGATGAGAGGAGAAATACAACAAGGGGAAATATAAGGGAAGCTGTAAAACAGGGCTGCATCCAAACCAAAACCCCACGAGCCCAGTGGTAGCGCAGTCTGGAAGGGCAGACATTGAGCAGTGTGTCTGCGCACAGAGTCCTGAGCAAAGTTCCAGTCCAGTGGTGAGTCTTGGGTGCTCCTGGTCATCTTCGGCGCCAGTGAACTCTCCCCAGCAAACCCCTCCGGTGCCCTCTTCTGCCGCTGTCTGCAAAGCCCCACAGAGCGACCACCTCCCCACTTAACTAGCTACAACCTCCCTCCTTGTTCCCAATGCAGAGTCACAAGTCCAGTACTCACAGCCCCACGCAGCTCTGGGCAGACGTGATACTGGGTCCAGCTCCGGCCTGTCCTTCTCGGGTGATTCCCCCTGGCACACGGCTCCTCCTGGCTCCTGTCCTGGGCTGTCCCCAATCGGGCCTGTCCTCCTCAGGCAGGTTCTCCCTGCTTCCTTCTCCAGGGCCTGCCGGCTCTCCTCTCCTTCCCTGGAGTTTCCCTCCTTTTTTCTTACTCTCCCCCTCCCCCCAGGAAAAAGATTTAAAGGGGCCAGGCTCTCTAGAGCCCAAAGGGGTTACAGTGGATATTACAGGAGATATTTAACAGTCACATACTTGAAAAAGCTGTTTGCCTCCCCAGTTATGCTATTGCTCCACTGTGGAAACAATACAGTATCCTTTACATGAAAGCCTCACTGAGACTGCACGTAATGCATGTTTCTATTTGGTAAGATTTAGAATTGTATGGAACTTGTAATATGCAATTAACTCCTAGTCCTTAAAGTTAAGCATGAGCACTCTCCCATGGGCATAATTACATTCACGCCCCTGAGTGAGTAAGTTATATTGACTTAAGCGGTAGTGTAGACAAGCCCAGAGAGTGGCCTGGGGGTAAACTTCTGACCTCGCTGAAGTTAATGGCAGTGCTCCCATTGATTTCAATAGGGACTGGGTTTCATCCCCTGTGAGCAGGGACTGCTTGCTCCCTAATCCTATTGGCAGGCAATGGACCTGAAAGGAGGAAGAGGAATATGACCTAACCCTATTCCCTTTCATAGAATCATAGAATATCAGGGTTGGAAGGGACCTCAGGAGGTCATCTAGTCCAACCCCCTGCTTAATGGAGCGAAAAATTACTATCCCCTTGGTGTGCACAAGAAGCAGCCCTGGGGACGATTGTCAACAGGGCTGTTCCTGCAACCAGAGATGTCTGAGAAATAGGAATACTCTAGCAACATACCCCTTTTACCCTGGGAAAACTCCCTGAGCCCAAGGCCAATAAGAGGAGCTGAAGGAGATGCTATAGCAATCCTACAGCACTAGAGGGTTTCCCTAGACAGGAAAACCTAGCAGGATCGAATCACATGACCCCCATGTTCAGTGGATACTGTTATATCTTGGTACATCACCAGTGCCCAGAGATGGTGGTACTAACCCACTGGGGGGCCTAAGCAGGAATATTTTGCCCCCCCCCAGCACATAATGATAATTAATAGGGGTCCCCTTGAGCTGCTCAGAGCCCTAAGCAATTGCTTAGTCTGCGTCTGTCTAGCACCAGCTCTGGGTAGGTACAAGACAGGAAGGGCCTGTGAGCTACTACAAAGAACTGTGTCTCAGATGTCTGGCTGGTGGGTCTCGCCCACATGCTCAGGGTCTAACTGGTTACCATGTTTGAGGTCAGAAAACAGTTTTACCCCAGGTCAGATTGGCAGAGAAAATGAGAGGTTTTTTTGCCTTTCTCTGCAACGTGGTGCATGGGTCACTTGCTGGCTTGAACTAAAGTAAATGGTGAATGCGCTCTACAAGAAGTCTCTAAATCAAGCTTTGAGGAGGTCAGTAACTCAGGCAGAGGTGAGGAGCCTATTGCTGAAGTGGGTAGGCAAGGTTCTGCAGCCTGCGATTTGCAGGAGGTCAGATTAGATGAGCATGATGGGCCCTTCTGGCCTTAAAGTCTGTCGTGGTTTTCAAAATATGTCTTTTATATTAAGAAATTTAAAAATTATGTTGGCTTTTCATTGGAACGAAGTGCCTTAGTTATGAGTTGTGATGTACAGGATTCAGAGCCAGACACTAGAAATGGCCCTAAATAACTTGTCTATATGTGAAAAACATCAGTGATTTTAAAGTACATCATTAAAGCCAGAAGCAAATACTGACTTTCTCATTGGGAAGCTGAGGCTCCTCACTTTCCAGTGCCATCAAGCACCCATTTCTGGCCCTGCAGGGGCCAGGACAACAGATTCTAAAGCAGTAGTATCACTTTTATGTATAGAAATGCTGTAATTAAATTTTGCCCATATTTAAGCCAGGGCAGTGGGGGAAGAGGGAACTCCACATTTTGCAGAAAAGGGGGAAATCTTACTCTGTCAGTCTGATCCAAAAACCATGCCAACTGTCTGAAACTGCTCAGTGGTGTAGGTATGTCTGAATAACTTCTCGGGTAAATGAATTAGCGGGCAGAGGGGCAGGTAAGGTGGTCAAAGAAATTTATCACATGGCTCTGGAATTTATTATGTGGTGCTCACCTATATATAATATACAGTGAAAAAATATAAAAAGTTTTTATGCATGTGTGTAATATAAAATATACATGTGACATTTATATAAATGTCACATAACTAATAAGACCCGAGGTAACAATTGTGTGTGTGTGTGTAGATATAAGTAAATTTCCTTACTTACATGGCCAGAGATTTAAATATCCAAGATTTTTTTGGTAATTATTTTATTTTCACTGCAGTTGTATTGTTCTGAATTTATCTGTGTAACGGATAGCAGAGCTTGGGCTGGGCTCTCTCGTTCAGACTGCTGTAGTTCAGTCAGCAGAAAGAGATACCTTTAGGGTATGTCTACACTACGGGATTATTCTGATTTTACAGAAACCGTTTTTTTAAAACAGATTGTATAAAGTCAAGTGCACGCAGCCACACTAAGCACATTAATTTGGCGATGTGCGTCCATGTACTGAGGCTAGCATCAATTTCTGGAGCATTGCACTGTTGGTAGCTATCCCGTAGCTATCTCATAGTTCCCGCAGTCTCCCCCGCCCACTGGAATTCTGGGTTGAGATCCCAATGCATGATGGGGCAAAAACAGTGTCGCTGGTGATTCTGGGTAAATGTCTCTCAATCCTTCCTCCGTGAAAGCAATGGCAGACAATCATTTCATGCCCTTTTTCCTTGGATTGCCCTGGCAGACGCCATAGCATGGCAACCATGGAGCCTGTTTTGCCTTTTGTCACTGTCACCATATGTGTACTGGATGCTGCTGACAGAGGTGGTACTGCTGTGCTACACAGCAGCATTCATTTGCCTTTGCAAGGTAGCAGAGACGTTTACCATCCCTATTGCACCGTCTGCCAATGTAAATTGGCGATGAGATGATGGTTATCAGTCATTTTGCACCGTTTGCATTTGGAAATTGGCGATGACGGTTATCAATCCTTTTGTACCGTCTGCTGCTGTCATGGGTGCTCCTGGCTGGCCTCGCTAAGGTCGGCTGGGGGCGCATGGACAAAAATGGGAATGACTCCCCGGCTCATTCCCTTCTTTATGTTTTGTCTAACAATAGAGTCAGTCCTGCCTAGAATATGGGGCAAGTGTACTAGAGAACCAGAGAGCACAGCTGCTCTGGGTCAGAGCCCCAGAGATCCCGCAGAAATGATGAGCTACATGCCATTCTAGGGGGTGCCCCTGCAACAACCCCACTCATTGCTTCCCTCCTCTCCCAGGCCTCCTGGGCTACCGTGGCAGTGTCCCCTCATTTGTGTGACAAAGTAATAAAGAATGCAGGAATAAGAAACACTGAGTTTTTAGTGAGATAAAGTGAGGGGGAGGCAGCCTCCAGCTGCTATGATAGTCCAGGCAGGACATTAAAGGGTGGAGGGGAGAGCAGCGCAGCCTCCAGCTGCTATGATAGTCCGGGGAGTACAGAATCTTCTTTAGACATGAAAGGAGGGGGCTGATGGAGCTCAGTCTCCAGCTGCTATGATGAGAACGGTTACCAAGCCTTCAGTACCGTCTGCCAGGAATGACCGGGAGTCATTCCCATTTTTACCCAGGTGCCCCCGGCCAACCTCACCAAGGCCAGCCAGAAGCACTCATGGGCTGATGATGACGATGGATACAAGTCATTTTGCACCATCTGCCACCAGGAAGGGGATGCTGGTGTTCAGCACTGCAGTACCCCATCTACCAGCAGCATACAGTAGACATAAGGTGACATTGAAAAAAGGCGAGAAACGATTTTTTTCCCTTTTCTTTCGAGTGGGGGGAGGGTGTAAATTGACGACATACACCCTGAAACATCCGGGAAAATGTTTTTGACCCTTCAGGCATTGGGAGCTCAGCCAAGAATGCAAATGCTTTTCGGAGACTGCAGGGACTGTGGGATAGCTGGAGTCCTCAGTACCCCCTCCCTCCCTCCATGAGCGTCCATTTGATTCTTTAGCTTTCTGTTACACTTGTCACGCAGCACTGTGCTGAGTCCCTGCTGTGGACTCTGTCTGTCATAGCCTGGAGTTTTTGTCAAATGCTTTGTCATTTCGTCTTCTGTAACGGAGCTCTGATAGAACAGATTTGTCTCCCCATACAGTGATCAGATCCAGTATCTCTCGTACAGTCCATGTTGGAGCTCTTTTCAGATTTGGGACTGCTTCGCCACCCGTGCTGATCAGAGCTCCACGCTGGGCAAACAGGAAATGAAATTCAAAAGTTCGCGGGGCTTTTCCTGTCTACCTGGCCAGTGCATCTGAGTTCAGACTGCCTTCCAGAGCGGTCACAATGGTGCACAATGGTGCCCGGAGGCCAATACCGTCAAATTGCGGCCAAACTAACTCTAATCCGACATGGCAATACCGATTTCAGCCCTACTCCCCTCGTCTGGGAGGAGTACAGAAATCGGTTTAAAGAGTCCTTTATATCAATATAAAGGGCTTTGTTGTGTGTACGGGTGCAGGGTTAATTTGGTTTAACGCTGCTAAATACAGTTTAAATGCGTAGTGTAGACCAGGCCTAAGTGGCCAAAGAGATAAAAGATGCTGTCTGAGTTCACTGAAGTACGTGAAGATATAGTTTTGTTCCCTTATGGTTTCTACCAGGTATGTTCAATCTTGTGAACATCCATTCTAACATGACCGTTTAAGTTTCATATGTAAGCTGATCTTTATTATTAGAATTAATATAACAAGCTCCTCATTTTAGAAAATATCAATGCTTAAAACAAATTTACAGGAGTCACTTCCATGATATTGTATTACTGCCCTACACAGAGAAGTAGTGCACTGCAAATTAGAGCGATGAAAGACCAGGTTGTGGCTAACAGCCAAAGAGGAGAAATGGGTTTTGCTATAAAATACAAATATTGAGTATTTTACAACATCTTCTTGGTTTAAATTCCTAGCAGACATGTTATGCAAGGCCCTGTGATGAAGGTTAAAGTCACACAGCAATACTGTTTGGAACTCTTGTACAAAATATATTATTTTAAAAGTCTGTGCAACCATCTTAGGAAATGGACGAATTAAAGTCATGTGCCCTGTTATCAGAAGCTGCCAAAATTTTAATTATAAACCCCTTCAGTTCTCTCCAATCAGAAAAACTGTATTGACTTGTGATCGCTCCATGCCTTAACTACCTTCCTTCTAATGAGAGCTTCAGTTTTGCTGCAGTATGGCCTTATTTACTGCAGTATTCAAGGGAAAAAGTTCCACTTCAAAAAAACAAAGTGGATCATTTATAAAGTGGAAAATAAGTTGATTTAAACCTATCCAGAAATTGGAACAGTAGGAGCATTAATTAATCTGCTTCCTGTAGATATCAAACTATAACGCTTCATAAATAGCCCATCTATTAAAAGAGAAGGAAAATTGAAGGTCAGAAGGAAGTCAGAAATCTCATTTAAATCCAGCCTGTCCTTTAAATTACAATTGTTCCCCACAATATCTTCTTCTGTTCAGATAGATGACAAGCTTACTGTATTTATACCTGCTGCTTATATTGGTGCTGTTGATAGTTATACAATATATGATAAAGTTCTTTAAATGGTATGATTTTAAACAGACTGCCTAATATGCGGTACAGTAAGGGCCCAGTTCTGTTACCTGCTGAGCTCCTGTTTCCGCACAGAAGGAACTCAGCACCTCACAGAATTATGCCTTTGCTCTGAAATTCCCAGTGGCTACCTGTTGAAATTGCATTACCCACTGGGAAAAGCAGGGAGGTTTGTTTCTTTTTTTTTATTTTTTAAATGCTCAGCTCCTGGTATCAGCAACAGCCATAGTGCTGAGCAATTTCTGGAGACAGATGGCCTGTTGAGGTTAGTGGCCCTTGGAGGTCCAGCTGCTTTTCTGACTTTTACATCCTCTGTTTATTATTAATCCTCGGGATCAGGAACTAGCCTTTGGTTTGATTGTTCTTGCCTTTAGGGAACCACTCTACATGTGTGAAGAAATTCTCCTCCATGTATGGGCCGTCCTTTGCATCATTTTATGTCTCCATGTTCTTGTATCTGACACTAGCTCAACCCCCATTCTATCATCTGTTGTCTATAAAATGTTCTATACCCCAGAGAGGTCCGCTCTCAAATGCTGGTTTCTCTGACATGTGGCCTAGTGGATAGAGCATTGGGCTGGCCCTCAGAAGTCTTGGGTTCTGTCTGCAGCTCTGCCATTGACCTGCTGAGTGACCTTGGGCAAGCAACTTCACTGCTCTGTGCCTCAGTTTCCCCATCTGTAAACTGGGGATAATGCTTTCTCCTTTGTACAGAGCTTTGATCTACTGATGAAAAGCACTGTATACAAGCTAGGCATATCAGGTGTTTACAGGATCAGGGCCTGAATCTCCTCCTTTCCAAAGAACACAGACCTAGAGTCTGACACATTCCTATGCACACGAGTAATTTTACGGATGCAGTGACTTCATTGTCTTCAGTGGTAGCACTTGTATGAGTAAAGATACTCAGTCATCAGTGCTAATAACATCAAGCCTTAGTTTCTCTAAGTGTTCTGAATAACTATCATGAGTCCTACACTATTGTCTTCTCTACATTTCAATATCTTTTACCAGGTACTGAGGGAAGAGTCTTGTGATGAGGCTGTAACTCAGGTGATCTGGGCTCCATTCCCAGCTCTGCTGCAGATTCTCAGGCTCCCTGTGTAACCTTGAACAAGTCACTTCATCTCTGTCTTGCAAGCTCTTTCTCTCTTTTGTCTATTTAGATTTTAAGATCTTTAGAACATGGATTATCCCTGATGTATTTGTACAGCACTGAGCACAATAGGGCCTTGATCTATTTGTTTGAGCCTCTAGGCACTACCGAAATGTAAATAATATGTTATAATAAGGTGACTGGAACTGTGCTAAATTTTCCATAGGTAGCTTTGCCAACTTCTAATGCAATATTAGAATAATTAACTATAGTGTTGTATTTGTTCCTGCTAGACCGGTCTCATGGAAATCTTTTCTTTTGTTTACTGCAGTTTATCATGTCAAAGGTTTTAAAGTTGTGTCATAGACTCCTCTGGCCCTTTTATCCTATATTTTAGTTCCTGTAACTCTGTGTGTGTGTGTGAATACCTAGCTCAACAACAAATTACACTGGTCTACAATTTTTGAGAAGTCGTCTGCTTCAGAGATAAAATGTGATATTTATTATGTATTTTGATGTGCTGAATTCAAATATGACAATTAAAACAACTGATTGGCTACTGTTTCTAAGATATTTAAGTTTTTACATTTTATGTCTATGTATATTGTGTAGATAGTAGAGTTTTAATCATAAATTGTAAACCTAGATCTTTTCATGTGTTTATGGTTGCTTTACATGATAATATTTCACCTGTCCTGTTTATGTAACACTTTAAAAATCAGCAAAAGGGTTATGTAAATAAAATTTATTATGAAACAAAAGGCAAAAAACTATTATGGACATAGTTTAGTCCTAGTCAGTGTCTACTCGGCGCTTCTTGACTTGTCTCTTGTATTCATTAAATGGAGCATCTCTTGTCACTGTCCAGCAATAGTCTGCAAGCACTGAGGGACTCCATTTGCCCTGATAGCCTGCCAGGAGATTCCACTGCTGTAGTCTGGAGCCCAACAGCTCTGCCATACTCTTGGGTAGTTCCAAATCCCTGACAAGGTCATTCAGTTCACCTTGTGTTATGAGGTGTGGTTCAGAGGAGGAGGATGGGAGAAAATGTGGGTCCTGTGACATTGATGGTTCAGGACCAGAAGTTTCATCCTCTTCCTCTTCCTCATCTGACTCAAGTGAGAATGATTCTGGTGCATCAGGAACCGGCAGTCCTTCTCCGTGGGGTACTGGGCGTATAGCTGATGGAATGTTTGGATAATGCACAGTCCACTTTTTCTTCTTTGACACACCTTTCCCAACTGGAGGCACCATGCAGAAGTAACAATTGCTGGTATGATCTGTTGGCTCTCTCCAAATCATTGGCACTGCAAAAGGCATAGATTTCCTTTTCCTGTTCAACCACTGGCGAAGATTTGTTGCACAAGTGTTGCAGCATATGTGTGGGGCCCACCTCTTGTCCTGATCTCCAATTTTGCAGCCAAAATAAAGGTGATAGGCTTTCTTAACCATAGTGGTTATACTGCGCTTTTGTGATGCAAAAGTCACTTCACCACAAACATAGCAGTTATCTGCACTGTTCACACAAGCACGAGGCATCTCTGCTCACTTTGGCTAAACAGAAATGTGTCCCTTTGCAAAATCAAACACTGACAAATAAGAGAGCACGACACTGTATGATTTCTAGAGCTGATATAGGGCAATTTGTTCAGCAGAGTGATGTAAGCTTCATTATGATTGCATCATCCATGACTTCTAGGAATAACATGATGCAATTCATATCATGTATGAAGCAATACCAGCTTCAGATTGCATCATTCATTGTTTTGCCTAAAAAGCAAGTACTGTCCAAACCCAATCATAGATTTATTCATAGTTCCAGTCAAAGATGTATTTTAGTCATTTCTGGTTTAAATTGAGATCCCTCCCCTTTATAACTCACTTATCCTCCGCCATTCCCAAGTCAAGGGTCGTATATACTGACCCAATAGCATATCTTGAAAATTAGAGCCAATCAACAATTTTAAGCATCATTTTCGTTCTCGGTGACCCAGAATTAGTAAAGTTGGACTACATTTATTTCAGAAGCATTTTGGCTGTAGAGCAGTGTTATTTCTCCATAGTAAATTGATCCAGCCACTTATGTGCTTATGTTGTACTCAAACTATTCTGAAGTTTATCATCTTCCTGTTTATATTGACCATCCCATTAGTTTTGTGCTGTCAACAGATTTTACCCCACTGTGCTGCCTGTTCATTCTTCCAGGTTACTTTTACATACAGTTCCATGCACTGAAATCCACCAGCCTCTTGTGAATTTTCAGTCATCCTAACAGGTTTCTGCACATTTTCCCAGTTTCTCTCTAGAATTTTCTGTCATATTAAACTCTGTTCCATTACAGTCCTGCCCCCCCCTTTCCATTCCAGTAAGCTTTGTCTTTGATGGCCAGTTCATTATCCAGTCAAAAGGGCAGATCCTCAGCTGGTGTAAATTGTCATAACTCTAGTTGGGGATCTACACTAAATAGTGGGTATTACACTAAAAATGCATGGAATAACCTTTAAATCCCCTAGGGGTAGGGGGAGACCCATGTTGCTTTAGTACACAGGGGTACGATCCTATTGACCAGCATATTGATATTTTGATTATAGTAGCACTGAAGGGGGATGACAGTCTTAGTTCCTGATCCGTAAACATGCCCACACTTAACTTTCATCATGCAAGTAGGGACTACTTGGATGCTTAAGTGTTGGCAGGATCAGAGCCTTATCAGGCATTCTGTTCAAGTTCTTTTCATGACAGTTTGTCAAAGGTAAGCTCCATTACTTTTGTTTTTTGGCCAGGGGGTGGTTAGCTGCGTGGGTGCATGTGACAGAGAGGGAGAGATCTTTGAATCTGACTCATTTGGGAAGGCAGCCACTCTTCTAGTCGGCGAATGATCAAATGCTGTGTAACTGCATTTGAAATAATCAATGACTCAGCAGCTTGACTTGTCCCAGGATGACGAACTCACAAGTCATTGACCTATCATCCAATATACAATTAGATGTTTCCCTTTCTCCCTGGGGTTCCACCCATGATTAATATCTATTGATTTTATTTTTTGACACCAACGTGCAGATTGGCTTCTTGGCATATTTTCATATTTCAGTGGGTCCAGATATTTTGGTTTTCTACAGTCTGGACTTTTTCAGTCTTTAATAGAAGAAAGGGGCATTAGAGACACTCATAAATTCTAAGGCCAGGAGGGACTATTGTGATCATCTTGTCTGACACATAAGTCTAAAGAGTCAGATTCTGAACAATGGTGTTATTTCTAAATCTAATTCATTGTGTAATGAAAGGTCATTAAAACATCCAAAGAACAATAAAAAGATATTGTACGCAGAATCTAGCCTTCCTCAACCAAAGAATCTAACACCATGGTCTTAAGTAGAAGGCTGACTTAACCTTCTACTGTTCCCATTCCTGTCAAATTCATTGCTACACAACTTTAATCATTCTGTGCTACTTTTTATGCTGATATTATCTTTGTGTCTGGAATCTGTTATTGGAATTTCATTTTCTGATATATTCATTCTGTTACGCTGGCATTGTATACTACTTATGACCTTTTCAGTATTCTGTCATGTGAGTGACTGCCTGGTCTTTCTGTTATTTAGAGGATTTTGCTTTGTAGGGAAGGAATAACCACATGGACAACTAATGAAAATGCAAACACTGAAATGATGAAAACAGTTTCTTAAACAGCTGTAATGCAGTGAATTCATTAAGCTCTACAATTTTGATGTGGCAGCCTTACTGCAAAGATAGGTTTCAGTCCTACTCACACTGAAGTCAATGGGAGTTTTGCCATTGTCCTATTAATGTGTAATGAGAGCAGAAAACAATATAGCAGGAAATTGGAAATTATGGCTGCAGATTCACCTCATCTTAGACAACTTCTTACAGAGTATGCTTAATAAGGAAAAGAAACCTTAACCATAAGGCTTAATAAGAAGCAAAAAATTATGGTCCTTATAGAGGCAAACTCCACTGATTTCAAACATATGAAAAAAAATAGTTTCTGGAAAGCACAGCTGGAGAAGAAAGAAGCACATTTAGGCTCCATGCGCTCTTTATATTAGAGAAGGATGGAATTAACGGGTCTAGATCTGAGTTTAGCTCCCTGAGCAGTAAAACTGAACCCAGAAAGGTACAAAGAAACTATGACATCTTAGGCCCAATCCTTGGATCTGTCTAAACTGTATTTGATAGAGGACCTAGTGGGGAGGAGGAAGGGTTGCTTTATGCCCCTCCTAATGTTAGAGCAGATCAGTGGTCGGTTTAGCCCTCATTGCAATTTAGAGTAACATCGAGGTTGCTATAAATTATCCCAATCTGCAACAGCCCACGAGGGTTGGTAGGCAGCCACAGATCTCTGCCACACAGAGGAGAAATGGTATAGGACCAGCTACACTGGCTCTATGGCACTCAAAGATTCCCCTATTCAAGGGGAATTCTCAGCTGGCCACTCAAGCCGTGATTGTCTGCTATGTGCTGCTGAAAGTTCTGACCTTTTATGATGATTATTTAATGGCTAAATGGTAGAAGCGGTTAGGTAATAACTCAAAGCACAACTGATGGCCAGGTTATGGAGGCAGGGCCGGCTCCAGTGTTTTTGCTGCCCCAAGCGACGAATTTGAAAAAAAAAAGCCACAATCAGTGGCACTTCAGTGGGAGCTCTACCGCCGCCACTTCATCCTTCGGCAGCAATTTGGCGGCAGGTCTTTCCCTCCGAGAGGAACTGAGGGACCCACCGCTGAAGAGCCGGATGTGCTGCCCCTTTCCGTTGGCTGCCTCAAGCACCTGCTTGCTGTGCTGGTGCCTGGAGTCGGCCGTGCATGGAGGTAGAGTAGAACTTTAATTCGCATGAATGAAAACAACCAGGGGGTTCTGAAGAGGCATTTCAAATCTCCTAGCTTGTATGAAATAAGATGGTGCATGTACTCACACATCTTTATTGAGGGGGAGCTGTACAAAAACTTATACCGATTAGAATAGAATTCAGTTTTTCTATCAGTCTTCCATGGAGCTTTGAATAAAATGAGGGAAGTGACGCTTTCTTTTCATATGGCACACATGACATGAAACTTGTAGCTGACAAATGTGGACACTATATTTGGAGTAATCTAATATGAGAGCGAACTTGTTCATCAGATGATGAGAGTAAAAAATGCTAATACTTTTTAGAAGTCGCCAGCAGTCCCCATCTAGTTAGACTGTAATCATCTTTAACTGGGTTTGTGTAGTATCTGGCACATTGGGGTCCTGATACTGATTGGGAAAATTATGTCCTACTACAACTGGAAGACATGATACAGGGCTAGATGGACCTTTGATCTGACCTAGTATGACCATTCTTGTGTTCTTATTATGGAATGACTCCCATTGACCTTCAATAGGCTGAAGTGGACAACAGGGGATGGATCACTTGATAATTTGCCTGTTCTTTCATTCTCTCTGAAGCATCTGGCATTGGTCACTGTCAGAAGACAGGATACTGGACTGGAGCTGACGAAAATCTCTGTATGGCTCAAAAGCTTGTCTCTGTCACCAGCGGAAGTTGGAAATAGCAGTTAGAGCTAGACAGAGAACGTGCAGGATTCACTTTTGGCAAGATTTTTAATTGTGTATATAGACAACGTGGAAGATGGTGTTGCCAGTAACTGCTACATTTGTAATGGGAACTAACTTGGGAGGAGCACTCCATATTAAACAATGGCATTCAGATACAGCATGACTTAGATCAGTGGTTCTCAACCTTTTTTTTCCGCAGACCACTTGAAAATTGCTGAGAGTCTCAGCAGATCACTTAATGATCTTTCCAAATGTTGTTTGTACCATTAGCTAACTATTATAAAGTGCTTTGGATAAAAGCACTATATTTAAAAAACAAACAATAATAATTAACATTTTTGTTCTACAGATAAAAGAACACAACCCATATTTTAATATCAGTAGTCTTGCCTTTTTAATACTATGGATGTGCCCTTTCCACTCCGCCACGGCAGCCCCCGAGCTGGGGCTGGGAAGGAGTGGGGTCTCTTCCAGGCACCCGCAGCCCTGGAGCTGGGGAAAGTCACCTCTTTCTCTGGCCGCTGCAACCCTGCACATCCTAAATTCCACCCCCTCTCACTCCACTGCCCCCTACCTCCTATTCCCCCCAGGCAACCATCTCACCTTGCATCTTCTCAGGGGCCAGGCACCTAATTAGTGAAGCCACGCCTGTGCGGCTCCACTAATTAGGGGGGTGGCCCTTCATTCTCTCGTGTGCAGACACCCAGGTGCACACCTTAGAGGGAATTATCCGCGAACCACCTGAATGGAGCTCGTGGGCCACGGACCACAGTTTGAGAACCTCTGATTTAGATCCTTCTGTATTTCTAATCCTAAGCCTGTTTGATCTAATGTATAATGCAGGGTGAAAATTGTAAGTGGAAATAAGATCTAGCTAAGACGCCTATTGCCTCAATATCTGAGTGCCCAAGACAGAGTATCTGAGTCCAAACTAAATGGTGTGTGTGTAAGTGGAAGGAGCTGTGGTTTTTGTTTGTTGGATTTTTTACAAGCAACAGGAAACACACAATATATCATATCACTGGACTCTGAGGAAGTCAATCATGCTTTAGGAACCTTATCACTATGTCCAGTTAGGCCATGGTGGTTCAAAATCCTACCAACCCTTCCATTCTCTAGCAGTCTCCATCCCTCAAGACTATAACCATGAACTTACCAAATCAACGGTTCCAAGACTGCATCATGTCTATAACTGCAGTTTGTGGAATAAATGGAAATAATTGATTCCAGGCCTTCTGGCTGGATTTCTCATTTTTTGACTGATCTGATGAGTTGCTAGTGCTAGATTAAAGCACGCTATGGAAAAGAGTTTTAAATTTGCACAGTAGCTAAATGATCTAAATCCTACATTTTTACTCTCCAAAGTGAAAATAAGAAAAGCTGACTAAAACCCCAACTCTGTGGTAGAACTAGTAGTTTTACTGCAGCAACTTGCCCAGCCCTGGACAGGTATTAAGTATATAGACACACATACCTCGCTGGCTAGATTTTAGTAGTCTAAACAGTTAAAGTATAACTTAATATTCAGAAATCTAAACCTTTTACAAGCATCTACCTACATCGAGCTTGTTCAACATAGCCCTCTGTCTATCACTACAGAACAAACTGGGACATCTAACGGAATGTCAGATTATTGAATCTTATAAAGTAAGCATTGAATAGTCTATTTGTTAACCAGATTGTACTGTAACACACACAGATCCTCTTCACTAACTCGGAATGTCTCTAGACTCACATCTTCAACTATTTTGTTCAAGAATATTTCACGTTTGCCTGTAAAATGCTCCACAGCTTTCATCCCTCTAGTAGCTACAGGGTTTGGATTAATTCTTGGATAAAGCTAGGTATCAAGATGGAATGGTGATGTAATTGGTATCATTTACTTTCTGGCTGTCTTTGTTGAATGGCAGTGAGCCCATGGAGTGTAAGGTAAAGGGGCAAATGTTACTGCATTGGAGACAGATGGCTGGAGTTAAAGCTGCTGCAGGCATGCGGCTTAGTGAGGCAGGTGTGCTAAATAAGGAGTACAGAGGGTGTGGAATGAGGTACATGTAGAGGATGATGACAGTGTGAACAGGATACTCTGTAAGCCAGATAAATACATGGTTTAAACTATAGTCCTGTATGCTACAGTTCTCATTGCCACAAGTTATAGATTTTTTTCCCTGCAAATCTTACTTTCCATACACAGGGCAAAGTATTCACCCTCAGGTCAGATGACACTGCATTACTAAAGTAAGTCAACATAAGTTACGCAACTCCAGCTAGGTGAATGATGCATCTTAGGTTAACTTACTGCAGTGTCTACACCGTGGTGGGTTGACGGGGGAGACTCTTCCGTCGACTTACCTTACTCTTCTCATTCCAGGTGGAGCACCGGGGGTCTACTGGAGAGTGCTCTGCCGTCAATTTAGTGGATCTTTATTAGACCCGTTAAACCAATCTCCAGTGCATTGATCACTGGAGCATCGATCCACTGGTAGTGTAGACATAGCCTCAGATTAAAAGAAACAAGAAAAAGAACAAATATAAAATCTCCATTATTCTTCTCGCACTCCTGCTCTCTTCCAGATAAACATAATTCCTACATTTAAAGGTGCACAACCATGGAGTTGTAGCTGGAGTTGAGGGCAGGGGACTGGACTCAATGACCTCTCGAGGTCCCTTCCAGTCCTAGAGTCTATGAATCTATGTACACCACAGGCTGACAAAATCCATAGTCTTGCAAGTATTACTGGGATGGCTCTTTCATTATTTTGGTAGTCAATTATGAGTTTCTGTACTGGAGCTGGCAAGCATCTAGAAATCTGCTACCCAATAGGTGATTTTGTAAATCGGGGTGGGGGTGGAGGACTCCATAGATCTCTCTTCTTCACTAGCAGTGAAGATGAAGGAAACCTTTTTCCAAAGTTAATAATACTTCATACATCTCACAATCAGAGATAAAGATATTGCAGTGCCATTATATAGCAAACTGAACAAATTGCCTCCATCACTTAGGACTTTGAGTTATCAAAATCATTTGAGGGGGTTTATGTATCTTCTCAAAGCATTTTTTTTTTCTTGAGCAATTTTGACTCTTCCGTGTGACATCTTTCACTACATGAAATAGAGGTATTTCATATGCTGCAAGTAAGAACAACATTACCTGGTAACAGAGCCCATTACCAGGAAAGCAGGCTAAAGCTTTATGGTACGACAGTAAAGGTTGCATTTTTTTATTCATTTTATATCTGTATTTCCTAATGCATTGGGACTTGCCAACTACTATTCTGTCCCTAGTAAGGTCTCCTACCCTTGAGATTTTATTAGAAGGTGCCCAGGTTATTTTGGTGGCCTTTGCACTGAGCCCTAGGCTCCTGTGATTTCCAATTTTACATTTTCTGCAGGGCTTAGTGGATTCTGGAGCATGTAGCTTAGAGTGTGTGTGTGTGTGTGCATATGAGCATGTGCACTAATGAACACATGTCCAAATGTGCACTTTATTTAAATAAAGAAATTAAAAGTGGGAAAAGTACATTGTTGCAGCTGAGTTTATAAAGCCAAAAAGTTAAGAAGAAACCAAGGTGATGCTCTTACAATTACTCTAAACTCAGCCATATACCACCATACTCTGTACAATCTGTTTAAAGCATATACATATTACAACACTACTACACACTGTGCACAGTCGGTCAGGTTATGGCTGTCAGGACTGGGGTGTGGGCAGTCTGCCTAGTGGTCGGGGCAGGACTGGAACAAGGTTGGGCACCAGGCAGGCACAGGGCACTTACAGCAGCAGACATAAGCATTGAACAACCAGCAACCTGCTAGCGCTGCTGGGCTTATGAATACGTCTGCTGGCTCCCTTCCACTAGACTGTTGTGCTGTAGACCATCTTGGCTCATTAGTCTGCCTGGAGACTGAACAAGGAGGTCCCAAGATCAGCTGCAGGCCCTCACTCCTGACAGCATTTGCTGTGTGCGGCATAATTTTGATTACTGTGACCCATGGATTCCACATCTTAACCATTGCATTGCAATTACCCTTTTATTTTATTGCATGTGACATAAAATAAACTATCCTAGTAGCTCTGATTGTGGTCATTGGAGCACTTGCAGGTGATCCATAAAGAACTGGTGGGTCACATGGTTTTGGCTTTCCTCCTTGTTTTCAGCTGCTAAATGGTATTAAAAGACGCTTTAAAAAATACACTGCATGGTTTCCTAATACTGCTTTTCGTTGTAAACAATTGCTATAGGAGTGGAAGTGGTCTGTGTACTTGCAAATGTAAGAGAAGGTGGTCCATGAGACGAGAAAGGCTTTTAAGATCATTACCTAAAAAAGTTAAAGAACTCATTAAGTTGCCTTCTCCAGTCCTCTCCCCTTTCAAGAGAGTTAAGGGCTAGTAACTGTAGATCTGGGTGCACATTATTATACAACAGGATGCTCCTGTACATGTTTGCTCCAACTGGGGTACAAGGGATGGGGAACTGGGTGTGTGGCTGTCACTCCTGGGCTGTGTTTGCCCTCTGGGTACCCTTATATTGCAACCAATTCCTCTGATGCTTCATTGTTGTGTAATAAGTATTTGTGCTTCAAGAAACTCTGCCAGTCCCTTCTGTTTCCTTTTGTTCTACCCTGAGGCCACGAGAAAAATGGCTTGACAAAGCTTTTGCTGCTCTTATTCCTCTGAGTGCAAGATATTGTTCTGTTGCATACGAAACCCCTGTTGGGCACAAAGCACATTGGACAAGATCATCCTGCAGACTCAGATTACTGTGTTACTATTGTAGCACTGTTAATTGGCACATCACTTCATAAACCCAGATAAAATATGGCCCATGCTCTGAAGAATTTATAATCTAAATAAGACAAGCCACAGGACAACAGTCCAGGATGCTATGGGGATTATTAATGAGAAAGAGGAAGGAGTGTCTACAGGGATTTGAAGGAAGACAGAAAAGACACTGGTAGATAAGGACAGGAAGATGGGTCTGTGCATAGGACTAAAATGAGAGAGAATGCAAAGCTGAGACTGGGAAAAGGAGACTGATGCTTTATGTCAGACTGTGGGATGTGAAGGCAAATACAGAGTGATACAGCATAGTCACTGTGGTTTAAACACTGAGTTACAGTTATAATTCTGAGAGCATCGCCATTTTTGGAATAAATTCTAGCTAAGAGACACACGTTGCTAGGAAACTTTTGTATTAAAAGGCATTCATCTTTGAACCTGTTATTTGGAAACATTGCAATAGTGGGGTGGCTTTTTTTCTGTGCTGAAGAAGTTGTTTTAATGTCATTCTTGGTACTTATTTAGATAAAATAGCAGAGGAAGAAAACCCTGAATTGTTCTGTGCAAAGATTAAAATCTGACTATAACATTTCCACTTTTGTTATAGGTTTCACTTTGCTTCATCACAATTTTGATGTGGTTTATCATCATATGAATCACAGAACTGGAAGAGACCACAAAAGGTCATCTAGTCCATTCTCCTGCATTGAGGCCAATTAAGTATTATCCAGACCAGGGGTCTCAAATATGTGGCCTGCAAGGTTATTTTCTGCAGCTCACGAGCTCCTCGTGGCCCCCACCGCTCCCCTCCAGCATTTACCTAGAGCAGCTCTGGCCCGGCACGCACCGGGGGCAGGGCTGGGTCCCTGCCTGCCTGTCCTGCACCCGCACCGCTCTGGGAAGCGGAAAGAACGTGGGGGAAGGAGGGGTGCAGGGCTGTGTGTTGATGTTGCTTCAGGCACGGCCCCCAGCAGCTCCCGTTGCCCACGGTTCCCTGTTCCCGGCCAAGGGGAGATGCTGGGGGTGGTGCCTGAAGCAACAGCAACACACACCCCTGTGCCCTTGCTCCCCCACGTT
Organism: Gopherus flavomarginatus; assembly: GCF_025201925.1. Lineage (NCBI taxonomy): Eukaryota > Metazoa > Chordata > Testudines > Testudinidae > Gopherus > Gopherus flavomarginatus. Next base: position 29,526,137 of record NC_066622.1, read on the forward strand.
CCAGCTGCTTCCCAGAGCCGAGTGGCACAGGGGCAGGGCAGGCAGGCAGGAAGCCTGCCCTGACCCCGGTGCGCACTGGGCCAGAGCCTGCCCCCTGAGCCCCTCCTGCAGTTGAACCCCCTGCCCTGAGCCCCTTGTTGCACCCTGCACCCCAACCCCCTGCCACACTTCTCCTGCACCCCAACCTACTGCCACTGCACCCTGCACCTGACCCCCTGCCCTGAACCTCCTGCCACACCCCGCACGCCTCCTGCACTCCACACCCCAACCCACTGCCCTGAGCCCCCTGTAACACCCCTCCTGCACCCCAATCCCCTGCCCTGACCCCTTGGCACAACCCTCTCCCCTCCTGCACCCCACACCCCAACTCCCTGCCCTGAGCCCCTGCCACAACCCACATCCATCCTGCACCCCTGGGGGCAGGGAGGGGGTGGAGTTGGGGTGAGGATTTTGGGGAAGGGGTTGGAATGGGGGCAGGGAAGGGGTGGGATGAGGCGGGGCCTCATGGAAGAGGTGGAGTGGGGGCGAGGCCAAGGGCGGCAGAGGAGGGAGATGTCAATAATGCGGCCCCCTGGCCAATGTACTAGTCCTCATGTGGCCCTCATGGTCATTTGAGTTTGAGATCCCTGATCTAGACCATCCCAACAGATGTTTGTCTAACCTGCTCTTTAAAACCTCCAATGACAGAGATTCAAAAACATCTCTAGGTAATGTGTTCTAGTGCTTAACTACCTTACACTTAGGAAGTATTTTTTTCTCATGTCTAGCCTAAATCTCCCCTGCTGGAATTAAGACTTCTTGTCCTGTCCCCAGGGGTTAAGGAGAACAAACCAATAGGGGCGGGCTCCTGAAAGGCAATCTGGGGATTGCCATGTGATATACCATCAGCTGCAAGTGGAAGGTAGAAATACTCACGCATGCATCCTTGCTCTGAAATATCCAACCTTTGCCAGCTGATTTTACCCAATTCTTCAAAAGTTACACGTCCTGATGAACAGGGTTTCATGGAGTATTAAGTCAGCCCTTGGGGAGAGATGGCCTGGTATTTCACCATGCATTTACATAAACATTCTGCAGTGGGAAGACCCACAAATAGATTAGACAAGTTAGCCAGACAAATTCAAATTAGAAATAAGGGACAATTTTTTGTTAACAGTAAGGCTAATTAACCACTGACAGAAACTATCATAGGAAGTGGAGGGATTCTTCTTTTCATGATGTTTTCAGATCAGGACTGGACGCCTTTCTGTTATTCACAAATTACTGTGCTCAATTCCTGGGTAACAGAGTGAAACATAATGGCCTGTTTTATACAGGAGATCAGACTACATGATCTCTTCTGGCCTTAAACTCTATGGATCTATGAACATTTTAAAATTAAAGATGCTGTTGTCTAATGTGGAATTCATGAACTATGTTATAAGGACGGAGGAGCATTAAATAGCCTGTACAGAGGGCCATCTGGGACAGACAGCCTGCTCATGCTAAAAATGGATCTGACTTCCATTTGCTGAAAAAATGCCATGCTAAATTCATAATTCAAAACCTCCTATGCGGCACATAATAGTATATCTGTCATAAACAGATAAGTAAGGGTTAATAGAATAGGAATACTTCATGTCTCTTTTGCCTGTAAAGGGTTAACAAGTTCAGTGGGCCTGGCTGTCACCCGACCAGAGGACCAATAAGGGGACAGGATACTTTCAAATCTTGAGGGAGGGAAGTTTTTGTGTGTGCTGTTAGATTTTGGTTGTTGTTCACTCTGGGGGCTCAGAAGGACCAGACGTGCAACCAGGTTTCTCTCCAATCTCCCCGATAGAGGCTCTTATAAGTTCAGAATAGTGAGTACTAGGTAGATAAAACGAGTTAGGCTTATGTATGTTTTCTTTATTTGCAAATGTGTATTTGGCTGGGAGGAGTTCAAATGTGTATTTGGCTGAAAGGAGTTCAAATTGGTATTTTGCTGAAAAGATTTTAATTTGTACTTGTATACTTAGGCTGGGAGAGTATTCCCAGTGTCTATAGCTGAAAGACCCTGTACCTACTCCATTTTAAATTTACAAAGATAATTTTTACTGTTTTTTCTTTCTTTAATTAAAAGCTTTTCTTGTTTAAGAACCTGATTGTTTTTTTATTCTGGTGAGACCCCAGGGGACTGGGTCTGGATCCACCAGGGAATTGGTGGGGAAAAAGGAGGGAAGGGGGAGAGAGAGGTTATTTTCTCTCTGTGTTAGGATTACTTTCTCTCTCAGGGAGAGTCTGGGAGGGGGAGAGAAAAGGAGGGGGAAAGGTGAATTTTCCTCTCTGTTTTAAGATTCAAGGAGTTTGAATCACAGTGATCTTCCAGGGTAACCCAGGGAGGGGAAGCCTGGGAGAGGCAATGGTGAGGGAAAGGGTTTACTTTCCTTGTGTTAAGATCCAGAGGGTCTGGGTCTTGGGGGTCCCCGGGCAAGGTTTTGGGTGGACCAGAGTGTACCAGGCCCTGGAATTCCTGGTAGGTGGCAGCGCTACAGGTTCTAAGCTGGTAATTGAGCTTAAAGGAATTCATGCTGGTACCCCATCTTTTGGACGCTAAGGTTCAGAGTGGGGAATTATACCATGACAATATCTTTGATGATATTGGCAAGAACATAGGAAGAGCCATACTGGGTCAGACCAATGTTCTATCTAGCCCAGTATCCTGTCTTACGACAGTGACCAATGTCAGATGCTTCATAGGGAATGAACAAAACAGACAAATGATCAAGTGATCCATCCTTGTCGTTCACTTCCAGCTTCTGGCAAACAGAGGCTAGGGGCACCCAGAGCATGGGATTTCATCCCTGACCATCTTGGCTAATAGCCACTAATAGACCTATCCTCCATGAACTTATCTAAATCTTTCTTGAACCCTGTTAAACTTTTGGCCTTCACAACATCCCCTGGCAATGAGTTCCACAGGTTGACTGTGTTGTGTGAAGTACTTTCTTTTGTTTGTTTTAAACCTGCTGCCCCTTAATTTCATTGTGTGACCACTGGTTCTTGTGCTGTGAGAAGGAGAAAATAACACTTCCTTATTCACTTTTTCTGCACCAGTCATAATTTTATAGACCTCTATCATATCCCCTCTTAGTCATCTCTTTTCCAAGATGAGCAGGCTTAGTCTTTTTAATCTCTCCTTGTATGGAAGCTGTTCTATATCCGTAATCATTTTTGTTCCCCTTCTCTGTACCTTTTCCAATTTCAATATATCTTTTTTGAGATGAGGGTGACCAGAACTGCATGCAGTATTCAAAGTGTGGGCTTACCATGGATTTACATAGTGGCATTATGATATTTTTCTGCCTTATTATCTACCCCTTTCCTGATGCTTCCTAACATTTCTGTTTGCTCTTTTGATTGCTGATGCACATTGAGCGGATGTTGTCAGAGAACTATCCACAGTGACTCCAAGATCTTTCCTGAGTGATAATGGGTAACTTGGATGCCATCATTTTGTATGTATAATTGGGATTGTTTTTCAATGTGCAGTACTTTGCATTTACCAACATTGAATTGCATCTCCCGTTTTGTTGCCATCACCTAGTTATCCCTAATAAAGAACTGATTTTTGTTTTGTTTTTAATTGTAAAGCAAGGTGTGTCTCAAGCTACTGTCAGCCTTGCTTTCATGTTTTAAAGCACTTGAAGCTTTATTGACTAGATCTCTGGGTCTAACTACAGATCCTCACAACTTCGAAAATTTTCTTGTACTATGGTTCAGCATAGTCCTGGTGGCGTACTCAAAACAAATAATCATCTGATAAACTATTAACAAATAGTGATGTTCATTAAAAGATTCAATATGATGCAATGTGTAATAAATAGTATTTAACTACTTCTAGTTCCATATTATACCCTGGGATAGATTTGTTCCAGAAGTTGTCTCCATTTCAAAATTTCAAAGTTCTACTCAGCAATAGGGTAGAGACCATTCCAAGAAATTTCTTTCTGGGGTGTTAAACATCTACTAGCACAGGATCACTGGTGACTGATTACACCAGCTTAAAAGTGATCTGTGAAGCAAAACCACACAAAGAACTCTTCAGAGTTTTAAACTGGGAGTGGGAGGGGAGGGTTCTCCTTGCTTCTTAAGACATTCCAAAAACTAGAGGGCAGATTCTAAGCTCCAATGAAGTGGACAGAGATGACAATTTACATCAGCTGAGAATCTGTCCCCAGGTCTTCACTTCTCTGTTTTTTGCCAGACAACCTTGGTAAGATCTTTGGAGGGCCTGACTAACAACCAGGTGGGAACAGAATGTGCAGGAAATGTTGAGTAAGACCATTTAAGCAGAACAGGTAACTCCTAAAACATTTACATTATGGCCACAGCAGGAGGGTGGGGACGGGCGCACGTGGGGCAATTTGCCCCGGGCCCCATGAGCCCTGGCCCGGCGGCAGTCCGGGTCTTCGGCGGCATTTTGGCAGCGGGGGGCCCTTCAGTGTTGCCGAAGACGTGGAGCAACTGAAAGGCTCCCCTGCCGCCAAAATGCCGCTGAAGACCCGGACTGCTGCTGGGTGAGAACAAGCACTGCAGCTTCCCTGCTTTGCCCCAGCCCCCCTGAATCCTCTGAGTGCCCTGGGCCACAGTGACCTCCTAATTCTTTTTTTGATTTTTTTTTAATTTCAGCTGTCTTACACATTTTAATGACAGATTTCGTAAAAATGTAATATTTGACTGTCAAATAGGGAAAAAGCACAGTGGCTAACACAAATACTTAAAGCAGAGGTTCTCAAACTTTAGTAACCCAATTTTGCCACGGACCTTCAAGACCCCCTGCTTGGCCCCAGGTCCCACCCTACCTCTTCCTGCCCCCACTTCACCTCTGCCCCTCCTATTCCCTGCCTCTTTCTGCCCTCTCCCTCCCTCCCAGCACCTCCTGCACATCAGGGACCAGCTGCTCCCAAGTCCATTCCAGCCCCTGCAACCCACTCCTGTTCCAGGGTCTGATCCCAGGCCTCAAGGGAGCAGTCCCAGCAGCTCCAGGTTCCTGCTCTTGCCTCTCCCCATTCCCCAGATGCATGTGAATTTACATAGGGGTGGAGCTCCCTCAATCCTCCCCCTCCCCATTCTCCTCCCCCCACTAAAAGGTTGCTAGTGTGCATTAATGTAGTCTTGTTTCAAACAGTACTACGTTAATGTGCGCTAGGGAACTTTTAGTGTGTGCCAGCAGGGTCCACACAGGCCTATTATAGCACAACATGCTAGTGCACACTAGAATTTACACTCATCTAGAGCGGACTAATGCAGAGTGTAGACAAGCCCTCAGTCATTGCACATTCACGATCTTATTGACCGTCCAGACCTGGCTATTGGAGCAAGTAATTCTTTTTAAAGATAAATCATGACTTTGGGGCTTTTGTTTAGTAAATTTAGTGTTTGTGGTAAGTTCTAGATTGACAGGCCTGAGCCACTGAAGTCCATTTATACCAAGTATGGCGGCAGAAGTCCAGACATTTCTATGCTGTCCTACCAATTTGCTTCAAATCTGATCTAAGGAAAGGTATTGAGAAGGTACAGTAGTTTGGATTTATGCACAGTCAAACCTTGGTGTGTCTGCTAACACTGGCAATTTTTGCCAGTTGAGATGATAGGTGTTCACTGCTGTGTATCATAAGCATGGTCCACTGGGAAGCAGCTTGTCCACCGAATAACAGTCACATGGCAACAGCTCAAGAGAAGGATGCTATGGGGATGCTTGTGTGATGACTATTCTTTGAATGGCACCACGTAAACTAGAATCTATTGATGAATCTATTTATCACTCACTTCTGTCCTTTCATTTTACATTTGATTATTTTGAAAACTAAAATCTATGGATCAAAAATTAGATCTGGGGGCCTCTGAAGTTAATTTCCACTGCCCAAGTTCTGGCACTTCCTTTTAATTTAATTATTATTATTTTATTGTGGTTTATAAACTATCTGTCTAGGTCTCTTTTGAAAACTGCTCTGACAGCTGCTTTTAATGTGACCTTGATACAAGGTCTCACAAACTCCTTACCTTTTATTTGGAAAATACACCCACTAAAAATTAGGTCGACCTTGTATTTAAGAGAGAAACTATCAACATGAATGTCATGTTTTGTAAAGGGATGCTGCCAGACTGATGATAGCAAGCATTTATAAACTCTTCTGCTTCAAAGTGCTTTACAAGCAATGAATGATTATGATTATTACTAATTTATTTAGGAGCCCCACTGTGAACCAGGATCCTATTGTGTTATGCATTGTACAAACACAGAACAAAAAAACATTAAAATATTCTTTTAGATGATTGAATCTGAAATGTGTAAAATTAAACTTTTTATACTCCACTTGGACAATGGGAATAGATTAATCACTTTTCCTTTTATTTATAATTACGAGTCACTTATACTTTCTGGTTCTTGATTAGTCAGATGCTGCAGTGTCTAAGTAGCAAATACTGTAGGAGAATGTGAAATCCAAATAAACTATCTGCATCAAAATTCAGATTTTCTCTCTCTCTCTCACTTTTCATTTAAACAGTTCTGCTAATATCATTTAAAATTAAACCTAAATATTTGGCCTTCTGCTAAGTATCTTTAAAGTCTTGTCTGTTTACGTATAACCACTTCTTCAGACTACTAACCCTGAAAGTTTGACAATTCTAACTTTGCTTCTCACCATTTGTTTGTTTTCGGCACGTTACTCATTTTCGCTGGTAAGACTAGAATGAATAATTTCATTTGTTTTGTGTTAGTCTCTGGCTGGCATGAAACAAACACTGAAGAGGAATAATTGCATTTAAATTGCCTTCATTGTAAAGGAAAAACTTGTATTCACTGGGATTTGTGAAGCTCTTTAAATAATGGGGCCTAAAAATACTGTTGTTTGTAAGTTCAGTAAGGAAAAAAAAATGTCCAGGGCAAAGCACTCTAAATGTGTAATCTATTTGCATGTGATCTACTTTTCCTGTATTCAGAATACAGTTTAGATTCCTAGTTACTTAGGCTATGTGTGCTCTATGTGCTGGGTGATATTCCCCTACTCTCATCAAGCTAGTGCAAGTACAAATATCACTGTAGCTATGGCAGCACAGGTAGTGGCAGCGGAAGCAAGGGTGAGCTGTGCAGAGTATATATCCACCAGTTTCAGGCAGGATTGTTCTTGGCGTGCCTCAGCCGTTCCTCCATTGCCGCTCCCTGTGCTACCAAGGCTGCACGGCTATTTATACTCGGGCTAGCTCACTGAGAACTGGCCCAAGTATGTGTATACAAGCAGGGGAATCACACCCCAGCTCCTAGTGTAGACATAGCCTTTGACTGCAAGATCTTTGGGGCAGATACCATCTTCTTGTTCTGTATGTACAATACCTAGCACAATGGGGTCGTGGTCCATGACTAGGGCCTATGATGCTAACTGTGGGGGTGAACTTACTCACACACGTTGTTTCCAGCTTTAGAGAGTGCATTTAGGCCAAACAAGGCCATCTTATTATTTATTTGCATTGTAGCACCACCACAATGCAAATAAATAATAAGATGGCCTTGTTTGGCCTAAATGCGCACACTAAAGCTGGAAAGAACGTGTGTGTGTAAGATCGCCCCCATAGTTAGTATGATAGGAAAAGGGGCTAATCTCACGAGTAAAGTTATTCATCTTTGAAAGATCAGGGCTTACCATATTGCATACTCAAATATTATTGCAGGGCCTTTGTCCTCTGTTTCCTGACATTACTCACTCATCATTATTCATCCTTCCATGCTCAAGAGGTATGGGTGGGGGCGGGGAAATCATTTGGTAATAAACCAAGAGAGGACACATGCTTCATTGTGTTAGCCTAGCGCAAAGAGCACAAAGAGCCACCCATGAAGTCCTTCTAAAGCACTGGCTTCTTGTTTCTCCAAGTTACACATTCTCTACTCTGCCACTTGGTGAAGTTTAATGATTCAGGCTTCGATGAATGTTCTTTTTCAAACCGGTGTATGGATTCTACTTGTAAAATGATAGATTTTCCGTGTAACCTGAGAACAAAGAAACAAGCCTGGCATGTTACCGTAACGTGAGAACTAAGGAAAAGACACATCAAAGATTCAAAAACAAGAGTTTACTTGAAACTAGGCCTGAGGAAGAAGGTGTCAGATCACAAATATTAATATAATCCCTCCCTCGGAAAGTAAAGAAATAAACAGTATGTGCTCATCTTTCAAATAAGTGATGTTTTGAGATGAATATCTTAATATTTGTCAGATGGGAGTTGTTATAGAAGTCCAAAGTATTATGTTTCATCCTGCAGATTGGAATTAATTTTAGCAAGGAAGAACTTTTTTCTCCTGTTGAATCCTGTATTATAGATTTTGCTCTATATTACTCAAATTTTGTGAGGGATTTGTTATGCTGTTTTTCCTCTAAGTAAAGCTTTCTCCTCCCCACCCCAAACCAAATAATTAAATAATGAACAGCTAGACTCAAGCTCCTCATTTATTTGACAATCAAATCCTGATCCTGCTGCTATTGAAATCAATAGCAAGTCACTTCAAAGACAGGTGAATCAGCTCCCACGCTAGATACGTTTCCATCTAGGAAACTTGAACTCAGAGCCTTTTTCTAAGATCAAGCCTTGTATACTGTTCTGATCCTGCGTACCCTCTATAGCAGGGGTGGCCAGCCTAAGCCTGAGAAGGAGCCAGAATTTATCAATGTACATTGACAAATAGCCACAGTAATACGTCAGCAGCCCCTCGTCAGCTCCCCTGCCCCCACTCCCAGCACCTCCCATCCACCGGCAGCCCCACTGATCAGCGCCTCCCCCTCCCTCCTCACACCTCCTGATCAGCTGTTTTGTGATGTGCAGGAGGCTCCGGGGGAAGGAGAAGAGCGAGGGCATGGCAGGCTCAGGGGAAGGGGTGGAGTGGAGGCAGGGCCTGTGGCAGAGCAAGGAGTTGAGCAGTGAGCACCCCCCGGCGCACTGGAAAATTGGCGCCAGTAGTTCCAGCCCCGGAGTCGGTGCCTATACAAGGAGCCGCATATTCACTTCTGAAGAGCCGCATGTGGCTCTGGAGCCACAGGTTGGCCACCCCTGCTCTACAGCTTGTGGTGTAATGCAGACTAATTGCTCTACAGATCTCATTAACTCCTGAGCTCTGTAGCGCTCATTAATTTCTGGTTTCTAATGCCTACCTAACATTTTTTTATTTGTGCTCGATCAATAAACAAATGAACATCAGCTGAGTTCTAACTGATCTAAAGAGGCTTGACCCCTGAAACTTGGTCTCCTGCAGTTTGCAGGTACTTTGTGGTGTGTTAATGTCTCATTGATAATCGATGGCCAGTAGTGATGATCCTCTAAACTCATTCCTGATGCAGTATGCCATCTGCACCCATGTCTTCTCAGCACATTCCTAAAGAAAGAGGGGTTTCTATGTGCAGCTCTCTGTCCCAATGGTCAAATGGAGGTAGAGGGGAAACAAACTGGAAAACATTCTGCAAGCAGTTGTGTGTGGGTGCAGGTATCTCTCCCACATTCAGCTCATGGCAGGGTTAAGGACTTATCAGGCTTCTTCTTAGAAAGCGGAAGCAGTTGCAATTTATTTTTCAATTAAATGTTTCCCAAATAATTTTTAGTCCCTTCCTACCATGGAGCTTATGATACTGGAAGTAAATGAGATACCTTTACATGACAGTGTGTGTTTGCCACATGCTAAAAATGGATTTTACATATTTTAAAGAATATCCAGACCTGGTTACCGGTATCTGCAACACGTTGGCATCAATTCCCAGTCTTTTCATACTTGAAATTATTGCGAGAAAAAAAATAAAGCATTCATCACTTGTCCAGAAGCATTACTATGGCATTTGATACTTTCTTCTGACGTACATGAGAGGGAGTCATTAGAGACACGCATATGATCATATGAAGCAGTGGTTTGTAGAAATATAAATACTGCACATAAATGTTGAGATGTGCACATTAACTGTCTTGTATAATTCAAGTTTCTCGCTCATTTCTTGCAGTGATAGAACTTTTTCATCTAGGTGATATGTTACATAATTGTCTTCCACAAATTCAGATTCACAGTGGTAAAACTGCATGGCAGAAGAGCATTCTATGGAGATAAGATGATGTGACAGACTGTGATAAACTGGGATTTTACCATGCCACAGCTGCATTCAGCTCTGAAAAGACAAAGGTCATGTACTTCAATCATCATGAGGATGCTGAAACTCCATTTTCACTTTGTTTCTGAATGCTTAACTTGGCTCAGTATCTCAATGAGTTTCTGGGGTGTGAGGTCTCTGTCTCAGGAAGTGATGCTACTGTGTGTATCCTCAGCACAAACAGAAGAGTTAAAGATGAAACTTTAATTATGAGTCTAGATCTTCAAAAAGTGTAGTGCTTACATTTCATTTGTTTTTGTTTTCAGTTTGTGCCACGGTATGTTTTTACTTCATTGTTTGCCTGTGAATGCGTGTTGTGTTTAGTTAACCACATATTGTTGCGGAAGTGCCTGAAAGTTAAGACCATAGATCATAATGGCATGTTTACATCACTGTACCCTAATAGATACTCTCTGTATAGCACACCCCTGGTTCCTTTTTCTTCCTAAAACAATGGAGTTTACTCATATGAATATTTATAGTGGTAAAGGAATGTTTTTGTGGAACAAATTTATACAGTCTCATCTCCTCTTAGTAAATCCTAAGAAAATACAATATCAATAGACTAAATACCATAAGCAATATTGTGTGGAGAAAATATAAGCTATTGCTAGTTTTTAATTAAACATACACCTCTACCCCAATAGAACGCGACCCGATATAACACGAATTCAAATATAACACGGTAAAGCGGCGGGGAGCCCCAGGCTCTTTAAAGCACCACCCAAGCCCCGTTGCTTTACCGCGTTATATCTGAATTCGTGTGGAGCCCCGGGCCCTTTAATTCATCACCGAGCCCCGCTGCCAGAGCTCCGGCAGTGATTTAAAAGGTCTGGGGCTCTGGCTGCTGAGGGGAGCCCCAGCCCCTTTAAATCCCCACCCAAGCCCCGCTACCAGAGCTTGGGCTGTGACTTAAAGGGCTCGGGGCTTCTGGCAGTGGCTGGAGCACCGGGCCCTTTAAATCCCCACCCGAGCCTGGCTGCCAGAGCCCCAGTGGGGATTTAAAGGGCCCAGGACTCCCCACAGCAGATGGAGCACCGGGCCCTTTAAATCACAGCCGGGGAATCCAGTGCAGTCCGGCTTGGCGTACTGGACCAAACTCAATATAACGTGGTCTCACCTATAAGGCACTGAGATTTTTTGGCTCCCGAGGACCATGTTATATTGGGGTAGAGATATAGTAGAAATTATGCCTCATTTTCTACACCTATCACTGGAAATGAAGAATGATGGCTAGTGCTATTATATTCCTAGACAAACCTGTCATTTTTGTTCCACAATGAACCTCATTTCTTTAGGGCAGGTGGGCTTGGTGATAAAGTATAATTCATGGTCTAAAATAGAAGAGGCTATTTCCCTGCTCAAAACAATATGAACCTATTCTGAGAGTCTCAAGTAACATAAAGAGGGGTCAAATACTTGCCCACATGTGAATTTTGCCATTGAGTTCAATTGTATTATTTATCATAGCTGTGCATGGTTATAATAGACTGGAAAAGGAAAAGAGGAACTTTTTTAAACAGATGGATTTTTTTTTAACCTGGAACTTTAAAAATGGCTCTTTCACATAATTTTCCATGATAATAAATTATCATAGTTGCATGGGGGTTGAAATGGGAGGTATTCTTTCAAGCCATTTTATCCTGTACCAAAGTGATGAGAGAGACAAGGCGGTGAGGTGAGGTGGACCAACTTCTGTTGGGAAGAGAAACAAGGTTTTGAGCTTATTAGATAGAAATTGGTCCAATAAAAGATATTATCTCACCCATTTGGTCTCTGTAATATCCTGGGATTGACACAGCTATAACAACAGTGCATATACCACAGTGCCTGTGTAAGTGAAATTTATTTCTGGACTCTGCTAGGATTACAGGCCCTGCTCCTGCAGATGGAACCAAACAGGCAGATGCTTATGTCCACATTTAGCCCTATTGAAGTCAGTCTGGTAACCCATTTGGGTTCAATTGCAGGATCGGGACCTGTCATAAACAGATAGCTAAGGGTTAATGTCTCTTTCACCTGAAGCACCTGACCAGAGGACCAATCAGGAAACCGGATTTTTTCAACTCTGGGTGGAGGGAAGTTTGTGTCTGAGTCTTTGTCTGTCTGCCTGCTTTCTCTGAGCTTTGGAGAAGTAGTTCTGCTTTCTAATCTTCTGTTTCTAAGTGTAAGGACAAAGAGATCAGATAGTAAGTTATATGGTTTCTTTTCTTTGGTATTTGCATGAATATAAGTGCTGGAGTGCTTTGATTTGTATTCTTTTTGAATAAGGCTGTTTATTCAATATTCTTTTAAGCAATTGACCCTGTATTTCGTCACCTTAATACAGAGAGACCATTTGTATGTATTTTTCTTTCTTTTTATATAAGTATTTTTTTTTATGTATTTTTCTTTCTTTTAAGACCTGTTGGAGTTTTTCTTTACTTCAGGGAAATTGAGTCTGTACTCACCAGGGAATTGGTGGGAGGAAGAAATCAGGGGAGATCTGTGTGTGTTGGATTTGTTAGCCTGATTTTGCATTCCCTCTGGGTGAAGAGGAAAGTGCTTTTGTTTCCAGGACTGGGAACGGAGAGGGGGAGTCACTCTGTTTGGATTCACAGAGCTTGTGTCTGTGTATCTCTCCAGGAGCACCTGGAGGGGGGAAGGGAAAAAGGATTATTTCCCTTTGTTGTGAGACTCAAGGGATTTGGGTCTTGGGGTCCCCAGGGAAGGTTTTTCAAGGGGACCAGAGTGCCCCAAAACACTCTAATTTTTTGGGTGGTGGCAGCAAGTACCAGGTCCAAGCTGGTAACCAAGCTTGGAGGTTTTCATGCTAACCCCCATATTTTGGACGCTAAGGTCCAAATCTGGGACTAAGGTTATGATAGGACCACAAAGTCTTTCAACTTGAAATGAAGGCAGATAAATAACTAAATACAAACTTTAAAGCTATCAATTATAGGATAACTTAATCAAGGAGCAGATTTGGCAGAAAGAAAGGTGGTGGTACTCTTCTAAGCTCCGTCTTACAAGGCAAGCTCTGCATAGGTAAGTTGGCAATATGAGATCTCACTCATTGTAGAGTTTGCAGATATTCAGTATATGATCATGTTCATTGTTTGGCTCTACAGAGCTCCTTCAACTATGCTCTCCTTCAGTGGGGGTTGAATACAGCTTCCTTGGGACAGGCTGCTTCTTTTATAGTGGGGGAAAAATAAGTTGTAGTATCTCCCAAAAGCCACCCATGTGTTCTGCAACCACCTTCCTATCCACTTCGCTCCTGCAAATTGAACAGAGCAGTTCCTTTAATGAGGATTCTCCACTGAAGTTCCAGACTGTCTGGGGAGCAATGGAAAGTCCTTCTACATCTTACATTTACTCTCAGATCTGGAAGATCTTCATGGTCTGGTGTGGCACCAGGAGTATTACTGTCTTATCTTGGTCACCCTAGTATGCTTTGCATTTCTTTGTCCCTGTTCAAGAAGAGTCTCAAAGGCGAGTGATTCATTGAGCAATCCCTCAGAAGGACTTGATCCCCCTCTCCCAGTTTCTGATGTATCCCTAATTTGAGACTTTCTGGTAGACTTCTTTCCTTTAAGATGGCCCTACTTATTGCAGTGACCTAAGCCAAATGAGTGAGTAAATCAAATTCTCATAATCTCTCTCCCTTTGTCTTCTCTCTTTACAGAAGGGCATTTTTGTTGTTTTGGCTTTCTCCAGAACTTGTTCCCAAGTGGATAGTCAATTTTGCCTGAACAATTTAGTCTTAGCACTCCCTTTCTCTATCCAAATCTGGTATTTTCCCCATCACACAATGCCAAGAGGCTGCATTTGGTGCATGTAAGCAGGTTCTCAAGTTCAGGTTTATCATCCCTGTTCTCAGAACTTCCAAAAATTAAGGCAACTGTTTCCTTGCTTTGAGGGTTACAAGAACAAGTTGCTGTTGCTAACTGGGTCTGAGACTGCATTCTCACAGGGTTTGATCAGTCTGGTAGCCTGTCAGATCCTATTTGGCTAGAGAAGCTGCCCCTTTATAGACTGCATGCTAAGGCACTAATTTCCAAGGTGTGTAAAGCAGTGACCATGATCACCTCTTCACTCTTTTTTATGTCACTATCAACTGGGCCTCTCTGCTTCTCAGGGTGACTTCTTTGGCTGCAGGTTCTTGTCAGCAGCAGAATTTGGCAGCTTTGCCTCCCAGGATTACTCTTTGCTAATAAACTGTCTGTCCTTTTAATCCACTGTTGTAGGAGGAAAGAAATAAGTATGAACAACAAGAGAAAATTTACTTATCGGTGTTTGTCTCACTTACTCTTCTACCCTACATCCTACCATCCTGTGTGTGCTGCTACTTATTTTATTTTCTTGTAGGCTGTTTCTTTCTATATTTCTCTATCTGGAGAGATTGTTCTTGGTCAATCTTCTAATACCAGCAATAGGGTTTCAGATCTTTTCACACTCTTTGCTTCTCTAGTGGTAGCATTATAATACTGTCTGTTCTGTAATCTGCTGTCCACAGAGAAGAGATTGTGACATACAGAATTACCAGTATTTTTTTCCTTTTATTATATACATTTGCAAACTTCCAGTTGTAGCAGTTTTAAATCCATCTGTTTTCATATAAAATATTACATTTCTTATAATCTTTGTCTGTCTTTTAATTATCTGTGATTTCCTAGGTAACCAGGTTCTTCATATTCTGAAATAACACCCACAGGAGACTTATTGCTGAACCTTCTTTCTTCTTAGTTTTTTTTTTTTAACTTAATTGCTTTGTGTGTTAGTGTGATCTGAAAGCTTGACAATGCTGGAGCCTGAAACCCTTTTATTTGCTTACAGAACAGCACCACCACAGCTACTGCTCATGCAAGCTTTGCTATTGGCTGTGCTTGTGTCTCAAACCTGACTTAAAGGGTCCTCTGCCAGAGGGGAGAGGAGTTTAGACTTCAGCTCTTGTTCAGGGCTTTGTATCTCTCCTGCCACTACCACTGTCACTGACCAAGTAGTGACCTAGTTATGTGATGTGGACATTATTCATGAGGACTGAGAACACTAACTTAGTTTACAGTTGCTTCTGACTTGCCAACAGCATGCAGAGATTTCAGTCATTTTTGACGTGGGGAATTCAAACTAGCAGCTTTGAGCAGAAAGGCTCTCTATCCCATTATCTATCCCTTCCATGAATTCTCATTTATTCCTAATTCTTTTTTAGACTTGATGTAGCTCAAATAATGGTAAATAGACCTGGAGGGGTGTTATGGTCTCTCTTCTGTGTCTCAATTATACACCAGCATGCAGGCCTGGGACGAATCAGCCTGTATAGCCCCCCCCCCTAACATTTTTTATACAGGTGAAATCTGGTGTGGGGAGGGGACACTAGTGCTGGGTGGTGAGAGACAATGCAGAGTCACAGTGTGGCACCTCTCCTAAGGGCAAGGGGGTCCCCTGTGCTAGGGGGTCCCAGAAAGGGGAGGCATCTGGGGCGGAAGGGCAATGGATGGGGTGAGCCTGGCGCTGGCGTGTTCTGGCGACAGTAGGTGGCTGGTGTGGCGGTAGGCGGGCTGGGTTACTGCTGGAGGCTGAGCCCGAGCCCCCAAAAGAAATACAAGACATGCTTCCTGTCGCTGAGTGCGGGCCTGACCTTTGCTGCCAGCCTCAGGTCCTCTGCTAGCCACCTGGGCCAGCCTGGCCCCCTAACCCCATCCCCTTGGTGGCCTGGCCCCCTAGACGCCTCTATCCCCACTCCCCCTGAGCTGGCCTAGCGCCCCCTGCACAACACATGCTGACGTATGGGGCTTGGAACAGTTGCCATGATTTGCCATCCCATACCCAAAGGCTGGCTCTGGATATAGGGCCCCTTTCTTTGTGTTTATACAGGCCTGCCACTGTGGAGTCCTAGTCTAGTGACTGGGGGCCTCATCTAAATAAAAATAATCGCTATTCTTCCAGCAAGAGGGGGAAGCCACCACTCTAGGCTGCAGGTGTTTGTAATTCTACCCTCATCCACACACACTGCAGTGTAATGTAATAAAAGTGCTCATCTGTTCTTCTACCCTCCCTTGCACTACAGCCTCTTTTATTTCCATTATGCTGATTATTTTATACGGGGCGTAGCAGTTCACGAGCTGATTCTCTGGTGGTTGGTTGCGTTTTTTAGGAGCGGGGGAAGCTGCAAGTGGTTTGAGACTTACATCTAACAGGCTCAGCCAGGAGAGAAAAAATTCATTGTCCCTAGAGGCGGCCAGTGGGTGGTTGGGAGCATCATGCTGTGCACACGCTGCAGCAAGTCCCAACTACCTCTAGGAGTAGGATGCTTCCTTGAATATGCTTTGATCGGCTTCTCCATCTGCTCCTTCGAGCCTGCTTCTTTCTGCTCCCCCGCCCCCTTGGGCACCCCACCTGCTCCTGCACCCCCGAAGTTAATCCTCCATCCCTTACCTCCGACTTATTCATTTATACCCCCTACCCGCCACACCCCCAAACTGATCCTCCCTGCCCCTGAACGCCCGACGTCCGCTCCCCCCACGCTCAGGATAAGGGCACCCGGCACGGCCGCAGCTTCCCTGGGCGTCGATTCTCCCCGGGCGGCTGGACACGTGCTGCTCGCAGCCGCCCCAGGAGCCCGGGGTGAAGCCGGCTAAGGCCGGGCAGCTCCACGCGCCCCCGCCCGCCCATTGTTCCCCGAGGCGGGTCTAGCCGGCGACCCACGCCCCCGCCCCTCCTCATTGGCTGGTGGAGGGGCCCGGGGCTCGGGCTGCTCAGCTGAGAGCGAGGCCCATTGACAAAAACGTCGGGCGGCTGGGCTGGTGGCGGCCGCCTGCAGAGGGGAAGTGTTTGCTGCTGCAGCCGCTCAGGACTGGAGGGGGCGTAGGCTGCTGAGGCAGCTCTGTACTCCCCCCCCTCCCCGGGATTGTTAGTGGGGATCGGGGGAGCCGGCCCCAGGCTGCGCCTGGCAGGTGGAGGCTCGAGGCAGCGGCTGCAGGGAGACGAGGGCTGCAGCGCCCAGGCTGCGAAGAGGCTACTGGCGGCGGTGCTAGGCTACTGGAGCCGGAGCCCTACGGCCGGGCGCGCCCGGTCCTTTTCCATGGCTGCGAGGAGGGGCGGCCCCCCGTTGGCAGGTGAGTAGCCGGCTGTGCAGCGACAGGGGGTTGGGGGGCCCGCCCCGCAGGTGAGGCAGCAGCTCCATTGTGCAGCTGGGGCACCTGCACTCGGCTGGCGCATTCAGCACGCCGGGAACGTGCGGACACAGCTTGCAGGCAGCAGCCGCCGCCGCCTCCTGGTTAATGCCCCCCCCCCTTTCCCGCCGCTGCAGATGCGGTGCTTGTGCCCTGCATGCCCCCTCCCCAGCCAAGGCGCAGGATTAATGGCACGAACCCCCGCGCCCCGGCTGCTGCGGCAGTCGCGGCCTCTGTGGGCAGGGCTGGCGAGACTCTCGTGGGTTGGTTCGGCGGTATTGGCCTCTGCTCCAGCCCATCACCCTCTAGCTCTGTGGAGTCCCAATATGGCTTTGCGGCGAGGCGCTCTCTGCCTGCAGCATCGCTGATGAGTGAGCCACCGCGGGCGGGGGAGGGAAAGGGGCCAAGTCCGCGGAGGGGGGTGGGGGCGCGCGAGGGGAGCTGCGTGGGGGTGCAGTGCCCGTGGAGACCTAGGCGAGGAGGAGGAGGGGCCGCGTGGCTGGGGAAAGGGGCCAGCCGGCTGGGGGTGGAAGGGGGTAGCGGGAGAAGGAGGGTGCGCGCGTGGGGTGAGCAGGTTTCCCCAGAGCCGGCGCTGGTGGCCGCGGGTGCGTCAGTGCGCTGCGCTCTGCCCCGCAGGTGACCGGGCCGGGGTCCCGCACGCGGACGGACCATGGTGACTTCTCCGCTCCGAGGACAGCGACGGCGGCGGCAGGAGCCGGAACCTCGGCGCTAATGGAAACTGGGTGCGCTGCCAGCTCGGCACCTCCGCGGGGGGGAGGCGGCGCGTCTCCAGCTGCTGCCCGGCCCCCGCCAGCGGACGGGAGCGCGGCCGTCGGTGGGCTCGGCAGGCGGAGCGGGGCCGGCATGGAGACCGCTGCGGTGCCCGAGAGGGGCCCGGCCCCTGGCTCCCCTCCCCGCGGGCCCGGCGCCAGGGAGCCCAGAGTCGGTCACCTGCGGTTCCTGCGGAGGAGCGTGGTGGACTCGGACCAGGAGGAGCCGCCTCTCGAGCTCTCCGAGGCCGAGCCGCGCAGGATCGTCCTGCTCTCCAAAACCCGGAGGATCATTGCGGAGAGGGCCAAGGAGCGGCACGGGGAGGCCGACCTTGAGCCCCCTGCTGCCGAGCCCGCGGGCGAGCCCAAGGGGGCCGCCCCCGGGGTGCCGGCCGCGGCGGAGGAGCAGAAGGAGCTGGGCAGGGATGCGGAGAGGAAAGAGCCGTCGGACAAAGACCAGAGCAAGTCCAAGAAGGAGGAGCCCGAGGAGGAGGCCGACATGAAAGCCGTCTCCACCTCCCCCGATGGCCGGTTCCTGAAGTTTGACATCGAGCTGGGCAGGGGATCCTTCAAAACCGTCTTCAAGGGGCTGGACACGGAGACCTGGGTGGAGGTCGCTTGGTGTGAACTTCAGGTAAGCTGGGCTAGTCCTGGCCACCTCCCTGCTCTGAGCTGTCCTGGCAACTAAGGACACAGCCTATGCCATCTACAGACCTGCAAATGCAGCGTTTAGAGTCCCCATTGCTGATCCTCCTGCATCTGACTATAGCATGAGGTTTTCATTGGCTCAGAGTCTGCCACCTTATGTAGGCTCCTGCCTTAATCCCCTGAGCACTGGGCTTGATCACTGAAATTTCTGGCAATGTAATGTGCTAAGGGTGAGACTGATGAGAAGATCAGGAGTTCTTCCCTTGACTGCCCAAAGATTGTCAGAAGAGGCTTCAGGGGGTAGTTATATGTCATTCAAACTGACACTTGAGACATCTGTAACTTAATTTAGCCAGAGTCTAGCTGTAGCTTAAAAAATACATAAAAGATCTTAAAATATAATTGCAGAAAATAGATTTACTTCCTTTACAAATCTAAACACAGGGGGCTGGAGGTTTAGGGTCTCTTCCCACTGAAACCTCCTCCTATTTTGAAAGGGTTATTAAGCTGTCACAAACTCATTCTGAATTGAAACTTGGGAAGCACTTTCTAATCAAACATGGTTTATATATTTTTGGCCATATCTGAATTAGTCTGTCAGCAAAATCAAAAAATTGTGGATTCAGATGTCTTTTAGAATAAATGCAACTAAAGTTTTTTTCCTCCCTCTAGTATCTCTCTTTTTTTAAAGCCTTTGAGCCCTCCCTGTAGGGTGACATAGTCCTTTGATTAGTTGTATTAATGTACTGAGACTCTTCAGTTTCTGGGCATGGACACTACATGCTTTTAGCTATTCCTGTAATTCTTTATATTTTTCATACAAACTTATATGCACCACAGACAAGGTGGGTTATAGAAATTGCAACATGATGTACCTTGTTTTTTTTATGAGGTTTTGGTATCTGTTTCCTGACTCCACCTAGGTTATTAACATATATTGACATGAGACCTAAGCTGTTGTGACTTTTTCGATCCTTAGGCTTTTTTTTCTTTTAGTAAGATCTTCTTTCTAGACTACCTCTTAAACTAGGTTGTGTTGTATAGATTTTGTTAGGGCACTGACATCTGTACCTCAAATTGAGCCGTGGCACTAATCCTGCCTTCCTTGTGCACCTAAAACTCCCACTGAATACAGGATCAATCCTCCTGCTATAATAATGTCTAAGTACAATTAGTAAAGGACAGAATGGAAGCCCTGATTCTGAAAATCAGTGTAAACTCTACTTTGTCGTCTGTGATAGGCAGACAAGTGGACATGCAGCCTTGCCACTTTGGTTGATTTTATTGTATGGTATCTTGTAATCCATTGCAACCCTGTATTGTTTAATTAAAAGTGTAGGGAACATATCTCAATTTTTCATCTGAATTTCTCCTGTTAAGAGCCAGTGAAATAAAAGCAACTTGCTTTACTTGTATTGCTGGATTACCAGCATAGTGGTATATTGCAGCAAGAGAAGTAGGAAAAAAGGCAAGATAGAAGAGGCCCCAGTAGCATGTGGGAGACTGTACAAGAAACAGAGGAGAAGCTGCATAATTGACAATTGGAGAATTTTTGTCAAGCTGTATGCTTCTGGGAGGAAAAGAGAGAGCATCATCCCAAGCCGGCTTTGTCATTCCAGTTTGGGTTAGGTTGGAGGGCGCAAAATATTAGCGTGTGTAAGTTTTTTATTCTAATAGCTAAAGGTTCATTTAAAAATATTTTCTAGATATTCTCTTTAAGTGAATGTTTGGATATAATGAAAGGCCAACATCATCCCACAATCTTATTGTGGCCCATGTTGTGCAAATTCTGTCATAACAGAACAGTCACAGCAGTTTGGAATTCATTTTACTGTCAGCTTTGCTTTAACTCTGCTTTATTAGAGTAATATTTAAATCTAATAGATTGACTATCTATAGCTGCTTAGAAAGATCATTATGTCCGAAAATAGATACTTTACAAATTGTAATCTTCTGGTAGTCTAAATCCTCCATGAATCTTTACAATTGGGTACAGTAAGCTACACTGTGAAGTCTCACTAGTCTGTTTTTACCCCTCATTTTATTTGGATAGGAGATCTTGAATGTATTCCATTGTGGAGAAGGTGTAAAGAGGGTTAAAAACCAGATTACCCTTGTAGCTCAAAATGTCTTTTATGGAAGAACGATTTGTAATCATTACTTTGCCTTCCATTATAAACCAGAGGTACTGCTCGTTTCAGATCTGATGGAGCCACTAAACATTGTTTCACCCTTCTCCACAGACTTCTTTCTATAATTGAGAGGTCTAATTTTTGGACAAGACAAATACCCTGATGAATTCTTATAACTTTTCCTGTATTTCTAGCTACCACTTCTAACAAATCAGTGTCAATTAGTTGTATAGATTTGATGGTAATGTTGGAGAAGGGTCAGCTTCCAGGAGATGGTGTGTCAGCTTTTCAAGTTACTTTTGAAACTTGTTTTGGACTAATGAAGTGTAACTGAGTGGTGACTGCAGGGTTTTGTTAGATATATTTTTTTAGTGTCAGGCCTATGTTCTCTGCCTTTATTTGCAAGAGAAGCAAATAGCTAGCGTTATACATTGATGGAGTTATGTATTAAACTGCATGTAACTCAGGATTATAAAATTGTCTAAGGCTGACATTTCTAAGTAATCATGCTTACTTATAACATTTTGAACATTTCTACATGTACCTTGTCAATTATACTTGGTTCTGTTTTTACTTCTCTATCGAAACATGGTCAGTTGCAAGTGGCAAAGGACTTGTACAAAACCATCATTACCCTACAGTTGAAAACACAAAATGTCTATCTTGATATTTTCATACCATAGAAAGCAATTTTTACACTGCTGAATTTGAGTGTTACATCTGTAGATTTCTTTTAGGGGAAGTGCACGCTTGTACTTGTCTCTTTTTTTCCAGTGAGATACCTACATTTCCATGCTGATCAGTCGTGCTCCTTCAATCTTGGTTACAATACATACAGTCAAAATCATAAATACCGGGAGGTTTTTAAAGGTATGATCATATCACAATTATACATGAAGCTTAGAGAATGAGAGCCAATGGAACACCTCTGCTATATGTAACTTGATTAGCTTTCAATGAAGATAAAGTGGGAAAGAGAAAAGTTCTGCTTTGGCAAAGTGATGCAGTAAATGATACTCTTAATGTTTAACTTGATTTTTTTCTAAGTCTGACCCACAAGCATGTACCCCTAATATATTTCAGTTTGTCTTCTCATAGATTGAGTTTCCAAGCAGCCATCACTGCTTTGTCCTTGCTCAGTTTTTTTGCAGTATAGTCATGGTTTGTTTGTTAATCTAGATGAAAGCTTAGCGTGACACTTTTGAGATCTCTCTGTACTACACCACTGGAAATGTTTTTCAAGAAGTTGATTTCAACTAAACTTTAACTCTAGATAATTTATATATTTATTTTGTAGTGTAACTATGATTGAAGAGATGGGCTCAAGATGTAGAATTGGAATCCTGGATAGGTTCAGGTTAAAAGTTGAACTGAAACTAGGGTTTCAGTTTGCCTGAGCAAGATATTAAGATTTTAGCCAAATCTTAACTAGAAAATAACTTCTTTACTTTGTTGAATCTAGCCTGCAACTTAAGTATTGGCGATGGTATTTGTGTGCTTGCTGAAGTTTGAAAGGGTTCAGGTTTTTTTTTGTTTTTTTTTGCCCTCCTCTAGTTAAATGGTGGCACATTGCAGTTGTATACTGAGAATTCAGAATAGCCATATTTCAAAATGCTGTGCCTTCTAACTATAATCTCAGTTCATGAGCAAGGAATGTTACAGTTTCCCAATATGCAGGTTAAACATTTTTTTTGGATAGATGCATGCCGACGAGCTTGAAAATATAAGCCCCTTTTTGGGACTGTAGAAAAATTCTGGGGGAGGCCATGTACAGAACTAAATCACTGAGTAGTCCTCACCAGTGCTCTTCAGTTCCTATTGATTCTGGTCACTGAGATTTCTATTGAGAGCTTTTTTTGTTAGTTGTGCCACTGTTGCAAAATGAGTAGGGAAAGAGGACATCTTTTGCTAGTCCTTCTTTCAAAGATGAAAGGATCAGAGAAGTGGCTCCTTATCACAGTGAACATTATTAAAGCACTCCCCTCCCACTTAAAATGGTTGTCCAAGACCAAAATCTTACATTTTGACTCTCATTTCTTAATTACATTTTGAACATCTCCTGTACCTATATCAAAAAGTCCACTAACAGGCTTGGCAAGCTGGTCAGATGTCAGTTGACTACCAAATATTCCAGCAATAATGCCCTACTGTAGGTGTCAAAACCTACCATTTTGGTTGCATCATGGTGTCATCTGTAGCAAGCCTACTTAAATGTTGTGATCACTCACTTTACTACATGCTAATGCCACTTGTGGGGGGGAAAAGGTAAATTAATTGCAAGTTGAACATCTTGATTGGCTGGAATTTTCTAGAACAAACATTGTATGTATGTTTGGCCTAGTATACAAAGCACATGGCTGTTTACAACACATGTTAAACAAGATAAAAGAATGTACCAGCCCCAAAGAGTTTACAATCTAAACTGACTAGACAGATATACAGAAATTAATTCAGAAGGGAATGGGAGAAGAGGGTTCAATCATTAAACCTGCACTCCCAACGCAGAGAAGAGATTCACAGCCATTAAGCCGCTTGAAGAGTTGGCCTAATTATCATAAGTGCATTTAAAAATGACTTCCTTCTTTGATAGTTGCTGCATGTTTTAATTTCATTTTTTTTCTGTAGCTGTTCAGTCGGGAATAACTTACATTTAAATGCTAAAAAGTAATTCTTTTTCGTTTAATTGTGTTATTGCATTTTCTGAGCTGAAATCGTTCAGATAAGTACACTGCTTTGTGTAATTAGGCATTAGGCTCTATCAAAGGCTAAGCCTATTTGTGAGCATTAAGTCTTATTCTTTTTATGTCAGCGTTCTAATAAACTAGTGCTCTAAAATATTTCGCCAGTTGTTTTTTTTTGTTTTTGTTTTTTGGACCAGTCAAATGCCCACCAATGTGTTTTGGACTGCATTGGATATATTCTAAAGGTTGATACACGCCTTACTGAAATAATTGACTTGATTAGAAACACAGCTCAGGTGATTCATGTTGCCATGACTTTCCTTTTAGGGTGTTAGTCTGAATTAAAGAACTGTAAGCACAATTTGCAATATTTTGAGAACCAGCAATGTTGATTTTCTTTAATTTATACATTTTGTACTCTGATATATTCTTTGCGTAAGAAGCTCATGCCAGGTTAGCTGATGACTAACTGATTTTAATGTGCTTTTTCAATAGTCTACTGTTACACATGAGATTAGGTTTAAGATATTAATTCAAAGCATTAACTCTGGATCCATGTGCATTTGCTAATCTTTGTTTCCAAGGGTGATATTTGTCTTTAAAGCTCATCTTACAAGTTGGAAACTGAAAATTACTTAAATGGAACAAATCACCTACAAGAACAATCATGTATTAATACCAGCTTCTTACTTTTGAATGAAAAGAAGACTTAGGGTTTACATTTAATGCTGAGCAGTAGAAAATATTCAGCATGAGGCTAAATGGGACCACTCTTGAATTATTAAAATGTAAGAGGAAAAAAGTTCAATATATGCAACTAAATGTCACTGTTCCAATTAGTCTTCCAAATGCTAACGAAGGCCTTGATCCTGCTAGGTGATTCTGTGGGTGGAATCTTGTGTTTGTGAGGAGCGCTATTCAGGGGAGGAGGTCACTGAATAGGCAACTTTAATAGCTGCAAGGTAATTCTTGTTTGTATATCATTGGAGATATCATAAACACACCGTCGGTTAACGAGCAGCCACAGATATAACTCAACAAACTGTTACATTATCTGAAAGATGGTTGAAGTGCAACTGTCTATTCGGAATAGAATAGTTTTTCATTGTTGCATTAGCTTGGTGTTCGTACAGCTCATAAAAGCTGACAACGATTTCATTTATTGACTCGGGGAAAAGGCTGTAGATACTTAATAGGCTAATACACTATTATCAATTAAAATGATGTCAAAGTCTTAATTAGCAGAACAAGTTTAGAAAATGTTCTTAGTGGAAGGTAGGGTAACCTGCATCTTGCGTTTCTAAGTCTTAATACAGACTTCCTCAGTAACATTACAGTGACTTTCAACCAGACTAGCTTTATCTGAACTTCAAGATAACTCTTGAAATGGTGATTTCTATTAAGTTCTGATTGTTAGTTAATTTAATTAAACTTCATTTTTGAAAGAAATAAGTCTAAATTTTATTTAATATGAAAACAACACTCAAACCTGTACAGCAGAAGTGTTCACATGCTGGCATAGCTGTCATTAGGAAGCTAGGTAAAGTGTGGCCCTAAAATACCAATAAATTAGATTGTCATTGCTGGATTTGAGAAGCATTTAAATTGAAACCGATAGCAAGTAGAGCTGAGCCAAATCTCAGATACTTACTTAGAATTTAATTAAATTTAACTCTTTTTTTTTCAAGTGCAAAAAGAATTTTATATATTTTAAACAGCTAGATATAGAGAGAGTGATTGAGCTGGAAACTTAAATTCATAACTTCGCTAGACACTAAAATTCATGGGCTTAATAGAGACCCTGGATTTATGGCTGATTACAATAATGTGTAGCCCACTAACCCCCTTTTTTGTCTTACGGCCACAAGGGTATAAACGGGCCACTTCACTTTGCATGGTCTCTTAGAATATGTACTAGCTACTTTTATGCTAAACTATCTGTTCATCCTTGTACTGAGCTGTGACACGGAGTACCTTTCCCAGACCTGAGGAAGAGCTCTGTGTAGCTCTGAAATCTCGTCTCTCACCTTCCTTGTCTCTCTAATATCCGGGGACTGATGTGATTACAACACCACTACTGTCATAACATTTTTTCCCAGATCTGGACCTTAGCGTCCAAAATATGGGTGTTAGCATGAAAACCTCCAAGCTTAGTTACCAGCTTGGACCTGGTAAAGCTGCCACCAGCCAGGGATTTGTACAGTGCCTAGCTCACTGTGGTCTCCCCAAAATCTTCCCTGGGGGACCCCCAGACTCAGATGCCTTGAGTCTTACAACAAAGGGAAGTAACCCCCTCCCCTTGTTTCCTTGTTACTTCCTCCCAGGCTCCCCTCCCTGGATGACCCTAGGAGATTCCCTGCTTCCAGTCCTGGAAACACAAGTACCGAGAGGTCTAATCTCCCCCCCACCACCCTTCACCCAGAGGGTATGCAAAGTCAGGCTAGTAAATCTAACACAAAGAGATTTTCCCCCTGACTTCTCCCTCCCACCAATTCCCTGGTGAGCTGCAGACTCAATTCCCTGGAGTCCCCACTAAAGAAAAACTCCAACAGGTCTTAAAAAGAAAGCTTTATAAAAAGAAAGAAAAATACATTAAAAATAGTCTCTGTATAAGGTGAAAATATACAGGGTCAATTGCTTAAAGGAAAAAAATGAATAAACAGCCTTATCCAAAAAGAATACAATTTAACACATTCTAGCAACTACACACATGTAAATACAAAAAAACAATATAAACTTATTGTCTTACTATCCTTGTACTTACAACTTGGAAACAGAAGATTAGAAAGCTTGGAGATAGAGAGAGATCACTCTCAGAGCCGAGAGGGCACAGACACAAGACAAAGAAATCACACCCAAACTTCCCTCCACCCAGATTTGAAAAAGTCTTGTTTCCTGATTGATCCTCTGGTCAGGTGTTTGGTTCCCTGTGTTAACCCTTTACAGGTAAAAGAACATTAACCCTTAGCTATCTGTTTATGACAACTACATATAGTTATATATTTGTCTAGTAAAAACATACACTGTGGATGTATCTGAGATTTAGTCTGGTGAAATATGGATAAGATGAAAATGGGTGAAAATTACTACAATTTTGTCTGCAGTGAACTCTACCCCATTTGCTCATGTCTTGTCCATAGTTGGTAGAGAAACATTGTCTAAAGCATAGCTGCGAGGCTTGTTCTACTCCATGTAAACTTTTATGCAAATTTAATATGCTAATTTGCATATTTGCAAATCTGCATATGACCTTACAGCATATTGACATAAGCTTTCCTCGAGCAGCGGTGAGGATGGGACATGAGAACGAAACTTGGTAGCTTGGGATTAGATAGCTATTTAAAGGGGGTGAGAGGGTCAGTCTGGAGTGTAACTAGATGAGTAGCTCCTGGAACAACTGGAGGTTAGGGAGCTCTGAGACTAGGTGAAGCTGCTGCATTTGGGTGGGGGGGCCAGTAAATGCAGGGACTCCTGGATGATCTGGTGGGAATAGAGGGTCCTGGATGCTACTGGAGGGAATGGTAGAGCTCCTGGGGTGCAGTTGACTGTTCATTCAGGGGTTGTGGCTTGGGGAAAGCCTGGTGTAGCTGCCTTCACAGGGATCAGTGGGTGGCAACTTGGCCCTGGTATTGGGAGTGGGGCAGAGGGTGTCGCCATCTTCTCCAGGCACCACCCCCTTTCTCTCCAGCTGCCATTGGCATCTCTGGACTACTCTTTCCTGGCACCAGTGGGAGCAGGGTGCCTGGTTGCCTGCTCAGTAGGTGCCAGTAGCTTCTAGCATCCAAAAAAGCAGAACTGCAGGGAAATGCAGATGGGTGACAGCTGAGCTGAGCTGTGGGAGTATAGACATAGCTGCCAAATACTTGACTGTCAGGCGGGATGTGATGCTGGGCAGCCCTGCTGAAGGAGAGAGCTTCAGTGCTCTGAAATTTGAGTAGTTCAGTCAGTTGGTGTGTGGAGAATACTGAAGCGTCCATCCAGGAATGCGGAGTTAGTTATTAAATGGAAAGTAAGGTACTAAGTTTGGAGGTAAAAGTGAAGCTAGAGTTGTAGACCCATCACTGCTTGGAGTGCATACAGCTCTGTAAGAATACTAGAGTTAAACAGGTGTGAGTGTGACTTCCATCCTATCTACCTTCTAATGTCTGGGGGCCTCTACCAAAGTCTGGGCAAAACGTGGCTGCCACATGGGTTGGAGGCCTCCAGAGTTAGAGGTAGAACATCCTGTCCATCTCTTGCTGCTGCTACCCACCTCTCAGAGACTGAGTTATGGGGTGTAATGAACCTGTTGCTCCTTGAGCACGGGGTGATTACAAAGCAATTTAAGTCTTGATTTAACAGAGCAAGTAAGAAACCTTGGTTCTAAAAATAATCATTTTTATTGTGTTTTGCATATGTACTTTTTCTGAAAGAGATTGATTCTCAGTGATTGGTAACCATTAAATTGTGTTGATTTACAACTAAATATAGCTTTGCAACTAAAATGATGCTTCTTTTTGCTAGCCAGGATTATGCACTATATATCTACATTCTTACATTTCATTCAGACTCTTAATTTTTTGGTTTTGTTATGGTAGAAAATTGTGAATGATGCATTTTTTTTATTCACTAGATTAATTTTTTACCTGTGATTTGTGTCAAGCCTTATTTGGATGGAAATTCAACTAATAAAGCACAAAACCTGCATTTTTAAAAAAAATTATGTATCCAGCACATTTTTTTAAAACATATATTAAGCAATGGAAGTGGTATTGGTAGTTAATTGAACTGATTATTTGTGATCATGTCTTTCAAGGCTTTAGAACTAGTAGGTCTCATCCCCTTGCACCTATATTTTATTAGTATGTTGGAAGAGAAAAATAAGATTTCCTGCTTTTTCAAATCCCACTCGGTTTCTTAGCTTGGAATGAACTAGTCTTTGACCTGGCACTAGTTGAATAGACTGGAATGCATATTCTCTCTGCACCTGCAGAAGAGGCTACTGCTGTCAAAAGCTAGTTTAGTATTTCAGTAAGCTCTGATTCCAGTTCATTAGCCAATGACTTCCCCCAGTTCAGTGGTTTGACTTTCTTCAAAATTTGGCAGCAGGTATGTACTACTTAATATAATTTTTTTGTATTTAATGTAAATTATTTTATAATAAATATGGGCCTTAACCTAGGTTGTCCATTCAAATTTAGTATTTAAAAGGTTTATTTTAAAAAAAAATCTGATTTTTAAAAATTTGTATCCACATTGTCCTTAAGCCTACTTTGGGGTTACCAAGGAGTATAGATTCTTCAGTGTCCACTCCTGCAAACCATAAAAGGCTCGTCTGGCCTCACCTTGAAGGATGAGGCCAGTGTTTAAGACCCTAGCTTGAGACTTAGGTTCAAGTCTCAGCTCTACCATAGCCTTCCTCTATGACCTTGGTCATGTTGCTTAGTTCATGTGCCTCAGTCTCCCTCTCTGAAATGGGGATAATAGCACTTCCCAACCTTACAGGGGTATTCTTTAGGATAAATATATTAAAGATTGTGAGGAACTCAGATACTACCCTAATGGGGAACCATATGAGTATCGTAGATAGCAATGTCCTTCCCTGCACCCCCAGGTGAGCACTGTGAAGCTCTCCTGGGGCCTCTCAAAGCCAAACTCTCATGTAACTCTTGGGAGGAGAAGCAGACAGTCCCATGAAACATTAGGATTTTTGGAAGTAGGGGGTGAGGCCCAGTCTTCTAGTCATGGGAATCTGACTCCCTGCAGGCCTGTGTACCGCTTTCAGTCTAGTCAGGTCTCTGAACCAAAATAGGTTAATGGCGACTAACAGACTTTAAGGCTTGTGAGAGTTCCAGGGTGCTGAGTCTCAGGAAAGGGGCATCTGAGCCTTTCAGGGTCTTGAGGGAATTTTCTCCTCCTGCAGATCTGTAAACCCACAGGAAGTGGGGGAAGGCCTGCTGATGGTCCTGGGTTGTGCTCTTGCAGATCATTTCTTCCTGCAGACCTCAGGATGTGCATAGAGAGAGAAAATTGGCAAAAGCATAAAGCTTGGAAGGGATCATGGGGTCTTCCTTCCCCACTTCTTGTGAACCTTTTTTAGTTTGCATCATGGAAGAAGTCCAAGCCTCATGACCCTTCAGTAGCTGTGACCCAGCGACCTCTTGGTGCCAACTGGCAGAAGGGCTGCATGGGGTTTTACAGGGATCCCCTGGGTCAGAGATATGCATAATCACATTCACTAAAGGGTGGCATGTGAGGTCTCTGTTGAGAGCCAATCGCCCAGTAGTGGTCATAATCACTGCAAAAGCATGTACGGATAAGATTAAGGAGTTGTGTGTCTATACTGGAAATTATGGTCTTCAAAGTGAGGCAGGTCACCAGGTGATGACACACCTTGGACAGTCTCCTTTCGGACAGCAGGCAGGAGAGGCTTCTCTCTCTCTCTTGTTTGTGTGTGTTGTGCAATGTCTCTCACACTCAGCATATTTGTATACTGAGCCAGATGCTGATTAGGAGGTTGCAAAATCTACAAGAAAGGAATAGACAAGAAAAAACAACTAGTAGGGGGGTGTTATGCTTATAACTAAGATCAAAGAATTAGTTTGATGTATCAGAGGGTGCAAACAGACCCAAGATTTTTCTCATGGGAGGCATGACTTGTCTGACGAATGGAAGATCACAGACAAGTCTGGCTGGAAGGACTTTTGGTGAGCATTGCTCTGTAAGACAGGAAAGCAACTAGTTTAAGTAAGCATAGATTCTAGAATGTGTTATAATTTTACTTTTATTTGTAACCATTTGTTTCCAATACTTGTGCTTGCTGTCACTGTCAAGCAGAGTGGTGATTTGAGGTGGAACTGGTAAGCTGGAGTATATTGCTTCTTTGGGAGCAGCAGATCTGTGAGCGCTGCCAGTGCTCAGTGGAACAGGGGCTGGACCCTCCAGGGAGAAGACACTCGGAGGGTTCGAGGACTGGAATGTGCCTGTTGCTAACTTGTAGAGAGAGCGGGGCCTGGTGAGGCCTAGAGCTTGTGTTGCCTGTGGCCAGTAGCACTGGAGACCTGACCCTAGGTAGGCACAGACAAGGCTTCCTCACACGAAGGGCAGATGGTAACATGGTGCTTTGCTATCCTGGGTACCCCCCAGGAAGCATCACAGAAGTGCTCAGGGGGTTGGAGGGGAAACTCCCATACCATTCTCCAGGAGCCTAAGGCGGCTTGTTGCTTCTACTCGTAAGCCATGGGAACTTTGTTGCTTCCTGCTCTGGTGTCTTTTGTAGAAAAACAGCCACTAACAAGCCTCCCCAGGGACTGGTCTATGTTTTGAAGTCTGACTCATCAAGAACTTGGACTACAGACTTTTTTTTTTAAAATGGCTGTTTAGGTCTCTAGCAGTAATTTGACTTGCTCCAAATAAGCAGAACTCTGAAGTCAATGGAATTGTGCCCTCATAAACTCTGCTTGCCATGTAAAAATAGTCTGCGTGTATATATGTTCAGATTTAAAATACAAATGGTGTGTACATGGTGACATGACTTACAGTAAATGATTGTGTGCTGAACTGTACACCATAATGTACCTCTTGCATCCTGGTTATTCATAGGAATAATGGAAGACTCCTTTGACAGCCATTGTTGTGAGGAGACACATGTTAGGGATTAAGCTACCAAGGAGAGAGTAACTGAAGTCCTAATGCCATCTGTTCTTCAGCTGTTTGTGCTATAGAGGGATACAAAATACTTATTCAGGAACTCAGGGAAGATGGATAAGAGAGAAATGGACGCAAATAACATATTTTTGTCTACTTTTTGTAAACTTAGTTTGATCCATGTCCAAATTTGTTTTTTAAATAGAAAATTATACATTCTTAAAGGTGTTTGATCCTTAGTCTCTTGTGACTTCAAAAAAAAAAACAGGCTGCCAGAGTTAGTCTACTTTTCTTTTGAGCAAGATAAACTAATTCCTTAATAGGTTTAACTCTGAGCATTTTACTGTAAGAAAATGGTTAAATAAGATGCCAAAATGAAATGAGGCATCCCTCTGTTAAACTGTATTCTTCTTGCAATGCCTTAAATCAATTAATAGATGTACAGTTAACACCATTTCTGCTAACTTGTCTTTAATCCTATACTCTGAATTCTGAAAAACAGCTTTAGTTCAAACTGTTCTGGAAACCAATTGGTTAGAACTAGTTCTTTCTTTACTCTGAATAATTTTAACCTTCATGGATTTTACTAGGAACATACAAGTAAACTTTAATCTGTTGTACTAAAAATACACATAGTGTACAGATACAACAAAAAAAAAATCATTGTTTTTTGATGTATTTTGACCTTTCATTACCTCTTCCTATAGTGATGGCCTTGACACGATGTGATTCCTCAGTGTAAGCAGTTTCTGTCACTGGCTGCTGATCACTAGTTTTTGTGCGTCTCAAATACATTAGAATTCATCATGTAGTAATGATACTAAGACAGTTGGAGGCATTTTTTGCTTTAGCCAAAAGCAACAGCTTACTTGCACTTTATGAAACAGAGCTTTAATAAAAGGAACAAATGCCAGTTTGCCACTTCACAAATGCAGAGAACTAAAGCTTTATTTCCATAAAAAATGTGAAATGAGTGTTGCTATAGTGTGTCCTTGAAATGGATGTATTCCTTGCTCTTCTGGCATATGCTTTGGGGCTTATAATTATGATATTTTGACATACGAAGCAACTTTTAGGAAGGCTTTTCCATTTTGTTTAAATCTTTCAATCAGAGCAGCATTTGGAGTTAACCTCTGCACTTGATGGAGTTAATACAGCTGAACTGGGTCTGCTAAGCTGAATCAATTTTGTCTATTAAAATAGAATGGTGTAGGAGAAAAACGTGAAAGTCAGAGTTGACATATTATATTGTGCTGCAGAACTATGCTGGTTTATCCTTTGTTAAAATATTTGGTAATGTCTAGATCTTGTAAAAGTATGTTGATTCCAAATGTTTGTTTGCATTGTTTTTGCTCTTCATTACTGAATTAAGAAAAATTGCCATTCTGCATGAATTTGAACATGCTTTTCTTCCATTTCATAACAATGCTGCTTTTTGTCTTGGAAATTGCATTGCAGACAAAGCAAGTGTTGCATCAGTAAAACAGACTTGCTTTTCTCTCAATCAATTGCTATAAAAGTCCTACACTGCCCTTGACTTCTAATGGAGGACAAGAGCATGTATCTTTCTGGCAAACAAAGCAACTCTACACAATTACATTAATGTTTTTTCCATATTTCTTTTGGGAAATTAAGATTATATGTAAAAATATGCATTAAACATACCAACCACCACTCCTTTGCTTTTATAGGTGTGATCATTTTCTCCGCGTAATACCAGGTATGATACAAACTAGAGTGTGTGGGGAGGAGTAAAATGAGCTGACAAGAGCTAGCTGGACTGCGCATTTGTAGCCTGGTAGTGGTCTTGGATCTTCATTCTGTGTTCTGCCTCCTTTATGTCCCTTTTGATATATAAACACTGTCTTCCTCCCTGCCCCCTTCCAGTGTGTAACATGCACAATAACTCCATGCACCATCTTTCATGGATGTGGTAAGATTTTAAAAATATTCCTTGCAAGTTGCACTCATGGCTAGTCATAGCATGAGAGCTGTAGGTTAGAAACTTAAACATGCAGTGAAGGGAGGGCGAAAAGCAGAAGAGTCCATTTTTAAAAAAAGATGTTTAGTCTAAGATCTCATGGGAAGCATGTTAATTTGACTTAGAAAATTCCAATATCAAATTCACAGGAAAGAAATGCACCTTTCTAAATTCCCTTCTTCAGACAATCTGGCTCTCTGGTTTGTAGCAAGCTCCTGAACTGGACTAAACTGCCAGGCCAAACCAAGCTTCTAAGCAGTATGAAACTTCAAAGTTATAGGGAATTTCTGAGCTATCCTGGCACTCCTAGGTTGAAATGATGCTGAGTTATACAAAACTCCCAAACTGGAATTTGTCTGCTTCAGCCTTTAGGAGCCTTCTGGTTTAGACTGGGTTCCTAAACTGGAGTGAGTAACTCAGTGCTGGAGCAGGCTTTTAGTCCTTTTATCTGCCCCCTTAATAGTTTCTGGCCAGTTGGGTCCCTCCATCTACTGATCTCAAATGGTCCCATAGTGCGCTGTAAATACTACTCTCTTTCCTGGGTCAAGACACTCAGCAAACATTATCTGCAGATAGAATTGCCTTAGTCTCCCTTTCAAAAGAAGGGCCATTAGAATGATAGGAGAAAACAATCCTGTTTAATGTATCCAGCAGTTGAGTTGTGTTTTTTCCAGTCTCTCTTCTAGGACTTGAGAGAATTTAAGAGAAATAATATCCATTGAACCTTTTCAAAGACCAGTCCCCTAGTCTTCTGTTCCCTGACTTCTCCATCGCACGGCTCTGTGAACAAATAAACTACAAAACCATACTGAGCAGCGGTCCATGCATCCCACCTATAAAGAAAAATCAACCCTGGCCACAATCAGAGCACAGAAAGGGGGCATGGAGTGGAAGATTTCACAATAATGCTGATAACGTTTGGCCTGAGATGCATTAAGCTAATTAAAAATCTGTATTAAAATAAAAACCTCAAGTGGCCATCTGTTGGCTGTCAATTTGCCTAAATGAGGTGTGCGTGTTTGCTTTAAAAACTGATCCCTTCTAACTCTGAATTTGTATTTTTACATAAATTACAGAAATAGTGGGGCTCATCTGCCACTGAATGACCTGCACGCTGGAAAATTGTAAGGAATCATTGACTAACGTACCCTTTCGTTTTCTTAGTCACATCTTTTGCAGAGGGGGAATCTACTCTGATTTAGTACAAGTTTCCATTCTCACCCATGATTTTCTTCAGCTGGTTTAAGAGAATATTTCTTCTAATCTTTGTCCCTAGTCTTACAGACACTTAAGCCAGTGCTTCCTGTGGCACATGTGAATAATCTGTTGACATCAATGATCTTACACTTGTGCATAAACATCTGACCATTGCAAGACTGGGATTGTGCGTTCATTGCTATTCAACTCAGTAACCCACTCACGTTCCCCTCCACCAAGGTTAAGTTATTGAACAGCAACTCGCTTCATAAAAATACCAGCCTTCATATTAAAAGATAACTTGTAGGCAGGAGGCACAAGGAAAGATGGGTAAGAGGGAAAGATTCTCCTGGTATGGGGGATGCTGGTAAATGACTTGTGACCAGATCTAAGTTTTTGAGTGAGGAGCGTTAGTGCCACATCCACTGAGCACAACAGCAGATACACAGCTTGCTAGCCTGGCAATGAAATCCCTGTGAGATGGATGGTGGTGGAGCACAAATGCCTTTGCACACAGGCCTGGAGAGGAGTGTGGCTTTGGTGGTGCAGAGATGGGTTTGTTGCATACTCTGAAAGGGTTCCATGGTGACTACATAAAGAGTGTGGGAATTCAATAATTAACACAGAGGCTTAAGTAAAAAAAATTATACCTCCTCCGTAATCTTTAATAGACTTAGATATTCATTAAAGAAATAGTTTTTTATTTCAACCAACCCAGACATATACCTCACTATCCTATAGCATGCACAGAAATAAATTTTAAATAATATCCTAGAATTTCTGCAAGAACAGTGTGGACTGCTACACCACTACTTTCCTAATACTCTTATATTTGTCACTTGCCAGTCTGTAGGTTTTTAGAATCTTATCAAAAAGGAATTTTTTTTCTATAATGTAATAAACTAATCCAACAAGATATTGCTTCTTGTAACTGTAAGGTGACCATGTTTTCCTTAAGAGAAAATGGAACACCACTTGGGACCAGCCTGAGGCCCCCCGTGCGAGCCCCTCCCCTCCAGCCCTTCCTGCCTAGAATCTCCAGTCATGCATTAGAATTCTTTTGTGCTAAGCACTGTACAAAGATGATAGAGAGTCCCTTCCCCAAATAGTTGAGAGAACTCATGTTGCAAACAAAGTCCTGTTTCTTTGCTCTGCCAGGATCAACTTGGTACAGGATGTGTATGGAGAACGTGAGGGAGGCTGCCTGATGGCTAAGCCTGATCTGCACCAGCCCAGGACCAGGCTAAATCAGAGAATAAATAAAAAAGACTGGTTTCTTGGCTCCTGTATATAAAGATTGAACAGGTGGCAGAGCATGAAGCCAAGAATGCTCAGCCTCTGTGCCAACAGCTCTAGTTCAAAGACTCCACACAGATTCTGAACTAGACACAGCAGAGCCAATTAAAGTAATTCTCCATTAGCTGGTCAGATTGACAAACAAGGCTCTTATTCCAGAAGCTGCCATCTTAGCTTTTACTGACTCAAAGAAAATCATCGTCAAGTGTCCACAGCGATCTGGAGGGTAGGACCAGGGAGGAGCCAAAACCAGAACCTTGAATCCAAGATCCTTTGAATTTTGAGGGTGGGAGAGGAGAAGATTAAGATTTGGATTCCTGCATCCAAAGCAGCTTCTCTGGTTTTGGGTCCAGGCCTTAGCTAAAACTGAAAGGGGGCTGCATTCTTGTGCAGAGGGTGTGGCACGGAATTCACTAGGTTTTTGGACTGAAATCTCATAAGAACAGCCTTGAGTTTGCCTTGATCTCTGGCCGAAACAAGTCATTCAAAGCACTGTCTTTCCACTGCATCTTCAGCTAAGACACTTAACTTGTTTCATTTAACCAATTTTATGATGCCACTTTGTAGATATAAAATTTCAGTCTCTATCACTCAGCCTATTAGTTTGAATATCTATGATGCCAAAGTTAACCTACAATTAGGGCTGGAATGTGCAGGGAATTAGGGGTAAAGTAAATGTAATTTGGTGGTGTGAGGGGGAAAAGTATTTCATGGCATATTGTTATTCAGCGATAGTTAGATTTCAATAATTAAGGATCATGAATAGTGCTTGTTATGTTTGACTGCTCAATGTTTGCTTAGTCACTGAAATCTTCAGATGTTATGATTCATAATTCAGTAATGCACAGGCTGAATTTTTTTTAATAAACTAATTTTACCTCACTTTTTTCCACTATTGTAGCATATGCATGTTCTCACTGGTATTAGTCTTTTAGTTATAAAAGTAAATGTGAAGTTTAATTTTTTGTGTCTTCAGATTAGCTTGCTTAAAGAAGTAGTATTAATCCTTTCATGGTTTTCTGCAGATTTGCAGGACAGGAACTGGAAGTTCATCTGGTGAAACTTTCTCTATGATGTAATGATCATGAAATGTCCACTTAAGAGAAGGAAACAAAGCCAGTACATTATTTCTATTAAACTAGTTATTGTTTGCAATGGGAGAGATCTCTGCTTTTCCCCATCCTCAATCTTAACTCCTGTTCCTATTTAATTAGGCCCCACAGAGGTCATATGGCGTACATGCATGTACATTTAATAAAACAAGCAAACAAAAAAACCCAAACCAAAACAAAAAGCCTTTAAAAGTTTGGTTTGAGAATGGATAAAATGCCAGGTGTGACAAGTGATCCTAAGAGCATGGCTACACTTGCAGACGTAGAGCGCTGTAAGTTAAACCCACCTTCGGAGAGCGCAGTAGGGAAAGCGCAGCAATCTGTCCACACTGTCAGCTGCTTGAGCACTGGCGTGGCCACATTTGTGGCACTTGCAGCGGCATCGGGAGTGGTGCATTATGGGCAGCTATCCCAGCATGCAAGTGACTGCAACGTGCTTTTCAAATGGGGGAGGGGAGTTGGAGTGCGACAGGGAATGTGTTGTGTGTCTGTGGAGGGAGAGTGTGTGGGTTTTGGGGGGACTGAGAGCATGTCAGTGTGCTGTCTTGTAAGTTCAGACAGCAGCAGACCTCTTTTCACTCCCCCCCCCACATTCCTGTCTGTCAGAAACAGAGCTTTCAAAGGGCATATCCACATTCCTACAGTGATTCAAAACAATGACAAGAGTGGCCACTTGATTTAAGGAGATTGAGATGTTTCTGGAGGCTCATCAGAGTGCAGTAATGCAACACCTTGTCCACACTGGTGCCGTGGTGCTCCAGCCGAGGCACAGCACATGTTATTCCAATTGCTGAGGTGGAGTACCAGCAGCGCTGTAGCCACAGAATCAAAGCGCTCTATGTGCCTTGCTAGTGTGGACAGGTAGTGAGCTAGGGTGCCCAGTGCTCCTTTATTGCGCTGTAACTCACAAGTGTAAGCAGAGTCAGGATGAGCTCTACCCTGACATCTGGTGGAAAGAATTTCAGAGAGTGTATTTGCATAGGCACGCGTATCCCATCCCAGGCTGCCAAGCTGTGGGACTGCTTTGTGATAGAAATGACTCAACCTCAGTTGGGTGGTACTTGCTAGACAAGGGACATGGTTTCCAAAACCCAGTGAATTGAGAGAGGTTGGGGACAGGTATCTGTGCCTAGTGGTGGTGCAGTCTCCTTGTGGAGCCAGAAGCACCAGTTCCACCCCCTCCTCTCTCCACTGTGGAATGTCAGAGTTGATTTTTTTTTTCCCCTCAAGAATCTAGATACAGGTTGCTGAGCTGAACTCACTTTGGGCTAATGGTGCACTAGCACTGGGGCTCCCCTACTAAGAGCTGAGATCACTAAGAGTTGAAATCACTAAAGAGCTGAAATTACTGAGCTGAGAGCACTGAGTACTGTGCTAACTAGTGGGGGAGCCTGAAGTTATACCGCGGAACAGAGCAGCTGACGGAGTGGAGCAGTTTGTGGGGATGGCTGGAGCGGATCACGGGACAGCTGGTGGAGCGGAGCGGCTGGCAGAGTAGAGTAGCTGTGGGACGGGTGGAGCGGCCCACAGAGCGAGTGGAGCCGAGCAGTTTGCAGGGAGAACTGGAGCAGCTCATGGAGCAGAGCAGATGGTGGAGCGGAGCAGTTTGTGAGGATGGCTGGAGGAGCAGAGTGGAGCGGCTGGTAAAGCGGAGCAGTTCGTGGAGAAGGCGGAAGCAGAACCCACGGAGAGGCAGGGCAGTTGGCCCCGGACCATGTAAGGTGCCCCTTTCTACCCAGGCTGGGGGGAGGGACCTCTACAGATAGACTCTCGAACTCTGGGGTGGCATTGACCAGAGACTTTTGGGTTGTTGGACTTTGGGGTGATTGGACTTAAAACCCTAAGGGGAAAAAGGACATTGCCAAACGTACTTGGAGGTGGGTTTTTGTTTATGGTTTGTGTTATAACCCTGTTTGTGGTGTTTCTCCAATGGGATGCCGCATTGATTCCTTCCTTTATTAAAAAGATTTTGGTACACTCAGACTCCGTGCTTGCGAGAGGGGAAGTATTGCCTCCTAGAGGCGCCCAGGGGATGTGGTATGTAAGTGTCCCGGGTCACTGGGTGGGGGCTCGAACCGGTTATGCATTGTGTTACTGAAACGGAATCCCTGGATACTGAACCCGGCCCTTGTTGCTGCCAACTCAGAGAGGCAGAAGGGTTACATAAGTGTAGCCAAGCCCTTAGTTTCTCTTTCTCTAAGTGAATTTAGTCATTGGAGGCTGTTGACTCTAAGGATTGGAGACTGAAGTCTGTTAGCAAGAGATCCGGTACAGCACTGGGAGCATGTCTCTCTCAATAACTCCCCCGAACAGGCTTCCTCCCATGACTTGATGTGACCACACCAAGTTCAAAGTAGCATGGACATATGTGCACTTAATATATAGCCCACTAATTCATGTTACATGGGCCAGAAAGCTACTGAATCAGTTATCTAGAGGTGAAACTGTTGTACAGCCCATTGCTAATCTATTGAGAGCCAGATCCTCCACTGTAAAAATTTCTTGTGCATATAATTGTGTGTTTTAGAGGGAAAAGGGATGTGTTAAACAGAAATCAAAATGTTTTTACAGATATCTGGTTACCTCACTTGGATAAACTGTGACTATTTCTACTTAGTTCATCCTTCTCTTGGATCTATGCTTAGGTAATTTCTAAGGCCAAGATCAGAAATAGATATACCCTACATGAGATAAATCAGAACATGTTTAGCTTGATATTATAAGCTGGCTGTACAGAGTGCAAAACGGAAGCATGGGTACAAAGTCTACCTGCTGTAGAGTGTAACCAAGTATGTTGATATGGAACAATAGATCCTTTTAACATCCTTACTCCTGTCCATTACTTGTAATACAGTAGTGCCTAGAATCCAAGCTTGGTGCCTGTTGTGCTGGGCACTGTAAAAACAAAACAGAAAAAAACAAACAGTCCCTGCCTTGAGATGCTTATAAGCTAAATAGACAAGACAGACAAAGGCTGGGAGAAGGGATGATCATACTCCCTCTCCTTATGGATGGGGGACTGAGGAACAGCGAGCAGCTTGCCCAAGGTGCACAGTTAGTCATAGGTATGGCCAGCAATTGAACCTAGATGTCTGTAGTACTAGATCGGGGCCTTAATCACAGGGCCACCCTTCCACATTAATGTGGATATTTTTGGCCCAAACTCTACCTGCATTAGGCTGATTTCACCGAAATGATCAGATCAAATACCATGCAGTATTTAGTATATTTCAAGATTTAGTGTCCATCAGTGGCATCTAGAGGAATGCATTTGTTGAAGGCTATACTGGGTATGGTTTTTATTTCTTCTAAGACTTGCTTTATTTGAAAGGGACTCAGTCAATTTAAAGTAGTCACTTTTCCAAAATGACTAAAATGTTCCTTCTGATACTAGGCCTGTCCAGAATCACCAGACCACCTTTTGTGGCTTTTAAAAAAAGTTTCCTATTTTATTTTAGTTTTCTCCACTATACTGGTTAAAAGACCCAGACAAATAAGAGGGGAAACTGACTGGCTGTAGAGGGGAGATAGTGAAAATGACCGTAGATGCCTGTCAAATATACAAAGTAAACACACACAATGTACAGAACATTGTAAATGCTATTTATAGTTGCTTTTTTCTAAAACCTACTTATTGCAGTAAGGTGGCAGGTTACGTTGACCCTGTTTATCTTGGATGTACGGGTACATAAGTATAAGCTGAAGTGTTTACAGAGTAATGTAGAATTATTGGCTTTTTCTTTCAAAACATACTTTGATGTCTTAGTTTAAAGAACATTGCCCATATCGAGTGGTTTCATTTATATAGCATTAAATCTTGCTGATGATTGAAATTTTAAGCATGATTCTGTAGGCTGAATAGAATGTATAGAAATTGATGGATATGCTTTGATTTCAGAATTGTAGTTCTCTCCTTTTTTATGCCACATTTTCATTATTATAGCAACACTTGCTACTGCAAGAAGCCCATTGACCTTCTAGGCTTGCTTGCAGGTAAATACATCTCTGATACCAGCATCCATTAGAATCTTTTTTTTAATGGATGAAGTAACTAAAATAGCAAGGCTAAGACATCTGTGCCAGTAAAATATAATTCAACCAATTAAAATTCCTGGAGTGGGTTTACTTCTAGCAAATGAGTATTTCTTTGTTAAAAGCTATATTAAGTTTATAGATATTTCAGAATTAAACTGAATACATGGCATTCATATAATGGAAGCTGTTCGGAATATATAATTTCTAATGGGGCAACACAGCATAGTTAATACAAAGAGCTTTCCAGTTTCAGTTGTGAATTCTCAGGGGGCCCCCTTCCAAGGGTGTAGGGAGAAAGGTTAACTTTAAACAAGACTCAAAAAGCAATGTGAAACCTTAACATGACTTTTGCAAAGTGATGGATAAAGAGCCGCTCTTGGAAGCAGTAGGTTTAGAAGATCGTGCACTAGGCAGGTAATTTCTCCCCTTTCCCTTGGGTGTTTATAAAAGATTGTGTTGATGCTCAGCTATTTCTTCATGGCAGTTCTTATTGTTTGTGGGTCTCTACAGTGAAACTAGGCTCCCCTAAAGACTGTCAAAACTCTCATTGACTTAACTGGAGTCAGGATTTCACCTCTAGTATTTTGTTGTGTTTTTCAAAAGAAATTCATACTAGCATCAGTTGTCTAAGAGTAGGTCTTGAAAAATGTTGCAAGGAAAAAAAATCACTTTGAACCTGATTCATAAGAAAACACAGTAAAAAATATTCAATTTTAACTGCTGCTTTAATATGAGACATGGAAAAATACACCAGGGGTGGGTGTTGATCCAGTGCTACTTGAAATCAGTAAAAGTCTTTCCATTGCCTTCAGTGGAGTTGGGTTGGTCCAATGATGAGAAAAGCCAAACCTGCACTTTTTTAGGAGTAAATCCAGAGCAGAAGAGTTGTTCAGTAAATTCTTGCTAGAAGTCCAGAATTCAGATATGACTATTTGATATTAATTTAGAGAATTATACGGGTGCTATTAGTAGTATTCATGGTTCATCATAAGGGAAAACTGATAGTGGAGCAATAGAAGAGCTTCTTGAAGTCTTTCCATGTGTAAGCAAGGGAGTGGTCCTGCTATTGTGGGGAACTTTCCTGGCTTATGCACTGTCCCGGTGAAGTGGGCTAGTGAAAGGATCCGACTCCTTGCACCTATTTCCTGTACTCAGAGGCCTGCCTGAGGACTTCCCTTCTACTTTCCTGTGTGATAATCCCAACAAGGCTGGGCCCAGGATTCCTGGGGGGCTCGCCCCCTAATCTTGTCATGAGGGGGGCACCTCAGGGTGGGAGGAGGGGGCAGGGAGCTGTCGCAGGGCTCAGGGAGGGGGAAGGGTGCGAAACATGCTTGCACTGGCCCTGTGCAAGGCATCTGGGCTGGGGGTGTCTCCCTGTGCTGGGCCTGCTGCCCAGGGTCCCCCTCGTTCTCCTCAGCTGCTCACTGCACCCCACTCCAGATGGTTCCAGCCCCAGGTCCACTCTGCCTCAGCACCGCTGGTCCTCTGCCTTCAACTCAGCACCCTGGGCTGCTTCTCTGGCTCTGGTTGCTGCAGTTCTTCTCCCACCCACAGGGCTACTCTCAGGGCTGCTTCTGTGGCTGTGCTCCCAGCACTGACCTGCTCCTTGGGCAGCTTCTCTGGCTTTTGTTGCTGCGGCCTGGCTCAGCTCGAGCCCCTGCTCTCTCCTTAGCTCGGCCCACTCATTCCAGGCCATTCCAGCTCACACGACGGGACCCCTCCTGGCCTCCTCATTAGCCTGCCCACCTTGTCAGACTGACCTGGAGCATTGGCTTCTCCCCATTGTTCCTGGGGACTGTCAGTCGTAGGCCACGTCCAGACTAGGGTATTAAAATCGATTTTAGATACACAACTTCAGCTACGTGAATAACGTAGCTGAAGTCGAATTTCTAAAATCGAGGTACTAACCCGTCCAGACGGCGCGGCATCGATGTCCGCAGCTCTCTGTGTCATTTCCGGAACTCGGTTCGGGTTGATGGAGTTCCGGAATCGATGTAAGCGCGCTCGGGGATCGATACATCGCGTCCAGACTAGACGCGATATATCTATCCCCAAGCAATCGATTTTAACCCGCCGATGCCGCGGGTTAGTCTGGACGTAGGCAAAGGGTCCTGATTTCCCATCGACCTTTCCCCTTTCTTTTGGTATTGGGAGCTGGCCAACCAAAAAACCCATTAAGTTTTAGTAAGGGGACAACAGTCCCCTTACACATGCAAAAGCCTGGTTAGAACAAAACTTGTATCTGATGCTGATGCTTACTATCTAGAAGATGTTTAACATGTATCCTCAGAGAGGTTGTCCATCACTGTTGTCGCTTATGGTATAGCAATAAAATTTCCTACTTTGGAAAGGGAAGGGAATGCAAGAGTGATACATTGCTAATTATCTGGATGAAATGCAGCACACTTAACAGATTAGAACTGATGACATGCAGTGGTAGAGCACTTTCCTTTCAGCAGCGGTGGAGACGAAAGTACCATTGCTAGTAGCCTGATTGTGGGATGGGTTTTTTTGTTTTTTTTGCTTGTTCTTGTGGACAAAAGAGCTAACAATATTAGGAACCATTAGGAAAGGGATAGATACTAAGGAAGAAAATATCATAATAGCACTATATAAATCCATGATATGCCCACACTTTGAACACCGCATGCAGTTCTGGTCACACCATCTCAAAGAAAGATATGTTAGAATTGGAAAAGATACAGAGAAGGGCAACAATGATTAAGGGTGTGGAACAGCTTCCATATGAGAAGAGATTAAAAAGACATGGCTTGCTCAGCTTGGAAAAGAGACAACTCGGAGGGGATATGATAGAGGTCTATAAAATCATGACTGGTGTGGAGAAAGTGAATAAAGTAGTATTACTTTTCATAATGCAAGAAGGGTCACCCAATTAAATGAATAGGCAGCAGGTTTAAAACAAAAGGAAGTACTTCTTCACACAACACACAGTCAACTTGTGGAACTTGTTGCCAGGGCATGTTGTGAAGGCCAGTACTATAACAGGGCTCAAAAAAGAATTAGATAAATTCATGGAGGATAGGTCCATCAATGGCTACTAGCCAAGATGGTCAGAGAGGCAACACACACGCTCTGTCTCTAGCCTGTGACTGCCAAAAGCTGGGAGTAGACAAAGGGATGGATCACTCAATAGTTGTCTGTTTTATTCAACACTAAGTGCTTAAGAAGGAATGGCTGCTGTTGGAGACAAGATACTGGGCTAGATTAACCATTGGTCTGACCCAATATGGCCATTCTTACATTTTTGCTGCCATACACTATGGGCAAGTTTGAGTGTCGCACTTTCAGCATATTCCTTAGGATTCTTAAGAAAGGAACCTAACTTGAATGAAGCTGCATGCAGAATGATTAGTTTAGATGTTCACGGGTGTAATGATGTGAGACTCACTGCTGTGGTGCCTGCTGCTGTTGTCCTGGGAGTTAAGCTTTTTCACAGCCTTAGAGCGCCTTCTGTAGGCCCCTGTCTCACCTTTTTGGGCCCCCGTGTCCCTCCCAGACCCTGGTGCCCCTTTCCACTGAGGTTCTGCCCCTTGTAGTCCCCTCCCCCCCAGTCTCAGTGGGTCTCCCCTCCCCAAGGAATCCCCAACCCCCTATCCCCACCTTGCCTCAGTCTTGGCTACTGCCAGTCCCCATCTAGCCCCTATTCACTGGCAATCATACTGCACTCTGCCCCACTCATCACTGGCAAAAAGGGTTTGGACCTGCTGCCTCTGCCCACCCATTGGCTGCCCTCTGCAACCCCAGTACCCTTTGGCCTTTCGCTAGGCCAGCAGCCTGTGGGGTTTCCAGGCCAGAGCCCCCCAGCTCCTCGTGCCTTCCCCCAGCCCTGCACCACCGTAGGTATCCAGGTACACTCCCCCCCGCAGCCAGACCCTTCTCCCTCTAAAGGGGGAGAGAGAGTGTCTCAGAGTACCTGGCTCACAGCCAGGGTCAG
The DNA here is from genome assembly GCF_025201925.1 of Gopherus flavomarginatus. NCBI lineage: Eukaryota > Metazoa > Chordata > Testudines > Testudinidae > Gopherus > Gopherus flavomarginatus. The sequence continues at coordinate 29,570,866 of NC_066622.1, forward strand.
CTGGGTTCTGTTTGGGGGTGTAGCCCCAGCTGAGGCTGCTTCCCCAATCACAGCTCTCTCCTGGGCTGTTCTAAACCCTTTAAGGTGGGAGTGGGGCCTTTTCATCAGGCCCCTGCCCCGCGGACCCAACTGCCCCCCCCCCCCGCCACTTCTCTGTGAGCTGGCTGCATGACTTGAAGCTGATCCGCTTCCAAACCGCGCCATGGAAGCATCTATACATGCTCGTGCTCCACACCCTTCACTTCCTCACCCTCGCATCCCACCCTGACACAGAGTGGCGGGACCTCCTGCCACCTTTAGAGGGTTAGGATCCCGGTGGGCCAGCCTATTCTCCACTCTGGTCCCAGGGGTCGCTGGGAATATCAGCTGGCAGCTCCTTCATGGGGCCATGAGCATATATTTGACAAGGTTTACCCCTGTCCCGGACACCTGCCCCATCTGTGGCGTGAGGGAGACTCTGGTGCACATTTACTTGGAGTGCTCCAGGTTCCAGCCCCTGTACCGGCTCCTCGTGAATATTCTGTTATGTTTCTGGCTGCAGTTTCCCTTCACCTCGTTCTCTATGCATTCCCTATCCTTGGCCCCGCAAAGTCACGGGACCTCCTGGTCAACCTCCTCCTAGCTCTGGCTAAAATGGCCATCTATAAAACCAGGGAGAGGAAGTTGGCCGATGGAGACTCCTGTGACTGTGAGGCCTGTTTCCGATCCTCTGTCCATTCACATATCCAGGGAGAGTTCCTCTGGGTGGCGTGCAGTGGCTCCCTTGACGCCTTTGAGGAGCAGTGGGCGCTGTCTGGGGTTCTCTGCTCAATGTCCCCGTCAGGCTCCCTTCTTTTGACTTTTAACCACACTCCTGTCCCTGTTATTTCATTAGTTGTCCCCCCAAATCAGTTGGTTTCCAGGTCCTGTAGATTCTCCCCTTAGGCTGGGGGGAGGGGTCCTTCAGCAGTGGGTGGGCTTTTGCCTGCCCACTTCCCGGAACCCAATAGGTACAGTCAGGAGTGGCGGCAGAGTATCTGGGGCCCTAGGCAGAATTCGGGGGGCGGAATTTTGTGCGCTCCCCACGGGGTGCATGGGAGCTTCCGGTTCCGCTCCCATCGTGCCACCGAAGGAGGACCCTCCACCAAAGTGCCCCAGGTGACAGCGGCAGTCATTGAGCTGCTCAATTGCCTGCGGCTGTTTTCCACGGCACATCGGCAGAAGGTTCTTCTTTCGTGGCGCGACAGGAGTGCAACCAGAAGATCCCTTGGGCCCCATGGGGAGTGCACAAAATGCCGCCCCCCGAATCCTGGCTCCCTAGGCGACCGCCTAGGGTCACCTAGTGGAAGTGCCTGCCCTGGGTACAGTGGGATACATAACAAACCTGTTACTAACATGCCACATTTCTGAAATAGAAGGTGAAGTAGTTATCATGTGCTTTGGGAAAAGGCTCTGATTACTTACTTTTATATTTGAACTAGTTCTGGCTCATGCTTAGTGGAGCTGAGTAAAACATTCAAAACACAACACCAAAATGCATGAAACTCTGATTTTCATGGTGTATTTCAAGCTCTCAATTCAGCCCGCTTTGCTGAAAGATTCACTAAGCCTTGTGGGTGTTTTAAACAATCCTGGGCTGATTTATCATTTTGTGTTGAAAATATGGTTTTGAAGCAAAAAAAAAAAAAAATTTAAAAAAATGAAACTTTAGTTGTTCAGGTTAAATTTTTCCTTTTGTGTTCTGGTTTGTTCAAACCCTAAGCACGCAGCTTGTAACTCAAGGTATACTAGATTTTAGATTATAGGTCATATTAGATTATAACTGTATTAAGTGTTGCCTAACTGGGAGGTCGTTCTTTAAATAAATGTATAGACGGCGGGGAAAGTGAAATAATATGGGGTGGGATCTGAGTTACTATGGAGAATTCTTTCCTGGGTGCTGGCTGGTGAGTCTTGCCCACATGGTCAGGGTTTAACTGATCACCATATTTGGGGTCGGGAAGGAATTTTCCTCCAGGGCAGATTGGCAGAGGCCCTGGAGGTTTTTCGCCTTCCTCTGCAACATGGGACACGAGTCACTTGCTGAAGGATTCTCTGCAGCTTGAGGTGTTCAAACCACAATTTGATGACTTCAATAACTCAGATATAGGTTAGTGGTTTGTTACAGGAGTGGATGGGTGAGATTCTGTGGCCTGCATTGTGCAGGAGATCAGACTAGATGATCATAGTGGTCCCTTCTGACCTTAAAGTCTATGAGTCTATAAGAGCTTGAAGAGATGAGAAGAAGTTTCTGAACTGAATCAAATGGATAGGGTGTGGAAGGAGAATGTCAGAACTGGTATATAGTGCAGTGTGCTGTTTTTCTGAATAGAATATGCATCTGCTGCAGTAGGGGCTACAGTTAGTCTGCAGTCTGCTGTTTATATAGAACACCAGAACTTTAAATGCAGTCTTAATACCATTCTAATGTGTATATATGTGGGGTGGGGATTTTCTCTTCGCACACAGAGTTCTGATGGTGATAGTGGCTTGATCTCTAGCAAAGCTTTCCCATGTTGTTATGTAGGGAGATGACAGGGTTTGCTTTCCCCTTAAATTCCTGTGTCCAGGACAGCTAGGGTTTCTCTTGCTCCAGCAATGAGTAAGTGCATTTGAAATGGAAGAATTGACACTAGTCCTCTCTTCCAAATCAAATAGTATTTTTTTACTTTCTTTTTTCCTCTCTTACCTCTGCCCTTTCTGCCTTCATTCAAAAGTATCAAATTGTGCAGTCTGTTCTCATGGCATACTTGGTCAAAACCAGAAAGTACTTTTAAAAAAAAATCCAACAAAAGCCTCATCCCAGGAGTCTTTCAGAGAGCTTCCAATTATGAGGGGTAAAAATCAAGGTAAATGTTGCCTGTATGTGAAAACATCCTATTATTTTATTACCTTACTTCCTGCTTGTTTGTTTTCATCTTCTGCTATCTCGCCTTTTTGTGATGTAAGCTCTTTGAGACACAGAGTGGTCATTTGCTATGTTAGTGCCAAGCACAATGAGGCCCTGACCTGCTTGAGGCCTGTGGGTTCTGCTACAGTAAAAATGTCAAAGAATAACCTTTTGTGGTTTGCATGTCAGGAATGCATGGGGCTCAAACATGTGCAAATCTCCTTGGAAACTAGTTCTGAGGTTTATAGAAATATAGTACAGAAACCTATAGCACAGATGCAATTAATACCAGAATTAAGATCTATGCCCTATAAATTTGGAAGTGTGCACATCCTACTCTGTTCATTATATTTGAAACTCTTTCGTCAGGGTTTTGTTCAGGATGTCTGAGATCTTGCCTAATGTAGTTAGCAGACCTAAAAAACCTATAGGGAATGAAAGGTTATTGTAAAGCTTTTAATTTTGGAGACCTATCAAACAGATGCAGTCTTTAATCCCTATTTGTTTTGAATTGTGGCCAACACATAAAAGCTATAATAAACAGCAAATTATTAGCTGTGTCCTCTTTTCTTTTATCTAAAACAATATCCTTTAAATGAACACGTGACCCTTTGGATAAAAAGTGGTGGGTTGCTGAAATGTAATCTCTCTCTTCTGGTGGAGAATGATGACAAGATAGGTATTTCTTGGCATCCAAACAATAATTGCTATAATCTACTGATCTCCTAGCAGTTAAAGGATTGATTAAATCCTGCCACTTATTATTATTAATGCAACACTTGCTCATATTCCTACTGTTTTAGACTAATAGCAGAATATGGTAAGGTCATTAGTCCTTAGAAGCTGCTTCCTTGCCTTGATTTCTTGTCCCAAAGTTCTTGTTAGGGTTTGGGTCACTTTTATTCAGGGGCAAATTGTTGTTGACGGATGTATTCCGTAGTCTGATGAATCCACTGAATGGACTGCCCAGACAATCTCTGTTAGATCTGAAACACAGATTCAGTTTGTGTAGTAGATATATTAAAAGATAAAGTAGGACATTTTCAGGGTTTCATGTGCATGTGGTGTGAGACTCGGTTAGTTAACTGAGTCAACATCTGTTTATCTTTAAACTGCATGTTCTCCAAGATGGGTCTTTTTACAAAGTTCTTAATTTTCTTCTATTTCTGTTTTATCTAATTAATTTACAGTCTTCTACAGACTTCTACCTTGTAGGTATGGGTTTGTTATTCTGTTAAGTGGGTTCCTGGTACTCTGAATAGCAAGGTTTCCCACATCTGTGGCGCTGGTGAACACTTTCAGATTAAAATGTTTTCACAGAGATCTTTGATCTTAATTGTGTGTAGTACAAGCTTTATGACTTTAGTTATCCCAGGAAAAACTCATTATGAAGTCTCAGAGCAAAGTTTCACTATAATAAAGCGCTTACAATAACACTTTGTTCCTCTGTGATGCATGAGCCAATCTTGCTGATGAAAGATGTTCCATGTGAGGCTGGAATGGGGAAATAATCTTAAATATATTTCAGATGAGAAGAGAAGGGAAGGTTTGCAGTCAATCATGGCCATTGAGAGGAACCTAACTAGCAGAGATACAAGGGTTCAAATACGAGTTCTTGTCCTCAGTGCATTGGCTGAGTGTCTGTCTTTCAGGGATGGTCAATATCTGCTGAATTCCTAGTGAGAATGTCACTTCCAAAATCTTGTCTTGGGTGGGACTGTGTCTCTGTCTTGCAATGGCCTAATCAGTACCTTGGCTGTAGGAGTTGGATATCTGCCTTTGTCCTCTGTGGGTCATCAGGAAAATGGTGCCACAGCTGATTTCACAGTTGCCTTGTTGATGTCTGAAACAAAAGGAAATGATTTGAGGTTCATGGTTGGAATTGGAAGTGTCTACATTTTATGATGAATGCATTCATGTTCTGTTCCCAAAGATGGAGCAAGGCAGGCTAAGAGTTAGCGAGAAGGGATTGTGAATCATTCAGGGAAACCTGCACTTCTGCTCTTAAGTAGCTTAGGATCCACTTTGATTCAGTGTAAAAGCAGGGTTGCAGATGAAGAGGCCCGCATGTAAACGTAGAGCAATGCAAAAAGAAAAGACTTTACTGGATGGTTTCTTATGAATTTCATTACTTTTAAAAGCTTCAAGAAGGACCTAGTACAGATTTTCATTCACTATCTTAGAGCTTATAAAGCTGCAAAGCTACAATGCAATCCGTGTGATGTGTTTGGATCCATATGACAAGGCCTTGTCTCCCTTGTTGCTGCACTGGCACCATCCAGACAGATTGCAATCAATCCTACGCGTGGAAAGCTTTAATTTTCTGTTGGGAGGGAAAAAAAACGTTCCAACTGCCTGAACTTTCAAAGTAAGAGAATTGCCATTCTCTGACTCCTTGGCCTAGTTCCCGATCACCAAGACTTTTTTAAAAACTTCATTTCAAGTGTACTGTATCCTGAAAGAGCCCATCACCTTGGTTTCTAAAAGCCAGGACTGGCAAAAACAGGGAATACTATAGACCAGGAATGAGGGATATTGAAGTGGCTGTGTGGGAATGCTGCATAGCATTGGCCCATATTGTTCTCACTCTAGTCAGAGGAAGCAGTCACGTGTTGGGCTCCCACACTTTTTTTTTTTCTGTAGGAAAAAACAGATTGATATATATATTCTTTTTTTTGGTGCATGTTTTTTTTGTTCCACCATTTACTGGCGTTGTTTTGAGAACCTTTGTCATCACCATCCATTATTTCTCTGCTACTTGTTTCATGTTGGTCAGTGCCCTTAGTTGTTGAGTAGGGATCCGAACAGCTGTGGTTGTAGGCAGCTCTTCAGCCCCTGCAGGTTTGTCAGGGCTCCTGTATGTGCCACTATTTTGACAGATCATTGACTTTATTGTGGCTTTGTGTGTGATGCTAGAAATATTTTAACCTGTCTCCTATAGGAAAACTTTAAATCTAAAATAATTTTAGAAAAAGTATTTCCAAACTAACTGTAACATAGCTCAAATACTGATAAGCAACTAAAACAAGGTTGCACACACAATGCAAAACATTTGTGTTTTCTGTAGTGAATAGCTAAGCTGTGCTGTATAATATATTTAATAGATTACAGCTTCATAGAGTATATAAAAAGCTTCAAAGTCCATTTTTTTCCATTTGGTATAAATGTAATACAATCAAATAATTAAAGCAATCACAAATATGAATCTGATCTCCAGAAAAAAGAGAAAATTGTGACACTGAGTCAAAATAATGAATGAAGTCTCTGGCATATGGGATATTACTTTCCATGCCTCCAGGAAAAAAAGCTGTTCAATGACAGTAGTTCATGAATTCCTAATGTGAATTTATAGAAATATTCCTGAGAACTGTTAAGTGGAATTTGGCAGAGACCTGTATCTATATATGCTCATGTGCCCATGTTGTGTTTACTGTTTGACTAGGATATAAAGCAGTGACGTTATTTTGTCATTTAATATTTAGAGTGCCACTGTTTATATTGTGGGCGAGGGCATACAGAAATGGAGCTGAAACTTGCAGTGTTACATGCTACATTATCAGTAATTTTAAAACAGGCTTTTATTAAAATGGAAAGGAAATGTTTTTAATCTCTGAAATCAGGAAGCAGTCAGCAAAGCACTGTAATGGGAAACAAGCTAGTTTCTACCATCCAGCTCTTCCACATAGCGGATAGTAACCAACAAATCATTGCAGTGAATTGTGTACTGAAGTACCAGACAAGCCAATCAATACCATTGACTTTGCCCAATCCTTTCACAGTTCAGACTTTTATTAGGAACTGGCTTATTTTTATATGAGGGTTGTTTCTTTTGACACAGTCTCATTTCAGTGAGTGTGAGGATTCACATTTGGTGCATTGTGAAAACAAGGCCTCTCGCTGTATTAGAATCAAGACAATGGTTCACAAAAGGTATCCCTAATGCCACCCCCACCCCGAAAATGGCTGTAAAGTGCATGTTTGGAAAACATGCTTTTGCTGATAATGGAGATGCTGCTCAGAATGCGGAGGAGCAGTTATAGAATCTGAATATAAAGGATAATGACCCATTGCTGATCTTTAGTACACCCCACAGCATTTGCCATCGAATAATGGAGTTATTAAAATATGACTGCTTAGAAATGCTGTATTAAATGTTCAGTGCCGTTAGTAATAGCCCTTTTTGAAAACTTTATGGTTTTTTTTTGTCCTGAGTGACATGACAGTGCTGTTGCTATTTATTTTCTCTTTATACGCTAGCATCATACTATTTATTAGTCACAGAATTTACATAGTAGCTGCATTTGTAGCCCGTGTGGTTTCTAAAATAAACTTCAGAATCTGAACATATGCAATATCATCTTCCTGGTGGCCTAAAACAATAGCTCAGAGATTTGAGCTGTCCCAGTGACTACAAAGGATTACTTGACCATTTTAAATTGTATCTGTCTTTCAAATTTAGCATCAATTGATATGTTAAAATGATTATGAAATAGCCAACTAATGTGCTAAATGTTCACGCCACTTCTTCCCACAGGAGTTAGGGAAAGATGACATGCAAATTCTCCCCACTGGTAAAATCTAGGCTCCTGGTTGCCCTATTCTGAGAGCCAGAAGCCTCATTGCCAAAACTACAAACTTTATGCTGACAGTTGATACAATCTTATTTTATTTGGCGACTGACTCTTTTTTGAAACTTCTCAAAGATGCTACAGAACTTGTGTGGCACATTGTAAAAATCGAGGGCACGTGATGGGAGATTGCTGCAGAATGTACGTCTGGTTTGCAGCTGGGTGAGTGGGTGGGGATCTAACATGCTTGTCAAAATTACGAGTGAAGCTGTTTTTTTTTAAAGGCTTTCAATTTTCTAAATAACACTTCCTGTTTAAATGTAAAATGAAAAACTCTCCCTTTGCTTATACCCAGTGAATTGAAGCCAGTCAGATTAAGAGTTTCTGTCACTGACTTGGTGAAGTAAATTTGCCTTAGACTTCTGTCAGACAATTGGCAGGAAGCTGGAGTTCCAGTCAAACCTTGGAAAACCAGTCATTGTGATTGACATTAGTAAAATATTTAACTTCGGCGCAAGGATAAGTCGACATAACTTGATGGTCACCTTTCTAACAAGGACTGGGAATTTGTATGTTCAGTTTCCATGCAAAACACGGTGTGATGTGGAAGCATAGAGACCATGCGCCTTCCTCAGAAGGACACACAGCACTGGAATAGGGCTCTTCAACAGTTGAGCTATTGAAGCCTGTGAACTCAAAATTTCGGATACGAAAGCAGCGGGAACATGAGCAGAGCAGGATCTGGGTGTTGGGAGTATATGCTGTACCTGTGCAAAGAGCATATCGGTGCCTGTGCTCCTTCTGGCCCGTGTTGTTAGCGTTGTGGATCATATGTGGAATACGGATTTTGGTCTATCATCCTTTAGTTGACCCAGCCTGTGAAACTGGTGATAAACATTTTCTGTTAGATCTTCCTGGAGTCTTACTCTTTCAATTAAGAGACTCTGAATTATTTTTATAGCCTATAATCCAAGTTGACAACTTCTGTGGCAAACTTTGAAGTAACTAAGAAACTTTAAACCTTAGTTTCCAAGACCTTCAGTGGAAATGTCAACTGTGTGCTAAGTGTGTCAGAGGTAGCAGTGCCACAGGGTAATGGTACCACCTATCAAGTCACTTCCGAATGAGCGAACCTTTTCTCAAGGCTTGTCTTTACTGTGGTGCTGCTGATCAATGCAGCGGGCATTGATTTAGCAGGTCTGGTGAAGACTCGATAAGTTGATGAGAGAGCATCTCCTGTTGACATAGTGCACAGTGTATACAGCATTGTAAGTCTGTCTAAGCTACATCGACTTAAGCTATGTATCTTATATAAGTTAATTACCGTACCTTACATTGACTTACCTCGTTAGTGTAGACCAGGCCTGAGTATCATCCTGATGTGTATGTAGAAGTATTTGGTTTTAAAAGAGTCAACTGTGTTGACGATGGGATATGTTACTCTCAGCCTTACGTGAAACTTGCATCTGATGTAGACTTCATCAGCCAGAGTGCAAGGTGTTGGGGAGCTAGGATACGGAAGTGTACAAGATAGACAAAGCTAGCTGCAACATGAAATGCTAAAATTATGTTGGGAAGTATAGAATAGCTTTGGATAGGTGGGGTAAAATACTAGGGTTTATTTTTTATTTAGATTAAGATTTAACTGGTCCTGAAAGTGTAGGTTCCTCATGACTTGTTGATTGCTTCACTGAGTACATATCCAAGTACAGTATGTAGACCAGCAGACATAGTTGCAGATTAACTTCAAGATGGTTAAGAGTTGCCATAGTAATAGTGAAAGAGGAAGGAATCTGATTATTAAAGTGGTAATTTAGTTCTAAACTGCTTTCTGAACTGTCCATGTATTGATGGAATTGTAGTTTGTATAAAGGATGAACACTTTATATCAGGGGTCGGCAACCTTTTGCAAGTGGTGTGCCGAGTCTTCATTTATTCACTCTAATTTAAAGTTTCGCGTGCCGGTAATACATTTTAACATTTTTAGAAGATCTTTCTGTATGTCTATAATATATAACTAAACTATTATTTTATGTAAAGTAAATAAGGTTTTTAAAATGTTTTAGAAGCTTCATTTAAAACTAAATTAAAATGCAGAGCCCCCCCAGACCAGTGGCTAGGACCCGGGCAATGTGAGTGCCACTGAAAATCAGCTCGCATGCCGCCTTAGTCCCCTATGCCATAGGTTGCCTACCCCTGCTTTACATGATCTTCCTTGTTCCTTCCTAGGTTATCGGTGTTTTTATCTGGCATTATTTTAAAACCACAAAATGTTTCTGTAAGGATACAAAATGATCATGTATTGGCCATCCTCCCATACAGAAGGGTTTGCTGTCAGAGCTCTCTAACTATATTTCTCTCCTCCAAAATTGCTACTGATCTCCATAAAATGTTGATATAGCATGAGAATAAATAGAAATGATGATCTTGCTATGGTTAAGAGTGTGTATGTGCACCAGGACTGTCTTTGTCACACCTGCTTTCCTCTTAAATGTTTCCTAGGCCAAGAACATCTGTTCAGGAAAATATCACCAGTCCCCAAGGCATTATTTTCAATATGCTTTCTTGTCAAAGTAGGACAAATTTAGACCACTGAACCTTACCCTGTTTCCTGAACCGAAAATGAGGGTTTTGTGCTTCTCATGTTGTAAGAGAATAGTATTTAGCAAATGCATAAATCATTTCCACTGGTGCTTTTCTGGAGAGTAATTCAGCATCAACATTATCTGCATTGTCCCATCATACATAAAGGCAGGTGGAATTAAACAATCCAAATATGGATATATCGGATCTAGTGCTACTTGGCGTACTAACAAAATAGAGTCAGAAGCATGGTCTTGTTGTTACAGCCAGAGGTGGGGTTCCGAGCTCCTGGGTTCTATTCCCAGTGTTAGTCCAGGCTCACTGTGTCCTCTGGAACACCACTAAGCTTTCACTGTATTAGGTTCCCCATCTGTAAAATGGGGTCACCGCCCTTACATTAAGACATAATTAACATCTCTAAAGCGCTTTGCTATCCTTAGGTGAAAGGTGTCTTTAAAAAATCTCTACTGCACCACAGAGTATTTATATTAAAGCCTTCTCATAGAAACCTCTACATTGGCTCCAACGTAAACAAGATTAAAATCCATGCTAGGACTCTAGTAGAAACAGTTTCAATGTAAACTGTTAACTGAATGGAGATTTTTAGCAATTTTCTGACTCTTCCCTTCTTTTTAAAACAATGGCAATATTACAGTTGAACTTGCTTATTTACTGTAACTCCCCAACATGCACTGGAGTGAGCTGAAAAATAGAAGCTGGCTGGGCTGTCAAAGTATTCTCCCTTTCAGAGGGACAATTGATGTCTGACTTCTACAGTGTGGACTGATACGTCTTTAGAAATGTGTTTAAACCGTTGTGAATTGGAATGGTGCTTTTGATTTTAACACGCTGCGTAGCTGTGTAGCCCTGCTCTCTTGTACAAGCTCTTAGGATAGTTTCAGGCTTTGTCTTTACTTTTTATCACTGCGTCTTTCCCAAATTCATTATGTAGTTGCTTGTTTGGTGTTGACTGATTTTAAAGAGAGAGAGAAATAGCAGGGCCCATGGGCAGATGATTCAGCTTGTGGAACTTATTTGTCAGAGGGGAAATTTTATATAACAATTATTGATCTCTGCCAAAATTTGGAAGTTAGGAAATTTAGTTTAACTGTAACTGGCAGAGTAGCACATGCAGGTAGTTGCCAAATGAGCATTAAACTGTAAGCTGAGCTTCAATTTTGAACTAGTTTAGCCTTGCAGACACTGAAAAGTGTCTGTCCTTCTCCTTTAAAGCATCTTTTCATTATATGAATGTCTTTATGGCTTCCTGGAGAGCAGTGTCTGCTAACTAGGCCATGGTGGTTTGAGGACATGTGTGCGTTATTGGATGCAACTTGCTTGAAAAATGGAGAGAGATGTATAGATTTGGCTTAATCTCCAGTGTCTTTTCTACCAAGAATGCCCTGTAATCTGACAGTTGCAAACTCAAGATCCTTGGCTCTGTATTCCAGAGCATCCGTGTGGAAAATGGACTGTGTTGGTTTGACATTGTATGATATGAGATGTTTTAGGACACATGTTATTAAGCAAAATTTTATGGCAGGATCAGTTGTTGGATGAAGACCGAAAGACCATCTACTGCTGGGTGCAAACACAGAGGTTTCAACTCCTGGATGGAAGCTGTAACCAAGTTGTTCACCTGGAATTTTGGGAGATTTAATTCAACTCGCCGTTGGTTGGGAGCAGGAATGTAGAGAGGGTCAGGGAGGGAGATTGTGATCAGAAAGGGAAGCACAGCTGGGCTCTTATAAGGTTAGGCCATCTGGCAGTGAGAAGTAGAAGGGTTAATGAAAGCTGCTGCTCTTTATGTTTCATCTGGTTAAAGAAAAGTTCAGTGGTTTTTCAAACTCAGAAGTTGGAGGTAGTGTCAATCAGTGGGATTGGGAGAGATTCGGAGGGCCCTTGAAATAGATTTAGGAGACACAGCCAGGATCACCTGATATTCAGAGACAAGTGTCCTGAAAGGAAGCTCAGAGAGCTAAACTTAGAGGGGGCTGTGGGCAGCTGCCCACAGCCCTCTGACACTGAACAAAGCATGTGCACGGGAAGGGGCAGGCTGTGATAGGCCTGGTCTACACTACGCGTTTCAACCAATTTTAGCAGCGTTAAACCTATTTAACGCCGCACCCATCCACACTACGAGGCCCTTTATATTGATATAAAGGGCTTTTTACATCAGTTTCTGTACTCCTCCCCAGCGAGAGGAGTAGCACTAAAATCGGTATTACCATATCGGATTAGGGTTAGTGTGGCTGCAAATCGATGGTATTGGCCTCCGGGCGGTATCCCACAGTGCACCACTGTGACCACTCTGGACAGCAATCTGAACTCGGATGCAGTGGCCAGGTAAACAGGAAAAGCCCCACGAAATTTTGGTTTTCATTTCCTGTTTGCCTAGCATGGAGCTCTGATCAGCACGGGTGGCAATGCAGTCCCAAATCCAAAAAGAGCTCCAGCATGGACTGTATGGGAGATACTAGATCTGATCACTGTATGGGGAGACAAATCTGTTCTATCAGAGCTCCGTTACAGAAGACGAAATGCCAAAGCATTTGAAAAAAATCTCCAGGCTACACAGTGCTGCGTGACAACTGTAACGGAAAGCCAAAGAATCAAATGGACGGTCATGGAGGGAAGGAGGGGGTACTGAGGACTCCAGCTATCCCACAGTCCACAGCAGTCTCCAAAAAGTATTTGCAATCTTGGCTGAGCTCCCAGTGCCTGTAGGTTTAAGCACATTTGTCCAGCATGGTTCAAGGTATAGCTCATCAATTTACTCCCTTCGCCCCCCCCCCCCCCCGTAAAAGAAAAGGGAAAGAAATCGTTTCTTGACTTTTTTCAATGTCACCCTGTGTCTGCTGAATGCTGGTGGTAGACGCAATGCTGCAGCAGTGAAGAGCAGTATCTGCTCCTCTCCCCTCCCTGGTGGCAGACATTACAATGTGACTGCTATCCGTAGTCACCATCAGCCCATGAGTGCTCCTGGCTGGCCTCAGGTGAGGCTGGCCGGGGGCGCCTGGGTAAAAATAGGAATGATTCCTGGTCATTCCCAGTAGATGGTACAGAACGGCTGGTAACCGTCCTCATCATAGCAACTGGGGGCTGAGCTCCATCAGCCCCCTCCCTTTCCTGTGTTAAGAAAAGATTCTGTACTGCCTGGGCTATCATAGCAGCGGGATGCTGGGCTCCTCTCCTCTGCACCGCTTAATGTCCTGCCTGGACTGTCATAGCACCGGGAGGCTGCCTCCCCCTCATTTTATCTCACTAACAAGTCACTGTTTCTTATCCCTGCATTCTTTGTAACTTCGTGACACAAATGGCGGGGACACTTTGGGGGAGGAGGGAAGCAATGGTTGGGGTTGTTGCAGGGGCACCCCCCGTGAATGGCATGTAGCTCATCATTTCTGCAGGATCTGACACGAAGCAGCTGTGCTCTCTGATACACTGGTTCTCTAGTATACTTGCCCCATATTCTAGGCAGGACTGACTCTATTTTTAGAAACCATAAAGGAGGGATTGACTCAGGGAGTCATTCCCAGTTTTGCCTTTGCGCCCCCGGCCGACCTCAGCCAGGGGCACCCATGATAGCAGCAGACAGCACAGAACGACAGATAACCGTCATCTTACTGCCAATTTACAATGGCAGCAGATGGTACAGAACGACTGATAACCATCTCTGCTGTCATGCAAAAGCAAACGAATGCTGCTGTGTAGTGCTGCAGTAATGCCTCTGTTAGTGGCATCCAGTACACATACGGTAACAGTAAAAAAAATAATAATAAAAAAAATTTAAAAATGCTGAACGGGCTCCATGGTTGCCGTGCTATGGCATCTGCCAGGGCAATCCAGGGAAAAAGGGCGCGAAATGATTGTCTGCCATTGTTTTCCCGGAGGAAGGAATGAGTGACTCATTTACCCAGAACCACCCGCAACAATGATTTTTGCCCCGTCAGGCACTGGGATCTCAACCCAGAATTCCAAGGGGCGGGGGAGACTGCGGGAACTATGAGAGAGCTGCAGAATAACTACCCACAGTGCAACACTCTGGAAATCGACGCTAGCCTCGGACTATGGACGCACACCGCCGAATTAATGTGCTTAGTGTGGTCGCGTGCACTCGACTTTATACGATCTGTTTTACAAAACCGGTTTATGTAAAATCGGAATAATCCCATAGTGTAGACGTACCCATAGTCTCCACTGAGTGTAACAGGCTGTGGAGAAGAAAGAAATGTGGTAACTTGGATTCAGGGATTAAAGGAAGGAGGAGCATGGAAGTCTTCTAAAAGCAGTTTGGGGAAAGTGAGCTCTAACTCTTAGGGAAGCAACATTCCTTCTCTTTGGCTAGTGCAGCATCTGTTTCAATCTACTTTAACTACTGGATAGGTGGGCCCTAGTCCATATAGGGCTTCCGAGTTGAGGACAAAGGACCTCAAATAGGCCCAACATTCGATGAGCACTTATTGAACTCTTTCAAGTGGTATGGTTTGTGCCAGTTAGGACCCTTGGACAGCAGGTAGCTGCATGTGGCAGTTTCTGGGTGGTCTTTCTTGGCCCCCTCCAGGAAAAGCACCTAGCAGTAGTTTAGTCTCTAAATGCATGAATCACTGTCACTAGGTCTGCATTGGAGAGGAATGGGCATAGTCATTTGTCCAGCTAAAGGTGGCAAGAAATTTCTGGTCACAGCAGCTGTTAGCTAAATTAAGCTGTTTGTTCGAGTTCATTTATCATGTCTAAATCTGTATTGCTTTGTCTTACATTAACTCAGTTTGTGCTGGAGGTATGTTTGAAGCTATGCAATGTTTTGAAACAGAAATGCACTTAATTTAAATATACGTTTAAATTTTAAGTTTAAATATAAGTTAAATATAGTTTAAATTTTCTTAACATTGTACATGAAGGGATCAAAATTTTAAAGATGGTGTTCTTATGAGTCATAAAGACATATGCAAAGACTGCAAAACTTAGCACTGGTCTACACTACAAACATATGTCAGTATAACTACATCGCTCGGGTGTGGAAAAGCCACACGTAGGTGTGACAGTTATAGCGCTGTCTACACCAGGAGTTCATTCGGTATGTCAACAGGAGAGCGTCTCCCTTCACCATAGCTACTGCCTCTCGGGCAGGTGGAGTATCTATGCCAATGAGAGGAGCTCTCCTGTTGGCATGGGTAACATCTTCACTAAGTGCTACAGTGTAGACAAGCCCTTAGTTAAGTGTGTGTAGCTGAGTACGTTGGAAGTGGGATCATTCTGAGACTACTACTCACTGAGGTAAGGAATCGAAACAACAAATGTGGCAGCTGGATGGGTTGAAGGGACAAATGGATCTGGCTCTTCAATTTAATTTGAATAACAATCTCCTACACAGGGCCGGCTCCAGAGGTTTAGCCGCCCCAAGCAGCCAAAAAAAAAAAAAAAAAAAGCCGTGATCGCTATCTGCGGCAATTCGGCGGGAGGTCCTTCGCTCCAAGCAGGAGTGAGGGACCCTCCGCCGAATTGCCGCTGAATACCTGAACGTGCCACCCCACTCTGGAGTGGCCTCCCCAAGCACCTGCTTGCTAAGCTGGTGCCTGGAGCCGGCCCTGCTCCTACAGCCTTTTGCATGCATGAACCCAAAGAGATACTTTAGATGTTTCAGGGCAAGAACAATTATTGGAAATAAATACGGCTGTTTTACAGAAATGCTGTATACTTCAGTCCTTTTAATCTGCTGTATAGAGGTTTGTTGTTTAACTTTTCTACACAAGTAACTTCTCCCCCACAATGAAATGAGTTGTTTGGCCTGTGAAGCCCATACAATATTTTACTGCATTAACCTGTCAATAATCTTAGGGAATGGGGAAAACTTATTTTACAGGATGTGCATTCTTTACATTGAACATCAGTTACCACGGTTGATTATAAAATGCTTTTCTTGAATTACTAGTTCTCCATCACTAGTAATTAAGTCATTTCATATGCCAAAAAAACTTTCATGCTGTACAAGATATAGAGACTTCAGAGAGGCAGGAATTTTGCAATTGTAGAAGGGCATGTTGATCTGTCCACTTGAATAAGAAAAAACAAATTATCTGAATATCTCTGGAAATAACACACTTCTAAATTTGTATATAAACCACTGATTTCCCCCTACTAATTTAACCTATCCTCTAGCAGGATTTTTCAGAACAGTTTTTACTGTTTTTTTGTTTTATTTTATGTTTTGTTTATTGTCAAATAGCAAGGCTAATACTTAAATATCTTCACTGGACAAGTAGGAAAGCAGTTTCTCTTTATTAGTTTTTCCATTAAGTGTTTAACATTTTAATATAATCTGCAATATAATGAATAACACTGTTTAATGTGCATGAATATGGAATTAACTGGATCTTTGTATTCACTGAACGCATAATCTTGTATTAAATTAATTACTCAGGACTTAAAATGCTGTCTTTAAGGAGTGAAACTTGTTAAGAGTCACTGATTTTTAATTAAACAAAATTCCTTATCTGTACTATTGTGAGTGCTTTAGATTTTTAAAAATCCTTTAAAAATGATCCATTTTACCGTAGCTTTTATCATGTATTACACTTAATTTTTTTGTATTTCACTGAAGGTGGAGAGTGAGCATAATTAGTCACTTCCATGTTCTGATTCTTGTTGTTCAGTTTCAAGCATGTGACTGCAATGTTTAGGTTGCAAAACAAATGCAGGGAATATTTAAAATGCAAATCAACATACTGCATTAGCCTTTTTTGGCAAATATGTTGAATGTTCCTGGGTCCATTTGTAAATTCCACCCCATCCCCCGCCCCTGCCAACTTTTTTCCAGACAAGTGCAAGTGAGAGTTGATAGCTCTCAAACCTCGGCAGAACTTCCTGGTGGCAAAGAAAATGTGCTTCTCTGTCCTCTGGGCTTTCTATTACTGAATTTCAAAGGCATGGTCCAAATAGTGGAGAAGAGTTGGAGATTCTCAAAGGCAGGTCACAAAAGTATTTTCTTGTGGATAACTTTTAAATCTAAATGTTGGGGTCACAACCAGCTCCTTCTATAATTACCAGAACTTCTGATAATAGCTGGGTGACATTTTTCATCCAAGAGTTTTTCTGGCAAAAAATACAAATTTGTCAACGCTGAAAAGTTTTGAAAATTCATGTTGATTTTCCTGAATTGTTGGGGGGCGGGGGGATTCAGAAAGTCAAAACATTTTGTTTTGGAGTAAGACTTTGGGGTTTTTGGGGGAGCGGGGGTTAGAAACAATGTTTTATTCAAAATTTCTTCAAATTGTTTTAAAACAATAATTTCAAACGTTTAAAAATGGACAGAATCAAAATGAATCTTTTTGTTTGACACAAACTGAGTTTATTTTACTCTTCAAAATTGCCAGGGAACCAAAAAATCCATTATTTGGCCAGCTCCTCTCCTGATATGGTGTCTACTGTCCTGAGTTAAACCTTACTGTGCTTTGGGTATTTTAATGTTTTCAAGCATTGTACTACATTAGATAGACAAGATCGGATGAGAGATGGCTTTTCGCTTTGAGTTTATGTGACACGTCAGAGGCATCTCTTGTGGGGAAGCAGTGAATGAATGTTAGGTGCAGTGCTCTTTATTACGTAAGAACAACAATTTGCAGAGCACGCTGAAGATGTTGGTTGCTAGAACCTGCTATAATCAAGGTTACCAAACATTTTCTATTATAATCACCTTTTTCACATTTATCTTCTGAAACCCTTTGACTTCTAGGAGCTGAAATTCATGAAGTTCATGATATTGGCATTAAAATAGAGACCAAGCTGAATATTTGATTTCCTCCTCAATAAGGAGGAAGGATCAGAGCTTGCCTAGTTTGGGGGAACATGTTTAAAAATAGTATGCAATTAAAAATTCATCTCTCTGTACACTCAGTGGGCATCTTTTAAGAGAGAAAGCACCAACTAAACTCCACCCTTTGACTTCACTATACGTTATCTGTACATGGGCGCACTAAGAAGCTTAGTGTAGGGATTAAGCTATCTGATCTTGGGACATTTAGGAGCAGGCATATTTACCTACAAACAAGCAAACAAAAGTCCTCATTCTCTTCCGCCTCCACCCCCTGCCCAGAGCTCCCAAAACCCCAAACAAAATTAAAATTAAAAAAATCTTATTGCCTGGAGAAAGTCTGATACAAAAGATAATGGATCACAGCCCAGAGGCACAGAGTTTAATGCCAGAAGGAGCCACCAGATCATCTAGTGTGACCTCCAGCCACCAACGTGACCCAGCACAATCACACTAAACCTGTCAACCAAAATTAAACCAAAGTATTACAGCCCACAGAAGATTTAACTGTTATGTGCCAGAGGCGGACAGTAGGAGGGACTGAGATGCACCAGTGCCCGAGGCCCCTCCAAGGGCAGGGAAATGGTTCAGAGAAATACCCAGATGATCCCAGTAAGTGACCCATACCCACACGCTGCAGGAGGCAAACAAATCTGACCTGGTGGGAAATTCCTTCCCAACCTCGCGTACAGTGATCGTTTAGACCCTGCTACCGTCCCATCTCAAGCTCTGGCCATCTCTGATGATTCAGAGAAAGGATACAACTCTGCCTCGCCCCCCCCAAAAGACCCAGAATACATGGGGCGAAATAATCCCTTCCTGATCCCTGTAGGTGACTGGCTGAAGTCCTGACGCATGAGAACATCAGACATGAACCAGAAGGCATCCTCAGGGCTCCTGACCTGTGCCCCTCGCCATCACAAGTAACCCCATTATATAATCCCAGAAATTGGCCCTGGCTCTCTTAAAATTAATCGTTTGCCCCCACAACTCCTACTGAGAGGCTGTTCCAGAACCTCATTCCTCTCATGGTTAGAAACCTTCTTCTGATTTCCAGCCTGAATTTGTTCATATCCAGTTTACCCATTTGTTCTTGTGCCAGCATTACCCTTTAGCTAAAATAGCTCTTCACCTCCCTGGTATTTACACCTTCCCCCCCCCCCCCGGATGTTTTTATAGAGAGCCATCATATCCCATCACAGCCTTCATCCACGTTAGGCTAAACGAGCCAAGCTCTTCTAGCCTCGTCTCATAAAATAGGGGACCCCATTCCTCTGACCATCCAAGTAACTCTTCTCTGTACCTGTTCCAGTCTGAATTCATCATTCTTGAACATGGGTGACCAGAATTGTACCCAGTGTTCCAGATGAGTGCTTACCCAGAGCCTGGGACAATGACATTCAACTTTGCCCTCTCTTCTGGAAATGCCTCCTAGGATACATTCTAGGACTGCATTTGCCTCTTCTGGCTCACAGTCATCCTGTGATCGACCAACACACAGAGGTCTCTCTCCTCTGTTGCTTCCAGCTGAGGAGCCACCTGTTTGTAGCAGGAGTTCTTATAACTATGCACTTTGTACTACTGAACATTTTAGAGTCTCTGCAGATACTGTAGAACTTTGTAACTTAAACGCACTTAAAAAAGACTGTTTTCTGCTACCTTGTTACCCTAGCCTTGCAGAAAGTTCTCCAGCTAAACAAATGGTGGCAACGAAGGTTGAAACTTCAAAACCTAAATGGGACATTTCAGCCTTAACTTTCATGAAGCATAAACTTACTACTGAACAAATGAAAACACTCCATATCAACTCCCAACTATTTCAATACAACATTGAGGTGAAAAGTTGAAATTGCAGGTGGAAAATGCAAAAGTTTATGTTCCAACAATGTTAACTATGCCATGTTGCACATGTGTCAATGTATTTTCCTGTTTCTGGCTTTTTTGGTTGAGTGGTTGCTCTCAAAGTAATCATTTGTTGCATCTATTTACCCCAAATTACTAATAACAGACTAATAATACTATAATTTAAATAATTAAAAGTGAAAACTTTTAAAATCCAATTTACTTGCCATTCTTTGTTTTTTACTTTGCGTTTTTCTCAACCTAATGAAAACAAAGTTTTTCAAGTTTTTGGTGCTACAGTATTTGGGCTCTAAATATTGCAATGAAATGTTTATGCATTGATTCACTGTTTTCATTAGAATTTTAAAATTGTGCAAACATTGCCATTGGTTTCAGGTTTTTAACTTTATTATTCTTAAAATTTAGATGGGGGCCAAATTTAAGTTGACAGAACTTTAATATTGTTAGTAGTGTCAGCCAAAGCACTTATCAAATCATGGGAGGTGTGCAATGCAGCAGAGTTAACATTACTGGTGGAAACTTTCTATTTCCTGACTTTGTGACTGTAAATATGCAGCCTTATTGTTGAGTTAGTGTAAATTTTTGGATATAATTCATTTACTGGTGAGAACATCTATTCCTATGGCATAGACTCCCCAAGTGAAGTTCTGGTAGCCCTTATCACTTTGTGTAATGTATTCACCAGTTTTAAATATCAAAGTGCTATTGGGAGAATTCTGCATTTGCAAGGAGACAGACTGGATAATAGGTTTTATCCATCTCTAACTTCTATTATTTTTATGACTCTGTGAAGAAAATAGACAGCTAAATATTCAAAATACTTAAGATATATTTCAAATTATAGGATTCTATGAGGGAATAAAAAACTTCTCATTTCACACTTTATCCCATTAGTAGAATGACATGCACTGTTAATGCATAAGACAGAAAGTATGTGACTTAGGGTAGGTCTACACCACAGGATAAATTCGAATTAGCTTAAACCGATTTTATAAAACAGATGTTATAAAGTTGATTGTGCGCGTCCACACTAGGCACATTAATTCAGTGGTGTGTGTCCGTGGTCCGAGGCTAGCGTCGATTTCTGGAGCAGTGCACTGTGGGTAGCTACTGTAAAAGAATGACGCCAATAACATGGATTTGTGTCCACACTAACCCTAAATCGATATAGTAATATCGATTTTAGCGTTACTCCTCTCGTTTTGTAGGAGTACAGAAATCGATTTAAAGGGCTCTTTAAATCGATATAAAGAGCAGTGTAGTGTGGACGGGTGCAGCGTTAAATCGATTTAACGCTGTTAAATTCGGTTTAACAGCGTAGTGTGGACCAGGCCGAAGTAGCATGGAGTAAACAATGCTTGAATACTTACTGATTGATATTAGATCTAGTATAAAAGTATCTTTGTTCATAAAACCTGCATTTGTTGAACTCTCTGGATAATGGGTCAAAGGGCAGAGTGTCTACCCTGATGATACTTTATCGTGAGAAAAATCCATGTCCATTTCCAAAACAGATATATGCCATAAAACTCACATCTTCAAGAATGATCCTCCTTATCATGGTGGCATGTGTCACTTTGCCTATCCATTATGGTGGAATACTGTCCACAAAGCAGCAGACTTCATCTGTGAAAGAGAGATCGCAAGTCAGTGTCCACAACACAATTGATAAGTGTGAGGGGAAAACCCACCACGGATTATTGATATTACATAAAAGCCCGTGTGAATCTAGAATGAGATCGTGTCTAGGAGCAGTTTCTTTATGTAAGACTATTACCTGTATAATGCTGACCTTGTTAGAGAGACTGGATTATATGATGCAGAAGGTGCAGCCAAACTAAATTTGTCCAGGGACAAATCTAAATTAAGAAACTTAATGTATTTTGCTCATTCGTTGGGCAGTGTTTATTTTAGTTGGTGAACCTCATTGTATAAATGTTATATTTAACATAAGGCTGCATAGCAGAATGTTTACTTCATCTCCAAGTACTATGAAGCAGCACTTCTCAATCTGTGGTCCTTGGGCTGCAATGAGATAGTAGTGCATGATTTTATTCTCCATAACTTGTTCAGTAAATAAAACCATACACATTCAAACAGAAGGGGGACAGACACGCGAGGGCTCTGCAACTTTAAAATAAGCCAGTTTAGAGATGCATTGGTGTGAGGACGGAAACTCTCGGACAGGAAGAACAGATTAATCCTCCATGATCATAACTGGCTGTGTTGGAGTTGTGTATTGGTACATACAATGCTGATGTGTGGGTGAAAGCAGAGACCACCCCTCCTCCTCTATTACTCTGCCCCACAAGAAACCTTTCAGCCTAGTTGGGGACCACAGTCTCTTACTCCAAGCCCAAATCTGCTTTGGATAGTAGTAGTGTTCAAAACTCTCCTCTTTCCTCCTTCCTGATGTGGCTGGTGGAGGAGGAGCCGGCTGCAGCGCAACATCCTGCCTCTAGGGGCACTCTGTCCCCCTCCCACAGTTTCTAATCTGTCCCAGTGATTGTTTCATGGTGAGTGTGACATGTAATTTAGCATAGCATCCAATTAAGAATCCATTCTAGCTGCACTGGTAAGAATTAGCTTACCTGCTGAGTGCTTTGAAGAGTTAAGGTGTGACACACTAGGTCTTAAAATCTGCATCTGTTGCTTTACAGAGTTTTGAAGCTGGAAATAGAACTAGAATTGGCCATTACTCTGGTCTGGGATTCCTTATTGCCTCTAGGAATCATGGGAGTTTGTTATGGAGATGTTATGGCTTGCGCCCAGATAAAGATGCCTTTTGTAATACATGCAAAGTGTTCTTAATATTTTATCAAACTGATAAGTGCTCTCTAACCTGAAAAAGTGGTACAAACGGTTCTGTAAACTTTAACAGACACTGCATTTCACAGGTAAATGGCAGAAAATACCATGTGCATTTCAACCCCCAAAACATTTCTAATTTACGCATTTTAATTTTTTACCTTCATTGAGATGCAAATGCTTGAGACTGGCGATATATTGTGTCAGGGAGTATTAGCTATTGCAGACTGAAAATGGTGTTTTTCTTTGAAAAATGTGTGTGGGGTGGGGAGGGGGTCTAAAGGTAACTATTTCTGGTATTCCGTTTACATGTAGTAATTTGTGTGGAATTTGCTGTGCTAGGAATTTCAGCAAGTAATCTAGATGCTACTTGCAACTTGTTTAAAGATGATTGCGTTAAACAACACACAGTTTTACATAGGAATACTGTATGGTTTTACTTAGATTAATATTCACATCCTGAAAACATCTCTATATACAATATGTCTCTGTCACTTCAGTCCTAGTTGCCATAATACTGGGTCTGCTCTTTCTCCTTCTCTTGCCGACAGTGATATTGTTGGGGAAAAAAAATCTTATGGATTCCAGTTGGAGAAGGATGGGGACTCGTAGTGAACAAAATATGTTTTCAAGTCGGTATGAAATGTGAGAAACTGATAGTGGATTATTGGTGTTTCTCTTTTCACAGTGGTGTCTGTTGACTTTGAAGTCTTAAGGATGTGCCATTTTTTTTCCTGTAAAATTTCCTGATATTTATGAACTTTGAGTGATAAGAAAAGTGATCGTACAATAACAAAGAAAAAGTAAATAAAGAGGTTGGTAGTAAGTAATTCCAATTTTTGGACTTTTAAGTTGACAGTTACTGTCTTTAGTTGCTAACTAGAGAAGAACCACCACAATGATAAATGGGTTGGAGGAACTGACTCAAAAAAGATTCACGTAACAATGTGTGCACTATATCTGGGGAGAATTAGTTGTAAATTTGTATCCTCTCTCCTAAGCATGGCTTACTGAGGAATAGGATGCAAGTTTACAAATACTTCTCCCTCATTGTTTACAAACTAAAATCAACTTTGAAAAGGAAGTTAGGTTTAACTTTTTTAACTTTTTCCTATTTGATGGAAGATTGTGAAGCTGTTATTGCTTGGAGAAAATGGGAGGATTTATTCCTAGAAACATTTTAAAGCTAGACAGAAAAGAGCACTAGAGAACACAGGGAATGGTTCTAACTGGCAGGGTAGGTATAGTGGTCATCTCCATCCTAACACAAAGGGAGCTTCTGTTAAACAAGTTCCTTTATTTGTAACTTTACATCCACCTAAGAGCACACAACCCAAAGCCTGCTCCTAGCTGCAGCTGGCAGCTGTCCCTTCTGATTAGCATTCAGAGCCCAGAATTGCTATGTCAAGGGTGATCATCTTCCACACTGTTACATAACCATCACAGCTGCTTCATACAAGTGTGCACTAGATTACTAATAGATCTTTCCAATTTGTTAGTTATTTTGAAAGCCTTTCTGAAACTGGTAACGCATTTATTGGGGAGGAGAAAGTGAATCATCAGTGTAACAGTAAAGTATTTCATCACATAGCAGTTAGCTTTTACTTTGGTTCACCTGACAGTCTTGGTGAATGAAGCCTCTGTTCTGCAGAGGAGCAGCAAAGCAAACTTCCCATGTACATGGGGCCATGAGCATGGGCGTGTATTTGGTGCGGTTTACCCCTGTCCCAGACACCTGTCCCTTCTGCAGCATGAGGGAGACCCTGGCACACGTTTACTTAGAGTGTGCCAGGTTGCAGCCCCTATACCGGCTCCTCACCAATATACTGTTGCATTTCTGGCTGCACTTCTCCCCTCACCTTCTTCTCTATGCTCCCTATCCGTGGCCCCACAAAGTCGCGGGACCTCCTGGTCAACCTCCTCCTCGCCCTGGCTAGAATGGCTATCTACGCAACCAGGGAGAGGAAGTTGGCCAATGGAGACTCCTGTGACTGTGGGGCTTGTTTCCGGTCCTTAGTCTGTTCACGTATCCAAGCAGAGTTCATCTAGGCGGCATCCACTGGCTCCCTTGATGCCTTCGAGGAGCAGTGGGCGCTGTCTGGGGTTCTCTGCTCAGTGTTCCCGTCAGGCTTCCTTCTTATGACCCTTTGACCGCACTCCTGTCCCCGTTCTTTTGTTAGTTGTCTCCCGAAATCAGTTGGGTTCTGAGGTCCTGTAGATCCTCCCCTTAGGCTTGGGGGGGGATCCTTTAGCATTGGGCGGTCTTCCGCCTGCCCACTTCCTGGAAACCCAATAGGTACATTGCCTTACTAATATGCTTCTACTGTGACCAGTTGACAGTGGGAGGCTTCCTCTAGGACAGAGATCGGCAACCTTTCAGAAGTGCTGTGCCGAATCTTCATTTATTCACTCTACTTTAAGGTTTTGCGTGCCAGTAATACATTTTAACCTTATTAGAAGATCTCTTTCTACCAGTCTCTAATATATAACTGAACTATTGTTGTATATAAAGTAAATAAGGTTTTTAAAATGTTTAAGAAGCTTCTTTTAAAATTAAATTAAAATGCAGAGCCCCCCAGACCAGTGGTCAGGACCTGGGCAGTGTGATTGCCACTGAAAATCAGCTTGCATGCCACCTTTGGCATCTGTGCCATAGGTTGCCTACCCCTGCTCTAGGAGCTGAAGAAATGGTTCAGCCACTGATGCTCGTTCAATTTCTGGCCTTTGCTGACACTGTCAGTTACTTCAAAGTATGGTGGTGAGTTCGTAATGTGGCACTGTGCAGAGGCCTACCAAACATCCATTAAAAGGGAACAACTTTTAATACCTACTGAACTAAACTGGATTAAAACTTATTCCAGATGGAAAGGTCCATAGTTCATTAGCAATACCCTGAAGCTTCCAGTCTCCCCGAATGGTAATGTTTCCTCCTTCAAGAAGGAGGACACTTGTCTGACATTCTTAAAATGTACACAGTCAGGGTTTTCCTCTCTCTGGACAAACAGGTAAAATCTCTTTACACGTTTTGTAATAAAGTGCTTTGCCTTGTTAAATGAAAAGCTCCCATTAACTAAGGCTGTGTCTACAGTGCCACTTTCAGCACTAAAACTTCAGTCGTTCAGGGGTGTGAGAAAACACACCCCTGAGTGACAAAAGCTTTAGCACTGAAAAGCACCAGTATAGACAGTGCTTTATCTCCGGCAATAAAGCTACCATCGCTCATTTGGGGTGTTTTGGTTTTTTTTTAATCGTCAGGAGAGCTCTCCCTGGCGATAACATGTGTCTACATCACAGCGCTGCAGCGGCCATGCTGTAACATGGGCAGTATAGACATACCCTTAAATACAAACAAGAATAAAATTTAATTACATCCAAATTCACTTTTAAATGTTTTTCAATATTAAATCATGTAAGGAATTATAATTTCTGGGTCCCCCCACTAAAGAGGGGGAATCTTATAAAATTACAGAAGTCAAGTCAAGTACTTTACATTTCCATGTGTAAATATATGGGGTAAAAAATTTTTAAAAATACCTAAGTCACTTGTCAGAGGGGTAGCCATGTTAGTCTGGATCTGTAAAAAGCGACAGAGTCCTGTGGCACCTTATAGACTAACCGACTTATTGGAGCATAAGCTTTTGTGGGTGAATACCCACTTTGTCAGATGCATGTCACTTAGGAACTTTTGAGAACTTTACTCAGCCTTTAATTGGGGTTGGGGGAAGGGGTTCCACCCTGTAGATAGTTAGCAGGGTCGGAACCCAAGCCCTGCAGTTCCAGAGCACAGATCTCTACCATTTCAGATATAGCGGCAATGGAACTAGTTTGGAATTTTTAGATGGGAATTCCACAAAATTTAAATTTTTTTGATTTTTCTAATTTTTTATTTTTTTACTTTGTCAGGAAAATCAAAACAAAATATTTAGTTTCAGGTTGATTCAACCCTCACTGAAATACTTTGACTTGTTGAACTGAACTGAAACATTTTGTTTTGAGATAGTTCAACATTAAATTGTATCTAGCTAGGATGCAGCAGTAGCTCATGGGAGTTGTAGTTTGGGTGCTTTATGCTCCAGATCTTTCCTGTGGGCTGGGCTCCTTGGCTGGTTTATATCTCGCTTGATGTACCGCAGTCTCCCTTCTGACCAAGCTGCATGGGGTATTGTAGAAATCACATGACTGCCGTTCATCACATCAGTCTGGCCAAAGAATGAGAACATGAGGCAGGCACCTGAACTACATTTCCCTTAAGCCACTGCCGTATCTGAGGCAGATAAAGTTGAATGTTTTGAAACAAAATGTTCAACATCTCCAAACTGATATTTTTTGGAACTTTGTTCCATAAAAAAAATTAGGTATTTTGCACAAAAAAAAGTCAAAATATCAGAATTTCTGTGGGATGGAAATTCCAGTTTTCACCTAGCTCTAAGAATCAACCAGTAGCAGAAGTGGATTGTTGTTCTGTAGCTGAACTAGCGCTTAAAGGATGTGACAGACATTTGGCCAGTGCGTGCTGCAACTGGTTGAGAGACAATGGTGGGAATTGGGTTTCCTGGGTTCTCTTCGTGGCTCTGGGAGCAGCATGTGGTCTACAGGTTAGAGCAGTGGTTACAGAAGGCATATGGATTTGGCACATTCATTCTAAAAGGCACTGTGACTGAAACTTGCATCTGTCATATTAGATACCTGACTTCTCATCCCTGCCCTGCCTGATGTGACCTTGTGCAACCTCTGTTACCTTATTTGGAAAATGGGTGAAGGTTACTTGCCTATCTCTTAAGGTAGGGGTATGAGGCCTTGGTTATTAAGGATTGTGAATTATATAGAAATATTAACACTCAGTTTCTGAGGAGACCAGAACTTGTGGCTTCCAGGTCAGTGAATATCCGTTTGGTCTAAGGGTAGCTAACAAGGAGTCTTTCCTACTGTGCGGGCAGGCATGACACGACTGCCAAATGCTTAGATGTCATACAAATTGGTGGTACTTAACAGGTGATTAAATGCTGCTTGAGCCATCGTTCCATCTTAAGACTGAGAAGAATATTTTGAACGTTCTGTTTTAGTTTCTTAGGAGAACTTTAATTGTTTAAATAACAGCATGTGCATCACAGCCTGAGTTCAGTCACTAGCGAGGTTGTCTTTAGTTTGTCCTAAGTTAGCACAACTCTTCAAGTTGTCATAGTAGCTGTTTTTAATTAAAATTTCACTCAAAATGCACTGAAATACTCCTGCACAATGTATCTCCAGATTCTTGTGCTGAAACACCACATCTTTCTACTTTGAAACACAACTATTATAATTACCGTATGTTTGATATGATGAGTGGTAGTTCTTAAATGGATACATAGCATTATTAAACTGGAACTGAGCTAAAGTAAATATTTTGGATAAGTTATTTAGATCTTTTGTTTACCTTCAGTCCACTCCACTGGATAAGAGTTACAGTGAGTATAAATTGGAGACCTGTAGTTTATTTCCAAATCTGTCAATGACTCACAGTGATCTTGGGCAAGTCACTTAAACTTTCTGTGGCACAGTTTTCCCACCTGTAAAAAGTGGATAATATGCCCTCTTGTTTATAAAGTGCTTTAATATATACAGAATTCTTATGATCGTATTCATGTTCTAGGATAAGTATTAGGCAGATACAGATAGGAACTCAATTTCACTGTTGGATAATCTTTGGACAGTTTCCAAAGGCTCAGAATAAAGCGCTCTCCTGTTCCTGTATGACGTGTGAGGACTTTAGTCAGAGCTTGTGTGTTCCAGATGGAGGAGATGTTAGCAAAACAGGTTTCCTACTGTTAATTGAGGTGTCATTCTGAGAAATCTAATATATAAGGCTCAGCTTGTCCTTTAATTTTATTAATGGGGTTTTGGTACTAATTCCAACCATAGCCAGTGTTCAGCACTGGGAAATTTTAGTGACGGTGAATATTATGTTGGCAAACAGGAAGCCTGATTGTTGTGAAAGTTATTAGATTAGCCAGCATGATTGTCTGGGAGGAGCAGAGAGTAACTTGTGTGTTCCAGATGAGTGACTGACATTTACAAATCCAATTTACAAACAGGAAATGCAATTTAATTTTGCTTCCTACCTCAAACATCATTTTGTCTAACTCCCTAATAACCTTCTCTGAAATAGCGCATACTCTGGCAAGTGCAATATGAGAAATAAAATAATAATTTGGGTATTTTATCAGAAATGTAAATAACTATCACTTGTTGAGTTGTATACCTTGCCAATGTAAATGCATTTGGTATATTCAGAATTAAAGGGAAGAGAGGAAAAAAAAAGGAATGGGAAAATGAATAGGGACAAAGGTATTCATAACTTTTCCTTTCTAATTTTTATTTTCTGCCTGCTAGGAACTATCTTTCATAGCGGAAGGATACATTGCATAACTCCAAAACAGTTTGCTTAAAAGAAATGTAAAATTTATGAGCATACTCTACTAGCAGTAAACCACACTAGATTGTGTAGACTTCTGTATCATGGCTAAGAGATTGATTGTAGACACTGCACCTGAGATATTCTAATAGCCTACTATGCACACCATGTCATGGCTTACTGCTGTAGTGGCACTCCATAAATACTTAGCAGCAGCAAACTAGAGTAATAATAAAAACGTATAATTTAAAATTAATACAAATTGTGAACACAGGGTAGGGTAGATGGTTATGGATTATTGTGATGTCACTTGCAAAGATGTCTTAAATTATCCTGTACAATAGAATTTTGTATTTGTTTCCATCAACATGTCTGCTCAAAGTATAAATTTGCTTTTGCCTTGTGTTTTATAAGGCTGAGTATCTTCAGTGCAATTACCAGTTGTGATCTTGGAGTCATGGTGGATATATTAAAACACAGCAAACTTGTTTCAAGATGGTGCATTTAGGATTTGTTTTAAAACAGAAATGTCTTGTCTTATATGTGCAGGAAAACGTACTGTCCTTCAGAAAACAGATGATAATTTGTCTTATGTCTGCTCTTGCTGTGATACTGGAGCTCTGATCATGTAAACAAATTCTACTCTGAATCTAGGGCCGGTGCAAGGATGTTTCGCGCCCTAGGCGAAACTTCCACCTTGCGCCCTCCCTCCCCGCACCCACGCCCTGAGGCACCCTTCCGCGACAGCTCCCCACCCTCTGCCCTGAGCCACCCCGTCCCACCCCAGCTCACCCCTGCTCCACGCACGAGCGCCCTGAGCACGCCATCGCTGCTTCACTTCTCCCGCCTCCCAGGCTTGCGGCGCCTATGCTGATTGGCGCCGCAAGCCTGGGAGGCAGGAAAACTGAAGCAGCTCACCCCTGCCCTGCCTGGTCCCAGAGCACGCCGTGGCTGCAGGGCAGGGCTGAGCTGGAGTGGGGAGTTCCCCTGCATGGCCCCCCCCACTTACTTGCTGCAGGCAGCCCTCCCCGTGCTCCTCTGCCCCAGCTCCCTCTGTCTAAATGCCGGTGGTGACCGGGGCGGCCGAAGATCCGGCCGCTGTGGTCGCTGCCGAAGAAAATGGCGCCCCCCAAATCCTAGTGCGGTCGCCTAAATGGTTGCACCGGCCCTGTCTGAATCATTTTAAGTTTACATTTAAAATAATTTGCTGGTAAATATGGGCGAAATGCCTCTCTTTAAGGCATTTTTTATGGCCTATGAAAGAGAAGAAGCTAGCCAAGTCCTTTTTAAAACAAATCTAGAGTGAGCAGCTCTCTTACATCATTTTGCTTTATTGGTTCTGTTTAAATTTTGTCTAGAAATGTTGAACCAAGGTTTACGCTATGCAATAGCTTTGAACTTTTGATGGTTACAGTTACTTTAGAAACATTGGTGCTATGCAGGAGTGTTGAGAGGCTTTCAATTATTTTAAACATCTGTCCTGCAGAGCCAAGATTTTCTGTCCCAGTAAAGTGAGATTCAAAGGAGCCAAGAAGCTTGGGCACCTTATAAGGAGATGAAGTGTGTAGTCATCTGCAAAATCATATCAGTGTCTCCCAATTCACACCGTTAACACTTTTTCAAAGTATTTTTGAGTCTCACGATTTTGTGGAAACTCACAGTGCAAATCTATAGGATAAAACCAATAAAGTGAAAATAGACTAAGCAGTGAGCTTGTATGTTAACTCGGAATGACTCTTCTATTTTGTTTGGTAAGCGCGGACTGGCAGACAGCTGCTTGTCTCTCCACAGCACAGTCCCTTGTCAGTACAGTGATTGTGGCAGCTGATGCTAAAGGAATGAGGAGGAGGAGAAGGAATTTGAATAAAATGAAGCAAAGGGGAAATCGAGGGGCACATCCAGTTGTGGTCTGCAGCGGATCCCTTTGGAAGATGAACTGGGGTGCAATGAGAGACTGGTAGTATGGGATGATCATGCACCCCCTGTGCAATGGTGTCCAGGGGCAGAGGAAGGGTGAGACTGATCCTTACCTGGCGATTAAAGGGACACTTTGTAAGGGCCTGCTGAGGCCATTGCTGCTATTGAGCTGAAGTAGTGACTGCAGAGTGACTCTGAGGCTGATCCGTGATTTGGAGAGAAGGATTATGCCCTTGCCTATCTGCTCAGCATTCTGCCCACCAACTTGGGCAGTGCGCTGGGCAGAGGGTTCCCCTAAAGACAGGATTGCAGTCTGGGAGGAAGTGCTGCATAGTCATTAAATGTGAGGCTCTTTGGTAGGAATAGACTGTAACAAACTCATTGGCTAACCCTGGCTTCGTCACTTTACACCCAAATTGTCATAAATTCCCCCTGATTTTGAGCGACCAACTTGGGATACCTTAGGCATGATATTCCAGGGTTCCGTTAGCTTTTGTGATTTCCAAACACTTATTTTGTGGAATTGGTTTGCTCTGGTGTCACCTCAGCAAAGGCTCTCCTGGCATCCTAACATATGACTTTATCTTCATCTTAAACTTTTGCCTTGTGTGCATTATATAGTCTGAGAATATGTGCTCACAACCTTAGTAAAGATTTTTGGTTTCCAAATGAACATTGAGTGAGTTGTGTAATTAAAACAGCAACCAGGATAGGTTTTTTCCTGCCTCAAAGCAGAAAACAGATTAATTTTTAAGCCCTCCTAAAAAGAGCCTATGCTTTGGCCAACAATTTGTGGGTCAGGTTGAGCCTGATGGAATGTGTGCAGCTTGTTTATAAATTCTTACAAAGACTACACAATATCAGTTTGACTCTTTTGAAGTTTTCACAGTGGGACTGGTTGACCCAGACCTGGAACATACTTTACTTATCCCTACGCTCATCGTTCAAGTATTGGCAATTGGCACTGGCTCTCTTCTGAGGCTGATATTCATCCTGTAAGCAGCAGAAACTGTGTTGCTGCTCTTCAGAACTTATTTATAGGTATTCTTTTGATTTAAAAATATGTTCTTTAAAGAAGTGGGTATGAAATATGAAGATGGTTTGAAGGGGAGGAGGAGGCGTCAGGTTCTGTTGTCCGATCCAAAATGTGTGTGTGTTTTTGTCGTCATCCATTCCTGGATACTTTTGAGTCTTCAGTCGCAGTGCACTTGGGTACATAATCTGCAGCCAGGGATATAGAATATAATTTGCCTATTGTATGTTCGCTTAACACCTTTAAAGTTACTCATGAACTAGGGGTGGAAAATTCCCCAAGATGCTCAGACACCTAAAAGTTAGCATCAAAGAGCACTGTGACTTTTTTTTTTTAAATTTAGAACGTTTTGTAAAATTGCCCACTTTATTGTTGTCCTCTTTCCTGCTCCTGCCTTGACTCCCTCCCCTCCCCGCCCCCGGTATGCTTTTCCCGACTCTCACAGGAAATTTCGCCTTCTCCTCTTAAATTGGAGTGTGTCTGATTTATTCTACAGGGCTTAAATTAAAAGGAAACCATGGGTGGCAAGTTTGTAGAAATTTTGGTGGTGCCCAGAACCTGCCCCCACCTGCCTAAGGCTCTGGGCGGGGTTTCGGGGGGGAGGTCTGGAGTGCAGGTCCTGGACTGGGGATTAGGGTGCAGGAGAGGTGCAGGCTTTGGGATGGAGTTTGGGTGCAGGCTCTGGACTGGGGGTGGGGGTGTAGGAAGGGGTGAGGGATGCAGGATCTGAGAGGGAGTTTGGGTGCTGGGTGCAGGCTCCAGGCTGAGGTAGGGGGTGGGTGTGCAGGAGGAGGTGAGGGGTGCAGGCTTTGGGACGGAGTTTGGGTGCAGGCTCTAGGCTGAGGGTGAGGGTGTAGGAAGGGGGAGGTGGTGCACACTCTGGGAGGGAGTTTGGGGATAGGAGGGAGTGCAGAGGTGAAGGTTGTGGGGCTGAGGATGAGGGTTTCATGATGTGGGGGGGCTCAGGGCTAGGGAAGAGGGTTGGGCTGTGGGGTGAGGGCTGTGGGACTGAGGATGAGGGGTTCATACTGCGGGGAGTGCTCAGGGCTGGGGCAGAGGATTAGGGTGCAGGGGGATGAGGGCTATGGCTGGGGATGAGGGGTTTGGAGCATTGGAAGGGCTCAGGGCTATGGCAGGGTAAGGGCAGCCTGCCCTGCCATTAGTAGCTGGCAGGCACTAGGACCCTGGGGCAACAGACAGCAGTTCTGCCGGGAGTCACTCCGCAGGGGGAGCAGGCAGGGACACGCAGGGGAGGGGTGGCAGGCGGAGGCCAGGACCCACTCCAGGCAGAGACGCAGCAGCGCGGGGGGGTGACCCGCAGGGGCCGGGCCCGATCCAGGCAGGGCTGGGGGAGAGACCCAGCTCCAAATATTCCTGGAGCAGGGCCCCCAGTCCTGAATATTCCTGCTGCTTGGGCACCGCAAATGTATATAACCTGCCGCCTATGAAGGAAACTCAGCAGCAGGGAAGGACCGATGGGGTTGAAAGCAGTTGTCAGACTCCTCAGTGCAGGCTCATTGGGCACCATTTTTTAGCTTTCTTGAAAGCTAGAGAACAGCAGCAGTGGTGACTCGTTCCTGCCAATTGTAGTTTCTGCGGTAGATGTCCACCTGTGACTGGTAGAACGGCTGCCAGTGAATTGCTGCAAGCTTTGCCTCGTAATAAGGGATCTGCCCCCAGTGAGGCAAGCAGCTGCTTAAATGGAGAAGATTGTTACTGTTGCCCCGGGCAACCTTAGTATGAGTAGTAACATTGATGCTGCTCAGTAAAATGTAGAAAGAACTGAAGCTGCTGCTTAGCAGCAAAGCTGGCACATCTAGCAATCCTTGGAAAACTTAAATGTCGCCTCCTTCCCCCCCCTACACTCCTCAAGGGTAGACTTTCTTCCCTCTAAGGTGATAAATATGAGTTAAAACATGTATCAAGTTTCGGCCTGGATTTTCTGAAAAATCTCTACCAACATAAGCCAGTTTGTCTCCAGCCATGAGAATTCTTATTACCATGTGGAATTCTTTTCACTGCAGATGCAGGGAGACTGTATCAATATGGCGATAGCATTATTTCCTTCAGAGTCTCAGTTAAAAATAAGCCAAGTGACCATTTAATTTGCTAAGTGGTTATTATTATCTACATCCCTCTAAGGCAGCTGAGAAAAGTTAAATGTCTGAGTTTGAAAAACAAACTAATTTTGGACCTGATAAATGCATGTGTTCCAAGTGATTTGTTAGCTCTGAGTTTGGTCAGTAAGACACAGCTCTGCCTTTTAAAGTGCTAAGGAGCTTTTATTTCTAGGGCAGTGGACTGGAGTGATCTTAATCTGCTTTACTGTCCTTGGGGGAGAGATTGACCACAGGTTATCATATGGTATTAAGTGGATGCTCTTAATGAGAGTAGATATTTACGCTTGTGGCTTTTCTATGATTTATGAAGAAGGCTTGAGGGATTTTTAAGGGCTTCTGTGACTGACCCTTGGGTGCATGTGTGCGGATGGGTTCCCTCCACCAACTGGCCAATCAGGTAGGATGATGCTTCTCCTCTTCCCCTCCCCCCCACCAGCTATCCATATCCCAAGACTCATGAGGGAGCTGGACTCCTGCAATGGGAGGTGGGGGGGGGATTGGTATCCCTAAAGGAGCCACAGCCATCTTCCCCTGCCAATCCAGCCAAAGCCCATCTGCCTCTGAGGCTGCAGGAGTTCATTTTTCCCCAACAGATTTTTCTTTAAAACCTTTTTTCATTATACTTATACTCTGTGGAAGCTGGAAGGTTGAGTGAAGAACTAGTGGATTGACACCATTCCAAGAGGGGGACAGTTGAAAGGAAAAGATTTTAAGTCATTCCTTTAAACTCTTGCACCTGTCTATCTTCAGGGTCTACACATTTCCTAATGATTAAACAACCTTGCCTTTTCAATTAAGATGCAAGAGTTTAAATATCCCTGAGACCTTATAGAGATTCTCCAGGAAAACCAGGAAGATGGAATTTGTCATTCCCGATATTTCTGATCTTAAAAGCAGGCAAGAAACATTTTCAGGATTCCTTTTTACATCCTAGAGAAGACAAAGGCGCACAGTCAATTTTTAAATCTTTTGGGCGTCAAATTTAATGTAAAATAGCTTGGAAGAACAGGCAGAATTGTAAACGAGCAGAAAAATTGGCACATTCTTTTTTGAGGTGGCATTGTCTAGATTGTTTCCATAGCAATGTAAAAGGCCATCCACATAAGGAGGAGCTTACCCTTTATTCAGTAATGTGCAGCTTACAGGCCTGATCTGTTAAAGTGTTGAGCATCCTCAATTGTAAATGATGTCCACAGGCATTGTGGGGTACTCAGCACACCTGAAAATCAGGCCCTGTGTTTGTTTTTTCAGTCTTTCCAGTTAACTGCTTTCAAGACCAAACAAGGTTCAAAACTAAATCTAATGAAATTGTTTAGATATATGTGAATGCACCAAACCATTGACATGGTTCAGTTGTGGGATTTTATTGATGCCTCAGAAGGTGAAAATGGAAATCAAAGCCTCTTATGTTGCATAGTGCAGACACTTCTTGGATAGAGGGCTACTTGTCCTTCAGCTCAGCTCAGAGACACAACTTAATGATGGCAAGAACTAAATTTGAGGCTAGTGCCCCTGTGAAGTTCTTGTTCCTCCACATTACTCATTTTTTATATAAGTAGTTTTTATAATAATTATGCTTGACCCAATTGTAAAAGAAAACTAGACAGTCAAAACCATAGTAAATGACTTACAGACAGTTTTAAAAAAAAATTTTATTCAATACTAATAATGCTTATTTTGGATTACAGGACAGAAAATTGACAAAGGTAGAGAGACAGAGATTTAAGGAGGAAGCAGAAATGTTGAAAGGTCTTCAGCATCCAAACATTGTTAGATTTTACGACTTCTGGGAGTCCTGTGTAAAAGGAAAAAAATGTATAGTGCTGGTTACTGAATTGATGACCTCTGGAACGCTAAAAACGTAAGTACTGTGCTCCTGGTGACGCATCTCAGAATAGCTGCAGAAATTCTTAGAAAAATACTGGTTATAGACTCTGGGGAAAAAAGGCATCTCAGGACCAAAAAACTGATCTGTTCTCTCCCTTCAGTCATTTGTCCCCATGTTCGAACTCTGTTGATTTGAAAGCAGAATTTCAGCACCTTTTGCTTTTTCCCCTGAGCTACTGTTTCAGTTATGTAACGATCAGCAGTTCTCGCCTTTGTTTTCTATTCTGCACATGAAGCTCTGTCTGAATTTGTCAGGTTGTTTTTGGTAGTGGTTTTGTTTGCTCGTTTTGGTTTATTTTTGGAGGGTGGTGGTTGGTATTTGTGGTATGCATTACAAAACTGCAATAAAATAGTTCTTTGCTGGAGGAGTTCATTTTTTGATGCAAGAGCTGCTCCAGGTTATCTCCTAAACAGTACTAATTAATAACTTACGGTACTGACACTTGTTCAGTTGATTATAAAGCAGTTGGCACAAACTTCAGAACAGATTTTTGTCCCTGATGGGAGTAATACACATCACTGCACATCTCCAACATGCTACTCTGTAAGTGCAAGAAGCAGGTTTTGAGTTCCTCCAAAACATACCCTCCATATCTATAGTCAAGATGTGTGTGTTAGGCTAATGGTATAAATGCAGGTCTGCAGTACAGAGATCAAAAGACTTCCATATTGTGCTAATCTGAATACATAAAACGTTTATGTTCTAGCATAGGTCTCTGCATAAAATGAAATGTTTTACTATTAAACTTCCATACATCTGAATATTGGTGGTATTTGTACCAGGGAAGCATGATACAATACTTAACTTCCTCCCCCCAAAAGAAGAAATCTCAGTGCTTTCTTTAGAGAGCACAATTTACTTTCACCATGATGCTATCTCTGAGTTGCTTGTGGTGTGGGGGGAAGAGATATTCAAAACAAGGTCATAGTTTTGCCCATTAAAAAACCTTTAGAATTTTAAATAACGCCTTTTTTCTTTATGCTTATTGCTTTCTGTGTGTTTTTGCGGCAGGTATCTAAAAAGATTTAAAGTGATGAAACCAAAAGTTCTTCGTAGCTGGTGCCGACAAATCCTGAAAGGTCTACTGTTTTTGCACACGAGAACTCCACCAATCATTCACAGAGATCTAAAATGTGACAATATTTTTATTACGGGACCGACTGGATCTGTGAAAATAGGAGACTTAGGTCTGGCAACCCTCAAAAGAGCTTCGTTTGCCAAAAGTGTAATAGGTAATCATTCTGTTCTGCATTGTTGCCCTTCTTGTCCTGCTTTGGTGGTGAGCTGTTCTAAATTAGCATTGTTTGTTTCATTTTAGTGTTTATATCCTTGTAGTTTGGCTGCAGAAATGAAGGTGCCTGTGTGTGGCTAAATCCGCTATACTGCTTAGGAAAACCTCAGTCTGTGGTCCTATCTAGAAAATGTTACCATGGCATTGTAAATTCTCTTCTATATCAAAACAGCTGAGGGCCTACCTATTTCTTCTTAAATGATCTCACCATATCCTTAGTATAGATAATGATTGACTAAAGCTTAATTCCGTATGTCCTTTTCATTTCTTATCCTAAAAAAATGAGTCACTAGTTCAGCATTTATTTTTGCCTTCAGAGACATACTCATTTGCTGTGGGCTTACATTAGCAGCACCCTTGCAT
The DNA here is from genome assembly GCF_025201925.1 of Gopherus flavomarginatus. Taxonomy (NCBI): domain Eukaryota; kingdom Metazoa; phylum Chordata; order Testudines; family Testudinidae; genus Gopherus; species Gopherus flavomarginatus. The sequence continues at coordinate 29,608,409 of NC_066622.1, forward strand.
TGCAGCTGTCTTTCACTTTAGAGTGGGTACGTGTCTTAAAAATAAAACACCAAACCGCCCCCCCCCCCACATACTCCAAGTACTCCGTGTGTCCTGGGACTGCTATTTTACTGAAACCTAAGAACACTTTAAAATCAAACCAATTTTCACCAGAACGTTCAAAGGCCTTCTCCTCAGGAAAGCCCCAATTCAAGGAAGCACTCCTAGGCCAGATAGCAATTTTTATCTCCATTTTCAGTGGAATTTCAGCACATGCTTTAGTGCTTTCCTGAATAGTGGCCTAAGGGCAGTATTTCCCTTCCAAACGTTAACTTTTTAGCCCTAGCCACTTTGGCACAGATGAAGTTGTTGCAACACTTCTTTGAGTGGAGAAAGTGTGTGTGATGCCCCTTTTCCTCAATTCTAAATCAGCTCAACCCCTTTCACTCAAACTTCCCGAGCAAATTTACCCTTCAGAGACTTAAGACCATGAAAATTTCAGCTTTCTAGGTGAAAGTTTTAGAACACTGTGATTGAAAATGAAGTAGCAAAGATGAGCGAAGTTATCATGGCAATGCTCATGTTCCAGCTACAGTATTTAAATACTCTATAAAATTCAATTTCTATTCATAAAGAAGCTTTTAGGCTTCTGGAGGAGTGGATAATATCTTATCATAGCAAACTAATCCTGGTAACACCTATTCCCCAGTCAGTAAAACAGTATGCACTTTTGAAAAGTAATTGCTTAAGTAATTCTTTTGCATCCTAAAGCTTAATAAAAGAATACCTTTATTTATACTGGTATATTTTGGTAACACCAGCATATAGGTGTTAGACTGATATAATTGAGATTAAGGTGGCTGAAATTTTGTGGCCAGCTCCTCAGCTCATATAAATCTGTCTAGCTCCATTGATTTTAATTAATCCATGCTGATTTATACCAGCTGAGAATCTGGCCCTAGAATTTGATATATGAAGGTTCTGTCCACTCTAGGAGGCAAGTTTTCCATTCAAAACTTTTGCATCCTCACTATCACTACTAATACCAGTAGTGTAGTCTAGGCTTTTTTTTTTTTTTTTTTAATACCACTGAGCTATCAAACTTGCTCAGAGTGGATCTAGACAAGACATTAGCAAAAATACTGGAGTCTGTTGGCAACTTATCTGCTCCAGTGATGCTAGTATGGGGGGAAACTGTTGGGAAAAATCCTAGAGTAGGCAAGACTTAATGGAAGTTGATAAAACCCCTTTATAGACTTGGCTATCTTTTGTAATTCTCTTCAGAAAAGTGCTTACAAAAAAGAGCGATGGATTGAGTTGCATTGGGCAGATCAGTGGTTCTGTGAATGAATAGTGAGCCCATAGTTATTCCTGTTTTTAAGGACTATTAAGCATACAGAAAACCTTTTGAATCTAATTTTGTTAAAAATGAATTCATACACAGATCAAATGAGATTCTTACCCCTTGGACAATATGTTTGGGATGCTGCTATAGTATCTCCTGCTTTTTAGATTGCTCCCTCCTCAGGTTGGTGACCAAGTTATTTTAAATCCTGCATAATTCACCAGTTTCTCTTTGTTCTAGGCTGCCTAGGATTCAGTGGCAATGTAGCGGGTCTGTAGAGCATAGTCCACATCTGACACAGCCATGAACCATTTTGTAGTTGCAATGTAAAGTTCTGTCACAGGTGGCAGATAAAGGCCCAGTATCAGAATGCAGCACTCTTCTGTCAAGTCACCCTAAGCCCAGGTGTTAAAACTCTATATCAAGACTCAGGGTAATTACAGCTGAGTCTTGCTGACAGGTGGGTCCAACTAGGATATAAAGGGAGTGTCTTTGAGGCAGTAGCAACAAGAACAGAGGAGGGCCCAAGAGAGGCCCTAGGAGTATTAAACCTGAGAGAAGATTAGGCTGAGGCTTATTTTGTGTTTTAGGCCAGGTCTGTACCAGAAAAGGTTTGTGGGTATAGATATCCTGGTAAACCCCTCCTAGTGCAGAGGCACAAAAGTGCTTTTACTGATACAGTTGATACCTGTTCCCCAGCAAAAGCGCTTTTATAGTGGTATGACTGTGTCTACCTTAGGCTTTCTACCAGTATAGAAATGTTAAAAAAGAGAAAAAAAAATCATACTCCTAACCAACATTGCTATACAATAATTCCTCACTTAAAGTCATCCTGGTTTACATTGTTTTGTTGCTGATCAATTAGGGAATATGCTCATTTGAAGTTGTGCAGTGCTCCCTTATATTGTTGTTTGGCAGCTGCCTGCTTGCAGAAAGAGCAGCCCGTTGCAGCTAGCAGGTGGGGGCTTGGAACCAGAGTGGACCGGCAGCCCCCCCATCAGCTCCTCACTCCCCTAAGTTCCCTGTGTGGCAGACACCCAGCAGGCTACCAATTGCCGGCAGTTCAGCTGTCCCTCCCCCCACTGCCTTGTGCTGCTCCTGCCTTTGAGCTGCTCCCGGGATCCTCCTGCTTGCTGTGCAGGAGAGGGGGGAAGAGGTGGGCTAATGTCAGGGTGTCCCCCTCCCCCCTACTCCTGTCCTCCGCTTACCCTTCTCCATGTAGAGCAGGATGGGGACAGGACAGGGCGCAGGACGGAGAGAGCTTGCTGGCCGCAGCTGCTGTCTCAACTTCCTGATATTTTTAAAGGCAATGTACTTAGTGTGGGGTCAGCACACTTAAAGAGGCAGTGCACATCTCTCTCTCTCTCTCTCTCTCTCTCTCTCTCTCTCTCTCTCTCTCTCTCCCACACACAGGGTGTATGTCTCTGTCTGTGTCTGCCATGCTGTTTCTCCTTCCTCCATTCATAGACTCATAGACTTTAAGGTCAGAAGGGACCATTATGATCATCTAGTCTGACCTCCTGCACAATGCAGGCCACAGAATCTCACCCACCCACTCCTGTAACAAACCCCCAAGCAAGAAGGAGCCAACCCAAAGGAACCTAGCGGGACCCATGTGCATAACGAAGCCCTGCTGAGTGCAGACAAGTGGCACATGCCTACTTATGGTAAACATCTGCACAATCTCCTGTGGGCAGCATCTCACAGGGCTGGAGTTTATTTGTCAGTGTAGTCATGCTGCCTTGTAGAATGTGAGGCTACATTAACAATGTGTTAACCCTTGAGGGCTCCGCCAAGTGCTAGTTCATCATTTAACAGTAAGGCATTCCCTGGGAAATATCCCACCCTCTTCCATCCTCTAACTTCACCACCTCAACCAAGTTTCACAGTCATTGCTGTGTACAATATTAAATTGTTTGTTTAAAACTTATACTGTATGTGTATGTATGTATATAACTATAACTCTGTGTGTGTCTGTACACACACACACTATGTATATATGTAAACTATATATATAGTTTTTTGTCTGGTGAAAAACATTTCCATGGAACCTACCCCCCTACCCACAACCCACCCCCATTTACATTAATTCTTATGGGGAAAATTGGATTTGCTTAACATCGTTTCACTTAAAAGTCGCATTTTTTTTCAAGAACATAACTATAAGGTTAAGCGAGGAGTTACTGTACTGGCAAAAGTTTCTAGCGTAGACCTGGCCTGAAATACCAATTAAGCCAAATCCCAGGAAGGAAGTGAGTTTGGTTAGTAACCCATAGTCCATGCTTTGTTGAAGACTAGGGAATGACATGGGCCCCTAGGAGTCCTTCAGAAACCAAAATCATTACTTTTCTTATACTCTCAGGTTAATATAGCTAGAGAAAACAAATGTCCCTTTTTGCACCCTCTGATTGATATCCTAGCTGGTGGAAAATACTCTTTCTTCCTTTAAGATCTGTGATGAGATCTAGATAATTCATTTTCAGCTTAAGCACTGCCTTATTCACTCCTCTTGCATCTTTCCTGGCATTCATTTGATAAGAACATGATATTTTAGGTATAGACTCCCACCATCCAAGCATAAACCATTCCATGACTAGATCCAGTTCCTTGAATAAATTGTTTGAAGCAACCACCAGTGCTAAAGGTATCAGTTCAGCTCTGTAGACCTCACTGTTTGAAGTAGTTGTTTTTCAGAGACTCTTTGACAAGAGTTAAACAACTGTTGTGACTGATTTCTGAGTCTTGGCGCTCAGCGTAGGAGTTACTCAGTTAGCAGTGATGTCATTACTACTTCTTTGTTCTTGATTTGCTGTATAGAAAAGGGAACTTTTGAAGGGATTCTTGGTAGCGATTTGTAATGAGTTGCTGGTTCCAGTTATGATGGAGTAAAAATGGAGTTTTATTTCAGGTTTATCATAGTGTGTCCAATTTCTGCCACCCTACCCCCCACTGAGAAGGACCTTACTCTGAGTAGTTCTGTTGGTTTCTACTCACTTCAGTGATGGTAAAATCAGTCTTAATGCTCGTGTTCTTCATACATGCCTTCATATAAGAACTTGGACTACCACAAATCCCACCAAAAGTGCAACTTGCTAAGTAATTACCTCTTGTATTGCTGGAAACAATCTGTAAATCATCTAAACCAAATGTGAAGTTTCTTGTGTCTTTCTCTGTCCCTTTTCCTTCTCTCTCTCTCTCCCCATGTCCCATTAAAAAAATCATTATGAAACCTTCAGTTTATTTCCAAGCCCTATACTGTGTTTGTGACGGGCTTGGTCACAGAGACCCCCTTGGGACAGTCACCTGATGTGCTGAGCTAACCTCCAACCCTATTTTCTCTGCCAGCTTGGGACTCCAGAACCCTGTCGTGCTGAGCCAGTCATGCTAGCCTGCTGCAACACAGACCCGGGTCTGGTTCACGCCCCCAAAGCTGCAGACTTTAACCAAAAACCGCTCAGCAGGTCACCTGTCTCCAACACCCAGACATCCAGCTCCCAATGAGATCCAAATCCCAAATAAATCTGTTTTACTCTGTATAAAGCTTATACAGGCTAAACTCATAAATAGTCTGCCCTCTATAACATTGATAGAAAGAGATGCACAGCTGTTTGCTCCCCCAGGTATTAATCAGTTACTTTGGGTTTACTAATAAAAGTGATTTTATTAAGTATAAAAAGTAGGATTTAAATGGTTTCAAGTAATAACAGGGAGAACAAAGTAAGTTACCAAGCAAAATAAAACAAAAACACACGTCTAAACCTAATACATTAAGAACCTGATTACGGGTAAATCTCACCATAAGAGATGTTCCAATAAGCTTCTTTCACAGACTAGACTCCTTCCTAGTCTGGACTCAATCCTTTCCCCAGTACAGTCCTTGTTAGTTCCAGCAAGCATCTTAGGTGAAAAGCAGGGGCTTTCTCATGACTGGGGCCCCTTTGTCCTGCTCCACCCCCTTTTATAGGTTTGGCACAAGGTGGGAATCCTTTGTGTCTCTGGGTCCCCACCCATCCTTCTAAATGGAAAAGTACCAGATTTAAGATGGATTCCAGTATCAGGTGACATGTGAGACTCCTAATCTCCAGTCTTCTAGGGCTGGCCCACATGAACCCAGGAAGCTTTGCAAGTAAACAGAGCCATTTGCGGGTCATTGATTCTGAAGCACCCTCAATGGCTTCCACTTAATATGTTTACATCAGTAATACAAGTTTATATCTTATTCTCCTAACTCCAGACAGAAATAATACATGCAAACAAATGGGATGAACACACTCAGTAGATCAGAAGCTTTGTATTGATACCTTACAAAAGATCTTTTGCATAAAGCATATTCCAGTTACATTATATTTACACTTATACGCATATTTCCATAAAACATTATGGAGCAACGTCACAGTGTTTCACTTCAGGATTTGCTATTCACTTCCGGAATTCTTACACACACCTGCATTTCTCACAACATTACTGATGAGAGTAGGGGCAGTTATATGTGGGGTTGTTTTTTTGTTTGAGGGGGAGTTAACCTCGTTATTTTAAAATAATCTTGCATTTACACAGACACAGCTGAAATGGCTATGTTTTTATAGATCAGGAAAAAACTGCAGTGAAACATATTTACTGATTGTGTCTAACTTAAATTCTTCCCCTTTGTGTCTAGGTACTCCAGAATTTATGGCTCCAGAAATGTACGAAGAACACTATGATGAATCAGTTGACGTATATGCTTTTGGAATGTGCATGTTGGAAATGGCTACCTCAGAATACCCCTACTCAGAATGCCAGAATGCTGCTCAGATTTACCGGAAAGTAACCTGTGTAAGTGAGCTTCAATAGGTGTACTTACATTTTTCTTCAGATTTTTTTTTTTTAGCATGGGTCTTTATAATCTGAAGCCAGTTGAAGTACTTTCTTAACCTTTTAAACGATATGCTGTTTTGGGCTCTGAATTGGTATATATGTAGTGTTGGGATACTAATAGGGTAGAAATTACATGTCTCCTTTTGCCTCTTTGGGGAGGTAGAAGATGCTTACAGGTTTATTTGGGATGTCTAAAATTCCAGTTGCATTACTACTATCTAGCATTTGGTTTTATTATAGCTGCATAAGACAAATTTTAATAATCTCTCTGTGGTCTTGGGTGTTTTTATTATTGATTTTTATCTACAGAAGTCAAAGTAGATGAGAGTGGGGAGCGCTGTTCTTTTTGCAAATGGGGGCCTCCCAGTTCAATCGGGCTTCCCACCGTTCAGAATTGTGTAACATGGTGCACAGGAGAGTAACACGCTGATGACACTGTTTTTAATTCCTTATTCATATTTCTCTCCTCCTCAACCAGATGTTAAACTCTAACAGCAAAACAATATGTTGAGCTCTTCTCTGTTAAGAGTGTGTAAGATGCTGCTGAAATAACAGATTTTACTGTTGCTCATAGTTACAGGAACTGTTGGCATGCAAAACTGTTAAATTATTTTCTGAAACTTTCCTCTTTTCATTCTTTTGTTTTTAGTGGATTATGCAGCCCTGGATTACTATATTTTTGCAATTAAGGCCCTTTTCCCCTATCTAAGCTTCTTCACCCAACTGACCCATGGTGCAATTCCATTTTCTTTAATCATCCACTGTTTGTCCTTCATGTGCAGAAAGATGTGAGCATGTTGTCCAGAATAACAGCGCACTATGATTTCTTGAGTTATTTTCTCTTTCCTAGGCTTTTACCGAGTAGGTTGAAAGTTCTTGGTGAAATTAGACTACTGCTAGCCCATGCCCCTATCTGTACAGCCTTAGCATCTGGGTTAATCTAGAGCATAAAATGGCACTCTTCCATTTATAACCTTTTCCCCCCAAGGACTCTCATGATGACTTTTTTTAGGCTTTTTGCCACAACCCAAGAACAACGGAAAGACTAGAAACATGTCTGTGATCCTGTCTATAGTGACAAAGTTAAATTCTCAGATTGTGCGCTGGGGATCCAAAGCCTCAATATGCTGGTAATCAGAGTGCTGAGTATAAACAAGGAGGCGAGGGCTAATGAAAATAGTCAAGTAAATTCTGGACTTGATTCAGTTTAATGATGCACGATGCAAAAAGAAACAGGGGGAAATGTAAAACACACCTTATTGCAGCGAACATTAAAATGATTTTGTGGTCAGCATATTTCTGATGGCCTTAGTTCTGATGCTGTAATCTCATTTTTCATGCATAGCTTGTGTTTTTTCCCCATAGTCAGATTTTCTTTGTGTTTAATCATTCTGCCAAGTAATTTTGATGTAGACAGTCGAGCATATTTTGTGATTAAAATATCTGACTTGCTGCTCTTCCCTTGTAGGTCCAATCCAAATATTTGTTTTACTGGTGCACTGCAGAATTCACAGCAGATAAACTTCAGTTCCTGAATCCGTTGGGATTTAATAGATTCCTTATTGGCTTTAGAGGCAGGAGTCTAAAGATCACAAACCTATAATTTTTAAACATCCCTCTGTGGAAGTCACTTTGTTCACATCCTTTCCCTTTTATGAGTCTTAATGGGTTTAATGTTTTTCCTGTATTTGCATTTGGTTTATGCAAACTAAAGTAACCTAACTTTTGTAAGAGACTGCTGAAACAGACAAGTCGTGTTATAAATCTCATTAAATAGATTGTTCATGTATATCAGAGACCTTCTTAGATTTGCACATTAGCAGAATTGTCAACTGTTGTGCTTTGAAACAGAGATGAGTTTATGATTGAACCCATGTTCTCAGTGCTTAAAATCCTGGGATGAAATTTGTCCTGATTGGGAATTTTGTCATTCTCTTCAATGGGGGCCATGATTTCACCCCCACAGTCTTGTCATTTCATCTGTTCTGCATGAAGAGAGTGTTTCCTTTTGCAGGAACTCTAACTCCATGCAGTTCACCCTGCTGGAAAGGTGGGATCCTTCTTCGAGATGTGTTGCTCATATCCATTCCAGGTAGGTGTACGCGCCGCGCGTGCACGTTTGCCGGAAACTTTTTACCCTAGCAACTCCAGTGGGCCGGCAGATCGCCCCCTAGAGTGGCGCCACTATGGCACTAGATATATACCCCTGCCTGTCCGCCCGCTCCTCAGTTCCTTCTTACCGCCGTGTCGGTTGCTGGAACTGTGGAGTGCGGCTTGCTGACCTTCACGTCCCTAGCTCTCCTGTATTTGTTCATCATCTTTCGTTGTAAATAGTTCATAGTTAGTTAGTACATAGACTGTTCGTTAGTAGTTAGTTGAAATCTTGTAATATAGTTGTCTAACATCGCTTGCGGGTGGGCCGTGGCCCTCCCCGGCACCTGGCACCGAGCCCATGCCTGGCTCGCCGGGCTTCAAGCAGTGCTCGGCATGTAAGAAGCCAATGCCTTCGAGCGATCCCCACGACGCGTGCCTTAAGTGCCTGGGGGAATCGCATATCAGCGAAAAGTGCCGCATTTGCAAGGCTTTTAAGCCTCGCACGAAGAAGGAGAGAGACCAAAGACTCCGCGCTCTCCTTATGGAAGCGGCTCTGTCTCCGGCACCGGCGGCGCAGTCGGCCAATGCTACTCCGGCACCGGACCGCGCCGGCACCGGCAAGACTCCCCGGCACCGACCATCTCCGGCACCGGGAGCAGACTCTCGTCCCTCGACATCTGCAACAGCTGGATCTTAGGGCGCACCAAGACCTCCTCCGCCGGGTGGCACAGAACCTGGACTTGCAAGCGGAGGAGGTGTCTGAAATTGAGGACCCGGTGGTGAGCATCCTTTCCGCCGATGCACCCACCAGAGTGGCCCTGCCCTTTATAAAGACAATCCAGGCCAACGCCAATAACATCTGGCAGTCACCGGCCTCCATCCCTCCGACCGCTCGAGGGGTGGAGCGAAAGTACATGGCCCCCTCGAAGGGCTATGAATACTTATATGTTCACCCGACACCCTGCTCGTTAGTGGTCCAGTCGGTGAACGACAGGGAGCGCCACGGGCAAGAGGCCCCAGCGCCCAAGTCGAAGGAGGCGAGAAGGATGGACCTCCTGGGCCGCAAGGTCTATTCGGCGGGGCGCTGCAGCTCCGGGTCTCAAACCAGCAGGCCCTCCTCAGCCGCTACTCCTTCAACTCGTGGGTAGCGGCGGGGAAGTTCGCGGAGCTCTTGCCTCAGGACGCCCGCCAGGAATTTTCTACCATCCTGGACGAGGGCAAGAAAGTAGCAAGAACATCGCTACAGGCCTCCCTTGATGCTGCCGACTCGGCCGCTCGGACCCTGGCCTCGGGGCTCACGATGCACCGAATTTCCTGGCTGCAGGTCTCTGGCCTTCTGCTGGAGCTCCAACATACAATCCAGGACCTCTGCTTTGAAGGCCAGGGCCTGTTTTCTGATAAAACGGACCCGAGACTAAAAGACCTCAAAGACAACAGGGTCATAATACGGTTGCTCGGCATGCACACGCCTGCGACGCAGCGCAGGCCATTTCGGCAGCAAAACCAGCAGCAGCAGCGGCGGCCGTACCCCCAGTTCCGCCCAAGACAGGACCTCTCTAGGCGCCGCGGCAGGAACAACCGCCGCAGGCAGTCCGGTGGCCAAGCGGGGCAGAACCAAGGCTTCGCCAAGGCCCCTCCAGGGCTTAAGCCTTCCTTTTGAAGGTGCGCCCGAGGGCGCAGTACCAGTTTCCCCTCCGGATCCCTTCCCGCAGTTTTCCAACCGCCTTTCTTTTTTCCTCCCGGCGTGGACCCGAATAACGTCGGACCGTTGGGTCTTGCGTACGGTGCAGGCCGGTTATCGCCTGCAGTTTTCTTTGCCCCCCCCACCCTCCTTCCCCGTCCCTCTTCAGGGACCCCTCTCACGAGCAATTCCTCCGTCAGGAGGTACACGCGCTCCTTGTCAAGGGAGCCGTAGAGGCGGTTCCGGACAACGAGAAGAGCAAGGGGTTTTATTCCCGCTACTTTCTAATCCCCAAATCCAAGGGTGGCCTCAGGCCCATCCTCGACCTGCAGGAACTCAACAAGTATATCGTGAAGTTAAAGTTCCGCATGGTATCCCTTGGAACCATCATCCCATCCCTGGATCCCGGAGACTGGTACGCCGCCCTCGATATGCAGGACGCTTACTTTCACATCTCCATTGCCCCCCAACACAGACGTTTTCTCCGCTTTGTGGTCGGCCGCCAACATTATCAGTTTGCGGTCCTTCCGTTTGGCCTCTCTACGGCCCCGAGGGTGTTTACGAAATGCATGGCAGTCGTCGTCGCACACCTTCGACGTTCCCGCATTCACGTCTTCCCCTACCTGGACGACTGGCTGATCCGAGGCACATCGGAGCTGCAGGTCCGCGCCCATGTCGACAGGATCAGCACCCTCTTTGCTCCCTTGGGCCTCGTCATCAATGTGGACAAGTCTACTCTGCTCCCCACGCAGCGGATAGAGTTCATCGGGGCCGTTCTGGACTCTACCCTGGCCAGGGCCTTGCTACCCTTCCCCAGGTTCCAGTCGCTGTCGGCCATCATTCTACGTTTGCAGGCGGCCCCGCTGACCTTTCTGCGAACATGTCTGGCCCTTCTAGGCCACATGGCGGCCTGTACGTTCGTAATGGCATATGCCCGTCTCCGCATGAGGCCTCTTCAATCATGGCTCATTGCGCACTATCGGCCGGCCAAACATTCGTTGGACACAGTCGTCACCATTCCTCAGAGGGTGCTGGACTCCCTTCGCTGGTGGCTGGACCAGTCCGTAGTCTGTGCGGGGCTCCCGTTCCATCCGCCCCAACCCTCGGCATCCCTGACCACGGACGCCTCAGATCTGGGCTGGGGAGCGCACTGTGGCACCCAGAGAACTCAGGGCTTGTGGACACCTCAAGAGATCAACCTCCATATCAACATACGAGAGTTGAGAGCGGACCGCCTTGCTTGTCAAGCGTTTGTCCATCTCCTTCAAGGTCGTTGTGTCGCGGTGTTCACCGACAACACGACGACCATGTTTTACATCAACAAGCAGGGCGGCACCAGATCCTCTCCCCTGTGTCTCGAGGCAATGCGCCTCTGGGAGTTTTGCATAGCCCATTCGGTTCACCTTTCTGCCTCCTATCTTCCGGGCGTGCGGAACGCTCTGGCGGATCGGCTGAGCAGATCCTTCCGTTCGCACGAGTGGTCCCTCTGTCCGGACGTCGCCCTCTCACTCTTCCAGAGGTGGGGTCGTCCCCGGATGGACCTCTTCGTGTCCAGGCAGAACAGGAAGTGTCGAGCATTCTGCTCCTTCCAGGGTCGGGAACCAGGGTCTCTAGCAGATGCATCCCTGATCCCATGGACAGCCCACCTGTGTTACACGTTCCCTCCCGTTCCGCTGATACACAGGGTTCTCCTCAAGGTGCGCAGAGACAGAGCCCGGGTGATTCTCATAGCTCCAGCATGGGCCAGACAGCTTTGGTACCCCATGTTGCTGGACCTCTCAGTAGCCAACCCAGTTACCCTGCCCCTACATCGGGACCTGATCACCCAGGACCACGGCAGGCTATGTCACCCGGACCTTCCGTCTCTGCACCTTACGGCGTGGCTCCTGCGTGGTTGACGGGCTCCGAGCTGCGCTGTTCTACCCCGGTTCGGGAGGTTCTCATGGGCAGTAGAAAGCCTTCCACCAGGGCAACCTACTCAGCTAAGTGGAAGCATTTCTCCTGCTGGTGTTCAGAGAAAGCTCTTCGCCCTATGGAGACTCCCGTCACCACTATTTTAGACTACATCTGGTCCCTCAAGACCCAGGGTCTAGCGTTGTCGTCCCTCCGGGTCCACCTAGCGGCCATCTCCGCGTTTCACCCGGGAATGGACGGTTGTTCTGTCTTCTCCCACCCTATGGTGGCGAGATTCCTGAAGGGACTGGAGTGGCTCTATCCACAAATCTGCCCTCCAGCCCCTTCATGGGACCTCAACCTGCTCCTAACTCGGCTCATGGGCCCTCCATTCGAGCCATTAGCTGCTTGCTCCCTGCTCTACCTCTCGTGGAAGACCGCCTTCCTAGTGGCCATTACCTCAGCTAGACGAGTGTCCGAACTGAGGGCCCTCACAGTGGAGCCGCCGTATACCATCTTCCATAAAGACAAGGTACAGCTGAGGCCTCACCCTGCCTTTCTTCCCAAGGTGCTCTCAGCTTTCCATGTTAATCAGGAGATTTTCCTCCCAGTCTTTTTCCCAAAGCCCCATTCGTCCCGCAGAGAGCAGCAGCTCCACTCGCTAGATGTACGTAGGGCGCTAGCATTTTATGTGGACAGGACCAAACCCTGCCGCAAATCCCCCCAGTTATTTGTGGCGGTAGCGGACCGGGTTAAGGGGCTGCCGATTTCCTCCCAGAGGCTATCTTCCTGGGTTACCTCCTGCATCAGGACCTGCTACGACCTGGCCCACGTTCCAGCGGGCCGTGTGACTGCTCACTCCACCAGAGCACAGGCATCATCGCTGGCTTTCCTGGCCCGCGTACCAATCCAAGAGATTTGTAGGGCGGCGACCTGGTCATCGGTCCACACATTCGCTTCCCATTACGCCCTGGTTCAGCAGTCCAGAGATGATGCGGCCTTTGACTCTGCAGTACTCCAGGCCGCGACCTCTCACTCCGACCTCACCGCCTAGGTAAGTCTTGGGAATCACCTACCTGGAATGGATATGAGCAATCATTCGAAGAAGAAAAGACGGTTACTCACCGTTGTAACTGTTGTTCTTCGAGATGTGTTGCTCATATCCATTCCACACCCGCCCTCCTTCCCCACTGTCGGAGTAGCCGGCAAGAAGGAACTGAGGAGCGGGTGGGCCGGCAGGGGTATATATCTAGTGCCATAGTGGCGCCACTCTAGGGGGCGACCTGCCGGCCCAGTGGAGTTGCTAGGGTAAAAAGTTTCCGGCAAACGTGCACGCGCGGCATGTACACCTACCTGGAATGGATATGAGCAACACATCTCGAAGAACAACAGTTACAAAGGTGAGTAACCGTCTTTTTTTAGTGCACCAGCACCATATTCCCTATCTGGCTTTTATTTTAGGGGGACCAGGTAAAATAAAGTGCAGGCTTCAGTTGGCCCTGGATGTGATTCTCAGACAGTACCCAACATCTGGGCAAATCGTATTTTTTTTTCTCAGTATCAAAATGAAAGCACCTCTTTCTATTGGGAGACAAAGCACGTTAAGTTGTGCAGACAGCCTTTGCTTGCAACATGTAATGTGCCAACATGAGATTAATAGTGCAGAACTTACCCTCTGTATTGGGATAGCACTTCCATTGCTCTGCAGAGTGAAAGGTGTTTTTTTGTGTATTTCCAAACTCTTAATTATGCCACCACTAACCCACAATAAACAAAATACCAAAAGCAGCTTTCTAAACCAAGGAAAAGATTGTAGAAAAGGTACAGACTTTCAGGCTGATATGATTTAGGTTTAACTTTGATTTATCTGGCATCAGTTGTACATTTCTTAAAGTAAACTATTGTTGTTTCAATAGAGTGGTTCCTTCCCCTAGTGTAAAATTTGTCTCTCTTTTTAGAGACAAGAAGCCATTTTTAGATCTCTTAGAGTCTGGCTTGGAGATTGAATCTTCAGTGCCCAAAATGTGCATGGCTGTGCAGGCTCAAACGCCTTTCACTGGAGTCCAGCGTATTTTCTTCTTCAAATCTGAACACCTGTGTTTGAAGAATGTGAGGAGGCTCTTTAAAAATTTCTCATTTTTCTTGTGTATAGTCATAAGGCCTTGTGAAGTTTAGCTGCTGAGCACATCATTAGGAAATATTCCTATCCAGGAGGTAAAAAAAACCTAACTCTCTCTTTCAGAGGTGGAGGAACTGGGTCTGCTTTTGTTGACAAAGGTTTCATGCTGCTGTCTATAATGAGGACCTCTCTAGTCTGTATACTTAAAACTTTGCTGCAGTGTTTCCTTGGAAAGACACAGAAAAGACAGATAGCTTTTATACAGTGATGAATGAGATGGACCTTTTGATGTCAAATAAGAACGTGAACAGCCGTGTTTCAAGTGACTCCTATAGTAAAAGAAGCAAAAATAAGAGCAGAACTAGATGTGAGGAGGCTTTATATTTAACATTAATTATATGTAGCCCTGTTATGAAATGTGATTACTTACTTCCCCAAATGCCTTCTCTTTCGTAGATCTACAGAAACTCAATTGATCTCGTCGAAAAAATCAAAGACTGTTAAACGTGGATGAAACTATAGGTTCTGTCCACAGTCTTTGTGTAAATATTTTGTTAGATAAAAATTTAACTCTTAAGAGAGAAAAACCAGGCGCACTTCAGCCTAGGAAAAGAACATGAAAATGGGTACATAACAAGATTTGCACCTCATTTAAGAAACAATCTACTAATTTTAATAACAGGGCCATTAGCAGAGATCTGGACTCAAAAAAACCCTGCAGGTTTGACTGTAACTATCTACTAGAAGACATAGGCTGGGGGTGGGGAGTGAAATGAAACAATAGAATAGTAGTATACAAGCAAACAAAAATATTAGGAAGATTGCTGCTTTTTTAGAACTGCACCAGGCATTGCACTGTGCTGCAAACCCTGCATGTTATAAGACATGTTTTTAATTATTTCTAATTATTTAGATTTAACCATTTTTAAAAGCTGCACAGAAGCTCCAAGTGCACCCTAATAACAATCAAGCTTCACCACCACCCGCTAACAGTAAATACTAATATACAAATAATCTCTGCCAGCCGTCAGCATTAAATAATGAAATGGAGAGAATTTACCACAGCCAGCCAATACATGAAGGAGCCCTTTATTTCTCTGTTTTTCCCCACCCACAACTTCTCCATTTCTATCTAGGAGCATTCCTTCATCCTTTCCCCAGCCCCTCCGCAAAGTTAATGGCTTTTGCAAAGTGCCAAAAAATATTAAATTCAATTATTTTGGACCAAAGAGAATTAGTGATTCTCAGTCCACCAACACATAACCTCTTTCCTAGGCATGGGAGGATCCATTAGTGTCTCCACTATGGAGCTTCTCACCAATGTGGGAGTTAGAATATTTCCCTATTAAGGAGATGTAAGCAAACGTGAAGTTTAGGTAAGGGCTGGCTGTCAGGGAAAGAACCACTAGAGCACACCCCAAGTACTGCATTCAAGTCCTTCAATTTAATTTAATTTTTTTTCAGCATGGGAAAATGGTCTTAGGTTTTTGTATATTTGCTAATCAGCAAATCTTCAGGGAGACCATTTACAGCAGTTTCCTTGTCTTGGGAGCCCACCTGCTTGCTGACTGGTTGTGGTTTCATCAATATATTGTAGTTTTAATCAGTATCCAAACTTCTTTGTGAGATGCTGCACTTGTGGAAGAGATTTCAAGTCAGGTTCTACCTAAATGCCAATGACATGAAAACCCAGCATCTAATGGCTGCTTTTTCCTGCTCCAAGTGTATGTTAGTGTGAGCTTTTGCATAAATCGTAGCACTAAGGCAGCATTCATTTGCTTGTAAATGGGTAATGCTCTTGTATGGAAAAGGGATTTTTTAAAAAAACAGCTGGAGACATCTTGACTTGGCATTGAGCTATTACTCGTTTACTTATTTATTGCTATTGCAATAGTGCCTAGGAGCCCCAGGCATGGGCCAGGGCCCCCTTCTGTTAGATATTGTACAAACAGACTCTGCCCGAAAGAGCTTACAGACAAGAGATGACCGGTATAGACAGACGGGAGCAGAAGGAAACAATGAGACAACACTGACTGTTCTGTGAGCAGTCTGATGGGCAGTGGTCTTATCACACCAGCTGCCTAGCCAATGTCAAGATTGTTGTAGGCATCATGATGGAGAGATTTGCAGTGGGACAGCGAGGTGGCTTTGCAGATGTGTCTGGGGATCTCCTCCCATGCACGAGGGGAACTAACATATTATAGCATTTGGGAAGTTGCTGCTGCTGCCTTTTTAAAATGCTGGTTTGAAAGCAGTATTGAACTAAATCAGCCACAGAGCTGCTCCTTGTTGTTTGTTTGGTCTAACTCAGCAGCTGTCTGCAGGGGAGTGGGCATGACTCCAAAGAACATTGAGAGTAATTCAGCAACCTCAGGAGTCACTTTTGCAATTAACGAAGTTGTAAGGTCAAAACTCTCAATTGGTCAGCTGGGGCCTTCTGTCAAATGAGACTTTCCTTAAAGCAGCAGATTTATTCTCTAGGTGACTAGCCCTGCCCTGCCCTGCTCCATCCAAATGATGTCCAAATGCAAGACAAATTGCATAAATGTAAAAAGCCCATGCATTCAGGAAAACTAGGCTAACGTGAGATGTACTGTGATGTGGTTTACATTTCCTACATGTTTAGTTCATGTCAAGATACTTATGAGATAATCTGGGACTAAAAAAAGAAACCAGAATATTCTTGTGGAAGTGCAACCACTGGATATGTAAGCAAAGTGTTTCTCTTGGGGAAGCTACACCAATTAATGAAATCCTCCTTGGGTAATATGTTCAAAGTTGTCTCAACTGTCCGTTTCTTTTCATTTAATTGATAGGTGCACATGAGTTCTCCAGAAAGCATTAAGCTGTAACATGTTATGATTTTGATTACTCGTTCTTTCTGACAAGTATAATCAGGATGGAAATTGCTAATGGCCTTTAGCGAATTACAGTAGTTGAAAATGTGTAATGGTCTGTGTCACATTGCTTTCCACTATGAAATTGCAATGAAAAGATTTATCTAAACACAAGTTCCCTTACTAAGATCACAAGTCTCATCCTCTGGCTTTGGCCAATTCTATAGTTTGAAGGTCCAAATTTTTGGTGGGGGAGATTAGGCAGCAATTTTTCTTTCCTTCTGGCCAGGGGTGCAATTGTGGCGGGAGGAGGAAGAAATGGTCTCAGTCTCACCTGAAAAACTAAAATGAAATGCCACTTGCAGGTTGTGCAGATCTTCATAATGTGACTATACCTCTCTTCTCCCTTTGTGCGCTTTGGTCAACCCACAACCATAGTGGGTATCGGAGTTTATACCCTGTTGAAATGTATGATAGTTCAGCTATGAGTTGTCAGGCTGTCTGGAGATACTCAGTTGGAGTTCTGTTCACACACTGAAGGATTTCTTAACCGTCTTAAGAGCTGGAGAATTAAGTTTGGTATAACAAAAGTTCAGATTCTGGAGCTTGAGTTGGCATACGCCACAAAAAAGTACTGCCTCACTGAGCCACAGTAAACCGGCCAACTTCCATCCCTGCCCCTCTTCCCCTTCTTTTGGCCTTACTGCCAAAGGGACAGCACACAGGTTGAGAGTGTGACAGGTTGGATCACAGAAACCCCACTGGAAGCTGCCAACTGATGTCCCAAAACTACCTCTGCTCCTGTCTTCCCTGCCAGCTCAGGACTCCAACACCCTGTCTTGCTGAGCCAGACACTCCCATCTGCTCCAGCACAGACACAGTACTTGCCCCAAAGCTGCAGGTTTACCTGAAAGCTGTTCACAGAAGTGTACTTGTCTTTAGCACTCAGATGCCCAGCTCCCAATGGGGTCTAAACCCAAATAAATCCGTTTTACCCTGTGTAAAGTTTTTGCAGGGTAAACTCATAAATTGTTCGTCCTCTATAACACTGATAGAGAGAGAGATGCACAGTTGTTTGCTCCCCCAGGTATTAATAAATACTCTGAGTTAATTAATACAGAAAGTAGGATTTAAGTGGTTCCAAGTAGTAATAGACAGAACGAAGTCACCAAGCAAAATAAAATAAAATGCGCAAATCTATGTGTAATCAAACTGAAGACAGATAAGTTCCTCACCAGTTCCAGAATGCTCCCTTTTACAGACTAATCTCCTTTTAGCCTGAGTCCAGCAATCACTCACACCCCTTTGTTCCAGTTTCTTCCAAGTATCCTGGGGGGTGGAGAGGAAGCTACACCGTGGTGTCTAGGAAACTACAATGCATTGGTGACCTTCCAGAAAACACCATCCTAGCCACCATGGGTGTAGAGGCTCTCTACACAAACATCTCACACACAGATGGAATACAAGCTGTCAGGAACAGTATCCCTGATGATGCCACAGCAGAACTGGCTGCTGAGCTCTGTGCCTTTATTCTCACACACAGCTATTTCAAATTTGATGACAATATATATCTCCAGATCAGTGGCACCGCTATGGGCACCCGCATGGCCCCACAATATGCCAATATTTTTATGGCTGACCTGGAACAACGCTTCCTCAGCTCTCGTCCACTCACGCCCCTTCTCTACCTATGCTGCATTGATGACATCTTCATCATCTGGACCCATGGGAAGGAGACTGGAAAAATTCCACCACGATTTCAACAGCTTCCACCCCACCACCAGCCTCAGCCTGGACCAATCTACACTGGAGGTCCACTTCCTCGACACCACGGTGCAAATAAGTGATGGTCACATTAACGTCACCCTATACCGAAAACCTACCGACCGCTATGCCTACCTTCATACCTCCAGCTTCCATCCCGGGCATATCACACAATCCATTGTCTACAGCCAAGCACTGAGGTACAACCGCATCTGCTCTAACCCCTCAGACAGAGACCAACACCTACAAAATCTCCACCAAGCATTCTCAAAACTGCAATACCCGCACGAGGAAATAAGGAAACAGATCAACAGAGCCAGACATGTACCCAGAAGCCTCCTACTGCAAGACAAACCCAAGAAAGAAACCAACAGGACTCCACTGGCCATCACATACAGTCCCCAGCTAAAACCCCTCCAACGCATCATCAGGGATCTACAACCCATCCTGGACAATGATCCCACACTTTCACAGGCCTTGGGTGGCAGGCCAGTCCTCGCCCACAGACAGCCTGCCAACCTGAAACATATTCTCACCAGTAACTGCACACCGCACCATAGTAACTCTGGCTTAGGAACCAATCCATGCAACAAACCTCGATGCCAACTCTGCCCACATATCTACACCAGCGACACCATCACAGGACTTAACCAGATCAGCCACACCATCACCGGTTCATTCACCTGCACGTCCACCAATGTCATCTATGTCGTCATATGCCAGCAATGCCCCTCTGCAATGTGAATCGGCCAAACTGGACAGTCGCTAAGGAAAAGGATAAATGGACACAAATCAGATATTAGGAATGGCAATATACAAAAACCTGTAGGAGAACACGTCAACCTCCCTGGCCACACTATAGCAGACCTTAAGGTGGCCATCCTGCAGCAAAAAAACTTCAGGACCAGACTTCAAAGAGAAACTGCTGAGCTTCAGTTCATCTGCAAATTTGACACCATCAGCTCAGGATTAAACAAAGACTGTGAATGGCT
The DNA here is from genome assembly GCF_025201925.1 of Gopherus flavomarginatus. Classification (NCBI taxonomy): domain Eukaryota; kingdom Metazoa; phylum Chordata; order Testudines; family Testudinidae; genus Gopherus; species Gopherus flavomarginatus. Next base: position 29,627,970 of record NC_066622.1, read on the forward strand.
TGCCAACTACAAAACCAGTTTCTCCTCCCTTGGTTTTCACACCTCAGCTGCTGGAACAGGGCCTCATCCTCCCTGATTGAACTAACCTCATCTCTAGCTTGCTTGCATATATATACCTGCCCCTGGAAATTTCCACTACATGCATCTGATGAAGTGGGTATTCACCCATGAAAGCTCATGCTCCAAAATGTCTGTTAGTCTATAAGGTGCCACAGGATTCTTTGCTGCTTTTGTCTAAGTGATTCCTGATTGAGCACTTAACTTGCAGATTCCTTCCCCGAGAAGTGACCAAATGTTCTAACTAAGGCTACTTAGAAATCAAGCAAGTATACAGCCAATGTTCATAACTTTAAATACACAAATGGTACCTGCATACAACTAGGATGAACATAACCAGTAGATCATAACCTTTACATAGATGTTACATGGCATATGTAGTAAAACCCTATTCCAGTTATATCATACATACATTTATAAGCACCCCCCCATAAAGCCTTATGGGGTACACTGTCACAGAGAGCTCTTTGGGAGTCCCACACTGTTATTCAAGGCCCTGACCTTGACATGTGTCTGGTCAAGGGGGCACATTTGACAAATAGCTACAAGAGTTGTTCTAGCACTTCTCCTCGTTCAGCTGGAACTTGCACTGACATGCCATGCGGGTAGTGGTGATTTAATATTCTCTTCCCAATACAAGTCTTTTCTCATTAGCAGAGAACATAAACAAAATACTACTTCAGGGTGCTTCCCATTATGAAATACTAGTTGAATACCATCTAGGTCAGATAGCAGCATATTGTAACGAGACACTATTCTATCTGAAAAAGTGTTTCTCCCATAGATAGTTAAGACCATTCAGAAGTCACAACACTTAAAGATATTTGGCACATAGCTCTGTCTTGAGGGTTTGGTAATAGAAGAGACATTTTAAAGGAACACAGTCAACTTTGAACAAAACTTTTTCTCTGTTTTTTACCTTTTATTGTTGAAAGTGACATTGGACATTACTGTATGTAAGAGATTAAAATTCCTTTTAAACATTCATTTGGTGTATTTAGCAGCACTTCCATTTAGCCAGTTTCTCTCTTCCTTTGTATAGTCAGCTATTTTCCTCTGTTTGGATCTCCCACATCCCCGTAGAGGGGAGAGGAAACACTCCTGAAGTTATGGTGTAACCACACTATTGGCAGAAAGAGTTAGGGGTAGATGAAGTAACTGTACAGATACTTTTTTAAATTCATTTATTTTTAAAATAAACTAGACATCAAGTTGAACAATGTCTCTCTTAATCTCCAGATCACTGGTTCCAACAGTCCTCAGACCAGTTGTCGCAGAGTTGTAGAAATAAAGAGTATGTATTAGATCTTCCAGCCCATCTTCTTCCCAATGCAAAATTTTTCCCTGCAGTGAACTTTCTAGTGTGTTGCTCAAACTAGTTTTTATTGTTCCAATAATTCTACCATTTCATTAGGAAGGCGATTGAATACCCCATTACAGTATTGCCAACCCAAAGAGTTCAAAAACGGAGTCAGACCCCCAAAATAATGAAATTAAATATTATATACAAATATATACTACTGGATTCATTTTATTTATCTTCTGGTTTTTGAAGTTTTAGGACACACCGGGGAAACGTTTTCAAGAATTTATCCAATAACCATGAAGCCTAGATACTTTCTTCCTTTGTTTTTTTTTTTTTAAATAATGGAAAGCTGAGATTTAAAAAACAAAACAAAACAGGAGCTGGAGTGTTAAGAGCAACAAGTGTCATGAGGCATACAGTAAAATTGCAAGAAATGCTAACACTGTTATTGACTGACTTGCTGTTATTGACTGACTTGCCGAAAGTCTTCCCAGATAGTCAACCTAATCTTTGTTCGCTTGCAGCATATTAAATCATTCCTATCTTTAGTAGTGACACATTTTAAGATGCATAGACATAGGCCACAGGTAGGCAACCTATGGCGCGGGTGCCGAAGGTGGTATGCGAGCTGATTTTCAGTGACGCTCACACTGCCCAGGTCCTGGCCACTGGTCTGGGGGGCTCTGCATTTTAATTTAGTTTTAAATGAAGCTTCTTAAACATTTTTAAAACCTTAAAAGTTTACTTTACGTACAACAATAGTTTAGTTATATATTATAGACTTATAGAAAGAGACCTTCTAAAAACGTTAAAATATATTACTGGCACGCGAAACCTTAAATTAGAGTGAATAAATGAAGACTCAGCACGCCACTTCCGAAAGGTTGCCGACCCCTGACATAGGCTGTTAAGTTTCTTCCTTCCTCCTCTCTGTCCCCTGATTATTATACTGAAGTCAAGTATCTTCAGCCTCTGTGCTGAATCTACTATAATAAACTGTGTCTCGTGTTGTTAAGCTGCTACTCCTGTAGCCAATGATTACTGATCCAGGGAGTTGGTACACTTGCAGGCAGCTGTCTGGAAGGGAGCTTATAGCTGCCCATCGTGGTAGTGTGGCTAGAACCACCTCTCAGCTCCAAATTGGTCTGGGGTCTTTCTAAAAACCAATAGCCCTATTATCATAGTGTTCAGTTTTCAAAAGCCAGCCCTCGGGCAAGACCACGAATATGTGATACGTAAAGGGGTGGGGGGGAGGTAGATATCAAAAGTTGACAATCTGTTAGTCATCTTACACTAGTTGTCAAGGTTATCCTCATAAGAAAGTCTAGATGCTGACTTGTACTTAACACGAGAGCTGATGATTGCTTGATATAAGGATTTTCGGGCACAGAGGATTAATACTGAAAAAAAAATTCGATTACTTTAAATTTTCTTTTATTGCCGTGTTGGAGCTCCTTCCAGGGAAAGTCTGGCAGAGATGCAGTAGTTTTTTTTTTGTTGTTGTTTTTTAAGTCAACTTTGACCCTTGATCAGATCAAATACTGCATATCATTTTGGCACTTTTTATTATGCAAAAAAAAAAAGGATCCCTAGTCTAATAATTAAAATTTAGATGTGATTAATCAAAGAGCTGCGTTCATCCAGTGTATTCTTTTTTTGTATTATGGTTGCCTCTAGAATGTTTTCCTTTCATCTGAATAGAAAATTCCGTCTCCTTTCTGTCTGGGCAAAGCTCTGGGAGGCTCAGTCTCATTGTATGTCCACTCCCTGATTTCTCAAAATTCATAAATTACATGTCTGAATCTTTTGAGCTGAAGGTGAAAGTGAAGTAGCCAGGCTGAGAACAAAGGCAAGTCACAACCTGAATTTAAGGCTGACATGCTGTCAGACCTTTAATATAACTTCAAAATGAAGTCTAAGGGCTGGTCTACTCTTGGGGGGGGGGGGGGAAGGAATTGATCTAAGATATGCAACTTCAGCTACGTGAATAGCGTAGCGGAAGTCGAAGTATCTTCGATCGAGTTACCTACCGTCCTCATGGCGCGGGATCGATGTCCGCGGCTCTCCCTGTCAATTCCATTACCACCATTCGCATTGGGTGGAGTTCCGGAGTCGACAGGAGCGCATTCGGGGATCGATATATTGCGTCTAGGTGAGACGTGATATATCAATCCCCGAGAAATCAATTGCTACCCGCTGATATGGCCGGTAGTGAAGACGTACCCTAAGGCTGGGATTTTCACAGGCTTTTAAGGGAGTTAGATGCCCAGCTCCCACTGAAATTCTATCAGTCCATTTATTGAAGGCCCCAATTCAGCAACGTATTTAAAAATATTTAAGTCCTATTGAAGTTGTGCGTGTTTGCTTGCTTGCTTTGCTGTATCAGGATTTAAGTGCAGAACTTTTCTGAAGAGCTGTACTGCTAATCTCAAAGGCAACATAGCCTTGGACGGAGCCTGAAGTCCAATGTACTGTTTTTCTTGTCTAGCACAGTATTATTGCTCTTTTAGGATGAGATTTTAAAAGAAGCTGAAGGGAGTTAGGTGCTCAACTCCACTGAATGTTGGGCTTCATCAGATGCTGTCTTTTAGGTAAATGGTAAGATATGTAAGGACACGAGTTCTCTCATTGACTTCATTGGGAGTACTCACGTCTTTGAGTACCTTACTGAAGTGGGGCCTGAAATCTCCTTTGGCCCAATTTTATTCAGCAGGCACCTTTTATGTATATATTTCATTGGCAGGCTTTTTTGTGTACACTGAGTCTAAGTGGAAGGGGTAAATACAACTTCTTGTCTAGAACTGGAGACTTCTTATAACTGTTCTACTACCAGACTTCTCACATCTTGCATTTGAAATAGTGATTATAGGAAAGCTTTTAATTGTGCTGCATGGGGACAAGTGGGCAATGTCATAAATCCCGAGGGCTTGTTAGTACATTCTGCTTGGGGGAGGAATAGCTCAGTGGTTTGAGCACTGGCCTACTAAACCCAGCGTTGTGAGTTCAATCCTTGAGGGGGCCACTTAGGGATCTGGGGCAAAAATTTGTCCTGCTAGTGAAGGTAGGGGGCTGGACTTAATGACCTTTCAAGGTCCCTTCCAGTTCTAGGAGATTGGTATATCTCCTATTATTATTATTATTATTGTTATTATTTTTATTGATTTGACAAGGACATTAGAAGGATGGGCTGTTTTTTACTGGATCATTAGAAATGAGTCTCATAAACAAGAATTAAAACATAATTTTTCTTACCTTACTGTAGTCTCTTCTCCATATCAGAAATGCCTGTCTACGCAGGTACTGGAAATGCATTGCTCTGTGTTACATATCACGTGTCCAGGTTTTCTTCTAATTATCTTGTTCCCACTTGGGACAGCAAGGAAAGACACGAGAACATATAAAGCACTGTAGCTTGAGACTTAGAATTTTCTCATACAAGCAGAAACTCTATATGCAGGAAGATATAAAAGTCTTATGAAATGTGCATCCCGTAAAGAGTGTTGCTTGACTAAAGACAGGTACCTGTGTTATCAGCAAGCAGGTGGAGGTGATCTTTGATGACTGCCCTGGTATTTTTTTCACCATGCTCTCTTCCTGCCACAACTCATACTGTTAAACCTCTCTATCTCCCTCCAGTTTTTAGAGCTCTTTGTGTGTAGCAGCCTGCATCTCATCTTTTACTGCCCTCTTAGAGGCAGGGATTACATTAGTACTTTTTCTCCTAACTTGTCCACAGATGTTTTTTTTCATGAAGGCAGTTGTTTCTGCTCAGATATTCTGTATCCATCAGAGCAAAAGGCATTCCTGGAAGGAATGTAAAATGTTTGAAGCTAATGAAGTTTGTCCTGCATCAGGTTACAATAGAGATTACACCTTTTCTCCCGAATATCTCCATTGAGTTTCTGCAGGGCACTGGATTTCCTCAACAGCTGGGAAATGCATGAACAGTTTGGAGCTGTCTGAGCAGATTCTCATTCTGCTGCCCTTCCTTTTTTATTTTTTTTTTCCAGCTAACCCTCCACCCCCCTCCGCAATCTGAAAGATTACATGGACAATAGCTTTCAGAATATTGTGTTGATGTTTCATGTTTGCTGCTGCAATATTGTACCTATGTGAGAAAACACATTTTGTGACTCATCTTGCAAATGATAACCTGAAAAAAATGACTATTTTTTATCCATTTAGTGTTTAAAGAGTTAATGAAAACCCCCTTTTAAAAACTTGCATTAAAACCAAATCATCTCAAGGAAAAAAAACTGAGAATTGAAACACTGTAATTCCTTAAATGTTGGCTGTAGAGTCCATTCAGGGTAAAAAAGCGAGGCTGCCAAGTGTTTGGTAATAAAGACAAGGGAAATTTGCATGATGAATTGCAGAGTGACGCACATAAACTACTCATCTTGTTCCAAAGCACAGTGATACTTAGTTTTGGAAGTTGTTGAATTTCTTATTTCCGTTCCAAATTAATACTTAAAACCTAAACAAGTAGTTATCTTGAGTTTTAGTACAATTTTTACACAATTAACATTCCTATTGACTTACTGCGATTTTCTATTGAGCTAATTACTTTTTCACCCTTTTTAGGGTGTCAAGCCAGCAAGTTTTGAAAAAGTTACTGATCCTGAAATTAAGGAGATAATTGGAGAGTGTATTTGCAAAAATAAAGAAGAAAGGTTTGTTTCAAATGACCAAGTTTTGTATGAAAAATTATTTTTATCTTTAGATTTATTAAAGCTTCTCTGGGTGTTCGTTATATAGAAGAAAGTACACAATGCTGTACACCATATGAAGCATAAAGGACTACTTCCACCACCAGTAAAGATCAAGATGATAAAATAAACTCAGCCTTCCCTCCCCTTTATAGACTGAGGTCAAAAATGACCATTCTGATCTTGTCTGACCTCCAGCCTAACACATTCCATAAAATTTCATCCAGCAATTCCTGCAATGAGTGCAATAATTTATGGTGAAACTAGAGGATGTCTTTCTAAAAAAGACATCCAGTGTTGCTTTAACTGCTTCATGTGATGGTGAATCCACCCCACACCTTGATAAATTGTTCCAAAGATTATTTAGACTCTCTGTTTAAAAAAACAAACAAACCACGCCTTATTTGAATTTGTCTAGCTTCAGAGTCCAGTTGCAGGTCAGACTAGGTGATCACAGTTGTACCTTCTGGCCTTATAATCTGAATCCTGTAGACCAGAACTGTCTCCTTGATGAGGGGCCCCCTCTCACCTGTGTCGTATTGAATCTCAGATTTGTAAGCAGTCTTGGGAAGGACTATGGAGCACTTGGTGCATAAATGAATAATGCTGAAGGCCTGCCAAATATCAGATGTCGAATTCCCAAGGATTCCTAAAAATACTAGACATACTACTTATATCTACTAAAAATACAAATTTCTTATGGCTGAATGCAAAGCATGCTGCGGTTGTTAGCCTTGCCTTTAGAGGGCCTTTCTATTTATGTTAATAAATACTTAATTGCAAATGTTTAAATTATGCAGTGTTTGATATTATTTTTGGACATCTTCTGTTCCAGATATGAAATTAAAGACTTATTAAGCCATGCCTTTTTTGCTGAAGATACTGGGGTAAGAGTGGAACTTGCAGAAGAAGACCATGGTAGGAAATCCTCTATTGCCTTAAGACTCTGGGTAGAAGATCCTAAGAAACTGAAAGGAAAACCCAAAGATAATGGAGCCATTGAGTTTACTTTTGATCTGGAGAAGGAAACTCCTGATGATGTTGCACAAGAAATGGTAAAATAAACTTCTCCTGACAAAAATATGTATATAAGTAGTACATAAATCGCAAAGGACAGCAGGAACAAATCTGGTAAAGTAAATTCCACTTAGAAGGGTCAGGCTATCTAGTTTAAATAGGATGACATTAGTTTTAGAATGAATGCTGGAAGAAAACACAAATAGTAAAAGAAGAAAAACTAATAATCTGGCAAAACATGTTGTTTAATCCCAAGGACAGACAAAAGAAAACTATGTAACCCATCTCTGTCTGTTTTATGTCTTCAGAGATAATTGGAGACTTGCTTAAATCAAGGATAATTTCAGACTACAAGTGAAGTTGTTTGGAAGAGTTCAAAATTGCAAACAAAAATTGAAGAACATTTTCCATTATGCTTTTCACAAACACTTTTTCCATCTTTTCAAAAAATTCTCACATTGAAAAATTAGGAAGAATTTATATAAGAAAAATGGTTTATAAAGAGCCATTGTGCTGATAAAATTAAGCAGGTAGCTGATATCAAAGTATAGTATAAAGAGTGATGGAAGAGGAAGTTTTTTTTAATAGTGGTGGATATATCTAACTTAATTTTTATATCTTCCTTTGTAAGATGTTTTCTGGTCTTTGTTTTAGAAAATTTTTATCTTCTAATGTCACTGTGTTGTTCTGAAAGAGAAATATTATTCTGGACCATACTTTAATGCCAATTAATTTTTTTCCCCATCAAAAGTTTACTTTTAGATAAGATTGACAAGACCAAGAAAGTTGCTAACAAATGTGATTTGAAGTTAGACCAGTTAATTAGACACACAGTTGGAAAGTATTAAGTGTCTGTTTTCCCCTATGCAGCTTTATACTATACGTTGGCCAACAGACACAATCTTAATAATAAATATGTATCCTAGTAGTAACAGCATCTTAAAACTAAAGCAACTTTTTTCTTGCACAAAAACATGGAAATAATTAAAAGTATGAGTTATTTATCTCATTTTGTAACAGGTTCAGAGGAGCAGATGATAAAACGCATTTATGTAATGCTTCATGAAAACAGAATGAGCAAAGAACTCTTTATCTGGACTCTGAGTTACTTTCATTTTTCCCTGTGGGATTTTATTTAGTGACAGTATCACCATTACTTCTGTTCTGCCAAGAAGGCAACCATTTTCAGAGTGTAATTTTTGCTTAGCTTTCACATCTATCCATAATTTAGCGTTCCAAAATACATTGAAGGAAGAAAGTTGGCCTACTCTATCTTCTTAACTCTGACATAAAATTGATATATGGTGTTTCATGCAATATATTGTGACACAACTCACCTTATTAACATTTGCTGTGTGATAGTTACCATGTTTTTGTAACCATATTTAAACATTTATGAAAATCGTTGACATTTAAACTTCTGCAACTTACTTGTACTATCTATGCTAAATTTCTTTTAAGAGGGAAGGTGGTTTGGTTTTGTTTAGGCAGAATTACCCCTAAAGGATCACATCCAAATTGCTATAATAACTTTACTTCCTCCAGATGCTATAAAAAATGTGTTTTATTCAAAACAATTAACAGATTTATATAAACAGTATCTACTCCTAAGCCGTTTTTAAAAAAGGAACAGGTATTCCTGAAGTAAATGGCTTTTTTGACCATTCTAAATTGTTGGCAAATGCGGAAACCCTATGCTTTGCCAATGTTTGTTGCTGTAGATGCTTGTGGAGAAGATAGTGTTGGGCATATGAAATTTGATGATAGTTAAGAGGTTTCAAAACTCATGAAATTGAGTAACAAACTCATTTAAAGTATCTGTGTAGGCAAAGAAGGAAAGATCTGAAATAAGGCACATTCACAAGTGGACTGACAACCTGTGGTTAAATTTCACAAATGGTGGTATTGAAAAAAATCATGCCATTATTATAAGTTTAGCATTCTTTAGATGAAAGTGTGAAGTAGGAATGAATATAATTTTAGAACTTGTTAACATGACAGATTTTCAGTTCCCTTCCCGTCTGGACTTGAATAGAAGAATCAACTTTACTTTTTGCCCTAGAAGGCTCTGTGAGCTTATGTGACTCATCACCTGAGCACGTTGTTAACTAGCTCCCCAGAAGCTCCTATTTTCACCATAAGGTTTTTACAAGAAGCACTTTCTACATCCCTAGTCCTGGGACATCAGTTTATGGGCAGGGAGTCCATCAGACTGTCTGCAAGTGCCTAGCCTTACACGGCACCTGTCTTCAGCTATCCTCCATGCTATGTTGTGCCTTTTTTTCAAACAAGCAGCAAAAAAGTAAACTGCCAACGGTCTTGTGGTTGGGTGGGAGGGAAAAGGAATATGTCCAGGGTGCCTTTCTGAGAGTAAGCGCCCCTGCACCTGAGAAGAGTGCTTAGAAAGTTCTTGCAATGGTTGTAGGTCTTTCCTAGAAGTACAGGGCAAACAATTATTATTTTTAAATACTTCAGTGCCAGGCGTTTAACTCAAAACTGTGTTGAATTCCTGATTCTGGGAGGAATAGCTGCATGGTTCATGTTATTTCAAGCCCTTCCTTTTTTTGCTATGAAAAGATGCCAATTAAAATGCACATGTACATGCACTTGATAAGTTTATATGCCTTCCCTGCAGGTTGACTCTGGATTTTTTCATGAAAGTGACGTCAAGATAGTTGCAAAGTCAATACGAGACAGAGTAGCATTAATACAGTGGAGAAGAGAGAGAATTTGGCCTATGATACAATCAGAGGACCATCAAGTTTCTGAATGTTTGGAGAAGTTGAAGGTGCCACAAGCACAACAGGTTCAAGTAACGTCCCTTTCGCACGCTGGTCAACAAACTCTGTCAGCGCTCGAGGAGCCAGAAGCTGACCAGCATCTATTTCAGCATAACCTCCCCACCAGCGTTACATCTGTTGCATGTAAGTCTTATGTTTGCATTACATCTTGTGTGAGCAGTTATGATTCTCCTGGCACAAAATGGATGAAATCCACAACTCTCAGCGCACTGAGCTATACATTCAGAGCGTTGCATACAGTTTTGCCCACTAGAGGAAAGTCTAAATTCTAAATACTAGAGGTATTCTGAATTCAAGAGAGAAAACTTCTACAGAATCTACATTATCTATCAGTCATTGAATAACGTTACAGATACAGGGTGAGTAAACATATGAAAGATTAAGGTGTGAATAAAATAGCATGAAAATTGAAAGTACTTTAACTGCATTAAAATATATTTTTTTTTAAAAATCCAATATTAAAAATAAAACTTTCCATATTGATTCACAAGAAGGAAATTTAATGTTATCTTGGAGAGGGGGCTGGGTTGAGTGTGTTTTTGTTTTGCTTTTTAATTTTTATAAACCCAACAAAATCAGTGTTGGAGGTATTATACATACTTAAAGACTGACAAGAGGTACTGGTTCCTAAATACGGAATTTTTTAGAGAGTCCTAGAAGGTTCTAAAAGAGAATTCTTACAGTAATTCATGTAAGTTTATATGAGGCCTGCTAAAAGAGGCCAATACTTCAGTTATGGAAAAGAATATCTGAATGCTGTCTAGTCACATTGCCTATTAGAAGTGAATCCAAAAATAATGTTTGTTCAGAATAGTTTTCATGTTCCCCTTTCTCTGTGGCATGATAAAGTCAACCTGATCTGCTCTTCAATACCACTTTTAAAATTAACTGTAAAGTTTAACTTTTAAAAACAAATGTGAAGATATTAGAAGTGATCTCTGTGAGGCACACATGACATAGCAGTATGAATGTGTGTAGGAGGGAGTGACACTTATCCCTAAAGAGAGAGCAAGTGTGAGTTACCCTTTCATGGCTGGTTTTTAAAGAGAGCCAATTAAATTTTCTGTTGGAGTCCTCTGGCTTTAACCAGTCCCTTGCCCTACTACAGAGCTGAGTGGGGTTGGCTGATATATGCTGTCAGATGAGCTAGCCCTTCTTGCAACCCCTACAACTGTGCCCCTGTTGAGAGGACTAGGGTAAAATAGTGTACACAAGTTTGCAATTTGTGATAAAGGTACAATAGTCCTTTAATATACTCAGAATAATACGAATGCTCCTTTTTCTACTGTGTTATATTTTCTGAAAACAGGGCTAACATATACATTATGAAACTTCTTATTTGATAGCATACACTTGTCCAAAATAGGGTTGTCAACTTTCTGATTTCAGAAAACCGAACACTCTTACCTCGCCCTGCCTCCCCCTACTCACTCCATCCCCCCTCCCTTGGTCACTCGTTCACCACCATCTTCACTCACTCACTCATTTTCAGCGGGCTGGGACGGGGTTGGGGGTGTGGAAGGGGATGAGGGCTCCGGCTGGAGGTGCGGGTTCTGGGATGCAGCCCGGAATAAAGGATTTGAGGTGCCCGAGGGGGTTGGGGGGGAGAGATGAGGGGGCTGAGGTGCAGGAGGGGACTCCGGACGGGGGCAGAGGGCTGGAGTGTGGGATGGGGTGAGGACTCTGGCTGGAGGTGCAGACTCTGGGGTGGGGCTGCGGATGAGAGGTTTGAGGTGCGGGAGGGGGTGCTCTGTGCACTGCCCTCGCCTGCAGGTGCCACCCCCACAGCTCCTATTGGCCAGAGTTCCTGGCCAATGGAATCGGAACTTTTGCTCGGGGCAGGGATAGCGCACAATCACCCCGGCTGCCCCTGCGCCTGGGAGCCAGATGTGCCAGCCACTTCTGGGAGCCACACAGAGCCAGGGCAGACAAGGAGCCTGGCATATCCCTGCTGTGCTGCCGACCAGACCTTTAGCATCCCAGTCAGCAGTGCTGACCGGAGCCACAGGGTCCATTTTCAACCAGATGTTCTGGTCCAAAACTGTATGCCTGACAACCCTAGTCCAAAACGAGATGGATGGATGGATGGATGGATATATATATATAAAATGAATTTTTGTAGTCACTGCATTTTTCCCATTATACTGAAATTTTTGTCTAGTCCAGTTTCATGGTTATCTGTAAGGGAAAAAACATAAAACCAGGAAGATGCAGTACTTGCTATAACTTTATCAACAAAAGGATAGTACAATACAACTGCGTTAATGGCAAATCATTGTTATAGGGTAATTGGAGGATTTTCTGGTCTTGTTGAGCCCTCTTCTTTGATATACTTTAAGCTTTACTAGAGATGTAATCATTTTCTACATCACTTCTGCATTTTTGTAGTTCAGGGTTTCGCAATCTCTGGGTTGCATAGGATATCCAGTGTTTTGCAGGAGATGATGCAGAAAGTGTGGAGGAGGGGGATATTGGTGGGAGGGGGATTCAGTTCAGCTAAAAAAAGATATAAAAACAGATACACAACATAAACCCTTTAATTATTTGTTCCTTTATGGCCACCACATTGTTGTAACCTGAGATACCCAGATAGTAGCTTACTATAGACTACTGCAGAACATGAGAATGTGCATCCAGCTGCTAGAGACTCTGTTAACAAAATAGCATTGAATCTGTACCTTTGTATGTGCCTGAATTTAACTTCATGCAGAAAAGCACACTTTTTTTTTAATTATGTACCACATGAAATGAAAATATCCAAGCAAAATGTCATGAAAAAAGTCATTGAATCTGAACGCTCAAGATGTTAGCTGTTGGCTGTATTTACTATGGCATAAAGCCACTGCTTGAGCCTCTCGTAACGTTATTGCCCACTTCTTTGAGTCTTTACAGTTCACTTCTGCCCTGTGACATCGTGTGACTTGAAAGCATGTCAGGTGGCATGTCCTGAAGCGCTGGCTGACGTCAGGACACTTTTAGATGCCAAACATCAGTTACTGAAAGATGAACCTGAGGCTTTTATTTCTGGAGTCAGTCATGTCTTGAAACAAGCAATGAGACTTGATTACTCAAACTGGCAATGTCAGCACAAATGCTCTTCAGGCGTCTTCTTTGGCATTGACAAGAATGGCCTGGCAGTAAAAATTGTATAACATTGCAGAAGGTCGTTTCTTTCTTTCCCTGTGCAACTAATGTGATTTCAAAAGTTGCAGGGCTTGATTCAGCTACCAAACTGAACAGAGTGGCTTGTCTGTTGTCACTGCTTCTCACTCCATTAGTGACACAGATGAGTTTGTCCAAGAGCAACTGTTCTGAAAACAAAGGTGTGGTGGTTTCTAGCAGTTTATGTGTGATGTGTCTGATGGCTCTACTGAAGGCCTGTTCTTTTATAAAGCTGTGCCTAGATGTACAACAGAAGAGGGCTGATACTGAACACTTCAGGAAGCAGTCAAAGATTTCCACATTTAGTGAGAGTAGTGTATTGCAGTTGTCATGGAAGGTGCCAAGGAAATGACAGCTGGTAGTGGCTTGGTCACATGGATCCTGAACATTACATCTAAAACCTCATGGCCCAACTGTTTCATACCCAGGCAAGTTCTTGCTACTAAGAAAATGCCTGAAGACCTATGCCAGGTTCTTCATGATGCCTTTACGTTGTGAAGTTCATTTAAATGCCATCCAAAGAATTCTTGACTTCTTGCATTGCTCTGTGATGACACAAGTTTCCTTCACCTGCAGCCTTCTTTAAACTCAATTTGAAAGTGGCTTTCTAATGAAGAGCAGAAGTGCAGGATTTCCCTTGCTGACTTCTAATAAGTTGTCGTGGGAGGCACACTGAGCCTCCCTTGCTGACATTTGGGCACTAAGACAAGCTGAACTCTTCCCAAAGGGTGGAATATGAATGTCCTGTCTATGCAGATCAATGTGGAAGCATTCATCAGAGAACTTGGCAAATGGTCTTCCGGATGGAAAGGAGATACTATCTCCTCTTTGTTTTAGATTTTAGAATCTGAGGATCCAGTTGGGAACTCTCAGGAGTTCATAATGTCAGCGTCTGAAGAAACTTCAGATCCAGCTGTATTACTGTTTTACGTGCTGACCCTGGTTATAGGGGGGGAAAGGTGGACCAGTAACCCTTTCAACCAAGATGCTGTTGGCTCAACAGCACTCACTGGTCCATTGCAAGACAAAATTGTGAGACATGTTACAAGTCCATGCAACTGATTTTCTCTAGTAGAAACTCAGCTGGCTTTGAGGTGTTTCTGAATGAGGAGGTACCCAGCTTTAGTTGCAGAGCCTTGGGAGTTCTTCATCCCATTTTAATTTTCCTATTTCTGAGCCTCAGGTTTCTTTTCAGTGATTTAGGGGGGGAATTGCAGTCTCGTGGTGATCAAAAATAATTTAAGACCATGTCCCCCTTTCCCCACCCCAGATCAACCTTCAGAACAATTTTTTCAGCAAGACAGGCTCCCCTATCACACTGAATTGTGAGTGTATTTACAATTTTGTTGGTGTACTTTTAAGTATTAGTGGTCTTCAGGTTGATATTGCAAAATATTTTAGACTGGAAGCTCAGAAAAAGTTTGGGGCAACTCTGGTCTAGCCTGTTTTACTAAGGGCTTCTCTACGCCGAACAGCAATGTGCTGTGTGTGTGTGGGGGTGATTTCTAAAGTACACTAATGAATTGTGCATTAATTGGTCCATGTAGACCCTGCTGGTGCGTGCTAATGGTTCCATAACCCACTTTAATGTAGTAGTATTCAAAATCTTTAGTGTACATCAGCAGGGTTTATACAGACCAATTAACGCATGAGACATTAATGTGCTTGAAAAATCACATCCTCGTATGGTGCATTATCCCTTGGTTTAGACCAGGGTATATCCCAAGGTAAACCCTTAGACAATCTGATGTACAGATTCTCCTACTAAACTGTTAAGCCAATGCTATCTTTTTGTTGCTTTGGAATTTTATTATAGACATTATTTGATTTAAGTAGATATTATTTGGAGCACAGAGACAGCTTATTACTTAATTTGGGTATTTTATAAATAAGTATACAAAATCCTTACCCATTTTATAGTTCACGCATTGTGCTTGAGTTAGCTTTTGAGTACTGAACATAATAATTCAACAAGCTCATCACAAACAGCAGACTTTCAGAAGGTATAAAATTGTCTTACTGTTACAATATTTTCAAAACTTTACAGAATGTTTATTGTACTTTCAAAACTTTTAGATGATGATTATTTGGTCTGATCTTATATATTTTTTCTGACTACATACTTAACTCATATAAGCTGACTCCTTTGAGGAACCTTTTACAAAAGACACTAAGTTAGTTAAAAATAATAGCTAACAGAGATTAATTGTGCCTTTCTGTGACCTTTGAGCCGGCAAGTTACTGAGTGTAAATACATGTATTAAATACCCAATTTGCTTCCTGGCTCCTACTTGTAATTTATTTCTTGCTTTACTTTGGCAATTCCATTTCCCATGTCTTTGGATGCAGCTTTAGTGCTATTGAGTCTAAAAGCTCTATAAATCACTTTCCTATCTCTTCATGGGATATTGAGAGAGAGGATGCAGAGATGATATTAATAATTTAATATCTATGTGCAACATGGTGTGCCAAGAAAATCTAGGTTTGACTCTCAGCTTCTGCTGTAGCTCTGTTCACTTACACTCTGTCTTCCTTTGTGGTCTTGAATAATTATTTATAATAAGATGAAACTCTGTTTTCTATAAAAACGCCTACATTGTTATAATAGGCAGCATCTGATTTTTAAACTGGCAATGTGGAAAATTGGAGGTGGGGTTTAGTGTTTTTCAAAACATAATCAGAAGGTTAGTATCTGAAAACTGATTGGGGCTCACATCTGGGTCCCATTTTATTCAAAGGTCTGTAGAGCAAGCCCTGTGGAGGGATGGGGAAGATGGAGAGTTTTAGATAAAGATATGGTAAACTCATACGCCTTTAATTTAAAATCCTTTTAACAATTATGGTTCAAGTCTGCTACAATCCACTTTTAGTCCAGTTTAACTCCTCCCTGTTGTGACAGGGTATTTTAACTTCACTACTACTGCTGCCTTGGTTATTTCAAGGGTAAAAACAGCAGCTATAGAAAAAGAAGCTAATTAACAGTGCAGATATATTTTACTGGCTTCAGTAAACTTGAAAAGGCCTTTTTTCAAGCCTTTAATATTTAACAATGCCATTATAAGCCTTATTTCCGTTTGACAAAGATGTCGCTCTTGCCCAGTTGCCAGAGTTGTGCAATTTTTCAGATTAATCCGTCTAACTCTTTGTATTATGAGCACTGACAAAGCGGTGAATTGTGCTCCTAATCATTAAAAACTTGGATCAAGATGACTGCTTATATAAAGCAGTTTTATTTCATCCAGTTATTATGGTGTTAAGTCCAGGTATGTTAAGGCTTTTTGTTCATAATAACAAAACGAGGAAAGAGAAAGATATATTAAGATTGCTTAGAATTCAATTGTCTTTTCAGTGGATCTGTTTTTGTGTAGCTTTACTGTGCTTCAATGGCAAGCAATGTCTCTAAAATTGCAGGGCAGGTCAAAATCAAGTTAATGATTTAGAGCAGTTTTTTAGATATGCCTACCGTTTTACTCACTGTCGTGCACCAATTAATATACAGCTGTCAAAAAGCCATGATTTGTTTTCCTAGTTTCTCCATTGTACGTTTTCCCGTATTTTTTTTTCTTGCTTTATTAGTATTCCTCAACTAAGGTGGAACTACATAGTGAAGCTGATTATAAATTTTATATTGGCTAACACATAGTAAATAATGGAATGTTTCATAACTTATTTGAAATTTGCAACACTACTGAACAAAAGGGAATTAAAATAATCATTAAACCACTATATCTCCAAAGGAATTCATCCTGCAGGCAGCTGAGATCCCTCATCTCCCATTGAAGTCATAGTCAGCTCGCTGTTCTTTCATGCTATAAAATCCATAGATGGTCTGCAATTCTTAACATCAATGTTGTGACCTCTAAAGGGAATATTAATGTGCCTAGGTCTGCACAAAATCCATAGGAGACTCTCTTCATTTCTGGCTTCAGGGAGGAATGATGAACCATTCACAGAAAATAGCATTTGTATTATATAACTTATGTATATGGTAGAAATAGCGAGGGTAGTCAAAATGCCAATTGCATAAACCCCACATAGGCCTCCCCTTTAAGTCACTACTTGAACATTTTGTTTGATTTGTTAAGCTCTTAATAAAAAAGATTGTTCTTTCAGCTGACAGCACATTTGACAGCGGTCAGGGGTCCACAGTTTATTCCGACTCCCAGAGCAGCCAGCAAAGTGTCATCTACTCATCTCTGCCTGATTCAGTACCTCCTGCTATTCAACGGGTTTACAGTCCACCTCTAAGTGAGAGCCAGGCTTTGCCCCAAAGCCTTCAGCAGCTGGGGCACTACCAGCAGCCTTCAGTAGTAAGTCTCATTTTTTTTCCAACAATGTTGAATATACTAGACCGTGTTTAATGACTCACCTTATATTCTGCCTTCAGTGAGCGTAGATCCCACAGCTCACCCTTTTTCTTCTCTGCCCAATTTGTACCAATACTGATTTATTTAATATGTGTATTCATACTTTTGCCCAAAAATGTGTTTTGCTATCAAAAAATAGGACATTTATAATTGTACTTCCTGTGCTCAAAGAAATGCTTTACTGCTTGCTATAGTACTTTAAATTAAACACCATAAAGTGAGCATTCATCTTTTTCATTTCACTGAGTTGTTTTTAATAGCTTTCCCCTGATTAGACTTAACCTCATGAGCATATTCATTTGAGAATTATTTTTTGTTTTTGTTTTTCGTTTGTTATTAACATAGCCGCATATTGTTCCTTCATTTGTTCAAGAGCCTCTTGAGTCTGATGTTTCTTCCTGTTGTGCTAAGGGTCAAGCGTCTATTGAATGCCTTTCTAGCTCTTTGCTTAGATTTAATGTTGCACAGAGGCGAAGAAGCACTTCTGTTATTGAGGCTCCAAAACCCAACACTGGTAACCCAGACAGATATTCACACTTATTCTTGTTTTCATGTTACAATGACCTTGGCCAGCAAGAATTAATGGATTCGTCACTGCAAGAAGAATTGTGTGCAATCGAATATAAACCTTCCGATCTCTCCAATGAAAGAATCAATGTAGGCCTAGTGTGTCCTTCAGAAATTCCAGTGGCACGCTGTGCCTGTGTTAGCCAATACTTGTTACCCATGATTCATAGCACTCACAGCAATTATCGTCTCCATAGCGATTCAGTAGTGGCTTTGACTCCAAATGTTACATCCTCTCTTCCAACAGAACTAATAGAGGAAAGCATAAAAATATCACCTAATAGAGAAGAGGAAGCAGGTAAATCACAGTTAGTGGCATTAGAGATCTCTGCAAGTACCACTGATTTAATAATCATTGAACACAGTTGTCAGTCATGCTTTGCCCATCTGCTTCATTCTGGAGAAGATCCAAAAAAGTCAGGGCCCCTTACACGTGCTACAGATATTCCTCGCTGCCTCTGTAACAAACTAAAGAAAACCTCAGTATCCCTACCTCTTCTTCAAGTGAGCAGGCCTTGCGGCAGAAGTTCAGACCTGCCTTTATTACATGAATCTCTGCAGCACATAATTAGCCAAAAGACCAGTTCTACTCCTGTGAGAACTGCAAGAGTCACAGAAGAAGTCCTGCATTCTCAGTCCTTCAATTATGAGGAGGCCAACATGCCTGGACTACCTCCTCCCTTCTATAAAGTTTGCGCTGGCAAAGCATCACTAACAGAGAAAACCAATCCAGTGACTCCATCTGTGCAGAGCAGTAGAAACAGCCTAGCTAGTAAAAAGACCATCAGTGATGTGGTAGGTTGAATCCCTTGTTTCATCCCTAGTTGGTTTAGAAGAACGAAAAACCAAATCCAAGAATGACAAGTGTCTCCATTTGATCCAAAATTTCCCCAGATGCTTCAGAAATGATACACTTACCCTGTTTCCCCCTTGTTTTCCAAAATGCCTGTGACAGAATGTAAAGTGTATTTAGTTTGAATGATCCTGTGAATGGCTTGAGTCACCATCCTGTTTAACTTGGGTCTCTGTAACAAACTCCCTCAGTTGTTGAAACCATCTGCCCTTTGAATGTAGTGGTGTTGGTTGCATCCTTTCTCTTGTATTTTTCACGTGAAGAAATAACAACTGTGATTGAGTTCAGTAATTCTCTTCTGCAGAAGACATAAATTGAGGAGTGCAGTATAGTGCCTTAGAGCAGACACACTCTTTTTATTGGTTTCATTGGTACGGTCTCAGTAACTGGACTCAAATGTGATCTGGTTTTGTTTTGTTTTGTTTTTTAATTGGGGGCTGTGAAGGGTAAAACAGCAGAAAGTATTTCACTTGGTTTTGTATTTTGTCATAAGCAATATTTTTTTCCTCGATATTTCATGTCAACTTAATTTTTTACAGCATTTTCATCTAACATAGGTATAAACTGTTCGAGCTTAAAAAGAACAGTTGATGTTTAAGCCATGAATACTTTCTGACATATTTAAGTAGGAAATTACTAAATATATTACTGCGGTAGTATAGTATCATACAGTAAGAGGAGTAATCGGTGTTCCTTGTAGATAAATAGGGTTTTAAGTCTATTTCTTTAATCTATGTACCTATCCTTTTTCTTGAACAGGAGTTTGAGACTTTGCTTATTAAGAACTTTATTTTATTTTATTTCCATTCTCTGTTGCTGGGTTGTTGTTTCTTTAAATCCTGTATCAATCTCCTGGCCTCCAATTTAAGTCAAACTCCTGGCAATAGAAGTTGTTTGTTTTTAAGTTACCAACTGGAGTTTACCCATCTAATTGTGTTTTTTAATGTATTTTGTGTGCGTGAGAGAGGGTGGGGGAGGAAGAGAGAGAGAGAGCACTTTCAGTGACAGAGGATGGAGCTTTTATGGTCCATGTCCAATAAAGAGAAATGCAATACAGTTTTTGTTTTTTATCTCCCCTGGGAAAGCTCTCTTCCTGGAGATGTTACCCTCCTTTCCTTGTGTTTTTCATTTCTCTTTCCTTGTTTTGCATTGAATATTTAGTATCAAGCATGTTCTTAAAAATCAGTGGTAGATGACTTTTTATTGATGTTTCTTCTGAAGTAATTTTATTTTCCTCTCCTCCAGCCTGGACTAACAGTGGCTCAGGCTCCACCTGCTGTTCTCTCTCAGCGACCGCAACATTACCAAGAGCCAGCAATGACATTCCCAGTCATACAGCCAATCACAGTTGCTTCATCACAGATGGGGCAATCTCAGCCTGTTTTAGCCAGCCAGCAGGTGAGAAGCTAAACCATCTGACCCCATCTCTTCCCTTTCTTTTCTTGTAAAGCAAAACCAGTGTCCGAGGTCGGTTCGAGGACTTCTGAGAGATCAGGTCTGCTTATTGAATAGAACTACTGTACTATACTGTTAAACCACCCTTTAAATGCATTAGTTAGTTTTGAAACCTTGCATTTGAACACGTCATAATATTCAGAAAGAAGTTACATTTATGAATACTACACACCAATGTTTCCACTTTCTTTCCCTGGCTTATCAGTGATTTAGTGGTTGGATGCTTTAGTAGACAGAACTTGGACATAAACTCTTTATCCAGAATAATGGAGAGAATCCCAGTTGAATATTTGCTCTTAAATCACGCAGTAGTTTGGCTTGCTAAATAGAAAAGCTGATCACTCTTCCTTGATGCTGGTGGCTCTCAACCTTTTCATCATTTCAACCCCATGTTGCTCAGAGCAAATGATCCCAAGCCCCACTTTCGCGTGTGCTAGAGACAACATTCACATAAATGAAATACTGTAGAAAACACATACAATTATAACTGCGTTTTTGTGAATATAGTTCATTGAGGTAGATGAGCTTGTTACCAGGTGCTGGGCTTAGAGTCCTTGTCCTCTTCACCTCCTTACCAGGACGCCCTGAGGCAATTGGTGGCTGCTATCCATCTCCCTTGTTCTCTCCTCCCAGGCAGCTCTGGACTGGCTGAGCACTAACAGAAGGGTTGTTGGGCAGAGGAAGAGAGACAATCTGTGTCAGCATCTCAGCAGGCCCCTGTAGTCTGGAAGGGTTGCTGATGGGGAAACTCTGCTCAGCCTCTGCAGCCTAGGTCACTGTGGGAGAGTTGGACTGGAGATGAAGTAGGCACACAGGAAACCCAGGGGAAAGCCCAGACAGCCATTTGTATTATTTGATTTTCAAAACAGCAAATAAATAAATAAATAAATATAGCTTGACTCAGTCAGAGAGTCCTAGCCCCATAGTTTGAGGCCCTGCCATAGCCTGTTGTACAATTTCTCTATGACCACGTATTAACCTGCTAGGTGTTCTGATACCTGCTCTGATACCTGCTTTAGTACCTACAGGGGGATGCAGGTCTGAGCAAAGCATAACTTTGAAAAAAGCTAAGTGAGTGAACAACTTTGTTTTCATTTTATTGTTAGCACTTGAGATGTGCATGACTCGCTAATAAATTAATGTCAGGAAAACAAACTTTTGTCTATTCTAAACTGCACTCAGATCCTCAGGAAGATTTTTAGAGGGTTTTTTCCAAGGGAGCTTGAGGGTCGGTCAGAGGCCCACTTTGAATTTAGGAATAATGTATAGTTTTTTAAAAACATAGTACAGTGTGTTCTTGATCCACCAAGTAACACTCTTCTAAGGGAAGAATCTGGCTGTCTCTAGAGAGTCTCCAAAATGCTGATTCCTCCAATGTCTGTCTAGGATGCTCAGACAATTCTCTGAAATCTCATGCATAGTAAAGGTATTTACAAAGCATCTATTGTATGCTGGAAAGTTGAGAGAGTCTCAAATGCTTCAGTTCTTGGACAAGAATCGCGTACTAACTGGTAGTAAAAAATTTATCTCAGGCCAACACAAATGTCATAAAGACCTGTCCTGATTCTGTGTTTCTACCAAGAATTCAGCTTCTGTGAACACAAGCTATGGTTTAAATGGGCTGAGGAGTGTTTATGCTCTCTGTGCACAGGGCAGAGGAATGTACTGCCTTACTAACAGATGTCTTTTTGTCTCACCAGCTCCCTCACACCATTTAGGCTGTCAAAATATGCCATATTTCTAACACTAGCATATTTGGCATAGATGGATGCTTATTTTTCTCTTGAACTTAGAGCTATCAAGATGAATTTCAAAATCTCTTTAGTCTTAGTAATATTCAATGGAATAGCTGAAGTTGTGTTATTGGGTGAAGTATTCTCTTCTTTCCAAAAGCACTTTCATAGAAACAACGTAATTTGATATGCCTGTTTAAAACCTATGATGTCTTGAACTATTGTCTCATATCCCCGTTATTCTAATAGGCAAAATAGTCTCATGTTCTCTCCTACAGCCAGAAACATTACTGCCTCTTGGACAGAATTGGGACAAGCTCCAATTGCAGGAAACTGTATTGGCCTCATGGGCTTTCTGCTGACACATCAGAATTTGCAGATTTTTCCATGTGCCAAATGCTGCTTTTACTCTTCTGGATTAGGATCTTTTTTCACTTCCTAGCTCCTTTGCCTTCTCCTTCTTTCATGGAGGTATGGCTGGTGTTTGAAATACTAGTGTCACAGATGGAGCATGGGACTAAAACATCGTCAATATTTGTTTTTCTGATTAATCAAACACACAATTTACTTCTCTTCATGTCTGTAGGTGCATCAGCAATTCATTTTGCATATTATTTTAGGGTGCAACATACTATTGTAGCATGTACTCTAGAAGTATAGGGTAAAATCCATGGCAGGGGCATTTGTTCACTCAAATGAACTGCTCCAGGCCTGGATTTAGACCAAAAAATGCAATTCCAGGTCAAAGTTGCACTTGTAAAAACATATTTTTGAAACTCAGAAACCTAGCTCGGCTAAGCAGTGCCATGTGAAGATGAGGTAGATGGTTTGTAGCTTTCACTGTAGAAATACTAGACCTTCTCATCAGGCAGATGAAGGATTCAGTTTAATGGCTGTTTAGCATTATGTAATTGCAATTTACCAATTATAGGAACACTTAAGTGTCTTTGTCCTGTTCAATAGCCTTCTATACAGTTCATAATATGAATTAGATACGTTATGTGAATAACCGTTCCAACTGTATGACAGTAGACCCAAGACTTGCTCTTTAAGCCTGCAAATCATTAAAGCAATTAAGCACGTTTTACGTGGGCTTACATTCTTTGCTGAATCAGGACCTAAATTGCCAGCAAGCTGCATGCTAAATGAGATACCTGTCATGTTTAGGGTTAGAGTACTAAAAGCTATTTGAGTGGAATTTTCAAAAGCCCCTAAGTCACTTGAGAGAGCAAGTCTCATTGAAAGTCAATGGGATGTGTGCCTCCAAAGTCATTTAGACCAGATTGAAAATCACTTATCTTGTCTATTTCAGAGCAACTGCTACAGGTACATGAATATACATGAAATCAATATTAGGGCTGTCAAGCGATTAAAAAAAGTAATTGTGATTAATTGCATGATTTAAAAAATTAATCATGAGATTAAACAGTAATGAATACCATTTATTTAAATTCTTTTTGTTTTCCACCTTTTCAAATATATTGATTTCAAACTCAACACAATACAAAATGTATAGTGCTCAATTTATTTTGATTTTTTTATTATAAATATTTGCACTGTAAAAAAGCAAAAGAAATATTATTTTTCAATTCAGCTAATACAAGTACTGTAGTGCAATTGCTTTATCATGGAAGTTGAACTTACAAATGTAGAATTATGTACCAAAAAAACTGCATTCAAAAATAAAACAATGTAAAATTTTAGAGCCTGCAAGTCCACTCAGTCCTACTTCTTGTTCAGCCAATCGCTCAAACAAGTTTATTTACATTTGCAGGAGGTAATGGTACCTGCTTCTTGTTTACAATGTCACCTGAAAGTGAGAACAGGCATTCTCATGGCACTTTTGTAGCCGGCGTCGCAAGATATTTACATTCCAGATGCACTGAAGCTTCATTTGTCTCTTTATTCGTCAACCACCATTCCAGGGAACATGCGTCCATGCTGATGACGGTTTCTGCTCCATAACAATCCAAAGCAGTGTGGACCGACACATGTTCATTTTCATTATCCAAGTCAGATGCCACCAGCAGAAGGTTGACTTTCTCTTTTGGTGGTTCGGGTTCCGTAGTTTCCGCATCGGAGTGTTGCTCTTTTAGGACTTCTGAAAGCATGCTCCACACCTCATCCCTGAAGAAGGCACTCCAGATTCTTTAAACCTTGGGTCGAGTGCTGTAGCTATCTTTGGAAATTTCATATTGGTATCTTCTTTGCATTTTGTCAAACTTACAGTGAAAGTGTTCTTAAAATGAACATGTGCTGGGTCATCATCCGAGACTGCTATAACATGAAATACATGGTAGAATGCATGTAAAACAGAGCAGGAGACATACAATTCCCTCCCCACCCCCACCCCCCAAGAGTTCAGTCACATATTTAATTATTGCATTATCTTTTTAATGAGCGCCATCAACGTGGAAGCATGTCCTTTGGAATGATGGCCGAAGCATGAGGAGGCATATGAATCTTTTAGTGCATCTGGCACGTAATTATCTTGCAACGCCAGCTATAACAGTGCCATGTGAACGCCTGTTCTCACTTTCAGGTGACATTGTAAATAAGAAGCCGGCAGCATTATCTCCCATAAATGTAAACAAACTTGTTTCTCTTAGCGATTGACTGAACGAGAAGTAGGACTGAGTTAACTTGTAGGCTCTAAAGTTCTACTTAGTTTTGGTTTTGAGTGCAGTTATGTAACAAAAAAAAAACCATTTGTAAGTTGCACTTCCATGATAAAGATTGCACTCAATACTTGTATGAGGTGAATTGAAAAATACTACTCCTTTTGTTTATCATTTTTACAGTGCAAATATTTGTAATAAAAAAATAATATAAAGCGAGCACTGTCGACTTTGTTTTCTGTGTTGTAATTGAAATCAATGTATTTGAAAATATAGAAAAACATCCAAAATGTTTTAAAAATTTCAATTGGTATTCTATTGTTTAACAGTGCGAATAATCGCAATTAATTTTTTTGAGTTAATCATCTGAGTTAACTGCGATTAATTGACAGCCCTAATCAGTATATTTGAAAAGGCAGAAAACATCCAAAAATATTTAGATAAATGGTATTCTGTTGTTGTGTAACAGTGTGATTAATTGCGATTAATTTTTTTTAATCGCTTGACAGCCCTACTTGTTACTTTGAGACTTGCTGGGTAACCTGTGCTACCAGATGTAAGTAACCAAACACACACCTGTTCACCGTGTTTGGAAGCCACCAAGCTCCTTCAGTCTTAATTGTTTCTAGATGGGCAAGCCCACTTGATTCCTTAATCCATTTTATCCCCATTCTTGTGTTTATATATATTAAAAAAGGAAATAAGGGTTCTTGTTGAAACTGAAAAACACACAAGATCAACCGGTGTAGAGCTGTCATTCCTCAGAAGCTGCAAAGATGAAAAGCAATGCTTACATTTCCCTATTATTTTTATCTTTACGGTTTTAACATCAAGCATATTGCCTCTTAAATTACATCCAGCTTTCCCTGAGACCCGTGAAGCAGGACAGATGCTTAGAGGTGAAAACGTGCTTATTAAGTCAGCCATGGAACAGTTATCTCATTCTAATCAAATTTTCAGTAGTACGGCAGGCCAATATAGCAGTGCCTCCCCTGTGCCTGCAAACGCAGAGCTTGGTTTTTGGGGCTGTTGCTATAGAATCTCTTGCGAGATCCAAAATTACCTACTGGGCGGGGTGCAGTAATGTTAGATTTGTGCCGGTCTGTTTGCTCACCAGCTGCTCTCCAATTGAACAAAATGGTAATCGTGTAAAACGTAATGAAAGGAACCGGGCAGTGTTCAGCTGAACTGAAAGAGGCTCAACATTTAGTCACATTTTGCTATTAAATTATTGTCTTATACTGTGCATGTTTACAAAATTAGGTTATACTTTAGAAACTGTCACTTTTTGTATATGCTGTAGTGTAAACTTACAGCCAAAAAAGATGGGGGCAAAAGGCATTTCATATGGTAAGATGGTGTAATTGTCTTTCCTCTATCCAAAGAAAAGTTCTAAAACTGTTGTCACAACAACTAAACTTTCAACTCTAGAGTATGGTCCCTGCAGGCGAGAGTTGAGATCATTCATAAAGATGAGTTGTCACTTGATAAAAGCTTCCCTGCATGTTTAAAACAGGATCGCAAAACAAAAATATTAAACAAAAAACTTTGTTTTGCCCTTCAATGATTATTTAAAACATTCTCAAAGGGTCTTTTAAAGTGCTGCTTTTTATTTAAGATGTCAGGTCTTTACTTTCCTCTCTTGGCAAGGTTGCTAGAGAATGCGAATCGTGATGTTACCTGAGTTTGTGAGCTTTTTGCTATCCCAGCTCCTGACCAACAAAGAAGGGATACTGAATATTCACTTATAATTAATTGGAATCCCATTCACTTCACTTGGAAGCAGGGAGAGAGCCAGCTCTGGTCACATACTCTTTTGACATCACTGTTCAATTCTGAGAAGTGTCTTTTTATATATCACAAAAATCATAAATATGGGGGAGAGGGTTGCTTTGCTTTGTAGTTCACTTTCAGATATTAAAGGGTTATGAGATGGTCAGCCTAAGACATGAGTTTCTTATGCTGTGAGTTCCCTAGCCTTTGCTTACACTCAGATCTTCCAGGATAGAGGGAAATACTCTTAGAATCTAGCTTTTGTAGCTTTATTGCAATAAGAATGAAATATTCCTTGATTGGCCAGAGAGACGCATTATAAATTTGCAGTACATTTGAGTGTCTAGGCTCTTTAATAGAGTGAATTTTTGAATGACAATATTGCCTTGGTTTGCTCTACATATAGCAATATTTGGGGTCCATAGCTGGAAGATTTTGCAGGGCTGGCTAGAAAATAGAGGTTCTTTTGTTCTTTGCCAAGCTTTAAAGAGCCTGCATGATTCATTAAAAATAGCCTCTCCAAACAGCTCCAAACTGCCTTTTGTGGTAATGTAGGTTTTATTTAAATAAGACTTCAGTCTAGGCTCTTGTACAGTGTTTGAACTGGAAGTGTCAGTCTTTTTTACCAATGCTGCTCAATATGAGTTCTGTTTTGAGCATGCAGCTCTAACTGGGAAGAAAACAATTCTGGTGTCCAGTGAACTGGATTCTTTCGTAATATGCAATTTCTTTTATTCTCTATCAGCAACCCGTACCACAGCAAGCTCCTCTGCAGCAGGTTCTAGCCAGCCAGCCAGTTTGTCCATTGCAGCCCGCTGCCCATCTGCTGCCCCAATATCAAACCCAGACTTCTCAGGTGGCAGCTACCAGTACACAACTAACACCACTACAGATTTCCACTGTGCGGCAACTTCCTCATGTCCCACCCTCCCAGGTAAAGTGTTCTGAGAATTCAGTGGTGTTTTAAATCATTTTAAAGGCACGTCCATTCAAGTAACATTTTCTGGCCCATGGTCAATGTCATAGAATCATAGACTATCAGGATTGGAATGGACCTCAGGAGGTCATTAGTCCAACTCCCTGCTCAAAGCAGGACCAATCCCCAACTAAATCATCCCAGCTCGGGCTTTGTCAAGCCTGACCTTAAAAACCTCTAAGGAAGGAGATTCCACCACCTCCCTAGGTAACCCATTCCAGTGCTTCACCACCCTCTTACTGAAAAAGTTTGTCCTGATATCCAACTTAAACCTCCCCCACTGCAACTTGAGACCATTACTCCTTGTTCTGTCATCAGGTACCACTGAGAACAATCTAGATCCATCCTCTTTGGAACCCCCTTTCAGGTAGTTGAAAGCAGCTATCAAATCCCCCATCATTCTTCTCTTTTGCAAACTAAACAATCCCAGTTCCCTCATCCTCTCCTCATAAGTCATGTGCTCCATCCCCCAATGATTTTTGTTGCCCTCCACTGGACTCTTTCTAATTTTTCCACATCCTTCTTGTAGTGTGGGGCCCAAACTGGACATAGTACTCCAGATGAGGCCTCACCAATGTTGAATAGAGGGGAATGATCACATCCCTCAATCTGCTGGCAATGCCCCTACTCAAACAGCCCAAAATGCTGTTAGCCTTCCTGGCAACAAGGGCATGCTGTTGACTCATATCTTCTATAAGTCCTTTTCTGCAGAACTGCTGTCTAGCCATTTGGTCCCTAGTCTGTAGCAGTGCATGGGATTCATCCATTCTAAGTGCAGGTCTCTGCACTTGTTGTTGTTGAACCTCATCAGATTTCTTTTGGCCCAAACCTCTATTTTGTCTAAGTCCCTCTGTATCCTATCCCTACCCTCCAGCATATCTACCCTCCAGTTTAGTGTCATCTGCAAACTTGCTGAGGGTGCAGTCCACACCATGTCATGTGCCCTGAATTTTTCACCGGGCTGCTGGGAATGCACACCAGTGTATTTTAGTTCATAATAATGTAATTGTTAAATGCTCTCTAGATGGTTTTCATTAATTTTTGGTTTGGGTGAGCTAAAAAAAAATCCTGTTTGAATAATCCTGGGTTTTACCTAGTTAATCCTGTTAATGCTAGTCACTGAAGTGCAATAACTGTAATTCTGCATTTTTCCCCCTTTCGTGGTGGACCCTCTTCCCCATCCCAGGCTTAAGAGCATGAGCAGTTGCCCACTTTAATGTTCTTGAGCTCTTATCTTCCCTTCCACCCCAATGCCTTCTCCCGCCCATCTCCCTTTCCAGATCTCTGGCCCCTTTCCATTAGCAGTAGGAGAGATGGAACCTTTTCTTTGGCCTGTAGTAGTAAAGCTCTTATTAGCGCTATTTGGTAGATTGGCTGGTGAGGGTTTTTAAGATGTGAAGCAGCTTAAACGAAGGGGAAAAGAGCAAGCTGCTTCTGTGATGTATTCCTCTTCTGAAGTCTGTACCAAGGCAGATAGTAGGGGTCAGTGAAGAGAATTCTCAACATCTGCTTCTAAAAAAGTGTCCAACCTCAAAATAAAATCCTTTCACTTCCAGAAGCCAAGTATCTGCCTAAATTTCCTCTGAAGATTAAAAGTACATTTACAGTATTTAAAAAAAAAAAAAAAAAAGTCTGATTTAAATGCAATATATTACTGCTACTTGTTAACCTGATGCATTATTTTAGCATGGCTATCTATAAAATTACTGAAATATCCAGTTTTTACACTTTTTCTTCTGGATTTTTATGCAAGATAAAGTGTTCTTTAGTAAAAGCGTGTATTGTGATCGACTTTTTCAGTCAGCACTGCTACTGACTTCATGAGAACTTACCCTGCAATTCCTTTGTGCATGTATTAAAAAGGAAACTGTGAGATTACAGAAATTTAAAATGTACGCCCTGAGCCTGCAAATACTTGTGCATAGAGTTGTACGTATGCCTGTGAACAGGGGGACTGGTCACATATTTCCATATTTGCAGGAGCAGCGCCTTAGTATATGAGATCCCTATTGGCACGTCAGAAGGCCTTGAGGCATGTTCTGTTTTCGGCATTCAAGGGAAGTGTTAAACTGCAGACTGACAGAACAGAGTAGTTATGGTCTATCATGTCATTGGGAGTTTGTGTGTCTAAAAACTGTTCCGACAATTTTTTCTATCCTGCATGTTTGCGGTATGAATTATTAAAATTGTCTCAACTCATTTTGCATACACAGTGATTATTTTTTGAAGCCTCTACCTAGTATGATTTTTAATTTGTTTCAAAATCAAAGTAATGATTATTTTTCTATTATTAGGTTGCTATATGGCTGCTAAATAGTTTTGGAAACAGTTGTGAATTCTTTGGCCTTAAAAGTAGGCAGAAACTTTAAAATTCTCCTTTTTGTATTCAATAAATCAGTTTATCCAAGTGTTGCTATTTATAAAACCCTGGAAATAAGAAGTGACTAATAAATGGACATAATTAGCACGGCACCAATAAGTTAATAGATGGCAGGTGAAACTAATGTGTACCATCAATGAAAACATTTGCAATTTATGTGATATTATATTTTTTTCAGATTCCTCAGCTTCCTGTCATTCCTGCAGTTACTCCTCTGGCAGGACTTGATAATCTTCCTCCAAGCCTCTCTGATTTACCTGCTGCAAGTGCGCCCCCCGTACCTGCTCCTTCCCAGTATTTCACTCCAACTGTGATTATACCAAGCCTTCCCATGAACCCTGCTCTGCCTCTGGCATCCAATCCCCCTGCCCTATCCATGCAGGCAGTCAACCTTCCTCACACTACTGTGGCTTCTTTGGTCTTGCCCTGCCAAACAATAGTGCCAAATATGTCGGCTGCTACGATACCATTACTTGCTGTGGCTCCACCGGGAGTGTCGGCTTTGCCAACACATCACGCAATATCCCATCTCTCCCAGCAACAGATGTACCAGCCTGCCTTCCAGCAGATAATTCAAAGTGATGCTCCCTCACCCCATCACACTCAGAACATGCAAGCAGTTTCGCAGCAGCAGCTGCCTCCACTTCCTCAGTCACTGCAACCAAGCATAATTCATCCTTCAGAACAGACTATGTCTGCATCTGGAGTTGGTAACCAGGTAATCTTTTTGATGTTGGATTGTATCAGTACTAACGGTAGTAGAACTTATACCTTGTTCCATTATAAACATGCAGGTGGGGTTTTTGTTCCTTACACTTCAGATGTTTTACTCGTGCATATTGATGTCAGCCCGGTAATCCCGTATTAGTAGGGCCCTACCAAATTCATGATCCATTTTGGTCAATTTGCTGGTCACAGGTGTTCAAAAATCATAAATTTCATGATTTCATCTATTTAAATCTGAAATTTCACAGTGTTGTAATTGATGGGGTCCTAACCTAAAAAGGAGTTGGGGGAGGGGGGAAATTGCAAGGTTATAGTTTAGGGGGGTTGCTGTACTGCTACCCTTACTTCTGCACTGCTGCTGGCGGCGGTGCTGCCTTCAGAGCTGGGCAGCTGGAGAGCGGTGGCTGCTGGCCCAGAGCCCAACTCTGAAGGCAGCACTGCTGTCAGCAGTGGCACAGAAGTAAGGATGGCAGGTATGGTGTTGCCACCCTAACTTCTGTGCCGCTGCCTGCAGAGCTGGGCCCTCAGTCAGCAGCTGCCACTCTCTGGCCGCCCAGCTGTGAAGGCAACAGCGCAAAGGTAAGGGTGGGATGGTATGGTATTGCTGCCCTTACTTCTGCACTGCTGCTACTGGTGAGGCACTGCCTTCAAAGCTGGGGACCCGGCTAACAGCTGCCCCTCTCTGGCAGCCCAGTTCTTAAGTCAGCACAGAAGTAAGGGTGGAAATACCACAACCCCCCTTAAATAACCTTGTGACCCTCCCTGCAACTCCCTTTTGGGTCAGGACCCCCAATTTGAGAAATGCGCCCCCCCCCCCCCCACTTGAAATCTGAGTAGTATAAGGTATAGATTTCACAGTTCATGATGCGTTTTTCATGGCCATGAATTTGGTAGGGCCCTAAGTGTGAGGTAGCTATTGGTTGGACTAGGATTAAGCAGTTGAATTTGTTGCTCAAAGTCTTGTCCCAGTGTCGTGTACTTATATAACTGTCTAATGGGTTTGTAGAAGGAAGGATTAGGATCACTTCTTGAGCACCCTGTTCCTTCTCTTCTTGTCCTAGCTAGAAGGGAAAATGGCCACACCAAAAGGAGGATCCATCCAGATTTCAGTTTCAAGGGAGTAAAGCAGTCCATATGTATAGTACAGTACGTGCATGATCCTGTGTGAACTGTTGATATGTACGCATTTCAGAATATGGATGTACTGTGTCAGTTCTATTGATGTAGAACTGTTTATAAACAGTGTGTTTTTAGAATGAAGGGAAATGATTGTTGGAGAATACTTCTGGAAGGCTGGTTGGAAGATATCTTAAAAAAAAAGAAATAAATACCAGCTGCAGGTCCTTTTTGTTAAAACCAATGAAGCATAAAATATGGCTTCTAATATTGACACCATTTGCAAGATAAGTGGTTCATGAGTTACTAATGAGTCTGCAAATGATACTGTTGTCACCTTTACAATATGACAACATAATACGGCAGGACCCAAGGAGATAGGAGGAAGGGTCAAATCTGTTAAGAATGGCTTACTTCAAAAATGAAGGTTGGACAAGAAAGTGTTCTATTACATCTGTTTGCATGTAGATTGAAATTCATAACATCCCATTTCAATCTACTGAACCATGGTATCTCCAATTTACTGCATCGTATCTAAATTTCAGTCTTTAGCCGTATATTTGGTACCAAAATATTGTTTGTGAAGAATTCTAGCTCATTTTGGGCCTGATACAATTTCTGTTGAACTAATAAATGGTAATATTTCCATTGGCTTCAAAGAGTGTTGAATCTGGCCCTCTACGCATAGTATGCGTGGCAAACACCATGAGTTGATATTCCCGCTTGTGACACAAAGGCATCATTTATCTGACACATCTGTGGTAGAGTCCTGAAATTGTTCATTAGGACAAATAATAGCTAATTGAAATGAAATGGAAGACTAAACCTAGGCCAGAGAATATTCAGAAACACATTGTTCTGTCTTTGAAGTGTTTTTAAGGGAGAGGTATTTCTATGAATAACTAAGCATCCAATAGGGTCACTGTCTCACTGATGTTGATGGCTAATATTTGTTTGCTTGCCATCTCTTGGGTCAAACATATGATTTGAATATTATTCTATAATTTACTGTACATTTTTAAGTGACTACCTCTGCACTAAAGCAACATTCTACTCCCTTCCAGCAGCGCACACCAAACTGTTATCCAGATAACATCCATGATAGACTCCTCTGTAACCATGTTTCATGAGATAAGGATGCCGTGCCTTCATTTCTATCTGCAAATTAAATAAGATTGACTGTTACCACTCAAAAAAGAAGTCATGGTTTTCTGGAAAAAAAAATGTTCAATGTGCAACGGCAGTCAAAAAAGCAAACAAAATGCTAGGAATCATTAGCTAAGGGATAGGTAGTAAAAGAAAAAAAATCATAATGCCACTATATAAATCATGATATGCCCACATTGAATGTTGCGTGAAGCTCTGGTCACCCCATCTCAAAAAAAAATGTTCAAATTGGGAAAGTTATAGGGGTGGATAATAAAAATGATTAGGGGGTATGGAACAGCTTCCATATGTGGAGAGATTAAACAGATGGGAACTGCTCAGATTAGAAGAGAGAGAACTATGGAGGGAATGATAGAGATCAATAAATTTATGAATGAAGTGGAAAAAGTGAATAGGAAGTGTTGTTGACTCTGTCCAAGAACTCAGACTCATAGATTCTAGGCTCAGAAGGGACCAATGTGATCATCTAGTCCGGGTCACCCGATGCAATCAGTAGGCAGCAGATTTAAAACAAACAAAACGGAAGTTATACTTCAAACACTGCACTATCAACCTGTGGAGCTCCCAGGAAGGGTCCTTTGAGACTGATCCCTGAAGGACTGGTGCACCTTTCAGTACTGCAGGCAGGAACCCTTTCTGGTTCCATCTACACCCAAGGCTTCAAGACAACCAGAGAGATGCTTAACCTGTCAGTGCCAACTTCCCCTGCTAGTTCGGAATCTCACCTAGTATGGGGATTGGAAGTGCATGGTCATAGCTCCAGCCTCAGAGCACAGGTGACTTCTATAGTTCTTCAGCTACTCTCTCCTTAGTTCTATCTAGAAGGAAACCAGTGATGATATCACCAGTTCCCCCATCTCCAGACTCTGAGCTGGTCTTCCTGGTCCCGACCGGGTCAGCTCCACCATGGTCTGTGGAAGCAGACTCCCCGTCAGACTGTGAGGTGAGATTCCTGTCCACCGTGGTACCAGCCACAGCCTCAGCACCCTAAAGACCAATGGCCTGCACATATCTGGGTCCTGTTTCCATATCAACGGCCCTTTTGGATTCCTTGGGGCTTCCCTTCACGTTCTAGAGCGTTTCTTCTCGCCCTTCTACATTGGCTAGGCATTGGGAGCATCTGCAGCAAGGTCACTGTCTTCCTCCCCTGGGACTGGTATCGTGCAGGGGGAACTCCATGATCAGGACTCTCCTGTGGAGGAATTAGAGGCAGGACCTCCTCAACAACCTTTAGCCTCTTCTTCACTGCCTAAGGAGGCAGTAGTGACTGAGTCTACCTGTCCCCACTCCACCCCACCCTGATGATTGCAGAGCTCATCAAGACTTGGTGAGGCTGCAGCTCTGGATATCCAACCAGAAGAGGTACAGGAAAGGTCACACGGGCTGCTGGACATTTTAGCCTCTACAGTACCCTCTAGGGTAGCTCTCCATATTAAAGAGGCTATCCTGGAACCTATCAAGGTTTTATGGCAAACCCCGTCTTTCCTGCCTCCCGCTGCTAAAAGGGAGGACCGAAGATACTATGTGCTATCACAGGGATTTGAGCCCTTCTATAGCCACCTTCTTCCAGGCTCCCTGGGAGTTGCTGCTGCTGACGAGAGAGATGAGGACACCAGGCTTCTACCCCGAAACGAAAAGAAGCAAAAAAGCTACGCCTGTGTCATGGTATAAATCCCCAATCTGAACCTTAGAGTCCAAAAGATGGGGTACCAGCATGAACTCCTCTAAGCTTAATTACCAGCTTAGATCTAATAGGCTGCCACCAACCAGGACTTACAGTGCCTGGTACACTCTGGTCCCCCCAAAACCTTCCCTGGAGACCCCAAGACCCAGATCCCCTAGATCTTGACACAAGGAAAGTAAACCCTTTCCCCCACCATTGCCTCTCCCAGGCTTCCCCTCCCTGGGTTACCCTGGAAGATCACTGTGATTCAAACTCCTTGAATTTTAAAACACAGAGGAATCCCACCTCCACCCCTCCTCTCTCCCACCAATTCCCTGGTGAGTACCGACTCATTTTCCTTTGAGCCTTAACAAGGGAAAAATCAATCAGGTCTTTTAAAAAGAAAACTTTTAATAAAAGAAAGAGTAAAGATCATCTCTGGAAATTCAAGATGGTATATTACAGGGTCTTTCAGCTTATAGACACTAGAGAGAAGCCTCTACCCAGCAAAAATACAATTTAAAATACTTCCAGCAAGATACACATTTGCAAATACAGAAAACAATCAAAAGACTAAACTCACCTTTTTCCTGGTACTTACTAAAATTAGAACAGAAGAGATTTTTTCAGAAAGATTGGAGGAATCTGCTTACATGTCTGGTCCCTCTCAGAACCCAGAGAGAACACGGACAAAGAAAGAACACACAAACGAAGACTTCCCTCCACCGAGATTTGAAAGTATCCTGTCTCCCGATTGGTCCTCTGGTCAGGTGTTCCAGGTTCACTGTTTGTTAACCCTTTACAGGTGAAAGAGACATTAACCCTTAACTATCTGTTTATGACAGCCTGTTTGGCAGGAAGCCTCATTCCACAGTAGGGTCACACCTTGGGGTTGTGAACCAGCAGTCTCTGCTGGGTCGCTACAGTTTCAGCCTAGTGGATAATATCCTGAAGTTCAAAGACAAGCTTTCTAATGAGTAAAGCAGGAGTTCACTGCTATGGTGGAGGGCAAATCACTCACCAAAACAGCATTGCAAGTGAGCCTGGATGCAGCGGGCTCTGCGGCTCGAGCTATGGCTTCCGCCATCACTATGTGGCATTCATCTTGGCTGCAGTCATCAAGTCTTCCCCCAGAGGTGCAACAAACCGTTTGAGACCTCCCATTTGAAGCCCCCTCACGTTTTTCTAATAAAACAGATTAAAGATTCCAGGATGACCCTTAAATCTCTGGGGATTTATACGCTGGCAGCAAAAAACAAACAGTTCCACCCACAGCAGGTCCTTCTTGCTGCATGCCCAGGACCTGTGCAAAATGAGGAGCAGAGGTGAATGAACAGAACGGGGCAATTATCAAGTGATCCAAGGTATTAATGAAAATATTGAATAGTATCAGACCCAGGACTGACCCCTGCAGGATCCTACTAGATATGCCCTCCCAGTTTGACAGTGAACCATTGATTACTACTCTGAGTATGGTCTTACAACTAGTTGTGCAGTTACCTTCTAGTCATCTCATCTAGACCACATTTCCTTAGTTTGCTTATGAGAATGTCACTTGGACTGTGACAAAAGCTTTACTAAAATCAAGATAAATCACATGTACAGCTTACCCCCCTGCCCCCATCCACTGGGCCAATAACCCTGTCAAAGAAGGAAATTGGGTTCTTTAGCATGACTTGTTTTTGACAAATATATGCTGGCTAGTCCTTAAAATCCAGTTATTCTCCACATGCTTATAAATTGATTGTTGAATCATTTGTTCCAGTATCTTTCCAGGTATTGAAGTTAGACTGACTGTCTATAATTCCCCCAGTCCTCTTTGTTCCCTTTTTTAAAGCAGGTAGTATGTTTGCCCTTCTCTAGTCTTATGGGACATCCCCCATCCTCCAAGTGTTCTCTAAGATTATTGTTAATGGTTCTGAGGTTGCTTCAGCTTGTTCTTTAAGTACCCTCGGATGAATGTCTTCAGACCCTGCCAACTTGAATATTGTTTACTCTGTTAAGTATTGTCATCTTTTTCTCCACGTACACACCCTAAGCTTATGGAAATGGAGCCAAGTGTTCAAGGAAATGGGATATAAGCAGAGTTTTGAAATTCTAAGCAGGATCCAGCTTAGTTTTGCATGATTCCTACAAATATCATTAAGAAAGTAATAATCGCCCATGTAGTATATAAATGCTCAGGCGTGCATGCTCTTTGTTAATATATGAAGAGATACGTATCTCATAGAACTAGAAGGGACCTTGAAAGGTCATCGAGTCCAGTCCCTTGCCTTCAGTAGCAAGACCAAGTACCAATTTTGCCCCAGATCCCTAAATGGCCCCCTCAAGGATTGAACTCACAACCCTGGGTTTAGCAAGCCAATGCTCAAAACACTGAGCTATCCCTCCCTTCAGAAATTATGTAAGTAGCAGCCTGTCATTTTCTTTGAACTCTGATTATTTTGAAAGCAAGTCTTTAGGGCTCTCTTTTCGTGTCCCATAAACAAAAAACATACAGATATGTTCTCAGAGTAGGTTTATAAAGGTTTGTTTAATTAGCAAGGTTTGCACCTTGACTTGAATGAGTCATGAACATCCTAAACAAAGGGTTTTTTAATAGGTCTCTATTGTATTACAACAGATCATTGGACATCCTCAATATGGTTTGGAAATTGGAGCCCAGATGCCTGTAATACCAATGCAGCCTTCGATAGTTATGCCACCACCTTTGCAGTTGCAACCTGAAATATTGCCTCCATGCCTTGGGCCAGAAAGTCTTTCACAACTTCATGGCAACCTTGCTGCAGCTAGTGCAACAGTGCCCATAGATCATTGTCTGCCTCTTCAGCCTACTGGTCTTCTGCAGCTTCAGCCAGATCTTTCCCAGCCTCTGGGGCAACAGGCTCCATGTTCTGCTATCCAGTCGGTTACAGAGTCAACTCAAGAGGTAGAACATTTTTTCCTAAATGATTTACCACGCTTGTCACTAATCTCCTTTTATAGATATAAAATTGTTTCACAAGAGCCATTCTATGGAGACACTTATCTTAGGTTATATTTTATTGGCTGAACCATCATCTTAGCAACTATTTCATATGTAGCTGGAGATTATATACTATACTTGTTAACCTGGGAAATGTCTCCTTAAAGTCATTTATTGGACTAATAAGCCACCTGGACAACTCAACTCTCAAGTACTCCCTTCATCCTCAGTTTAACGGGAATGCAAAGGTAGCATAGAATTTGTATGGAAATTACACTTACAGATCATTAGGTCATCACCCCTAGGCTAGTGCAGGAGTGTTCCATACAACTCCATCCAGTGTGTTGTCCGGTCTTGTTTTAAATGTCTCATTAATGGGGCTTCCACCATTTGCCTTGAGAAACTATTCCATAGTCTAATATCTCACTATCTAAAAGTTCTTCATTATGTTCAGCCTAAATCTTTTTTCCCCATCCCATTACTTTTTAGTATATCTTTCTATACTGC
Source organism: Gopherus flavomarginatus (assembly GCF_025201925.1). NCBI lineage: Eukaryota > Metazoa > Chordata > Testudines > Testudinidae > Gopherus > Gopherus flavomarginatus. The sequence goes on from NC_066622.1 coordinate 29,665,888, forward strand.
CCTGAATTTCACTCCATTCCTGATGGTTTAGATTCTTCAACAATTGGTAAATATTACCATGTCCCTTCTTAGCAGTCATGTAGCCAAGTTATATTTTGCTCTTTTGGTCTGTCTTTGTAACACAATTACTTTTTCCTGCCTGCTAATCACTATTTTGGCTTTTCTTTGAATGACCTCACCCAGTTGTTAAACTTTGAGGTTTGACACAGTTTTATAGAGGTATATTGCCTTCCCTTCAGTGTTGTAAGGTATATTCATATGCAAAGCAAAGTTGCATTGGCCTTCTGGCTGTTATATCAGATTGCAAACCAATGTCTGACTTACTGTCCACTCCCAACCTGAAATCTCCCTCAGCACCATTGCTTTCCAGGTTTGTCTCCTGCATGGAGCATTTCTGGTTTGGAGTATCTTCCCCTGAAGCAATAGCTTTCATCTTTCCAGGCTCAATCTCTCTGCCCATGCTTCTAAACTCACTCGCTGCCAATTTGTATTTCCATCCTCACTGGTATTTGCAGCTTCTTCCCAGTTGGGCACTGAACAGTCTGAGAATTTCATTAAGGTACAGTTAAGCCCCTTTTCCAGATCATCAGTGCAGATGTTAAATAAGACTGAATGTACAGCCAAACTTTATGGCACCCCCTTGGAGACCACCACCCATTTTGATAAATTTCCATTGCACCTTCAAGCAGTGGAAGACCTTAAGGATTTGAAGTGTATGTGTTTCTTGTTAGATAAATTAGCAACATGGAGACTTGTGGTATTTTCTCCAACACAGTGCTTTCACACAAGTCCTGGATCTCAAACATTGTCAGCAAAATCAGCAAATCTGTGCACATGGAATCTCACCTACAAAAAGCCTATCTAAAATCCCATCTGTATCCAACATGTCCCAGATTCTAGGTGTTTCTCCTCCTGCCCACTCTGGGTCCTGCATACGCCCAGAACCAGTACAGATAGTGCTGCTACACCTTCAGTCTCTGTTGGAGGGTCCTATACCAGTCTTGGAGCTATGAAATATGGGTGTGATGTGTATTGCTGTAGTGTAACATGATGTGAAGTACAAGCTTCTCTGAGAGAACTGAAATGGCAACTAGAGGCCCTGAGGCACAAAGATATCGCTTCACTTTTTTATCATGTCCTTGAAAACCCCCATCCACTATTCCCCAACTCCATCCGCACACAGAAGCTCTGGATAAACTCCCTGTTCCCATTCTCACTTCATGGGATCAGCTCCCTTGGTCTTCCATTCCCCACATAACGGAGAAGAGCGGTTTTGAGGGAGGATTTGCACATTGATACTTGAGGCTTGGAGACCCAATTGAGTGACTGTAAAGGATCCCAGATTTTCTTGAACCCTCCCTGCCCTGTACTCAACTGGAAAATCCCCATCCCAAAGCCATACCTGCCTTTATCACATGGCTCCACTTTTCTCCATGCAGGGCACAGGTTTGTTCCAGTGAGCCTGTGTGTTAGCCCTTGTTGTTCATCTGCTCCGCAAGACAAAGGAACTTCTCATCTAGGTTGAATTATAAACCATTGTCCGCTGGAGCTGGATTGTTTGAGAGTCCCCATCCACGTAAGGGTCAAATTGATCCAAGTTCCCCTTGATGACTGTTCTGATGTCAGATACTGTGAAATACATTTTTGATGGGTTTTTTAGGTATAACCTTTGTAAGGAGAGTTTCATATCAGACTCATCTATTGTAATTCAAAACAATTCATTTCATTATCATTTGGCCATAACACTTCCCTCTAGCAGTATCTTCTGTTTGAATCTGTGTGACAGCACTCATATCCCTGGCCATTTTGATTTAATCAGGCAAGTAAGATTTTTGTAAAACACTTGATCAGGTGCATTACTAAAATCTAAATAGGTTGTGTCTGTGATCTCATTGTTCATTCATATTGTTGAGAAAGCAGTCAGGTTTGGCACAACTGGCGTATAGACCCATGAGCAATGGTATCCTTTAAAGGCTTACAGATTTTAACTTTGCTGTGCAGATTCTCTTTCCATTAGAGGGCAGTCGTAAAGGATTCCATGAACTTGGATATGTCTACAGAGTCCAAGCCCCATTCTGTCCACACACACATCAGTCTGATTCAGGTCAGCAAGCACTCATGACCTGGATCATAGGACCCTGTGAGGGAGGTGGATCAGAGCCCAAGTGCTGCTGTGACTTGAGTCCAAGCCCTATCATTTTGCACTATGGACGCAGACCCAATTCAGAAAGTCTGCATAGTGCCATATGCATGTGTTAGCCTGGCTATGAGGCCCAGGTCCAGCAATTATAAACCAGGTTTACAATGCAGTGTGGACGCTCAACTCAGACTTGGAAACACCAAGTCTGCAAGCCTGGGGTCCACAGATCCAGGCTTACTGTGTGGACATACCCTTAGAGTCATAGAGTTTAAATCCAAAAGGGACAACTGGATCATCTGTTTCGACTTGATTCCTGAACATGTGGCTACACTGGGATTTTTGGTTAAAATGTCTTGCTGTTGCTACCACTAGTTTATGTCCATTGGTGGGAATGCCAGAAGGCTTCAGCAACGATTGGTGCTTTAAGCATCATCTCCTCTAACTCTGCTCAGAATAGGCCTACAGTGATAGCAACAGTGGGGAACTGTTTTGAAGGAAAATCTGTCCCCTGTGGAGAAGGCAGAAGAGGGTGGTAGGCAGCCCAGTATGTCAGTGTTTCTTTTCTCCTTTATTCCAAATACATCATGCACTTTTCAAGAATAAACAAAACATACTGGAAATATTACATGTTGCTGCTGTATGCATTTCTTTACTATAGGATACTGCAGAAAAATAACAAGGTTAGGTCAAATTTTGGATCCATTAAATAAGATCAGGTAGGTAATGACATGGATTCCAAATTTACTAACACTGTTCTATTGCCGTGAGCTCTTTTTAAACTGCTGATTTATGTAAGATCTTCTCTGCTTTCTGCTGCCGCCAAGTGAGCAATGAGAGAACTAAATTAGTAACTCACTCGATTCCAAAAGTGGGCTTTAATATCAGGACTTGTGTACAAAGAGCCGTGTTGGCTTGTGCTCCAAAAGAAATGCTAGTGACAAAAGCAACGTTAGATAGAAAAGAACCATTTAGTGGCATTCCAAGTTCTGAGAATGAGTTAAACAAAATGGTGTGGGATTATAATCTCATTTTGAGAAAATATCCTTCTAAAGGCCCCCAAAACTGCTCTACCAAAAATCTTGATCTATCTAGTGTCCTGTTTCTTCACATGCAGATACAATATATTAAATGATATCTGACTCTATTTAAATTACTTTTTTTTTATATTTTAGGAGCATGCAATACAGGAAAAACAGCAGACACTAACACTGAGCTGTGAAAGGTATCTTTACAATCTCTCTAACGTGAAAATTTTTTATTTCTGGAAGCTTGTTCTTTCTCCCCCTTCACAAGCCTGAGCCTGAAGCTCTGTCTTTATAATGGGATGGGGCAGGATGTAGGGTGGGAGTGTTAGGTTGGTAGCACATGGACAGATTAGAGGTAGTAAGTGATAGGTCTGGGGAAAGTAACAAGTTGCATACATGAAGTTTAGCTATCTGGGTTGGTCTGTCTTATCTGAATAGACCTTAAATTCCTTGAATCAGAGACTCTGTCTTAGGCCTGGTCTACACACAACTGTGGTGCTCCTTAACAATTTTGGTTAGGTGTGTGATTTCTTTTTTTCTCTATCAAAAGAGGTAAAGTGGCACAATCCCTAGTGTGGGTGCAGCTATATTAGGAGCCTTACACCACTAGAAGTTATTCCCATTTCCACCCAGCAAGAGCTAATACCAGTGTCAGGCTCCTCTATACTGATATAACTGCATTCATGCTAGGGGGTGGGCTGTCCTGCTTTACCTATACCAGTATAGCAAAAATTCTATCAATTTAATGTATAGACCAGGCGAGCTCTGTCTTTAGCATGGTTAGCACAATCCAGGTTGGAGCCTTAAGATACTACCGTAATACTACTGCTGTTTGGCAGACTGCCTTAAGTAATTGTTTTAATATCCAATCTTTTATGTCTGTGAGCCTGAGGGAGGACCCAAACTTGTGGGGTTGACGTTTGTCTTTACCTTCAAACTATGGTATTTTTAGGATTTGCAAAATGCACGTTTGCAACTGTAGGTTTGTTCTGTAACTTAAATTCGTGGCTCTGTTTCACCCCAAAACTGATTTGACTTAACGAGAACACATTTTCTAGATAAGGGGAATACCCCTTGTATTCAGAGTTGAACATTTTCCTTTGCCCCCATTTCTGCCTCACCAAAAGGCAGGTTGACACAAGTAGATACAGGCTGAGCGCTATAAAACTGCATCTGACTTGCACGGAGTTTTCTGCTTTACAGGCTAAATGCCATTGGAAAAACCATGAAGGCCCTAGGGAAGGAAAATAAACGCAGTCTTCCCTTCATGCAGGAAAAGTAGCGTTTTTAAGGCTTTGGGACACTAACTCTGTGCCTGGTGTTTTTGTGGCACTATCCATTCTTTTCTGTGTTTCATGGAAGGTGGAATTTACCTTTTTCAGGCTCCAGTAACTTTCAGACCTATCATTCTTGGGTATGATTGAATTAGGTAAAGTGAGTTCACTCATCCCTAGTGAGTATGCTATTCTACAGTCTCTTACAGGAAAGAACGCCAAATATTTCATGTTTAATCTCTCTCAAATTTTGTTTTGCCTCGTTAGCTATGATATTTGAAGAACTAATTTTCCTAGCCGTGGCAACATTGAAAGGTGCTTGCATCAGAACACATCCAAGGGCAGTACCCTCAGGTCCTCTCTCCACATTAGAGTTTTGTTGCACCTTCATAGACTAAGAACAAGTGCCTGGTAGTAAAATGCCCTGCAGCTGCAGAAGTTGTATTCTATATCTCATGTCACTCTCCTGTGTGACTCTTTCCCTGCATCTTTGACTGACATAAAGTGATGGTTTCAAGAGAAGGCCACACATGTACCTTCTCCACGAGAGAGTAGAACCTGAAGAAGGGTAAGAAAATAAGTTTGGGGGACCCTTGCAGTTCAAAGACAGACTGTAAGGGTCCCTGAAGAAAAGGGGCTATTCTCAGTTGAAATTAAGGCCCAGATTTCATTGTGCAAGGGACATCATGTATTGTCTTATGCACATGCTTAAGGACCGTGATGAATTGGGGCCAGTCATGCTGCTCTCAAAAGTGTTACTACAAAGCAGATCCCCAGTTTTCCTGTAGTCACTCTTTTTCTTCTTCTCTTTTCACATCCACATCCCATGTGGGTATTTTTTCCTTCCCTGTTATAAAGCTACATGAGTCCTGATGTTGCTTCAGGTAAAGAGATGAGTGACAGCTTTGAAGGAGTGGTTGGAAGTGGAAAGCAAGAAGGGAAGCCTTCAAAGAAACATAAGAAATCTACACGCATTCGATCACGCCAGGAGAAGTCGAGCAGACCAAAGCTGACCATTCTAAATGCAAGTACAACCTCTTTGTCCTGGGCTGAACTTCTGTTCTTGGACAACCAGAAATAATGATCAATGTTACTCTTTTCTTATAGGTGTGTAACACAGGGGATAAGATGGTGGAATGTCAGCTGGAAACACACAATCACAAAATGGTGACTTTTAAATTTGATTTAGATGGTGATGCGCCAGAAGAAATTGCTACTTACATGGTAAGACCTTATTTGCTAAGGAACTTTCAAAAGACACTTAAAATTTTGAGTTGCATACACTATGTATATTACACACATACACAATGTGTTAAAAGAACATTATTGAGGTTGCAAAGTCAAGCATTCAAAAGCTCAGGAATGCCAAAATTAAGATTGCTATGAAAAAAATATGAGATCATGTAATTAAAGCCTGTGTCGTAATGCATTATGTATGTGGCACAGGCAGCCTTAATTCTGGCATTTCCTAACTTGACTTTGCATCCTGGATAATGTTCTTTTAACATAGTTTGTGTAACTTCCTAGGTTTTAAAAAGTGCAAACTGAAAAAAACAGTTCTTCAAGTGGTTATTCATGTTCATTCAAAGTAGGTGTGTGCGTGCCGTGTGCACGCCAGCCAGAAGATTTTCCCCTAGCAGCGTCCGTAGAGTCGGCCCTGGTGCCCCCTGGAGTGGCACCACTACGGCGCCCTATAAAGGGGCCTGCCGACCCTCCACTCCCTCGGTTCCTTCTTACCGCCGGTGATGGCTAGCTGGAACCACTCTTGCACATAGCAAGTTAGCAGTGTCCTATCCTTGTGTATAGTCCGTGTATATAGTTACGTTGTAGTTAATTTAGTTAGGTCATTGTATATAGTTCTTGGTAGTTGGGGGTCCCCCCCAAAATTCCGTCGCCCACTGGGGCATGCCCGGGTCCCCCGGGTTTAAACTCTGCAAAGACTGCAGGAAATTCATGCCCAAGAGTGACCCGCACTCTACTTGTTTGAGGTGCCTCGGAGAGAGCCACCAAAAGGACCAGCGCTCTATCTGCAGAGGCTTCCACCTGAGAACGCTCAAAGACTTAGAGTCCTCCTGATGGAGGCTGCCCTGCGGCCACCCTCGGACCCGGAACCAGCCAAGGCGGTGCCCAGCACATCTTCCTCAGTACGGAGCCCACCGGCAGCATCATTAGGACTTAGGCTCAGCCCAAGTCGTCTAAAACTCGGCACCGGACGGAGTCGGGTCATAGGAAGTTGGCCTCAGTGCGGCACCACTCACCATCACTGGTGCCCGCTAAGAAGAGAAAGCCGGTGAGGGAACAGTCACCCCACCAGGACTTGAGGCCGACTCCGTCCGCGGGTGCAAGCAGACAGGCTGGGCTACAGCCCTCGGCTGCTCCGTCGACTCCTGCACGGCAGAGAAGGCGGTCGAGTCTGGACCGGCCTAGATTCCTGGACCTCAGCGGAGATTTGCGCCTCCCTTCGACACCGGAGGCGTTTGAGGTGGCCTCAGACTTCATGGGACTCCCAGCGCCGGCCTCCCCGCACCATAAGGAGTTGCCTACCACGGCCCGTCCCCCAGTACAATTGAGGGGCAAGCCGGCCATGCTGTCGCCTCCCTCCCTGCACCGCACCACTAAGGCGGCACCAGACCAGATAAGAGGCTCCCCGCTGCCTCAGCACCACTCTCCAACGGCACCGAGTGCTGCTCCCCCCAGGTCCTCATACTCGGAGACTTCAGACTCAGAGGCAGACTCCTACCACTCCAGCCGATCACGGAGCAGGAGATCGGTTTCGGGGGCGAGCCACCAGCGTTTCCCACAGTGGTAGCAGCAATGGTATCTGCCCTTGCAGTGGCCGTTTTGGAACCCCTGGGCCTACCACCAGTCGATAGGCCAGGCATTTGGTCCTTGATCAAGGTCAGCCTCGGTCTCCTCGCCGTCGGTGGCCCCGGCGCAGCTGCCTCCTCCACCGGCACTGTCGCCAGGCAGGGGTGTGCCATATCCAAGTTCAGCACCCCCTAGCCGGGCAGCGGCTACAGTTTGGGCTCAGCAGGCACCACCCGATATGCCAAGCCGCTCACTGGCGACTCTGGTACTGGTCGCAGTGCCGCATTTAGAATTGGAACCGGCCCCGCAACCACAGTACCGTGTGCCGCAGAACCCCGAAGGACTGCACGCATTGGAGGAAGGGTCGAGCCATGTAATTTCCTCGTCTTCCTCCCTGAACGAAGCGGTCTCGGGCACAGCTGCGGCACCGGCCCTGGAGGACACCCAAATCCTCCGGCAAGCAGCTCATAGCCTCGCAATCCAAGCTGAGGAAATCGAGGTGGACACGGACCCTGTAGTAGACATCCTGGCTCCCTCAGGGCCATCCAGGGTGGCTCTCCTGCTGATAAAGACCATAGCGGATACGTCCTGCACCTTATGGCAAACGCCAGCCTCACTGGCCCCTACTGCCAGGAGAATGGAGCGGCGCTATTTCGTCCCCTCTAAAGGGCACAAACACTTGTACACCCCCTTCCTCCCCCGGACTCCCTGGTCGTGGATGCTGCCAACCAATGGGAGCGTCAAAAGACTCGACCTCTTTGGCAGAAAAGTGTACTCCGTGGCAGGCCTACAACTCTGCATTGCCAACCAACAGGCAATTGTAAGCCAATATGGTCATAACACGTGTTCAGCCATGTTGAAGTTTACGGAGCTCCTTCCCCAGAACTCGAGGTCAGAGTTTTCGGCCCTGGTGGAGGAGGGGAAGCTGATCTCCCGAGCCCCTCTCCAGGCTGCCCCAGATGTGGTGGACTCAGCCTCGCGCACCCTGGCCACGAGCCTGGTCATGCGGCGGGGAGCCCTATGAGGTCCAGCAGACCATTCAAGACCTCCCCTTCAAGGGGCAGATGTCGTTTTCAGAAAAGACGGACAAGCGTCTGCATAGCCTAAAGGACTCGCGGGCCACGCTTCACTCACTGGGCTTGCATACCCCTGCGACCCAGCGCTGGCAGTTTAAGCCGCAGACTTGCCAGGAGCTTGGGCGCAGGTAGGGCAGAAATGGCAGGAGGCGTCACCAATGCCACCCCTTCGGCCAGGCGTCCGATCAGTCGAGACCATCATCAGGGCCTAGACCCCCTATTTGATGGTATGGTCGAGGGCGACCTACCTCTCAAGACTCTGGATCCTTCTACCCCTACCTTTGGGTCACATCTGTTCCCCTTCTCCTGTGCCTGATCCCGAATCGTGTCGGGCAGCTGGGTGCTCCACACGGTAGAGAGGGGATATTCTATCCAGTTCTCCTCCCTCCTGCCTCACCAGCCCCCCTCCCCATCCCTCTTCAGGGACCCATCTCACGAGCAACTTCTAAGTCAAAAAGTGAAGTCCCTCATGGAGGCAGGGGCGGTGGAGGAAGTCCCTCGGGAGCTCAGGGGCAAAGGCTTCTACTCCCGGTACTTCCTAATACCAAAGGCAAAAGGGGGCCTGAGACCCATCCTAGACTTGCGGCGGTTGAACAAGTTTGTACGAAAGCTCAAGTTCCGTATGGTCTCCCTGTCCTCGATTATTCAGTCCCTGGATCCAGGAGATTGGTATGCTGCCCTCGACTTAAAGGACACTTATTTCCACATTGCAATAATTCCCCGACACCGTCGGTACCTCAAGTTTGTCATGTCCAACGCCCGTCTGCAGTTCACGGTGCTCCCGTTCGGCCTGTCAGCTGCTCCAAGGGTCTTCACGAAGTGCCTGGCAGTCGTGGTGGCCTTCCTGCACAGGCGGGGCATCCAGGTATTCCCCTACCTGGACGATTGGCTCATAAAGGGCCGCTCCAAGGAGCAGGTGGTGAGCCAGGTGGTGGTCATCAGGCGGACCTTTCTCAATCTCGGCCTCCTCTTGAACGAAGCCAAGTCCACCCTGTCTTCGACGCAACGAATAGAGTTCATAGGAGCAGTTCTGGACTCCACCCACGCCAGAGTGTACCTGCTGGAATCCAGGTTCCGTGCGATTTCCGAGCTCATCCTCGGACTGCACTGCGCCCCAATTACCACGGCGCTAGTCTGCCTCCGGCTGTTGGGTCACATGGCAGCGTGCACCTATGTGGTAAAGCATGCAGACTCTGGCTTCGCCCGCTACAGTCCTGGTTAGCGACAGTATATCGCCCGACCAGGGACGCCTTGGATTAAGTGGTGTCCATTCCCCACTTGGTGCTAAGCTTGCTGCAATGGTGGCTCGACTCACAGAAAGTGTGCATGGGTATCCCCTTCGCTACCCCTCAACCCTCCCTCTCCCTGGTAACGGATGCCTCGGATTGGGGTTGGGGAGCGCACCTGGGACACCTCAGGACGCAGGGCTTGTGGTCGCTGGAGGACCTCGAGTTGCATATCAGTATCAAGGAGCTGAGAGCCATTCGCCTGTCTTGGTGGGACCAGAAGGTCAAACTGGCCGGCAGATGTGTTTCAGTCCTCTCGAACAACACGTCGGCAGTCCTTTATATCAACGAACAGTAGGGTGCACGCTCCTCTCTCCTGTGCAGGGAAGCCCTCGCACTGTGAGATTTCTGCATGCACAGTGCAACCCACCTGAAGGCATTCTACCTTCTGGGGGAGCAGAACGGTTTGGCGGACACCCTCAGCCGCTCGTTCCGGGGTCACGAGTGGTCCCTCCGATGGGACGTGATATGCTCAATTTTCCAGCTCTGGGGCTTTCCCCGGTTAGACCTGTTCACCTCGAGGGAAAACAAAGTGCCGACGGTTCTGCTCCCTCCTGGGCCGCAGTCAGGGGTCTCTGTCGGACGCCTTCCTACAGTCTTGGGGGGTCAGTCTGCTCTATGCCTTTCCTCCGATCCCCTCGATACGCAGGGTGATTTTGAAGATTTGCAGGGACCACGCACGGGTAATCCTGATAGCTCCAGCGTGGCCGTGCCAACATTGGTACACGTCACTCCTGCACATGTCCATTCAGGCGCCCCTGACGCTGCTCCTGCTCCCGGACCTGATCACGCAGGACCGGGCTCCCTCCGCCACCCTAACCTGGAGTCCTTTCACCTCACAGCATGGATGCTCCATGGCTGAACCCGGTGGAGATGCAGTGCTCCCAGCAGGTCAGACGAGTGCTGCTCGGTAGTAGGAAACCGTCAACTAGAGCCACCTACCTGGCCAAATGGAAGCGCTTCTGCATATGGTCGGGTCAGCGACGTCACAATCCGCTGGAGGCCCCAATCCCCATTGTCCTAGACTATTTGCTCCACCTCAGACAACTGGGCCTCTCCCTCTCCTCGATTCAAGTTCACTTGGCGGCCATCTCGGCTTTCCATCCGGGAGAAGGGGGTACCTTGGTGTTTGCGAGCCCACTGGTCAGGCTTTTCCTCAAGGGTATGGACAGGCTATTTCCACATGTTCGTCAGCCGGCCCCTGCTTGGGACCTGAATCTGGTCCTCTCTGCCCTCTCGGGACCTCCCTTTGAGCCTCTGGCTTCGTGCTCCCTGTTGTACTTTGTCATATAAGACCACCTTCCTGGTGGCGATCACCTCGGCCAGGAGGGTGTCGGAGCTCAGGGCGTTAACATCTGAGCCCCCATATACTGTCTTCTATAAGGACAAGGTCCAACTTAGACCTCACCCGGGTTTCCTACCCGAGGTCGTTTCACAGTTCCACATGGGTCAAGATATTTTTCTCCCGGTGTTTTATCTCAAACCACACTGTTCCAATGAGGAGCGGAGGTTACATTCCCTGGATGTCCGCAGGGCCTTGGCTTTTTACATTGAGCGTACCAAGCTGTTCAGACGCTCAACTCAGCTCTTCATCGCAGTGGCAGATAGGATGAAGGGGCTCCTGGTCTCCTCTGAGCGAATCTCTTCGTGGATCGCGACCTGCATCCAAGGATGCTACCGCATAGCTAAGACCCCTGTCCCTCCGATCACGGCCCACTCTACTAGGGTGCAGGCCTCCTCTGCAGTGTTCCTGGCTCAGATCCCGACTCAGGAGATTTGTTGACCGGCCACGTGGTCCTCCATCCACATGTTCTCGTCACACTACGCCATCACGCACCAGGCTAGGGATGATGCAGCCTTTGGCCATGCAGTACTCCAGTCAGCAGTGATCTCCGACCCTGCCACCTAAGGTTAGGCTTGTGAGTCACCTACTTTGAATGGACATGAACAACCACTTGAAGAAGAAAAAATGGTTACCCACCTTTTAATAACTGTTGTTCTTCGAGATGTGTTGTTCATGTCCATTCAATACCCACCCTCCTGCCCCTCTGTCGGAGTGCTGGCAAGAAGGAACTGAGGGGGTGGAGGGTCGGCGGGCCTCTTTATAGGGCGCCGTAGTGGCGCCACTCCAGGGGGCGCCAGGGTTGACCCTACAGATGCTGCTAGGGGAAAATCTTCTGGCTGGCGTACACGCGGCGCATGCACACCTACTTTGAATGGACATGAACAACAGTTACAAAAAGGTGGGTAACCGTTTTTTCTGTCACGTGGCATCATATTGACATCCACATGGGTTATCAGCAGGGTTTAAATCTTTAGATCAACCACACAGACCTTTGCCACTTGAGCTATTAGAGTAACTGATAGCAGTAGTAGATCGTCATCCCTCTCTGTGGCTCAGCACTAGAGAGGTGTGAAAGAGATATTTTGCCTGTGGGTTTCACAGATATTTGCTAGCAGCAGAAGAAGTCTGGGACTCAGGAATCTTGGGTTCTAGTCCAGGCTCTCGAAGGGAGTGTGCTCTAATGGGCACAGACTTTTCTGACTTGAATCCTCTCCAATCTGACCTTGTCCCAATCCTGGCCATTCCCCAAACCTGGCTCCTCATCCAAGTCCCAGTCTCCTTGTCCGGAAACCGTTGACCATTTTGGCTAAAATTTTCCAAAAGATGCCCAGCTTGGAAAATTCAGCCCAGTCAGTTAGTTTGGAAAAGCTATAAATACACAAAGCAGGGTCTTATAAAAGGAAGTGTCAGGCAACTGTAACAGGCGGTGCCACCAGCCCTGCTTATCATCTGAAAAGTAAGCATGACCTTGATTGGCCAGGACACCACAGGGAGAAAGACAAGACCCCAGAAATGCAATTTATACAGGTCACAACTTTCCTTAGTAACACATCTGGGAACTATCGGACAATAACTAGTCCCGTGCAGGCTCTCCTCCCTACTTTAATCCAGGTCACCTGAGGGGGGGGCTGAGATCAGCCCCTCCTCTTGTTCACCTGTCCCAGCACCACTGCTGGAACCCCAGTACCCTCTCGTTGTAGGAGGATTAAGGGGGTGGGGAAGAGGGGTTGTCACCTTGCTGTACCAAAGATTAGGAGCCCTGGCTTCTTTAGGAGATGCTTTCTCCTAATCCTCTTCCAGTTCTGGCTTATCAGTGGACCAGACCCCTGTTGAACAATTACCTGCACTGGGTTCCTAACAGCTTGCAACAAAATTTTGCAACCAAACCTACCCACCCAGTCCCTGGGCCACTGAGAGGAAGGTGATCTCAGGTACAGTGAGTCTGATGTTTTCAGAGAGGGCTGAGCTTCCAGAGTCCCAGATGAAATCCATGGGAGCTTTGGGCATTAAGCACACCTGCAAGCCAGGCTCTGTGTTTTGTAGGTGTGGGGCTCTGGGTGGCTTTTTTATGTCTATTTACTGTAACAAAGTCTTTCTCTGGGGGGGATGAGAAACAAGATGATGGGTCTTACACACAGAAGCAAGGTGATCCAGAGAACGACTAATTTTTTGTGAGAGGGGTGATTCAGTTTGGCCAGAGGCCAAATAAGAATAATGTCTCTTTAGGATCTAGTTCCCATGAAGAATGATACATGTGCTCTCCGTACACAGATGCAAACTTCCAGCTAGTTAAGTCCATACAATGAGTACTGACCTACAGCCATTAGTGGTTTATTTTAATGTGCTCTTTACAGGTAGAGAAAGAATTCATTTTGCAGACTGAGAAAGAGACATTCATTGAACAAATGAAAGATATTATTGATAAAGCAGAAGATATGCTCAGTGAAGATACTGAAGGAGAACGAAGTTCTGATCAGGGAACAAGTCCCCAGCAAGATCCCTCTAGACTAGAAATGAATGAAGTAAGAATCTTGTGTGTTGGGTCATTTTTTAAAAAAATAAATAAATGGCGGTTTCTTCATAGCAAATCTGATTTTTTTTTCCTTAATCTAGTTACTGTATTTTAAGTTGGTTTTACAGCCTCTGCTCAACTAAAATTTGCAACATAAATATTCCTTAGAAAAATGTTCCTGCATTAGTGCTTGATTAAAAACATACTTTTTGTTTTAAACAGGAGAATCGGCAATCTCAAGTGAAGACACCCATGTATCAGCAGAATGGTAAAAGTGCTTTTGAATACAGATTGAATCTCGAACTATTAGGCAATGTATAAGTAATATTAGACTGTCCAGAAGTTTAGCAGTCTCAATAACTCCACCGGTCACAGGTAACTGGAATGCGTCCTGAAAATATAGACCTGATAAAAACCACAGTTGCCATTAGCAGCCTTGAAGTGCCAAGGCTAAAATAGATTAAATCAGCATTTGGGTGCATCAGGAATATACAGATTTTACAAACTGGCGATGATCCCCGCTGCCTCCAAACTGGAAGTCGGGTTGAGCAGGAAGAGACGAGGCTTTCATAAATGTACTCTTTGTTCTCAATAATAACTACACTTGCAAAAGGAAGTTAACAGACATTGGTTCTTCCTGCCTTAATGTTTGCAGATGCAATTGAGTTTGGTAACCAGGAAGTTTCAGCCAACTCTATCTTACCAGTGACAAGTCTTATTCTTTTGGATATGTTTGGTATATTATCTCTTTCCCAGAGAAAGGGAAGGTATCAGTGTCGGGTTTCATTCCCTCTATAAACTGGAGATGGGAATAAAACCATATCCTGTTTAAACTTCATTTCCAAGCTGCATTTGGTCATGTGTTGCACACTCCTCTATTTGCCAGGCACTTCTCTGAGATTTTGTGTGTGTGTAAAACCTCTTTGGGGCCACATGACATGCTTCGGTGACTGAAAACAATGGTGTCCCTCCCAAACAATGGTGTACACAGTCTGCCTGGTTCCTCTTAGGTAGTTCACACTTGCTGGCCACTCTTAAAGTTTACTGTTTGCGTTTATTGGTTTGTAAATAGAATTTTGAAAACTGTAATTTGATACATGTAAATGAGGGAGTAAAAGTTGAAGATGAATGTAGGAGAGCAGTAGTAAAACAACACCACCTATGTAGGAAAATAGATAAAGTAAGTTGCATAAAACATTACCAAAAAAACAGTTTTTCTATTACAAAAACCTTCTTTACAGTACAATTAGTTCACTTTAAGCCTAAGCCAAACATCATTTAAATCAAAGAGAGTTGTTCCAGCAACTTCAGTGAGCTTTGGATCTGGCTTTTGGTCCCACTCTAGTACAGTCACTTGAAAGGCAGAGGACTCTTTCCATCCCAAGAAGATCACTTTTTTGCTATAGGAGTCCAGTAAGAGCCATTATTTTTAATCTCCATGAACACTGTAGAGACTCGTTTCTCTTCCTAAAATGTTGGAGTTTCACGTCAAGAATAAGTCTGATTTGGATCCTATCAGCTTCTTAAAGTACTGTATAGAAGCTCCAAAATAAATAAATGTTAACCCTTTATTTTGCTCTTCACAATTAGTTTTACATACTGGAAAAAGGTGGTTTATTATATGCCCTGTTGTGGAAAACCCTACTGAGGAGGTACCAGAATTCTCCCCAGCCGTTCCTCAGAGTAAACAGGCGGAAGGTCCAGGTATTTATGAACTTTAAAGCTTTCATTTATCTCGGGGAACGGGGTGTGGGCCATCAACCTTGTCGTCTTAGAGGCAGCTCTGTCAGTACTTCCTATATCCTCCCATGCTTTCATCATGATTGTTTTCTTTTAGCTGCAAAATGGTGAGAGGCAGAGGATGAAGAGTATTGTGTTAGTTGTTGCTTCACAAGCTGACCAGTAAAGGATGCCAAAGAAGCTAACACTGGCACTGTTAGTTCTCCTTTAATTACTTCCCTGCACCTCAAACTGCTGCAGTCCGCAGCACCTGTGTGTGCGTAACCAAATAGGCTAATCTTGCAGAGGAAGTACAATGGCTTGATTTTAGTTGTTAACAAAGCTGTGTGGCCAAACAAATACCTGCAATAAGTTTCTTCTTCTAAAAGTTATTCATAAATTACACATGGCGCCAAAATAATCAGCAAAAATGATGCTTGCTTCTGGTTTTGATCTTTGCCATCACCACTCATTCGGAGGCCACAGACAAAGAGGGAGTCATTCAAGGGTGTGTCTTCCTCAGCTTAGGGCAGCACTTACCTCAATTGTTCATCAGCCATGGATTTTGGGGGAGCAAGTTGGGGAGCACCACTGCAGTCGAGAATAACACGGGAGCCTTGCCCCAAAAGATCCTTGAACTTTAAGAACTTTGTTTAAGTGAAAAATGAGCCTGCAGTATCAACCGCATAATTTGCAGTCTAAAAAGTCATGTAGGATATGGACCTTTTTAGTAACTTCAATTTACCACGCTGCTGAAACAAGGTAGTTCATAAATAGTGTATTATTACTGTTAATAGCCAATGGAGTGCAATACACAATACCCATTCAAAATGGATGTATCATATCCTGCGTGAAGAGTTTTTCTGTAGGATCACACATTTTATGTGAGCATATAGTTTTAAACTAAAAGATGGACAGTCTTTTGATTATTTAGAGAAAAGTCCCAGTTTCTTAAACTCTGTTAAAAGTTCGACATGTAATTTAAGTTCTATTCATAGCTGTTTACCATAGGCTGCATCCTTTTTACAGAATTTTTTCCTTTAGTCTGCAATTTGAGATCTTTATTTGAATATTGGGTTAGTAGTTTTCTAACAGAAAACCATTTAGCAGTCCAGGGCCTGCTGTATTTAAACTTGACTAAGAAATTTTGCGGTTACTTTATATGGTTCACTTTCTATAGCCTGTAAAAGGTGAAATTAGTGTTTTTACTCCTTATAGATCCAGAACAGTCCGATGATCAGCAAATGGGCCCTGCAGTGACAGACACACCTAGTGTCTTCTTTTGTCACCAGCTTCCTAGTCAAACAAGTGTATTTGACAGCCCCTGTGGAACACCTGCTCCTTTGGCACAAGTTCCTGCTGCAGTGTCTTCAGCTGTTTTACAGACCAAGGCAGAAATTTTAGCTGCAACACTACCGGGAACTGCTCCACATGTCCCAGAACAGTTTGTTACTAATGTAGGTCAACCAGAATATCCTCCACTACACCTGGTAATGTCCAGTCAGCCTGATGCTTCTGCCCACAATGCAGCTTCACTAGAGGGGCCTTCTGATGCTCAGCTTGCTCCAAAATCCTCCCTGCAAACGCTGCAGGAGACGGATGAAGACTCTTGTATTCCTGATGTGGAGATCTCATGCTGTACTGTCAGGCCACCCAGCTCAATTCTAACAGTTCCTGCACAAGGAGCCGAATTCTGTCCCGTTCCTGCTCTCTCTGATGTCGTCGTCTTGGAACTCCAGCCTGCGCCACAGATCCCCCAGGTGTCAGAGGCCAGTCAGCCTGGTGTAATGCGGCATTCCTTTGTGAACCAGCTGCTTCCTGGGGGTGTTGTGTCTGATCCTCTGAGTCTGACAGGCTCTCAGCTTCAAAGTCCTCCCCAGCTACCAGTAGCTGTGTCCCAGCAACATACAATGCTGACCCAGTCTCAGCCTGTCACCTGCACTGGCCTTGGCATCGGTCCGCTGCAGCCACCTTGTGCAGTAGAGTCAGATGGAGAGGGGCCACCCAGAGTTGATTTTGCTGATGACACAATAAAAAGCCTCGATGAGAAATTGCGCAATTTACTGTACCAAGAGTGTGTTCCTACGTCTGCTGCATCAGCAGGGACACCAGACAGCTTTGTACCCGTAGAGCAGGGTGAGAGCGAGTTGGCTAGCTTACCGCCTTTGAATGAAGAACTAATTCCCACACTTGTATTGGATTCAAGAGAACCAGGCCTTAATGTTCCAGACACCTGCCAGGAAGCTAATGCTGCTCAGGATCAACGTGTGTCACTTGTACCTTCTGCAATGCCACCTTACCCTGTATTGGCTAGTCAGGCTATGACTGTGCCTTTTATACCCATAAATCCAGCAGCCATGGAAACGTCTGCCATGCTGAACAATGCTACAGCCGCTGGCCACAGCAGAACAGAGTTCAGAATCCAAGAGCCAATGGTAGGATATGTAGATACTTCTATCTATAAGCATTTCTATATTGCTTGTTGCCCAGGTAGCTTACTTTCTGTCTGAGTTCTCTGTTTACTGCTTTCCATAGTGCAGCACTGCTTTTATTTTCAATTTGTCACATGTATTCTGACTCTCACAAGTGTTTCACTAGCCTTTCATTAGAGAAAACTAAACTTTGCTCTTGGGTTCAAAAATTGGTATAATCCTTCAGTTCAGTCTTTTCCTTCTCTCTTTTTTTACATCCTGTTTCTAAAGTGAGCAGGCTGAGAGAGGTGGTAAGTCATGGTGATTTAAGAATGTTAAATATATTCATAGTGAAGTTGATAACTGAGGTTACTCCTTTTTGAGCATTTTCTAAGCCTTGATAGGGGAAAGAGGGTGATGTCTGCCTATTTGGCCTGTGTATATTATTTTCTGTTCCTCATAGAATCATAAAAATGTCAGGCTGGAAGGGACCTCAAGAAGTCAAGTCCAGCCCCCTGCACTGTGGTAGGACCAAATAAACCTAGGCCATTCCTAACAAGGGTTTGTCCAACTTGTTTTTAAAAGCTTCCAGTGATGGGGATGCCACAACCTCCCTTGGAAGCCTGTTCCAGAGCTTAACTACCTTTTATAGTTAGCAAGTTTTTCCTAATATCTAACCTAGATCTCCCTTGCTGCAGGTTAAACCCATTACTTGTTGTCCTACCTTCAGTGGACATGGAGAGCAATTGGTCGTCAACCTCTTTATAACAGCCTGTTGCATATTAGAAGAATATTAGGTTGCCCTGCAGTCTTCTTTCCTCAAGACTAAAAGTGCCCAGTTTTTTCAACTTTTCCTCATAGGTCAGGTTTGCTAAACTTTTTCTCATTTTTGTTGATCTCCTCTGAACTCTCTCTTCCATTTGTCCACATACTTCCAAAATTGTGGTGCCCAGAATTGGACACAGTGCTCCTGGTGGGGCCTCACCAGTGCCAAATAGACACAGTTACCTCCTGTGTCTTACATAATGACTCTCCTGTTAGTACAGCCCCAAATCATATTAGCCTTTTATGAAGCTGCATCACATTGCTGACTCATATTCAGTTTGTGGTCCACAACAACCCCCAGATTCTTTAGTGCCACCTCAACAGTTCTTCCCCATTTTGTAGTTGGGAAGGAAAAATCCAATTCACAGTGCAGTACTTTGCGCTTGTCTGTACTGAATTTCATCATGGAATTCAGACCAATTCTCCAATTTGTCAAGATCAATTTGCAAGTATTTATTTAAATTGACTACCTGCCCTCCATCACTTCTGCACACTTTTTTCAGTGAATGTAGATACTAGCAATATGATTGTAACAGAAATGTCAATTTAATAGGTGAACTGGAACTGAGAAGCTATGTATAACTTAACTAGAGTCAGGTAAGTTATTGTGCCCCATAAATATAAATGTGCTTAGTATTCATTATCATGCTACTAGCTAGGATAACGTCTTTCCTTGTCTTCCATTATGCCCCAGTGACTAATTCCGTGATTTCTAGCAGACTGCTAAAGTACTTTGGGTCCTAGACATGGCCTATAGTGCCATCACTGTAAAAGTGAGTTGCCCCCGGGGCACAGAACACAAGATTTGTATGCTTTCTTGCTTGCCTGCCAGTTGTGCAACTTTCATTCAAAGTGGGGACATTTTTGTAGATCATCGTAGTTACCTTCTTAAACCAGTCTTAATTTAAAACCCTATTTAAACATATTGTGGGCATTTACTTTGCTCAAACACTCCAGCTAGTGCTGGATGCTCTATAGCATAAAGCTTATACCACTTCCAGATGGGATCTTGGCTCCTTTCATAAGCTCAGCAGGAGAAGGCTGTGTCACCACTTTGTTGACAGACTGCTGTGGAAAAGCCTCAGTGCTGCAAGGTGCTGGTGATTCCTTCCATAGGCATTCTGAATTATTAATGATTCGGTGTCCCAACAAGAGACCCTGAGCAAAATGAGATGCAGTCATTCAGATGAGACGCTGAGGCCATGAACTCTCTAGGACAGTGGTTTTCAACCTGGGGTCCACAGACTATGGCTAAGATTTCCAAAGGGATCCTCAGCTCCATTTGAAAAATTTTAGGGGTTCGCAAATGAAAAAAGGTTGAAAAACACTGCTCTAGAATCACTACCAATTCCCTAGCACTTTCTCCTAGGTCAGAGACATTTAACCTAGTTGGAAAGCAGTACTCTGGAGTGAGTTATATCCCCCCAACAAAATATAAAGCTGCTCCTCATGTAGTTTCAGTTGGATTCATTGTACAAAGTATTAAAACCATGCCACGTTTCGACAGAGGTGGTAGCAGTTAAGCAACTGATGAAAGTGTTTCCCTGTATGCTGTGTATTGTGGCAAATTGCCGGCACTATTTTGATGGGTCTCGCGCTTTCTCTTCTTTGGGGAGGGTTCAGGGCACCATTTCTTGCCCCTGCAGTGGAATGTTAACTGCCCCACTAGTGTCCTAGAGGAGGGGAGTGGAGAGGGAGGGACCTGGGCCCACCCTCTACTCCAGGACCCAGTCCAGGGGCCCTGAGGATAGTGGTAAACCACTTGAACTGACACTTCCTGCCCCTGGGCTACTTCCCTCTCCTGCCCTTCAGCTGGTGGGGGGCTTCCTGCCCTCCCTCTGTACAAGCCAGGTGCCCCTTTACCTAGGGTCTTAGACTTCTTAGCTCACTGCAGCACTTCTCCAAACTGTCCTCTGCTTCCCTTCAAACTGTTCTCTGCTCCAGCACCAATTCCTCTCTGCTCCAACTCCTTCAAACTGTTCTCTGCTCCAACTCCCACAGTGTCTGATTGAAGCAGGGGTTTTTATCATTGACTGGCTTCAGGTGCTCTAATTAATCTATAGCAAACTTTCTTCCACTTACAGGGAATAAGGCTCCCTTCTAACCCTCTCCTGCTGCCCTCTGGCCATGCTGTATCACAGTATGATACTTAACCAGTTTTCTAAAGTACTGAAGGCTCATTCTCTATAGAAAGGATTATAAATGACATTACAGTATTGAGCGCTCCCAATTAGATTGTGTGCCATAGAATAAAACAGATACATAACACATTTGTATTGTAATTTACTTAAGTTTTCATAGAAATTTCATATATATTAGGATGTAATCTGGTTGAAAAAGCACAAGAGACTCATTTATAAGTGTGTACTTGAATAGCTGAACTCAGTGCCTATTTACAACTGGTATATGTTGTAGTCTTCTCCTAAAACCTTCCTCCTCGTTCACCCTCCCAGGTGTGGCTGAAAAAGAAGATGGGTGGCAAATTTCGCTAGGATTGTCAAATACTTATTCGTATATTAAATAAGTCTGTGCTAAGATATGCTGAAAATATGAAGCAAATTCCAGAGACTGTGTATCCCTGTTTGGGGGGTTGTTAAACTGAAATTCACTTTTATATTTTGTTTCCTTTTACTTAAAGTTGGAAAAGTCTGAAACGACTAGCATCGATGTCAGCTCCTCAGAAGTGAGAGGTGGGTAAATGAGCAGAAAAGGTAGTTACCAGTGACAACTAGTTTGAATTGTTAACTTCAATGCTATTTCTGTACTATCCTGTGTGATCTTTGCTCACGCACCCTTTTTACTATCTCTCCTTGGGAAACCTTCACAACCGCACCCAGCACAATGGGGACCTGAACCTGGCTTGGGCTGCTGGGTGCTGTCACACAACAAAAAATAAACCAAGTTTTGCCACCACTTTTGTCAGACTTACAAAAAGCAAACAGTCTCATGGACAGAATTAAACATAATACTGTAAATAGGCAATGCAGGTCTTTCCAAGCGGGTGATGTACAGAGGCCTTCCTGTGAGAAGCTGTACTTTTCCCACAGTGTTTTGAAGTTTGCAGTTCACAGACTGAGCAGAAAGCCAGCCAGATCTCCTTTACCCCACTGGATGGAGTTCCTAAAGATAGCAGAATTTTGGGTAGGCTCTGCAGAGAAGAGTCGGTCCATAGGGTTCTCGAGGAATCATTGAGGATGACTGTTAAGGCCTATCAAGGCAGGCATACTCCATTCCAACTAAGCTCTTGATAGATTCCATGACACTTTTCACAGCAGTCCATACTAAAATTGTTCAGAATGTGTAACTAATCTGAGTTTCCTGTCCAGGAAGATTTTGTCCCCTTTAAGGATGAAGCATTCTGGAAATTTCAGCTCAGTTCCACATTTCCTGCTGCTGTTAGAGTAACACACAGTTCTTCAAGTATGTGTCAGTGTGGATCCCGCTGTAGGTGCACATGCTCCTCATGCATGTGAGACTAGAGAATTTTTTAATTAGTGTCCTTTGGGGCCACATATGCATCCTGTGCTTTCTCATGCTCCTGTATGAGGTGTAAAGGGTAGGGTGACCACAGCTTTCCCTCAATACCTTCTTACCACCCGTGGCAGCAACATGGAACCAGTGAAGTGTTTGACCCCACCAATTCTTGGCTTTGGCTACACTTTCTGCAAAAACTTACCACAAACCTTCACAACTCTTCTGACTCTGACATACAACTGCCTTGAGCAGGGGGTTGGACTAGATGACTTCCTGAGGTTCCTTCCAACCCTGATATTCCATGATATAGATCAACTTGTCTGGACTGAGCACTGACAGTTAGATTCCTCCTGTACAGTTCCCTTGCAAGAACACGCAAACAGAGCTGTTTGACATGGTGGCCTCAAAACCTACAGGCTCCACGCCCTGTTGGACTAATTACCTTGAAAGATGAACACAGCTGGTGTTCCTGCTGTTCAGGTGAGTTCACTATACTGAGCCGATGTTTTGTGTGCCTTGCATCCTCCACTAGGATGCATATGTCATGAGACATCAGGTTTAAGCTTCATCTCTTGGAGCACTCCATGAGGGTCTCCTCAGAACCTGAGGAGACCAGCTCCAGAGTTGGGCTAGCAACGAGCCACTGTCATCCAGCACCCTGTCTAGCAGACTTGTCACACCAAAGACCGCTGTGGAGAAGACAGTGCAGAGAAAAGACCTGGCACCAATACCAACACCTCCAGAACCAAGAGGGGTAGCTCCAAACAGAAGCAGAAACTCCAAGCAGAACTCAGTGTCCTCCCACAAGGACAGACCATGTAAAACTTCTGCTTGTTGTTGAGAGCTGGTGATACAGAGCAGCCTATGATATGGAGTCCTCCGGCACCCAGCTCCAATGATGCACCTCTCAGTGTTGACCCCTACTTCAGAGGAGGCATCTCTGGCAAAGCCAAGACTGTCTTTGGTGCTGAAGCACCTTATGGTACCAGAACAAATCCTGATACTGAGAGCACCCATATTCCTCAGCATCACATCTGGAGGACGCATATCCCTTCTCACTATCACTGGGACATATATTTTCCCCATCTTCAAGCAGAGAATCCTCTCCCCTGCGGTCAGTGGAGAGTCCTTTGACGTGGTCATGGTAGCCTGTGTTACTGGGATAAGAGGTGCTTCAGCATTCTGAACTAGCTGGCGTTTCTTTAATGCTGAAGTCTGCATGTTCATGAATATAGCATTGCTGTAATCCTGGTATTTTCTCATTCTGAAAAAGAAATGGTGCCTTCGTCCAATCCTAGACCTGAAGAGACTCATTTAATACATACGCCATCTCTCCAAGTACAATTCTGGTTCTTGACGTTTGACTTGCAGGATGTGTACTTCCATATACACCGCTACACCGATCTGATGCGACCCGATATAACACGAATTCGAATATAACGCGGTAAAGCAGTGCTCTAGGGGGGCAGGGCTGCGCACTCTGGCTGATCAAAGCAAGTTCGATAGAACGCGGTTTCAACTATAGCACGGTAAGATTTTTTGGTTGCCGAGGACAATGTTATATCAGGATAGAGGTGCAGCTATTCATCCAGCCTACAGAAAGTACCTAAGATTCACACTGGGGCCCAACTATTAACAATGCAATGTTCCGTCCTTCAGACTCTCCACAGCACCAAGAGTATTCACAAAATGCCTTGCAGTAATGGCAGTACATTTATGGAGGCATGGAATCCACATCTACCCATACCTGGATGACTCACTGATAGGAGACTGTAACAGCCTTAGAATACATCATGTCCCTATTCTTTCAACTAGGACTCCTTAGGTATGTCTACACTGCAATTAAACACCCACAATGGCTAATACCAGTTGACTGAGTCTGAAGGGCCCTGGCTAAGGGGATATTTAATTACTGTGTAGCGGCTCAGGCTGCAGCCTGAGCTCTGGGACCCTCCCACCTCTCAGGGATAACCTTGTAGGAACTTCACCTACCGGGGTCAGCAACAACCTGTCAGACTTCTTGAGCCAACACCCGATAACCAGACATGAGTGTTCACTCTGGAAGTCCATCATATTCAGTCAATGGGGAACTCGCATAATGGACTTGTTTGCCACAGAGGACCACACCAAATGTTCAAAATTCTGTTTCAGAGAGTGCATGAACCTGGACTTGTTACCAGATGCCTTTCTCCTCCATTGGTCTCGAGCACTGCTATATGCCTTTCCACTGATTCCTAGATCAGGCAAGATGAGTCTATAATCACACTATTAGTCCTTTCCTGGCAGAGATAGTTTTGGCTGTGAGACCTATTGCGGATATCCAGGCAGTCTCCTATACACCTCCCAGTCTGCGCAGACATAGTATTTCAGAGCCAAGCTCAGATACTGCGCCTGATTGTTGCACCTGACAGCTTGGGGGTTGGCTGGCTGAACACTGCTGACAGAGACTGCTCCCTACAGATTTAGGAAATTCTTACACAGAGCAGGAAGCCATCCACTAGGATGATCTCCCCTTCAGAAAGGAAGAGGTTCTCAATACAGGTAGCCCAGTGAGACCTAGAACCAGTAGACATTCCAATACCAAAGAGCCTAGACTATATGCTGTAGTTGAAACAGGCTGGATTGGCATTTAGCTCTCTCCAGGTCTGCCTTGTGGCAATGTAAGTGTGTCATGCTCCAGTACAATCATACTCCTGTCTTCTCTCATCTAATGATATCAAAATTTATTCATATTTGCCCTTTGGTTAGTGACCCGACTCCCATGTGGTACCTCAACACTGTCCTCCTAAAACTCACAGACCCTCCCTCTGAACCACTGTCAGCCTGCTCAGTACACCTCCTTACCATCAAGATGGATTTTCTGGTTGCTACCACCTTGGCACAGACAGTTAGTGAGCTCCATGCCCTAGTAACTCTTTACACGTCCTTCCACAGGAAAAGGTGATGTTGAGACCACACTGCATGTTCATCCCTAAGGTGTTTTCCAAATTCCACCTGAACCAATGAATCACCTTGCTGGCTGGAGAAAGAAGCTGCATACTTTAGATGTGTCTAGAGCTTTGTTCTGTTACTTTAACAAGACCAAGCTCTTTCAGCAGTGTCACCGCCTCTTTGTAACTATATCCAGCCCATTGAAATACCAAACCATCTCACCACAAACATCTCCAAATGCCCTCAGTTGGCTGGTGAGCCTCTCCATTGGCGCACAGGGAGCATCTTCCATCCACTTCAGGAATGTTCCAGCCTCTGATATCATTCAACATGGAGCAACCCACTGACTCTTGTGAATCACTTACCCTTCAGGTGGCAGGCGAGTCAGATGTTCTTCTTCAATTGCTATTTGACTGATGCAGCTGTAATTCCTTGTTCCCACTGTCCGGGGGGATTCTGCTCACCAGTGGCCCACGGAGGGTTCCACACTGACATACGCAAAGAAAGACTAGTTACTTACCTTACAGTAGCCATGGTTCCTTGAAATGTTGTCACTATGGATCTGTGACTGCCACAATGCAGCCTTCATCGTAGCTTTTCAGAGTCCTTATGGTAACACAGCCCTTGAATTGTGAAGGAGCTGAGGAAGGGTCTATGCCCTTGCACAAGGAGGCACAGGGCACATGCATGGCCCTGACAGACACTGCTATTTTTTGAAAAAAAACCTTCAACTTCACATGCAGGAGGCATGTGTGCACCTTCAGTGGATTTACCCTAACACATCTCAAAGAACCCCATCACTGTAGGGTAAGTATCCCTTCCTAACTTAAATATTAAGGAGCCCTGATGCTGTTCTTAGAATGATGTCAATCACTGGAAATTTCATTCAAGTTGCCCCAGTCTAAAACCAGGAGGAGAGGGGAATTTTGCCCTAGGTTTTAATATGAATTTCAATATGCCATAAAGAGATGCATATATTTCATGATTTCAGAACTGCAAAATGACGTTCTTACCTTATGTTAACTCTGCATTCTTGAAAGATTTCCATTCAGTGGTTTAACTATGAAAAAGCATAATGTCCTGGAGATTAAGTTCTATTTTGTATGTCATCAGGAAAATATTTTTCTTTTCATATAGTGCTGTTGTGGTCCAAATGACCATTATTTGAGTCTGTAGTTACCACCTTCAACATGTTGTTCAAATTTGATCCGAGTGAAGGATGTGAAAAAAGACTCTGGTTATGGTCCAGTCCTGCTTGCCTTATACACACTGCTCAATGACATGTTCAGACATTTATTTCTCTGTTGCAGACCTCAAAAGTACCTTTGTAACTTGAACTCTGCATACAATACACAATTAAATCTCCATCCGATTTTTGTCTTCAGAACTTTTTCAGACCTATCCTTATCTGGACTGCCCAGATCATTGCATTGAGTCTGAATTTCTACTAAGGGATATTTTATAGTACCTGCAGTATGGCTTTTAAAATATCTTTAGTAAATCTTGCATTTGATATCCTAATTATGGTCTAAATTATATAGATTTGCTGTTGAATTATGCATTGTTCCAATGCAAATTTTATTTAACAATGGATATTGAATCTAGTGTTGCTTTCCCTTTTTTAGGCTAAAACCTTTCCATCCAGACATGTAATCAGTAATTTTTTTTTTTATTTTCCAGTTTATGAAACAGGTTCAGCAGCAAACATTTCTTCAACTTCTGCTGTTACAACAAAAGGTCTTCAGGTAATGTGAAACTATTAATAGTTGTATGCCTGTCTGCTACACTTACACTCAAAATTAATCTCCCTCATTCTTTTTCCAGGTTGCTCCTGCATCATCAACCATACCTGAACAAATGGAAACTTCTAAAAGGAATAAGGAGGCAAAGATCAAAATTTCATCTGCACTTACAGAGAACTTAATACAGACTTCTACAACAGATAGGGAGATAAATAACCTTCAAAGGAATGACTTTGTAGACCCTGGTTCCTATGGAAAACAGTCTGAAGTGCATGGTAATAGTACACCAGCCAAAACTATTGGCAGGTTTTCAGTGATCAGTACCCATGATGAATTAAC
The DNA here is from genome assembly GCF_025201925.1 of Gopherus flavomarginatus. Lineage (NCBI taxonomy): Eukaryota > Metazoa > Chordata > Testudines > Testudinidae > Gopherus > Gopherus flavomarginatus. The sequence continues at coordinate 29,692,795 of NC_066622.1, forward strand.
TTTAACATCGCCACATTGCTTAAGGTACTCTGCTCCACCAGATGTTTATTTGGATGAGCTTCCCTCAAGCCCAGACCTGAAAACATCAGTACGGCGAGTGCAAACGGCATCTTTTCTTGATGTCCTTTCTGACCATGGTTCCAGTGATTCTGGTGATGAGTCTCTCCGAAGGAAGTCTGTTGCTGCTCAGCTGTCCCCGCAGAGCAGTACTGCAGCCAATGACAACACAAAAAAGCCAGCTTCTCTTCTGCAAAGATCTGGAAAGACTAGTTCACCAGGCCCTGATTCGCCTAATGGTCAGGGAACAAAAATCCCCACTATCAATATAACATCCTTCCACTCGCAGTCATCCTACATGAGCAGCGACAATGACTCAGAATTTGAAGATGCAGATATGAAGAAAGAACTGCAGAACCTGAGAGAGAAGTATGTTGGATTTTAAAACAATTCTGGATACTTGACACATGTTTAGACTACCTAAAAAGCATCTCTACACATAGTAAACAACTGTGTGTGTACAGCATCGATGAGTAAATTCATTCAGGAAAAAATACCACCCCTTCCTGCAAAATTCATACTGAACCCAAATCACATGGTGGCAGTTACAGAACCCAAACTTTTCTTAATCATTCGTTTCTTTTTATTCACCTTTGCATTTTTTAGGCCTGGTCTACACTTAAAAAAGTAGATTGGCCTTTCTGCACACTTCAGGGCTGTGAAAAATATTGTGCGCTGAGCGCCATAGTTAGGGTGGCCTAACCCCGGTGTAGACATGGCTAGGTTGACAGAAGAATTCTTCTGTCGACCTAGTGACTGCCTCTCGGAGAGATGGGTTAACTACATTAATGGAAAACCCCATGCTGATGATGTAGGAAGTGTCTATACTGTAGCAACAGAGCTGCAGCAGCATAGATATGGCCTTAGTTCCAGTTAGACGTGAAAATACCAAAATACCTCGAAAGCCTATATGTGTGTGTTCTGAGCCAGAGAGAACCAATTCACTGAGGGGTCCAGCCCCAATTTCCTAATCAAAGAACTCAGTTAACTTCAGGGCAGGAAATGTCCGTATGTTTGTTCAGCACCCAGCACAATGAAGCCCCAGTCTGAGAGCTCTAGATGTTACTTCAATGCAAATAGAAGATAATCAGGAATAATCTGGTTTCTTAGCTGGACCTTTTGGGATTTCCCCATGCGAAAAGCAGATATTTTTTGTTGCTAAAGCCCATTTACTAAAAAAGTTTTGTTTTTATAATAACTGCAACTTCTGATTTAATTGGGAGAAATATTCATGATCCTGTCATAGAGGAGGGAGGAGTGTTTCTGAGCTGCAGAGTTCAGATCTGGATTCAAATTTACCTACATTTTGGCAGTGTCTGTAGCCAGGTTTGGATTTGGATCTCTCCCTAAGCAAGATGTTGTTTTTCTTTTTGTCAGGTACCACCTTCTTCAGTCAGAGTCACCAATAACCGGATCCTCCTTTTTTAGTTTTCCTTAATTATCTCTGCTTGTTTTCTTTTCTAACTAGCTTTGAATGTCACCTGCAAAATGGGTCTGGGGAAAGTGGCTTTTGTATCCTTTTTTGCTGCTTTATGAAATATTAAGACCTGAAAAGGCTTTTTTTAATAAAATATGTGTTAATAAAACAGACCACCCAGTTTTAAACAAGTGTAACTAAAAGAAATACAATAAAACCATCATGTACTCACGTGCTAAGACGACAGTCTCTCTCTCTTGTGGTATCATAAACCTGCTAGATATACAGTGGTCTGTAGGGCTCTCTAGCAAAACCGCAGTAATCAAGACCTGATTTTTCTAATGTAAACACAAGCAGAAGACGACTTGCTTGGGGGGGTGGGGGCGAGTGTTAGGGTTGTGTATATCATAAGCACAGGGGGTTATAAAAAATTGTCGTCTTTGCAACTTACATCTAAATTCACTCTCCTCGTCCAAGCAGTTTGATGTATCCTTGTATAAAGTACTTCTTGCTATCAAAATGCATCTGAAATAGTAAATTAAATTACAATTGGCATCTCTTAGCATGCTGCTTATAGTGCTGTCTCCCAAAAGTAATTCCCACACTATAGAACATGATAGCGTGTCACAGATAACATGACCTCTTCAGTGAGGTGATTGCATGAGCAGTAACTCCAGAAAGCCAGTTATTACTAAACTCATCTTTCGAGCACCTTTCAGTTTATTCAAGGTGGAGAAATGCTTCATACCTGCTATGCTGTGCAAAATGGGTGCTGTGCAAAATGGGTGCCATTTCCCTCTCAGTGGCATTGTTCTCTTTTAAAAGTAAATTCAATAATCCCTAAAGGTGCTGGATTGAAAACCCTAAAGAATGAATTCTCCTGGTATGGGATAGGTAGTAGTAGTGCAGCTCTTTCCCCACATACCCTTTCCAGAGTGCCTCGGCCCTGGGTAATCTTTGGGGTTAGAGGCTAGTTCAGGCTTATTTCAATTCAACTATTGCCTTTGGACTCATTAAGTAGATACCTGTCCAACAGGAACTAGATGGAGACATCCAGCTCATCTCACACTCAACCCCTGAGCAGTCAAATGTTAACAGCCCAACTACTGCCCTGGGTGTGAAGTGATGAGCCTGAAATGAAACTCTGTCACATGGCTAGTCCTCAGACCTGTCCATTTACTCATGATTCTTTTTCTCTAAGCATGTGATGGGAGAAAAATGGGAGCACTGGTTCCCAATCTTACTGTAAAGTTAGAATTTAAATTGGAATATAAGGGTGTTATAGAAAACAAGTCAATGTGTGTTCAAAGGGTATTTAGATACAATCCATCCTGCATCATAAAGAACGTGGCCATCCAGGTTCTTGTGTCACTGTTAATTTAAACACGTACTTTTGCTTTTTTTCCTGCAGCGCTTCTCTCAGTTAAATTAACTATACTTCTAGAGAGAACTTTTTTTGGGCACTGGTTTGAAGGGACAGAAGTACTGGAAACATTTGAGTTAAATTCAGATCTTGTCTCCAAACCAATCATGTTCACTTTGGATTCTAAAAATCCTCTTTCTGTAGGAGTCTCTGTATAACCTAATACTTGAAGAGCAAATTTAGAGCAGAGGATTGAAACTCATTTCCTTCATGTCTGTGCATACAGGATTAGATATCATTTCATATGTAGCGTGTTTACACATGTACACGCTCTTGGATGAGGAATAGCTTGCTGTATAACATGTTGGGGTTTTCTTTGTAACTGTAAATGTAAATGAAATCTGGGTCTGGCATTTTCTCATACAAGTAGCTAGCATGAGGTCCTTTTATTTTATTTTTTATTAGGCACATGAAAGAAATTGCTGAACTGCAGACTCAACAGAAGAATGAGATAGAGGCTTTGTTCGTCCGGCTGGGCAAACCATTGCCACCCAACGTGGGTTTTCTTCACTCAGTCCCACCAACTGGCCGCCGGCGAAGAACCAGCAAAAATAAATTAAAAGCTGGGAAACTATTGAATCCTCTGGTTCAGCAGCTCAAAACTGCACCTTCCAATACAAGTAGGTCCCACTGGTTTAAAACTTTGTTTCCCATTAAATATAAGGAGTGCCTTTATTTTATTTTCTGTCCCTGACCTGCTAGGTAATTATACTGAATTCGAGTGAAGGCAATGAGAGGTTAAATAATAATAAATTTATTATGGTGATTGAAACATCATACCATAGACAACTTTTAAGAGATCTTTCTGTGATCACCTCTTACTGCAGCTGCCCTTTCTGATCCCCTGGCTTCCCTGCATTAACTCATGCTTGGTTACATGAGAAGGTAATATTCTACCAGCAGTAATGCGATAAGAAGAAAACAAAATAGCGGTAATGTGTGGTTACTTGGATATAATCCATCACCACCCCCACAGGATTCCAAAAAAAGCATTGTACATTTATATGGGTAGAAAAAAACGCCCAGCATTAAAATAGGCAGAATTGAAAACAAACAAAAAATAATCAAGAGTTTTTGAGGTGATAGAAACCCTCATGCTTCAGGGCATAAGCTGACCTCTGACTCAGGTTTGGAAAGAAATGTTTTCCCTATTCACGAGCTGTTCCATAACTACCTAGTGCAGATTTTATTCCTCTGAAACAGTTAGTATTTTGTGTGTAGTGTGGCAGAGCTCCGATCTTGTCCCCGTGGGCCCCGCGTTTCTAGGTGGTTTATGCTAGCCTCAGTGGCTCACTGTGACCCTCCACGTAGCCCTTCTCTCTCTAGGGCCAGGGTTACAGTTTACTGAGCCCTTTTCATCATAAGCCGTCAAGGAGGTTGGTAGAGAACTCCCACAGTCTCTGTTGTCCCTAGAGGCTTATTTCACTACAGTTTAGCCTCCTGTCCTGATGGGCCTGTATTCCCTTCCCAGGAGGTGCTTCTGTAGTGGCAAGTTGGGGTTGGGGTGGCGGGGGAAGAATCCAGGGCCTGCCCTCTACTCCAGGTTCCGGCCCAGGGACCCTAATGGTAGCAGCTGTTGGCAGCCGACCTTTCACTGCCAGAGTTGCTGCTTTTCCCTGGACCACTTCCCCACAGCTCTCCTGCTTCTCCCTTCTTCACCCTTATCTTAGGGCTCCCTTACTGATGGCCTGAGGGTGTCTTCGTTAATCAGCCCTTCAGCCGCACTTCCTCTCCCCAGCCTGACTGGAGTGAGCCCTTTTATAGTATCAAAAAGGCCTTAATTAGAGTCAGGTGTTCACATTACCTTAATGGCTTTGCCTGACTCTTTGCAGGTTAATTGGAGTCAAGTGTTCTCATTAGTCTGGAGCAGCCCTTGCTCTGGTCAGTCAAGGAACAGAAAACTGCTAATCCAATGGCCAGTATATCTGCCTTCTACTACTTTATTGTACCCAACTGGCCTGGGTGTATCACAGTAGGTATCGAGCATGCTGTCAGTGCTTGACAAATAAAGTAACAATGTCACAATTCAGTTTTAGTTTGGGATAGAACCTAAATCCATTTGTTTTCCCCGACTTTCTCCCTAAGGTAATTTATCCAGGTTTGTATTCACCGTTTAGAGACTGTTAGTCTGCATTGAGCGTATAGCATTTTGTGATCTTTTCTTTTGTAAAAGATGCTCTAAGATTGGACTGGACTTGCCAAAAAAACATTTAAAGCTGTGAGTGATGCCTTGCACTTCAGATAGATGTTGAGAGGTTTTTTTAATACTTGTTAATTTGGATGTGAAATCTGTGATCAGGATGGCATGACCAACAACAGTTAGTCTTTGGCATTATCTGTTTGGAAAAGTAATAAAATAGTAATTGAGTAGGGGAACTTAGATAGGCAGTGCCCAATTCTCCCGCAGCAGAATGTGAGTTATTCCTGTTGAACTTTGTTCATTTGAAGTCTGTGATGGCAGACTAGCTCTTCTCTTAGTGGTGTACTTCAAATCCTATAGATCTTCTTTCCATTGATTGCAGTTCTGTACCAATGCGAATGGCATTATGTCAGTTTTAATTACAGACTTCTATTTTCTTTTACAAAAAAACATAATCTAAATTAAGATAGCAAAAGCAGGGACATTCAGAGTTAAGACTGACATGCCAGAATCCACTTTATATCTGTCAGTGTCTCCAGCATACTCCTCTTCTGTTTTAAACCTTCCCATTCTAGTGACTCCTTTGCTTATTTCTGGTGGACACCTTACCTCCTCCTTCCTTCTGATATGGAGTTCCCTGGGATGGTATCTGACACTTCTGTCCATCTGTTTTTGGTGTGTAGGCCATCTCCTGGCTGCCTCTACCCTTTCCCCTTCCTTCTGTGCCGACAACACCCCTCTCTCTGTCTTGGCCCACTCTGACCTCTCCCTTAACTTGGCTCACATCAGCATACCGCCTCCTCACTACCTGAATGTTTCAGAAAGTCAGAGCTGCTTTCTGCCTAAAATGTCTTGTCACGTAATTCTGTCTCCACTATCACTCATCTTTAAGCTTCTCTGCTGCACACTTTCCCTCATGCCTCTCCCTGTCTAGTCATTTTCCCTTTTCCTACTAAGCTGTAGGAAGCTGACCAGCTTCCCTGACTTTGAATAAATCCTTTATTCTTGCCTTAATCACTCTCCTTCATGACTATTGAAATTGCTGCTTCTTTGGCCCTCTTAAATCCTTTTGCAGCTTCAGGAGGTCTCTAATATTACTACAGACGTACTCTGATTATATCACTCCCATCCTCGCTCACCTTTGCTAGCTTCCATTCCATCTCCCAAGTTAATTTCAAAGTTGTTCTGGTTTTAAAACCTGATATTTTTTCTCAGTCCTGCCTTTCTAACTTTCTGTTCATCTCCCTTTGCTTCTCACTCACTCGTTCTCCACTTTTGTCCACTGCCTTTCACATTCCATAGTTGAGTGTAGGGTCTCACTAATCCCGCGCCATCTTTCTAGACCATCTTCTGTCTCCTATTGAGGCACTTCTGCAACTCTCACCTTTTAGAACAATGCTTTTCTTGAGTTCACAGCCGTCTCTGAAAAGTGCACTAAGTACATTGCATAAACATTAACCCTATTGGATGGGCTGGCTTTTCATCCTGCAGATGCTGGGCAGGTATGGGGGAGAGGTAAGTCAATTCTTTTCAGATGCAGTTTTACCCATAAAGATGTATGTTTCTACCAGTTCTTTAGAATTTTATGTTGCTGCTCCTCTCAGTGGCAAACCACCAGTTACACAAGGTTGATTTTTCTGTAGTAGTTTCCTTATGGTGGCATTTGCAATTTTGTTTGTTTAGGTAATCTGTCAGTCTGCAAAGAGTCTCTCCCAAAAGAAACAACTAAAACTCATGCTGGTTCAACTGAAGCAACAGCAGTAACTTCCTCCACATCAGCCACATTTGGAAATTCAGTTCAGACACAACAACCCTGCTCAGTCAAGGCTTCTTTGTCTTCTGATATCTGCTCCGGCTTAGCCACCGAAGGAGGCAATGCGCATGGAAGCTCTGGCCAAGGTGATTTTATGTGCCTACAGTTCAGCATGTCTTCCAGCACGTACCAATATTAGTACATACCACTTCAAATTTACATGATTTAGGAGGAACTTTATTTTACTAGTAATGTAGGCATGCAAGCCTTGTAAATGCAAGTTACTGACTTAACTTTAAAAAATTAGGCATAGCAGAAGGTTAGGTGAGCAAAAATAAATAGGAGACTTCCCAAAGCATAAAATAAATCAGTACTGCAGAAGAATCCCTGTTTCTTAGGGAACAATATGCCTTTTCCTTTACGAACAGTGACTTATCCAGATTTAACCTTTTGTGGAATCTGACTTATTGAGATCTGGAAAAAAATGACAATAGACAGAAGACTAACTTTGTTTCTCCTGGTTCATACTATTTTCTCTTAACCCCTTGATACTGGTAGGCCCAGAGCTCTCCATTATGAAGTACTAATTCATCTGCGTCAATACAAATATGATGAAGTGGGGAAAGCTAAGCTACCAGCATCAGAAGGGTTAATTCTTGCATGATTTTGGCATCATGTCTAAGGTATAGAGGTGTCAATCAAGGCTGTATTATTATCCAGTCCTGAGTTCCGACAGCTCCCTAGACTTTGACTGAATGTGTGCAGTATATATTGAAAGTTATAATGATGATTAAAATACCTTGCTCAACATTGCACATCCTACCAAACTAATCTACAGAATATCTATTCTCTTCTGCTGTTATTGCATCCTTTTGCATATGGTCAATTAACTTACTCCTCCTTGGCAAGGCTAAAATGGAGATGTGGATGATTAACTAACAAAGCTGATTTGACTGATGGTATAGGACATCTGATCACAGTTATTTGTACTTTATAAGTGTCTTTGTTTTCTTCCCTTTATATTCATTTGCAGGCTGGACGGTTTTCCACCAAACGTCTGAGAGAGTGACCTATAAATCTAGTAGCAAACCTCGTACCAGATTCCTCAGTGGACCTATGTCTTTGTCCATCTGTTTGTATTTGTTCTTTTGTATTTTATCACAACCCATCTTTCTTTTGTCCCCCTTTTTCCAAGCTCATCCTTTATATCTCTAATATGTTTGGCAGGATGCCTTTCCTTCTACACCATCTTTTCTTTTTTTCTTTTAAGTCATCATCATTGGCACTCCTTAGTTTATTTTCATTTTTCATATGAAAGCTTTTGTGCACTGCTTTTGGCTCATGCCTGGGTACCAAAAGCATGTGTGGAAGATGTCATCAATTATTCTATAGCTTTATGGTAAATTTTACCCTGGACGTATCAAAGCTTTTGTCCTTTATGTGATTTATGTTGAAGTAATATTTTTATTTGCAATGTGGCAAATATACATGTCTGCTGTCCCAGTTCCAGCGACAACAAAAAGAAATCCTACCTTCTGTAGACGAATGGTCTCTTTCACACATGTTTGGACTACGAAGACATGCATGTAGCAAGCTGATACAATACTAGAAGGTCACTGAAGGGTATAACTTCCATACAAGGGCTGTATTAAAACAATATACAGTACTGTTTATATCCACTCTTTTTTTTTCCCCTGCTCCTTGCATGTGGAAATGCTGAGATGGCAGTGCTCCAGCTAGTTCTTTCAAAGTGTGTTTTCTAGGTGGTGTGTTTTTCCACATTAAGAGCTTTTAATTAGTTTAAGTGAGCGCTTGTTAATATAATCATTAGTAGTGGAAAGATCTAGTTACTCCAAATAAGAGTTCCATTTACCTTTTCGTATAAACTAATCTGGCTGGAGCACTTTACTCAGTTTATTTTCTCCTGACCTTATGTGACCTCAGAGATGAAGTCAATTAGCAGTTCATCAAAGCACCATTAAGTAAAAAAGCTTTATCAGACTTTCTTATGATACTTTGAAATGGATTGTCAGGATCCAGTACTTTTTTTTTTATTTCAAATAACTGTGCACCAGCTCAAATGAAACACATCTTTTATTTGCATGGTCTCTAAAGTAATTGGCAGTTCAGCAAAACTTAATAGACCTTTTTCATTTTAAAATATAATCTTTTTTCAACAAACAAATATGCTGCTTTTTGGACAAACAGATTTTGCTTGTACAATAAAGATATGTTGTACTGATCAGGTACTATAGGCCACTAACATATAATGTTAATAAGGCTAATGTTCTTGAAGAAATATTCAGTCAACTCAACGTTCATTTTCATTGATACTGAACTTTCCCCATCGTAGTTATACGTTGACCATCATTATCCAGGTAATGCAGATCAAAGGCACAAGACCACTCAAATACATTTTTCCAATTTTCTAAGTAAACCGTATTTTTCAAATAGATTTTTTTTCATTTATTTTGAGATCCTCAGAACTCTACTCATCCAAGTTGGTGAAAAGTCATGTTTACCTCTCAGCCTATGGTATGCAAGGTTTTAACAATCATTGATATTCCAAGATACTCTCAATAGAGGGACTTTTATCTTAAGAACCTGAGGAATTCTCTGTAATCTGATTTTCCCAGCCATCAGTAGTATAATGGACATGGCTGTAGCCTTATCTGCACAAGTAATTCCCAGAAATGGTTTAATTCTTCTATCATAGGTTTACTATTCAATATGCTGCAAAAATAGTAGGGAGAATTTCTACCTAAACCAAAAAAAAATAATCTTGTTTTTAATTTTTTGGGCATATGGCAGCCATGGCTCAAGTTGATAGAGAAAACACGTCAGTACTTTATTATTTTAAGTTTCCCAATGCCTAAATAACGAATTGCTTGGGTGGATGAACCTTCTGTTTCTCAGTCCACATGGTCTCTTCTGTGTCTCGTTTGTATGAAGTGTATTGAGATGAGCCATACTACCCCGTCTTTGAATCGTACTAGGTGAGGGCAGCGTTCCAAACACTTAGCACAAATACATCCATCCAGAACCATTCCAGTTCAGAAAACAGGCTTTTTATTTTGAAATTTTAGAAATGATCTCTCGCTTGAGCTGCACCACAGACTCCCACAGTTGAAGCTGTCTAAACTTTCTGCTGCCCTGAATTTTTCAGTTTCTTTTCTTTTGAATCATTCTTCTGGTGGGTCTAGCAGGTCAGTAGCAGAAAACCATGTTGCTATAGTGTGTGAGATCAATTTGGATCTAGTCCTGAACTGCCAGCAAGGCCAGCAGGAGGGAAGATTGCTGTGCACTCAGTCCATGAGAGGAAAGGACATTTTTATAGTGGCTCCATATAGTCCTTATTCCCATGACAAGGAAACTGCCTCTTCTTGGTCTAAAAGCCACTTTCAGGCCTTTCAGTTTGAGTTGGTCCAGTAGACAAATTACAAAGGTTTGGGCCGAATTCTAAATATGCTGTATGTATGCATCTCTGTTGTATGCTTATGGGAGGATAGTGAGATCAGAATCTGGAAACAATTTGCTGCAGCTTTTGGGTGTAAATCTTACAGTTCAGACCCCATCTTTTTTAAACAAAAGTAAACTCAAGCCAGGATTCCATTGATATGCAGAAGCAATCTTTACTGAAAATATATAACCCCTTTAACCAATTTCCTAGTACACACCTTTTGGTTTTAGCATTTACTGACAAGAACAGACATGTATGTCAGGAAACTGCTGTGAGTACTCTGACATAATTAACTCTTCAACATTTTCCCTCCTGGTTAGAAATTGGTACATTGACCCTTGCCTGCTAGTGTTTAGGTATGAAACACTTACAAGAGTCCCACTCTTCACTCATAATTGCTAAATAATTTAGTAACATAGATGGTCTTGTGTATAAGAAAAGATTATTTCAGCTGGAGAAAGTAGTAGTGTTACACATTAGAAAGGAATCTACTTAGCAACTGTACTTCATCAAATGGCTAATGTTAACTGAGTTCATGCTTTGTGGATTATTAAACCATTTATGTATCACTGCCAGTATATAGCATACCTTAATTGTTTATACTAAAAAGAAAAGTTACATGTTAAGAATTTATATTTTTATAGCACTAGTTAAAATCTGTCATAATCAGGACACTTTAAAACAACTTTGGCCCATCCCAGTAGACAAAATAACCTCAAAAGGAATTTCCATCTTACTTCACCAGGCAGACAGCTAATTGAGAGTCCTGTTCTGCAAGGCTCTGAGTGCTTGTTGCACAATATTGAACACACGCGCCCACCCTCCCATTGACTTAATTAAGAGTTTGGAGCTCTAAGCACCTTGCAGGATCATGCAACTTTCTTCTACAAACAAGCCCTTGTGCATGGGCTTGTTCTGTGGATTCAGTTAGCTAAGCCTTTGTCACCGCTGTGTCTATGCTAAGGGCTTGTCTACACTACCAGCCAGATCAACGGGCAGCGATCGATCCAGCGGGGGTTGATTTATCATGTCTAGTATAGATGCAATAAATCGACCGCCTGTTGCTCTAGTGTCGACTCTGGTACTCCACCTCAATGAGAAGCACAAGGGAAATCGCTCCCGTCGACATACCGCAGTGAAGACACCGCGGTAAGTAGTTCTGAGTACGTCGACGTAGCTGAAGTTGCATAATTTAGATGGTTCCGCCCCCCCCCCCCCCGGTAGTGTAGACCAGCACTTAGAGTTGTTACTACTTATACTTCAGATCTACAAATTCAGCCCCCAATCCTGCAACTTACATATGGGTGGAGGTCTGTACCCTCACAGAGCTCCCATTGAAGTTAATGGGGTTCTGTGCAGGCATAGCAGTCTGCTTCCATAATTTAAATTGCTGGATCAAGGCCAATTAGAATGTAACTCCCTGTCCTTCCTATTTAACAATAGACAATGATACTTCAAGACAATTGACCAAATGACCACTTATTTTCGGTACCTTCATTTTTGGATCTCTAACTTCTGAGGAAACTTGGGCCAGATTTTCAGAAATGCTGAGAATCCATAACTTCATTTGAGGCCAGATGCAGTTCTGGGAGTTCAACAGTTCTGAAAATCCAGCACCAAGTGTTTCAATGGGAGCACCCAAAATCAAGGGCTGCTTTTGAAAATTGTGGCCTATTATTTCCTCCCATTTTTCTCCCTCCTCCACTGTTTACATGATCCCAAAGCCTGAACACTTTCACAGTGTCTTTCCCAGGCAGCTTTTTGATCTGTTAACTTTGTTCAGTGTTGGATCTTTTTTTGCATTTCTAATAGAATGGGATGGTTTTGGCATAATCAATGTCAGAGCAGTTCCAGAATTATTAACCTGTGCGCACTCTGGTGGTTATATAAACGCTTGGAAAGATTCAGTTTTTATCGGTAAATGTCAGTTCATGTCGATTTTCACTGTTCATATGCAAACTGAGAAAATATTTCCATCAATGATGATCAAAATTTACAGATGGGCAAAGTAAGACAAGCGTTGCTTTTTAACTGATTAGAGTTTGGTTTAAGGCTATTTGTTTTGTTTATTTTGACATATGATGTTGACAACTTATGTTTTAATGGTTATAAAGCTTTAACTTTTTTAATCTCAACATCTACTGTCATTAAATAATTCTAACCGTGCCGCCCCTGAATTTTTGACTCTCCATAATTTCCCACAGCTGCAAAATTTTAAATTGAGGAAAATATAAAAAATGCTTAAAAATAACCATTGATGTTATTTGTAAAATTATTTTTTTAAAAAATCCAATTCTGCCAAGCCTACTTATGTACCACGAGAATCAGACATTCAGTGAAAGATCTTGCATAGACTTTGGGGAGGGTTTTCAAAAGCGCCATTGGAGCGTGTGCTCTGAAATTTGTCACTTTTATGAATTCCCCCCAAAATGTAAAATACTTGAGCATCTGATGGAAAATGGTCCAACAGTTTATAAAAATGTGAGAAGTTTGATTTTATTATTATTAATTTATTTATTTATTTTAAGCTTACAAGCTTCTTGGTAACTGTTGATGAACGAATAGGACAGTAGACTTCGTGGGTCCTGGAAAATATGGTAGCTGCCTAATTTTTCAGTGATGATATCTAAAATCTGAGGAACTCCCTTCCACTTTACTGTTACCTCCCTAGGGCAGGTCAGACTTCAAATCTTAATTAGTTGCATCCTGTTCATAGCTTTCCATCACTTACACTCCTTTGCATTTATTTTTTCACTTCTGAAACAAATAGGATTTACCTTTCTAAATAAAGTGCCTGAATTTAAGTTCAGCGACTGTAGATATTACCTGAAGGTATTTTAAAAATAAACATATCAGACTGTTTCAGTGCTCTTCTTCAGGTGTTATCTCAGTCAAGGTCATATTTCCTGTCTTCCAAGCAATGTTCTGCAGAGGTATTGTTTGAAAAAGTAAGCCCTATTTTTGGTGGTTCACTTGCCTAATGTTTTTGTTTAATAGACTCTTTTCTTATAGACCCTTACGTGGCTGAGTAACTTTACACACTAATCATACCATTGAACTCAGCAAGCCTACTCATCTGCCCAGCCACTCATATGCTGAAGTGCTTATAGCTTTGGGACCCTAGTTGACATGGTGCACAAGTTTGTTTGTTTGTTTGTTTTGCAGGGTGTTTTTAAACTTAGTGATCTGAGCGTGTGCAGTAATCTGCTGCCTGCTTTTGTATTTTCCAGGCACTAATACAAAAGTTCTTTTCACTGTGTACAGTAGCTAATGAAGCCAAATGCTCTTATTTGCATTCTGCAGTATTGCAAGGTAGTTAGCAAAATGACAACCTAATTTTAGTCCCACTGAGAGATTTGTAATAAGGGCTGTGACTATAGGGTGGGGAAAGGCAGGGTAAGATATGTTGGAGGTGTTGAAGAGCAAAAGGACAAAAAAAATCAATCAAATGTAACCCAAACTCAGTTTCGGTTATTATTGTGTGTGCTTGTATCTGCCTTTTAAATGTACAGAGCTGAGTACTAAAATACTGGGATCTGCTTACATACAAATCAAGCATGACACTACCTCAGTAATGTCCTTCTGTTTATTTACAGGGCGAACAGCATCACTCAGCTGTGTGTAGAAAATAAAAATAATCTCTTTCAGATCCCTTTTTCCCTTGTGCCACCCATGCCAAAACAGTTTCTCTTTTTTCTTTTTCCACTTGTTCTAACTCTGAATTGTCTCCCTTCTCTCTGCTTCGAAGACTCATTCAGAGTCCCCATTAAACTTGGAACCAAGACCCCTGAGCTTAAACCTGGCTCTCTTCCATAGTACCATAGTGTGTTGGTGCCATGCTGCTAAGCAGGGGAACCACACTTGCTTGGGTTCTGCTGTGCCCTCTGATTTGCTTATATGTTGAAGTGCACCTAGACACCCGTGCCCAGATATGCACCCCCTGGCATACCATCATGAGACTTCCTTCTCACCAGAATCCAAAATATCTTTCCAAAAATTTTATATTCTGATAGAGAATGATGGCCCTGCCTGGCAAGACCTTACACTCAGGGTAATCTGGACGCCTGGTATCGTAAGAGCAAATATTCCGCTGAACTTGTAAAATGATGATGGAGAATGTAACAATAAGGCAATACTGAAAAATACACAGTATGGTTAAAAATAAGACCTCTGTTGGTGGTGTCTGGACTGTCTTTGTGCACCTTGAAAAGACATGAAAGGGAAACTAGTTTGTGGCTTTTTTAGTTCTGAATTTTGCATCCTATTACAGAAGCAGTTAAAAATTGGCCTCAGACCTGCAGAACAATGTATCTTTTTGGACTGGTAAAACGACTTTTGGGGTTGGTTTACAGTTAGTCCTTGCAGCCAGACTAGCTTTACGTGTTACTGAAATCATTTTTGGCATCCTATCATGAACTGAATTAACATCATTTCCTGCAGCAATAGAGTAGGAATCAAAAAAAAAAAAAGCCCTATTTGGAAGCCAAGGTGATTTTAAAAAAAATCTTCACGTTTACTGAATCTTGTTCTTGGCACACAGTTATATCCTTTAAAGCTTTTGTATGGTTGCACATAAACATAGGTTTGGGCTGCCCGATTATTTAGATTTCCTTTACTCACCTGAACTGCTGACTTTCTGTCTGCTCCTCCTTGCATAGTGACTACTTTTTGACTGCCTAAAAGTACAGAAGCTTGTCCATCAGACCTGTTGTGTTTGGTCTTGCCTAACTCTGTGTGTCTTTGTATTGTTCTACCTTGTAGGGTCCACCCTGAAACGACTATGTCTAGGCAAAGATCACAGTAGTAGTAACTATCCCATTTTTGTTTCTCAGTATTTCCTTCATAGCATGGGATGTTTTATTTATGTTTGACTAAAATCTAGTTGTTTACTTAATAGCAGCTATTGTGCCTTTGCTGACTTTAAATTAGGCTGCATATGAATTGTGAGCAGGTATCTCTTTAGTTACAGTGCATGTCCTGTGATGATTTGGAAAGCACGCATGCTGCAAGATAATTGTGATTTTTTTCTGTGTGTGTGATGTGAGAGAGAACTGAGTACAGTGCTTGTGTCTAATCTTCTATGTACAGTTTTTATAAAACTGCCATTTTGCTGCTGGCTGAACCTATAGCTTGACGCGACCTCATTCCTGTTGAGATGCATGAAATATTGAACACTATTTGAAGAGCTTTATCCTCAAAATACGTATCTTCTCACTGGTCCCTTTCCCAAAAGAATGAGAGCAGGAGTCACATAGAAGCCACACCAGAGGTTGAATGCATGATCATTTAAAAGAGGATGCAGGTATTTTATGTGACTAGAGGAACATTAGTAGGTTTGCTCCCAACGCACTTTATTGGCTGGAAAATTCATGTTAGCAGGAAAAGAAGACTCTATGTTAATGTTTACAAATAAATCATTTCACTCCAATTCACTGAACTTTTTGCTTGAAGAAATGGTCTTTGCTTAAAATTGTATTTTGAATATATCCAAGTGTATTTGTTAAAACTGTTTCACTTAATCTTTTCCCTGGAAATTGAAATCTGCACCTTTCGTCACTAATTTTGACATAGTACTAAATTGCCAGGAAGTGGAGCTCCAGCACGGACATGGGACAAATATTTCCATAACTCTGTGTGAGAGGGAAAGAGAGAGTGAAAGCTTCTGTAGCCTTTGAAGCATCACCAACTCAACAGTGTCCTCTCTTAACACTAGAAACCTACATTATACTTTTAAGCTTATTTTTCTTATGTGAACTCGCATAAATATTAACAGAAGTGCATATTATCTGTGCATTTCCTTTCGATCTCGTAAAATCCTGATTCGTAGAAGCTAATAGTAGCTGCATCAAATTGTATGCCAGCAGTAATAATCTGTGGAGATACTTTTATAAGTGATGTTACATCAACACTACTAAATAACTTGGTCCAGGGGGAAGGTACTGCTGGGGCATAGATGATGCACAGTAACGGAACTATCAATGTGGGTACAGGGACCATTTTTTGAAGCAAAGATGTTCTTTAGAAAGGGATGAGGACAGTAAAGGACAAAAAATACCAACTTTTGAATCCTAATGCGGGAGAAACATAAATCAAGCAGCAAAGTGGTACACTAACAATGACGTAGCTGACCTTTCTTTGTGTGTGACTTTCTAGGATCATCTACAAACAGTCTTGTAACGTGTCCTGAGCCTCTACCACCACCAACTCTGCAGGTCCAGGTGCAAGCAAACAACAGTAACAACAAGAAAGGAATGTTCACAGATGATCTTCACAAACTCGTGGATCAGTGGACAAGCAAAACTGTTGGCGCAGCACAGTCAAAACCTTCTTTAAACCAACTGAAGCAGAACCAAAAAAGGCAAGACATGGAGCCAAAGGCTAATCCCATGCAGGCACAGAATGAGACATGTGGAGTAAGTGACGCTCCTTGAAGAACATACATTTTGCCATGTATCTGACAGCCATTGCAGAACTCATATGAGGAGGAGGACATAAATTAAAATATACTGCAATGTCCAGTTCACTTCACTAAGTACTAAAATAGCTTACGTTTTTAGGTCTTCTGGAGTTAATTTTGGCAACCTATGGGCCAATATATATTTTTTAAATTAAGAACTGCTAGTCAATAGTTGATAAACAGCAACACGCTGACTGGTGATCCATACGTTGCTTGACTTAAACAAGGTTTTACTTTTGCTAAAATCCCTCTTCTTTTTTAATGTTAATCTTCCTCATATAGAATGGTTGCTGGACTAGTGGCTTGGAGGTAGTATGTTGCGGGCTCCTGTTCTGCCAGACGCTTTGTGAATACTCTGTCTTGAAGAGGCGATGGGTGTCAGCTGGGTAGTTAACTTGCCCTTGCTGGTTGAGCAGTGCCGTACTAGTCATATCTACCTTACAGACACTTTTAAAACGTCACTAAGGTGACCCTGAATGCAGTGAGGAGTAGAAGCACTAGTATCTCCTACCCACTAATCCTCTGTTCAGTGGCACAGCTGAATATCCTGAGATGTGCATGCATCTATGTGCACGCACACACACTTGACTTCATGGCTGAGCTGATGGTGTTGAGAATAAGAGCTTATGCTAAATCTCTGCAGGCACAGAAATGAAGGAGAGAGACAAACAACGAATCCCGGTTACACCTCACATAAGCTCCACAATTCTTCCTGGCCGACAGTGTCTTCTTCTGGACTTAATGACTCCTTGCCCAGTCTTTTTTTTTTTTTTTTTTTTTTTTTTTTTTGCTTTGTTTCATTTTTCAGGAGGCTGAAAATTGAGTCTAGAAGAAATAAAATAGCAATAAAGATGCGGGGGGGAACACTGTGGCAATTGTACAATGATCTTTTCCAATGGAAATAACTAACCATTGATGGGGAAACATGGCTTTTTTTAACATAAACAAATAACCAAGCAAACAAACAAACAAACAAAAAAACTAGAAAAACCCTATCTTTAAAAAAATGTGCATTGCAGTCATGGTGGGAGATTCACCCCCATTGAATTAGGTGCTGCAAACACATGCTTAGGAGCTTGCTGACTTCCCTTCCTGGGACACAGTAAAAATGGGTGTCACT
This sequence comes from Gopherus flavomarginatus, assembly GCF_025201925.1. NCBI lineage: Eukaryota > Metazoa > Chordata > Testudines > Testudinidae > Gopherus > Gopherus flavomarginatus. Next base: position 29,710,622 of record NC_066622.1, read on the forward strand.
GCAATATGATGGCAGATTTAATGGGGAAAACAAACATACAGTACAGTGAAGCTGTTTAAAACATAACTTTTCCATTGAGTGGCCAGAGCTTAACGGGGGGGGAAAGCCCCTCTCTACATAGCGATGATGCAGTTTTGTTGCCCAGAGACTTAATAAATGAGCACATTGTTTCACAACAATACCATATCTGTCTGTAGATCCTGTCAGTTACTGCAAGCTAACTGTACGTTTGCTTGGTCAGTTCTTGGATGGGAGATCACCATAGGTGCTTCAGAAAGTGATTTGGGGGATACAGTAGCTGTTATTCTGCCCATTCCTAGCCTATGCACCACGACAGGGGGTTGGCAGTTGGAAAGCTGCCTTTGCTAAGACTTCAGCACAAGTTAGAGCTGTTAGTCCAGGTGTCCTGCCCAAGTTCCAGTTTGGGTAATGACAGTGTATTTTGCCTAACTCTCTTTATAAATAGCCATTGAGCAGTCGTCTTTCTTTCCTATCCTAAACTGTTGAGTGATGTATGCGGTGCTTAAGAGCTCCCATATTCCATCCCAGGTGTGGCAGAATATTGTGGGTGAGGAGAGATGGAGAGAGATATTCCACGTATGCTCTGCAATGTGTCTGGAGATATATTTCACCCTACAGTAAGGTTATTGTCTAAGGAAGTAACAGAGATGGTTGAGTTTTTAGAAGAAATGACTTATAAGGAAAGGTTAAAATCCAAACACCCAGGACCCCATATGCCACTGTACTGATACACAGGAGCTGTAAAAGCCCCACTGCTGACGATCTGGATGATTTCTCCAGTGCGAGCAATCCTATGTGCTCAACCTGGCAGGGACCACGCTGGAGGCAGGGCCAGGGCAGGTGGCGAGTCCCCACAGTACTACAGGGATTTCTGGGTGTTGCACCGGCAGAGCGGGCCACAGGCAGCCCTGGGACACTACCATTAACTAGAGCATCCTTTGATCACTCTGATTTACACTGGAGCCCGCATTGGCTTCTAGAGCAGCCTTGAATCCTGCGGGTGCAAAGGTAGTTCACAGCCACCTTACCTCCTCTTGCACCTGGTTCTGCCCTATGCCACGCAGAGGCACAACTCAGAACTCCAGCCCTCGTTGACCGAACCAGAGCAACTGATATGATTTAAGGGGGAGATTTCCAGTGGTGCTGGGCGTTAAAATCTTCCTTGGGTCTACAGATGTTTGGATGGATTTGAAATTAAGAGAGACCAAAATGGTGTGTGTATGATCAGAGAGGAATAACCAGAAGAAACAAGATGAAGCTGAGCCAAGAAACACTTAACTTGGACAACAGGAAAAATGGCCCGCTGATGTCACAGTAGTAAGTGGGAGCAGGAAGTTGATTACACTTCTGTATATGGCACTGGGGAGTCCAGTCCTGGAATAGTGTGTCCAGACCTGCTGTCAGTATTTTTAAAAAGATGCTGGGAAATTGGAGCGAATGCAGAAAAGAGTCACACAAATTATGAGGGCTGGTAGATAAAATGTTGTATAGGGAGAAACTTAAAAACTCTCTCTGTTTAGCTTACCAAAACGAAGACTGAGTGTTGACTTGATTCCAGTGGCTAAGTACCTTCACTGGGAGAAAATATAAAGTGCTAAATGGATCTTTAACCTAACAGAGAAAAGTATAACAAGAACCCCAGGCTGGGAGTTCAGTCCAGATAAATTCATATTAGAAGGAGGGTCATGTTTTGAAAAGTGAGGATTATTAACCATTGGAACAAACACACAAGGAAGGGATGTGGATTCTACATCTCTTGACATCCTCCGTTCAAGACTGAATGCCTTTCTTGCTTTAATCAAACACAAGTCATTTGGCTCAATGCATGGATAAATGGGTGAAATTCCCTAGCCTGTGATATACAGGAGATTGACTAGATGATCCAATCAAATCTCTTACAGAAAAAAAAAATAAGAGGACCCAAAAAAAAAGAGAGAGCCACCCTGGCTAAACAGAGTAAAAGAGGCTGTTGGAAGCAAAAAGACATCTTTTAAAAATTGGAAGTCAAATCCTACAAAGGAGAATAGACAGGAGCGTAAACTCTGGCAAGTCAAACATAAAAGTGCAATTAGGCAGGCTAAAAAAGAATTTGACGAGCAACTCGCAAAAGGCTACAAAACTAACCATAAAGTAAGTACATCAGAAGCAGAAACCCTGCCAAAAATCAGTGGGGCCACTGGACGATTGAGGTTCTAAAGGAGCAGTCAAGGAAGACCAGGCCATTGCAGAGAAGCTAGATGAATTCTGTGCATCAGTCTTCGATGCAGAGGACATCAGTGAGATTCCCACCCCTGAGCCATTCTTTTTAGATGGCAAATCTGAGGAACTGTCCCAGATTGAAGTGTCCATAGAGGAGATTTGGGAACAAATTGATACTTTAAATAGTAATAAGTCACCAGGACCAGATGGTATTCACCCAAGAGTTCTGAAGAACTCAGATATGAAATTGCAGAACTACTAGCTGTGGTATGTAACCTATCACTTAAATCAGCCTTTGTACCAGATGACTGGAGGATACCTAATGTGACACCAATTTTTTTTTAAAAGGTTCCGGAGGGGATTCTGGCAACTACAGGCCAGTAAGCGTAACTTTACCACCAGGCAAATTGGTTGAAACTATAGTGAAGAACAGAATTATAAGACACATAAATGAACATGATTAGTTAGGGAAGAGTCAACACAGCATTTGTAAAGGGAAATCTTGTCTCACCAATCTATTAAAATTCAACAAACACATGGTCAAGGGTGATATAGTGGATATAGTGTATCTGGACTTTCAGAAAGCCTTTGATAAGGCTCCTCACCAAAGGCTGTTAAGCAAGCTAAGCAGTCATAGGGTAAGGGGGAAGGTCCTCTCATAGGTCCAGACCTAGTTAAAAAAACAGGAAACAGAGTAGGAGTAAATGGTCAGTTTTCACATTGAAGAGAGGTATGTAGCAGTGTCCCCCAAGGATCTGTACTGGGACCAGCACTGTTCAACATATTCATAAATGATCTGAAAAGTGTAAACAGTGAGGTGGCAAAGTTTGCAGATGATGCAAAATTACTCAAGATAGCAGACTGAAGAATTACAAAAGAATCTCTCAAAACTGGGTGATTGAATTTTATCTGCCATTTTGTTGCCCAGTGTTGATAAATGCAAAGTAATGCACATTGGAAAACATAATCCCAACTATATATAAAAATGATGGGATCTAAATTAGCTGTTACCACTCAAGAAAGAGATCTTGGAGTCACTGGATAGTTCTCTGGAAACATCTGTTCAATGTGCAGCAGCAGTCAAAAACGCTAACAATGTTAGGAAGCAATAGGAAACGGATAAGAGAAAATATCATAATGCTACACTATAAAACCATAGTACATCCACACCTTGAATACTGCATGCAATTCTGGCCATCTCATCTCAAAAAAAGATATATTAGAAACAGAAACAGTAAACAGAAGGACCACATAAATGATCAAGGATATGAAACAACTTCCATATGAGGAGAGATTAAAGAAACTGAGACTGTTCTGCTTATAAAAGAGATGACTAAGGGTCTATAGGATAAAGATCTATAAAATAATGAATAGTGTGGAAAAAATGAATAAGGAGGTGTTATTTATTCCTTCAAATAATACAAGATCCAGTGGTCACCCAATGAACTTAATAGGCAGCATGTTTAAAACAAGCAAAAGGAAGTACTTCACACGACACACAGTCAACCTGTGGAACTCATTGCCAGGCAGTGTTGTGAAGGCCAAAAATATAACTGAGTTCAAAAAAGAATTAGATACATTTATGGAAGATAGGTCCATCAGTGGCTATTAGCCAAGATGGTCAGAGACGCAACCCCATTACAGGGGTGTCCCTAACCCTCTGACTGTCAGATGCTGAGACTGGACAACAGGGGGTGGATCTCTTGATTATTGCTTGTTCATTCCCTCTGAAGCATCTGGCAGTGATCACTGTCAGAGACAGGCTACTGGGCTAGATGGGCTATTAGTCTGACCCAGTATGGCCATTTTTAGGTTCTAAAGACATCTGTGGCAGTCCTACCACCGGAGTCAGTCTAGTATTTATTTAACTGGGCAAAGCAATCGTGATGTAACATTGGGACAAACTTGCATTGGCAGAGGATAGACTAGATGGGCTGGAAAGTCTCTTCCATCTAAATCTGTACATCTTCATTGTGCCTGTTGTCTATTCAGAACCTCCATTAATGTTAATAAGAGTTGCACACATGAAGCCAGAGCTCAGCCTATAACACAGTCAGCAAACTCTACATTTTTTCTGAGAACATTTCTGTTGCGCTGAAGGTCCTTTTATTGCCATAGGCAAATGGTTTGCTGTGTGAGTACAAGATATTACAGGTAACTTTTTAAAGTGAGAGCTGCTCTTTTAAGGGGAAGTCAACTTACAGCTCTTTGAAATATTGGTGGATGTGCTTGACAAATTGCATACAGACATACAGTGTTTTTCTCATTCTTAATTTCTCTCTCTCCATAGTTGGAAGCATAGTAGGCAATACATGAGACTGGGCTGGCAAAGGAGGACTTTACCTTTCCCTTCCAAGGGGGAAAAGAAATAGCTTTCTGTTTTGTTCCTATTAAAATGAAAATTCCTACAGTAAACCACACCATGTTGTCTGGCACTTTGAGTATGAAATATAGTCACTACCCTTTACCTTTTTTAAAAAATACCTTCCAGTTTTCAGTAGTGTAGAGTGTCTTCATCTGAGCTTTCATGTGACTTGCTCCCTTTCAGACAGGAAATGTGCATGAAAACTGATCAATCAATAAAAGCAGCAAAGAATCCTGTGGCACCTTATAGACTAACAGACGTTTTGGAGCATGAGCTTTCGTGGGTGAATACCCACTTCTTCAGATGCATGTGTCACACATGCATCTGAAGAAGTGGGTATTCACCCACGAAAGCTCATGCTCCAAAACGTCTGTTAGTCTATAAGGTGCCACAGGATTCTTTGCTGCTTTTACAGATCCAGACTAACATGGCTACCCCTCTGATACTGATCAATCAATAGTATATGTAGAAATGTAAAGGGAGATAATCAGTAGGTATTGATGTCAAACCACCTAATAAGAAAATTTTCATTACTGCTAATCCATGCTGAACAAGTACTGAAATAACCAACTCTTGTAGGTAGTTGTGGGCACCACAGAAACACAGGAAATGCAGCAAGTAACATAAAAACTGCCTTACGTATAAAGGGCATTGAGTGTTCTTTGGATAAATGTATTACCTGAAGATGACAGGAGACCAAGGGCTTCACTAACTAGAGGCTTTCCTTCCTGCCACTACATGAGCTCTAAATGCTTATAAAAGAAACACCCACAAAGGAAAGCTGTGAACAGAAAAATGTTTGAGTCAGTGATGTGATTGCTCTATAAAAGGTGCCGCCTCATTTCTGTCACTGGCATGTGCTGTGTCATAAAGCCTGTCTGTTACCAAAACTTCATACATCCATTTGAGCTTTGTTTTAGCTAGTTGACTGTCTAGGAAGCAAGAATTCTGAAGCAGGCATAGGGGCAGGGACAGGGAAGGGAGATTGTCAGCACTTGTTTTGCTGTGTTCCGTATTGGTTGGCCTGGAAGAATAATGGAACTGCAATTAAATCTCTGCTTGAACAGAATCCATTACTCACTATCCTCCCCGTCTGTCCGACTGGCTTTCCCTACATCTCACTTGTCTAGATGCCAAGCAAGTGAGTATTGAGAGGACCATCTGATGCCAGTTCTCAATTGTTTCATACCCCTTGGCATTTTGATCTCTTGTCTAATAACAGGAGGAAAGAGGAGTGTGTGTGTGGAGTGACATCCCAGTTCTATTCATCTTAGCCACCAGCACTAGCCATATCCTGTTTGGTGGTGGTTATACTAGATTATTACTGTTAGTAGTATTGTAGATATGACCGCGATCACACTCACCCCACCAAGTTTGGTTGAAGTAAAAATCTTCTCGGGCTGCACTGTGAGAACTGACCAGACTTAATCTCTCTCAAATAGGATATATACACCAATCTCTCGCACGCTAGGTGTGCCTGATGCATTAGACATAGCCTGGCAAGAAAAGAGGCAAAAGAGGTGGAGCAGAGAAAAAGACAACTCTTTCCTGCTTCCTGCCACTTGTCTCCATTTTGTTTGTTTTACTGTTGTTTGTGTGTTGATGTACTTGGTAAGTTAATGTTTAGGAGTATACCGGGCACAGGAGAGGATGGCAGTAAAAGGCTAAGGAAGGATCTGAAGGAGACGGAGGTGATCTGGTGCTCAGGAGTGTAACTGTTCTTCCTGGTGTAAGCAGGAGTGTGGAAAAGCCCTGGGAAAGGCTAGGGGTTCTGGGCCAGGGGGTACTGATGGTGGAAACCATGTATTTGGTGTTTGTATTACTACTTCAAGCCAGGGAGTGTGTGGCAACGCCCCTAGTTCCCACACCACTGGAGAGACCAGAGGTTTATAAAGGTCAGAAGAGTTGGGAAGGTGTAGTATGCAAAGCGGGGGGGGATGTATATGGAAGGAAGGGTTGAGATGTGCAGGAGAGGAGCTGTACACAGCCTTGAGGTGTAGCTCGACAGGAAGTGATTGAGGGGATTAGAGCAGAGGGATGCTGGCAGAGCCGACACACCAGGAAAGGAAGATCTGTTTAGCTGTAGCGTTGTGAGTGGATTGCAGTTATGAGTGGTGGGGAAGCTGGTGAGAAGAGAAGCTTCTATTACTCCATTTGAGAGAACCAGGGCATGCCATGTTCCAGCAGAATGGGTGGACTTTGGATGGAGGCCTGTATCAGTTTTTTCACTCTGTTCTCTATGGCTTGGTTGCTATGGCCTTGAGGGTTTCTTAAGGGTTGTCCTATGTTCACTTCAGCTCCTGCATGTCAGGTAGCTTTATGTATCTCAAAGACATGTCATCTGTGTTGACTCTGTTTCCTAATGTATAATTATGCATTGTTTGCATAGTTATGAATGTGATTAAGGTAAGATAAGTACAGTGTATGTGATGGGGAAGGATTATCAAGGGAGGAAGAAAGAAAAATGACTTGCTCACCTACTTCCCTCTCAATAACATTTTATTTATAAAATGCTTCTTAGTATGTCTAAAAACTTCATTAAAGGCTTGTCTATATGAGCCACTCAGGAAAATTAATCTGAGCCAACTAAAGGTGTGAATTTAAAGTGAATTAATTAAACTGTATTAAACCCCTGTGTGGACATTGTTGTTCAGAATTGAAGTGACCTTAATTCGGTTTAGCATAATTCACTTCTTTCTAAATTTCTCTGCCAAGGAAGTTTATTTGTATCACATGTGACTTTAGATGCAATTTTGCAATGGATCTGGTGGAACCATTCATTGTAAGAACTATGTGTTTGTTTATCCAGCATGGTTACACCCAGACTAACTTAATAAACAAAATGTTTAGAACAAAAAGCAGAAAGAAACATGGAATGAAACCAATAGGGAAACACTGTGAATTATGTAAAATCCATTCAGAATAGGATTAGCCATGTGATTCTGTACCACTGACCACTTGTCATGGTAGAGTGTATAGGAATCGGACAGAAAGTAAAGACACAGCTCTACTTCTTTCTCATCCCAGAGAACCTAGCTATTTTGGAAACATTGTCAATGAGCTAGGAGACAAAACTCCAGAATATTCTTCAAAGACTGTTATGGTTCTCACGCCTACATTCTCACACTTCTTAACCAAATGAATGAAACACAAAGTTCTGGTGTTTTTACCATTTGCACCAGGACACCAGCATCTGATAATCCTATGCCTCCCAAGACAACTTCAGTATAAAATATATGATCCATGCCAACCAGAAGTATTTCAAGGTATGTTACAGATGCTCGTATCAGGAAATGCTATTACAAATAAAAAGACTCCCTGTAGTTACACAGTGCCTTCCGTTTTAGCATCACACACTCATCATTGCTGAGCAATGCATATCCAGGGGTCATCAGGACATGGTAAAAATGAGCCTGCATCAGAACTTCCTTCCAAATGAGTAACTGGCACTAATGGATGTAGCCAGCTTTGCTGACAATAAATTAGCCAACAGAAAGGTCATCTGGTCCAGCAAGTATCTAATGATTTGAAAATGGCTTCTATCAGCATGGAGTTGGCCATCTCAGGAGGTGAGGGGGGAAATAGTGACATAATTCAATCTCAGCTGTGAATCCAACTCTGAAATTGACACTGGAACGATAAGTTATGGGGTCCTCCAACTCTTATTTGGAACTATTGGTGTATGTTTACAGTTCACTGGGTGGCTTACCTGATAAAACCCCAACAGTGCCTTGCTATGTCTTGAGCCTGGCAAAATTCCTCAAGTGGACATCAGTGGGAATACCTGCCTGGTCCTCAGACAGATTTAATGAAATACCCAGCTGATCCTCACACTGCATGAAATACCCAGCTGACCTTGTTTACAGCCCTACCTTTCCTTATGACACAGATATTCAAGCTGCTGGTCAGTGTTTGGACAAGGATTTCAGATTTGGCCAGGTTTTGCCTTGAACTTTATGCACTAAGTGAGCACAGAGAATGAAAGTCCATGGCTTCACTGAAACTAGAATCACCTACTTCACTCCACGGCATGGTTCTGAAGGCCCTGGCAGGGGTGTTGGTTGTGACATCACACTCAGAAGATGCTGAGAGATGCAAGAGTACTGCTGAAAACATTTGAGGATTATTGATGAAGATATTCTTTCGAGGTTCAGCTGGAGAATCACAAAAAGGTTGCTGAAAAATAGTTTGACAGTCAACCTCCTATACATGGAGAAAGAGGCAATAGCTGGAGTATAGCCATAATTAATAAAGCGTTCATTTGGTCATTTTCTGGCAGGATGCCCTAAGCAGTAGAGAAGTCCTTGAAATGTGAACAGAAATCTGTCATGACTTTACAAGACATAGCCTGCATGTGTGAGGTTTATTTTTTGGGAACGAGATAATGTTATGTCCACCTCTATGGGTATAATCTATAAGAAGCAGCTGTGATCAAGAGTGATGTAGCTGAGCGAGAGCAAGAAACATACACACACCAAGGTATAACCATACTTCTCAGTATCTAAAAAGAACTATCACAGCTGACAATAAACATTTCTTCAAGTTCTGATTCTTATGCATTCAGGTAAACAGAGGTAGCAAAACCCTCTTCAATAGTGCCATTTAGTGACTTCCAGTAATGTTATATAGTCTATTGCTTATTGGGGCAGTATAATCAATTCTAAATTGGAGTGAAGCATGTACGCAGTAAATCTGTTGTCGGTTACTTAGAACAATCTCGTTTGCTTGAAAACACCATTTTTAGTATCTTAAAATATGGGCTTAAATAACATTTTTTTTAAAATCATCCTGTCCTATAGATATATTCTCAGCTCATGTTGTTTTGTTGTTGCTTTTCAATTGGCTGTATTCTGACTGCTATAAAATATACCAATAGTTTTGACAAAATTAACAATGGAAAAGAATCAAAAAAGTTAAAAGAACCCTGGTTCATGCCATTATTTTTAGTGGAGAAGTTTGCAGCATCGCTGATTTTAAAACCCATCATACGGGTGTCATATATATTTTAATACATTGATAACACACAGACTCAAACTTCACTTGAGATGAAGTTAAGCAAACAGAAATCCATTAAATATTTCTGCACTGGTTACAAATCAGGGTTTTGTTTTACAGCTAGATGTTCCAGCCCCAAAAGCAAAAAGTCGCTCGATGACATCCCTGATGCTTCCAAAATAAAATAAAATATAAAAAACTAACCCACCACCCCACACACACCCTTCTGTCTTACTCATACTTGCTTTTTGTCCTTAAAAATTCCCCACTTGAGCCAATCTTAGCCATTTGACCTGTTCCATATTGAGATTTCCAAATTAAAACGAATGCCGGTATTTGTGTTTCAGGAATAGGTGCTGATTTGGCGCAAACACTGCAGGAAGTTATATGAAATTAAAACTAACCGAGTCGATAAGGAGACCAGATGGTCTTGCACCATAGTCATTCCTGTGATATTTGCTCTATTGTTAATCTTATAATTCCCAGAAAAGAAAGCCCTTTCTGTCACCACACCATGCAAACTCCAAATACCGTTGTTTCAGTGAGCAATGAGGGTAAACTGCTAAGGGCTAAACCCCACCTCTGAAAAGTTGTGCTGGGATTTTAGAGAACTGAGGAAGTTTAACATGACATTGGGCTCCGGTTTTGTTCCTCGGGCAGGCATAAGTGCCAGCTGGAGTTGGGGGAGCTTACAGGTCAGCCTTTACAAAAAATTGCTTTTGTGGCTTTGTGTTGAGTTCTCCCGCTGGTTCAGTGGCACACCCTGGCCTGCCTGCCCCTTTTAGGCTAGGAAGTTGACACAGCTATTATGTATACAGGCATCTGCATTTTTTCCCACATCAAAAATTAATTTATTTCCCAAACCGACCCTGTCCTTAGAGTTAGAGGGTGAATAGAGCCCACCTGGTTCTTGCACGGGCTGAGAGATAGCAAAGTTTACTATTTCGGAGGCTACTGGAAGAGTCTAATGGTAGCTGTTTAATAGTGGAGAGGCCAGGGAACATGGTGCAAAGTTGTTATTTGCATTCCTTTCCCATCTATGTCTCGCTCAGAGGGGGGTTCTGTTAGAAAGGGTCAGTGGAGTGTGCTGGTGTGCACCCTGTCATTCAAAGCCTTTGCCACTTGAGGGAGTGAGTCTAACGTAAGAGCTGAATCACTTGCCACCGCTGAGCTGAAAATGACCAATTCTACACAACTTTTATAGTTCAGAAAATATAATGCATTGGTCAGTAAGGGGAAGATCAGCTTAATAGCTTTGCTTTTTTATTTGTCTTTCTGTAGGTTAATTCAGTAAGAACGGGCGTGGGGAAAAAGTGCATTGTTCCAGTGTCTTGTCCTATGTCAGCCGCATTAACTCCTGGAGTTTCGCCAGCCATGCCAGTGCCTATGCCAGGTACTACCCTTTCTGGCACAGTAACACCTTATGTGATGCCTCTTTGTCAATATGGAGGAGTTTTCCCTACGCCAGTTTATGGAGTACAGTGGTCGGACACAACAGCACAACCTGGAATTGTAGGAGCTCAGAGCATTGCACAGTTTCCAGCTCTTGGCAAAACTGGCTTGCAGATGTTTCCAGTGACTCTGCAGCAGCCTGCTGTCAATCCACCTGGCCCTAACATGAAAATAACATAGCTTTGTTGCCTTTGGATGGATAGATGATGATTTCAAAATTGGAATGCTGAGTGTTTTGAGCCTATAGACGCCATATGTGTTTGAAGAGGTATGGTTCTACTGCTGGCACCCAGTTCAGGCCTAATAGCACACACACAGCCATACACTGCATCAAGCAATCACTGTGAAATGTTTTCACAAAAGAGAGTGAGTTTGTTATGGCAATATCTGCTTAAATTTCATTGCTAAAGACACTTTATTCTCTTGTGTTCCCGTGTTCTGCACTTGCAATCTTTAAAGTTAATATACTTGAATTGAAGTTACAAAATTGTATTAACCCTTGCAGGAGTACAGTGCCTTGAATTTAAGCTTTTCAGTCCCAGCTGGAAAGAGATGTAAAAATATTTGAAAGGTGTGTTTTATTTACAATCTGCTTGTGAGTTTCAATTTTTATTTTTTTATTTGCAAAAATACTGAAGGTTACAATTGACGCTCTTGATTAGTTTTGTTCCATTTTCTACTGTAAATGCTTTTATTTTAATTAGTGGGTTGAATTTAAACTTTTAAGGCTTTTCAGAAGTTTGCAAGGTGAGATTGGTTTGACTGAGATGCTGATTTAAATCCATTTACATTTGTACAATGAGTAGTGAAATATATGCATTTTAAAATAGAAGCATTTACGAGAGCGATGAAGGTACGTTGTACATAAGTATAGGGAATAGCTTTGGGCTGTTCATTTCCTTCCGTTATGCCGTTGTTGATATATTTGTTGCAGATGACAACTTATTTTTGTTACAGGGAGCAGGCAGGCAAATACTTCTTTCTTTTAGTTCAGCAGCAAATTGATTGTTTTATTTCCCCCAGTGGGCTTGTTTAATTCAGTTAAATTACAAATCCATGCATGTTTCATCACTGAACAATCTAACTGAAATCTTGATTATAGGAGAACCGATCTCCAGGTTACTGTAAGACGTATGTAAGTATAGTACTTGCATGTACTCTCCCTTCAGTTCTGTCAGCAGTATTGGTTAGGAATGGTATTTGTTGTCACTGAAGTGCTAACAGTACTCACACTGAAAGGGAATTAAATGGGAAGCTCTTATTTTTCCTTTCTCCTGTGTGAACAGTGAATCCTTCGGTTTTGGTGTTTGACCATGGTTTGTTTGAATCTTTTATTTATTTTTTTCCATATTAATTAAGCTTGCACTGTAGGTAGCTAGGACACCTCTTCTGTTTGATAGTTGCTTTTTGTCCACATTACTGTGCATAGAATCTGCATCTTCACCTCTCAGTCAAAAGGCACAAGGTAACCACTAAAACTGATTTACTGATGGTAAGTTTCATTTTACTAGAACACACTAAGGGAAATCATTATGGGCACTGGTAGCAAAACATTACATGGTCAGATTTGAAGGCACACTGCTCTAGATTCTTTACTGCAACAACATTTTATATTACCTGCTGAAGGGTGGAGATGTCTTGTGCTGCCAAGCTGTGAATTGTATAGTTCTGTTGTACTTTGAGCATTTTAACTGTCTAAATTATTTTGTTTGTACCCTTTAAATATATTATTCCATCAATTAAGTTAGAATTGAATTTTATAGACAATTATGCAGAGTCTTCTGCCTGGGCAAAATACTTACTGTAGTAGGAGATTTCTGTTCTCTGTAACATGTATCTTAAATTTATTCCTTTAGATTCATGTCTGTATGCTACTGAGCAAACATGGAAAATATGTTCTCACATCATTTCTCCTTCAGCTTGCACTGGATCTTACAGTTTGTTGCTATTGCCTGATGTATAGTCCACCCCTTGTATACTGACAGAGTCAGTGGCACTAAAATCCCCAAGAGATTGTATATATTGAAAAGAAGAAAAATAAACATTTTGTGCTTGAAAACTGTGTGACAAACTTAGTGTTTTCCTAAAACTTTGAAGCAGATTGTTCTCTAACTGCACTTAACAGATGGCCTCCAGCTCCCCAGCCAGGCCATCCGTTCCTTTCAAGGTGCAAATGCTGCCTTTCCCAGGTCTTGGCTGCTGCCTGTAACAGCCACTGTCCAGGGTATGCCACAGTGGAAGTGAGACGGAGCTGAAGGAGTCGGTACAGGCATAGCACAGTCATGTTTGCCATCTCTTGCCTCAATTTTTCTGGTGCTCCATTGCACATAGACTGGGAAGTAAACCCAGCTGGACATTCCAATTGGTTGTCTTAAGTGAACTGCAGCACCAGGCCAGCAACTCTGTGGAGGGCCATTAGGCTGCTAGAGCTAGGCAGATGGTGGGAAGAGACACTTGAATTTGAGTGAATGTCCCCCATGAAATGCCAAGGCTCCCCTTGTAACTCAGCCTGTGATAACGTAGATGTGACCATCTACTGGTGAAAATCTGCCCTGAAGTATTAACTGTGTGCACCATGCACACTCTTGCAAGACTCTCTCACTCAGACAGACTGCATTGCAGAGATGAGAGGAGGAAAGTAACTATGGACCAGACATTTGGTACATCTATTTCAATTTTTCAGTTTCCCTGTGTATGTGAGCTGGGCAGCCATTAGGGCCGAGACTCTCTTGAGTTGAATTTTTCTTACTTTTAAAATATGTATTGCAGTTCTCTGGCTACTCCGGGTCTCTTTTCCAGACCCACAACACACACGAGAGAATAAGTAGTTGCTGCATGAATATATGTATACAGCCATCTATAATGTGTCTAAGAGTCAGTAATACAGTGTTTACAAATAGTGTTGAATTTTGAAAAAAGAAGTGAATTTGAGTGTGAGTCATACACAGCAGTATTGTTTCCTGAATGTACTCTTTACAATGGTGCTTTTAAAATGATTTGTGATATACATTTCTGAGTGACAGTTCTTAACTAGTGAGAGGGGTGCAGAGTAGTGGAGATGGAATTTGACCGTTTCATTAAAATATCCTTTATTTTGATATCCAGACAGTCACCATGGTGAGATCCTTCATGCTCCTAACTTTGGGCTAAATTCTGCTGTCTTTCCTCATGCTGAGTAGTATCTGGCTCTGAGTCATTCCAGTGGAATAAATAATAATGCTTATCAAGCTAGGTACTATTCATTGTCAACAAGGGGATCCGAATCTAGTGTGTGCCCAGCTTTTAGAGGCTGTAAGGACGTCAAAAGAATCCTCAGTGGGTACCAACCATTGGATATGCTCTTTGTACCTGCAACTTGTAGCTCCTCAAAAATCGTTCTTTGTCTCTGATAGCGTAATGCTGTCCCAACAGTTCAGTATAACTAGTGGGGGAAATCAAGAGAATGTCTGTATTATCTCAAATGTTTCTAGCTAGCTGCATGTGTTTTATATTAAGCCTTTGAAAAGGAAACTGAGTGTATCTGTATCGATATTGTAAGTGTCATTACCTGTGCCGCCTATAGTTAAGGTTACCTGACGTTTTCCATTATGGAACGCTAGTTTCAGTTGCTTATAATTTTGCCAAACTTAAACCGGTCAGGCTGAAATTTTCCATACTGGGTGTGTGCCAAAGACTGAAGTATTTTAAAAGTTGCAGATAAAGCAGCTCAACCATTCCAGAGAAGGAGATTGGTGGAGGGGGAGGAAATCTTGCAACACTTCCATTGAGAAGCTCGAGTGTCTCCGTCATTTGGAGCAGAGGCTCTCCATTTGCAGGGTGCTTCCCCTTGGTGTCAGGAGTGTGCCATTTGTCATTCCCATGAAAATCTACCCACAGCTGGCTAAATTATAAACCTCTGAAAAATCTGCCTGCATGTGCACCGTAGAGTTTTGTTGGAGTTTGGCAACTAAATTCTTGGAAGACTGCATCTGCATTGAGCATGCTCCATCCTTGCACAGCTCCTCCCTGAAGACCAGACCCTGCATGTGTCACCCCCACAGAGTGTCTGAGCATGCTCCATCCAGGGCTGCAGGGGCTGAGCAGGACTTTTTCTGCAATGGGGTGCCAGGCACCATGACTAAGAGCAGGGAGACATTCTCCCATGCTCTCAGTGCTCCTGCTGCTGGTGTCCAGACAGCAAGAAGAAAGAGGAAGCCGAATGACCCAACTGCAAAGGAGTGAGAAGCAAGGGAAAGGGGATAGGAGTTGAGAGTGCAGGGCAGGAGCAGAGAGGACAGAAGATGTCGGTGGGAGGCAGGGATGGGAGAGTATACAAGTTAGGGAAGCAGGAGCCATTGGGAGGCCCAGGGCAGCAGCTGGGGGAGATACCAGTAGGGCAGGTGGCAGGGTCATGAACTGGGGAGGTGGGGTTAGAAGCAGAAGTGTCTTTGCCCACTAGAGCTTCTCCCTTACAGAACCTGGGAGGGAACCCATTATCCCTATGGCTCACTATTCCTCTGCTGTCTAGCAAGTATCACTGAATCTCATTGGCATAGTGTGTCCCTTATCCCCCTGCCATGCCAGGACAACATAGAAGATAATAGCCTTCTGCTGCTACCAGTTACTCTGTTAGTTCCTATGGTAGAGAATGTGCCATGGAACTAAAGAGCCCAGCGCTGCTGAGGTCCCATGTGAAGGGCCAGGATGGATCCCTGTGATAGAACTGTTTGTTTGTTTGTTTGTCTGCTTTTGGTTTTTTGGTTTTTTTTTTTTTTTCAATGTTTAAGCTTTTAAAAGCTTAGGAGATAACATTTTTTTTTAAAGTTAAAAGCATAAAAGTGGCAAAGTCGAGCACCCACCAGTTAGCAAATACCACAATTAAGCTGCCTGTGCAATTTTAACTCTGTTCCCTTGTGTGTTTGCATTACAACAGGCTTTCGTTACAGGGTCACATCCTATTTTGGTCAACAAGACACCTGTCTCATTGAGGGCACGTGATGGACCTGCTCTAAGAATGAGTCAGGACTGTGTAGTGAATCAGGCTGTCAGCTGTAGGACCCCTGTTTCATTGGTAGCAAAAGTTAGTTGTGTACTATTTGCAAGACTGGGAGAGGCAGGCCTAGCCCTGCCCAAGTCTAAAGGTCTGTCCCCTCAACTAATGGGGAGGAACAACTAGGCCCAGGCCACACCTGAGTACTGGAGACAACGAAAGAGAAAACAGGAACAGGAGTGAGGTTAGAGGTTCTTAATTGTGCAGGGAGTGAGGTAGAGGATTGCAGGAAGAGAACGGATGGTCTTTTGTGGCTTAGGCATATGAATGCTGCCCTGGATAACTGGTTTCTGCCTCTGCCTGGGGCAGCTCCAGGCCCCAGCACGCCAAGCGCGTGCTTGGGGCGGCAAGCCACGGGGGCGCTCTGCCGGCGCCACAAGGGTGGCAGTCAGGCTGCCTCCGGCAGCTTGCCTGCGGAGGGTCTGCTCGTCCCGTGGCTTTGGGGACCTCCCGCAGGCTGCCTCTGAATTCACGGGACCGGGGACCTCCCGCAGACAAGCCACCGAAGGCAGCCTGCCTGCCATGTTTGGGGTGGCAAAATCCCTAGAGCTGCCCCTGCCTCTGCCACAAAGATCCTATGTGATGCTGGGCAGGTCACTTAAACCAAACTTCACAGGTGGCTACTGTGTGCTCCTCATTTTCTGGGTGCTCAGCGTGAGACCCATGGGGTCAGATTTGTGGAATTGCTGATTGTTTTCAAACTGGAGATTTAAATTTCCTGGTCTTGGCAAGGTAAAGATTCTCCTGTGCATATTCTCACTGGAGAAAACAATGGGATGTATTAAACCTACAAAAAAAACCCCACAGACTTGGAATGAAACCCCCGAATAACGCGTGTACGTAAGTGGTATTTGAATAGAATAGTGACCATCCTTCCAACATCTTTGCAAGTCACCCATGAAAAGTTCTAATCAGATTTCCCAGTTTTTCAATGCTTTGAGTCCAATGTGATTTTTCTTTCTCAAAATAAGCAGAGGTTCAAGGTCTAGACCAGCAGGGTTCAGGTGCCATTTTTGACCTAATATATATGGCAAAAACCTGTGGAGTTCCTGAATCATTTCCAGCCCACTGAGGTCAGTTGGGTATTTTTCCTGAAATGATTGGCCTTGAGGTAGGGGTCACAAACTAAATAGTTCACGGCGGAGTCTTAAATAACTTGTAAGGTTTCCTGCATCCTTCTTCCCTTTTCCATCCTAGACTTATTGTACCATTTGTAGAAGATGCTGGGTGCTGGAGTAGTTCGTGTGTGATGAATTGTGTAGTAAATCTCTCTGCATAGGAGGCAGTCGTGAATACACACAAATGTTTTCATTGTCAGTAGGGGATGCGGATCTTGCTGTGCGGTTGGGGAGCTGACAAAGGAACAAACAAGGCTGACCGGATGGTGCTTAGAGTGTTTGATTCTAGTATTTTTTATTATTATTTATTGAATCTTTTATTTCTAATTAGATTTTTTTTATATACTTTTTTTAACCTGGGCTCTGGCCTGCAATTAGGAAGCCAGGGTGGTATGGCTCTCTCGAGAACTACAAGGGCCTTGGCCATTCTGGGGCTTCTGTGGTGTTGCTTCTGAATGGATCTGAGGCAGCTAAAATAACTTCCCAACCTAGACTCTTGAGACTGACTCCTGATGAACTTAGTTGTGAAATTTTGGAGGCTGTGTAGATGAGGTCTGGTGTGAGAAATTATCTCACTGGCTACTTCTTGATCAGCTTTGTTTTGTCAACAGCTTCATGGGCAGAGGCCAATAAATAACTCCTTCTGTTCCAGGAGATCAGGTTCTAAAGTATTGTGGTGGAGCCAAGTCCAGGCAGAATTTGACATTGATCAGAAGCAGGTGGAAGAATGACTGTCAATCTCAGTCAAGGCAGCTTTTACTACCTTTCAGAGTGGGTTAGTGACACATGTGCAGGCAGGTCAGAGCAGCTGAAGTGATGAGAGGGTGAAAGGAGAGATTGGATTTGATATAAAACACTATGGGAACCAACGAGACCTGTACCAAACATCAATAGAATCACTCTGCTGGTATGGTACACCCTTCCCCCTTCTCCTTCATCTTTTACTTGCTCTGAAGAGCCTACGGTCTTAGAGAGAGTGATCAGTCTTATTTTATACTGAAAGAGCCTGGCAAACTTTGTGCCTTGTATAAACCAAACGGGCTTGCAGCTCTGATAACCACTGTGCATGCCTCTGTGATGTAGACAGGAGGACTTCAGTGCACTTCGCTGCGGGCTACCAAAAAAGGATGATCTGTGACTGTAGCGAATGCAGAATATGTGGAACCACGACGAGGGAAAAAGGTGTCTCTGCTTGTGTGTTGCTCTGTGCTCGCCTGGAGGTGCATGATTTGAGTTTGTTTTGAAGCTGACCTTTTAAAGCTCCGTAAACTTGGTTCCCAGGGCCCTACTGAACCGATTTTATCCTACCCGCCCTCTTGCACTGGTGAAGATAGGAGGGCCTGTAGGATGCTGTTCAGACCTGGTGTTCTGCCATCCTGGTTTATCCCTTTCTCTGCAGTCCAGGTTTTTGTAGGGCCATGGACTTGGCCTTTTTTCTCTAGGGCCAGTTCAGACAATGCTGCCAAACTGCAGGTGCAGGAAGCCCCTTGTTCATGGGTAGCCTCACCAGTGCAAATGCGCCATTTCCAAATCATGCTGCAATAACGTATGGGGCACAGTTCATGCTGCTTTGAGCTGACAGAGATCTCTGTGGTGATAACTCAGAACACACAACCATTTTAGCATGGGGCACTTACCAGATTCCCCTTCACTTCCCTAGTACAATAAGAAAGCTCCATCTAGTGTTCTCCTTCCATCCACTGACACCAGTTCTGGACACATTCTCTGGTTTTCCCCATCGCCACCTCCTGAGGGATTGGAACACTCCCAGCCATTGTGATATAGAAGTTAGGGAAAAGGTTGCACTCTGAATCTTGGCTTGGCTTGAACGGCTTAGATGTGCTTGAACGGCCCTCTATACAGGAGCTTTAAAATATCCTGGTATTTGAGAGAGCTTTCAGGATGCCACAGTGGACGTTGTCATTCTTCTCTTGGGTGATTGACTTCTGCTTCCATAAGGCACCTAAAATGCCCACAGCAGACAGATTTGTTCCTTACACGCTGGGTCTGTACTCTAATGTGGCGGTTTTGTTTTTTAGATTCTGAAAATGAGGATGCCACTGCCACCGATTGTTGCGGGACCAGTTCAACTGCAGTGCCAAGCACAAGGGCCTATGTCAGCTAAGGAGGACGAAGAGGAGGACGTGAAATGATGTAACATGAGAAGTTCTGTACCGCTCTGGTCCACTCTGCACAATTTTGTAACATCTTTCTAAGCATTTTCTATGTATAGCTGGAAATACAAACGTTATGCAAAAATAAAGGAAAAATATTTTGGGGGAAAAGGATTTGGTTCCCTTCTCGTGTGACTTCAGATCTGAGTTCTTAGGAGCAGCCTGCAGAGGAGAAGGGGTGAGGCCCCTGCACCAGCCGAGCATCTCGCAAGCTAGCTCTTTGTCCCATTACAGCATTCAGATTGGTATTCAACTCAAGACCACCTGGGTTTTGCATTCCACACTGTAAACAGGCAGGCCTTTCGCTGACTCAGAAAGGCGCACTCAGAGCTAGGCCCCGACCAAGCTGGGCTTTTTGGTTGCCTTCCTGTTCCTGCTTCACCCAGAACTGCTCACTTAGTCCAAGTGACTTGGAGGAAACTGCACCCAGGGGCGGCTCCAGGCCCCAGCACACCAAGCACATGCTTGAGGCGGCAAGCCATGGGGGGCACTCTGCCAGTCGCCGCGAGGGCAGCAGGCAGGCTGCCTTCGGCGGCTTGCCTGCGGAGGGTCCGCTGGTCCCGCGGCTTCGGCGGACCTCCCACAGGCATGCCACCGAAGGCAGCCTGCCTGCCGTGCTTGGGGCGGCAAAATGCCTAGAGCCGCCCCTGGCTGCATCAGCCCTTTTGACCTTGCCTGGTGGGCCCTGATTCGCTTCTGTCTCCTCCCAGCCCTTCTATCTGCTGGAAGACCAATTCTCCCAGAGTTCTACCCACAGCTGATCCTGGCTGGCCTCTCTAGGCCGCTCTTGGAAGTCTAAACTCACTGCTCTTTTTCCCCAAAAGGACACCTTTGGGTGGGGTTGGCCAAGATGGCAGGGCTCCAGCAAGGGGCAACAAATGCCTGGCACACCCCCACGGAGGCACCTAGCCCTGACTTTCACATTCTTTTTGCTTCCTACAGCAAATCATAATTTAATTGAATGGTTTTCAAAAAAACAAAAATAGGCATATTTATTCCAATTCTAGAATGAGAACCAGTTCCATTTATATTTCTCCCTGTCACAAAGAGAAATTCATAAGTCATATTCTTTTTTTAAAACTGGTGAAATCCAGTAAGAGAAATCTACAGCGAACTTTGCTGGAGAATAAGCTTGTTACTTGGCTTTTTAGACTAGCTGCATTTTCTTGACAGAGTTAAATACAGTTGTCAGGTCTCTTCTACTTTTAAATAGAAAAATGTTCTGAGAGAGAGCTAGTAACTGGAGCAATTCATAAACTACTTTAAAAGTGCCTTCAACAGAGAACATGCTAAAATTATGTGGTGAGTGATTCCTCTTTCTTGAATCACTGAAGACAGCTTCTGACTATCCCCTGGGTGGTGGTGATGTAGAAATGAGTTTGTAGCAATTATCTCATGAGATTGCAGATAGCCACTGAAGTGCTTGGCAGTTGGGTGACGTTCTAGTGCTCTCACTGGGAAAGGCTAGAGTGCTGGTATGGCCGCTATTTCTGGGCCCCACACTCTTCCACACTCCGGCTGCAATGCACTTGCTTCCTGTCCGGATTCTAATTAGAATCCCTGACCTTTCACCTTCCCTTCTCTGATACCATGTGTGACTGGGGTCCCAGGGAGCCTAACTGAAGTTACTCAATTAGGATCAACTGCAAAGAATTGGGCAAACAATCCCCAAAGCTGGTGGATATTTCAATACTTAGATTTACCAAGCCAGCACAAAACAGCTTCTGTACTATCTTACTGGGCACCCAGAAGCCAACAACACAGTTTCCTTAAAGCAACCCAGTCTCAGGCCTCCACCCAGACACCCAAGTCAAATATGATGAGGATTACTGAAAATCTTGTTCATCATATAAGAAAGTTCTACCAATGCCAAAGGAACAGACATACTACCTCTCAGGTTAATAAATATGTCAGATCTTTTCCAAATGGCCCCTTACAGCCAATCCTTATTAACTAAACTAAAATTTATTGAAAAAGAAAGGGGAGAGAGTATTGGTTAAAATATACAAACGGACATGAGTACAGTTCTGAGATCAGATTCATAGTAGAGGTGGTGAGCTTTGTAGTTGCAAAGAGTTCTTTCAGAATTAGTCCATTGATTATAGTCCAATATTCATATTCAGGGTGATCCCGATGGGACTGGAGAATAGTTTTATGACTTAAGCTTCCCCTGCATGAAGCATCAAGCAGATCTGAGATAAAAAGGTTCAGGACCCAAGACATCTTTATGCAGTTCCAGGTCGTCTTTTGACAGCTCAGAGTCCTTAGGTGAACAATAGGCAACCATGGAAACTGTTTCCTAAGCATCACCGATAATTAGCTACAGAGATTAACATAAGGCAGTTGCCTGTTTTCCACTATTCACAGATGATTTGCTATACATTTCAAGGAGAGATGAATACAATAGAGACAGGAACTGTTTGATTACATTGTTAACCTCTAACAATATAAATGTAAATGCACAAAAACACAATCTACCAATATGTCCCTAAAGATTGAATTTGGGTCATTTATCCTGCAGGATGCGTAACCCTTTCTGGCCATGTGTCACACCATGGAAGCACGCAGTCCCAATTTTTCATATGCCTTGCACACTCTGTCATCTCCTCTCACATAGTTGCAGCTGGGCATGGCATGTGGGGTGGTGTTCGCCTGCCCTGTCTTTTCCAATCTTCAGTTCTCAACAATAAAACCCTTTGCTGCCATCATTCTCCAAGCCATTATGTCCCTGAAATCCAAGTCACAAGGCGTTACATCTGCTGAAGGCAAAAGAATCTCTGTGGAATAGGGGACAGTCTGGGGATATAGAGAGTACAAGCCATTCATTTAAATCAACCTGAACTAGATACCCTGGCACAATAAACCATTAATGCCATACAGGATAAAAGTCTCAACAGAAGCAAGGTCGCAAGAAACCACTTTGTAGGCTACGCTGGAATTGAAAAGTAGCTCCAAAATGGCCTGGGTATGTGATCCTAATACTTAGCTATTCTGCCCATGTGTAAGGGAATCAAAGCTGATCTGAGGTGCACACCAAGAAGCTGTAAGATGGCGGGGCTGCTTCTAAATTACGCATTCTTACCTGCTTCTGGCTTCTCTGCATGTAAGCTAGATCAGCTTTGACTCCCTTGCATGTGGGTGGGTAGTGTAAATAATTCTGTAAGAGTTTCACTGGAGACTGAAGGGTCTGACACACATTCGTGTGGCTCCCTTCTGATTTTTGTCCTCTAGCTGGTTTTCTCTTCACTTTCATCAAGCACAGCGAAAAAGAAACTCTTTCCTGTGCAGTTCCATTGAGTAGCTGAGAGAGTAGCCAGCACACTCCGCACAGGACGAGTATGCATCTCATGGACATGCTCTTCCCGTCATGTCTCAGCTTTCCAGTGACCATGGCAACACACCACTGCACGGTAACCTGACTGGGTATTTTTACTCTTTATAGTTTTAATGGGTGCTCTCCCCAATGGCTTCACAACCTCTTGTGCCTGGAGAACCAACCCTAGATATCTGGCCTACATAGTCTTTCCAATGCACTCCCGATCTGGAATTCCTAACTCTAAACTGTGGCTTCCCCAGGTAGCTTCCTCTCGAATACTGTGCTGCTTTGGATCCAGCATTTGAACAACCAGAGTCATCTAGTCAGCGTGGGGGCAAAACTGACAGCTGTCTGTCAGACTGAGATGTCTCACTTGTTAGCAGCAAAAACCAGTTGCCTCTGGGCAAAGGCTTGTAGGGGCAGATTTGGAATGTTACATACAGATGGGCTTTAAAAGGGGGGACACAAGGACAATAGGATTTGTTCGGAGGAGGAAACTGCCAAAACCCACCCAGATTCCACCATGGAGGGTCGGAGGGAGCGAGAGGGCGAGTGACCAAAGGGAAATGTACTCAGAGTACGTACAGTAAATACCTATCCGACGAAGTGGGTATTCACCCACGAAAGCTCATGCTCCCGTACGTCTGTTAGTCTATAAGGTGCCACAAGACTCTTTGCTGCTAGTAAATACCTAAATACTACTGAGAAGAATAATAGGTAAAAGCTGCTTCAGCCACAGCCTCCTGTGTGTCGCTGTTTCAGCCATGGTCAGATTTATACTAAAGGTAACGGAAGCAGCAGAGAGTATTAGTGATTTTTAAGGGAAGAGTTAAAGTCAGTTGGCTGCGTGGAAAATGGTTTCTATTGGCTTCCAAGGCACTGATTCGGGCCTTTCATATGGTACCTTGCAAAGCCTGTAAGAAGCAGAGGGATGGATCCAGGGATATAATGAAAGAAGGACTTATTGTTTCCTTGGTATATCTATCCACCTGACCTACTTTTGTCAACTCATCATATAATCAAAAGCTTCAGCAGCTCCAGCTTTCATAACTGCATGTCCAATTTGCACATACAAGGTGTTTGCACATGCAAGCTACTAATTGGAAGCTCAAACGTGCTGTCTGATTGCTTGTGCGCTTGCGAAAACCAGGCCCTAAAGTCTAATACCATGATCTAGAGCAGTGCTACTCAACCTGGTGGTCCGTGGACCGGTGCCAGTCTGCAAGTCATTGGCTGCTGGTCTGCAGCGAGTTTCCAGGAAAGAAAGAGGGAAATAATAGTATAATTTAAAAATCACACCAGAATTCCACCAAGAATAATTATCAGTCGATAAGTTGACAATATTAAATATGTTTTCAGAAGCACATATTATAATATTGATAAATAAACAAAATAAAAAATGTCTGCCAATTTTTATTTTATTCATTATATTGTTTCTGATATAAATTAATATTACTACGAATGTTCAAATAATATTTTCTTGGATCTAGTCATTTTATACTATCTGCCCAGATGCACAGCCTTTCAGTCAGTCTTCAGTGTATTTAAATGGGAATACTTCTGCATGTACGCCACACTCCCATTCCAATTAATACAATGAAGAATGTTAGTTTTTCTGATCTGATGTGCTATGTGCCTATGCAAAAATGATGACAATATGGCACAAATATGGTACCGGTCCCTGACACATTGGGAGAAAAAACTGCCAGTCTGTCACATCAGATAGTTTGAGAAGTACTGATCTAGAGGGAAGCCGTTTAATATGTAAAAGCACCAAGTGGTTTGTTGCTGATGCTTGGCTGCATTGCTTTGCAGGACATCCCATCTTTCCGGGCCTTGGTTTCCAATCCTCATTGGTACATGAGCTGGCTCAAGAATATTGCAGCCATCACGAAGGCAAAGATACAACTGCTGATGTGTTTCTTAGGAAGCTTTCAAATGGAAGGATGACCCTTGGATTTCAGTGGAGGCTACAAGGAAAACTGGGAATGTGTAGGGCTCTATTGGACACACACTTTTATAGAAAGATCTATACTTACCATCTTTTTAAATGGTACTTTGTTGTTTAAAAGGCTTTTCCCACCCACCTCTTTGGAATGTTGTGGTTTGTTCATTGCTGAAACAGTCAGCAAGAGCGTGTGTAATTCCAGAGAAGCAGTAGTGCACTATACTGGGAAAGAACCCATGCATGCATTTGACAGCAAATTTAGTTTTGGTGACAGTTAAGAGGAGATATTTTAAAACCTTAATACCCACAAGTGAGCCTCCTGCCACAAGGCCCTGGTTCAGCAAAGCACTTGAGCAAGGAGTTGCATATGTTGACTTAAAGAAATGATGTACCCAAACCTTGGAAAAATAAAGGCTTCAAACCCTTTTTGGATTTGTATAGTTTCTGAGAGAGATAAGCATGTGCTTAAGTCTTTTGCTGAATCAGGGCTATTGTGCCAAAACGGAATGGCCAAATGCTGTTTCTTTCCTCCGTTCTTCCAGGACTGTTTCCAGGTACTCTAGCAATCTCAGCAGAAGAAATCGCCTGAGGAAAGGGGTGAATTTCCTGGGGGAGGTTATAAAGAAAGTCAGAAGTTTTAACAATTACAACATACGTTGTTGGCATGCACACACAAATGAAATGGCGTTGTCAAATCCATTTTAAAAGTATCGAGGATAGCAAAGTAATCCTCAAACGTTTGTGCAAATTGTGTGTAAGTGTCTAGACTATCAAGATAATTTCAGTATGTGAAATATAATGCATTTTTTGCTCTATTTATGGTGGCTGAAATGGTGGATTCTTTTAAAAATGGATGTCTACAAAAACTCTGCAAATCCAAGGGGGCTTTGAAGCCTTAATTTTCCAAGTTTGGGGCTTATTTGACTATGCAACCTGCATTTGTTAGCCTTTTTAATACGTTTGAAAATGTATCTGTTTAAAAAAAGTCAGTTGCATCCGTAGATCTTGGAGATGACCTAGATGACTGGGCAACAGGAGGAACCCTTCATTTTCGCATGAATATACTGGGGTTTGTTGTAACGGCCGCGTGTGGGGGGGAGGAGGTGACTTCTGAACTACAACTCCCACAAGGCAATATGACATTATGGAAAAATGCAATTTAATATTGAACTGATTCAAAACTAAGTATTCTGGGTCAGTTCAATAAACCAAAATTAAATATTTCCATTTTAGGAAGGTCAGATTGTTTCTTTTCAATCAAAAAAGTTGTAATGAAACACTGGATGTTTCTGAATTGAAAATTTTCAGAATTTTGGTTCCTCAAAAACATTAAAAATTTCAACTTTTTGTCCTAATCTGAGACAAAAATAAATGTTGACATATCAGAAATTCTGACTTTCACTCAGCTCTTAAAATAATAACAAATTCCTGTGGGTGCCGGGGGGAGGCGGTGGAGGAGTGAGTGTATAGAAATCTCTCTTGATCTCTTTGTGCGGAAGCCCGTCCCATCCTAGAATATCCTGCACCAACAGGTTCTGCAGCCTTTCAGAATACACCCTGCCAATATTTAAGGAGGCTGAAACGGATTTTAACTAATTTTGAACCCACCTGAGCATTGGGCCTGAAAATTCTATTGCCTTGAATGTTGTGAATGAGGGAGCTGAGAAGCAGTGGAAAAGAAATTCCAACGCGAAAATATTATCTTTGGCATAATGGCATAGAGCACCTGTGCTAGCCTTGTTTATTAGGCTAGAGAGTTTTAAAAAGCTGAATTGAACATGGAAGTAAGCCTGAGTATTTGAGGTTCACTCCTGCATTGCCAAGGAAGTAGACTGCATGCAGTCGGTCTATTTCATTTCTGATTTCTATGGTTCTGTTACAAGGAAATGGGATTTGTGAACTCTAGATAGTTCTGTGACTCCAAAAACTAGCTTGGAAAGATGACAAAACCCTAGTGATGTGATGTCTTTGTACAATTTCTTAATGCACCAGTCAGAACTGGTCTGCTTCCTAGCAATCTGATGGGAAGAAATTGTTCCCTGAAATTTTAAGATCAAAATAACTAATTTTAAAACAGCACATTCATAGAAACACATAGCATGTGTGTAAAAGACACTTGCCCAATCAACCATCACTAATCAAATGACCCCACACAGCAAAAAGGTGACATGTAAAACCACTAAAAGATTTGCCCATCCGACTCAGAATCGATTCACAGGAAATAATCCTTGATTTCCATGTGGATTTGGAAACACGAAGAAGAGACAAGGGGGGAAAAATACAGGAAAACTCCAGTGATTGACTGGCGTGTCCCGGGGCCCGTCAGAACTGGTTCCCCTTTCTGTCACTGCTGCTTTCTAATGGTGCTGTAATTTGACATGTATTAACCCAGAGAAATTGTTCACTACATGTGTTTTTCAGTGAGGCCCTGTTTGAACTGAGATGACTAAATCATGTAGAAGTTAACTACTCAAAATCAAGAAAATGAGTCAGATTTTCAGATACTACTAAGGAACTTTGGCCCATATCCTCAAAGGTATTTTGGCACCCAATTCTCATTGAAATAAAAGGGGAGTTAGGTGCTTCAGCAGGTTTGAGGAGCTGGGCCTTCCTGGTTCCTGATTCTTCACTTCTTCACTCAGGCACACTGCCTTCTCAAGAACGGCTTTCTGTTTCCACAGAGTAAACTACCCATATCTAAATGCCACAAATGTATTTGCCCTGTGCTTTGGCAATTAGTCATGCTCTGTCGCCCTACAGTTTGGCCCTATCCAGATACCATCACATTAAGTCATGTTTTGAGGGTAGAAGCAGGGGAAGGAATCTGGAGGCTCAGTTTACATTCCTGTAAATTACAGACAGCACAGTAATTTTTGCTGCTTGTTCAGCAGAGATGAGACAAGAGCACCTCAAAGCCAAGGACTCTGTTTTCCATAGTTTCTGGGTTAGATCCAGCATTGCTCTGACCCAGTATGGCCATTCTTATGTTTTTAACAACCATGTCAGTTCTCAGCAGCGGGAGTTGTAAAGCGTTGCCCCTTTTGACCCAAGTGGTTAGTCAACATGCAGGGTCTTGTGGGTTGTTTCTGGGAAGAGGAGAAATTGATGATGGAAAAGGTATTTCTTTGGGGTAATCCTGTTTATGCATAAAGAATGCACACAAAGTGCTGGTTCTCTGAACACAGTAGGAATCAACTAGGAAACAGTTTCCTTGCTCAGCCAGGCAGGCCTGTTTTTCCAGCCAGCAGTCTGCCCAAAAAGCCCCCTCTCAGCTTTCTTTCAGGGTCACGTGACAAGAACATCTCTAGCTGTCTTTGGCTTTCTACTGCTTTCTCTGTGTGTTTCTGTGATGTTGCCACTGTCCCTGTTTTCTCACATGCAGCTCACCAAAAGGTTACCCAGCCCTCCGTTTGCATTCAGCCCCCCCTGTGAAACCTCTCTGCCCTCCTAGCTCAGCGCCTGACATGTTACCTGTGTTGTGGGGAGTGGCTCCCATTGGTTCAGCTATCTTTTGCCACAAGGAGCTTAATTGCTTTTTGGAAAGGCAGCTGTCACACGCACCAGTGACAACAAGGTTTCACCCAGCCTCCAGCATAGCAATATAAAAGTGTAACACATGCCAGCTGATTTGTTATGACTGTTGCCTCGCTGATGGGGAGAGACATCACTCATGAGTCAGAGAACCTCCCTTTGCTTGAGGAAGATATAGAGGTGATGGAGATGGTAAGTAGGGGACCATAACTCCCATCAGCCCCCTCTCCACAGCACTTCCCTGTCTCCTGGACAGGTAAGGGGAAATGACCTGAACCAGCAAGTGGATAGGATCTCAGGGGAGGCAGGGCCAGTGGCTGCATGGCAAGCCAGGAGCTGCAGAGAACATGGATGGAGAGCAGAATCCCCAGGCTCTGTGCACAGCCTCCAGGACCGGCGCTAAGGGTTTTAGCGCCCTAGGCGCATGGCAATTTCGCCCTGGTCCCGGTGGAGCTGCCGCAGTTGTGCCTGCGGAGGGTCCGCTGCTCCGTGGCTCCGGTGAAGCTGCCACAGTGGTGCCTGCAGGAGGTCCACCGGAGCCACGGGAGCAGCCGACCGTCCGCAGGCATGACTGTGGCAGCTCCACCGGAGCCGCGGACCAGCAGACCCTCTGCAGCCACAACTGCAGCAGCTCCACTGGAGCTGCCTGCCGCCCCCTCAGCAAAATGCCGCCCCTGAATAATCCTGGCGCCCTAGGCCTCCTAAATGGAAGCGCCGGCCCTGACAGCCTCGCACATCAAACACGGCTGGGTGGGGCTCTGCAGGGGGCTTATGGGGCAGCAGCAGCTGGACAGGGAGCCAGTGCAGAAGGGCCCAATGAGAGACACTGGCCTGGAAACCCACAAGCTTCTATTTCCTTGAATAGAGACAGGACTGGAGAGGAACCCCCAGGCCCCGGCCCTGAAGAGCCCTGACCCTCAACTGAACTGCCCCCAGGTCCCAAAGAAAACCCATTATTGCTCATTTTGAAATGTAACTGGTTAAGCCTCTGTGCTGAGGGGGGTGCAACCTCTGCCCTTTCTTACCAGCCCTAGTAAAATATCCTTTCACTCAGCCATGGGGCTCAGTGCTTATTAGAACCCAGTGGAGATAGCACCTACCAGACCTAGCTGTACATCTACGGCAAATGCCTTCGAGTGGCTCTACACCTGGCATGCTGGGTACCTGAGTGCTTTGGTCTACTCTGGCCCCGAGCAACCCCAGGCCTTACAAGTGAGCTGTCATAAACAGATAGCTAAGGGTTAATGTCTCTTTCACCTGAAGCACCTGACCAGAGGACCAATCAGGAAACCGGATTTTTTCAACTTTGGGTGGAGGGAACTGAGTGTTTTTGTCTTTGTTTTCTGTCTGCCTGCTTTCTCTGAGCTTTGGAGAAGTAGTTTCTATTTCTAGTCTTCTGTTTCCAAGTGTAAGGACAAAGAGATCAGATAGTAAGTTATATGGTTTCTTTTCTTTGGTATTTGCATGAATATAAGTGCTGGAGTGCTTTGATTTGTATTCTTTTTGAATAAGGCTGTTTATTCAATATTCTTTTAAGCAATTGACCCTGTGTTGTATCATCTAATACAGAGAAAACATTTGTACTTATTTTTCTTTCTTTTTATATAAAGCTTTCTTTTAAGACCTGTTGGAGTTTTTCTTTACTTCAGGGAAATTGAGTCTGTACTCACCAGGGAATTGGTGGGAGGAAGAAATCAAGGGGAGATCTGTGTGTGTTGAAGTGGCTAGCCTGATTTTGCATTCCCTCTGGGTGAAGAGGAAAGTACTTTTTGTTTCCAGGATTGGGAACAGAGAGGGAGATTCACTCTGTTTGGATTCACAGAGCTTGTGTCTGTGTATCTCTCCAGGAGCACCTGGAGGGGGGAAGGGAAAAAGGATTATTTCCCTTTGTTGTGAGACTCAAGGGATTTGGGTCTTGGGGTCCCCAGGGAAGGTTTTTCAGGGGGACCAGAGTGCCCCAAAACACTCTAATTTTTTGGGTGGTGGCAGCAGGTACCAGGTCCAGGCTGGTGGCTAAGCTTGGAGGTTTTCATGCTAACCCCCATATTTTGGACGCTAAGGTCCAAATCTGGGACTAAGGTTATTACATGAGTGGCAGCTGGTGGGAGATAGACAGAACCCAGAATCCAGTAGAAATATTATATTTTTCTTTTCTCTGCTAAGGGCTTTTTAGCAGAGAGAAACAGTTGGTTTTAAAAGGGAACCAGAGAGAATTTTTTTTTTCTGCTCTCTCTCGCAGTTTGTGGCTTGCATGTTAAGGGTCTTTTGTCATGCAATAGCCCTCCCATTAGGAGGCAAGTACCGGCACTTATATGCATGCAAATAAAGTGGTTTTTCTGGTTTCCTTTCATTGAACATTAGCTAGAGAGAGAAAAGGAAAAAAGCACTGTTGCTAGGCAGACTTCAGGAGGCAACAGAACCTGCAGTTCAGAAGATAAACACCGGAGGGCACCCCAACATAAGAAAACAGGAACCATGACTTCTAAGGCAAAAATTGATGCCGAAGAACAAATCAAAGAAGCTGAACACAGGCGACAGATGGAGATGAAAGAAAAGGAAGAAAGCATGAAACTGGCAGCCTTCCAAAGAGAACAGGCAGCCCAAGAGGCAGCACACAAAAGAAAACTAGAAGAAGAAGAGAGAGCCTACCGAAGGAAACAAGCAGAAGAAGAGTTGGCCCACCACCGAGAAATGGAAAAACACCAAAAAGAAATGGAAAAACAACAAAAAGAGAATGAAGAGAAGGAAAAACAGAGAAAACATGAACTGGAGTTGGCAAAAGCTGGGCTGCATGTGCCAGCCAACCCTAACAACCCGGCGCCAAATATTGCTCCACAGCACAGGAAATTTCCCACCTACAAGGCAGGTGATGACACCGAGGCCTTCTTGGAAAATTTTGAAAGAGCCTGTCTTGGGTACAGCATTCCCGAAGACCAGTACATGGTAGAATTGAGGTCACAGCTCAGTGGACCTTTAGCAGAGGTGGCAGCTGAAATGCCTAAGCACCAAATGAATGACTATAAACTTTTTCTAACCAAGGCCAGATACAGGATGGGGATAACCCCAGATCATGCCCGTCGGCGCTTCAGAACCCAAAAGTGGAAACCAGAGGTGTCATTTCCCAAACACGCCTACTACATTGCAAAAAACTATGAGGCCTGGCTAACAGGAAACAACATTCAAACCTTGGAAGAACTGAACCTCCTCATACAAATGAAGCAGTTCTTGGATGGTGTTCCTGAAGACATCACACGGTACATACAAGATGGAAACCCCAAGAATATCGCTGAGGCGGGGGAGATTGGAGCCAAATGGATGGAACTGGCAGAAAGCAAGAAAGCTACTGTCAAGGGGAACGATTACCCCAGGGGGCACACAGACCATAAACCCTACAACCGAGGACAGCCAAAGACCCCACATACCACCCAAGTAAAGCCACAGATACCCTACCCTTCAACCTCACCAGTCTCCAGTAACTCACCTCGGCCCAGTGACCCATCAGATGGAAGATGCTTTAAGTGTAATGAACTGGGACATATCAAGGCCAAGTGTCCCAAGAACACCATGCGAGTGCAATTCATTACACCACCATCACACCAAAGATCCCCAGGCCCGGATGCCTCTCAAATACCCTTGGAGCGAAGGGAAAATTTGAGAGTGGGCGGAAAGAAGGTTACTGCGTGGAGAGGCACGGGGGCACAAGTGTCAGCTATCCACCAATCCTTCGTTGACCCCAAATTCATCAACCCAAAGGCCAAAGTTACAATTTACCCCTTCATGTCACAAGCTGTAGACTTGCCTACAGCTCAACTGCCTGTCCAGTACAAAGGCTGGTCAGGAATGTGGACTTTTGCAGTCTATGACAATTATCCTATCCCCATGCTACTGGGGGAAGACTTGGCCAACCAGGTGAGGCGGGCCAAGAGAGTGGGAATGGTTACACGTAGCCAAACCAGGCAAGCTTCCAGACCCATTCCTGTTCCTGAACCGTCCACAGAGGCCCCGTCTGTGTTACCAGAGACCCAGACAGAGGTAGTGAACCCGGATTCCATGCCTACCACTGAAACAGCCACAGCATCTCCAGTCCCAGGCCCGGAACTGGAACAGCAACCAGCACCAGCAAGTGCAACTACATCTTCAAACTCAACGCCAGAGGGCGCCAGCGAGCCAAAACTGGCAGAAGCAACAGACAGCCATACCCAAAAGGCTCAGCCAGAGCCTGAAATACCCTCAGGTGCACCAGCGGAGAGCGGTTCACCAGCACTGGAAACAACCCCATCACCTACATCGCTTCCAGAGGGACCAAGCCCAAGTCCACAGTCTGAGGAAGAACTGGTGACCCCAGACTCAAGGGAACAGTTCCAGACTGAGCAGGAAGCGGATGACAGCCTTCAGAAAGCTTGGGCGGCGGCACGGAGCACCCCACCGCCTCTCAGCTCTTCTAATCGATCCCGGTTTGTTATAGACCAAGGACTTTTATACAAGGAAATTCTTTCTGGTGGACACCGGGAAGAATGGCAGCCGCAAAAACAGTTGGTGGTTCCAACTAAGTACCGGGGGAAGCTCTTAAGCTTAGCCCATGATCATCCCAGTGGCCATGCTGGGGTGAACAGAACCAAGGACCGGTTGGGGAAGTCCTTCCACTGGGAGGGGATGGGCAAGGACGTTGCCAAGTATGTCCGGTCTTGTGAGGTATGCCAAAGAGTGGGAAAGCCTCAAGACCAGGTCAAGGCCCCTCTCCAGCCACTCCCCATAATTGAGGTCCCATTTCAGCGAGTAGCTGTGGATATTCTGGGCCCTTTCCCAAAAAAGACGCCCAGAGGAAAGCAGTACGTACTGACTTTAGTGGACTTTGCTACCCGATGGCCAGAAGCAGTCGCTCTAGGCAACACCAGGGCTAACACTGTGTGCCTGGCCCTAACAGACATCTTTGCCAGGGTAGGTTGGCCCTCTGACATCCTTACAGATTCAGGGTCTAATTTCCTGGCAGGGACCATGGAAAAACTGTGGGAAACTCATGGGGTGAATCACTTGGTTGCCACCCCGTACCACCATCAAACCAATGGCCTGGTGGAAAGGTTCAATGGAACTTTGGGGGCCATGATACGAAAATTCATCAACAAATTCTCCAATAATTGGGACCTAGTGTTGCAGCAGTTGCTGTTTGCCTACAGGGCTGTACCACATCCCAGTTTAGGGTTTTCACCATTTGAACTTGTGTATGGTCACGAGGTTAAGGGGCCATTACAGTTGGTGAAGCAACAATGGGAGGGGTTTACGCCTTCTCCAGGAACTAACATTCTGGACTTTGTAAGCAACCTACAAAGCACCCTCCGACACTCTTTAGCCCTTGCTAAAGAGAACCTAAAGGATGCTCAAAAAGAGCAAAAGGCCTGGTATGACAGACATGCCAGAGATCGGTCCTTCAAGGTAGGAGACCAGATTATGGTCTTGAAGGCGCAACAGGCCCATAAAATGAAAGCATCATGGGAAGGGCCCTTCACGGTCCAAGAGCGCCTGGGAGCTGTAAACTACCTCATAGCATTTCCCAATTCCTCACTAAAGCCTAAAGTGTACCATGTTAATTCTCTCAAGCCTTTCTATTCCAGAGACTTACAGGTTTGTCAGTTTACAGTCCAGGGAGATGATGCTGAGTGGCCTGACGGTGTCTACTACGACGGGAAAAAAGACGGTGGCGTGGAAGAGGTCAACCTCTCAACCACCCTGGAACGTCTGCAGCGGCAACAAATCAAGGAGCTGTGCACTAGCTTCGCCCCACTGTTCTCAGCCACCCCAGGACGGACTGAACGGGCATACCACTCCATTCATACAGGTAATGCTCACCCAATCAGAACCCCACCCTACCGAGTGTCTCCTCATGCCCAAGCCGCTATAGAACGGGAGATCCAGAACATGCTACAGATGGGTATAATCCGCTCATCTACCAGTGCATGGGCATCTCCAGTGGTTCTGGTACCCAAACCAAATGGGGAAATACGCTTTTGCGTGGACTACCGTAAGCTAAATGCTGTAACTCGTCCGGACAACTATCCAATGCCACGTACCGATGAGCTATTGAAAAAGTTGGGACGTGCCCAGTTCATCTCTACAATAGACTTAACCAAGGGGTACTGGCAAGTACCGCTAGATGAACCTGCCAAGAAGAGGTCAGCATTCGTCACCCATGCGGGGGTGTATGAATTCAATGTCCTTCCTTTCGGCCTTCGTAATGCACCCGCCACCTTCCAAAGGCTGGTAGATGGTCTACTAGCTGGACTGGGAGAATTTGCAGTTGCCTACCTCAATGATGTGGCCATTTTTTCAGACTCCTGGCCCGAACACCTACTACACCTGGAAAAGGTCTTTAAGCGCATCAGGCAGGCAGGACTAACTGTTAAGGCCAAAAAGTGTCAAATAGGCCAAAACAGAGTGACTTACCTGGGGCACCAGGTGGGTCGAGGAACCATAAACCCCCTACAGGCCAAGGTGAATGCTATCCAAAAGTGGCCTGTCCCACGGTCCAAGAAGCAGGTCCAATCCTTCTTAGGCTTGGCCGGATACTACAGGCGATTTGTACCCCACTACAGCCAAATCGCTGCCCCACTGACCGACCTGACCAAAAAGACCCAGCCAAATGCAGTTAAGTGGACTAATGAGTGTCAAAAGGCCTTTACCCAACTTAAGGCAACGCTCATGTCTGACCCTGTGCTCAGGGCCCCGGACTTTGACAAGCCATTCCTAGTAACCACAGATGCATCTGAGCGTGGTATAGGAGCAGTGCTCATGCAGGAAGCAACAGATCACAACTTCCATCCTGTCGTGTTTCTCAGTAAGAAACTGTCTGAGAGGGAAAGTCACTGGTCAGTCAGTGAAAAGGAATGCTATGCCATTGTGTACGCCCTGGAAAAGCTACGCCCATATGTTTGGGGACGGCGGTTCCAACTACAAACTGACCATGCTGCACTAAAGTGGCTTCATACTGCCAAGGGGAACAACAAGAAACTTCTTCGTTGGAGTTTAGCTCTCCAAGATTTTGATTTTAAAATTCAACACATCACAGGAGCTTCTAATAAAGTTGCTGATGCACTCTCCCGTAAGAGTTTCCCATAATTCAGTAGTTAAAAAGTGTTCTTAAAATGTAGAAGTCTGTTAGTTATATACTTAGGAGTATATGTAAAGGTGTATGTGTTGTATTAATCTGTTTATTTTCAAGTTCTAGAAGGAAATCGCCGCCAGTGAGCTTCCCCACTGTCTGCAATTTGGGGGGCGTGTCATAAACAGATAGCTAAGGGTTAATGTCTCTTTCACCTGAAGCACCTGACCAGAGGACCAATCAGGAAACCGGATTTTTTCAACTTTGGGTGGAGGGAACTGAGTGTTTTTGTCTTTGTTTTCTGTCTGCCTGCTTTCTCTGAGCTTTGGAGAAGTAGTTTCTATTTTCTAGTCTTCTGTTTCCAAGTGTAAGGACAAAGAGATCAGATAGTAAGTTATATGGTTTCTTTTCTTTGGTATTTGCATGAATATAAGTGCTGGAGTGCTTTGATTTGTATTCTTTTTGAATAAGGCTGTTTATTCAATATTCTTTTAAGCAATTGACCCTGTGTTGTATCATCTAATACAGAGAAAACATTTGTACTTATTTTTCTTTCTTTTTATATAAAGCTTTCTTTTAAGACCTGTTGGAGTTTTTCTTTACTTCAGGGAAATTGAGTCTGTACTCACCAGGGAATTGGTGGGAGGAAGAAATCAAGGGGAGATCTGTGTGTGTTGAAGTGGCTAGCCTGATTTTGCATTCCTCTGGGTGAAGAGGAAAGTACTTTTTGTTTCCAGGATTGGGAACAGAGAGGGAGATTCACTCTGTTTGGATTCACAGAGCTTGCGTCTGTGTATCTCTCCAGGAGCACCTGGAGGGGGGAAGGGAAAAAGGATTATTTCCCTTTGTTGTGAGACTCAAGGGATTTGGGTCTTGGGGTCCCCAGGGAAGGTTTTTCAGGGGGACCAGAGTGCCCCAAAACACTCTAATTTTTTGGGTGGTGGCAGCAGGTACCAGGTCCAGGCTGGTGGCTAAGCTTGGAGGTTTTCATGCTAACCCCCATATTTTGGACGCTAAGGTCCAAATCTGGGACTGAGCGAGATGCCCCAGAATGGATGGGCCCTTACAATGGGAACGAGGTCACCTTGTCTTTCTAAAATAGTTGTCAGGATGCTTCCTGAAAAACTGCACTCCTAAAGCCCCATTCAGAATGTAGTGCTGGGGCCCTCATTCGTGTGCATGTGCCATGAGGTTGGGTTTTACGCTGTACTAATGCATTGGGATGGCAGAGGCTTGGGAAAGCCTGGAACCCCAGCATTTTCCTAACCCCTGGGAGGGAAGGGGGCTCCCCAGGAGAACCACAGAGGAGAAGGGTGGAAGATGGGGCACCACTAAATACAGCCCAGCCCTGTTAAGCAACACGTGACAGCGGTATGAAGCAGAGCTATGGCTAGGCTGCGGAAGAGGGTTTTGGCTTAGGCTCACATTCGCCAGCTGGCTCTGAGGCTCAACAAGGGCACTAGGCTGAGGCCACGTTTCATGGCCTAGCACGTTTGCATAGCGGGTGTGAAACTTTTGCCATGTTGGGTCAAAATCATGCAAAAATGGCAGCTGTTAGGGGAGTTCTGCCATGTTTGACCCAAACTGACAGCCGGGCTCCTGTCACCTGGATCCAAAGGTTTGTGCAAAGCAGCCCCAGCAACAAGCAGTCCAACCCAGCAGCACTTCAAGCTACCTTTGCGCGCACACACCCTGACTAGGGGGCTGCTCCTTTCAGGTGTACGTGAGCATCTGGCTCATATAGTAGGATGTATTGGCCGGGAGTCAGTGTTTGTCTTGCATGACATATTCCTTACCCAGCTGTTTGATGCACATGTAATATGATGCCCCTGGCTGGGGACAGCAGCAGAGCAAGTGAACTGGCTCTAGAAGTGTGTTTCTCTGCTGTTCAATCTAAATACAGTGAGCTCAAATTTCTGAGGAGTAGCCAGGAGAGGGGGCGAGAGAGCCCCATTGTTGTCACCGGTTACACAAGGCCTAGGGCTTTATTGGCGCAGTCTGTCCTAATTCATATTTTCACTCATGTTGCCAATGACGTTTTGGGCCTAAGTACATAGGGCCTCAGTCAGGAAATCTGGGTTTTAATCTCTGCCACTGACTCACTATGTGACCTTACATAACACCTCTGTACATCGATCCCAATCTGTAAAATGGGCATGTTTATCCTGTGGGCTCATCCTCTCTACAGCCTGTTCCTCCCTTGGAGGGATTGGGGTGGGCTTGTCCACTCCTTCTTTGAGTTATTTGCACCTGATAGAGGAAAAGTGCAATATGAGTCAAGTTAATTTCTGTACAAATTAGTCTCAACTATCGTTGCCCAGTTCAAAGGAAGCTTGCCTGTTTAACAGTAAAACTACAAGTGCCCTTCTAGTGCAAACCTATGGTGAAGGCACTTACATGTGCTTTGTCCGTCACAGTAGGGGATGATCCTGTCCTCCCCCCGCCACAGAGAGAACAGATTGTAGGAGATGATCCCACCTAGGATGAGGAATACTCTGTAGGGGACCATGTGTTGCTTGGGGGGCGGGGGTGTTCATCAAGGTGGGGCACAGGGGACTCCCCACTACCTCATTACTGCACTGACACCCATCCTCATCTGTTCCCAGGAGCTGATACAGAACCTGCTGCAGGACTCCAGCCTGCCTGGCAAGTGCCACATGCGCCAGGCCACTGGCCTCACCACCCACCCATATGAGAAACTGGTTCAGGAACCACCACCAACAGGACTGGGAAGCCTCAACCAAGAACAGATGAGGGAACAAGCCCACCTTGGGATCTGACATGGGATCCTGCCCCAGCCTTCAGCACGGTGGCATGGGAGATGTCCCTGAGACACAAGGGTCTCGATAAGGGCGCAGGGCTGCAGGGCAGGGGCTTGGTGGGGGGGCTGAAAGACCAATTGAATCCCACTGTGATGTTTCTTGCTGTGGTTTCCTTGTTCCGCCAAACACAGCTGAGGTTTTGGAGTGATCTGACTTGAATTCAATACCGGGGAGAGTGAGGAATAAAGGCTGCCTGGCTCTGAGGGTGGCACAGGAACTCTTGGGTGTCTGGAAGATCAGGTACTGGCTCCAGATGCCTGGGTTCTATTATGGCCTCTGCCATTAATGGGGCTTCCATTTCTCTAGCTCACTTATGATTTTCCCTCCTAGGCTCTAGAAGTATTCTTCATCCCAGCCTCGTGTGGCCACCCTGCCTCCCCTGGCTGAGTGCCAGGCCACCATGGGCTCGAGTGATGCCCCCTCCCTGTGGAGGTCAGTTCAGTGTGCCCTCCCAGCAAGCCGAAGGATCCTACCGCACCCATCAGAGACGGTGCCAGCAGCTACTGAACAGCAGAGACCAGGAACTGGCTGGGGCAGGCAGGAGTCCTGGATTCACAGAGCGATGTGGAAGAATGTGATTCAGAGAGAGATCCAGCCAGCAGCCACAGGAGGAGGGATCCCTAAGTGACTGAGAGATGATTCCCACCCTCATGTGGGAGCTGGGTGGGGTACAGACAGCAGTGCTGAGCTGCATGGTATGCATCGTGGTGGTGCCCATAGACCCTGCAGTCCTGTCCCAGCATGCACTGGAGAGCAGCATAGCCTCCAGCCCTGCACTTGTCTGGCTCCAGGGGCTCCCAGAATGGGAGGTATCTGGGGCAGCTGCGGGACAATGCTCCTAGAGCTGCCAGGGCAGGAATAATGCCCCTTGGGTGACAAGGCCAGGAGCCAGGGCCGGGGGTGCCAGGTTTGCAGCAAAGACCAACAGGTCATGGGCAGTTGGGGAAAAGATGGACAGCTAAGGGGGCT
Organism: Gopherus flavomarginatus; assembly: GCF_025201925.1. NCBI lineage: Eukaryota > Metazoa > Chordata > Testudines > Testudinidae > Gopherus > Gopherus flavomarginatus. The sequence goes on from NC_066622.1 coordinate 29,749,654, forward strand.
GAGATAGCGTCTGAACCCCCATCCCAACACATGCACCAGGTAAATCTGCCCCAACCTCACTGCTTTATGCAAAAAGCAGCTAGAGGTGCAGCCTCAACACATAAGCCTCGGGGCAACAGGGCAGTTAAGCAGATTTAACATGGAACCTTTCCACGCTGGGGGGCTGGCTCCAATCCAGCCATGGGGCAGGTGGTCTGGGAATGAGACATGGGGCCTTTCCTCTCTCGGGGATGCCAGTTCTGGTCTGGATCCACCCTGTGTAAGGCACTTTTGCAGGGTCTCAGCCCAGTTCTCCACAGGACAAACACACAATCCTGCCCGTGGGCACTAATCCACACCTCACTGGCATCACCAGCACTGAGGCTAAGCGGCCAAACAGGCCCACTTGTGAGTGAGTAAGAGGTGCAGGGGCAGGGAAAGCATGTCGAGGGGCTCTTCAGGGCTCACCCATGAATCAGACTCCAGGGTGAATCTCCTGCAGATTTTAGGGGTATAAAGCACACCCGCCATCCAAGAACACGGTGCTGTTTCCCCTCTGGGGGTTGAGAGCACAGACTCTTGGGTTTTTGCCCCAAAGGGAAGTGGAGTCCAACAGGTTAGAACGGGGGCTGGGCATCAGGACTCCTGGGTTCAATTTCTGGCTCTGCCCCTGGCATGAGTGAATGAATTGTTTCCTCTCTCTAGTGCTCCATCCTTCTACGGGGGCTCATGTTCATGTTTCCAGAGAGGCTGAAGCCAGCAGGACAGTGGTCTGACTACTTGGGATCACATAGTGTCTGGGCAGGGATGGGGAAGCCCTGGGCCTTGATAGGGCTCAGCTGGGGCTTGATGACAGGCTCTAACCTGCCTGTTCTGCACCACCCCTGCACCGTTTGACCTGCACTCCAGGACAGCAGGCCCTGGGCCCCATGGAGCCAGTGCGGAAGCTCAAGACGCAGCTGCATCCTTCAGTCACTCAATAAACCCTAATGCTTCCATCAGCAGCTGTGTCTGTTACTCTTAATGCGCAGGCCTGGAGGGCTGACCCCCATCCTACGGGGTGCTGTGCTGTAGAGAGCAGGACAGGCGCACAGTCAGAGCTGGCCCTAAAGACTGAGTCCAGAGCTGGGAGAGCAGGGACTGCAGGCTGGCAGTGAGGGGCATCAGCAGGGCTGCCATATCCGCTGGCTCCATTTCCCTGGCTGCCCTGTACTGCTCGTTCCATGCCCCAGAGCGGATCAGCTCATGGCTCCAGCACTTGCTCAGTTGAGCCCATCTGCTCCTGCCACAGTGGCTCATGAGTGGCCACTCACTCTTAAAGGGCCCTGTCCCAATAGGGTCTGCAATAGAGTCTCTGAGGGTCCTGGGCAGTGCTGAGGGCCAGCTACCTCTGGGGTGGGGCATGGGGACTGTTCACACAGGACTCCCTCACCCGGTGCTGAGATGCAGCAGGAGGATACCTGCGTGCACACACAGCACAGCTTATGCCATGATCAGAGCAAGACCCACCGCACCCTGGTCTGGACTTAGCTTCTCCAGCAGTGAACCCCACCACCACCGCCACCACCACACCCATACATCGAGCCAGGCTCATCCTCTCCAACAGGAGGCAGCAGTGGGGACAGACAGATGGCCTGGCTCATCCCCTCCAGAAGCAGGCAGCACAGCCACACATCCAGACTCTGCTGTGGGTTTGTGTCACTTTATTCACTGTCACGCTCACTCCAGCCAGGCCTGCCCGGGCATGCACCATTTAACCCCCAGCCCCTTGGCACAGCCTCAGGGAGAGAGGGGTGCCAGGCAGAATAGATACTTTGAGGGGAGGTTTGAGAGGAAATTAAATTATCCCCCCAGCTGCACTCTGCCATGGGGTTCCCAGCCTTGGGGAGGGAGGGGTGAGGCACCGAACCCACAGTATCAATGTCCTCCAACTATCAGGGATTTAGGGCAGCCCCAGTCACCTCCAAGGGAAGCCCCACCCCCTCCTGCACATCTGGCACACCTGGGGAAGGCTGTCCCCTGCCCTAGGCTCCACCTTTGCACAAGTCTGTCAATGTCCCCATCCCAGTCCTGGGCTCAGTCTAACTTCTGGAATCCAATCCCACCCACAGGAGCTGAGATCAGAATCCAGCCCTGACCCCGTAGCCCTCAGTGGGTGACTGTATCTACAGCTGGGGAGCTGAGATCACACACTGGTTTTGTTGTGAAGTGGCTTCCCTTGTTCTAACTCAGCCAGGGCCTGTGTGCCACAAGCATTGGGGTCCCTGGGGCAGGGGAGGGGGGTTCAGTTGTTCCCCGGGGGTAGCTTAGTTTTTTTTTTTCCTGTCTCTGGGCATCCATCCATGCTCCTGGCCATGCTCTGAGTTCAGAGAGGTGTCCCAGCCGCTGTGCCCGGGGTGCCCTGTGGGGGGCAAGTCTCCCCACTGCGCATGATGATCACCGGAAAGTAGAGAGCATCATGGTAGGAGGGTGGATTCCCCAGGGGCTGCCTCTCTGCCCCGCCCCCGCTCAGGCTGCGAAAGATGCTCCGGCCCAGCGAGAAGCGGCTGCAGCTGAAGGGCAGGCGGGCGTAGAAGGCCCGGGTGCTGCAAGAGGGGAGCGAGTTGCTGCTCAGTGTACGACGGCAGCGCTGCCAGCCCCGCAGGTAGGCACGGCCTGCCATGACAGCATCCATCAGCACCGCCTCTGAGTAGCTGGGCACCAGCTGGCGGTTGGAGCAGATGTGCCACTCCAGCTCTGTCATGTCCACCGTGGCCACACGTGGGATGGGGCTCCCATAGCCAGAGGGCTCCAGGGAGCCAGGCCCATCCTCAGTACCAAAGAGCTTCTCCACGTGGTAGTGCACATTGGCTGTGCGATAACCAGCTAGCACCCGCAGTGGCCAGGACAGAAGTGCCAGCGAGGCTGCCCAGAAGGCCGAGCGCCGGGCAAACCAGGGAGGGTGACCTGGCTCAGGGAAGACCATCAGCTGCTCCTGGAAGTTGATATCCTGCAGCCGCATGCCCTCTCGTGCCTCCAGGTAGTCGTCCAGCCCCTCGTTCTGGCCGAAGAAGCGTGCCCGCTGCGCCAGGTAGGCAGCCTCGGCCTGGGCACTGGCAAAGCTGAAGCACTTGGTGAAGCGCAGGCGCGTGGCCGGATGCTCAGCCAGGCCCAGCAGCTCCTTGGAGATGTCACGCACACCGTGGGCCGTGTAGTCAAAGTGGCTCTCAGCCACGTGGGTGTTGACCCGCTCGTGGTACACCTGCGTGGTGGTGTAGGCATCACCATTGCGATAGCGGGTCACCTGGCGCGTCCGACGGATGTAGTGGTAGCTCACTGCCTTCCACCACACGCAAGGCGCTGCCTGCTGCATGTGCTGCACCAGCTGGTGCACGTTGGCAGTGCTGGCCCGGGGCTGGCGCCGGGCCTGGGCAAAGCGATGCCAGCACTCCACCAGGTAGAGCAGGTAGAGCATGGCCAGGAAGGCCAGCGGGATGTAGAGATAGCCGTCTGAGCAGGGGCTGGTGTGATAGACAGTGGAGGTTCCCCGGGATGCCCCATCAAAGGCCAGGCGGGTGACAGTGGAGAGGTGGCACCAGGCCACGGCACCAAAGCAACCATACATCAGCAAGGTGAGCAGTAGGCACCGCCAGTGTGACTCCCGCCACAGCGAGCTGCTCAGCGACTGCTTGAGGGGGCGCTGCTGCTCCGGGGAGAGAGAAACACAGTTAGTGGGGAAAGACTCTATGTCCCTTTCCCTGTCCCCTTGCCCCGAGGCTGGATCACAGCCAATGCCCCACAAAGGGGAAAGGTCCCATTCCTTTCCTCCCAAGCCTGCCAGTCCCCCCTGAGGCAGATCAGAGCCGCTGCCCCCTGGAGAGGAAAGGCCCCATGTCCCATACCCTGCCCTCCAAACTCCAGCTATCAAATGGCTGGCCCAGGCCAGGCAGCAGTAACCAATCAGAATGCACGTGAGCAGGCTAGTGCCTGGAAAGCGGATGCCCCTCTGGCACAAGTCCCAGCTGTGCCTGCAGCCAGCACCTAATCTGTCCCCCCCCCCTCCTTCCGCCTCAACAGTGTCTCGTGGGCACCAGGCAAAGTGCCAAAAACAAATGGACTCCTGGATGCAGCGCAGGGCTAGGGATGCAGCTGCATCAGGACCAATGAGCTCACTGGGAGATGGGAAGGCTCAGGGACAAATTAACCACCAGACCTTGCCCCTTGTCCCCCGTCCCAGAGCTGGGTATAGAACCCTGAGTCCTGGCTCCCACCCCCACTGCTTTGGCCCATTAGATCCCACCCTGACCTAGGACTAGAGCCCAGGAGTCCTAGACCCCTGCTCACCTCCAACTGTCTAGATCCCACTTGCCTCCCAGGCCCAAGGACAGAACCCAGGAGTCCTGGTTCTGACCACCTCCTGCTTTAGACCCCAGGCCTCTCCTGGAGTTGAGAACAGAACCCAGGGGGCTGCCAACACCGCCACCCCTATTCCCTGCCACTGGACCCCACCACCTCCCAGAGCTGGGAATGGAGGGGTGGGCCCACGGATGTGATGGGGGGAGGGGGAGGGATCGAAACTGCGCAGAACCAGCCAAAGCAGGACTGCCCCGCACACCTCCTCCTGCCTCTGCGAGACCCCTCGGCCCCACCCCCAGGCGTGTTCCCTGCGGCACTGCGGGGGAGGGGCACGGAGAAAACAAGCGCTCCCCCCACCCCACCCTGGGGGATTCCAGCCCCAGCAAGCCCGCCCCCCCCCCACGGCCTTTGTCCCGATCGAGCCCCTCACGGTCCCTCCCACACACACACCCAGCCCCAGCCACTCTGCTGCAATGCAGAGCCCGGCACCCAACCCGCCCCCCCGCGACGGCAAACCGCGCCCCCCCGGGCCAGCGGGGCCCCCCAGTCCCGATGATTCCGGTGTATCGTCCCTCCACACTGTAACGAGAGTTACCGAAATGCCGGGGGGGGACGGAGCGGGGGAATCGCCGTGACCCCTACATCAACCGCCCCTTACCCCACAACCCCGCCTGTCTCCCCATACCCCCTGCCCGCACCTCTCATCCCCCAACACTGCCTATCCCCCACGCACCCCCCAAATCACAAAAACACCCACCCCCACGCCCTGCCCGACTGATGGGGCGGGCAAACGCGACAGGGGAGAGCAGCGCCCCTCCAACCAGCCCCTGGGGCGGAGCACCCCCCCTGCGCATGGGGGGTCAGGATCGGGCCCAGCCTTACCTCCTCCCGGTGCGGGTCCCCCGCGGGGGGCGGGTCGGGCAGCGCCCCCTCGCCGAGCATGGCTGTCGCTGGGGGCTGCGGCAGCCAGGATCGCGGGCACCATGGCGGGGTCAGACCCAGCGCCCCCCGGCCAGAGCGCGGAGCAGCCTCCCTGCCTGGTGCAGCTTCTGCGCCCCGCTCCGATTGCTCCGTGCGCCTGCTCCGCCTCCCCCGGCGGGGCCCTGCCCGCGGCGCCGGGGCCGCCTCCCTCCTGCCCCGGTGCCCAGCGCCCCCTGCCCAGCACTGCGCCCCGGCTACAGCCTCGTCCCCTGCGCCGCACCCCTACTCCTGGGCGCCCAGGCGCCCCACCTCTTCCACCCATCGCAGAGCCGCTCCAGTGCCCCCACCTCCCCTGCCACCCAACCCAGGGCTGTGCTGTCCCCTGCACCCCACGGGTCTCCTGTGCCCCCACCCCTCCCATTCCTGCCTCCTCTGCCCCTTCTTCCCTCTGCCCCCACCCCTCCCATTCCTGCCCCCCTCTGCCCCCTTCCTCCCTCTGCCCCCACCCCTTCCCCTGGTGCTGCCCACTCTATACTGCATCCCTGTGCCCCAGAGCCCGTGTGCTCCCTCCATACACACACACACACACAGGCACACCCTGCTCTCAGTCACCCGTGCCCTGGGCGCCCTTATGCCTCCTGACATCCCCACTCCTGTGATCCCCTCTCTCCTTCTGCCCCACCTTCATCCCCCACCCCAACGCCCCTGCAACCACAGTGCCACCCTGTCCCACCCCCTAACCCCCTCCTGTCCCTGCACTGCACCCCGTATGCCCCAGTGCTACCTACTCATCCTACTTGCATATTCCCCCTGAACCCCAACTCCTCACCCCACCCAGTGTGACCCAGACCTCCTGTCCCTGCAGTGCACCCCTATGCCCTGTGCCCCAGTGCTACCTGCACATCTTACCTGCATGTGCCCCCTGAACCCCAACTCCTCACCCTCCCCAGTGTAACCCACACCTCCTGTCCCTGCACTGCACCCCCTATGCCTTGTGCCTCACTGCTACCTTCACATCCTACCTGCCTGTGCCCCCTGAACCTCACTCCTCACCCCCCGTGTGACCCGCACCTCCTGTCCCTGCACTGCACCCCCTATGCCCTGTGCCCCAGTGCTACCTGCACATCTTACCAGCATGTGCCCCCTGAACCCCAACTCCTCACCCCCCCCAGTGTAACCCACACCTCCTGTCCCTGCACTGCACCCCCTATGCCTTGTGCCTCACTGCTACCTGCACATCCTACCTGCATGTGCCCCCTGAACCTCACTCCTCATGCCCCCGTGTGACCCACACCTCCTGTCCCTGCACTGCACCCCCAATGCCCTGTGTCCCAGTGCTACCTGCACATCATACTTGCATGTGCCCCCTGAACCCCCACGCCTCACTATGGCAGTTATGGAAGAGGGGGACATGCATCAGGGCCCCCAAGGAGGCCTTGGGTGATCTCCACGTTCCACCACCCAACACAGATGTAGTGAGGTTAAGTGGTGTCTGCATAAAGAAATTAAAACTACTGATTATTCCTCAAGAAAGGCTTTTTAATGACTTATGGCTATAAATGCAACAAGGACAGAATAGGAAAAGAAAAGTTAAAGACCAGCATTGAATAAGGATTAATATAAACTGCAAATTATATTGAAGACAAGTACAAGTAATATTATGCACCAGGTACTTACTACTATTTTTAATACTGCAGCATTGATATAACCTGAGATTAAATTATTTCAACACTACCATTCTTAATACTGTAATGTCGGTACAATTTGAGATTAAATCAGCTCGAGCAACCCAGACTTCTCTACTCTGTTACCTTATTCTGCATGCACCCAGACTTTTGTACTTTAAAACCTTACCCTGCTGAGAACACGTTACCCTTTAGTCGACCGCTCTTTGCACTGGTCAGGTACACATAGTTGGTGCAGTTCAGGTTTCCTTGCTTCAGGGAGGTATATGTGAGCCTGACAAAGTGTGAGCTCTTTTAGGTCAACACACACACACAAACCCACCTGAGCTCTACACATTTTATCTCATCTGCTTGCCATGTTTTGAAGCAGGTCAACCAGTCAGGTTAGGCCAAATCTTTAATGTGGTTAGCGTGATCGCTTTGGCTATATAATTTATGCTTACTTATTTTCTTGTAGCCAATTGTTTTAAATATGGTTCAGCATGATGTGTTGTCTGGCTGCAGTGCGTTTTGACCAGAAGTCTGTTTCCTTTTGCAAAGCTTGCTTTTTAAAGATAATTTTACAAGGCTCGCTTGGTGAAGCTTCCGGAAGTTTTAGGCCTAACACTGACAATATTATTGTTTATTTCAAGCTTGACAAAACTCTTGTTCAAATTATTCACACTCACCCTCCCAGTGTGACCTATACCTCCTGTCCCTGCACTGCATCCCCTATGCCCTGCGCCCCAGTGCTACCCGCACATCCTACCTGCATGTGCCCCCTGACCCGCACTCCTCACCTCCACAGTGCAACCCACACATCATGCTCCTAATTGTCCCTCTGCCCCAAGCCTAAGGGCCATCCCGCAACCCCCACCCCAACTTGTGCCTCCTACTCCTACCAACCTGCACCCCCGGCACCATCCCTCAGTGCCTACAACCCCCACTCCCCTTGCCCTCCAGTGCCCTTAGGAGTGCAAGGTGTCTTAGCTCAGCATTGCCAAAGTCCACCTGTGCCTCCTTCCCCACCCCCACCCCCTATGTTGTTGCATTTTAGAGATGGTCCCTAACATTTAGGGGGCTCCCCCAAAACATCCACCAACACTTCCATCCTCACTAGCTAGTGAGGCTGTCATCTCCATGCTGCTGGAACCCACATTTGGAGGAAGTGCCTTAGTCCTAAGGGACAGACCCCCCAAAATGTCCATAGGAATTCAGTCCCCGCAATGCTCCTGGCAGAATGGCTGGTCCTGACTACCCATGGACTCCATTGATCAGGTAAGAGAAGTGAGACTGGTTCCACTGCCCTCCCCCCAGACCTCCTCTCCATCTCTCCCTACAGCTCCCATGGATCCAGGACAAGTGGGCAGTGCCCAGGCAAGGGAGCCCCTATCTCAAAGAACGTGTGCAGCATGCAAGACTTCCTTGTGCAATGAGCAAAGAACTAGATTCCCTGGAGCCTGGCATGAGAGTCAGTGGGTGAGCTGCGGAACTCCCTGCCACAGGATTTATGGATGGGAGATTCAAAGGCCAGAAGGCCCTGTTCTGATCCTCCATTCTGACTCCTGTATCACTCAAGTTGGGTATGTCCACACACAGTCGCTGCATCCCACCCAGAGCTGCTGGCTAAGCTGGAGTTGAGCTGTTAGAGAGACACCCAGTTTGGATTGGAAGACCCCACTTGATGGAGAACCCCCTTCCCCTAGCGCTGGGGCAGTTGTGCCAAGGGTAAGTCCCCTCTCCCTTTTGAACACGCGTCCCTCAGTTCCAGGCTAAATGTGTTGGGCATTGGCTCCCAGCCTTTGGCTCTTGCTCAGCTTTTGTCTGTGACATTAATGAGCCCCCAGCTCCAAGAAATCTCCCTGTGGAGGTGCTGAAAGGCCAGAATTGAGCCCCTTTGGGACCTTCTCTGGGATAAACTAAATGCAGCTCCATCAGCCTCTCCTTGCAAGGCAGGTCCTCCAGGCCTCAGATACTTCTTGTGTGTCTTCTCTGAGGCTCCCCTTGATTTGTCACCAGCCTATGGCAGAGTGGTAACTGGATGTGGGTGCAAGATCCAGTCTCGGTCTCACCAATGCTGTATGCAGAGGGGATTTCACCTCCCAGCTCCTGCTCCATGTCCCTCAGACATGCCAGGATCACATTCACCCTCATAGCAACAGCATGGCACTGGAAGCTCCTGCTCAGCTGATTTTTCACCAGCACTCATGAGTCCCTGCAATCCTGGATGCAGCCCCCAGCCTGCACTGGGGTCAGGGCTCTCCAGCCAGGCCTTCTGGAGTCATGCCTGCTATTAGGCGAAGGTTCAGCTGGTCCAAAAGGGACGGTGAATTAAGCAAGTCACTTTACTCAAAACCCTGCAATCTTGGGACTCCAGGAACTGGTACTTTAAATAGACTCCTCTAGGTCAGACTCTCAGCAAATAGAAATTGACCAGGGTCCACTGAAGTCACCAGTGTTGGGATGACTTTCACCCACTGAGAATCTGCTCCCAGTAGTGAACAACTCCACCTGCAACTGGAGTCAGTGGTCCAAAGTGTGTGTGGGGGGTACAGATGGGGCCCAGTGGGCTTAGTCTCCCAGGGATCCATGGGATTTGACTAATTCCTGCAGGCTCTGTTTTTGAAAAATGTGCTAGATTGTTATTCAGGTATGAACTCTCCCCATCCCCCACATCTGTGGCCAGCAAAAACTCCATTGGTGGCTGCCTCAGGCTCCTCTGCTTCTTTGTGTATTTATTGTTCCAATTCCCCTGGCTGGGACCCCACAATTGCATCAGGATCCTCACACCAATTGCTACTGGCCAGTAGCTGAGTACACCTTCCCCAGGGTATTGTGTAGGGGAGGCGTACACTCATATGCCTGATATTTTCCTGGCTGTGCAGCTACACCTGACAGAGCTGTGGGATGTATAGCAGTCTCGGGGACAGGAGGAGGTAGCTGTTAACTCTGAAAAAAGCCTTGGTGGTCATAGTGGATAAGCAGCTGAACATAAGTGTAATGCAATCCTTTGATGCACAAACAAGGGAATCTCAGGTAGAGGAGAGGTTCTGTTACCTCTGTATGTGGAAGAGGTGTGACCACTGCTGGAATCCTGTGTCCAGTTGCGGTGTTCACAATTCAAGAAGGATCATGTTGATAAATTGGAGAGGGGTCAGGGAAGAGCCACAAGAATGATTAAAGAATTGGAAAATGTGCCTTATATGAGACTTCAGAAGCTGAATCTGCTTACCTTAACAAAGAGGAGGTTAAGAGATGGCTTGATCGCAGTCTACATGTATCTACATGGGGAACAGAAATTTAACAACAAACTTTTCAATCCAGCAAACAGAGATATAACATCCAATGGCTGGAAACTGAACCTGCACAGAGCCAGATTGGAAAGAAGATGTAATTTTTAACCAGCAAGGGTAATTAATCATTGGAGCAACTTTCCAAAGCTCATGGTGAATTCTTCATCAGACAACTTTTAAATCAAGAACAGATTTTTTTTGTCTCAAATAGCTGCTCTAGTTCAAACAGGAATTAATTGAGGACAGTCCTGTGGCCTGTCAGATGCAGGAGGGCAGACTAGATGACCACAATGGTTCCTTCTGGCCTTGGCATCTATGACTGTATGTGCAGTGCGGGGGGCAATGGTTATCAGTAGACACTAACCTCTGTACAAAGCATGGATCTAGTACAGTGGTTCCCAAACTGGGATTCACAAAATGTTACAGGGGGTTCTCGGGAAAAAATTCCCTAATGGCGGACAGAGCTGTCCCTAGGGACCCTGGGCAGCACAGGGCCAGCAGCCTGGAGCCCCTGGGACTTCCAAGAGCTAAGAGAATCAAAGCAAGCATATCTATCACACTGAGGAGATTTAAACTTCAAGACTCCTTATAAGAAAGGGAAGTGGATTTTTTTTTGCTGTTTTTAAAATTAAATAGGCAGCTAGTATTGTTTTTAAAATTATTATGACAGACAAGTTTAAGCTTTGTTGTAACGTGTGTTGTTTGAGTTGGCTTCTTAAATACCACCATGCTGTGTCACAGCTGATACTCCTTGATGAAACATAGGAGCCTTGTCTTATAACAGGCTTATTCAAAGTGATAGAAGCTAAAAAGTGAGTTATTGGAAGAGTATTGCTATTTTCATAATGTAATAAAAGTACTGTAATGATAAGTAAGAACATAAGAATGGCCCTACTGGGTCAGACCAAGGGGCCATCTAACCCAGTGTCCTGTCTTCCGATAGTGGTCAGTGCCAGGTGCCCCAAAGGCAATGAACAGAACAGGTAATCATCAAGTAATCGATCCCCTTTCGCTCATTCCCAACTTCTGACAAACAGAGGCCAGGGACACTTAATAAATAGTGTGTAATAAGCATGTCATAAAAACAAATTTTATATTTCCAAAATCACTGCTTTTATAATTCATACTCAGGCAAATGAGACAATCCCAGGAAATATTCATTTTTAGGAGGGGGTTTGGGAAACTTGACATTTTAGTGAAAGGGGTTCACAGGTTCTTAGAGTTTGGGAACCACTGATCTAGTATGAAGAGCCCTGGCTGAGCTACTCCCTCGCCCGACCCACTTGCCCCTTCACAGCTGCTCGCCCCCGCCGTCACCCCCACCCCATACTCCAGGCATTTAGAGCTTCAGCTGCAGTAAATACGCATGCGCCACCCCCTGGTGCCACACATCCCATCCTCTGACTTCTCACTGGAACAACTGGCTCTCGATTGATCTCTCCTGAACCAATCAGCATGACCGTTTGGCCAATCCACGTGGCCGGCGGCCAATCGGAACTGGGGAGCGTCTGGCCGGGGACGTGGCCGCTGCCGGGTCTCAGGGGCCGGTCCGGGGCGCCCGCAGCGAACGAAGGGCCCGTGAAAGCGCCCGGTGGCCCGCAGCTCATTGTTATTCATACCCACAAAGCCCCGCGCTGAGCGCGCCATGGCCTATCACCAGGGCTACGGGGGGCAAGGTGAGTGCGGGGGGGGCTGCGGGGCCTGTTCGCCCCGGGTCTCCGCGCCCAGCCGCTGCTGCCTCGGGGGGCCCCTGCCAGGCTGGTGTCGCCTCGGGGCCTCCGGCCGCCCCCAGGCTCTGGGTGTCGGGTTCCCGCGGCTCTTGGCTCCCGTGGGCAGCTGTGGGGGCCGGACCCCAGCGGGGACTCGGGCGAGGCCCCCCGGCTGGCTCCGGGTCTCTCCGGTTCCGGGATCGGCTGGCAGCTCCCGGGGGCAGGGCGCCCCCGTGTGGTTGGGGGGCGGCGCCTGGTGTAACGGGGCTCGGGCCCCCTGGCCCTATCCAGGGCCCTGCATGAGCGGGGGGGGGGGGATCCCAGGGCCAGGCCCTTGTGGGGAGGGGCGATGCCAAGGGCCAGGCCTGCTGTGATGTGGCGGGAGTTGCGGTGACACAGTAGCATTGCCCCCCCCCCCCCAAGTCAGGAAGACAAGACCAGCGTGGCCCCGTTTCCCAGTTGCATCCCATTCTCCCCTCCCCACGAAGGTACTTGGACACCAGGAATAAGTCTTGATGGGCCCTTTGATAAGCTGAACAGCTGGAGCTCTTAGAGGAGAGACTTTACTCTTCAGCCCCCAAGTCACTTTGACGGCTCCTTTCTGCACCTCTTCAGGTTTTCAACCTGTGGCCCCAGAACCAGATGCCCTGTTGCATTAAGGGTCTATCTACCCAGTGCCGTATGCTCCTACGTACACCTACTCTGGTCAGGTCACAGATTGGGTGACTCCCAAGGGTCACCGTAGTCCTTATTGCCACAACGTGGCACTGGGAGCTCATGGTCAGTTGCTTGTCTGCTTTGACCCCTGGATCCTGTCCAGAGTCACTGCTCTCCAGGAGACAGTCCCAGCTCCGTCAGCACAGCCTGACCCCCTTGTTCTTAGATAGGTGGCCACGTTTGGCTGTATTAAAATATAGTGTGTCTGAATGGGCCCTGCTCCCCAATCGATTCAGCTTGCTTTGTATGATAGCCCTGTCCCAGTCACTGTTTACCAGTCTGCATGTTGTTTGCACATTTGATCAACATTGATTTTATATGTATTGCAGGCTCCAAGCACCGAGGCCGGGGCCCCCTGGTCCCTCCTGCCCCAGACCCCCACCAGCTCTTTGATGACACCAGTGCTGGTTTCCCACATGCACAAGGCACCCCTGCCTCAGGAATCGACATGGGCTTCAACACCCTCCTGGCTGACCCAATGGCTAATGTGGCTGTGGCCTATGGCTCCTCCATCGCCAGCCAGAGCAAGGACATTGTCCACAAGGAGGTATGGGAGGGACAGGACCCAGACCCCTGCACTGCTCAGGGCTAGAATGGGGGGGCTAGATAGATTGGGGATGCTGAATGCTCTGCAGCTTCTGGAGTCTGCATACCCTGCACCCCTATGGTGGGGAGAGTCCTCCTCTGCTCTGGCAGTACTCCCTCTGCAGGGCAGAAGGAACTGAGTCTCTGTGGCCCTTTCACAAAAGGGAGCACGGTCTGCTTGTTCAAGTGGGGGGTCTGGCCTGGATTCTTTTCCCAGCTCTGGGAGGGGAGTGGACCTTGGGGGCCAGAACTCCTGGGTTCTATACCTGGCTGTGGTAGGGGAGTGGGATCTAGTGGATTAGAGCAGGGATGGGCTGGGAGCCAGGACTCCAGGGTTCCCTTCCTGTCTCTTTGCCTCAGTTTCTTCTCTATAAATTGGATCTGGCCCCCACAGGAGAATGGGGAGATGTTGCTAATTGACTAGTGATGGGCTTTGTCCTGCCAGGATGCTCCAAGCACAGTAAGCCCCTGTCACACACATCCCATTTTGCCCAGTGCAGTAATCCCCTGGTGCAGCCTGGTGTGATAACCACCCCTGCCCCACCCAGTATGATTAATCCCCCATTATGCCCCATAGCACGACCCCCAGCTCTTCCCTGGCACAGTAACTCCCAAGTCCCCTTTCTGGTGTCATAACCCGTCTCTCTCCCTGCACAGATCCACAGGTTCATGTCAGTGAACAGACTCAAATATTTTTTTGCCGTGGACACTGCCTACGTGACCAAGAAGCTGGCGCTGCTGCTCTTCCCGTATGCACACCAGGTACGGGATGCCCTTGCCACACATCCTGATGCACAAGTTATGGGGTTTCAAAGCTGGCCGTGGGGTTGAGAGTCATGACTCCTGAGTTCTCTCCCCAGCTCTGGGAGGGGAATGGGATCAAGTGGGATATAGGAGCTTGGGTTGAGAGCCAGGACTTGTGAGTTCTATTTGAAATTCTGGGAGGAGATTGTGGTTTAGTGGGATACTGGGTAGGTGGGGAGGGGGTTTGCCTGGAAACCAGGACTCTTGGGTTCTAGTCTGGGTTCTGCCATTGGTTCAATTGCATGATGATGATGAGGTCTGTGCCTCAGTTTCCCCTGTTTAATGGATAAGGATCTGCGAGGCTTAGAGGCAATATCCAATCACTCTCCCTTCTCTTTAGAACTGGGAGGTTCGGTATAGCAGGGACACACCCCTGACGCCCCGGCAGGACATCAATGCACCAGACCTGTACATCCCCAGTGAGTATGGTCAAGCAAATAGTGATGTGGGGAGGGGCCTCTTCTCCTAGCCCAGATTAGTCAGGCCTGATGACCCTTGTCCTAGGACTGGTAGCTAGGGTCTAAGAGACCCCCTGTTTCTGTCTGTATCTAGTGAAAGAGAGAGCAGTTGGCAGGTGTCAGACAGAGAGAGAGAGAGAGAGGGTGTGGTGTGGATGTGGGGGTGCGTGAATGGGGATGAACTGGTGGGAGGGGTCAATGGACAGACTGTCCGGCCAATTAGGCAGACGGACAACGCTAGCACTGTCCCCTGGAAGGCTGATCCCCTCCCCTCACATTTCCTGTCCTGCCTGTGGGTTGCGTCTGCCCCTCCACCTCAGTGGAAGCACTAGCTCATGCTTCATCTGTGTGTCTATTTCAGGCATGGCCTTTATCACCTACATCCTGTTGGCCGGCATAGCCCTGGGCCTGCAGCAAAGGTGAGTCCTGCTTCCCTGGAGCCACCAAAACTGTGAGCCCACCTTTCCCCCCACAGGCTTTGTCAGAGGAGCTCTCCCCTCTCTGGCAGTGCTGACCCCAATGCCTTAGCGTGGTGGGTCCTTTTTTCCAGTGATTCCCAGGTGTGGAGGATCCCCCTGGTGTTTTCCTCAAAAGCTGAAGCGTGAACCCAGGTGTCCTCCTAGCCAAGTTCAAGATTGGGTGACTCTCTACCTGTCTCTAAATCCCTGTTACAGTTTCTGTCAGTTGCAGGATTCTCCCCTACTTCCTCTCTCAAACTCGGGTGTAGTTTTGCTGTGTGACCCCAGAGGTGGCTGTGTCTCAATGCCAGGCAAGGGATCCCTGTCTAAATAGCACCTGCACCCCACCCCAGTGGCAGAAGTGAAGGCTGATTTGCTGTCATGCTTCTCTGGCAGGTTCTCCCCGGAGGTGCTGGGCATGTGTGCCAGCACTGCCTTTGTGTGGGTCATTATCGAAGTCCTCGCCCTGCTCCTGAGTCTGTACCTAGTGACAGTGCAGAGTGACCTCACGCCCTTCGACCTGCTCGCTTACAGTGGGTACAAATATGTGGGGTGAGTCTGCGTGCAGGACAGCCCTGCTGCCACAAGCCAGCTGGGTGGGCAGCAGTGCCAGGCAGCTGCTGGAGAGGGGGGTTCGAGGCTACAAATGTGGGGCAGGGGTTACAATAAACTAGGCTGAAATGAAAATAATTTAATGAAAACAAAAAATTATTGTTGTCTACATTTTTAATGGGAAAATTTCAGGTTTTTTGGCGAAAATTTAAGTTCTGATAATATTTCAGTTTTGCTCAAAAATTTGTTGGGAAAACTGCTGTGCGTCATCATGGGAGTTATAGTCCAGGAGCCTCAAGCCCCCATTCTCCACTGTGTGCTAGTGTCCCTTGCACAGACTATATCTCCCCTGATGCACTAGTGGGGTGGGCCTTGGGGTCCTGCTGGAATGGGGGGCTGGACCGGGTGATGCTGGGGTGGGGTTGAGGGTTCTGCCAGGGTTGGGATGGCTGGATGGGGTGAAGCTGAGAGTGGGTCTGAGGTGTCCAGGTAGGACAGGGGGACTGGGTGGGGTGATACCGAGGGTGAGTCTGAGGGGTCCCACCAGGATGAGGAAGCAGGCTGCATGGCATGATGCTGGAGGAGGGAGGCTGGTGCATCTGTGCAGGGCGGGGAGAAGTGAGGAGCCCCCTCTCACTGCTTGGTCCTGCCCTCCCCTAATTTCTGTCTCCTCCAGGATGATCCTGGCTGTGCTGGGGGGGCTGCTCTTTGGCAGTGATGGGTACTATGTGGCCCTTGCCTGGACATCCTGTGCCCTCATGTACTTCCTGGTGAGTGTAAGGCCCAATATGGACACCTACAGCCTCGTACAGTAATCTCTAGGGACAGCCCCTATATAGACACGTAGAGCCCCCATGAATCCCTGGCGCCAGGCACCCAGGAATGGGGGTTGCTTCTCTACAGCAGCTGTAGCCCCTGTAACCTACAGGTTGGAGGTGCTTTGGAGTGGAGATGGGGAAGAGCCTCAGAAGTGAGCGAGGCCATGTTCCCCCTGGGCCGTTTGAGGCCATCCCAAGGGGTAGTCTCCAGTGCCTTGTCCCCACATGGTGGTATCTGCCAGTCCCAGCTGCAGGGCGGCAGGGGGCAGTAGCCTTTGAACATGAGGCATCGTGGGACTTGGTAATGGCTCCCTCAGCCACAGTAGCTACAATGTTCAACTCACTCTTTGGGGGCAGTGCAGAGGTGGGAACCTGGGCATGGGGCTGCATGAGGAGAGGAGTGGGGATGGGTAATTACCAGTTCATCCCCCATGTCTAATGCTGTCTCCCCACAGGAGAGATGGTGGCAGGGAGAGACAGGGCAGGTGGGTTACCGGGCCAGGCTCCCCCCTATATCTAATACTGTCTTTCCCCAGGCACGGTCCCTGCGAATGAAGCTGCACTCGTCCCTGGTGCCAGATGGGATGGGGCATCCCAGAGGCAGTGGGCGTGGTCAGACTTATGTCACCCTGGGGGCTGCTGCCTGCCAGCCACTCATCGTCTACTGGCTCACCTTCCACCTGGTCCGCTGAAATGGGGCAGCGTGGCACCCTGGGGGACAGCCCGTCCCAGACACATGGACTCCTAGGATGCCCCCAGACATTGAGGCACCCAGGGGACACATCCTCCAATGCACAGCTGCCGGGGACCATACACAACCTGAAGCATGGACATCTCAGACCCCCATGTGGGGCCTGGCAGCCAGGACTCCTGGGTTCTATCCCCAACTGGCTGGGTTATCTGAGGCATGTCCCTTCTCCTGCCTATGCCTCAGTTTCACCCTCACTTTGAAGGAGGGATGATAACACTAACCTGCACTCTGGGACTTCCCCAGCCACATCATGTTGGGTGCAGGGCCCTATCCCCTGCCTCCTTTCTGCTGGTGGGTATCTGGTCCCCCAGTCCCCTGGGATGAAAAGTACCCCAAAAAACAGTGTTTCCAGCATATCAGTGTTTTCCCGGAGAACTCCATCAAAACCCAACACTTGGGGAGAGGGAATAAAGAGTCCTGACTAACCAGCAGTCCGTGTGTCAGTGCTGGGCCATGGTGCTAGGGGGAGATGTGCAGCACGGAGTGGGGCAGTGGCCCAATAGGGGGCACTTTGCCCTTGTAGCCTTGGCCCTAGTGCCCAGGCATGGTACTAGGCGGGCTGTGTAGCAAGGTAGGGTCTCAGTAGGGGAGCATTCTACCCTTGCAGGCATTGTGGACCACCCTCTACACACAGCACTAGTACAGTGCCCCTCAATCCCAACCTGATGCCACTCTTCAATTTCTGTCCCAGTCATAGAACCATAGATCATATATCACAGAATCAGAGATGCATAGGGCCAGAAGAGAGATCTAGACCAGCCTGCTGCTCTGAGCAGGGCTGAGTACACCAGGGGTTGTTGGGATAATCTAGTCTGACCTCCTGTATGACACTGGCCTTGGGACTGCCCTGAATTAATTCCTGTTTGAACTAGAGCAGATATTTTGGAACAAATCCAGTTTCAATTTAAAAATTGCAATTGACAGAGAATCTACCACAATCCTTAGGAAGTTGTTCTATAGTTAATTATTAAATTGTTAAAAACGTGCCTTATTTCCAGTCTGACGTTGTCTAACTTCAACTTCCAGCCATTTGATCGTGTTAGACCTTTGTCTGCTAGATGGATGAGCCCACTGTTATCCAAGTGCTGTTCCCCAGTAGGTACTTCCAGAGTGCGACCAAGTAATCCCTTAGCTTTCTCTTTGTTAAGGTAAATAGATCAGGCCCCTGGAGTCTCTCACTAAGAGACATGTTCTCTAAGCCTTTAATCATTCTCGTGACTCTTCTCTGAGCCCTCCAATTTGTCAGCGTCCCTCTTGCATTGGGGCCACCAGAAATGGATGCAGGATTCCAGCAGCAGGTGCACCAGTGCCACCTATGGAAGTAACAGAGCCTCCCTTCTACTCAAGCCTCCCCTATTTATACATCCCAAGATTGCATTAGCCCTTTTGGCCACAGATTCATGTTGGGAGCTCACATTCAGCTGATTATCTATGATGACCCCCAAGCCCCTTTCAGAGTCACTGCCTTCCAGGATAGAGTCCCCCGTCCTGTAAGTGTAACCTACATTCTTTGTTTCTGTATGTGTAACTTCACATTTTGCCATATTAAATCACATTTTGGTTGTTTGCACACAGTTTACCAGCTCATTCTGTATCAGTGACCTGTCCTCTTCATTAGTCATTACTCCCATCTTTGTGTCATCTGCAAACTTTATCAGCAATTATTTTGTTTTCTTCCATGTCATTGCTAAAAATAATAAACAGGATAGGACCAAGCAGTGTGGCACCCAAGTAGAAACATATGCACCCAGCGATGATTCCCTGTTTACAAGTAAAATGTGAGATGGCTCAGTGAGCAAGTTTTTAATCCAGTTAATAACGTGTGCTGTGGTGATTTAGTATTGATCTGGTTTCTTAAGATATCCTGGGGTATCGTGGCAAATATCTTACAAAAGTGTAAGTGTTCAACATCAACACTCATCTCTGACTCTCACAAAAAAAATACCAAGTTAATTTGACAGGCTGTATTTTCCATAAACCTATGCTGATTGGCTTTAATTATACCACACTTCTTTATTGATTCAGTTCTGTTGTGTCAGTCATTCCATTATTGTGCCCTGGAGTAATGGAGGTGGGAGGTTCATTAGGGTCTGGTATCTTTACAGCTCAGGGTTGAGTGTTTGGCTGCAGGGAGCTTTGAACCCATGTGGGGGACAAGAGCAGGCCCTGCTCCCAACAGCGCGTAAAGTAGTCAGAAAAAGGAGTGGAGAGAGGGAGGATTTCATCTGTAATTTTCCACAGCTATTAAAGTGTCTGCCCCATCAAACTGCCCCTCCTTTCACCCCCTATTAACTCTAACCCCCCCCCTCTACACACAGACATACATACAGCTCCCTCCCTCCTGGGGGAAGAGCTCTGTCGCAGCTCTGATTGCTCGCTTATACCACAGGAGGTGGGGTGAGCAGCCAATCAGAGGCAGAGTGCAAGTGCCCAGCTGGAGTGGCAGAAGTTGTATTTGCTGCTGGGTCAGCACTTTAACCCTCATCTCCACTGTAGCCCAGGCCTGTTGTCACACAGGGTTGCTATGGTGAGGAGGGGAACAGACCAGGAGCTCTGGCTTATCCTGCCTTCAATGATGCTGACATTGTCATTCTGCTTCTTGCCACCAGGTGTCAGTGCCAACACACAGGGCCCTTTGCGCAGGGAAGCAGATGCTATTGAAGCCCCACAAACTTTCCTCAGCAGATGCCCTCTGTTATAGGGGTGCTGGAACCAGGCAGGGCCGGCTTTAGGAAGTACAGGGCCCAATTTGAACATTTTTGGCGGGGCCCAGGCAGGGATGACTAAAAAAAAAAAAAAAAAATGAAAAAAAAAGCCTTTAATTTCTTAGCAACCGGTACCCTATAAAAAGTTCTGATTTAAGGGATGTGCCACAGTATGTGTTTTTTGTACCAATAGGTTTACCATACGTCCATATTTTCCCAGGAGGAATTTTTAAAATTGAACCGCTATCCCAGGGCTCTGGGGGCTGTTTAAAGGGCCTGGGGCTCCCCTGCTTCTACCGCCCTGGCCCTTTAAATAGCCGCAGAAGCCCTGGGGAAGTGGCAGGGCTCCAGCGGCTATTTAAAGGGCCGGGGTGGTAGAAGTGATGGGAGCCCTGAACTATTTAAATAGCCCCCAGAGCCCCACAGCCCCACCCCAGGGCTCCAGCAGTGGGGCTCTGGTGGCAATTTAAAGGGCCTGGGGCTCCAGCCCCTGCTGGGAGCCCCAGGCCCTTTAAATTGCCCCCTGGGGAAGCCAGGCCGCCCCAGTACAGCGCACTGGCTAGGGCGTGGGGCCCCAATTCAGGGGAATTGGTTGAATGGGCCTAAAGCCGGCCCTGGAACCATGTGTACAGTGTTGGGGCGGGAGCTGAGAGCCACTGAACCAAACTGTAAACCCTGGATATGATGGAAACCACTTTAAGATGGGGGGGGCAGCACCCCAGTTCCAGCACCTATGCCCAGTTATAAGCCAGGGACCCGCCCCCCCCTGCATATGGCCTAGAGCAGCTGTAGCTTCCCATCCCAGCTCTGCCAGTGCTCCTCAATCCTGACCCACAGCCCCCTGCTAGCCCTGCCTTGGGCTTCCCGTTCTGTCTCAGGGTCTGCTAGTTAAGTGCTTAGCACCATCTTGCAACCACTCCCCTCCCCACTTCCCCCCCTCCCCCGCCTCCCAGCAATTCATGCTGCAATGCTGACCTCAGCAGGTGTGGGGAGGCACCTGGCTCTCCCGCTGGGCCCCCTTCCCCCCATCGTGAATCCAGCACCTCAGTCAGCATGGATGGCCGGGGGCAAGAGATATGCTTTACCCCTGACCCCTGCACTGTTTCCTGCCCCCCTCGCCCTGCTCCCCAACTCCCCCACCTGCCTCGCTCGCTGCTTCTGATGGCTCTGGAGGTTGCTGGCTCTTCTAATTAAGCAGAGATCTTGGATTGGGATGTGGGGATGGAGGTGGGGTGAAAGAGCTGTGAACTCCTCCCCGCCCCCTGAGCTGGGACTGGAATCCCACTGTCCTGACTCCCAGTTCTTCCCACTAACTCCATGGCCCCTCCCACAGCGAGGCCAAAAACCCAGCAGTCCTGACACCCAGCTCTAACCCCCCACCCCACACACACACAGACACGGCTGGCAGCCTTCCCAGCTCTAACCCTGACGCACCTTGCACAAGCACCATCACCCATGCCTGTGCCAGTGTGCCCAAAAGCCAGAACCCTCCCCCCAAGACGGGAAAGTCCCTGTAGTCCCTTCCCTGCCCCCACACCAGTCTCTTTCCCCTGCCCTGGCGCTGGATTGGCTCTGCTCCCCCTTCAGAGGGTAGGGGACACACACACGCACATTAACTATCCTGCTTTGTTTAATGAGGCAATGGAGTGAATCGAGGACAAATTCACGGGCATTGCAGGAGGTGTGTGTGTGGGGGGGGTGCTGACAACAGCCCCAGGGCAGGCAGCTGGGGTCCTGGCTGGAGATGGGGGCCACCTGGGGGGGGTGCGGGGGGGAGGGAGGGTCAGGTGGTAACTCACCTAAGAAGATTAAATCTATCAACACTGCAGCTCATGGCTAATGTGCTGGAGCAAGTAGGAAAGGTAGTGAGCACTGGCCGTTATGTAACAGCTCCCAGCCTGGGGGCTGGGCTCCTGCTGTTGCATTAACGCCCCCCCCCAACAGACACACACAACTCCCCAAAACGCTGCTGGGTCAGGGCTCAGTGCCAGGCAGGGTGGGGGAGAACACTATAAACAGCCCCAGCACGCCACCCCAGAGGCAGCTGCAGCTCACTGCCGGGCGAGGGAATCCTTGTATAAACAGCCTCGGTGCCCCACGCCAGAGGCAGCTGCAGCTCACTGCCGGCCGAGGGATCCCTAGCTACAGGGCTGTGATGGGCGCATTCCCAGCAGATCAGAGCCTGGGGGAAGTGGCTCTTTGCCAGTGCAGGGTTCCCGTTCTCGCTCACATTCTCTCCCTGGCAGCATAGTGACAAATTTGAGCTAAGACAGGAATTTCTCTGATGAAAAAATATTGGCTAAATGGGCCAGAAAACAGCAGCTGCTGATTATTCTCTAGCGCATCAAAGAGCTTTGCAGTCCTACAACTGCCCCAGGAGAGAATTTTACTGATCTCATTACAGAGGGGAAACATATCAGCAAAGTGGATCGGACCTAGGAATCCTGGCTAACAGCCGCTCCCCAAACCCCACTCCTCTCCCAGTGGAGTGACAGAGCCCTGCAGGCCTCATGCCCCCCCCCCCCCTTGCCCTGGCTCTAGAATGAACCCAGGAGTCCCTGCCCTAGGTTCCAGGAGTGTGGCTGTCCCTGGGCTGGCTAGTCCCATAGGGGCTGAGCTCCTTGCCTACACTGTGACTATGATCCACACCCGCCTGTCCCCGCACAGAAGCCAGCCCTGGGAGTGACGGCTCTCTGTGTGTGTGTGTGTGTGTGTGTGTGTGTGTGTGTGTGTGTGTGTGTGTGTGTGTGTGTGTGTGTGTGTGTGTGTGTGTGTGTGTGTGTGTGTGTGTGTGTGTGTGTGTGTGTGTGTGTGTGTGTGTGTGTGTGTGTGAGAGAGAGAGAGAGAGAGAGAGAGAGAGAGAGAGAGAGAGAGATGCAGGCTATGTATGAGGCTAGTTGGGGGGGAGCCTGTGGGCGGGGGCAGGGGTATGGACTGTCATGAAGGGCTGAGACAGTGAGTGTGTGCCCGCTGGTGCTCAAGGGCTGCGTACACCTCCAACAGCAGTGCCCAGCCCTGGGGTGAAGGCCCCCATCTCATCCTGGCAGGCTTTGGGGAGCCCTGTGGCAAGGGACTCGGAAGCAGGGCTGCCAGCAGTCTCTTTTACAAGGGACGTCCCTTATTTTTTCCTCTCTGCACAAGCAGCGCCGGAGTTGCTGAGTGCTGCGAAAAGCAGCCAGCAGTGCCCCGGCAAGTGGAGGGCGGGCGGGGGGGAGGGGGAGAGAGTATGGTTTCCTATTGCTACTTGCTGCCAACTCAACTGACAACAATATTGGGGGGGGAGGCCTACGAAAACAGGCCCTTAGGTTTGAACCACAATATTGGTACCTCTGGAAGGCCTCTGGATTGTTGCAATGCAAAACAGCTCCCCAGCGCCCTGGGGCTGGGAGCACAGACCTGTCCCCAGGAGGCCAGGATTGGTGGGTACAGGCTGCTCAGCACCTCACTGTCCTCCACAGCAGCAGTGCCCGAGCACACACACACACACACAAACACACACACACCCGGCCCCCAGCCCCTTGGGAAGCAGCCAGTCGGGGGGCCTGCTCAGCCCCTCTCCTGTGGCTGTGGAGGGGGCCAATGAAGCACTGTGGCAGGGGACTGGATTGGAGCTGGTGCCTCCTAGCGTGGAAAGTGCCCCCTCCCCCGCCCCCCACCCTGTGGCCGGATTGGAGCCAGCGCTCCCTGATGGCCCGTGTCCCACTTACAGACACCAGGAGGTCAATGGGGCGCCTTTTTTTTTTTTTGCAAGTTTTTATTTAGCCACAAAGTTGAGGATTGTTTATCCAATGTTTCTTTTATACACAAATGCCCTGTGGGGAGGAAGGGGGGGACGACCAAGGGGAAGCGATTTCCCACTCACACACACACATACTTCTCTAGACAGCTCTGGCACCAGGGTCCCTTTCTGTATGGGTCTGACCCCAGGTGGAGGTGGAGGGCATGGAATCCCCTCCCTCTAAGCCCAGGGGTTTCCTCCCCAGGACCACTGGCACTGAGCCCAGAACAGCTCCCCATGTGGGACAATGGGGCGCTCTGCACAGGGACTCCCCATGCAAGCTAACAGGTCACCCGACACAGGGACCCCATCCCAATTTTCTGGACTCAAAGCCCAAATTTGCATGTACTCCAAAATCCTTCCCCAGCTTGGTAATGAGGAGGCAGGGTTGGAGGGGTCCTGACATTTGCAAGGGGGGGTGACCTGGTGAGGGTGTCATTGTTCAGCCTTGACCGCCTTCTCCCCGGGGTCTAGTTAAGGCACCCCCTGGGCCCCCCAGCCCTCACACCAGACAATAACTCCTGGTAACAAATTCAACACTACAAACACACAGAAATACCCTGCCATGCCCTGGCATATGTGGGGTTTGGGCCTGCCCTGGGGTGGGGTGCGGGGCCAGGGGCTGTGCTTCATAGGTTGTGGGTTACATCCCCTGGATTAGATGTAAATGTGTCCAACAGAATAATCCCCCAGTCTTGTGTTGGGAACATCAGCCCTGAGCCCCTACCCCCACATTATAATGTCACTGCAGGGAAGGGGTGCCCAGTACCCAGCTCCCCTGCACCCTAAAATGGGTTTAACAGCGGGGCAGGGTGCTCCATCCCTCTCCCTGCCCCCCAACAGACAAGCTCACAATGGGGAGTGTCCCAGCTGCAGTGGGGAGGGGGTCGCTCCTGCCCTGGCCCCCATCTCACATGTAGGGAGGGTACATCTGAGAGGAGATGCACCTCTCCTCACGGGCGCTGCAGAAATGAGGGGCAGCAGGGTTTAGTGAGTCACTCAAAATGTGGGGTGGCCCTAATACGGGAAGGCCCAACATCTGATCCTGCGAGTCGTCCAGCGATGGGGCACAGCCTCAAATCCATGGGGGTGCTGGAGTTTCAGGCCCCCCCTGTGTTCCCAGCATCTCTTGCGCTCTCCTAGAAACAGCTGGTTGGGGGTGAACCCAGGAGTCCGGGAGCAGCCACTGAGATAATTGTGGGGTCCCCCACTCAGTCCTCTTAGAAACTCACCAAAGTATAAACCATACTGGGAAGAGAAAAAGAAAGACACCCTGAAATGCTGCAGCATAACAGAGCTGCAGGTCAGAAGCAAGGGGCACAGAGTCTCAGTGCCAGGCACACAGACCTGAGCCCCACCCCAGAGACAGCGGTACCTCAGTATGGGGTGAGGGATCCCCTGTATAACCACCCCATGCCCCACCCCAGAGAAGGCTGCTTCTCAGCCGCTGGAGAGGATTCCCCAGAGGCCGTGCTGAGGCGCTACCTGTACAAGTAGTAGAAGAAGGACAGCAGATAGAAGGCTAGTTTGCACCACGACTCCTTCTGGCAGTAGTTGAGGATGTCGGCATTCATGATGGAGACGGCATCGTACATCACCTCAGACCCGTCTGCCGGGCGGTGGAAGTACCTGGGGGACAACGAGGCCAGGGCTCAGACAGCGTCTTTGTCCTCCCAAACCCCTCATGCAAGGGGCTCCTGTAGTACTTAGGAAAGACCCCCACCCTAGCCCAGCCACGCCCATGGCTCTGCCAGTCCTCCTGCTCAGCCAGTTCCCCTCCTAGCCCAGCTGCACCCATGGCTCTGCCAGTCCCCCTCCTAGCCCAGCTGCGCCCACGGCTCTGCCAGTCCCCCTGCTCTGCCGGTCCCCTCCTAGCCTAGCCACGCCCACGGCTCTGCCGGTCCCCCTGCTCTGCTGGTCCCCCTCCTAGCCCAGCTGCACCCACGGTTCTGCCGGTCCCCCTCCTAGCCCAGCCACGCCCATGGCTCTGCCAGTCCCCCTGCTCTGCCGGTTCCCCTCCAAGCCCAGCTGCACCCACGGTTCTGCCGGTCCCCCTCCTAGCCCAGCCGCGCCCACGGTTCTGCCGGTCCCCCTGCTCTGCCGGTCCCACTCCTAGCCCAGCTGCACCCACGGTTCTGCCGGTCCCCCTCCTAGCCTAGCCACGCCCACGGCTCTGCCGGTCCCCCTGCTCTGCCGGTCCCCCTCCTAGCCCAGCTGCACCCACGGTTCTGCCGGTCCCCCTCCTAGCCCAGCCGCGCCCACGGCTCTGCCGGTCCCCCTGCTAGCCCAGCCGCGCCCACGGCTCTGCCGGTCCCCCTGCTAGCCCAGCCCTGGGTACCCCTGCCCCATGTCCTTCAATCCCAACCCACTTCCCCCAGAGGCTGCACTCCCCTCCCCCTACAAGCTGTCCTCTCGAGGAGGGCTGACTCCCAGGGCGCAGACCCCACTCACCTCCAGAGGTGGTAAAAGAGCAGAGGGATGTTGAGGCCCAGGGTGACCCACTCGGCTGCACACAGGAACATGAGGCAGAAGAGCCCATGGATGGAGTATTCAGGAACCACAAGCTGGAAGGGAGAGCAGGCCCTGGTCAGTGGGGAAATAGAACCCAGGAGTCCTGGCTCTAGGGTTGTCAACCCTCCAGGATTGTCCTGGAGATGCCAGGAATTTAAGATTAATCTGTAATTAAAGATTATGTCATGTGAGGAAACCTCCAGGAACATGTGCAACCAAAATTGGCAAGCCTACCTAGCTCCCAGTGCCAGTGGTGGGTGGATGCCACCTCAGCACATTGTGCTCCCCACAGGCACCCCATTTGTATTCTGCGGCTTTGATGTGGCCATGTCCTGTCCTGCCAGCACCCAGGTATAAATAATACATGGGGCTGTGGGGGACATATTCTCAAACAGGAACGCTGAGCAACACACAACGGGGAAACTGACGCAAGCAACACAGCACCTCCCCAGGGGCATCAGCTCCCATCCGGCCCCAGGCAGGGAACCGGCTGGCTCAGGGTAGCAGGGAATAGGATAGGGGGCCTTTGCTGGGGGCAGCTCTGATCTGGCCCTAAGGCAGGTGGGGACTGGCTGGCTGACTGGTGGATGGGTGAGGGTTCAGGGGGCTGTGGGGTGAAGATGCTAGGAGCCTAGGAGGAGGAGGTGCGAGGGGGGTTGGGGGCTCAGAAGGCTGTGGAGAGAGATGTTGGGGGCTTCGGGGAGGCGGTGCAGGGAGCCTAGGAGGGGAGGGGGTGTGAGCAGACGAGGCTGTGGGGAGGAGATGCAGGGAGCTGAGGGGGTTGGGAGTTCAGAAGGCTCTGGGAGAAGGGGGGGCTGTGGGGCTGAAGTCCAGGGAGCCTAGGAGGGGCAGGAGATGGGAGAGGGTTTGGGGGTTCAGGAGGCTGTGGGCTGTGGGGAGGAAGTTCAGAAAGCCCAGGAAGGGGAGGTGTGCTGGAGCTTGGGGGTTCAGGATGCAGTGGGGAGAGGTGAGGAGGCTATATGGAGAAGGTGCAGATGTTCAGCGAGGTGCAGAGGTTGAGGGGGATAGAGGGTTCAGGCACTGTCAGTTGCTCCCAGGTTGGGGGTTCAAGAACTGGTCATTCACCGTTTTGGAGACTGAAAGAGCTAAGACATAACAGGCAGCGATGGGGCCACATGGACGGTGGGGTGGGGTGAACACACAGACAGGTGAGGCAGGGACACACAGACGCACCTTTCTCAGGAGGCAGCAAATCCGCTCAATGTTTTTCAATCGCTCTCGCTGCAAGGGGGAAAGAAACAGGGAATTAGATTGAGAGCTGGCACAGGGGAGGGCTGAGAGAAGGGGGGAGGCAGGAACAGAGAGGGGTGTTCAAGCCTGGTGGGAGGGGCTGGGAGTCAGGACTCCTGAGTTCTATACCTGGCTCTGGGACAGGAGTCAGGTTGGAATGTTACAAATTGATGGTTATAACCTATTTAGGAAGAATCAAGTGGGCAAAAAGGCAAGAGGTGTGTCAAATATGGCATTATGTCTGTCTGAGTCATCGACAGCTCAGAAGCAACTGATCTACAATGCTTATGGATCAATGTCCTAACAGATAAAGCAATAGATTGGTTACTAGATGGTGTCTTCTACATGCCACCAAATCTACTAGGGAACAGGATGCCTGGCTCCTTCCACACCTGTTTTTAATGAGTAGAGGGGAAATAAACAGTGGGATCATAGGGGCTTCAATCTGAGTGACATATGCTGGAGGCCTCCTGCTGTCAGTGCTAAAACATCTTTGGAATTTCTATATATTATAGATTGCACTTATAAATGACAATTTCCTAGCTCAGAGTGTTGCATCCAACATGAAGGAATT
Source organism: Gopherus flavomarginatus (assembly GCF_025201925.1). NCBI lineage: Eukaryota > Metazoa > Chordata > Testudines > Testudinidae > Gopherus > Gopherus flavomarginatus. Next base: position 29,777,517 of record NC_066622.1, read on the forward strand.
CTATATTAGACCTCATCTGGACAGATTAAGAGGAATTGAGCACAGAACTAAAAAGTTGTTGTTGCTTAGGTGCAAGCGATCATGACTTGATCACATTTGTTATGTATAAACAGAATAAACTCCAAACTAGCAATATATATTAACTTATGTTTAAAAGGTCTAGTTTCACAAGGCTGAAAGCTAAAAGGAACCAAGTCAGCTGGGAGGCAGAATTTAATGAGAAAAATGTGAATGATAATTAGGAATTGTTTAAGAACATTTTAATAGAAGCCTAAAAAGTCACAATCAAGAAAGAACCCATCTCTCTTAGAGATGAAGTGAGGGCAGTTCATTACAATAAATGAACGAGATAGATGAAAGAAAGAAAGAAATGGGAGCGAAGGGAAGTCAATAGCCATGAATATAAATCAGAAGTTAGGAACTGTAGAAAATTAATAAGGGAAGCAAAAGGACACAGGAGTGATGTTTGGCCAGTAGAGTTAAGGACAATGAGAAGGAATTTTTTTCAAGAATATTAAGAACAAAACAACATTGGTCCATTACTAAATGGAAATAGCAAAATTGTCAATAATAATATAGAAATAGCAGAAGTATTCAATAACTATTTGTGTTCTGTATTTGAGAAAAAGCCAGGTAATGTGTTCATATTATATGATGATGATGGTGATGAAACACTTTCTATTCCAATAGTAATTCTGGAGGATGTTAACCAGCATCTACTAAAGTTAAGACATTTCTTAATCAGCTAGGCCCTATAACTTGCATCCAAATGTATACAAAGAGCTGACTGAGGTGCTCTCTGGACCATTAGAGTTGATTTTTCAAAACATTTTGGAGCACTGGGGAAGTTCTAGAACAGAGGTTCTCAACCAGGGGTCCAGGCCCCCTGGGAGGGGGGACGCAAGCAGGTTACTGGGGGTCCTCCAAGCAGGGCCAGCATTAGACTCACTGGGGCCCAGCGGAGAAAGCCAAAGCCCCACTGCCTGGGGCTGAAGCCCGAGACATGATCTCTGCCCCCTGAGGCTGAAGCCAAAGCCTGAGCAACTTAGCTTTGCAGGGGCCCTGTGGCATGGCCCCAGGCAATTGCCCTGCTTGCTACCCCTAACACAGGCCCTTGCTCTTATATACAGAAAACCAGTTGTTGTGGCACAGGTGGGCCGTGGAGTTTTTATATCATGGGGGTGGGGAGGTCTCAGAAGACAAAGGTTGAGAACCCCTGTTCTAGAGGACTGGGAGAACACTAATGTTGTGCCAATATTTAAACAGGGTCAAAGGCTGGACCTGTGTAACTACAGGCTTGTCAGCCTGACATCAATCCCAAGCAAGACATGGGGCAGCATATGATGGCACCCAATTCATAAAGAATTATAGGAGTGTGATATAATTAATGCCAATCAAGGTGGGTTTATGGAAAATAGCTCCTGTCCAACTAATTTGGTATATTTGTTGATGAAATTCCAAGTTTGGCTGATGAAGGTAATAAAGCTGATGTAATATATTGAGACTTCTGTAAGGCATTTCATGTGCTGCTGCATGAGATTGTGATTCAAAACCTTGAACAATCCAAACCCAACATGACACACATTAAATGGGGTAAAGCTGGTTAAGCGCTAGGTGGCAAAATGTAACTGTACACAGGGAATCGTCACTGAATGGGAGTGTTTCTAGTGGGGTCCCAAAGGATCTGCTCTTGGCCCTGCCCTAGTTAACATTTTTATCAGTGACCTGGAAGAAAACATCAAATCATCATGGAAAGTTTGCAGACGACGCAAAGATTGGGAGAGTGATAAATAATTAAGGTAGATCACAGATCCAGAGTGATCTGGCTCCCTGAGTAAGCTAGGCACAAGCAAACAATGCATGTTGTAATATGGGCAAATGTAAACGTACACCTCTAGGAACAAAGAACGCAGGCCATGCTTTCAGGACAGGGAACTCAGACAAGGGCTTGGGGCTCATGGCGGATGATCAGCTGAACACAAGCTCCCAAGTGTGATGCTGTGGCTAAAAGAGCTAATGCGATCCTGGGGTGTGTAAACAGGGGAATCTCTATTAGGAGAAGGGAGGTTCTGTTACCTCCGTGTGTGGCGTTGGTGCAGCCGCTGCTGGAATTCTGCATCCAGTCCTGGTGCCCACAATGCAAGAGGGACGCTGATAAATTGGAGGGCTCACAGAAGAGCCGTGAGAATGACTAAAGACTTAAAGAACATGCCTCAGAGTGAGAGATTCCAGGAGCTCGATCTGTTTAGTTTAACAGAGAGAAGGCTAAGGAGTGACAATCACAGGCTATGTGGGGAACAGAAATTGGATAATGGAGCTGCAATAGAGCAGCCAAAAATCTAGCAAGAGCCAAGGGCTGGAAGTTGAAGCTGGACCAGTTCAGACTAGGGGTAAGACACCTACGTTTTTAATCATGCAGATAATTAACCATTGGAACAATTTCTCCACGGCTGTGGCGGATTCGCCATCACTGGCGACATTTTTCTAATAGATCTGCTCTAGTCTAGTGCAACCAGCGATTAATTCATGGAATTCCTATAACCTGTAGCAATGTAGGGCTGGAATGGACCTAACACGGTCATCTAGGTCCACCCACCTGCGGGAGACAGGACCAAGTAACCCTGGCTTACCCCTGCCAGGTGTTTGTCTAACCTGTTCTTAAAATTTTCCACTGAAGGGAGTTCAGCTGCCTCCCCAAATAACCTGCTTTAATTAGGAACAGGTTATACAGAAGGACAGACTAAAATGATCACAATTGTCCCCTCTGGCTTAATAATCTAGGAACCTTGTGGTTAGAGCAGGATGTCAGGGAGGAGGGGAGCCAGGACTCCTGGGTTCTATTCTCAGCTGTGGGACGTGAATGAGGTCTAGTGGTTGGGGTAGGAGAGGATCTATATGGATACCTGCTCTGGGAATTAGCTTTGTGTGTTGGGGTATTGTTGGAGCTGGGGTCAGGGGTGGGGTGCAAGTAGCCATAAAGACACCTCATTGCCCTTATATAGGGCTGAGGTTTGCAGAAACTCCAAAATGAAGGTGGAGCCCAAATCCCAGGGCCTCTGGGGCCCCACTTCCTTCATCTCAAGCCGTAAAGTGGGTTCAGGCTCCGTCATTCATATCATTGTCTAACACATCGTGTGCCCTTAGTTAAGGGTTGTACAATACACAAGTCAAGGATCTTGTAATATCCTACATAAACAGTGAGACTAAGCCCTACACAAACATAGACAAGACCCCACATAAACACAGACATTAAGCTTTGCATAACTACAAACACAAATACTAGCCCCTACGTAGACACAGCTCAAGAGAAGTGGCTCTGCTTGTGCTCCCATGAGGGGAAAGGGACCATTTACATTTCCAGTTTCTTTAGCACGAACCCCAAGGCGAGTGGGGCCCCTGTGACGAACTGGGAAAGTTCTTAATGTTTTCTCTGAATACTGTGTTGGTGCCTCAGTGTCCCCATGGCAGTTCTTAAGTATCTGGCAGAGCAAAGGGCCAGTGCACCTAAATGCCTGACACTCTGTCTCCTAGCAACTGATGGCCTGGGCCCCTCCTCTGCAAAGGTGCCAGCTGAAGGTGTTGGAGACAAAGGGATCAGGTGACCTCCTGGCCCGGGAAAGGGGCTGAGGAGAGAGGAGGGGCTGGGAGGGGTTGTTAGTCTGGAGCTGGCTGGGGTCAAGGGTGGAGGGCAGACCTGGGGGTCTGGCTCACTGCCCCCCAGAATGGACCCAGCCGAGGGGTCCGGTTCACTGTATCTACAAGCTCTGTTTTAGACCCTGTTCCTGTCATCGAATAAACCTCTGTTTTACTGGCTGGCTGAGAGTCACGTCTGACTGCAAAGTGGGGGTGCAGAACCCGGTGGCTTCCCCAGGACCCCGCTGGGGTGGACTCGCTGTGGGAAGCGCACGGAGGGGCAGAGGATGCTGAATGCTCCAAGGAGAGACCCAGGAGGTGAAGCTGTGTGAGCTTCTTGCCCTGAACAAGTCTGCTCCAAGGGAGAGGAGGCTCCCCAAAGTCCTGACTGGCTTGGTGGGGAGCAGTTCCAGAGCATCGCCCGGTGACTCCGTGACAGCCCCAAAACCATGAAACTAGTTTTGAAATCATGTCGCACTGGGCAGGGGAGGCTCCAGGCCCCAGCATGCCAAGCATGTGCTTGGGGCGGCATGCCGCGGGGGCGCTCTGCTGGCCACCGGGAGGGCGGCAGGCAGGGTGCCTTCAGCGGCATGCCTGCGGAGGGTCCACTGGTCCCGCAGCTTTGGTGGAGCCGCGGGGACCAGCAGACCGTCCGCAGGCATGCCTGCAGGAGATCCACTGGGGCCGTGGGACCGGCGACCGGCAGAGCACCCCCCACGGCATGACACTATGCTTGGGGTGGCGAAATGTCTAGAACCGCCCCTGGAATTGGGCTTGTATTTATTGGCTCGGTGCCTGCGGGGTGCCTCCAGGACACAGATCCCAGCTTCTCCCCACAAGGGAGAGAAACTTGCTGCAGGTTTTACATATTATAGCCATGATTCTCCGAAGATCCCAGGACTCTGGGAGCTGAGGATTTAAAGGCATGTCTATACTGCAATAAAACAGACATAGCTAGGCCACACCAGCTGACTCAGGCTGGCAAGACTCAAGCTAAGGGGCTATACAACTGCAGGGTCAGTGTATGGGCTGGGGCTGGAGCCTGGGCTCTGGGACCCCGTAAGGAGCGAGGGAGCCCCATGAGCCCGAATAAAACTGACAGGGGCCAGCCCAGGTGTTTGGCTGTAGCATAGACATACCCTAAGACACCAAATGTCATGATCAAACTCTGAGTCTGGGCAACAGGGACTTCAAATGGCAGCTTTTTCCAACAGAGACTCAGCCTGAAAGGATTCCTGCTCTGGACCTCTGGATACCCTGCTGGTGTCCCCGTGCTGATCCGCAGCCCCTGCTATCCAGCCCTGGGTCCCCACACAGCTCTATCAGAGACTCTCAAACCCGCAGCCCCTGCTATCCAGCCCTGGTCCCCACACAGCTCTGTCAGAGACCCTCAAACCCGCAGCCCCTGCTATCCAGCCCTGGGCTACCCACACAGCTCTGACAGACCCCTCAAACCCACAGCCCCTGCTATCCAGCCCTGGGTCCCCCACACAGCTCTGTCAGAGACCCTCAAACCCACAGCCCCTGCTATCCAGCCCTGGGTCCCCACACAGCTCTGTCAGAGACCCTCAAACCCACAGCCCCTGCTATCCAGCCCTGGGTCCCCACACAGCTCTGTCAGAGACCCTCAAACCCACAGCCCCTGCTATCCAGCCCTGGGTCCCCACACAGCTCTGTCAGAGACCCTCAAACCCACAGCCCCTGCTATCCAGCCCTGGGCTACCCACACAGCTCTGTCAGAGACCCTCAAACCCGCAACCCTTGCTATCCAGCCCTAGGTCCCCACACAGCTCTGTCAGAGCCCCTCAAACCCGCAGCCCCTGCTATCCAGCCCTGGGTCCACACACAGCTCTGTCAGAGACCCTCAAACCCACAGCCCCTGCTATCCAGCCCTGGGTCCCCACACAGCTGTGTCAGAGACCCTCAAACCCGCAGCCCCTGCTATCCAGCCCTGGGCCCCCATACAGCTCTGTCAGAGACCCTCAAACCCGCAGCCCCTGCTATCCAGCCCTGGGTCCCCACACAGCTCTGTCAGAGACCCTCAAACCCGCAGCCCCTGCTATCCAGCCCTGGGCTACCCACACAGCTCTGACAGACCCCTCAAACCCGCAGCCCCTGCTATCCAGCCCTGGGTCCCCACACAGCTGTGTCAGAGACCCTCAAACCCGCAGCCCCTGCTATCCAGCCCTGGGCCCCCATACAGCTCTGTCAGAGCCCCTCAAACCCGCAGCCCCTGCTATCCAGCCCTGGGTCCCCACACAGCTCTGTCAGAGACCCTCAAACCCGCAGCCCCTGCTATCCAGCCCTGGGCTACCCACACAGCTCTGACAGACCCCTCAAACCCACAGCCCCTGCTATCCAGCCCTGGGTCCCCCACACAGCTCTGTCAGAGACCCTCAAACCCACAGCCCCTGCTATCCAGCCCTGGGTCCCCACACAGCTCTGTCAGAGACCCTCAAACCCACAGCCCCTGCTATCCAGCCCTGGGTCCCCACACAGCTCTGTCAGAGACCCTCAAACCCACAGCCCCTGCTATCCAGCCCTGGGTCCCCACACAGCTCTGTCAGAGACCCTCAAACCCACAGCCCCTGCTATCCAGCCCTGGGTCCACACACAGCTCTGTCAGAGACCCTCAAACCCACAGCCCCTGCTATCCAGCCCTGGGTCCCCACACAGCTCTGTCAGAGCCCCTCAAACCCGCAGCCCCTGCTATCCAGCCCTGGGCCCCCATACAGCTCTGTCAGAGCCCCTCAAACCCGCAGCCCCTGCTATCCAGCCCTGGGCCCCCATACAGCTCTGTCAGAGCCCCTCAAACCCGCAGCCCCTGCTATCCAGCCCTGGGCCCCCATACAGCTCTGTCAGACACTCTCAAACCCGCAGCCCCTGCTATCCAGCCCTGGGTCCCCACACAGCTCTGTCAGAGACCCTCAAACCCGCAGCCCCTGCTATCCAGCCCTGGTCCCCACACAGCTCTGTCAGAGACCCTCAAACCCGCAGCCCCTGCTATCCAGCCCTGGGCTCCCCACACTGCCACTGACCCTGCAGAGAATAGAAAGCAACTCGAGCTTCATCTGTGGGGACTGAAACCTCAGTGTCTCTGCCCCTTAGCCACCCAGTGAACCCCAAACCCTGGCTGGATCAGTAACACAAAAGGCAAACTTACAAGCAGGACTCACACAGCAAGTTCCTGCCACCTGATCACCCCCTCTTGAGCACAGCCAGATCCCCAAATTCACTCTGCTGTGACACCTCCACCCCCCCACCTGAGCAAGGTCAGCCCCCAGAACCCACCCTCATCAATTTCCCCAGCTCCTTCTCTCCCTTCCTCCTTCACCCCCATCTCATCCCCGCCAGCCCCCAACAGCCCCCACATCTCAGTTCCCCGTGGTAAATCCAGTCACCCAGCAACAGCAATGGGATAAGAGCTGGATTCTGAGCTCAGCTTCCCTCGGTCAATCAGAGCAGTGCTTACTTTGTAATGAAAGAGGTGCTGGGGCTCATGCAATGTTTTTTACATTCATATCAGATGCAGCAAGCCCAGAGGTGCTGGGGCTAGGCACTGCCAAGGCCAGAGGTGCTGGGGCTTCGCCCTGGCACACATTAAGCACTGATCCAGAGTCACCAAGTGCAATGGGGCTAGGGACAGATTCTGAGCTGAAAGCCTGAGTAAATCCAAAGTCACCATCTGACTACGATGGAGTGTGGGCCAGTCTGATGTTGGTTACCTGGGATAAATCCAGATACACCCCTGACTGCACTGACATCAGGGCTGGATTCTGGTGTCAGCTCCCACAAGGTATATCCAAAGTCCCTCACTGACTGCACTTGGGGTCAGAGCCAGATTCTGGTGTCAGCTCCCACAGGGTGTATCTGAAGTCACCCCTGACTGCACTGGGGTCAGCACCAAATTTTGGTGTTATCTCCCACAAGTTGTATCCGGAGTCACCCTGGACTGCACTCAGGTCAGGGCCAGATTCTGATGTCAGCTCCCACAGGGTATATCCGGAGTCACCCCTGACTGCACTGGGGTTGGGGCTGGATTCTAGTATCAAATATGAAATGAGGGTACTCCAGTACTGAAATGTCAATGAATAGAATTTGGGTGAGAGTGGGATCTAGTGGGGAAGGGGAGGCTGGGAACCAGGACACCTGGGTTCTATCCCCAGATCTGGGGTGAGAGTGGGTCTAGGATTAGAGCAGGGGGACTGGGAGCCAGGACTCCTGGGTTCTATTTCTCTTTCTCATCCCTACTCATTGCATGATCCTGATCCAGTCCCACCCCCATCTGTGTCTCAGTTTCCCATCAGTCAGGCAGATGCTGTGTGCGAGCAGGAAGGTGGTTGACTCCAGGGCTCCAGACTGTGCAGACAGGGAGCACTCTGCCCTATGAGGAGTTATTCCTCCGCCTTACCCAGCTGCCCCCTCTCTTGTGTCTGGGCTGGGCTGGGCAGAGTCAATCCCAGCAACCTCAGGGCCTGCCCCGCTCCTGCAAGCCAGGGGCTGCAGCTGGGGCCATCGCTCCCACTCCATTTCTCTAAATATAAACAGTTCAGTGTGACCTGAATTCCTCTCCCAGCAACTCCGTTACTGCAACTGCCACGCAGGCAGCACACAGGGCTCGCCACCCACCAGGACACCTGGGTTCTATCCTCTGCTCTGGGAGGGGAGGGGGTCTAGTGCGGTAGTTCTCAGCCTTTTTGGGCTCAGGACCCATTTGTAAATGTTTATGGCCCATCTAAATGGGGGCTGCTGGGATAGCAGGCGGCTGGGATTGAAGAGTATCAGCTGAGCTTGGCAGGAACAGGACCCAGGGCTGCTGCAGGTCAGGAGTGCAGGGCATTGGCAGAGCTGAGTGGGAGCCCAGGGCAGGGCTAGCGGGGATGTGAGTTGGGATAAGGGGCACCAGCACTGATGCAGCTGGATCAAACTAGGCAAAGAGAGATTAAAAAGCAGCAAGCAGTGGGGTTGGGCCAGGGGTGTATGAGGACAGAAGCAGGGAGTAGGGCACTGAGGAGGAAAAGGAAGAGGGGTGAGGGGATGGGAGGGGGAGTTGGTGCCAAGCTGTGGAATCCCTTTGAAATCCCAGCCCCAGAGTGGTGTTGACACCCCCAGGGGACCTGCCCCAGGGGCTGATGGGAACTTTGGGACCTTCCAAAAAAAACATTTGAGTGACACAAACTTCAGCGCAGCACAGCCAGTGGGAGAGAACCCAGGAGTCCTGGCTGCCAGCCCCCACCCCCCCTCTAACTCACTAGACTCCACTCCCCACCTTGAGCTTGGATAGAACCCAGGAGTCTGAGAGCCCTGCACCCCTCATGCCACCATCACTCATGCATGGCAGAGGACAGTTGAGCGGACACCACATTTAAGAAAAATAGGAATGACACGGGTGACATCGTGGAGGTTGGGGGGAGTGCAGGGTCAGGGGAAAGGTCAGACACAGACAGACACAGAGACAGACACACCTCTCCCACATCTATTGACTTACTGCCCTCGCCGGGTTCCCCTGGTCAATGGGACTCTTGAAGTCTGTGTGCAGCTCGTCAAAAGCGATGATCTGTGGGGGGAGAGCAGGATCAGAGACAGCTGCAGAGAAAGACAGATCCTCCCAGCCCAGCCCTGAGACACGGCTGAATCTGGGGTGGGACATGAGAGCAGTGTATCCAGGTATCTCTCACCCAGTGCTGAGATGCAGCTGCCTCTGGGATAGGGTGCAAGGATTGTTTATACAGGGATCCATCCCCACATTCCCATGGGGGCTCACCCATTCATTGAGGGAAGGGTATGGAGTTCCCAGGAGAGCTCCCCTCATGGGAAGCAGGCTAGAGGGGGTCACACAAGCCCATAGTGGGGCTGCCTGAGAACATGATCACCCATGCAGTGTCTGGCCCAACTGACACAATCTTATGTACATATGCAGATCAGCAGTCATCCTGCTAATTTGTACAGGGGAACCCCAGCTGAGGGCTGATGAAGCCGGAGAGAAGCATCTGCCAGTCCCACCCACTGGGGCACCCACCCAGATACACCCCCTCCCCCATTCACACACACACCTTCTCAGCTCCCCATTCAGTCACCCTTCCTCTCTGGCCCCAGGGCAGAGAATGGGACATGGTGCCTTCCCCTCTATGCGGTGCTGGCTCCAATCCAGCCCCAGGGCCAGGGGACTGGCTGGCTCATGGATACAGGAGGTGGGGAGGAACAGACAGACCCTACTGCTAACAGTCACTGCTTGATAAACTCCCCAGAGGTGACAAAGCCGACAGGAATTCACCAGTCTCAGCCACTTTGCACCTCCATATCAGTAATAAAACTATCAATGATCAGAGCAGGAGTCTGGCTCCCAGCCCCCCACTCTAACCACTAGACCCTACTCCCCTGACAGAGCTGGGATGGAACCTGGAGTCCTGGCTCCCAGCCCCCGTGAACTCATCTGTCCCCTGAAGAGCTGGATCTGTCCTCCCCCAAGCGTTACTAGGGAAGTTAGCTCCCAGCAGCATGTGGAGGGACCCAGCTTCCCTTGGGGTCCAGTTCCCTCCCCCGACTCCACATGGCTCTGCTTGGGCTCTTGCCAGCACAGCCGGCTCCGGAACAGCCAGCCCCAGAGCCCCAGCCAAATGGGGTGACTCAGCCACCGCCTCCCTGTCCTCCGGGGGCTGGGAGAGATCCGGTGTGAGACAGTGGGGGGCGGTCCCCGTAGCAAGCCCCCTGCCTGGCTCAGAGCCGATACCCCCTCCCCCCAGGGGGGAAATGTCCCATTCCCGGCCTCCCCAGATGGAGATTTCTGTCACTAGCCTGAGCTCAGTCCTGCAGCCATGGTCTCCAGCAGGTGTGTCTGGGGGATTCCCTTCCCGCTTCCAGAGCCCCCGCCCATGAGTTTGCCTGCCAGGTCCATCACACTCAGGCCCAATAACCAGCACCCAGAGCCTCCTGGCTCCCTCACACACGCCCCAGCCGCAGACACTCCCGTCACCAGTTTCCGGGCTCTCAGAGCAGAGACCCACCAAGGCGATGGGCTGAGATATATAGCTCTGCTCTGCTGGTGTCCTTCAATCCTGACCCACATCCCCCTGCTAGCCGAGGCCCTAGGCTCCGCTGACCCCCACAGCTCTGCTGGTGCCCCCAGTCCTGACCCACAGCCCCCTGCTAACCCAGCCCTGGGCTCTCCCCCAACCCCACAGCTCAGCTGGTGCCCCCCAATCCTGACCCGCAGCCCCCTGCTAACCCAGCCCTGGGCTCCACTGACCCCCACAGCTCTGCTGGTGCCCCCAGTCCTGACCCACAGCCCCCTGCTAATGCAACCCTGGGCTCTCCCGCACCCCCACAGCTCAGCTGGTGTCCCTCAATCCTGACCCGCAGCCCCCTGCTAACCCAGCCATGGGCTCCGCTAACCTACACAGCTCTGCTGGTGCCCCCAAACCTGACCCGTAGCCCCATGCTAGTCCAGCCTGGGATCTCCCCCACCCCCACAGCTCAGCTGGTGCCCCCCAATCCCAACCCGCACCCCATGGCTAACCCAGCCCTGGGCTCCTCTCCAGCCACAGTCAGATCTGAGCTGCACTTGGTACCTGTCAAAGCAACAATGAAGGCTACAAGCGCCTGTTGGGGTTGCTTAGCAACTCTCACACGCGGCTTCTCTGCCTGGCAGGGGAGGGATTCTGCTTCAGTGCCCACCCCCCATAACCTGAGCCCTGGGAACAGCCTGCCAGGCCAGCTGGGGGAGCAGGGAACGAGGGATGGGGTAACGAGGTGGCTGGCTGGGCCATTTAGCTGCTGCTGTCTGGGGCTGGGTGCCTGCCCCACACAGAATGAAGCTGAGACCCTACAAACTTGCTGCACACACCAGGCCCTAGACAGGGTCCAACACTCCAGCTTGTGCTGGGACAAACATAAATTGGTGACAGGCACAGTGGGGTAGATTAGGGGTCAGTGTGCACTGCGGGGTGTGGAGGAGGGAAGCCAGGGTCCAGAATAGCAGGGGATTGGGATTGAGGGGCACCAGCAGAACAGGGGGCTGTGAGTCAGGACTGAGGTGCACTGGCAGAGCTGGGGGGCTGTGGGTTGGGGTTGAGGGGCACCAGCAGAGCTGGGGGGCTTTGGATTGTGATTGAAGGGCACTGACAGAGCTAGGGGCTGCAGGTTGGGATTGAGGAGCACTGGCAGAGCTGGGGGACAGTGAGTCGGGATTGAGGTGCACTGGCAGAGCTGGGGGGGCTGTGGGTCAGGACTGAGGTGCATTGGAAGAGCTGGGGGGCTCTGGGTTGGAACTGAGGAGCACTGGCAGAGCTGGGAGCTGCAGGTCAGGACTGAGGGGCAGTGGCAGAGCTGGGGGGTTGCGGGTGGGATTGAGGTGTGGCAGAGCGGGGCGGGAGGCTGTGGGTCAGGATTGAGGTGCACTGGCTTTGCACAGTTACAAACTCCATCCCCTCCATTTCCCCCGCACCCAGCACCTGCCCAGAATAGGAGGGCAAGAAACCGGTGCAAGACCCGCCCACCATTGGCCGCCTGGGAGCCGGTCGCTGGGGCAACGGGATAGTTTCCAGCGGGGGGCGTGGAGTGAGCTGGAGGACCTTTCCCTGCTGCTCCGAGGGGTCAGGAACCGCAATCCCCGATTGCCAGAGTCCCCCAGTTACCTGGGTCCCCCGATCCCAGTCACCTGGGCCCCTCAATTATCTGGGTCCCGCGATCCCAGTCACCTGATATCCCAATTACCTGGGTCCCCCGATCCCAGTCACCTGAGTCCCCCAGTCACCTGGGTCCCTCAATAACCTGGGTCCCTCGATCCCAGTCACCTGGGTCCCTCAATAACCTGGGTCCCTCAATCCCCGCCACCTGGCTATCCCAATTATCTGGGTTCCCCAATCCCAGTCACCTGTGTACCCTGATTGCCTGGGTCCCCAATTACCTGGGTCCCCTGATCCCAATCACCTAGGTTCTGAGCCTGGGGAAGGGCAGGATCAGGGGACAGCCAGGCTCACTCCTTCTATTGAGACAGGAGCCCTGGCTGGGGGAGCTACCCGCCTTCCCCATAGGTGCTGGAACTAGGGGAGCTGGGGGTGCTGCCACACCCCCTGACTTAAAGTGGCTGCCATCCTCTCCAGGGTTACAGTTTGGTTCAGTGACTCATCACCCCCACTATATAAATTGTTCCAGTGCCCCTTCCCCTCCCTCCACACAGGGATCCCCCAGCACTCTGTCTCGAGTCTGGGGAACCATTCAGCCCCTGGGCTCCCTGGTGGTGAGAGAGCTGCTTATTGCTGGAGGGAGGGGGGGCTTACAGGGCAGGGGGGCACCACCTCTGCTAGGAGTTTGGTTGAGGAGACCCATCAAAGCAATGTGTAGACACATGTGGGCTCTCCCATGCAGCCAAGCCCCCTCAGGGACCAGGCCCTGTCAGGGGAGTGGGAGCCCCAGGCTGGGGCTCAGGACACTGGGTTCTGTTCCTGGCTCCCCTGCAGATTCCCTGCAAGCTGTTTGACCCCCTTGCCTCAGTTTACCCTCCACTGCTGGGGGGGAGGGGAATCTATGAGTCCCAAGGGCTCAAGTGGGGGTAGCGAGGGAATGGGGCAGGGCCCCCTCTCAGTACACAAAATATTATGGGATGTGTCACATGTTCAGGGAGGAAAGATCACTTATCTGTGGGGTGCTGGAGTTCAATGCAAACGCCTGACCCCCAGCACAGAAAGGAAGGGGGGCACCATAGTGAGCTCCCCCTCAGCACACCTCTGGGGGATACTGGGCTGGATGGGCCACTGGGTGGCCCTGGGGCAGTGCACAGAAGGGCGTTAATGGCCAGGGGTGGGGGTTAGTGACCAATGCTTAATTTGTAATGAAGGAGGTGCTGGGGCTCAAGCAATTTCTTTACATTCATAACTGATGCAGCAAGCCCAGGGTGCCGGGTTATGAACTGCCACACCTAAAAGTGCCGGGGCTCAGCCCTGGCACAAATTAAGCACTGGTAGTGACACAAATTCACTATCAGGACCCCTGGGGGATTAGAGGAAGGCCCAGCAAGGCCCGGAGGAGCTAGTACCTACATCCCTAGAGCCATCTGGGATAGCTGCTCCCAGGGCTCAAGCCCCACCACATCCCTCCCTAAAACCTCCACCACTGTGCTGCAAGCTGGCCCTCAATAGGGGGCGCTGTACTGCAGGGAGCAGAGCGGGGGGAGGGGTCAATAGGGGGCACTACCTCCTCGCAGTCATTACTGACCCCACTGCCGTGGGGAGCAGGGCAGAGTGAGGGGCTCAGCAGGGGGCGCTGTGCTGCAGGGAGCAGGGCGGGGGGCTCAGCAGGGGGTGCTGTGCTGCAGGGAGCAGGGCGGGGTGCTCAGCAGGGGGTGCTGTGCTGCATGGAGCAGGGCGGGGGCTCAGCAGGGGGTGCTGTGCTGCAGGGAGCAGGGCGGGGGCTCAGCAGGGAGCGCTGTGCTGCAGGGAGCAGGACAGGGTGCTCAGCAGGGGGTGCTGTGCTGCAGGGAGTGGGGCGAGGGCTCAGCAGGGGGTGCTGTGCTGCAGGGAGCAGGACAGGGTGCTCAGCAGGGGGTGCTGTGCTGCAGGGAGCAGGGCGGGGGCTCAGCAGGGGGTGCTGTGCTGCAGGGAGCAGGACAGGGTGCTCAGCAGGGGGTGCTGTGCTGCAGGGAGTGGGGCGGGGTGCTCAGCAGGGGGCGCTGTGCTGCAGGGAGTGGGGGACGGGAGCACAGTGATACAGGGAGCAGGACAGGATGCTCAGCAGGGAGCGCTGTACTGCAGGGAGCAGGACAGGACAAAATCTTTACATGTCCGGGACTCTGCTCACATTCTGTTTGGTACATTCCCTTTTGCTTCTGACTGGAGCTAAAATTTTTCCTCTGACTGTTTCTTGATAAAAAATAACATTTCTGTCCAAACCCAACTGTCCTGTTTGCACGTTTTTGCAATGAAAAGGTTTGGCAGTTGGTTTTGAAATGACTTTTCAGAACAAAATTAATCGATTTTTATAGAGAAAAACATTAAAAGTTGGAAAAGGTCTAAATGAGAACCAGACGCTTCCATTAACCCCAAATGCCTGGGGGGGACGCTTCTTTTTGTGGGAAATTTCGAAATATTTTCCTTCTTTTCCAGAAAAAATGTTGAATTTGTGGAATTTGCCATGAAATGGGAAATGCAGTTCACACCCAGCCCTACTCCTGTGTCATCCTAGAGCACTCTTCAGACAGACAGGATTCTGCTTCACTTCCTGTCCTAAACTATTGTGTTACCCTGTCCTGTTATCACACACCCCAGAGGCTGCTGTAGCTCAGTGCCAGGCAAGGGATTGCTGTATCAACATCCTCTGTGCCCCACCCTAGAGGTGGCTGCATTTCAGCACCAGGGGAGGAAATAGCGGGCAGTTCCCAGGTCCCCCTGGATCGTTGCTGCCAAGACAGACCTTTCTAGCCAGGGGTCAGGAATGGTCCCTGTTTCAAATGCAACTATGCCCCAAACACTGCTGGTGCCCCTCACTCCTGTCCCATAGCCCCCTGCTATCCCAGCCCTGGGCTTCCCCCACCCCACAGCCCTGCTGGTACCCCTCACTCCCAAAAACCACAACCACATTTTCATCCTCGACTATTGCAAAGATCATTGCCCCAGACAGCTGTGGCTGGAGGCCTCCCAAGGCAGGGGCAGCTGCCAAAGCAGTTGGGTGCTCTGGGGGTGGGGGCTGGGCAAGGAGGGGGGTGGAACAGCTGTGTTGTGATGCCCATGGGGAGGGGGCAGAGATGAGGAGGCAGTGATCTGGGGTACAGAAGGGACAGGCCCAGGCTGTCTCTATGCAGTGGAAAGCCAAGCCAGACCAGTGTCCGTGTGGGGGAGCCCAGGCTGGGATAGCAGGGGGCTGCAGGTGGGGATTGAGAGGCACAGAGGCTAGAGTAGGAGGGGGCTGCAAGGCAGGGCTGAGGGGCACTGGCGGAGCTGGGGGGTGCAGGGCTAGCAAGGGAAGCGATGGGGAGACCTCCCTCCCAGAACCAGAGCAGTTAAACCCACCACCCAGTTATTGATACCCAGAGCCCATCTTGTAAACAGATGTAGTTCCTATGGCAACCAGCGCCAGGTTCCCTAGCTACGGCTGAGAGAAGGGGGGTTACATCGCGGGGAGCCCGGGATATGCAGCAGCCCTGGAACAAAGGGGGGGAGCAATCCAGCGGAGGGGAATTTCGGGGATCCACGGGGGATTTGCTGTGGGAAGTGGGGACTCTGCACGGGAGGGTGTTGGGAGAGAGGGATCGGGCTGCAGAGGGGGATGTTTGGGGAGGAGGGGGTTGGGAGGCAGTTTGGGAGACCCAGGGGAGCTGGGACACAGTGGGGATCCACGACGGAGGGGGGTTGGCTAGTGGGTTCTGGGGGGCAGCGCAGGCAGACCCCCCCACCGTGGGTTTCCTAGCTACGTCGGCTCCATATCACCACCATCATCGCGCACACACACACCGACTGATGGGAGCCCCGGTCCGGCCCAACGTCTCCTACCAGCCCGGACTGGGGAGCACCCCCCAGGCAGGGCCAAGGGGGGTGGTGAGCAGGGGGGCCTGGCGACGGGAACTGGGGCTGCTGCGGTGTTGGGGGGTGGGGGGCAGAGGGAAATCGTCTGTCTCTTTCATTGCAGAATTATTCATGATTCTCGCTAAGCAGAGACTCAGGCACAGCCTGTCAGCAGGGACCGAGAGACGCGGGGGTGGGGGGAGCAAGTAGCGAGACAAGCCCGAACCCCAGAAACGGAGCAGAACGAATGGGGGGTCTGGCTGGGAGAGGAGGCGGCCTGACAGGGACACGGGCAGTCTCCTAGCACGCCCACCCCACAGCCCGGATCCCCCCATCCCGACCCCCCCCAGCACCGAACCCCCATCCCGACAACACCCCCCCGCACTCACATGCCAGATGACGAAGAAGATGAGCGAGGCGCACAGCACCAGGGTGAGCATGTAGCAGAAGGCGGCGAAGGTGAACGCCATGGTGCCAGGACGCCTGGGTCCCTCCGAGCCCGTCCGGCGGGGAGTCTCAACCCGTGCGGCCGCCCATGAGCTCGGGGCGCCGCCGTGGGGAATCGGGGGGACCCACCCGCCTAGGAGCGCTGGGGAACCCGGGCCCTCATCTCTCCGGGATCCGCCTCAGTTCCGCTCCGCTCCCCGCTCCGGTTCGCTACCGGCTCTGCCGCTACTGGCGGCCCCGGCCCCGCTTGCAACGAGCCGGGAGGAGGAGCCGGGGCGCAAGCGCAACCGCGTGTGAGTGTGGCAGAGAGAGGGGTGTGAGTGTGAGCCAGGGAGAGGTGAGGGTGAGGGGCTCTGAGTGTGAGACAGGGAGGGCGTGAGCCAGAGACAATGGATGGTGTGCATGGGTGAGACACGGAGGTGTCGTGTGTGTGAGACAGACAGAGGGGGTGTGAGACAGGGAGGGGGTGAGTGTGTGAGACAAGGAGAGCGGGTGTGAGGCAGGGAGAGGGTGAGTGTGTGAGACAGGGAGATGGTGAGTGTGTAAGGCATGGATAGGTGTGAGTCGGAAGGGGTAGGAGTGTGAGACAGGAAGGGCAGAGGCCAGAGACAATGGATGGTGTGCATGGGTGAGACATGGAGGTATGATCTGTGTGAGACAGGGAGAGGTCTGTGAGTGTGACACAAAGGGTGTGAGGAAGAGACGATGACAACAGTGTGTGAAACACAGAGCAAGGTGTATGTGTGAGAGAGACAATGGTGAGTGTTGGGGGGGTGAGGGAGACAAGAAAGATGTGAGTGTGCAAGAGACAGAGAGGGGGTGTGAGAGTGTGTGTGAGACAAAGGGTGGGTGAGGGGGGTGGAGGTGTGTGAGAGAGACAAAGGAGGTGTGTGAGAAGGGTGGGGGTGTTTGAGTCTGTGTGAGAGGGAGGCTGGGAGAGAAGTGTGTGTATGAGTTAGTGTGTGAGAGAGACAATGGGGTATGAGGAGAGAGAAAGGGTGGGGGAGGCTGAGGAGAGGAGTGTGTGTATGAGAGAGTGTGTCCTAAGGCGGGCGGGGTGAGCGATAGAGACAGGGATGGTGTGTTTGTGTGACAGACAGAGAAGAGGTGAAAGAGAGATGAGGGAGAGCGGAAGGGCAGAGTGTGAGGAGGGATGACTGTGTGTGTGAATGTGACAGAAAAGGGAGTGTGCATGCAAGAGACAGTGGTGTGGCTGTGTGCACAAAGGGGTTGGCTTTAGAAAACCATAACCGGGGGCAGGACATTTAATTGCCTGGCTCCATATATGTTCACACACAAACATCTATGTGGCCTCCTGCCTCTCTACAGGGGCAGGTGGATGATGATGGGGAATCTCTGCTAGAGGGTCTGTGTCAGATGGAGTGTGTATCTGTGCTGGGTTGTGGGGTGGAGCCTGTGCCACCTGTGGGGGGATTCAGTGTGTGGGGGTCTCCCTGGTCAATGCTGTCAGGGTTTGCCCTATCCTCCCCCATCACACACCAGTAGGATCCTCTCTCCATTATTTAATTAATTGCTTTGGGTTCCCAGGAGGGGCAGGAATGGGGGGAGGGAATCCCTGGGTGGGGGCTAGGGAATTGAGAGGGGATACCATTACCAGCTGGATCTTGAGAGATTGGCAATAGTGGAGTGGGAAGACAGGGGGAGAGAGTGGAGGATACAGGGGTTGACGTGGGGTTGGGGGACTGCTTTGTGGAGGGAGCTGAGTATGGTAGGTTGTGTAGCTGTTCAAACCACAACTACACAACAGAAACATCAGCCCCAGCTGCCCACCACCTCACTATGATCTGTACACACACTCTGCAGATACTGTATACACACACACACACTGCACACATACACAAGTGCTAAACCGGGCACAGCAACAATATGCTGTTTAAGATGGCCAAATAAAAAGTTATACATCTAGGCACCCAAAATGTAGGCCATGCTGACAGGATGGGGGCCTCCATTCTGGGGGCAGTGACTCTGAAGAAGACTTGGGGGTCATGGAAAATAATCAGCTGAACAAGAGCTCCCAGTGCCATGCTGTGGCCGAAAGGACTAATACAATCCTAGGATGTATGAACAGGGAAATCTCAAGTAGAAGAAGGAAGGTTCTATTACCTCCGTATGTGGCACTATTGTGAACATTACTGGAATCCTGTGTCCAGTCCTGGTGTCCACAACTCAAGAAGGAGGTTGATACATTGGATAGGAGTGTGCATGAGTTCAGAGAAATGCCAAGAGAATGATAAAAGGATTGGAAAATGTATAGCAAGAGACTCAGGGAGCTCAGTCTATTAAGCTTAACGAAGAAAGGTCAAGGGGTGACTTGATCCCCATCTGTAAGTACCTTCAGAGGAAACAGACATTTGATAACAGGCTCTTTGATCTCATAGACAAGATCTCTAACAATAGCCAAGGGCTGGAAGTTGAAGCTGGACAAATTCAGACTAGAAATAAGGCCCAAGTTTTGACCAGTGAGGGGAAGTAACCATTGGAACAATTTGCCAGGGTCGTGGTGGATTCTCCATCACTGGTAATTTTTAAATCAAGATCTGATGTTTTTCCTAAAAGATCTGCAGTAGTTCAGCCAGGAATTGATTCAGGGCAGCCTTTGGTCTGTTAGGTAGGAGATCAGGGTAGACAACGACATGGTCCCTTCTGGCCGTACAAGCTAAGAATGCGGACATGCACACACACACCCTACAACTTCCCCCCACACTCAAATGCACACTGTCTACATATACACCTGCAATGTGATATGGTGCCTGTGCCTGTAAATACTTCTATTGTATCTAAACACACAAACCCCTTTGAGGCACATACATCCTGCACAACCACCCCTATACACACATTGCACACTGACACATAGCCAGACAAATGGATAGCATTACTGTGCTTGGAAACACGCAAACACCTCAATGAACCATACACAAGCACCCTTATCCTAATCCTCACAAATACACCTCCTCTGTCCCAACAATATATATACACGTACCCTGTACACACACCCATGCCCTGCCATGTCCACCAACACATGTACCCCTCCGCATTTGTGTATTGTGTTGCATGGCACCAGGCCTGGCCATTCTCAGCTGCCTGGTCTCATCACTCCCAATCTTCTGGAGCCCTGAGGGACACCAGCAGAGCTGCAGAGTGGAGTGCCTGGGGCTGGGATGTCAGGGAGCTCTAGTTAGGACTCAGGTCACTGGTTGAGCTGTGGGTTGGGGTTAGGATGAACAGAAGTCCTGATTTTATAGGGACAGTCCTGATTTTTGGGTCTTTTTCTTGTGTAGGCTCCTCTTACCCCGCATCCCCATCCCGATTTTTCCACATTTGCTGTCTGGTCACCCTAGCTGGGGTTGAGGGGCACTTGCAGAGATGGGGGAGAGCCCAATGCTGAGCTATCTGGGCTGCAAGAAGGGACTGAGGGCCACAGGCACCGTATCACAGACATTAGGCCCATCGAAGAGATCAGAAATTCCCTTATATGGAGGTGGGGAACTCGTTTGCAGATTTCTGAGCATGTTTTTGGATTAATTAAATATTCATAATCTGGTGTAATTACATGATGATTCATAGGAGCAATAATTTTAATTAGAATGAAATGTATTATTCAAGTTCTGTTTTACTTTACACCCGATGCCCGTCCGGGTGGCTGCCTTCCCCTCCACAACATGGTACAGAACAGTCTGTGACTGAGCACAGGAGCAACGCACCAGCCCCACCTGCCCTGTCTGACAGGGGAATGGGAGCTTGGAGAAAGCTGGGTCTCCTTGCTGTGACCCACAGCCACCTGCTAGCACAACTGTGGGCTCCCACTCCGCCCCCCCAGCTCTGCTGGTGCCCCTCAATCCAGGGGTCAGCACCATCATGTTGTGCAACAGACACTTGACATAATTACCGGACTTAGTGGCGGACATTGGCGGGGGGCAGGAGGGGCTCTGTGCTGGGGGGGGGTCCAGGGTGGGGCCAGAAATGAGAGGTTCAGGGTTTGGGAGGGGGTTCCAGGCTGGAGCAGGGGGTTGGGGTGTGGGAGGGCTCCAACTGGGGGTGCAGGCTCTGGGATGGGCCTGGGGATGAGGAGTTGGGGGTGCAGGAGGGTACTTCAGGTTGTGATTGAGGGGTTCAGTGGGCAGGAGGGGGATCAGGGATGGGGCATGGAGTTGGAGTGTGGAGGGGAGGGGTGCAGGCTCCGTGCACTGCTTACCTCAAGCAGCTCCTAGAAGCAGCGGCATGTCCCCACTCCAGTTCCTATGTGGAGGCACAGCCAGGTGGATCTGCACACTGCCCAGTCCACAGAAGCTGCCCCTGCAGCTCCCATTGGCCATGGTTCTTCATCAATGGGCTTGGAGCCACAGAGTCAGTGCTCGGGGAGTGGGGACGGAGGCAGCGTGCAGAGCCGCCTGGCCATGCCTCCGCCAGCAACAGCAGGGACGGTGAGCCACTTGTGGGGAGCTGCACGAGGTGAGCGCCCCCACAGACCTCATTTTTACCACGGTCACTTGTGTCCATATATGGACTCGTTACCAGCCCCTGCCTCAATCTCAACACCCAGCTGCCTGCTATCCTGGCCCTGGACTCCCTGGTGCCCACAAGATTGATGCCCAGCCCCCTGCTGTCCCAGCCCTGAGCTCTCCCTCCACACACATGCAGCTCCACTAGTGTCCTTCAATCTCACCCTGACAGCTCGCTGCTATCCCAGTCCCAGGCTCCTTCCCTCTTCCCCCACAGCTCAGCTGATGCCCCTTAAATGTTTGCAGGGTTCCAAGCAAGGGAGCTAGAAGAATGTTTATAGTGGGTATGCCGAAAGCCATGGAACATAACTGAAAACCCTCTGGGTGACAGAAGCTACCTCAAGCCAGGGGTGCTGCCACCCCCTGCACCCCTACTTCCAGTGCCTCAGTTCCACATGGGAAGATAAGGCAGGTAACTAGGCCAGGCATTTATACATTTCGAGCCTTCCTGCATCACGCCGCAGGTTTGAATGACATTATCACAGTTTTTCCACAACACCCCTGCCTCATTCAGTGCACAAGCTAGACCGTCTCTGGACCCTGCCTCATTTATTGCAGAATTTGGCTGGTGAGCAGTGAATGAGGCAGGGGGTTGCAGGGAGAGAAAGGAGGGTCTCATGGTTAAGGGAGCTGGAGAATTGGAATCTATCCCTGCCTCTGTGTGCACCTGGCAAGTCACTTAAAGCAAAATGCTCACCAGTGGTCACTAATTGTGTGTTCTTCACGTTTGGGGCCTAACGTGAGCCCCTGAGTCTGTTTTGCAGAAGTGCTGAGCACTCACCACTGCTGAGGCTGTTCTAGCAGTCAGGCCCTGTGGTCTGCAAGGTTGAGTTTGAATCCTGCGTCTGCCATTGCTCACTGTGTGACCTTGGCAGAGTCACTATCTCAGGTGCCTTTCTGTAAAACAGGGATCAAGCCACTCTCCTGGGAAGGCAACTTGGTAGGATGCCAGCCTAAGCCCCGGGAGACCTGGATCCCAATCCCTGGGCAACCATGGGCAAGTCACTGAATGTATCTGCATCTCAGCTTCCCATCAATACAATTTGGCCAAGAACCCTTCCCAGCAGTGTGTGAGACCAAACACACTGAATTCTGTGAGGCGCCCTGATGCCATGCTGATGGACCTCCCCCTAAAAAGGACCCAAGAGCGATGAGGCAACTGCTGGGGTTCAGAGTTGGGGTGTGTGTGGGGGGAACGCTGCAGAAATGGAGCAGGAAATTTGATCATTTCCCATTTTGCAAGGTTCAAAGGGGCCCCTATTTTTGTCCCGTTTTCCAATCCAACTTTTATCATTGCTTTGGGGGTTCTGACCCAGACCTAAGGGGGGTTGGTGAAGGGAAAATGCTATTTCTGTTAAAACATTGGATAAAATGTGTTGGAAAAATACTTGAGAAACAACACAAAGAGAGAGAGAGGGAGGGAGTGTGTGTATGAGAGAGAGAGAGAAGTATGTCATCCCTCCTCCCCCAGGAAAGGTCATTTCTTTCCCTCCCCCAAACCTGAAATTTCAAGCAACTCTCTGGGAGATTCCCGAACCTGGCTCTGCCCTGGAGTCTAGGAGCTGCCAGTGTGCAGAGATAGGAACATACATGGTAGAGAAAGAAACTGCTACCAGGCACATTTACCAGCCATCCCAACCAATGAGCGAGGCAGGGTCCTGGGGCAAATATCCAGCGGTGCCCCCTCTCAAGAGTCTATCCCAAATCTCACACTATTGGGCACCTTTCCTGGACTCATAGCAAGCTGGGAGAACGTCACCTTGCAACGTGTAAAAGATTTTAGCAGAGAAGAGTTTACAAAACATGACCCTGAAAGGTTCAGGGAGGTGAGAAGAGACCCAACCTCCCACATGATTATTTTTAAAGCCACAGGATCAACTGCTGGTGTGAGCTTGTCACCTGTGGCGCAGTCTGTGACCACATGGTCAAAGCTGGACTTCAGTGCAGTGGCGCACACAGGCAGAGTTCAGAGTAAATGGGGCAGCCTTTGCTTATGTTTCCAGCCAAGCTCATATGCCTTTAATGGGGGGGGGGGGGGGGAGGCAGCTTCCTAAGTTTTCATTTTTGAAAGAAAAAAAAATTCTCATGTGCAACCCTAAACTGTTCAATTGTGTGCCCTCCACAGGATTTCTGCTCTCCCAGTCCCTTCAGCATTGTCACCCAGCCTGCTACCACTTGAACCAGCAGCAAGAGAAGGTTGTTATCCCCTGCGACCAGCCTCTAGCATAGCACCACCCCTCTCTTCCCAGTCAGTGCTGACCCCAATGCTCAGTAAGGAGCTAGAGGACACTGTACTGCAGGGAGAAGGGCAGGGATTCAGGAGAGGGCACTCTCCCCTTAAAGTCAGTGCTGGCTCCAGGGGGCGCTGTACTGGAGGGAGCAGGGCCCAGGGGGTTGCTCAGTGCAGTTTCTAGCTTTGATGCCCCAGCACAGTGCTGGGGGTTGCAATGCAAAAAGCTGGTGGAGGAGTGCTCTGATGGGCATGGAGTGCAGTCTGGGGACTGTTTGCAGGCTGTGTCTCCTCACAGTGGATCCTTAATAACAAACATCTGTGATTTTTGCTCTTTGCACAAACTGCGTAACAGGAAGGAACCATGGATTCAGACAGCCCTGTTTACTAACTACACATGACATGCCAGGCTTAGCTCCAGCCACATGGCTGATCTGGCCAGGGTCTGTAACAGAATAAGGCCAGCATGAGGAGAGGACTCACAGGCAGAACTGCGGGGGGTGGGGGCAAAAGCCCAGGGCCCTGTATGATTTAAAAGGGCCCAGGAGCCCCAGGCCCTTTTAAATTGTCCAGGCAGACCACAGGGTGGTACAGATGGTGGCAAAGGCAACCGGGCAGGTATGTGGAAGCCCTGAGGCCCAGAATTGCTGTCAGTGGGCCTGCTCCCAGGTGTTTAAAGGGATAGTACCCAATCCCTCCATGCTGAACTAGGGGCTGAAAAACGCACAGAATTAACAGCAACCAATAAACAACTCTAGTATAGCAGGTTCCCAGCCCAGCACCCATTCTCCTGGGCCCAGAAATACTCTGAAGATGATCCATTGTAGCTGCATTCCAGCCAGGTGCAGAGGTGAGATGCCACAGAGGCCACAGCCAGGGCTGGTGAATGCTGACAGTCCTTGTCTTGCTGCCAAAATCCTGATGGATCAAGCAATGATAGGGGAGGAAAATGGGGCATTTTCAGAAGCTTAGAACTCAGCCAGATAGGCACCAGCTTCCATGGAACATCAAAAGGCACGTCCCTAGCCCTAGGGCTACCACAGCCTGATTTCAAAGGCCAGGTGCAATCCATAGCCCTGCCAGAACTTTTCAAAAAGGCCATAGGAATTTCTTGTAGTAAAGGATTGAACAGCATAGCTTCACATAGCCCAGCTCTGCTGAGAAATAACCTCATTTGGACTTTCACAGCAAGATTTTCCATTTTTCAAAGCCTTTCATCCCAGCGCCTTTAGCAGGCTGTTTACACAGGGAGCCCTGGCTCAGTGCTGAGATGCAGCCACCTCTGGGGTGCAACTGCTGGGCTATTGCTGGAGAGATTTTTCACCCAGCAGAGATGCAGCTGCCCCTGGAGTAGGGCACAAGGCTGATTATACAAAGAGCCCTTAGCTAGTGTGGAGATGCAGCCACCCTGCACAGGGGGAAAGCATGGGGGCATTCGTGCAGGGATCCCTCACCTCATGTAGAGACACAGCAACCAGGGTGTGCATGCACCCACATGCATGTTTAGCAGGTAATTCCTGCTGCTGGGCAAACTCACACTGCTGTTTCTTCTGCCCTTGCAGTGACCTTATTTCTTGACAGCAAAGGGCTTAAAATAGTGGATTGTTCTTAGGAGGGGGACACAATGGCTCAGCATAGCCCACCCTCACTTCAGCTACCATTGGCTGAACCTGTACTGAATAAAGGCACCTGCTCTTTCCTCTACAGGTGAGGGAAACTGTGCCCCAATACTGCCCTTGGTACAGAAATGTGTTAGCAGCACACATGCACCTGTCAAATACAGGCATACTCCAGCTAGGGCACAGCTCTCTGCCCCATGCTTGGAAGCAGCACCCACACAGGGGACAGATAGCGAGGCAGGACCTGGGCTGACTCTGGATTGTAAGCTCTCCCTGCCCTGGGGGACCCAGGTTGGGAGCAGAAGTTCCCAGACAGTTGAAGTACCTGGCTGGACAAGGCCCTGCCCCTCCCCCCAGTTGCTGCCCTAATTCCCCACATCCTGTCCCAGATCCTCCCAAGTTGGTGCTGCTTGTGGTGGCAGATCCAGCCCCCAGCCTAGGGGGAGCAAGTGCAAATTGAACACTTTGCCCTGGCAGTGAGGGGGGCAAAGCCACAGCAGGGCAATTGCAGGGCCCAGCTAGAGATGTGCATTTTCCAGACCTCACTTAACAGGTTACATATAGGGGCCCCTACCCCAAAGGTACACCCAGACCCAAGCAGCATTGGCTGATGCAGGTCTATCACCCACTCAGCTCATTCCCAAGCTCAGGGGCAGGTACCAATCCAGTGCTGACCAGCCCTGACCCCCTGCCACAGGGAAGCAAGTCAAATACTGGTACAGCAATGAAGGGCAGGACTAGGTCTCCGTGTTAAGGGTGCAGCGATTTCCTCTAGGTGAGAGTTATACACTGTCCTCTCTGCCCATGGCACTAAAGAACCTGCCAGGGGCTGCAGCAAGCTTAACACGCACCTGTACACACAAACCACCAACTAGTGGAGATCAGTGTCATACAGTTAAGGCAGGCAGGGTAGGGGAAGGTGTGATATGCCAGGGCCTCACCCCACATCAAGGGCAGACAGCACAGAGATCTTACTTACGATGCTTGGCGTAGAGATTGTGGTCCAAGCCAACACCACAGTGGGAGCTGACGGGACGCCCAACCCAAGGCCAGAGAGGACACTGCCAGGCACCACAGCAGGGCAGCCCTCTGGGCCATGCCCACTTAGAGGGGCAAGCTGCTGGGTGCACCATGAACCAACTCAGGAGACACATGAGCAGAAGCATACCTGGCATGTCCTGGGAAACAGCCCCTCTCACCCACCCTCAGGAAGAGGTGCCATATACAGCCTTAAGCCCAGCCCACATAGTGGGCAGAGGGCCCAGTGCAAGATGCTTAGGGGAATCTTACCTAGTCAGAGCCAAGCCCCAAAGTTCTGTAGGCCACCCTGGCAGCAGCCTAAAACTTAGTCCCTGCAAGGAAGAGTTAGGCACTGCTCCAAAAGGGGGCATAGCCTCTAGCAAGTTCATGTGAGGGCTGCATGTCCCTCCTGCAGCCCTGCAATTTGGCAAGGCCTGAGAGCCAATTCCTGCCGCCACCACCCCCCTGCCCCCACACACTTTCAGTAACATCTATCCCCAGCAGGTCTCACCACAACACAGACACCAGAACCCTAGAGACTCCCAAAGGTCGTGAGTTATCCAGTCCTCTGCCTCACAGTGAAGCAGGGGCAAGTCTCCATGGGCCACATATGGCAGTGAAAGAATTACCAGCATCTGACAAGCAGGAGAGGGGGTCATCCCTAGCAAGCATGCAAGATGCTGCCCCACTGCTGGGGGGAGATAGTTGCCCCAAAACATCCCCAGCTCTGTAGCCAGGTGCAACAGGCCAGCACTCCTGCTACTGCAACAGTCTAGGCCAGAATTGCAATTTCGCTCCCCCCACCCTTTGGCAGGTATACACCTGCCCCACTCTAAAATTGAACCCAAAGCTGGGTCAAGGGATGCACTCTCTCTCCCCCACCTTTGAGTCTTCCAAAATGGCAGGGGAGTTCTCAGCACAAGGACACTGCTGTGCTCCATGGCAGCCACAGGCAGCTGAGCTCAGCTCTGGGAAGCCCCATAGGGCAAGAATAGCAGGTACACAGCCAGGAAAGGGAGTGCACTGTGGGGGGGCAGGGGGGAGAAAAGGGGGGGTCAGTCCTAACAATACAATGCCTGCCCAACTGACTGAGGGAAGGAAGCCAGAAGGTGCCCAGCTCAGCTGAGCTCAGTCTAACTGGGGGACCCTAGGCAGGGGGCTGAACAGTGCCTGCACTGTACCAGGGCTGCCTGATCTGGGGGGGTGGGGGGGAAGGGGAAGGGGCACCTGACCCAGCTCATGTGCCTCCCCCTGTTCTGGTGGTGCACACCCCAGCAGGCCTGCTCACAGGAAGAAGGGTGCAGGCTGCGGGAGCCTCCCCGCAGAGGCACTCACCTTTATTTCGGGAATTTTTTTTGTTCCATTTTTTTTTTTTTTAAATAATGTCACTGGTGGAAAAAAAAGCAAACAAATGAACCATCCAGCCGGCTCCTCCCACTACCCTAAACAGGGCCATGCCCAGGCCAGGCAGTTGGGGTGGGGGGGCTGGGCACAGCAAAGGGATATGCACTCAGGCCCCCAGCTTCCCCTTCTTGCCAGGGCTGGGGGTTGGTCATGCTGGGAAGGGCTGATGCTGACGAGTGGAACCCCCAGCCCCCATGCACTTGCCCCACAGAAAGTGCAAGAACTTCCCAGCTAGAGGGAAGCAGGACAGCTGCTCAGTGCGTTAGCCCCCTGAAGGCTGAGGTGCTGGGAGCTCCCGAGCCAGGAAGAGCCCTGGGGAAGGGGCTGATCAAGCAGCCGACAGGCCTCTGCTCAGTTCTAAGGCCCCTGACTGTCCATGCTACCCTGAATACATTCAGTGGGCCTGGTATGGGGTGGCCCAGGGACAGCTGACTGCCCCATGTGGCTGGGGAGCACTGGGATGTAGCCTCAGACGGGCGAGGAGAGGAAGCCAAGGGACAGAGGTGGAGTGATGGTATCAGGCTCTGCTCAGCGTTCCTGGGCCAGCCCTGTGTCACAGCCACTCTGCAGCACTGTGGGAAGGTCTGCAGCAGGGGTATAAATATTGAACTAGAACAAGGCCATGGGAAGAAAAGGGACCCCAAGTTGCAGCAGAGGGGATTAAACAGAAGTGTCTGTGCCACCAGGAGCAAGACAAATGAAAAAAAAAAAAGACATGGAAAGAGGACACAGACCCCCTGAGTGGAGGCAGGGTGCACAGCCCAGTGGTGAGCAGCTTGAGCTGTTCAGAGGGGCCTATGCTCCTACCTCCATTATTCTGCTAGTGACAAGCAACTGCCCCATGGAAACCAGGTACCAGGCAGCAGAATTGCTCCAGCCTGCCTTGGCTCAAGCTTAACCAGAAGGAGCCTTTCTGGGAAGAGATGTGATAGGCTCATCGCCTAACAGATCCCCACCTGGAACTGGAGAAAAGGGGCTGCAGGCAGGAGGAGAGCAAAGGCTGGGGGTGGAGATGGGAGCAGCTCCATGCACCCAGCAGGAAGGGGAGGGGAGCAGAGAACCCACAAGAAGGAGCCAGGAATCCTGCCAGCCATCAGGCATCAAGGACCGAGGCAAGAGGCTGCATAGAGGGAAGTTCTCATGGGTGGGAGAGCACACCTTGCAGGTCTGCCCCCACCACATACTCAACAAGGGTAAGTAATTAACACAGGCAGAAAACCCAAACCACCACCCCACCAGAGAGGTCCCGTCCCCCTGCACGGTATCATCCGGGAAAGTTGCTACTCCACAGGAGGAGGGTGCTGGATAGCACTGGGTTGGACGGTCCCCTCCCCTCCCCACCCTATCCCTCAGTCCTGGGCCTCAGCAGCAGCCTCCGCCTGCTGGTTTGACTGGAGTGCTGTCGATTCTGAGGTTGGGTCTGTCCCCACCAGTGGTGGCACCGGGGCCCATGCGCTTCTTGATCTCAGCAGCCATGGTCATGAATGACTGCTCCACGTTGGTGGCATTTTTGGCGCTGGTCTCCAAGAATGGGATGCCCAAGGAGTCTGCAAATTCCTAAGCAAAGGCAGGGGAGGAGAAAGGGTTACAGGCTGACAAGGCCTCTCCTGTCTATGGCCCAACAGGGGCAGGGCTGTCCCCATCAAGAATCACCTACCCAGGAGGACCCTCACCCCCTTGGGGAGCAGGGACTCAGCACTGCCCCAGCCAGACATTCACCATTCAGACCCCTCAGCTCCCAGGTAATAGGTCTGGTCAGTCATTAGCTCCCTTTTGTAGATGGGGAAACCAAGGCACAGCCCAGGGAAGTGACTTACCAAAAGGGACACAGCAAGTGAGTGGCAGAGCTGGAAAAAGAATCCAGAGGCCCCTGCTCTAACTAGACCTGACTTCCCTCCTAGAGACAGAAATAGAATCCAGGAGTTCTGGATGATAGGCTGGAGATCCTAACCACATCCCCAGCTCCTTGGTGCCACAGGGCAGACTGCTACTTCCCAGAAATTTAGCCTATTTCACCCCATCACTCCTAGTTCTGTCCCCAGACATCTGTGCACTCATCTAGGGTTCCCCCAGCCAGACCGGTGGCCAGGAGCCTGAATCCAGGGCTGGCAGTGGGGATGGAGGCAGCCAGCACAGCCTCAGAGATCAGACCTACTGCTGGCAAATAGCAAGCCCTTCACCTGAGCTACAGCCAGGCATGAAGGGGAGGAAGCAGCTGATAGGACAAGTGCTGCCCCTTGGTGGGGCTTCCTGGTACTGCGGGAACATGCTGCAGTAGGGACAACCACTCAATTGATAGGACCCCACCCGAGAGCTGCTTCCTATCTGCATCTGCCAGAGACAGAAGGGGGAGCGCTATTGACAAGCATCAGAGGCTTGCTGTGCCTGCTCACCTTGGCAGTGGTGTAGTCCACTACTTTCTTCGTGGTGAGGTCACACTTATTGCCCACCAGCAACTTGTTGACGTTCTCGCTGGCATAGCGCTCGATCTCCTGCAGCCACTGCTTCACATTGCTGTAGGACTCCTGCAACAGGGAACATGGGCTCAGCTGGACCCCAGCCACCCTGCCAACACGCTTACAGCAACAGCTCAGAGTGCCCACCCAATGGGGAGCATGTCCCCAGAACCCCTCAGCAAGGTGCATCTCCATTTCATAGGCAGGAAGTGGAGACAGGGGAAGCAACTGGCACAAAGGTCACAGCGAGTTAGTAGCTCAGTGGGGACAGAACCCAGGAGTCCTGCTCCCAGTGCTTGCTCTACCAGTACAGCCCTTCCCACATTCAGCAGCTGTTCTTAGATGCTGTTATCTTGATGTCCTTCCCACCTACCCCAGGGAGCTGCTGCCAGCCTTGCCATCTTCAGAAAC
The DNA here is from genome assembly GCF_025201925.1 of Gopherus flavomarginatus. Lineage (NCBI taxonomy): Eukaryota > Metazoa > Chordata > Testudines > Testudinidae > Gopherus > Gopherus flavomarginatus. Next base: position 29,807,751 of record NC_066622.1, read on the forward strand.
TGCCCAATTCCCCATCTTCAAGGTGAATATGGAAATGAAGGCAGCGCAGCCTGCTGGGCCTGGCTTTACAACCTGCTCTATGGGCCAGTCATGGGTACACCAACTGCTGGCACAGAGCAGAGCAGCTGCTGCTGCAGCAGCTGTGTGTGACACCTGCGTCAGCAATACCTGGGGTAGATGCAGAAGGAATGCAACGCTCCACTGGCCCAGGAAGGGGCAGTGCCCAGCACAAAGGGTGCAGGAACGGATGGTCACTTGGAATAGTGATCAGGACCACTCTCTTCCCCTGACAAGCCCCCCCATCCACCAGCCTGCCAAGACCCAACAACTCAACAGTGGAGACTGCCTGTCTGGCTACCAACAGTGAGGCATTCTTACAGCACTACTCTACTCCTGGAACCAGGACAGAACCCAGGGGTCCTGGCTCCCTAGGTGCCCAGCAGGAGGCCTGTTGTCTGAACCTGGAGGGGCCCTGGATGCAGGGAGGTCAGGGACCTGTCTGAGGACTTGCAGGGCCAGAGTATTTGGGGCAGCATTACCTGATCTGTTACATCATACACCACAATGATGCCATGCGCCCCCCTGTAGTAGCTGGAGGTGATGGTCCGGAACCGCTCCTGACCAGCAGTATCCCACTGCAAGAGAAGGGAGGGGTTGGACCTTGCATTTATCTTCTTCTAGAGACAGACAGCACCCCCTAGAGGGGAACCCCCATATTCCATTCCCCCACACTTCTGAGCCACCCAGTGCCCCACACTGCTGCAGGATAGGAGCTAGCACTCTCAGAAGGGAAAGGCCTGTATACCATTCCCTGCCCGCAAGAGCCAGTCCCCAGAGGTCAATGCAGCAGCACTGGTCAGGGGCCAGATACTCACAATCTGTAGTTTGATGGTTTTGCCATCCAGCTCGATGGTCCGGATTTTGAAGTCCACCCCAATGGTGCTGATGTAGCTCTCTGTGTAGGTGTCATCCTGCAGGGTGCAGAATGAGGTGATTACCAGGGCAGCTGGGGTCTGTGCCCATAACCTTCTTCATCACCCAATTCTAGTGGCAGGACAAAGAGCCCTGATGCCCAGTGGCCTGGATCTAAACACTCTTCAGATATTAAACAGCCACCACTAAGAGTGGACCAGATGCCAGCCCAGTGCTGAGCAGAGAGGAGGGTTTGGGATGCCTTTAAATAGGGGGCTTTTATTAAGTGCTTTGGTACTCTGGAGATCCTTGTCAGGAGCTGCTTAGCTTCCAGGAAGGTTCTGCAGTTTAAAAAGCCATTTTAAAATCAACTGTCAATCTAGCAAGACAACTCCTTGGTACCCACCCATTGCCAAATGACATGCAGCACCAGCATCTCAGCTGCCCTGTAATGCTTGGTACTCCTACCCCAAAGTGCTTTATTGTCAAATAAGACTATATGCAGCCACCTCTGGAGTGGCATATGAGGACCATTAAGCAGCACACAGTGATAATGTGCAAGTTTAGGACAGGAAGTGAAGACTAACCAGATGTGAAGTTACAGGAGGCCAAATATAATCACTCAAGATGGAAATTGACCAGGATACCAGAGTGATTATGGAGCCTCTTAGGACAGTGTCACAGGTCTTGACTGACCCCAAAGAGTCAGGAACCCAGTTTTAAGTCTTTTGCAAAAAAGGCAGCACCTCCAACAGCAATGTCCTCAAGCACTGCACTGGGAAAAGACACTGACTACAAGGGTATAGAGCTCCCTACTGAGCCCTCCCCATGGCTCAGCACTCTCCTGCCCAGCAGGATACTAGGGTCAGACTGAGAGAAGAGGGCACCCTATTACATCTCTGCTGTTCCCTGCAGTGTGGAGGTCTCCTGGCCAAGCACTGACAGGACTAAATGTCTTTAGCTTGCAAGTTCAACTAGGTCACTGTACAATGGTTTGAGTTTTCATAAAATATGCCCCAGGGTGATGAGACTTAAGTAGCCACATCTCAGACACCACAGCCTCACTGCAACAGCTCTGGAACAGATGTGGCCAGCCTGTCACCATATGGCTAGACAGCTGTCCACTGGACCATGAGGGGCTCTGCACAAGGCAGGGACACTCACAGCAAATCGCAGCAGGAGGCAGGACTTCCCCACACCAGAGTCTCCAATCAGCAGCAGCTTGAACAGGTAATCGCTGAAACAGACAGATGGAGAATGAGGGAAACTGAACAGTTCCTGACCTTTCTAGTAGTGTGGCTAACTAGAGACCTCTCCCCTGCTCAGACCAGGGAGTGTTCCCAGTGGAAGACAAGAGGGCTTGGAGTACACATAGTGGGGAAAGTGCATGTGCTGGCAAACAACTTTGAGTAGGGCATGGGTGCTCTTTATACAGGGATTCTTTGTCAGATCTGTGCAGTCAGGACTCTGCTTCCTACCACCCACAGCGTTCCCAAGAGACAACAGGGAGCATCAGATGCTCCATGGGGATGTAATTAGAACCCAAGGATTTTGGCTCCTGGCCCTCCTGCTTTAAGCACTAGTGCTCACTCCCCTCCCAGAGTGGAGAGTAAGAGCCAGGAATCTGAACTCCAACCTTTTCCCTAGCTTTGGATGAGTGCACACTATACATTCAGATTAGTTTAATAGGACTTGCCTACAATGGCAGCATCTTACAGAGCAGGGTCACCCTCCCAAACTTTGAGAGGTCCACTTTCCAGGGTGCAGCCCATGGTGGAGGTCAGAAATGCAGGGAGAATAGCATGGAGTGCTTGTTTTGGTACTTTGTCCCCACTCGTGAGGCAGTCTAATTCTCTACAGGATCCTCAAGACTGAACTTGTTGGAGGCTCAGGGGATCCCAAAGACTAAAGCATTAACAAATCCTGGAAACATTAAGAATCTGGGAACAAACAAAGCCATTCAGAGGTGGAGTCCAGAAAGGCCTGTTCTGATCACTCAGTCATCCTTACACCTAGGGCCTTTCAGCAAGGCCAACCCTAAAGGCCTTCATACAGCCTCTGAAATGCAGCCACAGCACAAGGGTTTAGAATTTTTGACCAGGCAAAAGCCTGCCTTTAAGCCAGGTTTTAGATCTCCACACAGCCATGTGGGAGCCTCCACATATCTGCTGGTGCTGTTGGCTCTGCTGGGATTGGAGGAGTCACCCAGGCCACACTGCAGCTTTGTGGGTTGACTGAGCACTGGGGCTGTTCTCAAACCTTTTGAGCAGAAACCTGGGTATTTAAAGTTTTAGGATCCCACTTGGTTATGGCTAGTCCCTTGCCCCCATAGCAAAATGCTCACCCAGCTCTGGGGAAGCTGCAAAGCAGAGATCCCAAACAGCAGTGTCACGACTCCAGGGAGGGGGAAGGAAGAGGTCCTTTCATAAGAGTCCTGCACAGACTGTGCACCATAGTGCAAAGCTGAGCTGGCATCTAGGTTTGGGTTTCTACACAACACAGGTGCCCTGGGGCACGGTAGCTTCAGTTCTGGCCATGCTAGAGAGCTGGGCTCCTACCTTGGCCTTGCAAGGTTGCTAAATTCACTTCTGAGGGGGGTAGTGGTGACTAAGCAGAGGGACAGCTAGGGTCAGGCAGGCAATCAGGGAAGGTTTCCCAGCAGTGAGGGGTCTGGAAATTGCCAGCTTGTTTTAAAAACTCCCTTTGGGAGAGGCAAATAGATCAAAACCTCCAGGTCTGATCTCTGAGGAGCAAGTGAGCCAACCATTCCCTACTCAGCCTTCCTCTCTAGGAGTGTTATAGGCTGCTCTGTCACCCACCACCCGGAACAGCTTTAGCCCCTCACCATATTGAGCCAGTGAGCATAGCCACAGCAAGGGAAGAGACCCATTTGTACAGAACAGCCCAATCCCAGCCACTGTGAGGGTAATCAACCACCCAATACATTGCCATGGCAATGCCATGTGCAATGAAGCTGGCACCACCCATCCCTCCCTGCACAGGAAGGATGTGACCCAGCACAGCAGCAATTTACCCTCAGCCACTGAGACCCAAGGTGGCAGCAGCAGAAATTCCCACATGGTGACAGTGACACAGGGGTGGCCAAGAAGGGGTTGCAATGGCCAGCCTACAGACCTCATGGGAAGACAGGCTGAGTGGCTGGACATTAACACAAAGACAGCTTAGCCCCAACCAGCTCCAGCTGGAGACGCTCTGCTTTCCAGCACTGTAGCTGGGGGTACTGGCAGTAAATCCCTGAACAGAAGTCATGATACATTCAGGGCAGCCTGAACCAATCCCAGCCAGAGACCAAGCCCTGGGACAGACTGTCCCCTGCTCCACACAGGGGCCCTAATAAGGATTTTAAAGCCAGAGAAGACTTCCATGTCAAAGAGTTCAGAAGGCTCTGGAAATTAGAAGCTGCAGAGCACTGAAGTCACACAATGTGGGTCTAGTGGTCACAGAAGGAGGCTAGGACTCCTGGGTTCTCTCCCCAAAGCTTTGATGAGATGATACAGTAAGAGCCCCCAATTCTGTGCCTTGGGCTGTGTTAGCCACTAGATCCCACTTCCTTCCCAGAGCTGGGAATCTTGGCTCCCAGCCCTCTGTTCAATTTCATCCTGATGTCAGCGCAGTTTCACCCAGAATAGCTGTCATCTGTAGAGGGTCTGATTTATTACTGAGAAGGATAAAGTGCCATAGGGTAAATGTTCAGCCCTTTACAATCACTAACTACCCAGCACAGCTTGCCACCAGCAATAGCAGGGTCCTTCATGTGCTTTCCACTCACACCACAAGCCAGGAGGAATTGAATTGAGAGGCCTCTGCACAGAGGATTTTACGATGCAACACCAGTGACACAGTAGCACCTATCCCAAGTACAGGCCCACCTGTGCCTCATTCTGGCCAGCCAAGCTGAGGCCTTTGAGTAGCAACACAGCTCAGCACAATTGCAAAGCCTGGGTGTGTAAGCACTACACCCTGACAGCAAAGCAGCTACACAGAGCTATAGCGTCCTTCACCCCAAAGCAGGGTGCAAGATGACCTATTAGGGCTGGTTCACACTACGGGGGGAAAAATCGATCTTAGATACGCAACTTCAGCTATAAAAGCAGCAAAGAATCCTGTGGCACCTTATAGACTAACAGACGTTTTTGGAGCATGAGCTTTCGTGGGTGAATACCCACTTCCTCAGATGCATGTAATGGAAATATCCAGGGGATATTGCTGCAGGATGGCCAAAAAAACAAAAAAAAGCAAAAAAACTTCAGGACCAGACTTCAAAGAGAAACTGCTGAGCTTCAGTTCATCTGCAAATTTGACACCATCAGCTCAGGATTGAACAAAGACTGTGAATGGCTTGCCAATTACAGAACCAGTTTCTCCTCTCTTGGTTTTCACACCTCAACTGCTAGAACAGGGCCTCATCCTCCCTGATTGAACTGACCTCGTTATCTCTAGCTTGCTTGCTAGCACACATATATATACCTGCCCCTGGATATTTCCATTACATGCATCTGAGGAAGTGGGTATTCACCCACGAAAGCTCATGCTCCAAAACCTCTGTTAGTCTATAAGGTGCCACAGGATTCTTTGCTGCTTTTACAGATCCAGACTAACACGGCTACCCTCTGATACTTAACTTCAGCTATGTTATTCACGTAGCTGAAGTCGAATATCTAAGATCGGATTACTCACCTGTCCTCACCGCGCGGGATCGATGTTCGCGACTCTCCCTGTCAATTCCGCAACTCCGTTGGGGTTGATGGAGTTCCGGAATCGATATAAGTGCGCTCGGGGATTGATATATTGCGTCTAGATGAGACGCAACATATCGATCCCCGAGCAATTGATTTTAACCCGCCGATACGGCGGGTAGTCTGGACGTAGCCTTACTGTGGCAAGCTGTTTATACAGGAGCCCTAGCCTGGCCCCTGCTCAGTGTTGCATGACAGTGCGGGCAGAAGTGAAGGTTAATCAGACTCAGTTGCATTATAGCTACTACTTGGGGGAATTGTCCAGAAAATGAGTAGCTACAGGCCATCAACATCTGAAAAAAAAGGGCATCCCCTCAGCACCCCCACCATGGAAGAACGAGCACCCCCTCTGAAGACCAGTAGCACTCTCTTAGAGCTCAGCACCAGGACACTAGATTCAGTGCCAGCTCAGAGAGAGAACACTGCCTACAGAATCACCATTACCCCATGTGGGAGCTTGGGTTTTCCATGGAGGTCTCCTATCGAAGCAGTGACCCAGCCCAGCCCCACTTTTCAGTGCTGCTGCATTACACAGCTATAGTTTGAATTCATGCTGTAACCAACCCATGAGTGGGAGAAACACACAACAAGGCTCCACGTACCCAGAGCTAGACCTGGCTCTCACCCACCCTCCTGGTGCGGATACAGCACTTGCCCCTGGACAAGCTGCATGGCTGTTGGGCACATCTGCTACATTCAACCCCCGCTTTACATGGCATACAGTACAAGCCTTTTCTAAAGGCTCATGAAGAGCCAGCCTAGGGTAGCCCTGGATACACATCAGGCTCTGTAGAGACAGCCACCCCCACAACTCACCACAAGGCCTAATTAACACCAGCCCTTGTCAAGCCTCATAGGCTCTTGCAAGTACCCAGGCTGGGCTCTCAAGGCCCATTACTCCTCACAACACAACCCACTCTTATGAGCCCTGAAGCTCCAGTGCTGGCAACAGGATAGAGAGCAAGATCCAGGGAATGACTGCTCAGAAGAGCTGCTAGTAAACTGGAGTCTATGATCTCCAGACTCAGTCTCAGCAACATGAGAAACGTATACCAGTCAGACCAACGCTATGTTTGTACAGCACCTGGTACAACAGGGCCCACGTCCAAGGCTCCTAGGCCACAAATTGGTATAAATCTTACTACAGACATTTGGCCTTAGAGTGGCCTGTTAAACTGCTGGAAGTTAAAGCCAGGTAAATCGAAACTGGAAATAAGCAGGCTTGGCAGAAGTCAATTTTATTTTCCCAATTTTTATTTAAAAGATTTCCTCTATTTTAACTTTTTTCTCCATAGTTGCAGGGGTTGGGTTAGGGCAGTGCTGACAGCAGGGCTGCAGGGGGTTCCCTCTGCAGCCCAGAGGCACAATATGTAGGGAGGCTGCAGTCCTGGCCCAGCAGAGCAGAAGCCCCTGGTTGTGGGGGAGGCCATCCCACTGCTAAACAGCTCCTGCCCAGAGACAGCTCCCACACTCCTGGCTCATGACACCCAATCCCTGCAGGCACAAGATGTGAGGAAGGCTGGAGTCCTGGTGGGGCACAGCAGATACCACTGGCCAGGGCTTTAAGGCATCCTCATGCCCAGCTGTGCAGGAGGCCACCCTACTGCTGAATGGTGCCTGCCTAGGGTGGCCTCTTCTGTGACCACGAAGAACTCCCATACCTTGTGCCTGCAGGGACTGGGCATTACCAATCCCGCTCACTCATTCACTAGTCAGGAGCATGGAAGCCATCCCCAGGCAGTTGTTCAGCAGGGGGTGGCCTCCCTGCAGAGCTGGGGGCATGTCCTCCTCCTTATGGTTCTGGAGGAGGGTCTCTGTTCCATTGGGCTAGGAGCGCTGCAGAGAAGCAAAGCTCTGTTGACACTGACCAGCTCACTCATTCCTGTGACAGCAGAGATGCAGAAGGACATACAAGACCCAGTCCCTGCAGTCACATCAACTGTTACCACCTGATCTGTCGATTTCAGTGTGTCGGCTGAAACATTTACTGACAGTTCTAAATTAAAATCAAATCTTAGAAATAAGACACCAGTTTTTTAGCCAAAGGAAGTGGAAGATTCTCCACCCTTTGGTGGTTTCAAGTCCAGACTGGATGCTTTTCTGGAAGATATTTTTGCCAAACCCAAATAATTGGACTTAATACAGGGGTCACTGGGTGACACTCTGGCCTGTGATATACAGGAGAGACAGACTAGAGTATCCAATTGTCCCTTTTGGCCTTAACTCTGAATCTTAAGTTTAGCTTCAGTCACGAGGCATCATCTGAAGCTAGATTAATATAAACCACTCAAAACAAAGATTCATAGATTGTGGTCCTTTCTCTCTAGCTACTCTGGCCTACCGTGGCATAGGTACCAGATAGCCTACAAAGGGGTTTGCACTGGCTAAACAAAAACAGCAGTTCTCAAACTCTGGGTTGGAACCATATTTTAATGGTGTCACCAGGGCCAGCATTAGACTTGCTGGGGTCTGGGGCTGAAGCCAGAGCCTGGAGGCTCCACCTCTTCCCCCTCCCACCCACCCCCCCCCCCCCGGACCTTGGATGATGTAGTAATTTGTTAGAAGGGGTCATGGTGCATTGAAGTTTGAGAACCGCTGTGTTCAACTGATGCAGCTTTCCTGGTGCAGTGCCTGCAGCAGCAAAGCCCATGTAGGAAGACTGTAAACACATAGTAAGTGGCTCACTGCCAGCACCAAGTCTGGTCACTGCCAGGAGCAAGAAGATTTTATAAGTGGAAGCCTCTGACAGCACAAGCTGGACTGAGGGCTCCACTTCACCACAGAAGTAACTTGGCTTCCAAGGTGAATGCAGTCAAACTCAAGCCCTGTTCACACAAAAACCCCCTTCCCTCAAGTACGGTGGTGGTTTCAGTTTGAGCTGGCTGGCTTGTAGGGGCATAGGCTACAGCTTGTGTGAGCACAACTCAGCAGCTGCTAACTTAACCAGCCTGCACTCATGCTGCAGGGTAGTTCTACTGGAGTGCCATGAGTCCTCCAATGCCTCCATTCTCTGGGTCTCCTTGCCGCTCCTGCCCAGAAAGGACAGACCAGTTTCCCCACAATTCACTAGAGAAGAACTCAGAACAGCTCAGCTGATTCCAGCACTAAGAACCATGGGATATGCCCCAAGAAGTTTAAGCACTAAACACAAGGGAGCACAGTACCAGCACAGCCACAGCAGCTCCAGTGTTGTTTTCAGGCACAGTGGCCACTTGCATTTGAAGGAGGCCAATTCCAGAGTAGGTAGTTCAAATTAACCCTGTAGTGCTGACAGACCCTCAGATCCACCAGTGCATTTTCTGTAGAAGCTGCAAGAGGGAACTGGTTTTGCTTGTGAATGACCTGTGCTGGCTTCAAACCTGTGCCACAGGGTTTCACTGCATTGTCAATGGAGGGGTGCTATGCAGTTCATATGCCAAGCTTCAACATCCCATGAAGCTGTTTCCTCATTTTTAAATCTGGACAATAAAAGTCTAGAGATGGAAGCGACTTGACCACAGCCACTTGATGAGTTAGTGCTAGAGCTGGAACCCAAAAATCCTGACTTCCAGCCCTCCCAGCTATTTGATAGCCTCTACCCACATGCTGTACAGATAGAGTGACAGGTCTCCAAGGCTACATGAAACTGCATGAAGGCCCAATGGGTGGGGCCCCTAACAACAACACTCTGCTGCCTCCCACAGCCTCTTCTCAGTCCCTGTGCAGGGGAAGTGGTGCCTGCTGCATGGAAGTAGTTTGTTCCTCAATCCCAGATTGGAGGCCCATACTTCACAGGGGACTCAGGAAGGTCAGACATACAGGATGCAGGGACAGATGTTTAATCAAAAAAAGCTGGGAGCCAGAACTCTTTGGTTTTATCCCCAGTTCTGGAGGGCAATGGGCAGGAAATCAGGACACTCTGCCTGTCTCTGGAGAGAGAGAGAGTGTAGTTCAGTGGTTAACAGAAGCCCTGGGTTCTATTCCTAGCTCTTCCACCAACACTGCATGATTGTGGGCAGGGGCCTCACCTCTGTGCCTCAGTTTCCCAACCTGTAGAAAGGGAACAATTCCCCTTGGCAGTGTTGAGGACTGCAGAATCCTTTGATAACAGGTACTAGGGAAGCCAGGTGTTTCCCCAAGAAGAAAGCCACATACAAGCTGCTGTGACAGCACAACATCCACCCCTTTAACTATTCTTGCAGATAGATTGTTCCAGTTGACTTGGAGAGCTGGTATCCTCCACCCCCCCCCTCACTAGCTGGGGGCAGCAAGGACAGCTCCCCCTCCATATACCTCACCAACATGTTGGCAGGGGCAGTGTTATTTGTGAGCAGAGCTAACAGAACCTGGGCAGCATCTCTGCAGGCAAAGTTTTGCTGCACCACTGATTCCCTGCCTCTCCCTGCCACCCCCAGAGCCTTCTCTTCTGCAGCACCTGTCAGCTGGGACAGGCTCCCAGGCTTACCTCAAAACTGCACCCCACCCACTCCACTAGGGAAGCAAGCTCCTCAGATCCATGTCAAGCTGGGTTCTGTTTTAACAACTGGTCTACAAATTTACTCTGCTTGTGAGCTTAGCTGTGAAAAGTGAGTTCACAGACCACCACAACAGCCTATAACATATGGAGATATACCTATCTCATAGAACTGGAAGGGACCTTGAAGGTCATTGAGTCTAGTCTGCTGCCTTCACTAGCAGGACCAAGTACTGATTTTGCCCCAGATCCCTAAATGGTCCCCTCAAGGATTGAACTCACAACCCTGGATTTAGCAGGCCAATGCTCAAAGCTATCCCTCTCCCCTACAATGATGGGAAGAGGTGCAAAAGAGACCAAGTACACTTCTTCAGTTGGACTAACCTGGTCTGATATAACTAAAACAGTGGTGAGATCATTCCCTGGTAAACCAGATAGTAGTAAGATGGAAATCAATGAACCAAAACTGGTGTCAGAAATTAGGCCTACAGTATTTGATGGACAAAGTAATGAAGGAATAGGCTATTCCACCCATCACTCCCTTTGCAGCAAAAGCTAGAGGAGGCTACCATGATGTTGGCTGACTAATGGGCAAGAGAAGGGGAATGACCTACCTTCACCATCCTAGCTGTCATCCTCACTGTCTGTGGGGTCTTCGGACCTTCATCCTAATCTGAGAGATGTCCTGATCAGAGTGGGCCAGAGGGGGCACTCAAACATTGCCACCTCCACTCCTTCAACTGAATCTCAACACCAACAGGAATGTGTGACTAAGCCCTCCCTCCCCACTCCGTATGTCCTTTTCCTTTCCTACTTCATTCTTCTCCATTTGTCCTGTTTAATAAGTGGCTCAGCAGGCCAAGACTACATATTCTGCAACACTGCTTTAAGCCGGAGACCAGAAAGAGGCAGCTAAAAGCAATGCCTTAGACAGCTGGACGCTGGTACAAGTTTGCCAGGTATTTGAATGGCTAATAAGACCACGTGCTGTGCTTGTGTTTCTACAGCACTGAAGCAGCAAGTGAAAGTCAACCCAAGACAGAGCTGCATTTTCTAACTTTGCTGTTCTTCTCTCCTCTTATGTGTTTGTCTTGTTTGGTCTTCTCAGAACCAGGATCAGGTTTTAACAGCAAACAGCCCTAGCCCGTCTCTACTGACGTTTCTTTCACACACAAAGACAGTTATTACCATCTTCAATACCATGTAAACAAGAGGCTGTGTGTTCTAAAACTCTACAGCTGAAAAGAACAAGGGATGCTGTTAAAATGAAAGTATTTAAAAGTCTTTGAAATGTAAAGTATTAACTGTTTCTTTTTTTTCCTGTATTTGTAATAGAAGGCTTAAAGCATGGTGACTGTGTTTACACCATGGTATTAAGCAGGCTGAGGTCTCTGTATGCCTAATCCAGACCCTTGTTTACCACTGTTTAAGGCTGGAGAGTGATTAGGTTATGTTAACACCTTTGACCCATATTTTCCATCTAAACTGATAAAACAGTTTTGCCCTGCTCCTCAGCTGCTGCAAGCCAAATCCTGCTCTCATCCCACAACACCCATCTCTGCCTTCTAGTGTCCCCAGGCAAACCCCCCGCCCCCATCTTTGATGCCTCCTCTCAGGACTGTGCAGGCAGCAGGAGCTCACCCTGCTCATTGGAACCTGGACAGAATCAGCTAACAGGCAAGCCAGGAGAGAACCCAGTTCCAGCACCAACACCAGCATGGGGTACCGGCTGGGGGCGCTTTGCTCTGCTTGGTAATAGCAGGACAGGGGAAGAGCTGAGAGACTACTGAAGGTCACAGTGACCAGGACTGGCAAAGATCCACAGACTGGAGTTGATGGGTACACTTGCCTCCCAAACAAAGGGCATTGCTTAGGGGGATGTGTCTGGGAGAGGACAATCACCATGAGAGCTCAGACCACACAGGTCCCAGGGCGGAGGAGGAAGCCCCATTTGCTGGGATGTTGAAACCCCACAGGACCAAGGGCCACCTTGCCCTAGCTTGGATCCACATGCAACACTGTCCCATGGGGCAGTTTATATGGGATTAATATTCCACACCCAGCCAGAATGGAAGCTTTATACAGCTGAGTCCCAACAACTGGGATAAGGCTTTGGGAAGCTCTTTTGTTCTTTGGGGAGTGGGTGGCTTAAAAGCTGCTGGGTTTCTTCTTGCACACTAGGAGTTAAGTGGGGGTCATTCTCCCGGGACTCTGCTCTCCAGACCCCTCCACATGTGCCGAGATGACACTGCTTTCACAAGAGCACAGGGACTGAGTGACTGCTATTGTTGTGTAGAGCTGGAGTTTGTGACAGGAAGAGTCCATTACCTCATCCAGCCGATGCAAAATGGCTTCTTAGAGCTTGGCTTAGTACTGGGGTACCACTGCTGCCCTTGGGAGGAGATTCCTTGCTCCAGAGACCCCACTGTTAGGAAGGGCTTCCCAATATAAAGCTCTTGCTTCCCCCCAGCTTTATTTATCTGCCCCCTTGTCATAAACAGATAGCTAAGGGTTAATGTCTCTTTCACCTGAAGCACCTGACCAGAGGACCAATCAGGAAACCGGATTTTTTCAACTTTGGGTGGAGGGATTTGAGTGTCTTTGTCTTTGTTTTCTGGCTGCCTGCCTTCTCTGAGCTTTGGAGAAGTAGCTCTACTTTCTAGTCTTCTGTTTCTAAGTGTAAGGACAAAGAAATCAGATAGTAAGTTCTATGGTTTTCTTTTCTTTGGTATTTGCATGAATATAAGTGCTGGAGTGCTTTGATTTGTATTCTTTTTGAATAAGGCTGTTTATTCAATATTCTTTTAAGAAATTGCCCTGTGTTGTATCATCTTAATACAGAGAGAATATTTGTACTTATTTTTCTTTCTTTTTATATAAAGCTTTCTTTTAAGACCTGTTGGAGTTTTTCTTTACTTCAGGGAAATTGAGTCTGTACTCACCAGGGAATTGGTGGGAGGAAGAAATCAAGGGGAGATTTGTGTGTTGGATCGCTAGCCTGATGTTGCATTCCCTCTGGGGGAATAGGAAAGTACTTTTTGTTTCCAGGATTGGGAACAGAGAGGGAGATTCACTCGGTTTGGATTCACAGAGCTTGTGTCTGTGTATCTCTCCAGGAGCACCTGGAGGGGGGAAGGGAAAAAGGATTATTTCCCTTTGTTGTGAGACTCAAGGGATTTGGGTCTTGGGGTCCCCAGGGAAGGTTTTTCAGAGGGACCAGAGTGCCCCAAAACACTCTAATTTTTTGGGTGGTGGCAGCAGGTACCAGGTCCAAGCTGGTAACTAAGCTTGGAGGTTTTCATGCTAACCCCCATATTTTGGACGCTAAGGTCCAAATCTGGGACTAAGGTTATTACATGGTGGCAGCTGGTGGGAGATAGACAGAACCCAGAAGCCAGTAGAAATATTATATTTTTCTTTTCTCTGCTAAGGGCTTTTTAGCAGAGAGAAGCAGTTGGTTTTAAAAGGGAACCAGAGAGAATTTTTTTTTCTGCTCTCTCTCGCAGTTTGTGGCTTGCATGTTAAGCAGAAGTCGTTAAGGACTATTAACAGTCTTTTGTCACACAATAGCACTCCCATTGAGAGTCATACCAGCACTTATATGCATGCAAATAAAGTGGTTTTTCTGGTTTCCCTTCATTGAACATTAGCTAGAGAGAGAAAAGAACAAAAAGCACTGTTGCTAGGCAGACTTCAGGAGGCAACAGAACCTGCAGTTCAGAAGATAAACACCGGAGGGCACCCCAACCCAAGAAAACAGGAACCATGACTTCTAAGGCAAAAATTGAGGCCGAAGAACAAATCAAAGAAGCTGAACACAGGCGAGAGATGGAAAAACACAAACAGCAACTGGAAATAAAACAAAAAGAGATGGAAATGAAAGAAAAGGAAGAAAGCATGAAACTGGCAGCCTTCCAAAGAGAACAGGCAGCCCAAGAGGCAGCACACAAAAGAAAACTAGAAGAAGAAGAGATAGCCTACCGAAGGAAACAAGCAGAAGAAGAGTTGGCCCACCACCGAGAAATGGAAAAACACCAAAAACAAATGGAAAAAACACCAAAAAGAAATGGAAAAACACCAAAAAGAGAATGAAGAGAAGGAAAAACAGAGAAAACATGAACTGGAGTTGGTAAAAGCTGGGCTGCATGTGCCAGCCAACCCTAACAACCCGGCGCCAAATATTGCTCCACAGCACAGGAAATTTCCCACCTACAAGGCAGGTGATGACACCGAGGCCTTCTTGGAAAATTTTGAAAGAGCCTGTCTTGGGTACAGCATTCCCGAAGACCAGTACATGGTAGAATTGAGGTCACAGCTCAGCGGACCTTTAGCAGAGGTGGCAGCTGAAATGCCTAAGCACCAAATGAATGACTATAAACTTTTTCTAACCAAGGCCAGATACAGGATGGGGATAACCCCAGATCATGCCCGTCGGCGTTTCAGAAACCAAAAGTGGAAACCAGAGGAGTCATTTCCCAAACACGCCTACTACATTGCAAAAAACTATGAGGCCTGGCTAACAGGAAACAACATTCAAACTTGGAAGAACTGAACCTCCTCATACAAATGGAGCAGTTCTTGGATGGTGTTCCTGAAGACATCACGCGGTACATACAAGATGGAAACCCCAAGAATATCGCTGAGGCGGGGGAGATTGGAGCCAAATGGATGGAACTGGCAGAAAGCAAGAAAGCTACTGTCAAGGGGAACAATTACCCCAGGGGGCACACAGACCATAAACCCTACAACCGAGGACAGCCAAAGACCCCACATACCACCCAAGTCAAGCCACAGATACCCTACCCTTCAACCTCACCAGTCTCCAGTAACTCACCTCGGCCCAGTGACCCATCAGATGGAAGATGCTTTAAGTGTAATGAACTGGGACATATCAAGGCCAAGTGTCCCAAGAACACCATGCGAGTGCAATTCATTACACCACCATCACACCAAAGATCCCCAGGCCCGGATGCCTCTCAAATACCCTTGGAGCGAAGGGAAAATTTGAGAGTGGGCGGAAAGAAGGTTACTGCGTGGAGAGACACGGGGGCACAAGTGTCAGCTATCCACCAATCCTTCGTTGACCCCAAATTCATCAACCCAAAGGCCAAAGTTACAATTTACCCCTTCATGTCACAAGCTGTAGACTTGCCTACAGCTCAACTGCCTGTCCAGTACAAAGGCTGGTCAGGAATGTGGACTTTTGCAGTCTATGACAATTATCCTATCCCCATGCTACTGGGGGAAGACTTGGCCAACCAGGTGAGGCGGGCCAAGAGAGTGGGAATGGTTACACGTAGCCAAACCAGGCAAGCTTCCAGACCCATTCCTGTTCCTGAGCCGTCCACAGAGGCCCCGTCTGTGTTACCAGAGACCCAGACAAAGGTAGTGGACCCAGATTCCATGCCTACCACTGAAACAGCCACAGCATCTCCAGTCCCAGGCCCGGAACTGGAACAGCAACCAGCACCAGCAAGTGCAACCACATCTTCAAACTCAACGCCAGAGGGCGCCAGCAAGCCAGAACTGGCAGAAGCAAAAGACAGCCATACCCAAAAGGCTCAGCCAGAGCCTGAAATACCCTCAGGTGCACCAGCGGAGAGCGGTTCACCAGCAACGGAAACAACCCCATCACCTACATCACTTCCAGAGGGACCAAGCCCAAGTCCACAGTCTGAGGAAGAACTGGTGACCCCAGCCTCAAGGGAACAGTTCCAGACTGAGCAGGAAGCGGATGACAGCCTTCAAAAAGCTTGGGCGGCGGCACGGAGCACCCCACCGCCTCTCAGCTCTTCTAATCGATCCCGGTTTGTTATAGACCAAGGACTTTTATACAAGGAAATTCTTTCTGGTGGACACCGGGAAGAATGGCAGCCGCAAAAACAGTTGGTGGTTCCAACTAAGTACCGGGGGAAGCTCTTAAGCTTAGCCCATGATCATCCCAGTGGCCATGCTGGGGTGAACAGAACCAAGGACCGGTTGGGGAAGTCCTTCCACTGGGAGGGGATGGGCAAGGACGTTGCCAAGTATGTCCGGTCTTGTGAGGTATGCCAAAGAGTGGGTAAGCCTCAAGACCAGGTCAAGGCCCCTCTCCAGCCACTCCCCATAATTGAGGTCCCATTTCAGCGAGTAGCTGTGGATATTCTGGGCCCTTTCCCAAAAAAGACGCCCAGAGGAAAGCAGTACGTACTGACTTTAGTGGACTTTGCTACCCGATGGCCGGAAGCAGTAGCTCTAGGCAACACCAGGGCTAACACTGTGTGCCTGGCCCTAACAGACATCTTTGCCAGGGTAGGTTGGCCCTCCGACATCCTTACAGATTCAGGGTCTAATTTCCTGGCAGGGACCATGGAAAAACTGTGGGAAACTCATGGGGTGAATCACTTGGTTGCCACCCCATACCACCATCAAACCAATGGCCTGGTGGAAAGGTTCAATGGAACTTTGGGGGCCATGATATGAAAATTCATCAACGAATTCTCCAATAATTGGGACCTAGTGTTGCAGCAGTTGCTGTTTGCCTACAGGGCTGTACCACATCCCAGTTTAGGGTTTTCACCATTTGAACTTGTGTATGGTCACGAGGTTAAGGGGCCATTACAGTTGGTGAAGCAGCAATGGGAGGGGTTTACGCCTTCTCCAGGAACTAACATGCTGGACTTTGTAAGCAACCTACAAAGCACCCTCCGACACTCTTTAGCCCTTGCTAAAGAGAACCTACAGGATGCTCAAGAAGAACAAAAGGCCTGGTATGACAGACATGCCAGAAATCGGTCCTTCAAGGTAGGAGACCAGGTTATGGTCTTGAAGGCGCAACAGGCCCATAAGATGGAAGCCTCATGGGAAGGGCCATTCACGGTCCAAGAGCGCCTGGGAGCTGTAAACTACCTCATAGCATTTCCCAATTCCTCACTAAAGCCTAAAGTGTACCATGTTAATTCTCTCAAGCCTTTCTATTCCAGAGACTTACAGGTTTGTCAGTTTACAGTCCAGGGAGAGGATGCTGAGTGGCCTGACGGTGTCTACTACGACGGGAAAAAAGACGGTGGCGTGGAAGAGGTGAACCTCTCAACCACCCTGGAACGTCTGCAGCGGCAGCAAATCAAGGAGCTGTGCACCAGCTTCGCCCCATTGTTCTCAGCCACCCCAGGACGGACTGAACGGGCATACCACTCCATTGATACAGGTAATGCTCACCCAATCAGAACCCCACCCTACCGAGTGTCTCCTCATGCCCAAGCTGCTATAGAACGGGAGATCCAGAACATGCTACAAATGGGTATAATCCGCTCATCTACCAGTGCATGGGCATCTCCAGTGGTTCTGGTACCCAAACCAGATGGGGAAATACGCTTTTGCGTGGATTACCGTAAGCTAAATGCTGTAACTCGTCCGGACAACTATCCAATGCCACGTACCGATGAGCTATTGGAAAAGTTGGGACGTGCCCAGTTCATCTCTACAATAGACTTAACCAAGGGGTACTGGCAAGTACCACTAGATGAACCTGCCAAGGAGAGGTCAGCATTTGTCACCCATGCGGGGGTGTATGAATTCAATGTCCTTCCTTTCGGCCTTCGAAATGCACCCGCCACCTTCCAGAGGCTGGTAGATGGTCTACTAGCTGGACTGGGAGAATTTGCAGTTGCCTACCTCGATGATGTGGCCATTTTTTCAGACTCCTGGCCCGAACACCTACTACACCTGGAAAAGGTCTTTGAGCGCATCAGGCAGGCAGGACTAACTGTTAAGGCCAAAAAGTGTCAAATAGGCCAAAACAGAGTGACTTACCTGGGGCACCAGGTGGGTCGAGGAACCATAAACCCCCTACAGGCCAAGGTGGATGCTATCCAAAAGTGGCCTGTCCCACGGTCCAAGAAGCAGGTCCAATCCTTCTTAGGCTTGGCCGGATACTACAGGCGATTTGTACCCCACTACAGCCAAATCGCTGCCCCACTGACCGACCTGACCAAAAAGACCCAGCCAAATGCAGTTAAGTGGACTGATGAGTGTCAAAAGGCCTTTACCCAACTTAAGGCAACGCTCATGTCTGACCCTGTGCTCAGGGCCCCGGACTTTGACAAGCCATTCCTAGTAACCACAGATGCATCTGAGCGTGGTATAGGAGCAGTGCTCATGCAGGAAGCAACAGATCACAACTTCCATCCTGTCGTGTTTCTCAGCAAGAAACTGTCTGAGAGGGAAAGTCACTGGTCAGTCAGTGAAAAGGAATGCTATGCCATTGTGTACGCCCTGGAAAAGCTACGCCCATATGTTTGGGGACGGCGGTTCCAACTACAAACTGACCATGCTGCACTAAAGTGGCTTCATACTGCCAAGGGGAACAACAAGAAACTTCTTCGTTGGAGTTTAGCTCTCCAAGATTTTGATTTTGAAATTCAACACATCACAGGAGCTTCTAATAAAGTTGCTGATGCACTCTCCCGTGAGAGTTTCCCAGAATTCAGTAGTTAAAAAGTGTTCTTAATGTAGAAGTCTGTTAGTTATATACTTAGGAGTATATGTAAAGGTGTATGTGTTGTATTAATCTGTTTATTTTCAAGTTCTAGAAGGAAATCGCCGCCAGTGAGCTTCCCCACTGTCTGCAATTTGGGGGGCGTGTCATAAACAGATAGCTAAGGGTTAATGTCTCTTTCACCTGAAGCACCTGACCAGAGGACCAATCAGGAAACCGGATTTTTTCAACTTTGGGTGGAGGGATTTGAGTGTCTTTGTCTTTGTTTTCTGGCTGCCTGCCTTCTCTGAGCTTTGGAGAAGTAGCTCTACTTTCTAGTCTTCTGTTTCTAAGTGTAAGGACAAAGAAATCAGATAGTAAGTTCTATGGTTTTCTTTTCTTTGGTATTTGCATGAATATAAGTGCTGGAGTGCTTTGATTTGTATTCTTTTTGAATAAGGCTGTTTATTCAATATTCTTTTAAGAAATTGCCCTGTGTTGTATCATCTTAATACAGAGAGAATATTTGTACTTATTTTTCTTTCTTTTTATATAAAGCTTTCTTTTAAGACCTGTTGGAGTTTTTCTTTACTTCAGGGAAATTGAGTCTGTACTCACCAGGGAATTGGTGGGAGGAAGAAATCAAGGGGAGATTTGTGTGTTGGATCGCTAGCCTGATGTTGCATTCCCTCTGGGGGAATAGGAAAGTACTTTTTGTTTCCAGGATTGGGAACAGAGAGGGAGATTCACTCGGTTTGGATTCACAGAGCTTGTGTCTGTGTATCTCTCCAGGAGCACCTGGAGGGGGGAAGGGAAAAAGGATTATTTCCCTTTGTTGTGAGACTCAAGGGATTTGGGTCTTGGGGTCCCCAGGGAAGGTTTTTCAGAGGGACCAGAGTGCCCCAAAACACTCTAATTTTTTGGGTGGTGGCAGCAGGTACCAGGTCCAAGCTGGTAACTAAGCTTGGAGGTTTTCATGCTAACCCCCATATTTTGGACGCTAAGGTCCAAATCTGGGACTAAGGTTATTACACCCCTTCAACAATGCTTCCCCTTGCTAATCCCAGCCTTCAGATGTGGGGCAATTTACAATCCTCTAAGACAATACAGAGCAACAGCTAAGGCTCAGGTACTAGCACTCAGAGGACTCCTGGGTTCTAGCCTCAGGCACAGATGTCACTGGCACAACTGTTCCCCCCTCTGCAGTACATGAACAATATCAACCAAGCTTTTTAAAGCACAAAGTGTTTGGTCCAGTCATATGTATCTAGCCCTTCATCATGCCCAGAAGCCAGACTCTGGGAGTTCTCAAGTCAATACCCAGTCACCAGTCAGTGACGACCATATAGTGCGAGTGCGTAACTGCCCCCAGCATTGCTCAGGCACAGAGGCAGCCAAAACTGAATCTTGTAACCCAATTCCCCACCCCAAGCATCAGCATTGTCATAAAGGGAAGAGACTCCAGGTCAGTCCCAACTAGAGTTCTTCAGCAACTATCACAACTCCTTCCTCTGATCCCACCCTGATCCCCACCCTGTCTCTTACAGCTTTCATGCTGTCAATACAGCACTTAGTTGCCTGCACAACACAGGCAGGAATGAGCAGAGACCCACTGTCACTCCTGCACTGGAGATGGTTGCCACAGCCACTGGGTGCCTCTGAACAGACCTCTCTCATCACCACCAACTTGATGCTGCTGCAAGGAGACAGCAACACCTTCCATGATTACTTGATGTCTCTGCACCAGGGGGTATCCAGCATGCTCCTTGCCTCTCACAAGTGTTTCAGCTCCAAACAGCCATAGAATCCTTTGTATCATCCCCATGATACTTCCAGGGGCTTCCAGAGGAATCGGCACAATTAATTATGGGGCATGTGTGCTTCCAGCATTGGAGAACTACTACATCTGTCACCTCACACCAATGGGCTGAGGTAGCCCAATATGCCAGTTGCATCACCCCCATTGTGTCACCAGGCTAGCTGGGCCAATCAAGTCCAGCTGGCAGCAGGCAAAATGAGCAGCATTTCCCAATTAGTGTGTTTTGCTGGTGGGGAGGGGACAGGAAGCCCTGACTCATGCTATCTGCTGTCACTTTCCCTTTGATTCAACATAGATGCTTCGCTGCAGTCCCTACCCTAGACTTCAGTGGGGGGAGCATGACTAGCTATCCAAGAGAATGGATCCACATGGATCAAAAATTCAGCAAAACCAGTGCTGGCTCAGTTTGAGATTGTTCCCAACCCCCACTTCTGGAGTTCCCATGCTCCTGGTGCCTTTCACACCATAGCCATCTCCATGCATTTCAGACATCATTTCACCCACCACTGTAAAGCAGCCACTTCTGGGGTGGGAGATAACAGCTTTTTAAAAGCCAATAGAGATACTAGCAAGAACAGAATTGTCAATTCATTTGAAACTCAGGGAGAGGGATTTAAAAAGGAAGCAAAATGGAATGGCCCCAAGAAGGGCTGGGAAGAGAAAGGGCATTGGGCTTCAAGAGGTCAGGACCTATACTAAGTCTCATCTGAAAGTCAGAATCACAGGAGCTGCCTGTCAGTGCCAGATCTTGGCTCTGACAAGCCGCCATGAAAAGTGTGTGGACAGCTCCGTTCAGAAAGGCAGCCAGTGCCACTTGAGAAGTGGGGGGTCTAGTCTGCCCTCTCCAGCAGCTCAACAGGGAATGCCACCAGCCTGATGTGCATTTCCTTTTCCAGAAAGCCTCACTGTCCACAAACCCACCTGTCATCGACACTAACTGGATGCTCAGAGAGGCCACGGAGGCCAAACACCTAGCTGCTCTGATCAGGGCACTGTCTAACCCCAGAGCCAACAAGGCTGCCATTGCCTTCACCTTCTCCCTCTAACAAGCAGATAATTTGGATGAGATCTTCTGCCCAGTCCTGCTGACAGCCAGCTGGAATGCAGCTTCCCTGTGCTCCCACCTAAGGGATGGCCTCTCTGGGGCCACATCCAAGCTCCTTCAAGTGTCCCAGAGCTGCAGTCACATTCACACTCAGGAAGCAGTCAGAGCACTTCCATTTCAGCGAGTACCAGGTCAGTTTAACACAAAGGGCACTCCACATCCCTTGCTGTGGAAGCTTCAGTGGAGGAGGATTCAAAGCAAGCCTGAGATTCACATTGACTTGACTTTTCCTGTGCTATCAACAAGCAGCTGGGATAATTAGCACTGGGTCCACTTGAATCTGCCAAGATGCTGCCCTGTAGAGCCATCACCTCATGGGGAAAGGCTCAAGCCCAACAAAATTGCACTGAAATGTAACAGAGTTTGTAAGAGGTCCGTCTGTCTCTGGGAGCGGAACCTGGGGCCTTCTCCTGCAGGCCACTGGCTCCATCCAGCCCCCACGGTGGAAAGCTGTTCTCATCTTGTGCCTCTTTAGTGGCTCATCCCCCTAAAACAAACTGGGGAGGGGGTGGTCTCACCCCAAGTCATACCATCACTATCATCTGTCCCACATCCCAGTGGGCACTAACCAGACCCTTGCTGGCCTCCTCTGCCAAGGCCTGAATGGGCCTGAGCACAGAGACTGAAATCCCATCAGCCCTTGAGAGGACAGCTGGTGCCGTTGTTAGGGTACCGGCCTGGACATGGGAGAGCTGGGTTCAGCTTCACCAGACTCCCTGGCTGATCCTGGGCCAGCCGTTCAGGCCTCATCTACACATGCTGCCCTGCTTTAATGACACCAGTCTAGCTATGCAACGCAAGCCCCTAGTGTGGTTGGAGTTACCCTGCTATACAGGTACTTTGCACCCACACAGCTACCCCTGGGCAGCAGGGAGGAGTGGGGAGCTTTAGCCCAGAATAACCTTGTCCCCACCGGGCACCGTTCCAGAACAGCGAGACTGGTACAAAGCCACCCCCCTGCTGCCTCAGCTCCCACTGCACAGAGGGACTGACCCCCATCACACCAGGCACAAGGATAAGACACGCCACCCCCCCCGCAGATACCCAGTGACGGGGTGGGCGCCGGGGCCGAGGGACCCAGCCCCGCGGGGCCAGGGCTGCCCTCCCCTGGAGCAGAGTCTCGCCGCCCCCCCAGCCGTCCCAGGGGGGGGCCAAGCGAGGGGCGGAAGCGGGGGGCCCAGGGACGCTGGTGAGGGGAACTGACCGGCACGTGAGGCGGGGCAGCTCCAGGGGGCGGCGGGGGGAGGGGAAGCGGGGGGTCCCGGACTCTGGCCGGGGGACACCACGGGGCGGCGACAGGGGACGCCCCGCAGTCCCGGAAAGGCAGCAGGGGCGGGGCCACGGGGCTGTAAGGCCCCGGCGAGGGCGGCTCAGGGCCCAGCGGGGGCCGCTGATGGGGTCCTAGCCGGGGTGAGGGGGCGGCCGCGAGTGGCTTCGGTCCGCCTGAGGCACGGGGGTCCCGGTCCCGCCCCTCCCCGCACACTCACTACTCCGGGTTCATGGCGGCGCCCCCGCGGTGATTTCGGCTCCTCCTCACTCACAAGATGGCGGCGGCCTGCGGCTCCCCCTTGATCCTCCCCCCACCCCAAGGGAGGCTTCACTTGTACGCAGGTGCGGAGTCCTTCTTCTGGCACCCTGGGATATGTAGTCTCCCGCTCACACTTGGCCACGCCCTGCGGCCGTCCGACCTGAGGGGAAGTGCGCATGTGCAGAGAGCGCATGACTTCATGGGATGCGTAGTTCCTGGTGCCCAGGCTTCAAACGCTCTACGTGCAGACACTATGTGTCCCGTGCGCAGGCGCCAAACACGCAATCCCTCACGGGATATGTAGTTTACTTGCCGGACTCTTTGTCAGCCACGTGTTTCGTGTCTCCTTCCCATAGCCCCAGCCGCAAAGACCCCTGGGGGGATGTAGTTTATTTACTAGATCAAACTTACTTCACAACCCATGAGACCCCAGAGCACAAGGGGCTGGAGCCAGGACTTGTGGGTTCTTCTAGTCCTAGCTCCAGGAGGGGAGAGAGTCTAGTGGATGGAACCAGGGGCTGAGAGTCGGGAACCCTAGATTCTAGTCCTATAGCAGGATATTAGTGAGGCTGTGACTCACACACAATGACTGGTTGTGTGGGTCACTATTGCCTTTGGGCTGTGTTGCATTTGACCCTAATTAATTTTAGTGAAACACACCCTTGTTCTTGCATCACAGGCAGGGGAAACTAACACTCCCAATCTCTCTTTCCAACAGGCCCCTACCCTCTCGAAGGGTTATTCACAGCACAGTGCTACAGAGCAGGACTTGGGCCTACTACATAGTTATGGGGCTGGCTGCAGAAATGGCTGGGGGCAGTCTGGCTTGGGTGATAGATAGAGGATGTTTCTTCTAAAGATGGCCCTTCTGGTTCTGTCTGTTCATCTATAATCTTAGAAGACCTCACACAGCCCCCATCTGGACAGTTTTAGATGCTCAGTAGTGCCACACTGCACCATAAGTGCCCCTATCCCCTATAGTTGTTCCACTAGAGGGGGCCTCCAGAACAGTGGTGTAGAAGAAAGACTCAGAACAATCACAGAGTGGGTGGAACCTCAACTTCCTGTCTGTCTAGATGCTGTTGGCAGCAGGACAGAAACACTGGCTGCAGGGGCAGCTCACAATTACTGCATTCATGGCCTCTCCTAGCAGGGGGCACTGTCAGAGAAGCAAAGGAGCACTAGCTGTAGAGGGAGCTCCTTCCTGGCTATTCCAAAGGCTGACTCTTGCAGTGAGGAGCATTGACAGCAGGTGGGAGCTCTTGGCTACTCCAGTCTGGGGCCTGGTCCACACTACACTGTTAAACCGATTTTAACAGCGTTAAATCGATTTAACGCTGCACCCGTCCACACTACACTGCTCTTTATATCGATTTAAAGGGCTCTTTAAATCGATTTCTGTACTCCTACAAAACGAGAGGAGTAACGCTAAAATTGATATTACTATATCGATTTAGGGTTAGTGTGGACGCAAATCGACGTTATTGGCCTCGTTCTTTTACAGTAGCTACCCACAATGCACGACTCCAGAAATCAACGCTAGCCTCGGACCACGGATGCACACCACCGAATTAACGTGCCTAGTGTGGACGCGCACAATCGACTTTATAATATCTGTTTTATAAAATCGGTTTTAGCTAATTCGAATTTATCCTGTAGTGTAGACGTACCCTGGGATACTCCTGCAGGAAACACTGTGGGGAGGAGAGCTGGCTGAGAAGCTCCTAGTCTCTCCCACAAAGGGGTGCTGTAGGGTGTGGAGCAGGAGCTCTGACTGGGGGAATTCCTGGCTACTCCAGCCCTGGTCTTTACAGGGGTAACTGTAAAGAGCACAGCAGGGAATAGCAGAGTCCCAGGCTGGCACCTGTTATATTTCATGGCATACAGCTAGAGAAGGAGAAGAAAACACAAAATATTCTTGCTGGAAGATTGGAACATAATGCTACTTTATTTCTGAGAAATCAGAATGAAAACACACACAAACCCAACAACAGAGAGACACAAAGCTCCTTAAAAAAAACAGAATGATTCCGTTCACCTTACGTTGCAGTAGGCCAAGTAGCTGCAAACCAACTCTGCTCAAATGCATGCAGGCTTTACTATCGAGCGCCTTAACCTGCAAGCAGAACCAGGAACCCCTACTCAGCCTTTAAAGTGATAGCATACAATTCCAGCATAGGCCTCAATACAGCTCATACTAGGGCTACCCTCCTGGGGTCTCATTGCTAGGGATCTCCCATAGCCAAGTGATGGGAAATACCATTGGGCAAGGGCACCTCCCTTCCCCCCAAATGCCTGAGTCCCCTATGGAACTGGGAAGGGGGCAGCATGGACGGGCTACCAGAACCATTAAAAGGGTAAGCGCACACAGGTTGGATTAGAGGTGGGGGAGAAGCTACAGCTGCTGGGGAAGGGTCTGGCTGCTCCTGTCCATCAGCATATCCAGCAGCTCTGATTGGCTTCCTTTCTCTAGGCAACCAGGGAAAGGCAGCCAATCAGAGAGAGCATCCCAATAGCATGGGCTGGGGTGACAGATGGTGGGACAAATGGGGACTGGGTACATGTGGAATGAATACAAGGAAATATCTATGTTTGGGATAGGGACAGGCATTGTCCGTATGCAAATTTATGTAAATGTATTCAAATTGATGGCAGGGGCACACTAGGAGGTGCTTTTCTTCAAGCCCCAGCTCTCAGAGCCCTGGGATGATGGGCCAGTCACAGCCTTCCTTTCTGCACTGATGGTGGAAAGATGCTGGGAAACGACTTCCCTGGCAGGGGCAAAGCAAGGTCCCACACACACATCTCACGAGGGCCTTAGGTGAACTCACAATGTAGGGCCCGGCTGTCATAAACAGATAGCTAAGGGTTAATGTCTCTTTCACCTGGAAAGGAGTAACCTGAAACACCTGACCAGAGGACCAATCAGGAAACAAGACTTTTTCAAATCTGGGTGGAGGGAAGTTTGTGTGTGAATTCTTTGTCTTGTGTCTGACCCTCTTGGCTATGAGAGTGATTTTTCTATCTCCAGCTTTCTAATCTTCTGTTTCCAAGTTGTAAGTACAGAGATAGGAAGACCATAAGTTTATATTGTTTTCTTTTGTATTTACATGTGTGTAGTTGCTGGAATGTGTTAAATTGTATTCTTTGTGGATAAGGCTGTTTATTCATATTTCTTTTAAGAAATTGACCCTGTATTTGTCACCTGAATACAGAGAGACCATTTTTATGTCCTTTTCTTTCTTTTTTATATAAAGCTTTCTTTTTAAGACCTGTTGGAGTTTTTCTTTAGTGGGAATTCCAGGGAAGTAAGTCTGCAACTCACCAGGGAATTGGTGGGAGGAAGAAGTCAGGGGGAAAATCTGTGTGTTAGATTTACTAAGCCTGACTTTGCATACCCTCTGGGTGAAGAGGGAAGTATTTGTGTTTCCAGGACTGGAAACGGGGAGGGTGGAGTCCCTCTGTTTAGATTCACGGAGCTTGCTTCTGTGTATCTCTCCAGGAACCCAGGGAGGGAACACCTGGAAGGGAGAATGGGTGGGGGGGAATGGTTTATTCCCCTTTGTTGTAAGACTCAAGGAATTTGGGTCTTTGGGGTCCCCAGGGAAGGGTTTTGGGGGGACCAGAGTGCCCCAAAACACTCTAATTTTTTGGGTGGTGGCAGCTTTACCAGGTCCAAGCTGGTAACTAAGCTTGGAGGTTTTCATGCTAACACCCATATTTTGGACGCTAATGTCCAAATCTGGGAAATATGTTATGACACTGGCATATGGTGGCTGAGCCCTGAGCCAGGAGGCAATGACCTGCTTCCAGCAGATGAGCTCCAAACTGAAACTGCAGCTGAGGATATCCAGGGTCTTAAACCACAAACCTGGGCCCCATGGGGGGGCTGCCAGACTTGTCTCAAGGGGGCAGTGGCAGAGGCCAAGTCCACAGATCTGGATTCCCCAATAATGTAACTTCTTGGTGCTGGGTCAGAGCTAGCATCCCCTAGAGGGGAACAGCCCCATGTCCTATTCCCCACCCTGGAGCCAGCCCATCCTCCCTCCCGGAGTCAGATCAGAGCCAGCATCCCCTGGAGGGGAAGGCCCCAGACCCCAAGAAGAAAGAGCCCCACACAGAGATTTTGAAGTACCTTTTATTTCTACAGTAAATCCAGAGCAAACTCAGCAGGTGCCCCACCCCCCAATGGTTTCCCCAACAGGGGGACAGGCAGGTGGGTGAAGCAGTGAAGGCTCAGGGGGCTCCAGTGAGGGGACGATTAGGAGGGACCCAGCTAGGCCCCTCTCAGGAAAGGGGGAGATTTTTCCATAGCAGCCTCTCCCCCCCGACTCCCCTCAGAGGGCAGCAACAGTGGCCCCTGCCGTTCTGAGGCACAGCAGCGGTTGGGGACTATGCCTGTGTTCAATGGCAGGGTACAGAGATGTGACAGGCTGGGGAGGGAAATGAATTGTGTGACACCGAAATTGCCATTCCCGTCCCCCAAGGCCCCAGAGGGGCTAGTGTTTTCCAGTGTAAGGCTCAGGCTCTAGCTAGGAGGAAATGAGACACCCTCCATCAGCAGATGAGTTAGTGTTGAAGGGGGGAAGGGTTGTCACCAGCTTGCACCAGGACCATGCAAATGGGGACAGTAGTGACACCACATACGCCAGCCTCCTTCAGCAAGGAGGGCTTGCCCCCTGACTACGGGGCAGGGAGGATTCTGGGTAGATGGAGGGTGCACAAGGTCAGAAGAAGACAGCTCATAAGAGCTAGATACTCAGCAGCAGCAGCAGCTTCTGCAGCTGAACGGACAAAGGGGGAGGGATTTCCCAGCTGGTCTGGAGGCAGCATGGGGCAAAGGGGGGCTCCCGGCAAAGGGGACTCCCTGAGAACAAAACATAAATACAAAGGAAAAACGACCCAGTAGTGAGGGTGCCAGATGTAACTCACCTCCTGCTCCCCTTCTCCAACCCAGCAGCGGAGTTCCAGAGATTTCCTTCTGAACACGCCCCCCTTATACCTCCCCACCAGCCCCACAGATGAATCTCCCCATCCCATCCAAGAATCAGATCCCCAGCCCAAGGGGTGAGGGCAGCTTGGGGCAGCTAAGGGGGTGCAGCTGGGGGATGAAGGGGTGGCCCCACACTCCCAATAGGGAATTGTCCCTACAGCAACATGTGAGCTAATGGCCTGAGATCCCACAGCAGGAGAGGCCAGGCTGTGCCACACGGAGGGTGGGGACCCCTAGTCTCTATCTGGAGATACGGCCCTCCCCCATCACTAACACTGGGTGGAGAGGGGAGCCAGCCAATGGAGGTGTAACAGCAGGTGTTGTCTCCTCTACTCTGGCCCACGGGAGTCGTGGGGGTGTCCGTGGGAGTCCGGGGTCACCCCAGCAAGGAGCTGCGTCTGGACAGGTCCACAGTGCTGGCGCTCAGGCCCCGGCTCTCTGAAAGGCTGCTGATGGTTGGCTGCAGGGGACAGAGAAGGTCGGGGGGGGGGGGTTAGACAGGGCTCTCTCCCTTAGAGGGGTGAAGCTGGGCAGGAGATGGGGACTCCTGGGACCCCTGCCTCTCCCCCTCCACATACATACAGGGGAACATTCAGAAGAGTTCCCCATCCCCCACCCGAGCACCTGTGGGACCCCCTGGCCCTGAGGGCATGTGGGGTTGTACGCTAGGCATGGCCGTGGGGGTGAGGGGCCAGTGGACTGAGACAGTCAGTGCCGACAAGGGCTCGGCAGGGAGAGAAGTGCCTGGGCAGAGCAGGGAGCTCCCACCATGGGCTGATGCCCACACCTGCAGGGGTGTGTTTGTGTGTGGCCCCGTCCCCTCCCTTTGCAGGGGCCCTGGCAGAGGCCCAATCCAGCATTCCCACGGCACCTGAGGGGCTCAGCTCAAGGGCACGACAAGGTTCCCTCCCCTCATCTGTGACCAGCACCCGCCCCTGGGGGACAAGGCTGCAGCAGCGTCTGGGGGCAGGAGTCAGGACGGGGGTAGCAGGCGGGGGCATGGTGGCGAGCTAGAGGGGAGGGGCTGAAGCTGCACGCCCCCATTCTGCTCCTGCCCACTTCTCACCGGGCTCGACTCCTCCACGCTCTTGTTGAGGAAGTTCAGGGAACTGGCCCGTTTCATCCTGAAGGAGAAGAGAACAGAGTCCCAGCAGAGTCAGGGAGAGAACCCAGGAGTTTGCGCCTTCGTTCCCCCACCTCTCCTCTCAGAGATAGAACCCAGGAGTCCTGCCATCACCCCCCAAGGAACACATGGACAGAGGCTAGTGAGGGATAAGTCCAATAGGAAGGGCTGGGAGGAAAGGGGACACCTGAGAGACAAAAAGGCAGCTGGACAGCAGAATATGGGGGTTGAACTCACCCCAGGTTCCTGGGCTCCTGGGGGCTGCTCCCCTGCAGCTTCTTCACCAGCATCTCGCTGCTTCGGCGCAGGGCGTCCCGCAGCTTCCCAAAGGAGCCACTCCGGCGCAGGGCTCCAGAGCCATCCTGGGGGGCAGGACGAGTCATACGGGGACTCCCTGACAGACCCCCCCCCGACACTCCCCTGCAAATACACCCCATCTGGGGCAGAGCTCTGGAGCAGGCCTGGGGTGGGAGATGGAGTTTGGGGGGGGTATCCCCATGTGATCCCCCTATATCCCACGCACTCATGACTTCCCCCCCCATGGCTCTGCTTGGGGTGAGAGGAGGTGGGGTGGGCCCCTGGGGCTGACCCAGGGAAGTGGGGGGATGCCTGGCGGGGGCTGGACCCTGTGGGGCTGACTGCAGGGCAGGGAATATGCCTGGTGGAGATACCATACTAAGAGGCCTCTGGCATTCTGGCCCTGCCTGTTGATCCCTGCTCCCTGCAGCAGTGTCTCTCACCCCAGCCCATTCCGTGCCTATCCCGTCCTCAGGCTCGGGCCCATTCTCAGCCTTGGCAGCACTGTTGGGCAGGCTCTCCCGGCTAGGCCGGCGCTCCGATTGGCCCCCGTCTTTCAGCAGCTCCACCACCCTGGTCTGGCTGATGGCGTGCACGCCCTGTGAGGAGACCACCGGCATCCGATTGTTCTCAGGGAAATGAAAGACACTCTTCTTTTTTAAAAATAAACCCACTTAAAATGACATTTGACATCCTGGCAACCTGTGTGAAAGTTGGGAGGGGACTGGGACTAGGACTCCTGGGTTCCATCCATAGCTCTGGGAGGGGAGTTTCCTGCTTCCTGATTTCAATAATAATTACAACCATTGCATCATGGGGGAGACAGAGATCAGAACACTGCAACAAAGATTGAATCTAGGGGTCCTGGGTCCCAGCCCCTGGTCTAACCCACTAATCACCCCTCCTCTCACAGAGCTGGGATAGAACCTAGGGGTCCTGGCTCCCAGCCCCCTGCGCTAATCCACTAGACGCCCCGCTTCCTTCCCAAGTGGGGTGGGGAAGGGTATTGGAGGAAACCAGTTCAGCCCCCTCTCTCCCCAGGCTTGGTGGTACCTGCTTGCGGGTTTTCATGGCACACTCCTCCAATGTCTCAGCGGCCTCCAGCTTGCCCTGGCGCCGGTACAGAGCCCCCAGGCTCTTCAGGGTCGTGTTCACTGTGGGGCTGTGAGCAGGAGAGGGGACCCAGAGGGAGCGATAAGTAACAGCCTGCTCAGCACACTGTGTGCACAGGGGAAACTGAGGCAGAGGGGGAGGGGCTCAACCAACATAAAATAGGGACAGAGCTGGGGATAGCAACCAGGTGTCCTGGCTCCCACCCCACCTGCTCCAACCTACTAGACTCCAACTGACCCCCAGAGCTGGGATAGAACCCAGGAGTCTTGGCTTCCAGTCCCCCTGCCCCTAAATTCCCAGAGAGTTGCTGTGAGGAGGCGGATCCTGAATGATGGGCAAGGTGTAGGAGAGCACTGCCACCCTCCAATGGGGCTCTGGACGTTGTCCCTCGTAAACTGAACTCACCTGTCCACCTTGCAGGCCTTGTACCAGCTACCGTACTCCCTGTAGGGAACACTGTCCTTGCGCCTGTCCTGTGGGGGGCACAGACACACAAGATAGTCCCAGTCACTGTGCAGGGGGGGCAACCAGAGGCAGGGTCTCCCAAGCACCCCACTGAGACCTCAGTGCCCCTGACAGCCCTGCACTCCCACGCCCAGGTACCTTGCTCTCCTCACGTTCCTCTGCATGCATCCAGATCGGCTTGTTCTCTCCTGCAGGGACAGACAGGGAGGGGCAGGTTACAGTAGCGCTCCATCGGCTCCTGCCCAGCACTGGGACACAGCTGCCTCTGGAGTGGGACTGCAAGGGGAGAGCCCCCAACTGAGTCCCATCCCACTCCCTCCAGCACAGTGCCCCCTAGTGCCATACTGGGGCATTGGGGCCAGCTCTGACTGCCCCCATTCCAGACTCACCATTGACTGACCCAAACTCCTTCTCGTGTGCCCGAGTCAGGATCTCCTTGTACAGCGCCTCGGCCTCTTTGTACTTGCCCTGTTTCAGGTAGCAGGATGCCTGTGGGGCAGAGCCAGGGTCAGCATGGTGAGCATGGGAGTCTACTTGGGGATCCTGAGGGCAGGAAGGGCCAGGCAGGGGCAGGGAGGGCTGTCTCTGTCCAGGCTGCTGGTCACAGACACCTGGTGGTTCCTCTTGGCTACCCAGCTCTGGCCTGCACTTCCCAATCTAGCCACAAGGGGGCGAGGCTGGGCCAGGCGGTCTCCAAGGTGGGGGCAGCATTCTTGCCTCCCCAGGGGCTTTTGCCCTCATCTGCCCCCTTCACTTGAGAAGCCCAGAGCCCATGTTCAGCCCTGGGGAAGGGCAGATGCTGCCCTTGCCATCTTCAGACGGAAACATAGGCACCACGAAGGAATGGGACCTGCACAGAATCCCACAGAGTCAACAGAGGGGCTAGAACCCAGGAGTCCGGGCTCCCCTTCCCCGCCCGGCGTGAGTGTGCAGGGGCTGTCTGTCTGCCTGCACTTGGCACCAGCTCTCACCAGGTTGTTCTTGGTCTTGGCAACGTTGGGGTCGTCGGGGCCCAGGCGGCTCTCGTAGATCTCCAGCGCTCGCCCATAGTAGTACTGTACCTCCTCCGCCTTGCCCTGGTTCTGGCACAGCAGCGCCAGGTTGTTCAGCTGCTTTGCCACGTCGGGGTGGAACCGGCCCAGCACCTGGGGGCAGGGGAACGATGATGAAGTGGTAAGTTTTGGCAATAGATTTGCCAAAGCCTATGTGTGCCTCAGTTTCCCCTGCTCTTTCTCTGGCTACCCAGCGTGGGGGGAAAGGGATGAAGCTAGCTCTCAGGGCAGGCTAAGAGACACAGGGGTGGGTGTACGTCACCTAGCTGTTCGAGTGGAGTGAATGGGTCATTAAAAGGGCCATGCAAGACCAACCAAAATGCTGTGCAGAGTAACCAGAACACATGGTCAATTAAAAAAAAAAAATCACGTGCATCTCTCATCTAGCAAATGTACATGAGTGCAGCATGTTGAAACAACTTCACTGGGAAACTACAGTTGGAGATTGGTCCTGCCTTGATTGGGGATTGATCCTGCTTTGAGCAGGGGGTTGGACTAGATGACCTCCTGAGGTCCCTTCCAACCCTGATATTCTAGGATTCTAAAACCCGACAAGCCAATGGCAAACCCAGTCGCCAGGACACTGACCCCCAGCATCCAGCGCCCCGAGGCAGGAGAGGCCCCTGCCTCTCAGCAGGGAAGCGGAGCAGAGTCCCCAGTTGGAGCCCAGAGGGCTGGGAGGAGACAGGCTGGCTGCTGGACAGGGCCTGGGCGGGACTGACTGTCAGAGAGCGACAGAACCTGGCTGAGCTCTGGGCTGACCATCAGGCGTTACTTTCCCTTTCCCTGTGCTAACCTGGGGGCTTCCCACCTTGTCTTCCCGGAACCCGGCGGTTTGATGTCAGTGCATTAACCCCTGCAGAGTGGACAAGTCTCCACCAGGAGCAGGGGGGCTGAGGGCCGGTCTCAGCATGCAGGCAGGGAGGCCTTGTGGCCTGCCCTGGAGGAAGAGTGAGGACCCTGGGTTCTGGCATGCTAAGGGGTCTCTCCAAGAGACTGTTCAAGAGCTGGGGGTGCAGCCTGTGGATCTGGGATAGGGGATCAAAAAGCACCCTGGGGATTCACCCAGCTCTGCCTCCCACTCATACGGCAACCTCTGCCCTGCCCAGATCACGCTGCCACCAACCCAGCTGCACCTGCTCCTGGGTTCCCCAGCCTGCTGCCCTGCCTATACCACCCTCCAGCCCCATGACTGCACCCCCTCACTGACCCCACCCTCAGCTGTATCCCCTCTCACAGACCCACCCAATGGCCACCCCGACATGCCAACCCCCCCCAGGCTCCATCCAGCCCCCTCACTGATCTGCAGCCCACCCCTCACAGCCATGCCCCAGCACTGCCCCCCACCTTCTCGCGGATCTCCAGCGCTCTCTTGCACAGCGGCTCGGCCTCCTTGTACTTGCCCCTCTTGCCGTACAGCACAGCCAGGTTGTTCAGCGTGGCAGCCACCTACACGGGCAGAGGGGTGTCATCGTCCAACCAGCACGGCAGCCCCTGGCCACAGCTCTGCCCAGGGGGAGTTCAAGTGCCATGGCACTTTCAGCCCCCAAGCCCCTGGGATGAGTCTGGGGTAACAGCGCAGCGCAGCGCAGACCTGAGCCACCCACCTACAACACCCAGCCCTCTTGCTCTAGCCACCAGACTCCACTCCCTCAGACAGGGACAGAACCCAGAAGTCATAGCTCCCAGCCCCCCTGCTCTAACCACTACACCCCACTCCCCTCCCAGGGCTGGCGACAGAACCCCAGAAGAGTCCCGGCTCCCCCTGTTTTAAGCCACTAGGCCTGACTCCCGTCTGTGAGCCAGGGATAGAACCCAGGCGTCATGACTCCCAGCCCCCAGCCATGGCACACTCACAGCGGGGTGGTCCTTGCCCAGGGTCTTTTCCCGGATGGCCAGTGCGTCATTGAGAAGATGAGCAGCCTCCTTGTACTTGTTCTGGTCCCTGTGGTGGGGACAGAGGGTCCCCAGTGAGACCCATGTGCTACAGGCATCCGGACCTGGCCTGAGGGTAGGGGCCCTGAGCACAGCCCTGGGGTGGGGGAGGCTCTCGCTATCCAAACCTAGCAGAGACCCCCATTTCCAAGGCCCACCAAGCCCTTGGGTCCCCGCTGAGGCCAACACCCAGGTGGCCATTTATGGCCAAGGGGGGTGGGTACCGCCAGGACCTGAGACCACCCAAACTCCAGTCAGACTGGGTGGGGCTGACTTCCTCACTGGCGCCAGATCAGAGCTGATGCCTCTAGAGGGGAAAGACCTCATGTCCTATTCCCTGCCCCCCTAAGCCAGCCAGTCCGTAACCCCGGCACCAGATCAGAGCTGATACCCCACAGAGGTGAAAGGCCCTGTGTCCCGTTCCCTGCCCCTGACCCAGCCAGTCCCTGCCCCTGGTGCCAGGTCAGAGCTAGTGCCCCACAGAGGTGAAAGGCCCCCGTTTTCAATTCCCCACCTGTACACCAATGCCAGGATGTTGAGCATGGTGGCCACATCGGGGTGGTCGTGGCCCGAGGTCTTCTCTAGGTCCTCCAGTGCCTGCTTGCAGAGCGGCACGGCCACCTCATAGCGCCCCTGCGAGGCATACTGGATCACCAGGTTGTGCAGCGTGCGCAGCCGTGCTGGGATCTCATAGCCCCCGTGCTGGGCGGCAGCCTCCCCGCTGCCAGGCGTCGGTCCTGCGGGAGAGAGAGGCCGTGAGGGCCTGTGGGCAGAGAGCAGGCCCCTGCCCTGCAGCGCTCACCTTGGCAGTCGGGCAGCTCACCTTGGCCCTGGTCGTCGTCGCTGGGGAACAGGTCATCCAGTGAGTCTTTGGCTGCCTCTCCATTCTTCTCCTCCTGGGCAGGGAGAAGACGATCAGGGCTGGAGCTTTCCTATGCCAGCCTGAGGAGCATGTGGGAGCCCAGCCCCACGCTGCTACTCTAGCCACTTGACCCTGCTGCCCTCCCAGAACTGCAGAGAGAATCCAGGAGTCCTGGTTCCCTGCCCACCCTGCTCTAATCCACTAGACTCCACTCCCGTTCCAGAGCTGGGAGAGAACCCAGGAGTCCTGGCTCTGGGGAACGCACCGATGGGGAGATGTCATCGTCAAACTTCTTGATCTGGTTCATGAACTCCAGGTGCTTCTTCTCCTCCTCCAGCTGTGCCACGGCCTGCTCGCTGCGCTGCAGCTTCTGCTGGGTGCCCGCCAGCTCATCCCGCAGCCACTGGTTCTCCTGCACCAGGCGCCGCACCTGGGCCCGCAGCTTCTGCTTCTCCGACTCCACCGCGCTCAGATGGCTCGACAGAGCAATGATCACCTGTGGGGATGTGAGATGGGACAAG
Organism: Gopherus flavomarginatus; assembly: GCF_025201925.1. Lineage (NCBI taxonomy): Eukaryota > Metazoa > Chordata > Testudines > Testudinidae > Gopherus > Gopherus flavomarginatus. The sequence continues at coordinate 29,843,141 of NC_066622.1, forward strand.
CCCCCTAGGCAACCACAGCCCTCCCCTTATTCCCCAGCACCCACTGCCCCCTGCAACTACAGCCCTCCCCCTGCCCCCAGCACCTACTGCCCCCCACAACTACATCCCTTTCCATGCCCCGCGACCTCCCCACCCCCTGACAGGTACCCACTGCTCCCTCACCTGACACTGCCTCCCTGTGTTCCCCAGCCTCCACCCCTCTCACTCTCCCCACTCCTCTTGACCCACCATCAGCCTCTCTCCAACACAGGAACCCCTTGCCCTCCTCTATCCCACAGGCTCCGCACTGTCCCCCTTCCCCCACCCTCACAACTCCCCAAGAGCTCTGACACTACCCACAGGCCACATCTGCCCCTGGGGTGGGGTCGCTTTCCCTTTTAAGAGAGAAACTAGACTTGCCTCCAGGGTCATGCTGCCAGCGACAAACCTGGGACTAGAACCCAGGAGTCCTGGTTCAAAGCCCCAGCTCCCGCCCTAACCCACTAGGTCCCAGAGCTGGTATAGAACCCAGGAATCCTGGCTCTCACCCCCCTGCCCCCAACAACAATTATAACCAATTCACGTCCCTGTACAGGCCTCACCTGGGCCTCCCCCAGCCCCAGCTCGATGGCATCCAGGGACTTGCGCAGCAGACTGGACTTCTCCTCGTGCTGCTTGTCCAGGCAGTTCCTGGGGTCCAGCAGGGTGGCCAGGATGGAGTGGTGCTCGCTGCGCAGCGTCTCCAGGCCTTGGATCACTGCCTTGGTGCCCAGCACAATCTCATCCTGGCTCAGCTTCTCCTCTCGCGGGTACACCATGGTCGCCATGGCCAGGCTCCTGCGGGGAGTGAGCTATGAGACAGGGACCTGGCTACCACACCCCCCCCCCCTCAACACACATTCAGGGCCTCAGTACAGCCATCCCTCAGAACAGAACCCAGGAGTCCTGGCTCCCAGCCTGCCTGCTCTAACTACTAGACCCCAGTCTTCCCCCCGCCCCCCGACCTGGAAATCAAACTTAGGAGTCCTGGGTCCCAGCTTGCCTGCTCTAAGCACCAGACCCCACTCTCCCCCTCCCCCAACCTGGAAACTGAACCCAGGAGTCTTGGCTCCCAGCCCCCTGCTCTAACCATTAGACATCACTCCCCTCCTAAATCTGGACTAGAACCCAAGTCCTGACTCCCACCTTGACCCCCTGTACCCCCAAATCTAAACACTAGATGCCACTCCTTGATGCTCCCTGTGTCTCTTTAATTTCCCTGGATGCCCGGTGTCCCTTTAATTTCTGGCCTCGTTCGGCTGGGGAGGGCAGTGTGTGGGGGAGATGCATGGGGGAATCTGGGGACGCATGGGGGAGGGGTACATGGGCGCTCATCTCTCTGAAATGACCCCTGGTTTCCCTGGCTGAAGTTCCAGCCTCCCCCAGCAGGGGGCCGGCGGCCCAGACGACAGCGACGCAATGCGGTGCAGGCCCCATGAGCTGCTCAGCCAGCGGCCCCTGCACAGCTCTGGGGCCGAATGGGACCCCCCAATCACCCCCTCGGGGCGGGAGAGACAGAGATCGTTCTCTGCCTCGCCACCACCTTCCCCCCAGCTGCACCCTGAAACTGCCCCAGTGCACCCCGCCTGTCCTCCTAGACCACTGCCCCCACCATTGCATCCCGCATCTCCTCACCCGCCCCCCCACTTCCTGGAAACTGTCCCAGCACTATAGGTGCTAGAACTAGGAGGGGGTGCTACCGCACCCCCAGGCTTGAAGTTTTGTCTATCATACACAGGGTTTATAGTTCGGTTCAATGGCGCTCAGCGCCCCCACTGTACAAGTTGTTCCAGCGCCGCTCCCCAGCGCACCCCGCATCTCCCCGATACCCCACTGCACTTTGAAACTTCCCCCACTGTTCCCCTCATCTCCCCGACCCCCCCACTGCACCTTGAAACTTCCCCCACTCCTCCCCTCATCTCCCTGTACCCCCGACTGCACCCCCCACCTCCCCAACCCCCACTGCACCTTTAAACTGCCCCCAATGTTCCCCTCATCTCCCTAGACTCCCCTAATCTCTCCCGACCCCCCACTGCACCTTGACACTGCCCCCACTGCTCCCCTCATTTCCCAGGACTTCCCACTGCACCCCTCACCTCCCCCGACTCCAACGCACCCTGAAACTGCCCCAGCACATCCCGCATCCTCCCCCCCCCCATGCACAGTCTCCATCACCGCACCACGCCCAGCGCACTCTGGCGCTCCCGGGCGGGACAAGCTCCCCCCTGCACACACCCCGGACCCCGGTGTCATTCTGAGACTCCCCGCGGCCCCAAGACTGCCCCTCCCTCCTGCCTTATACCTCAGCGCCCCCGTGCAATTCCCCCTCCCCCGGGGCCCCTCTGCATGGGCCCCCGTCGTCCCCTCCGCGTTCCCCAGCCCCGCCCGCGTCCTTCACCTGTCCCCGGCTACCCAGCCGGGCGCGCTCAGTCCGCAATGCGCCCTCCGTGCAGCTGCCCGCCGCTCGCTCCGCCTCCCCTGCAGCCGGAGCGAACGGAGCGGTGGCCTCGGCACTGGCCGGGCAGCCACGGGGGGTCGCTGCCCCAACCCGGTCCAGTAACCGCCCCCACCCCATCGCCCGGAGCCATTCCAGATGTGCCGTAATCCCACCACAGTGCCCCCCGTGCCACCTGAGACCATTCCAGATGTGCCGTAATCCCACCCCAGTGCCCCCCGTGCCACCTGAGACCATTCCAGATGTGCCGTAATCCCACCCCAGTGCCCCCCGTGCCACCTGAGACCATTCCAGATGTGCCGTAATCCCACCCCAGTGGCCTCCGTGCCACCTGAGACCATTCCAGATGTGGTGGAACCCACCCCAGTGGCCTCCGTGCCACCTGAGACCATTCCAGATGTGCCGTAATCCCACCCCAGTGCCCCCCGTGCCACCTGAGACCATTCCAGATGTGGTGGAACCCACCCCAGTGCCCCCGTGCCACCTGAGACCATTGCAGATGTGCGGTAATCCCAACACCCCTCCCATACGACTCAGAGCCATTCCAGATGTGCAGTAACCCTCCCTCACTACACTCTCATACCGGGCCAGTCCAGAGATAGCGTAATCCCCCCATCCTCTTTCCCCACTGCCCTTCCAGACACTTCTCCCCTCAACACATACCCCAGAGTCGGGGCGACTCCAGATGTGACAGCAACATCCTCCGTACCTCACTGGGTTATTCCAGATCTGGAAGAAATCCCCCAGTGCCGTCCTCCCCACGCTGACGAAGTCATTCCAGATGTGGCGTCCCCTTTACCGAACCGTAGATGTCATAGTCCCCTCCCCACACCACCCAGGCCCTCTCGACCACGCTACATGAACAAACTCCGCAATACTCCCCGCCCCCCGCCGGTGCCATTCCAGATGTGCCCCCCTGCCAGCCCTTTCAGATCCTCAGTGGACACACACACACACCTGGTCCCCGCTGGACCCAGATCCTACCCCCCTATGTCCAGCCCTTCCAGGTCCCCGCTGGACCCAGGGCCCCCCCAGCCCGGCAAAAACGGGCTGACCCCAACGCCCTGCTTGACAGACCCCTTCTCCCCCCCACACACCTGAGTGCTCTCCCCGGGTGGCCCCGCCCCTACCTGCGACAGGCTCCGCCCCCTTCTCTCTCTCTCTCTCTCTCTCTCTCCCCTCCGGTCTCAGCTCCGACCTGCAGCAGCCGCCGACCCCATCCCGCCCCGCCCCATCGCTACCCAGCAGCACCCGCGGCCGTACCCTGTGATCTCCCACACTGACTGCCGTAAAGGGGAAGCGGCTTGCGGTGACTTAGTGTCTGGCGAGCAGAAAGCCCGCACCTTAAAGGGGAGGAGCAGAGCGTTTAAGGGAGGGGGCGTTAAAGGGGAGGTGTCAGCAGGGCGGGGATGGGGGGCCGGGGCGCCTGGTTTCTTCCCCAGGGTTGGGCAGGGAGTGGAGTCTAGTGGTTAGAGCTGGGGTGGGGGGGGGGGGCTTCAGGGAGCCAGGCGGGGCCAGGACTCCTGGGTTCTACCTCCAGATCTGTCATGACTGGTAGCAGGACTGGGCCAGCGCTGCCCAGAAGCACAATGGCCGGGGTAGGGGGCAGTGCCTCCCTTGCTGCAGCATTTGGCAGGAGTAGTGCAGGAGGCAGGGGGCTGGAGGGAGAGGAAGGAGGGGATCATGATTCAGGCAGGTGAAGGCTGCCCTGGAGTCTATCCCTGCCTCTGCCACTGAGTTCCTGTGTGGTGCTGGGCAGGTCACTTCATCCAGACTTTAGCGGTCACTAATGGTGTGTTCCTCCTTCTCTGGGTGTCTGGCTTGAGCCCCTGGGGTCGGATTTGCAGAAGCGGGGAGCACTCACCACTTGCACCAGGAGTCAATGGGACCTGGGCTTTGCACACACAAATGCCATATAATGCTAAGTAAAAATCAGACACTAGCTGTCTCCACTGGGGCACCCAACATTAGGGGAGACTTTTGCCCTTCATCTGGCTGTGCCTCAGCTTGCCCTGTGGAACACAGAAGTAATACCTGCTCTCACCTCAGCAGGGTCTTGGGAAGACAAATTAATGTGCAGGGATCTTGGGTTCCCGTCTGGGCTCAGAAGAGGTGAGTACTTCAGTGGGCACAGACTTCTGCATCATCCCCTCCAAGCTGCCCCAGACCTGTGTCTTTCCCACGCTTGGGTCATCATCCCCCTACCGTTCTTCTCAGCGAGCCAGTCCCAGTCTGCAGGTATCAGGTTTCCAATCCTAGTTCCCATCAGAACCCCCAGCTCCCATTTTCATTTGCCCTAGCAAGGTGGCATCAAAAGCAAGAGTTATAACCCTATGGCACCAGACCAGTCCAAGTCCCAGTCTTCATCCTACCAGCCCCAGCCTTCTCCCCAGCACCCCAGCTCATTGGGATGGTGTACCACTTCATGCTCTCCACCATACCCCTGCTCCAACTCTTGGCCCCCTCTGCCCTTGTCCTCTGTCGTGTCTGGGCAGACCGGTGGGGCGGGTGAGAGGAGGGAAGTCATGGAGAGCACAAGAAAGACAGGGCCTCTGCTCTCAATTCCAGCACCCAGCCTGCAGCAGCCCAGAGCTGCAATTACGGGGAAAGCCCTGCACCCCCAGGCTGGAGCATGCTCAGGGTGGACAGAATCTGCCCAGAATGTAGCTGGAAAGCTTCTAGCAAGTTACTGTGCGAACTACGATTCTTCAAAGGTTTATAACTTGGCCAAATTCGGGACAACGCTGAAGGGATGGCAGAAAGCACAGCCCCTGGCCAAGTTTCACTGTGCAGAGTTCCTCTCCCGCAGAGCCATAACAAGGAATTTTTGCACCCGAGGCAAGGGCCGGCTCCAGCCTCTTCGGCAGCAGGTCCTTGAGTCCATCAGAGCCTAGAGGGAAGGACCTGCTGCCGAATTGCCACTGCCGCTTCATTCATTCTTCAGTGGTGGGACTCAGGGACCTGCCGCCAAATTGCCGGCGAAGCAGCGGCAGCGGCAGAACTGCCGCCCTCCGAAGTGCCACCGATTGCAGTAGAGCTGCGCCCCTCCACTTTGCACGCCCGGGACAAGTGCCTCACTTGCCTGCCCTTGTTACAGCACTGCTCTCTCGTTCCATCCTAGCCCCACTGCAATCCCATTCCACCCCATGTACTCCAATGAAACTGCTCTCACCCAGTCTCTAATGACCTCTTCTGAGCCAGAGCTCAGAACCAGTACTCCAGCCTCATCACCCTTCAGCTGGCAGCTGCCTTCAACACCATTGGCCACGAGCCTCTTCTTGAAATCTTGTCCTCTCCTGGTTCCCCTCCTAACTCTCTAATCATTCCTTTAGTGTGTCCTCCAGAAGATCCCCCTCACCCCACCTCTCCTGCTTTCTGTGGGCGTTCCACAGGGCTCTGCCCTTGGCCCCCTTCTCTTCTCCCTCTTCCCCTTAGTTCTGGGTAATCTCATCCACAAACACAAATTCAACTACCATCTCTGCTGGTGACTCACGGATCTCTCTCTCTGCTCTGGACCTGTCTCTTCCTGTTCACACTGAAATCCCAGCCTGTCTCTGCCATCACCTCATGGCTGTCTAGCTCAAAATGGCTAAAACGGAGTTCACTACCCCCTCCCTGCTTCCTCCTTTCTCAGTCACTGAGGACACCATCACCATCTAGTCCAGGGGTGGGCAAATTACGGCCCACGAGCCACATCGGGCCTGTCAGACCATTTAGTCCAGCCCTCAGCTCCTGCTGGGGAGCAGGGTTGGAGGTTTGTCCCGCTCTGTGCAGCTCCCAGAAAGCAGCTGACATGATCCCGCTCCAGCTCCTAGGTAGCGGAGGCATGACCAGGCGGCTCTGCGCGCTGCCCTGTCCACAGCACCACTCCCACAGCTCCTATTGTCCGTGGTTCCTGGCCAATGGGAGCTGCAGGGGTGGCGCCTGCAGGTGGAGCAGCGCACAGAGCCGCCTGGCCACACCTCAGAGCCAAGTGGGAGACATGTTTCCGGGAGCTGCTTGTGGTAAGCACCGCCTGGAGCCCGCATCTCTGATCCCTCTCCCACCCTCCGAACCCCTCAATCCCAGCCCAGAGCCCCCTCTTGTATCCCAAGCCCCTCATCCCCAGTCCCACTTGAGCCCTCACCCCCCCCATGTCTCAACAGCCTGCCTCATCTCTGATCCCCCTTCCACCCTCCAAACTCCTCAGTCCCAGCCCAGAGCACCCTCCTGCACCCCAAACCCCTCATCCTCAGCCACACCCCAGAGCCCGCACACCCATCCAGAGCTCTCACACCCCTTCCCTGTACCACAAACCCCTGCCCAAGCCCTCATCCCCCTCCCACCCTCCAAACCCCTCAGTCCCAGCCCAGAGCACCCTCCTGCACCCCAAACCCCTCATCCTCAGCCCCATCCCAGAGCCCTCCCCCCCTCCACACCCTGACTTCCTAATTTCTGGCCCTACCCCCAGCCAGAGACCTCTCCCCCACCCCCAATTTTGTGAGCATTCATGGCCCGTCATACGATTTCCATACCTTTATATACCCCTCAGATCAAAATGTTTGCCCACCCCTGACCTAGTCTGACCTCATGTACAAGCACAAACCAGAGAATTTCACCTTTACTGCTGTATTCAGCCCAATCACTTGTGTTTGACTAATGCCTCTTCCAGAAAGGGGTACAGTCTGAATCTGAAGACACCAAGAGATTACGAATCCACCACTCACTCCATTAATCACCCTCTGGTTCCTTATTTCTAATGTGTCTGCCTTGAGCGTCCAGCCATTGGCTCTTGTTCTGCTTTTCCCTGTTAGGTTAAAGAGCCCTTTAGGTCCCATCCCAGTATCTTCTCCCAGGAAGATGTTTATATTCCATAACCAAGTCACCTCTCAATCACAGACTGAGCTCTAAATCCACAGGCAGCTGTTTTCTCCAACCCACAAGTAATTTTTGCAGCTCTTTTTTGCATCCTCTGCAATTATTCAACATCCTTTTAAAAATATAGTCCCCAGAACTGGCTGCACTGTTCCAGGATGGGTCTCACCGATGCCATAGCCAGAGTAAAATCCCCTCCCTGCTCCTACTTCCTACGCCTCTGTTTATACAGCCAAGGGTCACACTGGCCTGTTCCGCCACAGCAGCAGTTTGTCCACTCTGCTCCCACAATCACTGCTGTCCAGGATACAGTCGTGTGTGTGTGTACATGTGCATGGGAGCTATGATCTACGCCTCTGGCTGCAGTGGCTAGGGCCAATTACATCCCTGATGTAGCTTCCTGAACTTCAGTGGCATCGTTGGTGCACCCAGTAGGGTGTTTATAGAACTAGTTACCAATGGTGAAAGCAGTTTCTCGTCCCCCCAGCTGTGTTATGGGCACCCAGGTCGTTTGTCTCTCTGGCAGCCCCTTATTCACATGCAGGGGGCTAGTGTGATGATAGAATGAGCCAGGATGCAGGGCCAAAAGTGGTAGTGTTAGGTAATAAAGCAAGTCCTCACTCACCTCTCCAGCACCCGAGTTCGTGCGGAGTTGGTATGGGGCACACAATTCTGTCAGAGACCAGACACCAATGCGTTGATCAACGGGCTCACACTATCCTTAGCTCTAAAAAGCTTTAGATTAAGTGTGGCCCCTTTATTAGGGGTGAGCATCAATATTTATACACAGAAGTAAACAAAGTGATTAACAAAAGATAATGGTCATGCATAATTAATCAAGATTTTACAGGAAAAGCAAGTTAACAAGTAAATGCATAGAGATAAAGGCTAATGGCTACTAGGGAAAGGGGGTGTCATGAGTAGTTTGCAGGTCAGTGCTTTGTTCAAAAGGGTTCAGGAAGGATTATGCAGAGACAGTCAGTCTGGGTGTGTTTTGGCTCCCCAAAGTCCACCAAAAGTTTAGACCCAACATTCCTCCATTTGTAGCTTTGAGATAACTATTAATCAAAAAGCTACACCCTATTTTAAGATCTCAAGGGCCGCTTGGCAATTTTAGCCTGGGCCAATTTGAAGAGAGTAAGGCTTTTAGCTGAAGTGGGAAAAGAATAAACTGACTTACATGAGTTTATGAGGGAGGGGACACACTGAATACAGCAACACAGTATTATAAGGACTACTATGGCCCCAACAACACCCACCAAGAGTTTTTTTTTTAACCCACCCAAATCCGGGCAGCCAATTTCATAAGGCTCCCCACCAATCATAAGGTGGCTGGCCAGAGGAGTAGTTTTTAGCCATTTCCCTTAGGTGTTTGGTATGTTGAAAAGTGTTAGAGTAGGTGTCATTTACAAAAACACAGCATTCTTCATAAGCAGAAAATAAACTAAAAAAGCATAAAAAAAACATACAGTTGTCAGAATAAAGGGTCCTCTCATTTTTTTTTCGAGTCAATTTAAGTCTAATGTCTGAGAGAGGTAAGCTGGTCCACTGGTCGAAGGCAGTGTCCTCAGTGGTGACAAGAGCTGCTGGTCCGTCACTGTGGTCCACTACGGCTGGCTTGACGTGGGAGTGGTGGATCCAAGATTTGCGTCCTTCCAGGAACACTGCAGTCTGGGTTGTTAAAAGAACCTGGTGGGGTCCAGTAAACCTTGGCTGGAGGGTGTCGTCACGAACGAACTTTTTGGCCCAGACGAAGTCCCCTGGTTGGAACGGGTGGATCTGTTCCTCCAGCGGCACGGTCTGGGAAAACTGCGAGGCTTTCCAAAGGGTACGGAGGCGAGCCTGTAGGGAGAGAAACTGACACGCGGTTAAATGATCCCCTCCCAATAGTGAAACATCAGCACGTGGTAGCGCCCCGCCTTTGAAAGGGGGGGTGTTCATAGAGCAGTTCAAAGGGGGATAATCCCAATGCGCGGGTTGGGCGAGTACGAAGGTGAAACAGGACCAAGGGAAGTACCTGAGGCCACTTTAATCCTGTTTCCTGACAGTATTTAGCCGATGTAAACTTAAGTTCCCTATTTATACGCTTAACTTTTCCGCTAGACTGGGGGTGGTAGGGTGTATGAAAGGAGTGTGAAATGCCCAGTCCTTGTTTTAAACGGCCAAGGACATGACCAGTAAAGTGAGGTCCGTGGTCTGAGTCGAGCACAAGAGGGATGCCAAAACGGGGTACAATGTTTCTAAGGAGAATTTTCGCCACTGTGGCAGCAGTACAATTAGCAGTAGGAAAAGCTTCGACCCAGGAAGTCAGAGGGCAAACCAAAACAAGGAGGTGCTTTTTTCCAAAAGCCTTTGGCATATCTGCAAAGTCAATTTGAAGATGTTGAAATGGAGCAGCAGGCGGAGGTTTTCCACCCTTAATTTTGTTAAGAGGTGGAGCAGGTCCATTACGCTGACATGTGCTGCATGCTTTCACTATTGATAGGCAATAGGGTTGAATGCCTGGAGCATACCAAAAGCGAGCGATGGTGTTCACGAGGGCGTGCGTGCCGTAGTGACCCCCTTTATCATGGTGCCAGCGAACTGCCACGGGGTGTGTGGAGCGAGGGAGGCAGGCTCGGCCATCTGGCATAAGCCAGGTCCCTTTGACCAGAGTGGCCCCGAGGCTCTCCCACGATTGTAGTTCAGCAGCGGGTACTGGTACGGTGTGCGGTGGAGTAAAGGAGGAGGCTGCAATAGCCAATGTGGGCATGGCTAAAGGTAAGGTGGCAGCCTTCTTAGCGGAGGCGTCAGCCAGGGCATTCCCACGGGTAACGGGGCTACTATCTTTAGTATGGGCCCGGCAGTGAACTACAGCCAGGACAGAGGGTTTTTGGAGGGCGTCCAAAAGCTTGTGGATGAGGGGGAGGTGCTGAATGGGTTTACCGGCAGCTGTCTGGAAACCTCGAAACTTCCAGAGGTGGATATGACAATGCACAACTCCAAAAGCATATTTGCTATCAGTAAAAATGGTAACGGTCTTACCAGCGGCCAACTGGCAAGCTCGGGCCAGGGCATAGAGTTCAGCGGCTTGGGCTCCCCAGTTGCCTGGCAGTGAGGCGGCCTCTTGAATGTCCCATTCAGAGGTGACAGCATAACCAGTGAAACGCTTGCCATCAACATAGAAGGAGCTTCCGTCCGAGAAGAGGATGCAATCGGGGTTGTCCAGTGGCACGTCAAACAGGTTGTCTCTTATCTGTAAGATGCTGTAAACTACTTCCACACAGTCGTGCTGATCCTGGAGGACTGGCAGGTCAGGAAGCAAGGTAGCTGGATTAAGGGGTCCACACCTTTCAAAAATTAGGTTAGTGTCTTCTAAGAGTTCGGCCTCTAGCTGTTGCTGACGATGGGCCGAAAAGACTTGGGTTGTGCCCCTACGCAGAAGGGCTGACAAGGCATGAGAGGTCCAAACCGTGGTAAAATGACCCAGGGTTAGGCTCTTTGCCTTTGTGATCAGCAGGGCAGCTGCTGCCAGAGTTCGGGTGCAGGATGGGGTTCCCTGAGCGACAGGGTCGATTTGCTGAGAGTAAAAAGCAAGCGGGAAATGGTGGGGCCCGCTCAGCTGGGTAAGGACACCACTAGCAATTCCGCCCCTCTCGTGGACAAAAAGGTGAAAGGGTTTGCTGTAATTGGGGGGGCGGAGAGACATGGAGGAGGCCACACTGTCCTTGAGTAACTGAAAGGCTTGAATAGTGTCCAGGGACCACTGCAAAGGGTCAGGAGCAAGGTTAGCAGTGAGTCGGTGGAGCGGTTTGCTTAACTCCCCGCAGGACGGCAACCAGGGGCGACAGAAGCCAATTAATTTTAAGAAACCTCGAAGTTGTTTCTTGGTGTTCGGTAGAGGGCAGTTTTGAATAGTCTTTATGCGGGCTGGGTTCATCTGTCTTCCCTCTGGGGTTAACAGGAAGCCCAGATATCGGACCTTTTGTGAGACCCACTGAATCTTTTTAGGGTCTACCTTGTGGCCTCTGGTGTGTAGGTATAATAAAAGTGCCTTACCATCGATGCGGAGGGCAGCTTTTTTCGCGATCACCTAATAGGATGTCATCTACGTATAGGACCAATGTGGATCCCTGCGGACTGGTGAAACCTTCCAAGTCGTGGCGGAGGCACTGGCTGAAAATCGTGGGGCTGTCTCTGTAGCCTTGAGGAAGTCGTTGCCAGACATAACTTTGTCCCTCCCAGGTGAAACCAAAGAGATACTGAGAGTCTGGGTGCACAGGAATGCTGAAAAAAGCTGATTTTAAGTCAATAACAGTGAACCACTCAGCATCCCAGGGGATTTGGCTGATGATAGTAGCTGGGTCAGGAACTACTGCATGAAGAGGGACCACATACTGATTAACAACTTGTAGATCCTGTACAAAGCGCCAACGAACAGGGTCTCCGTCCTTTTTAGGAGGCTTTTTGACAGGCAGTATAGGGGTGTTACAGGGAGTGCGCTGAGGGCAGACTAGCTTTTGTGCAATGAATCCCTCGATAATGGGGCGGATGCCCTCCCGGGCTTCCAGCAACAGGGGGTATTGAGGGACTGACGGGGGGGTTAAGGAAGGCTTCACCTGAATCCTTACGGGCTCTGCCGAAAGGAGCAGGCCAACATCAGTGTCAGAAATTCCCCAGAGGGTTGAAGGCAAGTCAGTGAGGTCAGGGGAGAGAGAGGGGGGTGTTTCCCAATTACCCTGAGTAGGGGCCGAATCTCCTAACACTGTCATCAATAATCCTACCCCTTCAGGAGTGCAGGTTAAAGTAGCCTCAAGCTTACAGAGTAAATCCCGGCCCATCAAAGGGATCGGACAAGCTGGGGAAAAAAGAAAACGGTGAGGAAAACATTTATCAGCATAAATAACATTCAAAGGCAAAGTGAGTCCCAGAGACTGTGGGTTGCCCTCCACCCCAGTCGCAGTTTTAACCTCAGAGGATAGCCAGGGAGAGGGGGCATGATTTAAAAGAGAGAAAGTAGCCCCAGTATCAATGAGGAAAGAGACAGGCAGTCCCTGGACTGAAAGGGTTAAACGAGGCTCTTTGCTGGGAGGGGAGAAAGTGAGAAAGGAGCCGGCTAAAGACATTAAGGAAATAAGACCATCACATTGTTTGTCTTCGCCCCCGGGGTACGAGGCTGAGTTTGCTGCGGCTGCTGCTGTTTCCCGTAGTTGATCCAGGCCTGGGGAATGGGCTGAGCTGGTGGTGCACCTGTAAAGGCATCTCTCTAACTATACTTTTATTACTCGCAAGAGATTTGACGGGGACATCCTCTGGGCTATCCTCAGGGGGGGGCATGCACCCTGCTGTATCTGTTTGGACATTAGCCTAGTAACCACTCCTCCCGAGGTTTGCCCCTCCATTTCCTCCTCATCCTTCTGCAGAAATTCCAATTTGGGATTCTGCAGATTCCCCTCTGCTACATGGAGAGAGTCCCCCTGCGGAGGAATAGGGGCAGGTGCAGAGGGGACCAGCTGACGAGTCAAAACACGCCGTGGTCTACACCCTTCATCGAAATAACCTGGAGGGGGTTCACTCTCGGGAGAGTACCTGACTGCCATAATTTTTAAAGATTTCCACAGCTCTGCTGCTGTGTTCCAACAAAGCCAGTAACATAACTGTCCCGGATGGTCTTTTTCGATCTGGCTCTTTACTCCTCTTAAGGCAGCCTGTTCGAAAGAGCCATACGAAGGCCACCTCATCTCCGGGTCGGCCAATACCGCGGTATACCCAGTCCAATTCCTTACACATAGTGTGTACAACTTCTTCCTAGACATTCCTGTCTGTACTGGGAGTTTCCCTTCGTTCCATAACTTATTTACAATCCCCAACGGACTCTCAAGAGGCACGCTAGTCCCTTGACCCATGGTGTCTGACAGGAGCCCTCCAACTGGCGTTTACCCTGCTGTCCAATACACGACCCCTCAATATTGAATTGGCTGGGAGAAATCTCCTGTGGCGCCTTGCCAATTCATATATGAGTGGTCTGACCACTGGACAGAGGTACCGCACCAGAAGGAATCCCGGACGAGCCCCCAAATTGTTAGGTAATAAAGCAAGTCCTCACTCACCTCTCCAGCACCCGAGTTCGTGCGGAGTTGGTATGGGGCACACAATTCTGTCAGAGACCAGACACCAATGCGTTGATCAACGGGCTCACACTATCCTTAGCTCTAAAAAGCTTTAGATTAAGTGTGGCCCCTTTATTAGGGGTGAGCATCAATATTTATACACAGAAGTAAACAAAGTGATTAACAAAAGATAATGGTCATGCATAATTAATCAAGATTTTACAGGAAAAGCAAGTTAACAAGTAAATGCATAGAGATAAAGGCTAATGGCTACTAGGGAAAGGGGGTGTCATGAGTAGTTTGCAGGTCAGTGCTTTGTTCAAAAGGGTTCAGGAAGGATTATGCAGAGACAGTCAGTCTGGGTGTGTTTTGGCTCCCCAAAGTCCACCAAAAGTTTAGACCCAACATTAGCCCCTAGGTACAGCTGGCACCGAAGTTGCTCTGAGCTGGAACAATGCAGGCATGTTTTTCCATACATGGCCCTGCAGGCGGCATGGTCTGGCTGGGGGTGGGTTGCCTCTGTATGGTGGGAGGGGCTGGCTCTCTCCCCCAGGGTGTGGGGTGGTGCATGTCTCTCTCTTTGGCCCAGAGGGGAGCACTTTCCCTCAGCTGCAATTCTCCACTGCAGCCAAATGTGAGCAGCAGCCCTAAGACAATGGACCAGGTAACAGGACCCAGCAAGCGAATGGTGCTTGAATGGTGTAGTGTCCACCATGGGGGTGGGGAGGGCAGACCAGGTCCATCATACTGACTGAGGCAGGGCAGGGGCACTGGCACTAGGGGTGAGGCAGCACCCCCTAGCTTGAATAATAGCAATTGAATGCCTGGCTCCCATCATATAGAGGGTTCACAGTTTAGTTCAGTGGCCTCCAGCAACCCCCACCCCCACCCCAAATGGTTCCAGTGCCCCAGGGAAGGGGCTTCTTCATTCTGCACAAAGCCGAGCGACCCTGCAATTCCAGCTTCCTCCTGGCCTGTCCCAGCAGGGGAAAGCAGTGGGAATCTCTTGTGATCAGTGTCGAGACAATGGTCCATGTCACACAGGGTATGTCTACACCCCAATGACACACCCGCACCTGTAGCGGACTCGGCCTGCAACAGAACCCGGGAGTCCTGGCTCCCAGCTCTGACCCCCTGTGGACTGGGGAGCCACCTGCGGGGTTCAGGCTGAACAGACACGAACTGATTAAATAAAGAAATGACTTCTAAGAAATAACCACAGTTTATTTAATGAAAAAACTCCAAAAAAGGGGGGACAGCAGTTCCCCCAATAAAATGTGTCAAATACAACAGGGGTCTCTCCCCAACCCCGGACAATGATCCCAACGTGGACGGAGTGCGCAAACCAAACAGGAGAGGCACGCACTTATACACACCGAGGGGCTATGTACACAGTGCCCCGGCGGGACAGATTGAGATTCCCAGCCCACATAGGCCCTGAGGGCCGGACCAGACCCCTTCCGGCCCCCACAGACTGGACCAGAGTCCCGCTGGGTGTTTGTGTGGCTCCAGCCTGGAGCCAGAGCTCCCTAGGGCCCCACAGAGCTGGGGAAGTGCAGGGAGTTTCTGGAGTGATTTGTGGGGGCACAGACCAAGATGGGGACTCCACCGGCTCTCATGGAGATTGGAGTGGCCTAGAATGTTCTGATGACTCTGTCTGTGGAAATGTGTGTTGGGATCAGATGGGCCTTGGGTCCCTTTACCCCCAGCTGGCCCAGCCTGAGGGGACACCGGAGCTTTGCTGAGACCTCCTGGGGGCTTTGGAGTGCCTCAGAGCCCTAGCCTAGTGCACAGGCTGAGGAGACAGCCCACGCCCAGCCTGCTGACCTCCCCCTGCCCGATGCCAGCTGCAAGGCTTGGAGCACAGAGGGACAGGGAGCCCTGGGGAGAACCAGGACTGAACAGGCCACGCTGGAATGCAAAAGGCAGAGAACGCCAAGCAAACAAGACCCCTCTGTGGGGCCAGCGCTGGCTGCAGCTCCTTGTGCTTGGGAGAAACTGCAATGTGGGGGCCAGGCTGCAACAGAAGATGGCTGGGACACACTTGGTCAGCAGGGAACAGCTGGCCTGCAGGGGCTCACGATGGGGCACTGGTCTACGCTGGCGATTTGGCTCGGGACTTCTGGTCCCCCAAGCACTAGTTGCTCGGAGCTTGCCTTGGCCACCTGAGCAACCCTCAAAGGAATTGCCACGCCCAGGTGAGTGGCGCACAGTGCAGGCAAGCACTGTTACAGACACTTGCTACCCGGCTCTATCGCTCGCCTGGGGAAGCTGGACAGGCCTGTGGGTGGCACCTGTCACAGCCCAGTGACCTTCCTCCCCACCCAGCCAGACCGGCACAGAGGACAATGGGAAATCAATGGAGGCAGCATGGAACGTAGTGTTTGTGTGGAGGCTCTGCCAGGTTGCTGGTGGCTCAGCTGGCTTTATTGCTACCAGGTGGGTGGGGGAGATCATCTGGAATCTCATGCCCTCGCTCCTGCCTGCTGCACTGAGCGATCAGGGCTGGGGGAAGCAGGGTGGCCGGGATGCCAGAGGGCTGGACTGCAGCTCCCACCTGCTCTTTAAGACACCCTCCCACCCCCCATCCCCCCCAAGAGTGTGGATGCTTATTGGCTGAGGCAGTGGCACTCCAGGCCCATCAGAACAAGGCTCGGGGAGGCACCTTACTGCCCCCTCCTGATAATTGTGGCTCTTTCAGAGTTGGGATCAGGGGCATCCTGCTCATGGCCCAGGACTCAGCAGTGCCCAATGGGAATTATTGGACACATTCCTGGACCCACCAGACCACACTTACATGGACTGCGGCTCCCCACCAGACGTGTAGGGAGGAAAGAGTGGAGCTCACAGTGAGCCTGCATGGGAGAATCCAACCGCTTGGCTGCTGCCTGCTTGGGGCCGGGGGGGTCAGAAAGACAACAGTAGGGGGAGGGGAGGATGGGAGAAGCAGCTCAAATATGGGGCTTGGTTTAAGGGGGGTTTGTAATGATGGTGCTGGTTTGAGATGGAGCAGGAGGGATGAAGTGCAGCCAGGAGTGAAATTGGCTTGGGATGGCTAGATGCTGCTTCCTAGCTCCTGCCATACCTGGGTGCTAAAGAACAAGGTCAGGGACTCAGTGCTGTGAGGAGCTCAGGCTGGGACTAGGACCCAGCTGCCTGCTGCTTCATTCTTAAAAGGCCATCCATGGAATATTACCGCCCGCCCTCACTACACACAGGATCTCCGTCTGCCATGCTCAGAGCTGTAATACACTGGGCCAACCCCAATGACCTGATCCCTATTGAACCATCCTACTCTGTGCTCGGAGCTGGCCCGTTTGGAGCAAACTACATTCGGGTTGCTGGCTTTGAGGAAAGAGACCCCAGCTGAAGCATGGCAGCTCTCTAAGCAGCCGCTGGCAGCGTGGGAGAGCAGAGCTCAGCCAGCAGCTGAGTGTGGGATAGGGAAAGGGGGCAGTGGGAAAGCCAAGCCTGCAGCGACTGAGAGCTGGCTGCTCTGGCATATGGGTTTGCTGTCCTGTGCTGCCTGGCTAGACAGCATGATGTGGCAAAGGTGATAGACACGGGGGGTGGGGGGGTAGTGGGGCAGGGATAAATTTAAGCAACTAGGTCTTGGCAAACATTTAGGATAGAGACAAACGCGAGTGCCCAGGGGATGGTTACACACAGCCGGAGGTCAGAGCACGCCCCTGCCTCAGGCCAGGCAAGGCAGACACCCCTTCTCAACCTCCAAACCCCACTGCCCCCATCTCTGGCTTCACCTGCAGGGGGCTCCCTTCATGGGCTCATCTTCCAGCTAGACACAAAGCTAGAACAGCTGCAGCATCACACACCAGGGCTCTCCTCCGCTTGCTAACAGCAGGGGGCACGCTGCATGGAGTGCAGTGGCCCTGGGCATCAGCGAGTGCCCACTGCCTACAGGAGGCTGTGCTGGAAGGGCCCACATGCTATGCCAGGGCAGATGGCAGTGGGGACCCAGCCTGGGGCCTGGCTGCTTGTGCTTTTGGAGAAGAGCTACAGAAGGGGGTTAGGGGTGTGTTGGCCACAGGCGAGGGTAGAGCCGCGGGCCAGCTCTGGCCTTCTCACACACTAAGCACTCCCTGGCTTGGCTGTTCAGTGAGCCACAGCTGCTCCGGGCTAGAGGTCCCTCCCCACTGGGCATGGGGATCCAATGCGGTGCACGTACCCACCCAGACACATGCACGCGCACACACACACGAGGAAGCGGTCGGTGGCAGCTGGAGACAAAGCTGGTGATGGGGGGATGACAGGTTGGCACTGGAGTGCTCCCTCCTCCGGCCCTCCAAGTGCAGAACATACCAACACAGTTACGCAAGGAGGGTGGGATGTAGCCGAAGAGGCTTCCTGCTGGCTGAGGGTTCAGCCTGGCAGGTGGGCACTGCCCAGCAGCAGGACGGGCGCTGTCACGCCGGCTTCGAGCCAAAGAGTCCAACAGGGAAGTGCTTGACATGTGTGGGCCACTGTGCGGCCAGCTGGAAAAACTTGATGTCGCTCCACTCCACCCCGTCGATGGACACTGCAAAGGAATGGGGGAGATTAGAGCAGGGCCTAGCAGCTGGCTCGCGATGCAGGAGGTGGCCTGGGGTAGCTAGCCCCGGCTGAGCTATAGTTCTGAGCCTCCTGTGCCCCTAGCCTGCCTATGCTGCCCCCACAGGATGGCAAGTGACACTGTCCCAGCCCTGGATCTGAACAAACAGACACGATAATTCCCACCTGCCTCCCCAACACTGGTATTGCAGGGTGGTTGTTAAAGTGCTTGCCCACCCCAGAAGTGGTTGCATTTCCACGCTGGACAAGAGACCTCTGGATCAACAGCTGACTCATCTCAGAGCTAGCTGCATTTCAGCATCTCTTTATAAATATCCCTGCGTCCCCACCCAGAGATTGCTGCATCTCAGTGAGAGACGAGGGACCTGTGTATAACCAGCTGCCTTGCCTCAGAGGTAGCTGCACTGCAGAGGCAGGCCTTACCTTTCATCATGGTTTGCTGCTGCTTGGCAGAGCAGATTAGCCGGCTGATGCCCTCAATCACCTGGCTCTTGGAATCCACTTCCTTTTCTTTGGGTTTCTTACTCAGAAAGATGGTGGGGACTGGAAGGAGAGGCGCACGGTCAGCACAAGCCTTTAGATGGCAGTGCTGAGGGGAGGGCAGCTGGGCGAGAGGCAGAATGTGGCATCCCAGAGGCTGGTGGTGACACATGGACCCTGCACTCTGTGCCCAGCCTCACCCCAAGTCCAGCTGTGGAGGGATGGAGGAACAGCATCCATAGGCTGGGAATGGTAGAGAGAGAATGCCCCCAGCTGGGTGCAATTTGAGCACTGGCTGTTAGAAGTACCTTGGGGCCCTGGGCTCAGCCCCTCCGAGTCCCTGAGGGGTCAGTCAGGAGCCCACGTGGGTGCTAGTGGGTCATATTTAGCTCTCACAGCACTTAAAGAGTCTGTTCCCCATCACGTATGTGTGTGTGTGGGAGGGGTTTGAGGCAGAGGGGGTAGTGATATGCCCAAGGTCACGCTGTGAGCGGCAGAGCCGGAGCCAGGAGTCCAGGCCCCATCTACTGCATCCCAATGTGTTTCTGAGGGCAGGTTTCAGAGTAGCAGCCGTGTTAGTCTGTATCTGCAAAAAGAACAGGAGCACTTGTGGCACCTTAGAGACGAACAAATGTATTTGAGCATAAGCTACAACCCACTTCATCCGATGCCTAGAATGGAACATATGGTAAGGAGAGAGAGAGAGAGACATACAGAACAGGAAAAGGTGGAAGTAGCCATACCAACTCTCAAAGGCTAATTCATTAAGATGAGCTTTTATTAGCAGGAGAAAAAAACCCTTTTGTAGTGTAATCAAGATGGCCCATTTCACACAGTTGACAAGAGGTGTGAGGAGTAATGACTGAATCTATTTCCCCGTGTTAAGTAGCCTCACACCTCTTGTCAACTGTCTGAAATGGGCCATCTTGATTACACTACAAAAGGTTTTTTTTTCTCCTGCTGATAACAGCTCATCTTAATGAATTAGCCTCTTAGAGTTGGTATGGCTACTTCCACCTTTTCGTGTTCTGTATGTCTCTCTCTCTCCTTACCATATGTTCCATTCTATGCATCCGATGAAGTGGGCTGTAGCTTATGCTCAAATACATTTGTTCGTCTCTAAGGTGCCACAAATATTCCTGTTCTTTTTTCTTAGGGCAGTGACTCAAACCTGGCTGGACTCTGGCTCACAGCTCAGAGGATAACAGCTGGTAGCAAGGGGGGCTGGACACCCCAGGGCCGGGGGGCAGCTCCAGAGAGGGGCCTGGAAGCTGGAGTTGGTTGAAGAGGCCTCACCAGACTCCTTCCTGCCGAGCTCCTGACTCGGAGCAGGGCTCTGCTCTGCAGCAGCAAGGGATAGGCCACTTTCCTGGGCTAGGTCTGGCCAGGGAGACACTGTCCCAGCCCAGAGCTGCCAGGAGGGCTGTGGGGGAGCAGAACTTGCCCTGGAAGCCAGAGCAGGACTGAGCTCAGGGCTTCATGGAGAGATGCTGGGAAAGCCTCAGACACACACACAGGTGCCAACATCTCCTGGTGCTGCCCCCGCTGCCCCCTGACTCAACCCCTGCCCCCCTCCCTCCCCACCCTCATTCCAACCTCTTCCCCAAAGCCCTCGCCCCAACCCCACCCCCTCCCTGCCCTTATTGGACCCCTTCCCAAAATCCCTACCCCAGCCCCGGCTCCTCCCCTGAGCACATTCCCACTCCTCCCCCTCCTTCCTACAGCTTGTTACACCATGAAACAGCTGTTTCACGGCAGCAAGCGCTGGGAAGGGAAGCGGGGATGCGGAGCGCTCAGGGGAGGCGGCGGCGGAGGTGGAGGTGAGCTGGGGCGGGGCAGGGAGCTGCTGGTGGGTGCTCTCCCATTTTTCCCAGCCCCAGAGCACCCATGGACTCAGCGCCTATGGAGACACATAGCTGCACACCACCACCCCATAGCCATGGTCCCACTGTGAGTCAGCAATGACATGGGGAAAGAACCCAGGAGTCCTGGCTCCTAGGTTCCCTCTCCTCTGGCCAGGGTGGGAGGGGCATTTCAAGGCCCTAGAGTGGTTAGTTCAGCAGCCTGGGGGCCCAACACATCCCAGTAGGCCAATCCCCCCGACCCCCCTCTCCAGCTCCACAGAGCTGAGGCCCATTTCCCAGGCAGGGTGCCCCATGTCCCCGGCCAAGCCCAGGATTGAGGAGAGACAGGTTCTGCCTGGGGAGGGAACAGTCTCTGTCCTGGATTGTAAATCCTGCACTGCTGGAGCTGCCCCCACATCAGGGAGCCCTGGGGTTCATTCGGCCCCTCCCCAGCCCCAGATGGGGGAAGGGAGTCCTTATGCCAACACTGATGCATGGCAAAGATGGATTAAATTGTACTAGAGCTGGCAAGGGCCAAGGGTGTGGCCTGAGCCCCCAGGCCAAGCCACCCCATCACTCAGGCAGGACCCCCACACCACGGCCTTCCCAGCCAGCTAGGCAGCAGCCGCCCGTCTGTCTGCGCAGTGGGAAAACTGCAACTCAGAGCTGCACCTTCAGCGAGCCTGAGGCCAGAAGGGCATTGTGAGCCTCCAGCCTGACCCCTGCCTCAGCGCTGGGCAGGCGCGGAGCTTTTACAGAGAGACGTCCTGTCTGGATTGTGAGATGCCACGTGCTGGAGAACCTCCCCACCCCCGTCGCTGAGGCAGTTCTTCCAAGGGCAAATCCCCCTCCCTGCTAAACACTGGCCCCTCGGTTCCAGGCTGAATGTGTCAGGTCTCGCTCCCAGCCCTTGGCCTATATCTGTGCCATTAGAGAGCTTTAGCTTATCAACATGGTCAAGAGGTGACTCAGTCCTGGGTTTGAGTACCACCTCCTTCCTACGGGGCATCTCCATTCCTGGCACCCTGAAGCCACGGCAGTCTGTTTGGTACCATCCTCTGCTGGTCCCTGCAGACGAACAGCTCCTCGGATCCACCTAGGAGACGTATCATCCAGCCAAGAGCTGCTTCCTGCTCTTCTGCCACCAGCCCGCACACAGGCATCGCCCGCTGAGCTCGTCAGATGTGCCATGCAGACCAAATCTGCCTGCCAGAAGTAGCTAGTGGTTGCTGAGCTCCAGTTGTCTCCAATACTTTTCCGCTGGTCACTCAGCCTACCCATCGTGTCTTCAGAATTCCTCTAGCTCCATACTTCGCAGGACTGTAAGGACATTCCCAGGAAGAAAACCCCAGGCACTATCGGGCTCTTCAATGTAGCAGAGAAAGTGGAATGAGAACCAAGGGGTGGGAGCTGAAGCCAGACCCATTCACACTGGAAATGAGGCATCAACATTCCTAGTGTGGAGGATTAAAGTGGGGAGAGGCGGGCAGGGGGAGGGAGATTCCTATCACTGGGTGCCTCCAAATCCAGCCTGGCTACCTTCTCAAACCCACACGCCTGGGCTCAGTGCAGGAGGTCACCCCTGGGAGTGGGGTGACGTTCTCTGGCCTGGGCCATCCAGGAGGTCAGACCAGATGATCTAATGGGCACATCAGGCCTTAGTGCCAACGAACGCACTGTCCGAAAGCTCCTCCCCACCCACGGAAGTACTCGTAGCTGTGAGTGAGTCTCCTCCGAACCGCCTCAGCCCACGTTCCTGCCATGCCTAGACTGCGCGCATGTTACATTTCTCGCCGTCGGCCGCAGTGAGAAAGGCAGAATCTAGTGCCCAGTGCGAAGGAGCAGGGGCCTGTTTAGACTGACAGCCTCCCAGTGACACCCCCACTCAGTCAGCTCCTCCAGAGTATGGGGTGAACAAGGGGGCTGGGAAAGACATGCCAGTAGCAGAGCCGACGATGATGGGGAGTGGGGAGGGAGGGGTGCATTTGCCACTGCCTAGCTGCCTCCTGCAGAGGGAAGGCAGAGCTGGCTTGCAAACAGCAGCACCTTGCATGCTTAGTCCCGGGCAGCCTGCAGAGGGCAGCGTGGGAGTGTCCTGAGGACACAGCCTTGCCGCTTGCAGCCCCTTGGCACTTTTTGTGGGGAGAAGAGGGGCTGGCAGAGCCCTTAGCTCTGACGTACAGAATGGGCTTCCTCCTTAGCTAGCAGGACTTCTCTGGGGCCCACACACAGGGCCGAGCCAGTCTGCTGCCCCTAGCACCTCCAAGGAATGGGCCAGTTAGTGCTAATTCTGGAGACAAAACCATGGACTTTGTTCCACGGGGAAACGGTGATCAGGGGACTTGGGGTCATTACTGCCCTGGGGCCAGATCGGAGGCAGTACCCCCAGAGGGAAAAGGCCCCAGCTTCCATTCCCCACCCCCTCGCAGGGGACCAGTGCTACCAGACCGACACCAGTCCAACCCCCGCGCACCAACCTTTCTTGTTCTTCTCTTTGGTGACGACTGTCATGGCCATGGTCCCCGAGGGCTGGCTCTCCCCGCTGCTGGGCAACCGCGACACCTGCACTGAGCGGAAGACACTCTTGAGGGTGTTCTTGGAGCTGGCATCTCGCTTCTCACTCTCCTTCCGCCGCTCTGTGGGATGGGCGAGCCAGTAGTCCACCTGCAGGCCAATGACGTCTCCATAGGGGCTGCTGGGGGACCTGAGGACAGAGGGGAAGCATCAGCAGCAGCTGGGCAGAGCAGGGGTTCACCCCCAAGGGGCAGGACAGTACCATCCATATCATGGAGATGGGGAAACTGAGGCATGGGTTGGGAGGGCTTGGCCCAAAGACCTATAACAAGTTGGTGGCACAGCTGGAAGAGAACCCAGGAGTTCTGGCTCCCAGTGCCAGGATACTGGGGGCCCAGCAGAGCAAATTCGATGCCAGACTCCTGGGCTGATGGCTCCTGGGAGATCCCAATGCCCCCTGCAAATGGTAACTAACTCTGATACCTTTGGGAGGCGAGTGAATGCCAGCCTGCTTTGCCGAGGGGGCACGAAGCACAGAGGTAACGTGATTCGACCCAGAATTAGGTACAGAATCTAGGTCCCCCTCCTCTAACCCACTAGACCCCATGCCCCCTCAGAGCCAGGGACAGAACCCAGGAATCCTGATTTCCCGTGTTCTCGCTTTAAGCACTATCTCAGAGCAAGCCCCAGATGTAGACTCAAGAGGACTGTCTCACCCTGCATGGGCGGGGGCACGGGGGCACCAGCCACTCAAGAGCACTTATAGGGAAGGGACCTGCCAGCATCAGGAGCTCCAAGAGCTGGACACCCCCGACCCCACGATGGCAGAGGCTATTACTGAGCAAATGCCCCAGAACCACTCTACCGCGATGGCCTCGCACACAACCGGGCACCGGGATGCCAGGGTTCTTCCAGCTGCTGCTGACTCCCTGTCTGGCTAAGCTCATCCCTTTCCCGACTCAGGCCTCATTCTCCCCAGCTGGAACATGGCAGATATTATCTGCCCTGCGGGATGCCCAGTCGCAGCCCTGCCCCAGTGTGCTAGGCCTGCACACACATGGATGGGGCCAATCTGCCCGCCGGGGCATGGGGTTTCTCTTTAATGACCATGGGGCCGGTGGTCAAGGCTGCCTCACCCCACGACAGCGAGCCCACTGCTCATGGAGGGCGAGGATGGGGGGGTGGCACAGACGTCCTTCACTAGGCCGGAGGAAGAGGGGGGGGACGTGGAGGGAACCGTCAGGCTGACCATGGGCACATCGTCTCCATCTCCTGCCGAGAGAGCAGAGGGGGAATCTGGGGTGAGGCAGGTTCCGGGCCATGCCACTCAGACTAATTTCTCCCCCAAACCTCCAGGTTCCCCACAGGGCGCCTCGACCTCACCACAAGGGCTCCTTCCCCATCCACAGGGGCTCCCCAGCCAACCCACAGGGGCTCCCTGGCCTCCCCACTCTGCTGAGCTGGTGGGAGATGAGCTCGCTGTTGCTGCCAGCCACCCAGTCACTCCTGAGGTGTGAAAGCTCCCAGGCTCTGCCCTGAGGAGGACCTGGGGACAGGGGCGCTCTGGGGGTACCAGGCTAAGGGGTGCCCTGAGGCGCTGTCACCTCCCTGGGCAGGTTCCACAGCTCTAGTGACTCCCCTTCAATGCCTCAACTCTTGCATTGCATCATCCCCCTGCACCCCAGCCCAAACGGATTCAGCTCCCAGCCTCCCTGCGGGGATCCGGCCGTCACTCCCTGTCCAGCTGGAGCGACATGGGAACAAGCCGAGCAACAGCCTGGAGCTGGGGGAGGGGAGATCCCATTGCTTGGACAACCCCCCACTCCACTGGCAGCAGAAGGCAGTAAAAGCCCAGCTGGGAGCGGGTTCCATGAGCTGAGGTTGGGCTGTGAGTGGAAGGGGGTGGTTGGGAGGGGAGGGTCTCTAAGCCAGACGGGGCCTCACCCTGCCTTTAACCAACCATGTTCCTGGCCCTGCTGACTGTAGAGGAAGCCTGCACAGAGCCTAAGAGCAGCTTGGGGAGGTGGGAACTGTGCCCCCAGACTCTCGACATGGCACCAGTCCCAGCTGCCCTGGACCCAGCCAGGGGTCGGCCTGGCAGGGGACGTACCTGTGGCTGCAGGGGAATCTTCGATGAGGCCCACTTTAACCACCTGCAATGGAGAGACAGAGATCAGCAATTCAGGCTGCGTTGGAAATCAATCCCGCCAGCCTGCCCAGGAGGAGCCATTTGAGCCTGCTCCTCTTGGAGACCCACAGCCGCAAGGCCAAGGTTGCTGTTTACCCTTCCTGCACCGTGGGAGAAGAGCTCACATCCCCACTCGCGCTCCACCAGCTCCGTGCAGAAATCTAAGCGGACGGGACCCCCTAGGATCTTTGCATCTGAGCTGCCCACATCCCAAGTACGATGCACCCCTGGGGTGACAGAGAGTGGGAGATGCCCTCTCCCGGCCATCAACCCTGGCTGGCATCCCAGTGCCCAAAGCAATGGCAGCCTAACCCTCTGGGACATTGCACTGGGGTGTTTACAATGGCAGGGCACGGAGCCGCCCTGTCACTCCAGTGTGTTGAAAGTATCCGGACAACGAGCCCCTCCAAGCAATGGGGGCCGCCCTCCCCCTTTGTTCCTTCGATCAGAGAGCAGCACACAGCCAATGCCCCAGGACACTCTATGCAGAGCCAGTCAGGCTATAGCAGAAGCATCATCCCATTTTATAGATGGGGAAACTGAGGCACAGAGCAGGGAAGTGACTCGCCCAAGGCACCTAGCAGGCCAGTGGCAGAGCTGGGAATAGAGTTCAGGATTCCTCATTCCCAGGCCAGTTCTCTATCCACTAGGCAGCAGCGAAGGGCTGGAAACACTAACTCCAGTCCTCCAAGCAGACCTCTATGAGGATGGACACAGCAGAAAGGCTCTGATCGCTGTTGATTATTCCCGAGGTTTAACCCCAAGAGGCCCAACCCTGATACGTCTCTTCTCTGGGTAGCCTGGGGCCTGGGCGGAGGCCCTCGGTTTCGGCCAGCCTGCCTCAGGGCCCAACGAGATCAGAGCAGAAGTCCCAGCGCTCTATGGGGAGAAGGGGCCCTCCTGCAAGTTACTGCATTCCCTGCTCAGTGGGTGGATGGCGCCCCCTGGTGGCCAGCAGAGCTCACGCCCCTCACAGCCACTGCAGCGAGTTGGGGGCTGAGCAGCGTGATCCAGGTCCTCTGGGTGTCGGAGACGCGATGGGGCTGGCACACCCTGGAGAGCATGGCTCTGGAGCGGTTTTACCTGCATGGATCCCACAACAGCAGGAGAAGTTTGAGAGTTACCTGCTTACCAGGGAGTGGGATTAACCCCCAGAAGAACTAACCCAGGGCCAGGGCAGGGGGGTTAATTCCAGCCTGCTTTAGCCCCAACACTGATGGGCTGGAGGCAGGGAGCTCTACCCTGGGTGAGGCAGGGCTCAAACTGGAGGGTCACAATGGGCCTTGCCCCACCCCAGCAGTGTTCCTGGGCCCCCACTGGAGGGGCCCCAGGGAGAGCTAGACACCCAAGGAGACAGCCTTACCCCAATGAAAGGAATGAACTTCTGATAGGAGTCTTCATCTGGGCTGCAGAAAGAGGAGGAGACAGACGACTGTTAGGGTCTGCTGGGGGGTGGACGGTGAGCTGGGGCCCAGCAGGCAGGGAACGCCTCACCCTGTATGCATGAGGGGCATCCGAAGCTCGCCAGGCTGAACTCCTCCCCCGCCCCACCACATTACTGATAGTGACCACGGAACAGCTCCCACCCGATGAGGCAGGTAAGTTCCCGTGCCCATGCCAGAGGGGCTGGGATACAAAGGGAACTGGTGCTCCAGAAACATACCCAGATTCGGGGCAGTTTTGAGAGAGGTGGAAACAAGACAAGGCACGGAGAGGGGAAGTAATGTGTCCGAGGTCACACACCGAGTAGTGGACGAGCCAGGACCAGAACCCAGGAGTCCTGGCTCCCAGTTGCCTGCTCTAACCACCAGTCCTCACTCCCCTTCCCACTCCCAGAACAGGGACCAGAACCAAGGAGTCTCGATCACAGCTGCCTTGTCAGTGATCTTTAACAGCTTTGCTATCCCAACTGAAAGGGTCTTTTGAGTGCCTGTAACGTGCGATCAGCCCCCTTCCGCAGGAGAGTCACCCGGGCGACACTTACAACTTATGCTTGCAAGTCAGCATGGCCTCGGCCACAGGCAGTTGGTGGGTCATGCTGGCTCCACCCACATACTGCACGATGCGGCCCACCACATCGAACGGCTCTGGGGGCAGAAGGGAGAGAGCGGTGACCAGCAATCCCCACAGAGCCCGCTCCCTGCCTCCGAGCCCGCAGTAGGGGTAAGCCGCACAGCAGAGCAAGGGTGCCCCCCGCTGGCTGAGTGGCAGCAGAGGGGAAGGTGCTCTCGTTGCAGAGGGGAAGGGGTGTGTGGGTCAGAGGGGATCCTGCCCCAGACAGGGGCGGCTGAGGGAGAAGCAGGTGGCTAGGCAGCAAGACTGGAGGGCCAGAGCTTATGCTGCAGTAGGAAGGGGAAAGGACACGTTCTCACCCAAAGCTCCCCCTGGCCCCACTAGAGACCCCCCCACACACACTGCACACCGGGCTGGAGCTGTGACCCCTTCGATGACCCCTGGTGCCGGGAGCAGCCCCAGGGAATAAACCAGGGCTCAGGAAGGAATTGACCAGGCCTGCTCTGTGCAGACAGAACAGTCATTGCCATAGGGAAGACCAACCCACATCCCAACAGCCTGGCCCACCTCTACCCCACAGACCGTGACCAGCTCTAGCTGCTCCCTCTCTAGCCCCTGGGGAACAGTGACTCACAGCCCTTTCTGTCCAACAGCACAGGGGCCATGGACGCAGTGCTTGGTGCTGCACGGTTCCTCACCTGTCCCGGGAGGCTCGGCCCTGCCGAACAGCTCCCTCCAGGCGGAGTCCAGGAACGTGCAGCTGTACCTGCTGTCCACCGAGCCCAGGTACTTGGCTACAGGGTGGGAGCCTGCGGAGGAGAGAAAGGGGGGTGTTGCTCCAGTGCCCCCTGTGGGGGTTCTTTGCGGTGCACTACAGTGCCCGCAGGAGGAGTCCTTCAGCCAGGCGCTTCCGAGGGGCATGGGCAGCACCCCCTATGGCCCCAGGGATGCTGTTACAGAAGCGATGATCTAGCTGTCCTGTGGATGCCCTACCCATGACTCCCACCCCATCCTGACGGGCCTTTACCCAGCTCCATGGCAAAGCAGAGGCCTTTCCTAGCTTCTGTGTTAGTATCCCCAGCAGGAGGTGGCCACTACCCTGGGGGCACCTGCTACAGACCCAGATGTGCTTTGCTCAGCCCCCCTGCCATGTGCACCCCTAGGTGTCAGTGTCAGACCCCACACCCACGGCTCAGCCACACTAAACAGGGAGAGGCTAGAACAAGGCCTACACCAACAGCCTCACTCTGGCTGCAGGGGGGGGGGGGGGGTCAAGCAGGACTCGCACCAGCTGGGCGGGGTCTGGGCAGAGGCACCTACCCAGCGGGACGATGAGGAACCGCATGTAGCTAAGCCAGTCTGGGGTCTTGTTCGCCAGCTGCTTCACAAAGAAACGGAGGATGGCACTGAGGTAACTCTGCCCCCCCACAGCCACCACCTTTACGGGCCGCGGCACAGAGGAGTTGCAGTTGCAGCTGGAAAAGACAGGACAATGGGAGAGTGTGTGCTTATTGCACCCCTCTGCCTGCAGGGTACGACACTTAAACACGCAAGGCAGCACTGAGACCTGACCAGCTCTGGGCTGGGGCACCGGGGCCCTCACCCTGTGCCGAGATGCAGCCAGCTCTGGGGTAGGACACAGGGGCCATTCATACAGGGGTACCTTGCTCAGCGAGGAAGACGATGGGTGCCCCTCCCCATACACTGTGGTAGGCAGTACAGGTAGTAAGGGCTGCTGTTCCTGCCAGGCTGCAACGTACTGAGTTGATGAGCGGCTGCTACCTCCAGCACTGCCGCGCCCAGCCACAATTACCATGCCAGGGAGCAGGCAGTAAATCCCAGCAGAGTGCTCCAGCGGGACTCGCAGATGAAAAGCTTTGCCCTGAGCAGGGCAGCAGCCCGTGGAGCAGTGACGTCAGCAACCTGCCAGCTAGACAGAGCGACTGCCACCCGCACTGAGGGAGGAGCCAGCAGAGCCCGCGCAGCACCTAGCATTGCTGCTCACTGCCACATGGAGCATCCTGGGGGTCCTGACGCCGCTCCAGCCTCTCTCAGCCCTGGGACCCAGCGTGCCCGCACCGAGCAGCTCCCAATGGCTCAGCCTCCCCGTCAGGCCCAGTGCATGTGCTCAGGACCAAGGACCAGCCCCAGCATTGCTAATGCCCAGTACGTCCATGGGCCTGGCGCCCTACAGCCCAGCCCAGCGCTGCACCTCTAGCTGCTGATCTAGAACAGTTGCAGTTAAACGTGCCACACAACGGCCACCACTAGAGGGCACCAGAGAACCACCAACTTTCTTTAGGCAGTTAATAGGGCCAAAGAAAGGAGCTACCAAATGGCTTGGGACAGCCTGTCCCCAGGCGAGGGAAGAGATCAGTGCTATGATGCAGTACCATGGGCCCTCCCAGCTACGCCATCCGAGACCCTCTAGCTCCCCTCCCTGTATTTCACTAGCCCCTCTGCTCCTCTTTTCACCAGCATGCAACTGCTGGCGCAAGAGCCTTCTCCTCTGTAGTTCCTCCCCATCTCACCTGCCTGAACTGACAGCATCTCCTCTCCCCTTTGCTTAGGCCTCTGCCTCGCCCCTCCTCTGCCAAGCAGAACAATTCTAGACCTCTTCCTTCAGAAGCGTAAGTGGCTGCAGGCATTGCCAGCCTCCACGTCATCAGTACTCAAATCCCCCTTCGTGGGGGCCACCAGATTGAAGGCCTGGACCACAGGCAGGAGAGCAGGGGAGTGATTTTGCTGGAAGCTGTGACCCCAGGGGGTGTAGTGGATTCTGTGACAGCCTGCGATAGCAGGAACAGGACTTGATGGCCCAGGGGGCCCCTTCCACTCCTATGTTCAAATGCAAAGAGGGCAGGGATGTTCACACTCACACAGGTTATCCTCTCCCGGGGAAAGGAGCATGGGCCCCGGTTTCCCCTTCAGACAGACCCCTGGGGGGGAAGGCTGCAGGCAGACAGGGTGTGGGTGATCTGCAGAGGCAAGCAATGGGCTTCCAGCCTTTCTTGCGTATTTCTGATCTAACCATCCAGGTTTGCTTTAGGCACCTGTCCCTGCAGGATCTGATGCACAAAGGCAGGTGGGAGAAACAAACTTTCAATTATCTATTTGAGAAGAAAGTGAAGTCGGAGCGTTCCTGAAGGTCTCCGTGGACGCGCTGGCAAGGTGGATTGGGAGCTCCCCTTTGGTGAAGGGAGAGGGTGGAACTGTTAGGAAAGAACATTTATCTCAGATGTCTGTAGAGCATCTAAGGCCTTGTCTACACTACGGGGGGAGATGGATCTAAGTTACGCAACTTCAGCTACGTGAATGTTGGGCTTATATCAACTTCCTGGGGGGTTCACACTATGCGATGTCAATGGGAGACGCTCTCCTGTCGACTCCCCTTGCGCTTCTCGTTCAGGTGGAATACAGGAGTCGACGGGAGAGCAACCTGCGGTCAAGACATGCTAAATCCACCACTGATACATTGATCCCCAGAAAGTGCAGACAAGCCCCAAGTTGCAGGTGTTACTACGTCCTGCCGTCTGACTCAGCCTGCCCCTTTCTTGGTACCTGGACTGGTAATTCTTTTACTAGCTCTCCAGTTGCCCATAGAGTCTCCTGGAGAGAGACAAGACCGATCGGACCTGACTTTCTAACAGGCACATTTTGGCTTGGTTTTCTTTAGGGAAATCTTTCGTACCTTTCTACATCTTAAATAAGCCCCAAGCTCCTGTTTCTCTGCCGTGCAGGCGGAAGGAGAGATGGCTCTATGGACCATTACAATCGGCTCACCTGAAAACAACTCCAGGGAACAGACAGCATTTTAAAGTGTGGAGACGGGCAGAAAGCGTGGGTAAAAATAGGCCGGCTGCATCCCCAGCCAGCTGCTGCTGAGTCATGGCTGCGGAGGTCAGTACCTGCACTGCTGGAAGTGACTGCAGAGCACCTCTAGCTGCAGGGAAGCAGGCCTGTGGCGGATCCGCTGGCAATGCACGGCCTGGGTTAGGAGCAGAGCTGGTTGGGGAGCAGTGGAGATTGCAGACCGTAGGCAAGGCCTAGGCGGCTCCACTTGTGCATGAAGTAGGCTGGGCTTTGTCCGTCAAACACCACGATATTCTGAATCATAGGCAAGAAAACCATGGAAAGACTCCAGCCCAGGTTCCTGCACTATGAACTAAGTATCTTAAACATCTGTGGCAGCCTTCACCCTGCAGGGCCCTGCTGTGCTATACACCACTGCATGAATCATCCACTACTGGAATGCAGCTTTCTCTGGGGTGGAACACAGCAGCTATTATATAAGAGACAGTTCATCTAGCAAGGAAATGCAGTCAGTTCTGGAGAGAGATGTGGGAAGGGAGTTATACAGGGAATGTCTGCCCAGCAAGGGGCTGTTTATAGAGGGACCCTTTGCTGAGGGCTGAGATGTAACCAGCTCTGGTGTGGAACACAGCAGCCGTTTGACAGCTTAGAGCACAAAGTGAAGCAGCCAGGGATGTTTTAAATGGGTGGAATATAATTACCATGCCGGACTCTGGGCAGGACCCTGGGAGCTAATGGGCAGGAACATGATACTGTCAGGAGCCCTTGAATGAACACAAATGGCCAGGTTCTTAGTTTTATTTCCCATCTGAAAACAGCATCTCAAGTGACACTTGACTAGTATCACCCTGAGGCAGTGGTTCAGTCCTGGATCCCCTACTGGAGCTCCCTCTACTGGATCAACAGCCCTTCCTCCTACTTTACCACATTCCCAACTACCACTCAGTCACTGGCACCAGGAATAGCCTGGAGGAGAGCAACCCTTACTCAGGCCCCGACCCAGCTCCCCGCAGCACAGCGCCTCCTAGTGCCATGCTGGGGCCTGCACTGACTATGAGGGAAGAGCACTCCCAATTGAGCTCCTGCCCCACTCCCTGCAGCACAGCGCCCCCTAGCACCACACTGGGTCATTAGTTTGGTATCAACTCCGAGGGGAGAGTGCCCTCTAATGAACCTCCGACACCATTCGTGCCACACCTCGGTTTTGCCCAGAGGCCTCCCATTCCAAGCACTTGACCTGACCCCACCCTGCTTAGTTTGCAAGAGCTGACTCATAACCCACAGCAGGGTTAGCTAATAGAGCAACTCCACCATACCCATATCGACGGGAACCATCTGCCCTCGGTGCTGGGACCGGAGGGCTACTGTCCTTTACTCACTATCTCTGGATCCTGGTGAGGACAGCGGACAGGACGGCCTGTACTTCCACGGTGGAGCATGTGCACACGACTGGCTTCTTCTGGTCCCGAAGCAGCTCGGCCACATACTGGCAAGAAGAGGAGGAAAGGTGAGCACAGCATGCCCGTGCGTATGGGAGCAAAGGGATCGGTTACACCACCTGCCACGCAATACTCCTCCTCTGTGCTTAGCAACCAGAGTCCCTGGGGAGAGGTGGGTAAGCGTGCACCTCCCTGTGCCAGTTGGCTGTTCCTGCCGAGGGCTGGCAGGCTGTGGGGCACAGGCAGGACAGGTGGCAATGGCCACAGGGTGTGCTTTCATTCCAGACTGCCAAGGGCTGGGAGCGCTGTGGCTGCCTAGTGAGTGGGAAATGGCAGCTGTGAGGCAGCAGAGGCTGGTTTGCTCTGGGCTTGGCAATCTCAGGTATGAGATCAAGGCAAGTCACAGGTCACAACAACAGTGCTGGAGACTCCCCTTCATGGCTTGCAGAGGCAGGCTGCTTATAATGCCCATGCAACAGGCTCCAGTGAGGGACCTGCTCGAGGGCAGGGGAGAGGCATCAGGCTCCACAACCCTGGTCTCTCTACAGAGTGTGCAAACAAGAGTGGGCCTGTCAGCTGCAATTCAGAAGGTGCTGTGTACTCTGTGCAGGGCGGGAGGACTGGGCCTCGAGAGGTGCTTGGTATTGCAGTGAGGAAGACTGGCGAGGGACACGCAGAGACCCAGAGCCATCGGATCACACACTTGCCCTGGTCCGGACTGGGAAAGATCAGCATCCACCCCAGAGCTTCCAGCCCACCTATAGCCACAGCTCAGGGAGACTCCACGCCAAGTCAAGGGGGATGCTCAGATGGGATTCAAACTCTGCCACCCAGTCACAGCAGCAGCAGTAATGCTCACCCGCAGGGCAGCCAACCCAGCCCCTCCCCCTGGCATTTCCCATTCAGCCCCCACCGCAGCTCAGCCCAGGCAATGCCCTGCACTCCCACTGCTTGCACAGACCGGAGCACCACTTAACACGCTCTCTGCCAGCAATGGCTCCCCGTGACTCCGCCGATGGCCCCTCTGCGGAGCTGCCAGCTCCACTCCCAGGGCAGCAGGGCTCTGAGGGCCCGGGTGACCCGAGCTGTTGCTCAGTCTGCATTGGACAAGGCAGGCACTGTGATGGCAGCAGAGCCCAGAGACTGGCAGGGCGGGAGATAGGCCCCATCTCCTCGCTTAGGGATGAAGCACGTCAACGGAAGACAGGGAAAGAGAGGGGCCTCATCTCCATGGGTCACTGCCACCCCTGCCCAGCAGCATCTGCAGGGTCCCAATCCTGGGCCGGCCTCCCTACCTGGCCTTGCCAATCGGCCGCATTCACCAGGATGATGTTCTCGGGCAGGGCTGTGTCTGACACCAGGATCTGGTTCAGCTGGTCATAGACGATCTTGCGAGGAATCTGTTGGGAAGGGAGGGCTAAGCCTTGGTAGGGCACAGGCGACACACACTGGGCTGGGCCAGAACCCTGGAGGTTTCCCTGGTGATCTGCTTCTCCCTTGTTGCTGTCACCAGGAGCCCTCTGCCTTTCCCTCATCTCAGCGTATCCAGCCACGTGCCGCGAGGCCCCTGCCACCCCCTAGTGCTGCTCTGGAGCCAGCACTGACCGAAGGGAGAGCACCCCCTAGTGCTGCTCTGGAGACAGCACTGACCAAAGGGAGAGTGCCCCCTACAGAGCACTTCCCTCTGCTCCCTGCAGCACTGCACCCCCTAGTGCTGCACTGGAGCCAGCACTGACCAAGGGAGAGTGCCCCCTACAGAGCACTTCCCTCCGCTCCCTGCAGCACTGCACCTCCTAGTGCTGCACTGGAGCCAGCACTGACTGAAGGGAGAGCGCCCCCTACTTAGCATCCTCCCCACCCCCCCGCATGACTGCACCACCAATGCCATTGCTTCAGTAGAGTTAGAGAGAAGCTCCCCATTGATGTCGCTCATTGCAGCCCCTGGCTCTCCTTACAGGACTCCCAGACAACCAACCATGTTTGACTAGACCTGTGATGAGCTCCCAGCTGTAGGTGGTGCAGGCTGGGATCACCCCTCCATGGAGCAGTGCCTAGGATTGCAGTCACATCACCTGTGTGCTATGGCCCAGATCTGGGGACCTCTCGCTGTCCGAGCTGTTGGTCCGTTCGCTCAGGGGCTTGGAGAGCTGTCTCTCCTTCAGCGGGGTGCTTCTCTTCTGCCGGGGCGTGTGCGCTGCACCTTCCATTTTGCTGCAGCAGACAAAGGACAGTGCTGTTGGCCTGGTTCCCTGGCATGGCACAGCATCTAGCTGGGAGAGCAGGGTCCTTCCCCCACACACCAGGGTCTCTCATTGCAGATACACACACAGGCCCCGTTCAGGTCTGAGCCACGCCCTGGGGCTCCTGTGAGCGATTGCACCAGGACAATGCTTGCCTGCTGGCAAGGGAACAGTATGGCATGGCCATGTGATGGGTTTCCTGGCGCACTGTCAAGAGCGGGAGCTCAGCAACACTGCTGGGTACAAACAGGACTGAGTGGGCTGGTCAGACACAGGGAGAGTCCATGTACAGTCTGTAGCCAGCACAGGCTGAGAGGGGACCCCAGCAGATCCAAGTCGGGCTCCTAGCCAGGAAGGTGCCCACATTTGCCAAGGGTTCAGAGGGCTCTCTGCCACAATCCGTATTCCTCCAACAATCCCAGAGCAGCAGAGGGGGCTGTGCTAGGTGCTGGGGCTGGATCACCACAGGAATGCAGAGCCTGCCAACGGCTGACAGGTTTGGCATCTCTCCTGGAGCACCGAGACCCTGAAGGGGTGAGGACCATGCTGTGCAGGCCTTGGACATACAAGCTTACAAACCAAGACAACAAAGCAACATGGGGGTCAGGGGACCCAGAACATGGCCAGTTCAGAGCACAAAACTCCATGCTCCTGCCCATACCCCATCCCTCAGTAGGGCAAGACGGGAATGCTCTCCAGCCCAGGCCCCTGTGGGATGAGGTTGGCATGCACTCCAGCCTACACTCTCCTACACAGAGCTGGGGATAGAACTCAGGAGTCCTGGCTCCTAGCTCCCCTGCTCTGTCCCAGTAGACCCCACTCCCCTCCCAGAGCTGGGACAGAACCTGGGAGTCCAGATCCCCAGTCCCCTGCTCTAACCATTAGACCCTGCCACCGCATTGCTAAGGAATATTTGTCAGTTCCCCCATTAGAGTGTGCCACTCCCCTGAAACGTGACCTTGGCTCCGATGGCCCCACCTTACTGCACAGCCAGGTTGGGTACTGGAGTCCCAGCTCTTCCTTCACTGACTGGAATACAGTTTTAGTCCTTGCTCCTAGATTCAGACATGTAAAGGCCAGGAGGGCTCCTTCTGATCATACAGTTTGAGCTCCCCAATCAGCTGATCTAGTGCTCATGCCCTCCCCGCCCCCAGAAGTTCAGACTCTCCCCTGCTGGAGGTGCGAGAGCCAGGGGCTCGCAGTGCTGGCGGGCAGGAAATCAGAGCTTTTCGCTTGTAAGCCTAGCAGATCTGATCCGGAGCATGGCCTGAATGGAGCAGCAGAGCTCTTAGGAGCCCGAGGACACAGCTGCCTCTGCTGTCACCTCACAGCAATTAAGCAAAGGCCTTAACTCCAGGACAAAGCAGCCTGGTGCTTTGCTCCGACGAGGCACTGCTCAGTGTCAGAGTGCAAGAAGCAGCTTCAGCACTATCAGGCAGATGAGCAGACAAATGAGGGGCGGGGTATCAATGGCTGAGTGCTCCCCCTCCCCCATAGCATCTGGGAGTGGGGCCCGTATAGCGAGCCTGTGTCACACATTGAAGATGCACTTTTGGCAAAGCAGGAGGCAGATGGGGCAGGTTTCCACTGGGAACATAAAGGCCTTTGAACACACTAGGTACGTGGCTCCAATCCTTCACTCAGTGCAGCTCCAGCATGGACCCACTGCCTTCACAGCGGGAGAGGCCTAGTATCCACAGGAAATTGGAGACGGGATGGGGGCCCGACACCACACAGTCAAAGGTTCAAATCCAGCCACGCTGAGATTGCCCACAGACCATCCAGTGCTGGGGACCTAGAGCCACGAGGCCTCACCACCCTTCCTGGGATGGAACGGGCAATAACAGACCAGATCAGAAACCTGGCCAGGGGAAGATGCCTAATGCTGGGAACTGGATGCAAAATGCCACACAGTCCTGTGAGTGCCCAACATCTGATATGGGGAAACTGAGGCGACATAGTGAGAACCACACATTCCAAGGGCAGAGCCAGAGATGCAACCCAGGCCTCCTGACTCCAGCAACATTCCCTTTCTCTCTGGGAGGGTCTCAGGCAGTCCACGTGCAACACACCAGGTTGTTCTGGCAGGGAATCTCAGCAGGGCTGTAACCAGCAGTTTGCTTTAAACCTCTCCAGTTCAAGGCCAACTCATTGGAGAGCAGAAGGCAGCGGTTACCTCTGGGGGAGGGGCAAACCCCACTGATCCTGGTGATCTCATCCCACAGCCTGCCAGTGTGCGACATCAGTGACCTGTGACAAGTGAGGAATATGTGCCCTTGGGGTTCTGGGGCTGGAGTGACAGTTCGAGTAAAGCCTGAGAGAGCCTGTGCTCAGGGAGAATTCAATAAACCAGTTCTAAGAGAAATCGAGTTCCACCAGCTGTGAGATCAAGGAGCCTCCTCCCTGGGTGACAAGCAGGATCTGAACTCCAACCCTGCAGAGTGCTGGGGAAAGGGGCCCACCTGGGGAAGGACAAGGAGGTGGAACCTGTCTATTAAGAGCTAGATCAAGACAGGTCATGGAAGGAGGGCAATGGTTGGTAGCTATCAGCCTGGCTAGGAGCTAATTCTCTAAAGGGGAAAGGGAAATGTCCTATTCTCTGCCCCCAAGACAGCCAAGCCCCCTGCCCTGGGCTGGCCTGGAGCCAGTGTCCCCTAGAGGCAGTCACCTGCTGCCCCGTGCCACCCATGTCTCCCATCCCTGGTTTTAAAGCAGGCACCTTACCTGGGTGATGCCATGCTCTGAAGCTCCCCCTTGCTGCTCTTCATGGGTGTCTTGACTTTTTCGGGGATGATTAACGTGGTGCTGGAGTCTCCGAACGTGTCCTGCTCGCTCGCTTCCTATGAACACGGGGAGGGAATGAGGAGGCTCCAGAGCTCATTCTGGCGATCAACAGCTGGGGCCCTAATGGGTGACAATTCGCAGCCAAAAGCCACTGACTATGTCGTTCCAAGCAGTCACTGACTGTAGGTGCCAACTTGAGACAAATTGGGCTCTATCGTCAGAGCAGCTGTGTCTCCCATCCTGAGCTCAGCTTTGCAGCACTCTACTCACTAGGCCATGCTGCCTCCAGGGGCAAACAGGCACCAGCGCAGGGTGTTACCTTGGGCACGTGAGCTCCCCCAAAAGGGAGAGGCTTGTATGTGCCATGTCCCCCTGACTCCAGCCCCTAAGCCAGACGGAGCACTGAGGGGAGAGTGGGCCAGCGCGGCTAGGGCATGTTACCAGGGTGTCTATTTCGCTGAGGCTGTCGTCCAGGTTTTTACTCCGCGAAGGTTTCAGCTTGTCCCCGACAGCTGGGTCCATCTGAAAAACCAGCCAAGGGCAGAAGGATGGGAGGGTTACAGGTCTGGGGCAGCTGCGCTCGCTCCCCCTCAGCCACCCCAGGGGCTGCTGCTCAGAGCCACTGGCCCAGCCGGGATCCTAACAGCGCTTCCCAGCTCATCCCCTGGAGCCCTGCCCTCCTTGGCTGAGTGCTCCGTCGAGACAGCGAAACTCTTTGGGCAGGGTATGAAGGGCCAGGCCCACTCCAGGCATCCCCTGGCAGCACTGCCACTGTGCTGAGCAGGAACGCCTCAGCCTCCTTGGGCTTTACTGCTTGTCTGCCTGTGCCTACCGGCCAGCTCCTGGCTGATGCTGGACTGGCAGCTCTCAGTGCTCGTACAGCACCTAGCGCACCAGGGTGCTGGGCCTGGAGTGGGGGTACTGTGTGTTGGCGAATACAGATAATCAATGCTGATAAGCAGCAGCTTGGCCTTCTACAAACACTAGTGTTAGAAAACCCAGTTTGTATGTGCCGGCCTCTAGGGAAGCAAATTCTGCCTAGGAGCTGGGAGCACCGCAGTGCCAGAGGGGAGACCCCACCGCCCTTCTGTGCGCCAGAACTGCCTGGACTGAGAGAGGGTTGGGGGCAACTCCAACGGGCCGGGATAAGTGCTGGCTAAGATTTGAGCGACTACAAGGCACAGGCAGCTGCCCCTTGCACTGACAGGCCGCGCTGCTCTGCCTCGGCCACTGAGCCAGGCCCCAGCCGAGTTCAGCACTGCTCCCATCTGCCTGCGCCCAGCACTCCCGCAGCCACCTGGCTCCAGCAGAGAGCACAGATCCTGTGACCGCATTCACATGCATTGAAGTTGAGGTCATGTCCCAGCTGCGAATCACCACGCAGCCAGACCCACATGGGCCTACGTCTGGCACTCCCCGCTGGAACATGGGACCCACTCCCTCCCTCTGATTACTCACTGGGCTGGTGGCATCTTTGCCCAGGCTCCCCTTGCTGTTAAGGCTTCCAATTTCTGTCTGGGAGCTGGACTGAGACATTCCCTCGAAGAATGGCCTGGCATGGAGAGATGCAGCGGGTCAGGGAACAAAGTGCTGCTGCAGACCCTAGCCTGGGGTGAGGAGAGGGTCAGAGGGATTCAAGCCTCAGGGATGCCCTGTGTGAATCCCGGGCGTGCCTCCGGGCTGGCCTGCACGTTAGAAACTTTGGGGACATTTGAAACTCTGTTTCCTCCCATGGTTTGCAGTGCTCTGAAAGGGGCCCTCCAGACTGGCATAGGATAGCACAGCAATGGGCGCCAGCGCAGGGCTTTCCATCCCTTCTGGATTTTCTGGCACTGTCTCAGCTACAGAGCATCAAATGCCCCAGCCTGGGTTGGAGCAACAGGCTCATCCTTCCCACAAAGGACTCTCTCCGGGGGCCTCTCCCACCCCTGGAAACGCTGCAGTGCTGCTGGGCCCCCTCCTAGCTCCAAGCAGGGAAGGTTGGGGGCTGGGCAGACGCACAGCAGGCCTCGTCTGCATGAGAAAGCTGAGATGGCATCACTTACCGACCTAACCGAAACCGCTCTAGCTAGTCTGGTGCCAAAGGCCCTATGGCCGCTGCAGCTCAAGTCAACTGGGAACAGGGTTAATTCAAACTGAGATCAGAGAGTGTCCTTGTGGGGATTTGCACTGATCTCCCTGACACCATGCAAGCGTGGGCGCCGATCAGCCTCGCTCTGGTACCAGAGGGGCCTATGCCAGGTAAGCCTGAGTCCCGGGTCACCCACACAGCTGCAGCACCATAACAGCAGCTGATTTCATCCTGCAAGAGTCCAGAGAGCACAGAAGCCTGCAAGGCTGGTTTGGGCTAGCCTGGCTTCTCTCTGTTCGACTCGCATCAGTTCATTTACTGGGAGCACTAACACCATTGCACCAGTGTGAAACTGATACAAGTCCACACACAAAAGCTGCCGCGATTTCCCACAATCCAGTGCAACGTCTGGGTACAGACAAGCCCCTGGGAACCGGTTACAGCCTTCTCTTACATCCAGGCGGCCTGGTGCCCTGGCTTCCACTCACAGCTTCAGTCACACTGGTCCCCGGGACAAACGTACACAGCCATCCGTCTCGCACGCCTTCCCCAGGAGGTGGGAGAGCTGAGCTACAGAGAGGGGACGGGCGCAGCTGCCAAGGCCCTCGGGTGGCAAGACTGGGGCAGGACAGAAGCAGGAGTCCCAGCACCTCATCCCCTGTTGCAGCCCCTGTGTGGCCAATAGCTTCTGCACAGTCAGTTACCACTCAGTGCTCCTACTCCGGTGTTTGAACCCTACCCCACCAGCCCTTGAGCCCAGCAAGTCCATGTCAAGCTCTGGCTCGCGGCAGCCCTAGGGAGCCGCATGGTGTCAGGGATGCAGTTCGGGCCAATCAGAACCAGGCTGGCTTTTAGAGAGCAGTGCTGCTGTGCCCGGGCTGGATCAGAGCAGTGAGGGCCGGGGGGAGCGAGGAACATGAGGAGCTGCAGTGATGCTGAGAGCTGGGCAGTGCGGGGACAGCAAGCATCAGAGTTGGGGAGGGGCGAGATCACTGGCTGTGCTTTGCAGGGGGGAGAAGAGAGCACAGATCAGGTCCAGGAAGGGGAGGGTGTTATTGGTAGAGCTAGCTTGACAGCCCACACTTGCTTTGGAAAGGGGAATGTGCGGGCGGAGGGGGAGGAGGGGCTCAGATTGCTATCGGTGCCTGATTAAGCACCTGCGACATTGGCCTTGGCTGTGACTCACATAGAATACTGCCCGTGATCTAAGGTGCCGGTTTTCCAAAGCCACTGACCAACCTGTCAGCAACAGTGACTCCTAGCCCCTTTGGCAATGCTGGAGAAGGGCCCCCATGCCCCCTGCGATGGAACTGCACTCCCCACAGACCGCCATGTGGGTAAGGCACAGGACTGGGAGTCAGGACTCCTGGGTTCTCTTCCCAACTACGGGAAGTGATTGGGGTCTAGTGGGTTAGATCAGGACGGAGCTGGCAATGAGGATTCCTGGGTTCTATCCCCAGCTCTGGGAGGGGAGAGGAGTCTAGTGGTTAGAGCAGAGGTGCTGGGAGCCAGGACTCCGGGGCTCTGTTCCCAGGTCTGGGAGGGGTCTGTGAAGCACTGTGACTCAAGTCATCACTCTAGGCAGACGGCAGGAATCCCGCACAAGTCAGATGCTCTGCTCAGGCTGCCTCTCAGAGTGTCTAGAGGCTTGCGAGGGCAGATGTGGTAGGGGGCTCTGACTGGGGTGTTGAGGTGGGGGACACCCATAGGAGAAGGGGCTGCAGCAGCAGTGGCTGGCATGCATGAGCAAAGCAGGGTGAGAAACAACCTAGCTGAACAGATCACTCCTCTGATTCAGGCATCTCCAAGGGCTGCACAAATCCTAATTAATCCTCAATTCCCAGGGGACGGTGTGTGACACCAGTCTCAGCTGCAGGGAAAGAGACCTAGAGCGTCAGCACTCTGATTCCAGACTGGCTGGAAGCACTAATGGAGATCCCAGGTCTCAGCCCATTTGGATAGTTTCCATGAGGCTTGTTGGATGGGGGGGGGGCTCTGAATGTGCAGTCGAGATGCTGGGCCCTCTAATGATCATAGCCAACACGCACCCTTACGTCACTGACGCAGCGGCTGCTGTGCTCCACCCCAGAATTAGCTGCACTTCAGCGCAGCTGTTTCCTAAAGCACTGTGGAGACTTACACTGTCTCTCACGGAGAATTACAGTCATTTTCAACCATCTCAGGGTCACCTTGTGCTCCCCCTTCCCGTCTAGTCTCATGGCTGGATTGTGAGCTCTGTAGGGCTGGGAGCACATCTGTGTTACAGGTTCATACAGCACCCAGCACAATGAACCTGGGCCCTCAAGGAGCTACTACAGTGTAAATAATGACAGTGTTTCACAGGCAGTCACGGAGCACTGTAGATACTTGCTGTGTCAGTGTCCTGTGGGAAGAGACTCCTGGAGGCCTGACTCTTAGTCCCACAGCCCACACTATTAGTAGTATTACAAGAGTGCTCGGAAGCCCAAGCCAAAATCAGGACCCTGCTGAGCCAGATGCGGCCCAAAACGTGTGGCAAGAGAATAGCCATGGCCCTGAGGAGCTCTCGGTCTAAACAGAGGAGACAGAGAGAAGGTGGGAGGGGAAACTGAGGCACCGAGAAGGGAAGCAACTTGCCCACGTTCACCCAGCGAGGCAGTGGCAGAGCTGGGAGCAACTGCCATGTCCCATGGCTCCCATCAGCCCAGGCTCACTCCCTGTTGCAGCTGTCGCTCACCATGCTGCCCCACCTCCAGCACTCACTTGAGCTTGGGCTTGGGCGTGCTGAGGATGCTCTCCGTCTCCTCCATCTCTGGGCCGCTGTCACTGGGGTTGTACATCTCCAGGCTGTCGTACAGCTCGTCAAGGTCCTCCTCCACCTCTCGGATCTGCTCCCTGGAGACATGCTCCAGGCCAAAGCCAACCTGTGGGCAGGAGACTCCAGACTAGACGGCAGGCCAGGCAACCCGGAGCAGAGACTGCGTATCTCGTGGAAGCCCACGGGAGCGAGTGCTGGAAGAAGCCTCAAGGACCTCCTCCTGCTCTTGACTCTCTCTCTCCAGCCAATGGCATGTTAAGGGTCTAACACCCCACCAATCAGCTGTCGGTCTGACATCTCCCAGAGAACATGGAGAGTCACCCACAGAGCAATGGCCCGGCGAGTCCCGGATCCCGTGTCAGTGGGTGGCTACCACTGGCAGTTCAGGGAAAGTTGCAAGAAACCTCAGAGGCAGATGACAGATTACACTGTCTCTCACAGGCCTGTCTAACACCCAGCTCATGTCTGCTTTAGCCCATGAAGCAGGAGGGTCCCCTACTTAGTTTCATTCACCCCCTGATCCTTTGGTTGTTAGAAGGGTGGAGAGGAGTGGGGTCTAGTGGTCAGAATAGGGAGGCTGGAATTCAGAACTCCTGTGTTCTATCCGCAGCACTGAGACAAATGGGGTCCAGCAGCTGGAGCCAGGGGTAACTGGTAACAGAGGTCAGACTGTCGGAAACGGAGTAGGGGAGGGAGAGGTGGGCTCTGTTCCCAGCACCTGGAGGGAGGTGGTCTGGTGATTAGAGCAAGGGATTGAGAACCTGGCACAGAGGTGATGTGATTTGCCATGAATGACTCAGTGGAGGAGCTAGGACAGAACCCAGAAGTCCTGGCTCCCAGCCCTGCTCTGCTCTAGCCACTAGACTCTACTCCCCTCCCTTCCAACAACAAAAACGAGACAAATCCATTGAAGGACTTGAGCTCTGAGCTCACACTGCCCTTTATTTGGAGGAGGGAGGAGCGGTGATGAGGGATGGCATTTCACCTGATCTGGATCACAGCCCATCCAGCACTCCAGCTACTAACAAGAGACCACTGCAATAGCGAAGGCATTTGCAACAAGACAGAAGGGCTGCACCTACCTCGTCCGACACCTTGAACCTCTTCAGTAACGCCACAAACTTCTGCTTTATATTTGGCTGCTGTGAAGAAACGATGCCATTGACTTGTTACACTGACACCAAGAAAGGGAACAGGAATCGGGGGCCCCAAAGACGGGGCACAGGCCTTTGCCATAGGTGCGACTGAGGGGCCAATGGAAGGAGACTATTGCATCACCCCACAGATCATCCCAGTTACCCTAATCAGGGGGTCTCAGGACAAATTTTTTGGTGGCCTCAGAGTGTGGCCATCAACTCTTGCTGGTGGCCGCTTTCACGCTTCTTCCTAAAATACTTCATTAATTTTAGGAAAAACAAATAAATATGCACATATACACGTCCAAGTCACTGTCATTTATTGCTAGCTAGTAAGACCATTGTGAAAGGTGATATTAACAAACATACAAGTATCACTTTTCACAGCAGACTTACTCAGCCCTGGCAAGCCTGGGGACAAATTAAGCCCTGGATGGGGGCCAGGGGAGGCAGCAGCAGGCTAGAGCCTGAAGCCCCACTGCCGGAGCCTGGAGCCCTGCTGCCAGAGCCTTCCACCTCACCACCCCAAGGCTGAAGCCCAAAGCCTGAGCCCCACCATCCCTGGGAAGGTGGGGAACTCACTGGGTGCCACAGAGGCCACATCTGAGAAACGCTGCCTTAAGTGACAGCTCAAAGTCCACTAGAGTTTTCAAACCTGATGCAGGGCTGGAAGCAGGGAACATGCAGAGTGCAGCACAGCGCTCCCTAGCACCATGCTGATGCACTGGGGTTAGCACCAATCCAGAGGGGAGCACTCCTCCTCCTGAGTCACCCACGTTTCCATGCTGCACCTCCGGCTCATCCTCCAGAGGTCTAGCCCAGAGCAAGCCTGCTTAGCTTGCAGATCGGCCAAGTGCACTGCACAAGATGGCAAGGCTGAAAGCATGTATAGCACCCACATGCAGCTCACAGGCTGTTATCACAGCTAGGTGTTAAAGGAGAGGCATGCAAGGAGCTCTTGTACCTGCCTTCTGAGCAGGGCACGGTGAGAGGCAGCATTACTGGAGACAGGGCAAAGCTTCCCAGCCACAGCTGAGGTCAAACAGCCACGCCAAGATGAGTGACAATGTGGTGGAAAGGGGACAACCTGACAGCTCTGGAGATTGAAGCTGCGTAGCTCCCCCCACACCACAGCAGCGTGTCTGAATCTGCTGAGCCGCGGTCACTTCGAGAGGCGAATGGCTCCTTCTGCCTCACCCCAAGTCCCAGAGCCACCCAGTCCCCCTCGGAAGCTGCTTATTACCAGTTCAGAGACCCTCTTGGCATGAGGCCTCACACCAGACTGGAGCCAGAAGGCGGCCAGCCAGCCAGAGCCCCCTCAGAACACACTCACCCGAGTGATCGCTGAGGCTGAGGCCAGTTTCCTCCTCGTTTTCTTCAC
Source organism: Gopherus flavomarginatus (assembly GCF_025201925.1). Taxonomy (NCBI): domain Eukaryota; kingdom Metazoa; phylum Chordata; order Testudines; family Testudinidae; genus Gopherus; species Gopherus flavomarginatus. Next base: position 29,887,826 of record NC_066622.1, read on the forward strand.
CTTCCGGAGATCGTCGTCTTCGTAAAACAAGTCCTTGTGGGGCGGGGAAGACAGCACGTTCAGAGAAATACCTCGCAGCCCCTGGGGCTATGGGAGCCTGGCCACAATACCACAGCTAGCTCCCTTCACCAGGATCTCCCTCATCCCTGGGGCGCAGCAGCCCAGCTCCAGGTAGAAGCCCAGTCATAGGTGACCACTTGGGGCAAACAGCCAAGGGATCAGTGGCCTGGAGTCCACAGTCCTCAGCTAGATCCCAAAGGGAGGCTGCTCTGCAAGGTGTCCGCCTCTCCTCTCCCTTCCCAAAGGGGGATGCTCACAGAACCAGCTCCCAGCCTGGCTTGCTCAGCACCACCTCTGGCTCCCTTTGCCCCCTGAAGGTGCAGGCTGGAAGGGGCAGCCACTTGGCATCCTTTTCCGAGCTTGCTGGGGGCACTCTTCTCTGCTTTGATTCGGCCACTGAAGTACGCAGGGCTGGGGAGGGTTAAAGGCAGAAACTGGGTGGAAACCCTCCCACTGAGGAGAGGTCAGTACTGGAAGAAAGCCTGAACCCATGGAAAGAGGGGTTTGCAAATGAAGGCAGCCAGGCCCAGCCAGCCTATTGCTTGGTAATGCCTTGCAATGGAGCTCTGCCCTGAGCGCTTTGAGGGGGCAGCAGACTGGGGAGAGGGTGGGGGTTACCTGTCCATGTAGGGGATCGTCGCTGCCCTCCTGCTCCGAGGAGAAGCTCTCCTCCTCCTCTTCTGAGTAGTTGTCGATGTCGGGGGACCGATCTGGAAGAGATAGCTGGGGTTAGGCTGGAAGTCCAGCACGGGAGCTTAGCGCTGTCAGCAGGATTCGCATAAGGTCCAGGACACCATATGTCACAGTCTTGCAGGTCAGAGGGTGCTCTGCAGTGCACACTGGTCCTCTAGAGCGGTGCCGTCCAGCCAGGGCCCTAGTCTCTGTATAGCCTGGCCTATGTTACAGATGGGATAGCAGGCAGCCAGCACTGGGCCTCTCCACCATCAGACAAGCACATCCCTTCTCTAGTGGAAAGTACCATAAGTAGCCACAGAGTTGTCAGGACTTGGTTTTAAGGGTGATCCAAAAGAGAAGCTTGCGTCCTTTTTTGGTCACGCACAATATATAGGAGAGAGGCTTTAGTGGCTTGGCTTTCCATTAGAAATTCAGATCTCATCTACCCTCGAAGGTTCTGTGGGTGACTAGAGAACTAGGAGGGCCCCGGCACCATGGGACCCACCGAGGCAGGTCTGCTTGAGAAGGCCTTTGACGCAGACTCTTTCGAAAGCTGGGTTGTGCTGCCGTAATGCTTGGACGCCCTGCTGTGTTGGAGGGTGGGAGAGACACCGGGGGGGCTAGTACCCAAAGGACTTACAGTCTCAACAGGCATGAGGCTGAAGGAAAGCTGGATTAGTGACCGGACTGGGGGGATGGGGAAACCAAGGCATCGAGGAAAGGGTCACATTTGAGTGGCTTAGATCCATAGACTGTAAGGGCAGAAGGGACCATTGTGGTCATCTAGTCTGAGCTCCTGCATAGTGCAGGGAAGCCCTGAGGCCTAGGCCAGGGGTCGGCAACCTATGGCACGCATACCAAAGGCGGCACGCGAGCTGATTTTCAGTGGCACTCATACTGCCCGGGTCCTGGCCACCAGTCCGGGGGGCTCAGCATTTTCATTTAATTTTAAATGAAGCTTCTTAAACATTTAAAAAACACTTATATACTTTACATAGAACAATAGTTTAGGTATATATTATAGACTTAAAAAGAGACCTTCTAAAAATGTTAAAATGTATGACTGACACACGACACCTTAAATTAGAGTGAATAAATGAAGACTCGGCACCGCACTTCTGAAAGGTTGCTGACCCCTGGCCTAGGCTAACGCCTGGCTGAATCTTGGTTTAAGAATCACCAGCGATGGAGAATCCAACACAGCCCACGGCAGGTTGTTCCAATGCTTAATTACCCTCCCTATGAAAAATTTATGCCTATTTCTCGTCTGAATTCATCTAGTTTAACTTCCAGCCACTGGCTTTTGTTAGACGTTTGTGTCTGCCAGACTGAAGGGCCCATTAGCCAATTTCCGTTCCCTGCATGGGTGCTTACAGACCAAGTCACCCCTGAACCTTCTATTTACTAAGTTAAATGGCTTGAGCTCCTGGCGACATGTATCCCCATCCTTTAATTCAGAGTGTAAGGCCTTCCTCCCACAGTAACTCGGGCACTTTGGCACCGAAATTCCAGCGACTTCCAATGAGACTCAAGCTCCTAAGTCGTGTTTGAAAATGGGACTTAGGCACAGTTACCCTAAGGGACTCACCCAAGGTGGCCCAGGGAGTCAAACCCAGGTCTCCTAGGCAAGTGCTAAGCCACCAGGCCAGCCGTCCACTGGATGAACAGCTGGTAGAAAATAAAGTCTGTTGAAGATTCAACCTCTCCCCCCTTCATTTAAGGGATGAGAAAGCTCCCAGGCAGCTTCTCTAGGGTCTCCAAACCTCAGGGAACAGCCATTCCTGATACATCCAAGGTAAATGCAAATGAATCCTTTCCAATACCCTAAGGGAGCAAAAAAACTAGCAAATGCCCAGTCGATCCTCCTCCGCCCCTCTCCTTCAGTCATGTCCAAAGACAGCATCCCCATGGCCCATAGCAGCCCACAGTCCTTCTGATTGCAGCCTTGCCTGCAGCCAATGGCTGGAGAACAGTCGCCCTGTGCATGGTGTGGAGAAGTGTGGAATATGGAGCCGGACCAACATCTGAGATGAGCTGGCCGTGGACTGACTGATGAACTTGGGAACTGGGTGGATTACTGGGATGCAAATAGCTCCCAGCACTCCCTTTGGGACCATCTGGTATTTCCCATCATTTGACAGTCAGTTGTTTGTATCTGGTTAGATTCTTTTGGGGATGGGGAGTTGTCCTTGGATACTATTAAAATAAAATAATTGTTTAAATTCCCACTCAAGGACAAAGATCAGCTGGTGCTGGAGTTTGAGAGAGAGAGGGGATTTCATGGTTCACAATATTTACATTCCTGTTTCCTCACGGAATCTAGCAGAGTAGAACCACCTCTCCCTTTACAGCAAGAAGCCTGGACCCCTCTTTAGTGCCTTTCATTGGAGGCTCTCAAAGCACTTTATAAGCATTAACACACACACACGCACACACAGACTTCCTAGAAGATAGGGCCAAGGGGCATGGCGCACACACCATAAACACTGAGGGGATGTCTCCACTAATATGCTCAGCAGCTAAATAGTAAACCATATTGATATGTATGTTGCCATAAGTATGCTTCAGAGTTAACAGCCCGTTGAGATAAATGAAGTTCCATTTGACAACGCTTGTTTCAGGCTGCCTGCAGACTCAGGCAGACACTACTACATCCCTCACATGTGGAGGGTTTACTTAGCAACCATAAGAGCTGCACAGGTTTGTTTTTAATGAAAGCTAGATAAAGAAGTACAATTCTGTGGCAAGGACTAGATTCAGTCACCACAGAGGAACTCAGGCTCTGTCTATGAGAGACCTGGACTGATTTCTATTTGCCTCAAGATGCCGGACAGGAAAGGGTGCAAATTTCCAGATCAACAGGAGCCCCCGCCCCCAACCAGTGCCCAGGTGCCTTCCCTTGTTGGGTCACAGAGTTGCTGGTAATAAACCCAAATATTAAAATAAATCCAACACAAAGCCTGCATCTCCATCGGTTTCCCTGGCAACCAGATTTACTGCCTAGGCAGCCATCCGCGACAGTATCATAAACGGAAGGATTCCAAGACACAGGGCTAAATATAGCCGTGTTGGAAGGAATTAGCCTCCACTGTCCAAACAAGATCTGATGCGAATGGACGTGGTGGAACTGGGCCCTGAGCAGGGTTTTACCTTCACTCCTGCATATTAAACACATTAAAACCCTAGACCAAATCGCCCTACCGGTAACCAAGAAGGCGTCGATACCCAGCCAGCTGCTGCTCGCACATGGGCTGTGTCACAGAACCACCAGAAACACATGTAGCTGCGCAGGGACAGAATGTAGCTGAAGAGGCTCCAAGTGCTTTCTAAGACACTGCCTCCAACCATGCATACAAAAGACTAGCAGAGCTGTACAATGCAGAACGGAACCAGCAGGCATGTGGCTTTTAGAGCTGGTAGGTTTCAGGGACCAAGAAAAATCTGTTCTCCTTCTGAGACTTAAGTCAAGCTGAGTCTCTGGAGAAAAGTGTTTTTGCCACAGTGTGGAAATGCAGCTCCCTCTGGGGAGGAATGTGTAGCCACACTCTACAACAGCTCAGGACAGGAAGGGAAGAATTTTCAGTCCCAGAGAAAAGGCAGAGCTGGGAAGGAATTTAGGGAGGTGGAACATAATTCCCTGTGGTGGAGTTTGGCCAAGACACTGGCTCCGACACCCCAGTTCTAACAAACAGCAAGTGACTCACTCAGGAACTTTAATGCCCAAGTCAGAACACCGGTTCCATTTCATTTGAAGGAGGCACCACTGCCAGCACAGCGTCCCCTGCCAGGGAGCCACCCACCTCTCTCCCAGCAGGGAGGGGGGCACATGCCCGATGGAGAGGATTGAAAACACCTGCAGCTCACTGTGCCAACTGATAATTAGCAAGCTGTGCACCTGCCTAGTCATGCTGGACCCAGGGCACCCAATGAGCTTCCCCCTCTGGATACCACACGCCCAAGCCCCCCTCATCCCAAACTAGTCCCCTCCTTACCGGACAGTTTTGACTTGAGCCCTTCGTGGTCGATTGGCTGGCTGGACAGAGAGTAGATTTTAATCTCAGCAACGGGCACAGATACGTCCTTCACATTACTGTGGAGTCCAAGCACCAGAGCTCCTTCGCTGGGATGCTGCATGACCTGGGCAGGGCAGACACCATGCGACATGTACTCCCAGCAGGCCCCATGGGAGGCTGCTTAGAATACCGAGCCAGTCACCCCCATTGAGACCATGGCCCCGCATGGGCCATGCAAGGAGGACCCAAGCTGACACAGAACTGAGACAGTTCTGCTGGTCTAGGTATCTCTGGCTAGGTCCCACCCCTGAGCCCAGCGTAGGCACACAGCACTCTGCTTCAGTCAGAGCTGACGAGGGAAGAGGTTACATTTAATCACGTCTTCCCCATGACCATGCCTGGCACCTCCCTCCTCGTCCTCCTCCTTACCTCAGCCATGTTGATAAGCCCAACAGCCAGAGTCTTGTAGCCCAGGATGGTCCGGTTTTTGTATCTCTTCCTTCTCTGCAGCATGATCTGCAGTTTGTTGGCATCTCGCTTCAGGAAGTGGGGATACTGCAAGGGCAAGTGACAGTCAAGAGAGCAGCAATGACAGGGGGCCGCACGAGAGCCCGGTATGTTTGGGGTTCCATGTGGCCCAGTGTGAAGGTGTGGGGAGCAGAGATCCCCTCATCCCGTCCCTCCTCCATGGACAGCAAAGCCTAACGTATCTTTCTCCCAGGCACCAAATAGCAGCTCCCACCCTAGGCACAGTGCTTGGTCTGATCGGTAAAGGCAAGTGGTCAGGCCAAATAGGCTGGTGATTGGAGCTGGTATGACAAAGTCATGGAAGTGGGATCTAAGATCCCGTCCACACCTGTTTGGTGATAAGCCCCCTGGTGGGATCCAGCTTGCAACGTGAGCAGCAGCCAAGGGTCAACAAGACCATACAGCGCACGCATTTACAATTCTCAGAGCTCCTAACTGCCTGTCCTGGGAAACAGGGATTTTTGCAGCACAGCGGACAACCAGGCACAGAGGGTGAGCTGTTCTGTCCGGGGGCAGGGTGGCTGCAGCTCCACTAGCAGGAGAAAGAGGATGGGAAAATCTCACACCACTACCTGCATGAGTAATGTGAGCAGAACAAGCCGGGCTAGGTTTGCAGACAGTAACTAGCACTGCACAGGGAGACCAAACAGAGACAGGAGGAATAGCGTTCTGCCTCCTGTCATGTCTTCCTCCAGGAATCCAAGTGCTTTGCAAACTTTAAGCCTCCTCTCTCTTTGGGAGGCAGATAAGTTATTCCCATCTTACACGTGGCAAAATGGCAACACTGAAAGATGACATTTTCAAAAGCACCGAAGTGATTAAGGAGCCTAAATCGAAAGAAGTCAGATTTGGGCTCCTAAATCACTGTTGAAAATGGGTCTTTAGAGTTTCATTTTTAGAAGTGCCAGTGATTTTACCCTTTAGCCAAGGACAAACTGAGAGAACAGCAGAGCTGGGACCAAAACCCAGGACTGCTGGATTTCAGTTCCTGCTCTACCCCTTAGCTCACACTCCTGCCCAAAACCCAAGAACAGAACCCAGGAGTCCTGCCTGACAGTTCCCTGCCTTCCCATGCCTCACACTGGTTATGCCTTCTTCCTGAAAGAAACCAAGTTAATTTCAGGAAGTGTCTGGAAGCCAGCTGTTGAAAGAGGCAGTGTTCTGGCTGGCCATTCTGAGCATACCGCAGCTTCCAAAAGCTGCTACACCAGAGAGGCTTTAAGGAAGGGATCAGACAGGTCATGAACACCTTGAAATAATCCAGGATGACGAATGTGCTATGCTCAATGTCTGAGCACACCACACAGCTCCAGGACACACAGCCCAGGGCAGTACTTTACCTTCACTGGCAAATGAGGTATGGCAAAAGCTTCATTGCCATTTTGAGTCTGTATTTAGAAAAACAAAAGGAAGATCCAGTGTCCCTCATGAGAAATAACAAGGCTCTCTGTATGCACTCTCTTGGGTGAGTGCAGGGAAGAAAAGGACATTCAGAACTACTCCAAGGACCTGTCCCAGGCCAGGACTGCCTGCAAACACTGCCAGTTGCTAAAAGAGATGGAAACTGCCAAAGGATGTCATTGCAACAGTTTAATTAATCAATTCTTATTACTGGTCACGGTGCATTTTCCTCAGGATTAAAATCATTTGGAAATCCTTTTATGCTGTATTATAAGCAACACTTGGGTGTATTCAAAGAGGGCCGAAAACTGGGGATGTGGGGGAAGCTAGTCTGCTCTGCGCATGTCACTCAGTTTAGGAAGTTATAGTAGGCTAGTCAGTTTCACTCTGTGATCATATACCTGGCTCATATACTCTAGGGATGCTGGTCGATTCCCAGCGCCATAACAAGGGCGAGGTGAGCAAGGCACTTGCCTCAGGTGCACAAAGGGGAGGGGCACAAGGGCTCACCTCCTTCTCCGCCCCGGAGCATGGAGAAGCAACCGGCAGCACGCTCAGGCCCAGGGAGGTGGAGGCGGAGCGGGGAGCACAGGGTTGGCTCTAACTTTTTTGCTGCTGCCTCAAGCCAAAAAAAAGCAAGGTGGGGGCAGCACTGCCGCGGTGCGGCTGAAGGAGCGAGGCGCGAGGGGGGGAGTAGTCAGAGGAGCGGGGGGGGGGCGCAGCATGGCCACAGCGCGCCCAGAGGAGCCAAGGGGTGGGCATGGCCGGAGGAGCCAAGGGGGGGTGGCGAGGCCAGAGGAGCGAGGGGGGGCGCAGTATGGCCACAGTGTGGCCGGAAGAGCCAAGGGGGGCGGCGGCACAGCTGGAGGAGCCAAGGGAGGGCACGGTTGGAGGAGCATGGAGGGGGGCGCAGCATGGCCGCGGTGCTCCCGGAGGAGCCAAGGGTGGGCAAGGCTGGAGGAGCGTGGAGGGGGGGCACAGCATGGCTGCGGTGTGCCTGGAGGAGCCAAGGGTGAGGGGAGAGTGGCCAGAGGAGCCAAGGGTGGGGTGGCGCGGCCAGAGGAGCGGGGGCAGGCAGGCACAATTTTATATTCTTGCCTTAGGCGCAAAAATAGCTAGTTACCGCTCTGTCAATTCTCCACATGAAAGGGGAAGGGTCACATCTAAAAAGATACAAAGCGTATCAGGAAAACACAAGAGTCCCATGGTACAAGGCTGACATTTGGGGCCTGCTTCTCTGCTGCCAAGATCTTACAAAGGTGGAGGGAGTTGTCAAAGGGGTCAAGCAGCAGGGATGAAACATGGCAAGCTGCGTGGAGAGCACAGTTGTAAGCCATTTTTGGCATTGCTACCTCACTCAATCTAGGTACTTGTACGGTTCCAGCATTGGAATATCTGAACCCTCCATCATTAATGGCATGGCAGGGTTGCCTACAGTATCACAGGAATGGACTCAACGACCCAGGAAGTCCAGTCCCATCCTGTACATTCCTAAGAAAGCTCCCATTTTACAGATGGGGAAACTAAGGTATAGAGACGGTAAAGGACCTGCCCAAGGTCACACCAGGCATATAATTTTTGTCTCCTGTCCAACTGTTAGACTGGCAGAGGGCAGGCAAGGGGAATGTCACACAGGAGATGATGGAATTGTCATTGCTTGGAGCTTTCAAGGAAACCTGGTGTTATTAAGTGCAACTGTGGCTGTTCAGCTTGCCACTTCCAAGAGCTTTGTAGCCCTGTGGGCATTAGGGACTCTGGAAGGCCCCTCTAGCCAAAGTTTCTCTCTAAAAACCAAGGCAGCCTATGTCTACACTACCGCAGTAAGTCGACCTATGCTACGCAACTCCAGCTATGTGATCGCGGGGTCACTTATCTTACTCTTCTCGTTGGGGTCAGAGTACAGGGGCTAACTAGAGAGCGATCCACAGTCGATTTGGCAGGTCTTTACTAGATCCGCTAAATCGACTGCCGGTGGATCGATCTCAAAGTATGGATCCCCGCTGTAGTGTAGACCTGCCCTCAGGTACACTGGAAGAGACATAACCTTAACCTGGTGCCACACGGGAGTTCCCACCTGTGAAGGAAAAGGCCTCTCCAGTTCAGTGCCCCGCACGGCTGCGCACACTCACCTGTAGTGAGAAGGTCAGCTGAAGCTCTGTTTCTACAAGTCCGCTGATCGGCAGGACAATCTCATTGGATCTCAGGATTCTCTTTGAGCCCTGCAACCAACACAGAGTGGACAGTGTTGCATGTTCACCTGCGTTCGGGATCAGGACAGGTAGAGAGTAGTGGCCAAATCAGCACCAGTAGGGCAACCTTGCCCAGTAGTGCCCCCCATCAACCTGAGCCAACCCCACCCTGGAGAGCCCAACTACAGGGAGAGAAGGTATTGCAGCCTCCTGCTCATGCTGATCCTTAGCCATAGCTGTGAAGGGGGTTTGGGGGGCGAGGACAGGATTGAAATCCACCCTTCATCTTCTGTCCCAGAGGCCAGTTCTCCAACGCACTGCCTGGCAGATCTCCAAAGGAAGTGCCAACACCACACCTGCACACGCCCTGTAAGAAGCAGGAATCCCCCTGCTGCTGTTTCACTTTCAGCACCACTTTAAATCCTCCACACCCCCACCCCCCACCCCCGTTACCAAGCTCTGGATCCAGCGGCAGGCAGAGAGCTCCCGGAGACAGACCCAGACAAAAGGAGTGCTCGTGCTGTAGGAATAACATTGGCATTTTCCAAATGCCTGTTATCTGAGATCTCCTTGCACTTACCCAGCCCCCCTGCCCCCACAGCATCTGGGCACCTCAACAATCTTTAGTGGGAGCTAGGGAAGGATTATCTCTGCTGCCCAAATGGGGAACTAAGGCACAGAGCCCAAGGTCTCTCACACAGTCTGTTGGAGGAGGGAATTGAGTCCAGGTCTCCCAGTCACACACTACAGTGGCAGAGCCAGGAATAATACCCAGTATCTCCTGCTCTAGCCACTCCTCCCCAGAGCACACAGACCCACTGGGTGGCAGAGCCTCACCTTTAAAGCCCCTGGCATGTTGTTACTATGCCCACAGGAATCCCAACTCCAACTGCTCCCTGCTCTTACCACAGACAGTGGAAGACTTTGGATACATATGGCATGTCCCCCTCTGGGAGCTGATCCACACAGCAAAATAGACTCTTATCCCTAGCAGAGAAAGACCGCACGAGAGCCAATGGCTGAAAGCTGAAGCTAGAAAAATTCAAACTGAAACAAGGCACCAAGATTTAACAGTGTGGGTGATTAACCATTGGCACAAACTGCCAAGGGAACGGTGGGTGGAAGGAGGGATTCCCCATCTCTCAGTGTCTCCAAATTCAGCCTGGCTGTATTTCATCAAACACACATGTCTGGGCTGAGTGCAGGGGGAACGGGTTCTCGGCCTGGGCCATCCAGTAGGTCAGATCGGATGATTAGGGCCATACCAAATTCATGGCCACGAAATATGTGCCACGGACCATGAAATCTGGTCTACCCCCGTGAAATCTCGTCTTTTGTGTGCTTTTACCCTACACTATATAGATTTCACAGGGGAAACCAGCGTTTCTCAAATTGGGGGTCCTGACATAGAAGGGAATTGCAAGGGGTTGGCAAGGTTATTTTAGGGGGAGTTGCCACCCTTACTGCCTTCGGAGCTGGGCGGCAGGAGAGTGGTGGCTGTTGGCCGGCTCTGAAGACAGCACCCTGCCAGGGTGGCAATGCTGTACCATGCCACCCTTACTTCTGCGCTGCTCCTGATGGCAGCGCTGCCTTCAGAGCCAGGCTTCTGGCCAGCTGCCGCCACTCTCCAGCTACCCAGCTCTGAATGAAGCGGCATCGCCTGCAGCAGCACAAAAGTAAGGGTAGCAGTACCACAAACCTCCCTACGATAACCTTGTGACATCCCACCCCCCACAACTCCTTTTTGGGTCAGGACCCCTACAATTACAACACCGTGAAATTTCACATTTAAATAGACCAAATCATGATATTTACAAATTTTTAAAATCCTATGACCGTGAAATTGACCAAAATGGACTGCGAATTTGGTAGGACCCTATGGATGATCTAATGGGCCCTTCCGGCCTTCCCATCACTGAATCTCTTATCAGCTTATATAGTTATAGCTTTAGTGTTAGAGGCCTGTGCTTTTGTTGCCGAGGGTTAGAAGATCTATCCCCACTGATAACCTGTAGTGGGAGTCAGGCCAATGCTGCCTAAAATGAGCAACAATAGGAGCTCCCAGACTCATTGGACCCACGGCCCGTCTAGCTCAGAACCCCACCTCTGAGAGTGGCCAGCACTAGGTGCTGCAAAGACAGATGCACAAACCCTGAAGCAGGCAGGCAGTGCTAATCAAATCTGCTCGTGACCTTAGTAGAGGGGCCCTTAGGTGAGGCCCTCTAAGTGCTGTCTAGATGTTCAAGGCCATGCTCATCAAAGAAAGTCCTAAGCGGAGACCCGCCATGCACCTCGCATCTCACCGGGCACCGGCACATTTGGCAGCCTTGTCACACCTCAGCTGACACCCTTAGACCGAAAAGAAGGTGCACTGAGTTGCAAACCAGGAGACCATGAGTTTGAGGCTTCCCGCTTCCATGGACTGCTATTAATATTTCTGCAGGCTGCCTATGCTGCTATCTGGGAAAGAGAAGCCAGGTCTCTAATAGGACAGATCCAGATCTTGTCCCCCTGAGCCACATGGCTTTTCAGAGCGAATATGCCAGGTGTGGGCTCTTGGCTCTGCTGTCAGGAACCACCGCTCAAGCCATCAGACCCCACACTGCACCCAGAGCCAGGAATCCCCATACCCACAGTGCTTCCTCACTGAGGGTAGGCAGGATTTGCATCAAATTCACACAAACATTTTCAAGCTGAGGTTTACGCTTATATGCTAATTAGCTCATTAAATATTTGCATGTGTACCCCACAAGAGAATGGCCTCAGACTCGGCAGTGATGCGAGTGCCCCTGAGGTCAGAGTTCTTCTGAAAGTTCTTCACTGGCTCTCGAAGGCAGCGGTGTTGTGGGGGAAGTGTCACTCGGCCTCCGGCACTTGCAATCAAACAGGCTACTTTGCTCCGACCTGCTGCATGTTGTGATCCACGCTGCTAAATGGCTGCTGCGTGCTGCAGAGGTGGCTGCATCTCAACAGGGACAGAGCGAGCTATATATAGTCCCTAAAGCACTTTGAAATTCTTCTGCATGAAACCCTAATAAACTCAAGTTATTAACAATGAGGAACATGATAAGGAAACAGCAGGAAGCAGACAGCAATAAAAGGAAACGCTCTCTCGGTAACAGCTCTCCTTAGACTGGACACGAAATACTGGTTTAAACCCCCTGAGCACTGGTTGGTAAGGACTTATGGTGAGGTGTGGAGGCCGGGGGGGAGGGGGGGGCTGGGGTTTGCTATGATGTGGGATCATTTGTACAGTCTATGGAAACCCCGGAGGGGAAGGATTAAAACCCCCAGCAGTCAAGTCAGTAATAAAAGCACATCATCTCAGCTGTAACTAATTCACCCTGGGATAAATTTTTAATTAAATGCATAGGGCTTTCTGGTAGAAGTGAGGATGGAGCGGGTCATCCCCCCACCCCTGTGATTAGACAAATGAGCTCTTTGCCTTACACAGGAAATGTGGACTGAAGAGTTCCCTGGTCCAAAGGGAGCTGCTGGAAAAGTCCCTGATGCAGTGCTGGGTTGTCCCAGCACTGGCAGTGCTCTTTGGTGGGCCACTGCTGTCTCTAGGTCTCTCTCCAAATCACTGCTAGGCTGCCTGAGGAAAGACCAGTTCCTTCTTCATAGTCATACTAGTTACATTTGCTAGATTAGCCCCATCTGCTCCCAGCAGCGCCGCGTGGCTTCCACTTCGGTTATGGTTAGTAATCCTGTTTATTGCAGTAGTGCCGAAAGGCCAGCCAAGAATGGGGCACCACAGTGCTAGGCGCTGTACAGAGTAGCAGATGGTCCCTGCCTTGAAGAGCTGACAGTCTAAACAGACCAAACAAAGGGTGAAGGGATGTAACTCACAAGCAGAGTGAACTGGGACACTGAAGGGAAGGGGTCACGGGGCAGGGAAGAACAGGGGAGAAGGGGCAGATGTGGAGTGGAGTAGAGGTGAAGATACTGTAAAGGAGGGAGAGAGTTGAGCAAATCTCTAAGGCTTTGCCCCATCTCATGGGATGTTTCTTAGGAGAGACTATTTCCCAGTCCAGCAGATCTGACCATTAGGAAGTTTATTGCTCCTAGGAAGAGACCACAGAACTGGGATCAGCAACTCCATTTCCAATCCTTGCTCTTCCCAGACTTTTTCTTGCCATCTCTGTGCATCCATGGGAGGCGGGGGATGGTATTCCTGGGGCAGGCTGTGAGAGCTAATGTTTGCAAAGAACTTGGAAGATGAAAAAACAGAAAAAAAATATATATTTGCACTTACCTGAAAATTCCCTTTTACTGAGCAACAAGGTCCCCACATCCATTACAATGGGTACTTCCATCTGCTTGCAGAACCAGGCCTGACAGTCACTGGCAGCAGGGGAATGCCCCACTACATGAAGTCTCCTGCAGCCAAGAACTTTCACAGCCAGGATCATTCAGACCTAGTTTCCTAAATTACAGACTGCGATTCATGTACTTTGGGGAAAAAGCACAATTTCTCCTATTTCAGAGCATGGGAAATTTCAGTGACAACAAATCCAAATCCTTGGATGTCAATTTCCATCTCTAGCCTGGATGATTCATTCATTTGTCTCCTGGGTGGGCTGGATCTGTGGACCTTATTACTTGAAGAAGAGAACTTTTCAGGTAAGCAAGGATACATGTTCTTATACTTCTTCATGGTAAGACTATGATGGACTTTCCAAGCACCAGATCTGCTGTTTTTTCAGAGCAGCATGCCCCCAGAGTGGGAAGCAGGATCATTCTTTAAGTAAAGACATTGAAAACATGGTAGATTATAACTCCTCCATCTTCCCCTGAGCACTAAGGGATGGAGAAGGCTTTTCGCACTGGCTAAGATGCAGAAGTTGGCAAACTTACATATTGATGACCATGTGGCTGTCCAGCCAGTCTCAATACAGGAGCAGGGTTGGTGCAACCACTAGGCAGACTAGGCTGTTGCCTAGGGCACCAAGTGGTTGGAGGCACCAAAAAGTGGTGCCCCCCCAATTTTTTTTTAAACAGAGGAGAACAAGGGGGCTGCTGCTACTCCCTGCCTCCCAGCTCCAGAGGGGCCACCCACGGAGTGGGGAAGGGGAGGGTGGTCTAGCACTAGCAGCTGTGCCGTCTTCCCCGGGCCGTGGGCTGAGCCAGGCTCCCTGTCGCCCCCAGGGCTCTCAGCAGTGGCAGCGGCAGCAGGCTCAGGCATGGAGGAGAGGCTGGTTGCCTGTGCCACCGCTGAGAGCCCCAGGGCGGCGGGGAGCCTGGCTTGGCCCGCAGCGCAGGGAAGAAGGCACAGCTGTGCCCTGCTCTTCGGGCAGAGAAGCTGGGTGTCTATTCCGCCTGCAAAGTACCTAGCTGGCCCGCGGGGAGCCGCAGGGGCCCACGGAGCACCAAGGGGTGGGCAGGTCCAGCTCCTGGCCTGGCGAATGGTGTATGTGGGAGCAACCTGGGCACCCCTCCCCCAACCAGCGCCACCCCCTCTAACACCCACTGACCAGTTGCCTTCTCTCCTGTGCACTCCCTGCCCCAGCAACCCACCCTGTCCTGCCACTTTCGCCTCTGGGCAACCTCCACCCGGTAACCCCCCGAGCCAGCCATGGTAACCTTCACCCCTGCATCAACCTCAGGACCTCCCCCCACCACCATCTGCCATCTCCCTCCTGTCCACTCCTCCCTTGTGCAAACCCATCCCTGCCACCTTCACCCCCCTACAACAACCCTGGGCACAAACACTCTCCCCCCACCTGCCAGCCCCTCTTGCTCATTTCTCCCTTGTGCCACTCCCTCCCTCCCACTGCACCCCCTGCAACGAGCCCTTTCTGCCTCTGTGCAATCTCTTCCCAGTCACTACACCCCGTCCCCTCCACCTCTTGGCCACCTTCACCCCCACCAACAATCCCGTGCACCCACCTCTCTGCCACCTTCACCCCCTGGGAGAGCCCCCATACGACCTCTCTCTTTGCAGCTCCTCTCCCCTCCCCGTGCCCCCTACACTTTGTGAACATCTGGGCCGCTGAGGAGGAACTTGGCCATAGGAAGGTGGGGGCTGGACATCGGAGTGGGGGGGGTGAAGGTGGAAGTTTCGCATAGGGCGCAAAATATCCTTGCACCGGCCCTGTACCGGAGACATCGCTACTCTGCCATCTGACCTTCTGCGCTCCTAGAGACTGGATTTGGATGCTTACCCGAAGGAGGACTATTTCTTCAATTTATGTAGGAAATGAAATGACTTCTCTACATTAAAAGAACAATACAGGATCTCATTAGAGAAAGCTCCCGACTTCAAACACCGAGAAGCCTTCTCTTTTGGACAGGAAGTATGACACCACCTCCACAGGGGTTCAGTCTGAGTAGTGCTGTCAGGAGCAGAGTAAGGATCCAAGGTCATGCTCTATGACCTTGCAGGTTGGAATAAAGCTGATGCTCTAAGGAAGCATTTAATATTGGGATTTGCACAGAACGTCCTTTTCTTGAACATACTGAGAACATTACACTGCAGAGACTTGATCTTTTTGCTTGGCCACTCTGATACACTTGCAATAACGCCCTCAGGGAGGTTCTCAAGGTTACATTTCACCAGGTTAGCATGGCAGTTAAACCAGGGACATTGCACCCAGCCAGCAGAATACATTCTGTTTGCTGAGCTCTCCTTCGCAGTGCCTGGGGGCAACTGGAGGGAGGAATAGCTCAGTGGTTTGAGCATAGGCTTGCTAAACCGAGGATTGTGAGTTCAGTCCTTGAGGGGGCCACTTAGGGATCTGTGGCAAAAATCAGTATTTGGTCCTGCTAGTGAAGGCAGGGGGCTGGACCTGATGACCTTTCGAGGTCTCTTCCAGTTCTAGGAGATTGGTATATCTCCAATTATTATTATTATTATATCACTTCAGCCTGTATTCCTCTCAACCTGTCTGGTCACAGATGGGGGATTGGTCTTGCAAAGCAGACCTCCTTTTTGAGCTAAAGACAAGTGACGATTCAACACTCAGTTAATCAGGCCCGAGTGCCATTGGCTCTTCAGCCGGAAAGGCATAAAACAGTATCACCGCCTCTATCTCCCCACTAGTTTTTGTACTGCACTGAGGAGCAATGATATAGGCAGAAAAACAAAGGAGGGACCTCATCCAGTTCTGCAAGATGTCATTCATCATCATACATCCCGATACAGAGAGGCTGCAGGACACTTTATTTACAGTTTCCAGATTCAAGACAGTTGATCACCAGCCCACCAAATTGGTTTACAACTAGATATTTCTGGGTGTAGGAGTTACTCTGCTAATCCAACTTCTGCTGCGGAAGTCTTGGTGTTCATCTCCCCCTGGGTGGGCAACGTACATAGAGATAGCCAACGTTGCTCTGCCCAGGACAGGGAGAGTTTCTCTCTGGAGAAAAGCTGATTGTGTTTTTCCTAGTGTGTATAAAAACCCGATCAGACACGCTGTCACGACCAGAACAGGTCTGTTATCCATGGAAGCTCTGAGATCTCAATGAATCACTCTGGTCCAGCTGGTAGATGCGGTTCTCTCATTCTGGTTCTCATTCTCTGAGCCAAATGAGGAAGATTCCTTAAAAAAACCTGATTCTCTGCATTCTCCAGTGTTGGGAGTGGGGAGAAGAATATACAACTGGAGCTAGATCTCTGCCACTGGATGTGACAGGGCAAGATGTGGAGGCGATACCCAGAATTACTACATAGAAATCACAGAAAGCCAGGATCACTGAAGCATGCCTGTCTAGGAGATCACAATTCTGCATCGGCTCCAGTAGGACTTCGATAATTTCTCTGGGACACCATTTGTTTTCCATTATGGCCATCTTCTTCTGAGAGGAGACCTCATCCCTGCTAGTATTGGTCCCAAACCCGAGCCAATGATCGACTTTCCAGGCACCATGTGTCTGTGTTTGTCCTGAAGCCAAGCTACTCCAGGAACCATACTACTCAAGTGTTTGCTTCAGCTTTCCCTCTGTACAGAACCCGATCAGAAACATTGTCTAGGAAAAGATTAAGTGAATTTCCTTCTTCCCTAAAGCCAAATATTACTGCTGCCATGATCCTGGAGAGGGACCCTGGAAGCATGTGTCAGAGCAAAAGGCAAAGGCTGCCATCCATCTGCAAAACATGAGAATTGTCTGGGGATGGGAAAATGGGAATGCTCTGAAGTCAAGCCTCCTTCAGGAGCTTATTTAGTTATTTCAGACAGTGCCCTGCTCTGCTTATTTGGGGTTTCCCTCAGCAGAGCTCAGCAACAGGGAGGAGTCAGGGTGGCCACTGGGGAGGCAGAGAAAACTGGAGGGGGTGCTGCAGCCGGTGACTCTCAGACTGGTCTGTCCCCAGCTGAAGCAGGCTGGCATATCCACTGGAATGGCTCTGCAGACCGTAGCATGTAGAAGAATGCACGTGTAGAAGATGTGCTTTTTAAAGGCCATCCTGAACAATTCCTCTTCCCTATTGGCATTTACAATCCCCGCCGGAAGCACTGTGCGTCTCCCATTTCCTCCATTCGTTTTTTTCTGATTTTCACAAAATCAAAGGGTTCTGTCCACAGATGCCTAGAACACTCCCTGGAATTTTGGAATCTATTGGATGTAGCATTCAAAAGCTATCGCAGTGCAGGCCAACAGAGAAGTGCCATTGAGTTGGGCGTAAGACATGGCTGGGCTTGGTCAATAAAGCTGCACATACAGTTTTTAGTTTGGCTGTAGTTTGACATGCTTTGTACCCAAAGATTTCAGAGCACTTTGCAAAGGGGGGCAGTCAGGAGCCCGCTTGGCAGACGGGGAATGTAAGGCACAAAAAGGTGACGTGCTGATGGCCTCGAAGGGCAGGATCTGAAGTAGGAACAGAACCCACATCCTCCAGTTCTTATAGCTGCAGACTACCTTCAGAGTGTGAACCCAGCGTGAGTCAGAACAGTCCAAGCTGCACAAGCCTGGCAGGAACCTAACCACAGCTATAGGAGGTGAGACTTTGCCCCACCTTCTCAGACTAGAATATTAACTCAGGGCCCTAACAGCAGGAACACCAACAACGTTAGAAGAGGGAAAGTTCGATTTTGAAGTTCTAGACAATATATTGTGAATGGATTCTCGTTTTGATGGCTCAAGTGTGTGGAGTGTTATATGCGGTGGAGATCCTGAGGGCGCCCATCTCCCCCCTGTAATTAACCACCCAAATGTCCTAGCTAAAGGGCTGCAGACATAGTGAGACTACCTGAATTAAACCCCTGAGCTCCTGAAAGGAGGGGTTAATTTCTTCATGCCCTTTCAAACATAGAAAGCAGCTGCACTTATAAACCAAGAGTGATTCAGCCCTCAATCTCCTCTCCAAGTGTTGCAGGGAATCCCCACAGGGCATCACAGCCAGAGAGCTGGATCAGGCTGGCTCTCTCAGACAATGGGGGAGACACACAGCGGTAGGGAATGTGCGTCAAGCATGCCAATGATCTCTTGCAAAGCTGACAGCCTGAATGGTAAGCAAGAGCAACAGCTTTTAGCAAGACTCATTACGGGGGAGTGGGAAGGAAGAGCTCCCAGGCATCACCTGATGTAGAGCTGCAGACATCGAAACTGGCAGAGAAAGATGCACAACAGCAGCTCAGGTTATACATTTTCTTGACGGTGCAGGGCTTACATAATGTTAGCAGATCAGTAAGCAGTGGATGGGCCGATCACGGCATTGCGCCTATTGCAAGAGGATTACCAGAAAGACCACAGCAAGTTACATCTGTAACAGCATTCATCTAACTGGAGCAGGGACAACACTGACTTCCTAGCATTTCCCAACACCACCCCTGTCCCAGGCCTCCCTCTAGTCCACGGGCTGGGTGCACAGAGAAAGTCTTGCTGCTGCTTTCCCCAGAACATCTCTTGGCTCCAGACTCTCTACTGCTAATGATCCTGCCCAGGTCTACATCTCCTTCCTTGGCTGCTGTAACCTCCTTCCTTCTGGGCTCCCTGACATGCCCGGTGTCCCACTCCACCACCAGGAAAAGCACAGCTGCTAAGATCACAAGCCTGATCTGACCCCGTTACTGGCTCCCCTTCCTCCACCGCTACCTTTGACTCTGCAGAACACTGCCATTGCTCACTTAGTCACTCTTCTCACTCTGTTCCCTGCCTGCCTGTCCTCTCCACTCAACAGCCTGTCTGGTCACTTCCCCGCACCACACACACACCAGGACTGCATGGGAGTCCTCACCCAGGCCATTCCTCTGCCCATCAGTCAAGTCCCTCCTAAGACCTGCCTCTTTCATGACACCTTAGAGAAAATTAATTGCTCTTTAAACATTCCAGTTTGATTTACATCCTTACCCTGCTGGGCTGCTCCTCACTGTGTGAATAATGTCAACTCATCCCCACCCCCGGCTGCTTTGTTACCCCCCACCCCCACACAGCCCATCTCATTGTAGCAGCCTCGTCAGCATTTTCCTGTTCTAGGGGAGGAGAGATTGCCTGAAGGGCAGGCTGTTCTGGAGGGCAAGATCCTCGCATGTTAGAGATTTCCCCTAAATTATACCTATCTAGGTCTTACAAAGAGCTCTTCATCTGTCAATC
This sequence comes from Gopherus flavomarginatus, assembly GCF_025201925.1. Taxonomy (NCBI): domain Eukaryota; kingdom Metazoa; phylum Chordata; order Testudines; family Testudinidae; genus Gopherus; species Gopherus flavomarginatus. Next base: position 29,907,225 of record NC_066622.1, read on the forward strand.
GCAGTGTGCTTTACACATGTGGGCATAGTTAGCCTCATTTTCAGATAGGGAAACTGGGGCACCAGGTGGGGAAAAAGTCAGCAGGAGATCTGGGAATCCAACAGCAACTATTTAGCTTGGAACGCTCCCACCCTATTCCCATGTGCAAAACACACCATCTTCAGGCAGCTGATTGGGCACACTGACCTGCAGCTTCACAGCTATCACCACTGAGTTTAGGTCCTTGTCCATCTCCTTCAACATGATAAGCTTCTTCAGGGTCAAGCTGAACAACCTGTCAGGAGAAGAGAAAGTGTCAGAAACAGGATGGAGCAGCTGGGAGATGCAGGAAGAGATGAAGCATTCCTGAAGCTAAACAGGGAATCAGGGGTTGTGACAGATGCAATCCACTCATGGGTTCCTATTCCATCGGGGCCAAGAGGCAGCTTTTCAGAGCTTTGCGCTTCTTTGGGTTACAAGCTGGTTGGAGTAGACACTCCCCAAGGCTGTCTACATGCCCTTGTGCATTTCTGTGGTGCAAATATTTTCCCAGCTATGTGCCTGGCCCGTCCAGCCTCCTGCAATAAAAACAGTGCTCAGAGAAAGGGAAAGGAAGCTCATGTGGGAGTCAAGCAACACTGCACTGACCTGCTTTGAACTTGTGATCTTTGAAGGCAACTCAAACCTGTTCCATTCAGCCTGAGCCTCTGGCAGTTCTGGACTTGATGTAGAAGTTACAGGGTGAGGTGCTATGGATTGTGATATGTAGGAGATCAGATTAGAAAAGAACAGGCCTTCTGGCCATAACATATATGGACTGCACTAATGCACAGAAGGCACATAGGTTAACACACAAGTAAAGCCCCAATTATCCAGAGCCAGGTCTTGGGGGGCCACGCCAAACCTTTGGGTAATGGGGGTTTTGGCTACCAGTGATTTTCACTTGCTTGCACTGTCTGTGTGCTGTCGCGAGCAGAGGGTGGTATAATGCAGGCCACACATTAAAGAATCTTTGAAAATAGATTTCAAAGGACACCCATTGTGAGAGACACTTTGTACTTTACCAACTGCCTGATCTGTCCCAGAAAAGTCGGGAGATCTCTTTTCACTGAGCAATCAGCTCCATACTCACATTACAGTGGGTCTCTAGCTTTGCGGGGAAACCTGACCTGTCAGTCACTGCCAGGAATGGGTGCAGCCCAGGCCCCAAAGCCCTTCCTACTCTGTGGAAGTTACCTGCTTGGCTGACTGACAGAATCTTCACAAAAAAAACTTGAAAAACTTCCAGAAAAACTCGACAGCTACGCACTGCAGAGCTCAACAGAAGCAGGCACATTTCTCCACTGAGCCAAACCCTGCATCAGATCCTGTAGCAACATTCTGGGTCTGTGGACCTCACTATGCAGAGAAAGGAAACCGTCAGGTAGTTCAGATACATTCTCCTCTTTTCCCTCCTATTAAAGTCCTAAGATCCATTTCTGTGGGACTCTAATGGCAGTATGGACCTGGGGAGGGAGAATGCCTACGTGCAGAGACTGAATGGAGTTTTCAACTGCGCTGAAGTGACTTAGGAGCACAAGTCCCATTTCAGGAGCACATCACTTGGGTGCTCTGAAAATTTCATCCACTAACTCCATTCTCTGTACTGGAGGGACAAGAGATTGTAGCAAAGGGAAAAAATTACTAGTAGCTCTCCCACTGGGATGCATGCAATTGTCCTCTAATGTGGCCACCGCTGTCCTCAGGCTGTGAGCTCTGACACTAGCCACATAACCTTTCCACCAGGTAGACCCGAGAGACACACATTAGCCATTTCAAAATGGCAGGCTAGGAGGCGCTCTCTCCTTTTGACTCTTGTTGGAGAAGGCTTGCCAACGGCAGGACAGCCTAGGGTCAATCTTGAGGGCTGGTTCGGGCCAAAGGACCAGTTTGGGAAACAGGCTATAGTGCTCACAGCCCCAGTGCACTTCTAGGGGCAGAGAGAGCAATGAAGACTCCAAACGTAGCGGAGGGGAGATAAACAGACACTTCCTTCGCAGTTCGAATGCACGTGCCACGAGAGTGGTGGGGACCAGGTCCAGGTGCCAGGGGGCTGAGACGGACTGACATTGCCAGAGATGCTACCTTCTGTGCTAAGGATAGTGAATAACCGCAGTGATCTTTCTGCCCAGGACAGGTACAGCTGCACCTCCCTCTGCAGGCAGGAAAGCCTCCTTTCCAGCTGTCCAATTAGCACATGGTAAATGGAACTCTGCATTCCACAATGCCTATTGCTCATGGAGGGAAAGCTGGAGCTTGGGCTCCAGCCACCTCTACCCTGCCTTCTCTCCAAGGACAAAGACCCAGGACTGGGCACCCCCCTCAGATGGGCTCTACAACCTTTGGGGGCACCAGCAAGTGCTCTCCAGCTTGCATATGAAAAGGCCATCTGAGAGGGCATCACTCCTCAGCCACCAGAGAGGTGACTGCAGAAAGGCGCCTCCTGCCGGGGAGCGCTGGAAGTGCTGATCTCTGAGCAGTGCCGTTAGTCAGACGGGCATCACCCCTGTTTGCTCCCAGGAGCAGAACTGTGCATGTGCCTGGCAGACTCTTCTGATCAGGCCACAGCAGTAACTCCTCCGTGTGAACCCCGTGGGGAGTGTCTGCCACTGCTGTCTCCCACTGGTCCCCCACCGTGGCAGCCCAAGAAGCAGGAGATGGGGATGCCTTCCAGCCAGGGTTCCTTTCATGGCAAGCCCTTTGTGAATACTCTGGGAGCAGTGGCTGGAGCAAGAGGAAAACCCTGTGCTGGGAAATGCTATCATCCTAAAGTAAAGTTCAGGGGCCTGCGTGGCATCAACAAATGGCAATATGGAGGAAGCATTCTTCTCATCTCTAGGCAACGGGGAAATCCCCTGGGTCTACTGGCGCCAGAGTGGATTTGGGGATCTTGTGTTAAGGTACTTGAGGAGGAGCTAGGTGTTCTGGGGTCTAGTCCTTGCTCTGCCGCTGGGCGAACTTAAGCAAATCACTTCCCCTCCATGCCTTGGTTTCCCCATCTGTAAAATGGGAGTAATAAGACTTCCTTACCCCACAGAGACAAGATGCTCAAATACTACACAGTGGCAGGATGAATCCCTATTGCTCAAGACCAATCCAGTAGCTCAGCCACTAGACCACGGTAACTTACATGCCATGGTTTTGTAGCTGTGCATCCTTAGATTTCTGTTAGATCTAAGTTCTCACTTGCAGTTTTTAGTGATTACTTTGCTAACTCCTCAGATCCACAATTAATGAGTAACAAAGTCCCAGGATGCACCTAAGGCAGCACCTTCCTCATTCAGAGATGAAGGGGAGATAGAAGGATGGAAGGAAGAAACAGGTGCTTTCCAGCGTCCCTCACAGCACCACCTTCACTCTCCAGGCTACGTCACTGAGATAGAAGCACGCCAGAAGCATTGCTATTAGACAGGAAGCCAGCAGATCGACAAAAAAGGAGAGGAGGAAAAAAATGGGTCAGAAGGACAAAAAATAGTTTGCAGGGCAGATGGTCCCACCTAGGACTCTTTCAGAGTTGAGTTCAAACAGACATGAAACCCAGCTTGAGGCCTCATAGCTTCTCCTTTCTCCAACTGTCCGACCTCCATCACCATAGGATCTGAGATCCAATAGATCTTCAATGCAATAGGGGTTAACCTGCACCCATGCCACAAAAAAGGGAACCGTCGCCTCTTTGCTGAACTCTCTGACCCAACTCTCAGCGGCATGAAGCCTCTTAAAGTGCTCTCCTGATCAACCTTTGACCTGATGTCTGAGCCAACATCACTAACTTTTTGCCAGGACTAGTTTAAAAGGTTAGGTCTGTTCTATTTATGGACAAGCTAAGGAGGCCAGACCAGATGAACATGTAACAGGTCACCATGTTCTATTAAGAAAGGTAGGGGTTACTACAGCTGGGAATTTAGGGGAGATCTGCCCCAGGGCCCTAATCTGTAGCAGAGCCAGGAACTGAACTCAGATTTCCCAAGAGCAATCCTATACTTTGCATCCCACCAGGCCCATGTCAATCTCTAGCAGTTGGAAATAAAGAAGCAGAAAAGGAATAAAAGGCAGATGGAGCCAGATTTGGTTAATTGCAAAGAGAAGCCTCTTGAGATGCTATCATAAACCTAGTCCCAGATTTGGACCTTAGCGTCCAAAATATGGGGGTTAGCATGAAAACCTCCAAGCTTAGTTACCAGCTTGGACCTGGTAAAGCTGCCACCACCCAAAAAATTAGAGTGTTTTGGGGCACTCTGGTCCCCCCAAAAACCTTCCCTGGGGACCCCAAGACCCAAATCCCTTGAGTCTCACAACAAAGGGAAATAAACCTTTTCCCTTCCCCCCTCCAGGTGTTCCTAGAGAGATACACAGAAGCAAACTCCGTGAATCTAAACAGAGGGAGTCCACCTTCTCTATTTCCAGTCCTGGAAACACAAGCACTTCCCTCTTCACCCAGAGGGAATGCAAAGTCAGGCTAGTAAATCTAACACACACAGATTTCCCCCTGACTTCTTCCTCCCACCAATTCCCTGGTGAGCTGCAGACTCAATTCCCTGGAGTTCCCCACTAAAGAAAAACTCCAACAGGTCTTAAAAGAAAGCTTTATATAAAAAGAAAGAAAAAATACATAAAAATGGTCTCTCTGTATTAAGGTGACAAATACAGGGTCATTTGCTTAAAAGAATATTGAATAAACAGCCTTATTCAAAAAGAATACAATTCAAAGCACTCCAGCAACTATAGACATGTAAATATAAAAGAAAAAAACAATAACCCCTATTATTTTTATGATCTCTGTACTCACAACTTGGAAACAGAAGATTAGAAAGCAGGAAATAGAAATCCCCTCATAGCCGAGAGAGAGTAGGCAGAAGACCCAGAACAAAGGACTCACACACAAAAAACCCTCCACCCAGAGTTGAAAAAATCCTGTTTCCTGATTGGTCCTCTGGTCAGGTGTTTCAGATACTTCTTTCCAGGTGAAAGAGACGTTAACCCTTAGCTATCTGTTTATGACAGATGCGGCATGAGTACCAGGCACATGGTAAGTCATCCACGACTCATTGTTCATCTGCATACATGAATGCACCTGTAACAGAAGCACATGCCAGAGCTCAGGAAGGAGACAGGTAAGTGCAAGGGGTTCAGGGAGGCATAGTTTTATTGCAAAGGTGAGAGAAACTGGGTAAGGACCTGCTGCCAGCTAACAGCAAACACATTAGGTGCTGACTGAGGAAACACATTGGGCTCCACTTAGCTCCTGTGGTTCTAAAAAGGTCACACTGCTTGAAAGACAAAGTTGTTTTGGAAGTGGAAGCAGCAATGTGGGAATATCTATTGTTATCTGCACAGCTGCTGCAACAGATAAGAGGCCAGCACAAGGGAACTCCATACTGGCAGCCTCTTTGCACACTGTGGAACCTTACAAATGCTAAGTACAGTTACATATTTTTTACAGTTACACGGGAACTGGTGGTGTATGTATTTCCATATGCTCTGGAAAAACAAAGGCAATTCCCACGCAAAAAGCTCTGTTAAAAGGGAGAAAAGGTTGAGCAGATGCACCCTAACCTTTACCCAATACTGTCCTTCAGCTTTCAGCATCTGGAGAGTTAACAGAAGATGTCTTAGTCAGAAGAACGATCAGTGCTGGATCAGGCAGGATTTGAGGGGTGGGCAGAGAGTGCATTGTTCTTGTTTTCAGAAGCAAATGATAAAATCTTCAGGCTTGGATGTCTCTAGTTAGCCAGCTCAGAAGTGGCCTGGTTTTCAGAGCTGCCCAGCTGAAAGTTCAGTCCCCTATCAGCCCCACATTACAGTTTGGAATGAGCTGCCCCTGGGATCTCTCTTGCTCTCTCCATGTCTTTCAAGTGCTTCTACCTGCACTTCTCCCAGAGTGGAACCCTAAGGTTCACCCCACTTTAGAGAAGATCACCAAGCTACAACACTCCCTGTTTACCAACCATATTACCTCAGCCGGCCCAGCTGGGTTTGGGTCTGGCTATAGACTTCTCTATGGGAGTTTGTGACCAGTAAGAATCAGCAGTGACTCAAGATAGCTTCATCAAAACCAAGTATGATTTATTGATTCATAGAAACTTAAGCTGAGAGAGACAGGGTTAAAGCAATAAGCACCTATACGCATCTTCTCTCACCCAATCTGTATCCTTTCCTTGCCCTTTTAGCTGGGTGTCCCAGCCACCTCTTCTGAGTCTGAGGTTCAGCCTGCATCTCTCTGCAGACCCTCTCTCTCTATCCAAGAGTCACTGGCAGACTTATTCACAGGAGCACAGGACACAGAACAAGGGCCCTCTTGGGTAACCAAGTCCAGTCCCCTGCTATCGCAGTCCATCCTGTCACAGAATCCCATTCATAAACATCATTTCAAAGTTCCTTTTTCTTCCCTGGGTTCCTGGGCCTGGTCCAAACTGGGTTATTCACCAGGAGGTCGAGGTTGGACTTCACAGCAGTAGGTTCTCTGTTTTGTTCTGTAACTACCAGTGAATAGGTGGGAATTAGAGGTGTTAGTCTGATCTGCTTATGTGCTTGCTAATGTCTGTCTAGATGAGGTGTTTGTGTGGAATAGCTAGGGTGTGAATTAGGAACATAACAGCTATTCCACGCTAACTCCCTGCATGGACACTCTTATTCCGCACTACGAGTGCCTTTGTGCACTTCAGCTTAATCCACTAACCACACAAGGCATGAATGTGGAATAAGAATGTTCACACGGGAAGCTAGTGCACAACAACTGTTGTGGGCTATTTCCCTGGGTTGACAAGCTCTCAGCATCCACTGGAATTTACCCCTCGTGATCCCATAACCCCCAACACAAGAACAAACAAGTACATAATTTTCATAAAATACTATAAATATCTACCACATTCTCCACAGCCCATACATACACTGAGCAATGGGGGAGGTAGATGGGATCTTTTGACAGCCTTTCATGACTGCATCCTCAGAGAGAAAGAAGCATGTTCCAAACACCTTCGGATGGAAAGGAGTAGCTAAAAGCAGGCTCATCTACTGCAACAGGTCTACAAGGGTCACCACTGCCTTATGATCAATAGTACCAAAGGTGGATCTAACTAGTTCAGCATGGACACCTCATTTTCATCTCCTCTCCAAGCGGAGATCATCTACCAGTCTCCAATCCATACCCATGTCCATTCCCAGATGAACAAAATCTAGGAGTTCTAAAGCTGTTTAGACACAGCAAGTTTTTTTTGTTGCCACAATGCCAAGAGATACCTAAGATTACCATGGAGGAAGTCACAGGTCACTTCCAAGACATGATTGCAAATTCAGGGAAAATTACTACTCAGGTGACATAATCCAGGCCACCTCATGCATTACATTTATCTGGCCTAAGGTACACATTAAGCCGCCACACATCAGCCCAGGAGGTAGGTGATTGACTAGGACTGCAAACGTGAATCGTGATTGTTCAGAATCCTCTCCCCATCCCACTAAGTGTAGAAACCACCTTGGAGTAATAACCTCACTTTCCTCACATGCGCCACAGAGGGAAAGGGAAAACATATAATACGAGCCACAACTTCCAAAGGAAGATCTATGATATGTTGCAAACCCAGGCGTTCCTGATGTACCAGGGCTGCTGCAAGAATCCATCATTGTGAAATCTTTTGAGAAACCATACAGCTTTGTCAGGCAGAAAACTATCGCTACGGAGTTCCTGAAAGAGCTCCAGTCAGCGACACTGGAGCTTTCACAACTTAGTCACTTGGGTCAGGAGTGAGAGAGCAGGCCTGTACGGGATTTATCTACACTTGGTTCTCATGAACAACTCCCCCTGAAAGCTACCAGAGTTGGAATGCAGGTCACGAAGATAATGCACTTAGCTCTTTACCCGCTTTGTCCACCACCATCACCATCATCATACTTAAAGTATTATGGCACCAAGGAACTCAGCATCCATGGGAGGCAGGGGTTGTCTCCATGTTACGGAGACAAAACAGAGGTCTGAGGGGTTAAGCAGCTTCCCTAGGTCTGTGGCAGGGCTGGGAGTGCAACCCACACCTTACTACCCAGCCCATTGCTTTAGCCATGAGATATGGCCTCCTTCTCCTTATAACTGTTAGTGGTGGCAGCAGGGGCCTGAGGGGCTGGATGCCTGGGTTCTATTTTTATCTTTGCTACTGACTTTCTGTATGACCATGGGGAAGTCACTGCAACTGGGATTTTCACTCTCGTGCTCTTTAAAAGTCCTACTTATGCCTCAATTTCCCCATCTTTCAGCTGGGTAATATCCATCTCATAGGCATGTTGCCAAGCTGGAGCAATTGCTGTTCGTCAAGCTCTCCAAGATCCCGGAGTGAAAGTTACACTGCTGTTTGCACAATAAAATAATAGAGAGGCTTAGCCTAGAGACACTTGATCATTACAGTCCTTCGGTGCTTGGAGGCATGGGAATAGTTCCTCCCCCATGCCTGTTTGTGTAACACACTGGGCCTGTTTACCTCCAGTGGGACTGAACCCCAGACTTTCAGCACCAGCCCCTACCCTTGGAGCTAAAGGAGTCACTTTGCGTGGAAACGTCTGACTCCAGGGCTGGAGAAAATGCCTTAGAGTGAGAGACTTAAAATGCTCAATCTACTTAGTTTAGCAAAGAGAAGATCAAGAGGTGACTCAATCATGGTGTCTCTTTAGGAGGATAAAATGCAGGATACTCACAGGCTCTTTAACCTAGCGGAGAAAGGCAGAACAAGAACCAATGGCTGGAAGTTGAAGCCAGCCAAATTCAAATGGAAAATAAGGCATAAATGTTTAACAGCCCAGCTGATTAGTCATTGGAGCAACCTGCCAAGGGAAGCGATGGACTGTCTTCAAATCCAGCCTGGCTGCCTTTTTGGAAGATGCTATAGTCAAACAACTGCCTAGGCTCAGTGCAGGGTTAACATTGTCTGGCCTGTACCATAGAAGTCAGACCAGATGATCTAATGGTCCCTTCTGGCCTTAAAAACTATTAATATTGATATTTTAGGGTAGCTAGTTCAATAGGTAGGAGGGGTACATGCTTCCTGCTGTGGAGGGAAAGGCGTCGGCTGGTCTATATTACGTCAGTTGTCTGTCTGTGTAGCATGTAGACACACCTTAATGCATGTAATCAAACTGGGATGCCCAAAGCAGCTCACCAGCAGCCAGAGGACTGCACCAAACATGTGTAACCCTAGTACAGTAAATACTCGCAGGCCAGAGGAATTAATTGCAATAATTAGGCTTTTATTGAACGGTGGCTAAACTGAGCCTCTCTCCCACCTTTTTGTCACACTAGTTTGGATGTCAGAGTCCCTGCAGAGCACTGGGGTGTAGCATTACTGGTGGACTAGTGGGGACATGCTGCAGCATGGGTTTCACCGGATCTAACGCTCTTCTCTACTAGCCAGAGGAAAAATCATTTAAAAAGGAAGATTTCTAACCAGAGGAGTGTGGTTCTGGAACAGCCTTCCAATAGGAAGGTTATTTGTCCTCGCTCCAACTAGTTTGAAGATGGAGCTCGATGTTTCTGACCAGGATTCTCTGATGGGGTTGGCTATGATAGCAGGGACTAGATTTGGTGACCCTGCCTTCTAGTCCTATGCTCCTAAAAAGGTCATCTTCATACCAGGCAGTTTTAAATGAGCAAAGAACTATTAATTTTAGAGCATCTTCCATTTACCAGTTCCAAAGTAATTAGCTTCTAGTGCATCTCACTGCTAGATCTCAAAAAGAAAGACAAGGACTGGTGCCCTTGTACAGATGGGGAAACCGAGGCACAGAGGCTTGTTAGAGGTTAGTGGTAGAATCTGGAATGGAACCCAGATCTCCAGATATCCAGTCAGGCTCCATGTAATCTCTAAGTCACCCACCCCTTCAGAAGTAGGGAAGAATTAGCTATCCCGGTTTTACAGAGGGGGAAACAAAGCAGTGACGTAACATGGAAGTCTGTGGCAGGACCAGGAATGGAGCCCAGACCTCACAAGTTCTGTCTTTTAACCCCAAGATCAGCCTTATTTCTTGTGTTTAGAGAAATAAACAAAAAACAGACCAAGTTCAGCTTTGACCTAAAAAATATGTAAGCAACATACTTGTCTTCACATTTAATTAGGCCACTAGCTGGGGACAGTCTTGGCACTCTGACTATTTTCCTTTGAAAATGGTGAAACTGGTGCATGAATATGGAAGGGCTTTTAATTTAGCCAGTAATGTATAAGGGCAGCTGAAAGTTAAACAGAGCAGAAGCAAATTAGAAAAGGGTTTCAGGAAACCGCCGCACTCTATGACAAACAAGCTAAATAGTGATGTACAAAGGATAACCAGAAGGGAGCTGCAGACACAGAGATTTCACAGGCTGCATTATTACAACACAGTGTATAACAATCATGCAGGGTGCACAAGCAAACTAGTATTCAGGCCTGGCTAGGAGAAATCTATGGTGGTCAGGTATAGGGGACATGTTGGTGCTCAGCTCCGCCCACTACCCCAGAACACCTACAAATCAACATGAGCTCCCAGTGCGATGCCTGGCAAAGAGGACCACTATGACCTGGAGCAGGGATGGAGCTACCCTTGGATACGGCACTAGTGGGAATAACACTCAAGTACTGCGGCCAGTTCTGGGGGTCATGTTTTAAAAAGGATGTTGAAAAAGTGGAGAAGATGCAGATCTGAGCCACAAAAATGATCTGAAGGCTGGAGAAAGTGCCTGACAGGGCAAGACGTACAGCTCACTCTTTTGGCTTATCAAAATGAAGACTGAGAGGTGACGATTACAGTGCATAGCTACCTTTATGAGGAAAATGGAGTGGGTAGCAAAGGGCTCTTTAAGCTAACAGAGAAAGGCAGAACAAGAAGCAATGGCTGGAAACTGAAGCCAGACAAGTTAGAAATTGAGGCACACGTTTTTAACAGAGACAGGGATTAACAACTGGAATGAACTGTCAAGGAAAGCAGTGGATTTGCCATCTGCTGCTGTCTTCTGATCAAACCTGGCTGCCTTGCTGGAAGATGCTTTAATCAAACACAAGCGACTTGGCACAATAAAGGGTGAAATTCTCTCACTTGGGCTATACACAAGGTCAGATTAGATGATATCGATGGCTCCTTCTGGCCTTAAACTCTACCAATCTAGATGCTTGAGGGGGTTTCCAAGCTTTTAATTCTCAGAGCTCCACAGTCCTTCCCAACTCCACCAGAACTCAGTCCTTATATTTTTCATTCTGCTGAACATACTTTGCAAACCCCTGCTCTGGTTAAATGATCAGCAATAAGAAAGCTAATGGTGACATTCAACATTGCACCATTAGGCCCTTTAACTAACACCGGCCTTGAGATTAATGAGAGCATCTTGGGGCGCTCAGAGCTACTGTTACCCGCTAGCATGTGGAGATAGCACTATCCCTGCCCATGCTTGGAGAGACAGGTCCCTGAGAAGTGCTGCTGTGGTCTGCCAGCTCGGTCTGACACACATATACTAGCAGAGTGCCTAGGATGGAAGGCAGCAGATGTAAAGAACTCCATTTCCCCAGGGATTAGCCAATGTGATCAGAGAGAACATGGAGCCCAGTGGCTCTTGCTGTCTGTAGCCAGCGGGGTCTTGTGTGTGTTTGTTTAACTCTGTACAAGCTGGCACTTGTCATATTCAGCCAGCTGAGGAAATCCACAGGAAGTCTTCACACACTCAGTTGCTGGCGGCGTGCAGCCTTTTCGGTGCCATTTGCATGGAAAAAGGAGGTCAGATGGGCAAACTAAAATAACCAAAGTAAAGACAGACACTTTTGAACGCCTTGATTTATAATCCTTGCTTTCTCTCTTGCGGTCATGCTGCTGAACGGAAGAGTAGAGGTGCCGTGGCTTCCTGAGTACTGCTGTAGATGCTAACATATGCCAAGCATATAAAGATGATTGACACACAGAAACAACACCCACCCTGAAGGGCCCTATCTTTATCCCAATAGCCTTTTACCCAGTCCTTCAATGTGTCAGCAGCTAGTGAGAACAGGAAAAACACTATGTTTACTATAATAATCCCATATGGCTCTTCCTTTTATGTTGATTTAACATGGTTAAAATGTTACTGTTTAGAAGAAGAGCTCCAGGTTTCAGCTTTAGCTCTGTAATAGGCTGTGTTAAAATAAATCTTCCACAGTTTGATCATTATCTGGTGTCAGCAGGATGCAGACAGATTCAGTTCTTCCCAGAGCGAGGAGCTGAGCAATGCACACAAACTCACTGGGGATTATCTGAAAATACAAGAAGAGCACAAAGAGAAACATACTGTTCCTCTGCAGGGATGCCCAGCTGCTGTATGCAGGCTGTGTAAACACAGCACTATGCAAGGACAAAAGACACAGGAAACCATCAAACATTGCTACATTTTGCTCTGCAAGTGTGAGAGCCCAGTGATTGGTAGGGGTGTTTCTTCTTTTTTTTTTTTTGCTAGGGAGAATTGCAAGATGCTGCCAATGTGAACACGCCAAACCAAGTCATTACTGCTCATTGGAAAGCGTTCATAGATAGCACAAAATTCCAAACCTAACAGTCACACATAAGGTACCTGATCTGTTCAAGAGACAAGACCTACACACTCTCTTGGTAGTGATTTGTACAATGGTAGCAGCTAGAGGCCCTGGGCAATGGGATCTAGGCTCCTGAGTCACTTTGGAAACATTTACTTTAAGTCAGGGATGGTGCTAAGCTAAGTCAATATAAGTCATTCTTATAACTGGCTGAAGAGCCTGTGCAAGGAGTCTACAGGGGTTTGGTTCAGCTGGCACAACTTGTGAGTTTAGACAAGGTTTTTTCTATGAAGTGACCCCTCCACCAATGTAGAAGTGCACAGGGCCACATGGGTACCCTGTGCTTAGTAGTGACCCAGAGAAAACAGAAGCATCTATTGCTGGTTATGGCACCAGATACTGAGTCAGGGCCCATGGTTCCATTCCCCACTCTATCACTGTCACTATGTGACCCCAGGCAACTTACTTTCCCCTTCCTGTCTCAGTTCTGATCTGTAGAATGATACTTTCCTTTATGACATGCTTGGAGATCTCCAGATGAAAAGCACTGAACAAGCAGCATGAATTATCACTGAATCACCACTAATACACCCTGCAGGCCTGCATCTCCAGAGCCAACCAGAGGAACGAGGGGGCTACATTTCAGAGATCTGACTGCTCTGAGACATCACATCTGCTCAACTCCATGGCTAAAATATTCCATGAACTTTGCACACTTTCCATTCATGCTACTATCCCTATTTTCTCCAGCCTGTCTCATAGCCTTAACTGCCCTCTGCTGCAATGATCTCCAGTAGCAGCTAAAACAGAAAGAAACCCTCGTATTACCTGTACACATCCTTAAATGCACAATGTCACAACTAGCCCGGAAGAGATCATACTGTAGCAAAGCACCAGAGATAACGAGAGATGTAACCAGTGAATCATTCCCCTGTTGAGGTTAATCTGCCAGGCAAAGCTTATTGTGTATGTGAACGACTATGCTGCTATGGAAGTGTTTGTTTGGGGCTGTTCAGTTTCCTCTGAAACAATTTTAAAGGAATCCTCAGATAACAGTAGTTGTGTATTCCATCTGTTTCCAGGCAAAAGTAATGGAGCAAAGGACAAGAGAAGACATCACCTGCTGTCATCTTTGGCTTTATTAAGAATTATGCCAATGTCTCCCCAGAAAAGAAACCCTCCTGAACTTGCAGTCATGGCAGCTGATCACTCATTTAGAAAGCAAAGTCATTTTTGACATCTACAGATCATTAGCCTAGTTGTTTTCCATAGTTTTGCCAACTCAGGATTTCATCATACTATTCGATGTCCTGGAGCAGGGGTCGGCAACCTCTGCCACACGGCTCACCAGGGTAAGCACCCTGGCAGGCGGGCCAGTTTGTTTACCTGCTGCGTCTGCAGGTTCGGCTGATCGCGGCTCCCACTGGCCGTGGTTCGCCGTCCCAAGCCAATGGGGGTAGCGGAAAGTGGCGCAGGCCGAGACACATATCGGCCGCAGCTTCCCGCCACCCCCATTGGCCTGGAGCAGTGAACTGCAGCCAGTGGGAGCCACGATCAGACGAACCTGTGGACACGGCAGGTAAACAAACTAACCTGGCCTGCCAGGGTGCTTACAGTGGCAAGCCGCGTGCCAGAAGTTGCCGAATCCTGTCCTGGAGTCATGTCAGTTTGTGATGATTTTGGCTTTCAAAAAGCAAGGCTTCATGGTTATAGCGAAAAGCTTGGAAAATGTGACACCTCAAAGCTGTTTCCCAAACGGTGGGCCCTGACTCACCAAGTTACAGGAAGGTTCTAGATGAGTCGCCATAGGCAAACATACATTTGTCCCAGCCTAGTAAAGTGCAGGGAGGTTAAAGAGCAAGTCCACCCTACATTCATCCTGCAGCGGCAGTTTATCCAGGCTCCTGGCTCTCGGTATTATGATCTGGTACACAGGGTTGCAGTGTCACTCAGGCCAAACCTAATGGTGCTGTGATCCCATGCACCAGGTCATAATGCCCACAGCACAAAGGCTGGGCCCAGCCTTGTGGGAAAGGAGCCACCGCTGCGGGTAAACTCACTTTCCAACCCCACCAGAGGCGACTTGTGTGTGTGCGGGGGCCAGGGGGGGTCATGCAGGGTCACATCCCCCCTCCCCCCGATTTTCTGCTTGGATGTACTGAGCATGCTCAATAACACCGCTGAAGCCAGCTGCCCTCACCTCTACCCCCACACTATTAGCAGGCCTGGGTCATCTCTGAACCCCACCCTAGCACCTGGCCTCCCCTCCACATCAGGCCACAGTTAAGATTGCAGTGCCAGGGAGGAGGGTGAATATATGTAATAGTGAGTTGCAAAAAAGACAAAATGCAGTTGCCTTAGTACCGTTTGGGAGCCAGTGCCCTAAGGGCTCAGAAACCAGACAGCCTCAGGAGAGCCGAACACATATTTTAAAACACCTCAGGAGTTTGGAGAGCCTGACTCATGATCTTTGAATGCTTGGGATTGGCAGCACTGTGTGGAAGAGCACAGAGGCCCCAGTCTAGATCAGCCCCCCATGGGGCTAGGTGCTGCACAACCACACAGGAAGACAAACACAGCTCAAAAAGTCAAATGTGCAGAAGTCCATTGCCTGGGTATGGCAAGAAACAGCCACACCAAATGCAGACTGCAAGCAGCACGTGACTGACAACCAAGGCAGATGTACAAGAAGGACCACCAACAAGACAGACAGCATTTTACACTCACTCCCCAGATCTGAAGGCGACCTGTTGGAATGCAATGGAGAGAGCTGGTGCAGGTTGGAGGTGGGGTCACCAAGCCATTAAATCCATAATTTTGTATAGATCACGAACAAAAACAAAGATTCACTTTACTTTGCAATTCCCTTTCATTAAACCGTGTTTAATCACACGTGAAGAAGGTAGCAAGGGCCCCACATAAAAGCATCATAAGCTAATAAGGAGCCTCGCTAGTCACAAATCTCTTTTGCTTTGGAGGCCGAGAAGGCAGCACCCACATGAACTAACGCTAGTAGCAATAACTGCACATATCCACCACTGGAATGGAATTTAATTAACTCTTTGCTTCCAGTCCCCTTTTAAACAACCCCAGAAACTGCACCACCAGTTTGCATGGATCTCTCTCTGCTCTGCTTGGGGGTTAGCTATTTTTCAGATCTAGGGGAAAGTGAGCTAGCAACTGTGAATGCTTATGGATGTGCCACAGAGACACCTTGATTGGTTCTTTAGTACTATATTCTTTATTGGTACTGTGGTTGTGTCCAGGCAGCCCAGTTACAGACCAGGACCCCACTGTGCTCAGCAAACAAACAGAACAAAGACAGTCCCTGATCTAAAGAGCTTACAGCTGCTCTGTAATTAAGAAACATCTTTACTGTACTATCAGACGTAGTCAGGTTTGGTTTGTGGTTGCAAAAGCAATACGACAGCAGACTAAGATCTAAAAAGATCCAATGGCTGGAAGAAGCTAAACAAGTTCAAGCTAGAAACAAGATGCAAATTTTTAAGATGAACCATTGGACCAAATTCCCAAGGGCTGTGGTGAATTCTCCGTCACTGGCAATTTTTAAATCAAGACTGGATGTTTTTCTGAGAGATCTGTTCTACTTCAAAGAGGAATTAATTCAGTGAAGTTCTATGGCCTGTTTTACACAGGAGGTCAAACTAGATGATCACAATGTCTCTTCTGTATTTATAAACTAGGGGTAGGCAACCTATGGCATGCATGTCGAAGGCGGCATGCGAGCTGATTTTCAGTTGCACTCACACTGCCTGGGTCCTGGCCACTGCTCCGGGGGGCTCTGCATTTTAATTTAATTTAAGTGAAGCTTCTTAAACATTTTAAAAACCTTATTTACTTTACATACAACAATAGTTTCGTTATATATTGTAGACTTAGAGAAAGAGACCATCTAAAAACGTTAAAATGTATTACTGGCATGCGAAACCTTAAATTAGAGTGACTAAATGAAGACTTGGCACAGCACTTCTGAAAGGTTGCCGACCCCTTTTATAAACTATGACTATATGACATACACAGAGACAGTGAATTTAGTTCTAGTCTAGCCTATGTAGATGAAGCTGAACTAATCAGTTTTGTACATCTTTAATTTCTCTGAAAACCAATTTTGTAGGCTTAAAACATTTTGTAAGAACTACACCTTAGAGATACACATAATAACAGTCTTTTATATTGCTCCAGATACAAGGTGTTCATGAAACAGGAATCCGTTCAACTCTGAAAAGCAGCCAGTTCTGGGGTGGAACATGGCAGCTGTTTAATAGCGCACAGCAACACTATGCAATAGTTTTTAGGCCAGGGATATCAAGCACAATTCAACTGCAGGACAAATCAGGGCAAGTAGATCGTAGTTCCCTGGACAAGACAGCACAGCTAATGCTGTAATGCTCCAGTATCATGCCAGCCTCCCAACTTCCCAGTAAAGTTTTACTAAAGTGTTAGCTACCTAGAGGGCTGGTAATTTCATGGTTTCTCTAGCACAGTGGGTGAAGAAGGAAGGGAATCCCCACCCCTAAAGCCAGGAGAACCATATTGGAAGTCTGTTTGCAATGTGAATATTTACATACATAGCTACAGTTGGTACCCCAGGGTGGGTCAGGCATCTGAAGCCTTTGCAAGTGTTTAAAAGACCAGCCTTTGCTTTTTTTATAACAGAGACAGCTTGAATGAACCATCTCTCCACCCGCCAGCCAATCTGCCTTGCCCGCAACCAACTTCTCGGTGCTGGGAGGAGACAGAGGAAGTGCTGCTCGCCTTGATAACAGGAAGTCTGCCCTCTACCACTCCCACAGAAGAAAGGCTGTATGAATTCTTGGTATATTTCCTATTTACCCCTCTCAGCAACTTCTCCTCCCTGCCTATGGCTTTCATGGGGAAAGCCTGCAAAGCCAAAGAACTCTCCAAGGAAAAAAGCTTTCCTGGGCAACATGAGTTAACTGATAACTTGATCAAAACCCCTTTCACCTAAAAGGTAGCAGCACTGCTTAAGAGAATTCAGGAGTATAAGGTTTTATACTGAATAGACTGGAGTGGGAGGGGTGTGACAGACACACTTGGCCTTTGTCTAAGCTTAAAACAGGCATCAGATTCAGGCTAACCCTGACAAGCATTTAACAAAAGGGGAAAACGTTATTTTCTAAGACTGCTGAAGGAAGCTTTTATATAAAAGGAAAATTACAGTCCAATTATCTTGTAAAACTTCAAACTGTTAGAGGGCGGTAACAGGAATGAGCTCTTCAACAGAAGCAATTTTAATAGCTGCATTAACTCTAGCAGCCGGAGGAAAAGAGCTCATGAGAGAGTATTTGCTAGATGCAAGATTCACATCCTTGGGACCTTCGGGTGCACTGAGGCTCTTTAGATGTTTGGGGGAAGAGAATTATTCCAAATAAAGCTGCCTTCTCCAGCAGACACCTGCCCTCACCGGCTATAAGGTTCTCTTACATTTCCAGTGTGTTTTACTGTGAGCAGTTGGATTTTTGCAGAATGAAAATACATGGAGAAATGGAAAGGGGATGCCTAACTTGTGTGCATGCGCATGATTATATAACTGATTTACTATTCCCCTTGTATCACGAAATGTATATCGCTACTCTGCAGTTCAGCTCGAAGACTCATTACTGGGATTCCGAGTTGACAAATGTTCCCGATCTATTATTTTTCAAAGCACGTATCCTTTCAAATGTCAATGTCAGAAATATGGAATGGGGCCAGTGATCAATAGTGGGCTGGGAGCAATCCTCCTCAGGCTGCTGAATTATTTCCTAACCACTGGAAGTGGGATGACCAGGAGTTGGGTCTGCTCATTCACCTTCTCAAGACAGACTTCAGTCTTTGTACGTGGGGTATTTTGTGCAGATCAACTAATGCAGCGGTTTTCAAACTGTGGTCTGCAGACCCCTAGGAGTCTGCAGACTAAGATTTCCAAAAGGATCTACGCCTCCATTCAAAAATTTTTAAGGGTCTCCAAACGATAAAAAGGTTGAAAGCCACTGACTAATGTTTCCCTTCCAAAACCAGGAACGGAGGATACTTGCAGAAATCCCTTGGGTGGTTTGACAGGAATGATAGCCCGGCTCTGTGCAGCCGGGCAATTGTTCACATGGGACTTTTTGTAGCAAGAACCATAAGGCACCTGATCAATAACTACTGTGAAGTGAAGGCACCATTCACAGAACAGACAAAGTAAAGGTAGCAGCTGCCACACACATCACCTACCCCTACCCCACCACTAGCGTACAGGAAGCAGATCGGAGTTCAGCCTTTGGCTCCTCTAACTAAACTGCGCCAATTAGCACCAAATATGTCAGCATTCCAGAGCTGCCATTCTCCCTGTTCAGAACCCCACCAGCTCATTCTACTCTGCTCACTGAACAGGGTATGGGCCTGTTTGCACATTTTCTACTGGCAGGATCCCTCTGTTAAGGCTGTGATTATTTACCCATCTATGTACAGCAGTACAGCCCCTAGTGCGGATGCAGTGATACCAGGATCAAAGTGCCTTATACCCGCATAGTTTATTCCCATTCCCATACGGAAGAAACACCCCCGAGGGATATAAGTTTCGCCAACATGAGTGGTAGCATGCACAGTGCTATGTCGGCAGGACAACTTTTCCCACCAACACTGCTTCCGCTGCTCATTGAGGTGGTTTTATGATGTTGACCGGAGCGCTCTCCCCCATCGGCATGGAACGGCTACATGAACGATCTCACCGCTGCATTGGTCCAGCTGTGCCTCTGGGAGCTCACTAGATAGACATGGCTTAATGTTTGACAGTTAGCTGTTGCCATAGAACCAAATAGGAAGCTCAGGACAAAAGATACTGGATTTTGGGCAGGCCCTATACAAACAGCTGATATAGTTTGTTAATTTCCTCAGCAGCAGCAATGGTATATTTACACCCCCAACCACCCTCACCTATTTAGCTTAACAAAAAGAGTAGAGGTGATCAGATTCCATTTGCTAAGTACCTAAGGAGGAGAAGATTTCTGGTAGCAGAGGGCTCTCAAAAAGAGACTCAATGGTGGGGAGCAAGCTAGACAAAGTCAGGCTAGAAATAAGGTACAAATTTCTCACAGGGAAGGGGATTCACCACTGGAACAAACTCCCAAGGAAAGGGGTGGATTTACGACCTCTTATTCTCTTCAAATCCAGCCTGGCTTCCTTTCTGGAAGATCTGCTTTAGTCAGACAAGTAACCCTGCTGGCTGCAATTCTCTGGTCTGTGATGTACTGGAGTCAGACTAGATGATCTAATGGCCCCTTCTGGCCTTGAACTTCCTGAATCCATAAAGCAAGGATTGTGTGCTCCAGTGTGTTCAGACAGGCCAGAAGCTCAGTACCTGTTGGCCTCACAGCAGCAATTCCAAAGCCAGAGCATGAAAAAGGAACACGAAGTCAGACAAAAAAAGACAGCTTTATGCTGCAGCTATTCAGGCCACCGTTCAGGAAGGAAACACACCAAGTCCATCTATATCTCAAACCCTTCCAAAGGCTCGGCATGCACGCTGTAAACATGGATCTAGGATGCCTCCATCTAGTACTTCTAGCACACCAAGCACGGCAGAATTTGGGAGACAGCAAGATTACAAAGAGCAACAATCTGCAGGCCTCCATTAGCCTCCCTGATATAACCCACAGAGCAGGTAGGGGGTTCGTTATAGGGAAATCTCATTAACTTGCATCAGGAAAGTAATGAGCTAGTTTGTCAGGGCTGTTCATAGTGGCAAGCTCCATCATTAATAAATGTGCAGCTTGCCACACCTTGAGAGATTCAGAGCTGTCAGCTGTCACGGTGGATAACAGAGATGATCCCGAAGACAGACCACCAGTGGCCCGGGAGGATCAGGTCGTTGGAATGACACTAGCACAGCACATTGGGCACTGGCTGCCAGAGCCAGCTCCAGGCACCAGCGCAGCAAGCAGGTGCCTGGGGCGGCCAACGGAAAGGGGTGGCACGTCTGGTTCTTCGGCAACATGTCCCTCACTTCCTCTCGGAGAAAAGGACCTGCCGCTGAATTGCCACCAAAGAATAAAGTGATGGCAGTAGAGCTGCTGCCGAAGTGCTGCAGATCATGATTGCAGATTTTTTTTTTTTTGCTGCTTGGGGCGGTAAAAACCCTGGAGCCGACCCTGCTGGCTGCATAACTAATTCATAATGACCTATCAAAGGAAACCTGCTCAACACTTTCAAAAGACAAGCCTGGGAGCTTAAATTCATCACTCTGCTAGACTCTAAAAATCATGGACTGAACAGAGACCCTGGATTTGTGGCTG
The DNA here is from genome assembly GCF_025201925.1 of Gopherus flavomarginatus. Lineage (NCBI taxonomy): Eukaryota > Metazoa > Chordata > Testudines > Testudinidae > Gopherus > Gopherus flavomarginatus. The sequence continues at coordinate 29,928,046 of NC_066622.1, forward strand.
ACTACATCAATCTGTAACCCACTAACCCCCACTCCCCCTTTTTGTCCTACGACTACATGGGTCTTAATGGGCCACTTTACCTTAAATCGTCCCTTAGAATATGTGCTTAGCTACTTACGCTAAACCAGCCCTTCAATCTTGTATTTAGCTGTTTTCAAGACCTGAAGAAGAGCTCTGTTTGGCTCAAAAGCTTGTCTTTCTTCCCATCAGAAGCTGGTCCAATAAAAGATATTACCTCCATCCCCGCCCCGAGTCTCTCTAAATAATTCACACATTTTCACTGAACATTTTGGTTATAACAACAGTGTCTCCAATTCCTAACAGGACAGGGTTTTAACGGCAGGCTCCAAGGACTGAATGGGCTACTGAGGCTCCACTCATCTCTCCCAGCCCTCTCCAGGGCAGCACTTGACAAAGCCATACCCTGTGTCACCTGTTCTGGAGCCAAGAGACTAGCCTGCAGAGGCTGCCAATCCAGCAGAGTATTGTTTTTTTTGTTTTGTTTTTTCAGTGCAGCTGAAAAGGAAGCACAAGCCCAAAATGTGTTGACCGATTTAGCCAGCCAAGCTGAGCATTACAATTACAAATCAGAGTGTTTGGCCTCAGAGATTCCTTAATTGGCCATTACTAGGCCAGATGAAGGGATCTCAAACTGCCACACAGCTTCAATGTGCCCACAACACACACTATTCTCTTCTTCTGCACTTGATGAGCTGGGCAAGCCTCCAAACTTGCTTCCCATTCCAGCCTGGAAGGAGTGTCCATTTCTGAAGTAATTTCACACCCTCCGGTGCCTCAGCTAAGGGCAACGGGAAAGCATAGCAATGGCAGTGATGCTCATCTGAAATGGAAGGGCCTGGCCATAGCAGAGCTTCGGTGTCAGTGGGATGTGCATGTGGCCCACAGAGGGACTCAAAGCACCTGCGAGTCCCTGCCACAGTGGTACCGGAAAGGCAGTTTTGTTATCTTGTTTTCTCATCTTACTGAGATCTTACCTAGACCTTTTTTATTACATATGATGCTGGCTATTAGGGAGCTCTCTTCACTCCAAGATACTAAAGCTATTACATTATTATTTGTATTGATGTGGACCAGAACCCCATTGGGTTTGTGCTGCCCAAACACAGAACAAAGACAGCCCCTCCCCCAAAAACAAACTCAGTATGGGACCAGACAGCGGATGATTACAGACAAACAGGGGAGGCTCAGGGAACCACGAGCCAGTCCCGCTCAGCACTATGGGCAGTGGTCAGCACACTAGCTGCTTAACCCTTGTCAACTTTTATATAGGCATCATTGCAAAGGAGGGATTTGAAGGTAGATAATGAGATAGCATGGCAGATGTTTATGGAGAGCACCTCCCCATTTTGTGGGGCAGCAGGGAGAAAACACAAAGGGGGATTTGCCAAGTGGGCGATGAAGACAGGGGAGGGAGACAGGACTCAACATCTCACTAGCATGGGAGAGATGACAGTACAGTGGAGATAGGCCGTGATGACAAGTGGCTGAGGTTTGATGTGATGATAGAGAAGGAGGAGCCAGCAGAGGGATGTGCGAATAGGAGGACACAGTCAGAGCAATAGGCTAGGAAAATGGATCTTTGCAGCAGCATTTTGAATGGACTCAAGCAGGGCAAGGTGGGAAGAGCAGAGGACAGGGCAAGAACCGAGATGCAAGTTGAGGGCCCAGAGGACAGTTTTAGCTGTGCAGCCGCATAGGAGAGGTTGGCTCAGAGATGTTGTGCAGAAAGAATCAGCAAGATTCAATCTACATCAATCTTAGAGTTTAGACTTCTACAGCAGCACATACCCCGGCTGCTTTCCAACACACAGCTGGCTGCCATGAGCACTATTCACACCATTCATGGTAAGCCTGAAATTATATCATTAGTAAAGCCGTTTGCACACTGCACGGATGTTTAATCCTCACAGCCTGGTGGGTCGGCCAGACCAGTTGGCCGTGTAGTCTGGTATCCCATCTGACAGTGGCCAGTACCAGATGCTTCAAGAGGAAGGTTAAAGAAACCCATACAACTGACAATCATGGGGCAAACTGCCCACAAGAGAGACTTCCTGACTCCTCCAGGCCATGCTGGGAGCCAGCACTCCCTGTTATGTTTCTGATACTGCCACAAACTCTTGCTTTGAAAACCTTACATGAAAAAGATGCTTTCAAAGCACTGTTAGCACTAAGGGAAAAAGCACAAGGCACCATTAATAGCTACATCCATATAATTTTTATTTATTTATTTTCAGATGGCTTGTTCTTGACCATATGCTCATCGCAGACAGTGCTACGTAACCACCTCTCATTATACTGTCCCTAATGGAATTAATTGCCGTCTAAATAATAAAACTCCTTTTGCAGCAATAGCTCCGCAAGGGTCCTCGAAACAGATGGTCTCGTCAACGAAACAAATTAAATCAGCCCAACTACCATGCCCAGACTGGAATCCTTGTTAATTTCTTCCCTTTGATGATTGTAAAAATAAAACATGGTGGCTCCAGGTGGAAAATCTGGGCTTGTTCAGAGCTATTCCTCCATCATTGCAAGCTGGGAATCTAGCAGGAAATACTAAACTAAGACAGCTGGGCTAAGAATTGGGCAGTGCTTTGGAATCATGGGTATTTAATGCCCTAGGAAGAAATGAAACTCCAACTCTGATGCAGGCACCCAGATATCAGAGGGGAGTTCCTTAGACACATCACACAAATCTGGAGATGGATTAAAAGGCTATAATGCAATAGAGGAGCTCTGACAGTGCCAGAGATGGAAAGCTTGAGTAGTTATTGCTCTGCTCCATCTGTTTGCTAAACAAAAATAGCAATTTAAAGTGTTTGATGCCAAAAAATTACTGTGAAAAGATTGGCACTTTCTTCCTTAACATCTCAGCTCCCTGTGTGTCATAAATCATATCTCTGGGTTTCCTGAGAAAAGTTTGCTCGCGGGAGTCATGTGAGTAGGGTGATCAGATGTCCCGATTTTATAGGGACAGTCCCAATTTTGGGTCTTATTCTTATTTAGGCTCCTATTACCCCCCACCCCTATCCCAATTTTTCACATTTGCTGTCTGATCACCCTGTATGTGAGAGGCAATATAGCTAGCTTGAGCTAACTATCTGGACTTGCGAGTCATTTAAGCTGACCATAACTAGAGATTAGGGGACATCACTACCAATGGGGTGAAGACAGCTGTGCATTCAAATCTTTTGGATGTATTAAACTGAGCACAATAGATTAGATAGAGCTGGTCGGAAAATGGAGGGGCAAGGGGGAAAATCCCATGGAAAAAATGACACTGTTGTGCCTCATAGGAGCTGTAGTTTGGGAGCCTTGCTCTCTTATTTTCTTCTATGGGTCAAACCCTGTGGCCGAACTTCATTTCCTATGATGCACCCTCTTGGTGATGGGTGTTGGGGAGCTTCACTGGAGTCATGGGACTTGTAGCTGTCCAAGGTGTCTTGTTCAGAGTAGAGTGGAAGCATAGTGGTGGAATTTTGAATCAAAATATTTTGGATTTGGGGCATTTGTTTGTTTGGCTGAAAGCAGATCCTTTCTGCAAAAAATTTGGTTTAGGGGAAAACCCAGTTTTATGACAAAACAGTTTAGACAGAAAGTTACCAGCCAGCCCTCCACTGGATACGGACATCATTGAGAAAGAACAATCAGGGAGCCTTGCTGGGACATTTTCCTGATCTACTGTAACCCTTTATACCTCTGTGGGGCCACTGTCCTTTTGATTTATTCTCGTAAGCAGTAGCACTGCTATAGTTAAGGTTGATTTATCAAAAAAAGGTTCCCAGGAGTTTGCGAATCTCGCTTTGATGTTCACTGTGTTGTGCACTTCTCCTACGTCCCCTCTTATTCACCTCCTTGGTAGGTTATGTAAATCTTATTCTTTTTTAATCTCCCCTTGTATGGAAGCCTTTCAATGCCTCTAATCAGCTTTTATTGCCCACTACTGGGCCCTTCTCACTAGATTTTTTCACTTCACTGAAAACATTCAGTGCAAGGAAAATTCCGACAGCACAGCTTGGATCCTGCCACATTCAGAGAGAGATATAAGCACAAATGAAGACTAATGTTGCAAATATATGCAGCTTTAAAAACCCTTAGATAGCAGCCAGCTACCTTCAAAGCAGTGATGATGAAACAGCTTCTCTCCAAACTGGTCCAACGGAAGTGGAGCTTTTTTATCTGTGCTGAAGCAGTTGTTCCAGCAATGAAGAAGTTCTGAAGCAATGTTCCAAGCAGCAGAAAGGAAGATACCCGCAGTTTCAAAGCTTTTAGCATTTTAACGGTCACCTGTACCAAGCCAGAGAAAGGCAAATATTCAGACTTGGAAGAGGTCAGAACTAGCCTGAAGGCATGCAAGGAATAGTGTAAAACTAGATAGTAAGGAAAGATTCTTAACAGCAAGAGCAATTATAAATCTTTCTCCATCACCATTCCTAGTATACGCAAAGTCTAAGAAGTTTTAAATATAACCATGTAGATTTATTGAAACCTTAGTCACCTGGGACAATACAAATTCCATCTAACAGATTTCCCCGGGTTCAGCTTACAGCAACACTGGGGTCATAGGCTGACACACAAGCCAATAATGCTATTTTAATTCAAGTGGTACTTTAATGAACTGTGGCTGCCAATAAGAACACCCCAGACATATAAGCCTGGCAACTCAATCTTCAACACCAAAAGCATGAGTCCATATCACTTGGGCTAAAGGAGTAAAACATATTTAAACTGCAATTACGCCATTATTGTGAGGGCCCGCCATCCCAGGGAGAAATACACACACACACTATAACATGCTGTGGGATCCTGTTTTGTATCCCACCGGCGGAACTCCCTGCCTTAGGAAGGGGTCTAGTTCCTAAAAGTTTATGCCCATAGATCAGCAAAATTCTAGAAAATGTACAGAGAACTAAGAGTGCTTTTGTTTGTTGGAATACTGCCCAACTGGAGCAAGGCGTCAAAGCAGAGGTCGTTGAGGCTACGAACCAAAGCCAAAAAGTCTTAATGCAAATTTAGGGAGGATTACACGTAAGGAACCATCCACTCCTAATAGCACAGAGGGCTCAGACGTCTAGCCATTCAGAAAGGCTAAATTTGACAGTTGTGAAATGTCGGAGCCTTGGGTTAGTGCTCCATCTGAAAGGCATATACTTGGGTTTGATACTAACTGCATTTTCTATCACTCCTCCTTTACACTGACATGACAAGTACATAATTTATTCCCAGGCTGTTAAGCACCAACAGAACATCTCCTATGTCCTTCCCTCCCTAGCACCAATCTTTCCAAAGCCAAGCAAGGTTTACTCAGTAACCAGTTGTCAACCAAGGTCATCTCAAGGACTCTTCTGCCCACTGCAGGAGTCTCCTGCTGAATGCAATGGACTGTGTTCCAAGCTTTGCCAGAGGCAATTAGCCACACTGACTCAAGTCAAAACCTGCTCCAAGTGGCAAAAGGAAATTCGTACATCAGGATACTAGAGAAGCTTTGTTGAGACTTGCATGTTCTGACATCAGAAAAAGCAACGTCTCGATAACCTTAACTGTTGACAGCAACTGAAAATGATCCTGCAGGGTAACAGGAAACCTGTCATTCCTAAACAACCCAAACAAAGCTTCCTCCTTCCTTCTCAAATGGTTTGAGGAACTCTGCCCTATATATAGTCACTCAGTGGTACTACAGAACAGACACAGCAGTAACTAACTGGAGGGATGATCTAGCAAACACTGTACCTGGCAGCCATTTCAGCTTTGACAGGCTGCACTGTGCATGTGTGTGTGTGTGTGGGGGGGGGGGGGTGTTGATGTTCTCCATTGCAGAGTTACAGTAGCAGAGAGATGCTCCTGGCCTCCCTGTCAGATGTGCATGGCAGCCTAAACCATCACGCTCCAGAATTAACAGATACATAGGTTTTAAGGCCAGAAGGAATTATAACCATCTAGTCTAGAAGTGGGCAAACTATGGCCCATGAGACTGTCCTGCCTAGGGTGACCAGATGTCCCAATTTTATAGGGACAGTCCCGATTTTATAGGCTCCTATTATCCCCCACCCCCATCCCAATTTTTCACATTTGATGTCTGGTCACCCTAGTCCTGCCCGGCCCTTGAGCGCCCAGCCGGGGAGGCTAGCCCCCGGCCCTTCCTCCGCTGTCTCCCCCTCCCTCGCAACCACGCGGCCGCAAGGGCAGCACTCTGGGTAACGGGGTTGCGCGCTCCTGCTGAGCAGAGCAGCAGCGTGTCTGGCTCCAGCCAGGTGGTGTGGCTGCCAGATATGCTGTTCTGAGCGGCATGGTAAGGGGGCTGGGGCAGGGGTTTGGATAAAGGGCGGGGGGGTCCCGGGGGACAGTCAGGGGACAGGGATCAGGGGGTGGTTGGATGTGGGGGAGGTTCTGGGGGGTGGTCAGGGGCGGGGAGTCCCAGGAGGGGGTGGTTCCGGGACAAGGAGCAGGGGGAGGGATTGGATGGGTTGAGGGCTCTGAGACAGGCAGTCAGTGAGGGGAGCGGGAGGGGTTGGATGGGGGCGGGGGCCAGGCTGTTTGAGGAGGCACAGCCTTCCCTACCTGGCCCTCCATATAGTTTTGCAATCTTAATGTGGCCCTTGGGCCAAAAAGTTTGCCCACCCCAATCAAGTCTGACCTCCTGCATAAGAGAGGCCAGAGAATATCCTCCCGTGGTTCCTGAGTCAAGCCTGTCACTTCTGGCTGAGCTACAGAGCTGTCCAACCTTGATTTAAAGGCTACGTCTTCACTACCCACTGTATCGGCGGGTAGCAATCAATTTCTTGGGGATTGATATATCGCGTCTCATCTAGACGCGATATATCGATCCCCGAACGCGCTCCTGTCGACTCCGGAACTCCACCGGAGCGAGCGGCGGTAGCGGAGTCGACAGGGTGAGCTGCGGACGTCGATCCCGCGCCGTGAGGACGGTAGGTAATTAGATCTAAGATACTTCGACTTCAGCTACGTTATTCAAGTAGCGTATCTTAGATTGATCCCCTCCCCTAGTGTAGCCCAGCCCAAAGACTGAGTGATGGCACCGCCACTACTTCTGTGGGTAAATTGTTCCAATGGCTAATTACCTTCACTATTAAAAGTGTGCCCTTTATTTCTAGTCTGAACCTGTCCAGCTCCGGCTTCCAGCAGTTGAATTTCAACTATACAGCTCCTCTCATGGCCCTGATCACACTCATATCTGAATGGCTCACAAACACTAATGAATTTATCCTCACAGCACTGCTGGATGATCAGGTAGTATTACTCTGATCTGACATAAGGAGAACTGAGACAGAGTGTAAAACGTGTCCAAGGGTAACACAGGGAGTTTATGACAAAGGCAGGACTTGATCCCAGTCCGGCATCATCCTCTTATCTAAGTATGAATGAATACCAACTCCTGGGGGTGGGGGCAGCAGGAAGTGAGGAATGCTATTCACCATATTGTCTTTTTACATAGCTTTACCTAAGTAGGCTTATTTAGTCGTCTGGCAATTGACGCCTGGCAAGTTTTCAAGCCCTGGCCACCATTTCAGACAGTGCAAGCTTCCATACTCATTACTCCAGAACAGAAAAGCCTCATCCATTCCACTCAGGCTTTCTTCCAAAAGGAAGAGCATTAGCGATAGTCCTCCAAGACTGATCCAGACAGCCCAGCACAACACCTCAAAATAGAAGTGAAACAGTCACCTCAACTTCTTAATTAGGCTGCACTGGAGAAAAAAATTAAGCAAGTCAGTATCTGAAGGTAAAACTGAGTTATACAAGCTCTATAAACTAGTGAAAATGTTGGTTACAGAAAAGATCTTGAATCACAAACGTGCCTTCCCAACACACAAACCCCTCTCACCAGAATACAAACGTTTGTTTCCTCCTCCAGTCCCAGACCCATATTGACTTTTGATTAGAAAGCTATTTCCCGCCAATAATCCAGTTATCAGTTTATATCAATTCTCTTGCCAAGCCTGTATCAAGACACAGGTTTTGAAAGGAGACATTATGTACAGGCAGAGAGCTCTAAACCACTACCAGTGCCCTGTTAATTTCATTAATCCTCCATTCCCATAACTCCCCTGGACTCACACTGTCAAGTAACCTCCGTGTGAGTAACTTCAGCGGCCAGGTAGCACCTTCCCATGAACGGAGCTCCACTAGCATGGAAATACTATGTGGTGCTTTTAAAAATCGGATCACATTTTCCTTAGCTCTAAGAAGCTTTCAACTGTCTCGCGTGAGTGAAAGAGGCCAGCTACTCATCCTGGAATTTGACTGCCAGCATTTCCAGTAAGGAGTGGCCAGGAAGCCACCCCAAATCACATCTGCCTCAGAGATTGGAAGGATTTGCATACACAGGTACCAATGTATTCAGTTCTCATCTGCTGAGCAGTTAGCACAGGTAGCTGCAGAGTCAGCAATGCTAAACAAGTGTCAATTGGAGAGCAAAGGAAGCTGCCTTGATGCAGGGGTATACGAACCTATGCAAAAGAGAAACCATCACCACGTATTTCACTGTCTTGCCACAAAAAGCTGTGTGCCCATTTAACACACAATAAATGCTTCACCCACAGTAGAAAGGCAGTTGTTGGGAGTGGAACACAGCAGCTCTCATCTCAATTGCATCTTCCGAACATCCCACCCACTCCCTCTATTTCTTTCACCCACTCTCAACTTCGTGCCTTCTTTCACACACTAACCCTTTATGCCAGACTAGCCTCCTTGTCACTTTCCAGGCACTGCCAGGCCTCTCCAAATGGGCTTCTAGAGACCCAGCAAGGGCCGCATGATGACATTCTGAGGCCCTAAACTATGTCAACTGTAAGAGGCCCCTTATGATTAAAAAGATATATATTATTTTCACAGAAAGGACACTGAATATATAAACATGAAAGCTTTATATTTGCATATATACAAAGGCGAAGTTGTAAAAACAGAATAATAATCTAACTGAAACATGTCTTGCAATATGCTTGTTTGCATTATAAAATAGTTTCACAATAACATATTTTCAGCTATGATTTCTTAATTAGTAGTTTGAAAACTTTGTATCTATGGCAACAGTTACATAGACCAGCTCACTTAACAGAAGCAGTGCAACCTGCAGTATGTCTGTTTGCACATCACATTAATTTTCACACAGAAATTTAAAAAATTTTCTTTCATGATTTTTGGACAGCAAAGTCATTGAGGATGTCTTCAAATGATAAGCTACAGAGTTTGTCACTTTCAATGCACAGAATGCTTAGGGCAGATAACTTTTCTTGCAGTCTTTTCAAGGCAAACATCTCTCTTCACATTCGCTTCTCTATCCTCTGTCTCTCCCAGGACCACTGATTAATCTCAGGTAAACACCTCACACACACAGAGTGACAACAAGCTATACATGCGAAAAAGAATTTACCAGAAAAAAAAAGATTGGTAATCTCTAGACAGGAACTGAGAAAGTGAGAAAAACTTGCCTATATTCAAGCAAATATAATGACTATTATAGACTTTAGTAGCCTATAAATCATATATGCATGTAGTTTAAAATTACTTGCTCACCAAGTACTCAGAATATTTTGATATATATGTATATCTTCCTTCACGTCTCTCAAGACCTTCTATTTACCCTTTTGTCAGCACACTCTGATATTTACTGTGAAGGTTCCTGAAACTGATGGAGGGAAGCCAGCACAAATTTATCCTGCTCAAGAGCCACTCAACCCAAGTCCATAAGATGATCGCCTGCAAACTCAATCATGTGAAGCACGGATAGTACATGAAGCAAAAAGCGGTGTGCGCACTAAAATACACAATTGTACGTATGTACAGATCAAAAGAAGCACACGCTAACACGTAAGAAAAAAAAACAGGAGCGAAGGCACTATACGACTGAGCGTGCTGGACTGTAAACGGAAGACGGCAGCCTTCCGGCTATTACCAGCCGAGGGGGGTGCTTTATGTGACGTCACTCCTAGGATGAGTCCCATACAAGCAGGAGCGCGGCAGGATCACTTCACGACACTGCCATCTAGTCCAACCTCACATTTTCCCCAATTTTATAGGCAGTGAGATTATTATTTAAATAAGTTATGACGGCATGATCAGGATTTTACCAGAAGGAGCTGGCCAACAAAACACTGCCTTAGAAGACGGATATAGCAGACTTACTTGCAGAAATAGTAATTTTACAAGTGTGATTATCATTTTTTTCTCAGTCGTGGCCTCCTAGCTATCAATAATGAACAATTAGTGAAGGGTAAGGGTAGGGTAAGGGTATTCGTGTAGCCAGGTGTGTATATTTTTGTCATATTTGAACGAAAATCTCTACATTTGGAGAGAATCTTCTTTTTCCCATATCTCCTTTCTTTATCCACCAATTTTGATAACATTTGAAACAGAGTCAGTTTTTTCTTTTTTTTAAGAGGCCCCTCATATTACAAGGCCCTAAACAGTAGCTTAGCTAGCTTATGCCTTAATCCAACTCTGGAGCCAGCTGGGCCAAGAAGTACTCCAACTACAAAGACTATGCAATATTCCATTCAAAATATTTCAGCTGTGAAAAACCAGCACTCCAGGGCAGCATCCCAGCTCTAAGAACCCTCCCCCCAACTTTAAAGTTCAACCCATTCCCTGCAAACTCTTTAGGGTAGATGTGTATTGCAAATTTAACCCTCTGCATGCTTCTGCCATGACACAGGCACTCCAACAGGCCAAGATCCCTCACATCTCAATAAGAGGAACCGAAGCACTTGGTGAATCATCTTAATTTACTGCAATTTAGGGCTGGTCCACACTATGGGGGGGAAATTGATCTTAGATACGCAACTTCAGTTACGTGAATAATGTTGCTGAAGTCGAATATCTAAGATCGGATTACTCACCCGTCCACACCGCGCGGGATCGATGTTCGCGGCTCTCTGTCGATTCCGGAACTCCGTTGGGGTTGATGGAGTTCTGGAATCGATATAAGCACGCTCGGGGATCGACATATCGCGTCTAGATTAGACGCGATATATCGATCCCCGAGCAATCGATTTTAACTGGGTAGTCTGGAGGTGGCCTAAGAGACCAATGAGATTTAAGCAATATAGCGTGACAAGACTATTTGTGGGAGATCACTGCACGCCTCAGTGCTGACTCGAGGGAGGAAGCGAAAGACTCAATGGCTTCAGCCGTGCGAGATGTGCTAAAGCCCCTACAGTCACACTGCCAAGTGGAATGAGTGGCTGCAGGTGGTAGTGGTGGTGGCCACAGCATTCCCTGGACCTTAGTGACTCCAGCAGGACATTAGCTGTAATTAAACAAGAGCTGCCATTTGCGACAAGCATTCTAAAGCCATTTCAGAGCAGAGCAGCTAACACAGGAGTTCTTTTAGAGGAGTTTGACACTTTGGGTCTTTTGAAGAGATTCAAGCCCTTGGTGCTTTTCCATTTTCAAAGCAAGCTAACTTTTGTCCTAACCACCCCCCCGGGAAGCGGCTGGGTGTTATCCCGATTTTACAGCTGGGGATGCTGAAGAGGAGGGATTAAGTGACTCATTTAAGGCCTGAACAAGTCACTGGCAGAGATGGGATCAGAACACACAAGATTCTGGCTCCTGGTTGAGTGAACTGATCACTAGGCAAAAGAGACAATTAATGAGTGCCCAAGTGATTTAGGTTCAGGGTGGTATTGCAGCCATGTTGGTCCTATGACCAAGAGAAAGGGTGGATGAGGCAGTATCTTTTATTCGACCAACTTGGGTTGGTGAGAGAGACAAGCTATCAAGCTTACACAGAGCTCGTCAGCCCATTTTCAAATGTGATTTAGCAGCCTAAGATTTAAGGCTCCCAAGTACCTCAGTCACTTTTGAAAATGGGACTTAGGTACTTCTGAAAATTCTACCCACAGTTCCTTTCTGTCTCCTGCCACTTGCCAAAAGCAAACAGTGACGGTCCTTTCCCTGTCACAAGAATGACACATCCTGCAGCATGCTCCCCGAACAGAAAGCTTTACTCTCTCTCCACTCAGACCACCTCCTGGAAATTCTCAGTGAAATTTTGCAACTACAATATTTCTGAGCTGTATCTGGAGGACCATTTCTAACAGCCAAACTTTGTGAGTTCCCTTTAAAAAAATCATAGGACTCATCTCAATCTCTCAGACTTCACATCTCCAAGGGCAACAGAGGAAGTTTGCTCATTTGGAATGACCTAACACCAGTGGCTCATCATGAATGTTAAGTCATTCTTGATGTGCCACTGCAGGATGACTCTCCCACGCACACCTGTCTGAACACCTTGCTTTGTAAGACTCCAGGTATTTGTCACTGAATCAGGTAAGAATTAAATCCTTCATGGAGCTGCTGCTAAAGAGGGTCTCTGACATCATCATTGGTCTTCAGACATACAGACATATTAGAACTGTCAATTAGTTTAATTAACTGACGTCTAAATATTTCGCTACTAATTAGACAAAGACTAAATATTTACATGCAGTTGCCTCTGGCAATGGAATATTTAGTCATGAAGTTGTGGATGACTACGTATTCCCATGTGCAGCTGCTATTAACTAGTGTGCAAGGGAACTGAATTTGTTTGTAGATCAATTACGTTCAAAAGTTATCTTATGCACAGAAAAACAAAAATCTAAGGACATGGCAATCTTGAAGCCAAAAGGCTAGAATTATTCAGAGGACTCGGCTCAGAAATGCACTACAATCACTTCACTAGAATCTAAAAGGCATACAGCAACTTCCTTAAGTCTGAGACATGAGAATTTTCTGGGCCAAAAGAGCAGTTTGCAAAATTGAAGGGGAGGAGAAGTAAAAACAGGGGTTAATACTGACAGTACCCAGCTACAGAATTAGACCTTTCCCCCTCTGTGCTGTGGAGTGCATTCCATTCTGTAATCAGCGTTCCTCCATGGAAGACCAGACCTCCTGCCCCTAAGAATGCAGTAAAGGAGCCATGAGTGTATGCAGTCACATGGTCCCAAGCGCAAGGTGAAGAAACTGAAAATAACTGAACATCAAAGACATTCAAGCTGTTTTAAGTGTTACTTATAACGAGAGGAGGTGCGAAGTCTGCAGACGAGGGATTTTCAATTCCAGAGCGTCCCTTTGAAACTAAAAGACTTTTGCACCTATGTGAGCAGTGAAATAAGAATGACATGGCTTAGATTTCTGAGTTAATCAGACCTTTCTGTGGTCTGTTCAAGCCCTCCTCCCCTGCGAAGGCCACAGGCCACTAGCGGTTGCAACGTGCCTAAGAGAACGCTCTGACATTAATTTCCAGGAGCGCTGAGCACCCACTTAACCAGCTGAAGTCATGAGGACCTTTGGGATATGGCGAGATTCTCATACAGCAACATCATTGCCTGCCACAGAAAGGGCCTCACCAGCTGGGACTGCGATTTGCACCTTGCAATGCAACTTAGCTGATCAGGACTTTCACTCTTCACCACCTGCAAGTTCAGCAAGTTCCGCTAACGTGCCATCAAACATGAGCACACTATGTCGATGAACTAAAGATTAGCCACACTGAGTCACTGTCAGGAAGTTGTTTGCTGCATCCTGGTTAGTAGCTAGGCTCCCTAAAAGAGAAGTGATAATAATTCTATGCTTCAGGACAGCAGCTGACTGCCAAGAGGTCAGGAAGGCGTTTCATCCTCATGAACCATCCTGTGCTGCTCTAGTAGCCCGGGGGATATGAGATTACCCTCCTCTAAAGCAGCATGTCTCAGCTGGCGGGTGGCAACCCTCAGGAGGCTCATGAAAGGCAATCTGAGGGGTCATGAGGCATTGGGATTTTTATTACACTTCTAAAGCAAAGCTTTATATCCTTATAATTGTAATACTTCTATAAAAGAAACTACATATCACCACCCAGCTCTTATCCAGAGCTGTTAATCAGTAGATCCCAATGCGCTTTACAAAGGAGGTCAGTATTATCACCACCTTACAGGGGGGAAACTGAGGCACCAAAAGGTCACCCAGCAAGCCAGTGGCAGGGTTGGGAACAGAACCCTTATCACTGCTATTTTTGATATGTTTGTACTCATAGGAAATTAAGGAGGCTCTGAAATCGTTTGACTTTGAATAAAAGATGCCCACCTCCCATGGCTGAAAGAGACAGCTCGAGGGGAGCAGGCATGTCCCTGCCTACTGTGCATTGATCAGCAGTGAAATAGTTAATGCTGGCATCTAAACTCACCATTAAGCTTCAGAGTTAAGCTGGGCCAAGGAGTCACACCACTGCACCGGTTATGTTCTGTTGCCATATGGCTAGAAACATCATTTCTTTTAAATGCCAGCTTCATTTCTGGAGCAGACAGCATTCTGCAGGGGGCAGTGCACACTGGCTGGGCTGCCCTCAACTGAGCCAACTGGGGCTGCTGAAAACATCAGGGCACTTCTATTGCTGGGTGTCACAAGGTCCCCATGTGACTGATCAGCTGCATCCCAGCTGGGGAGACAAAAGGCAGCTCACTTCGGGGAGGGCAACAGGGTAACCAGATAGCAAGTGTGAAAAATTGGGACAGGGGATTGGGGGATAATAGGCACCTATCTAAGAAAAAGTCCCAAATATCGGGACTGTCCCTATAAAACTGGGACATCTGTTCACCCTAAAGTGGGAGCTGCAGGGAGGAGGGCAGCCCTTGGAGGAGATCCCGGGTCAGGGAAAGGCTCTGGAAGGGCAGCTCACCACACTACCCAGGGAAAAGACCTGTCCTGGGATCCCTGCAGCAAGCAGCAGCACAAGCACACTGAGGCAGAGGACCTAGGAGGGTCAGGCAGCAGGACCTGCTTTGACAGATTTCAAACAGTGTTTGACCAATACACACACTCCTGGGGAAAAGAGACAAATATCCATGCTGCAGGGGAGCCTCACTGATGCTTGCAAGTAAGGTGGCCTGCCATCTTGGACAAGAGCGGGGTCCACCGGGCCCTGCCCCCGGGGAACCACTCCCATCCCACCCCACCACCTGCCTAGTGCCCTCCCCCCAGGGAACCATTCTCACTCCATCCCAGCGCCTGCCTGGTGCCCTCCCGGCTCTGCCCCCCGGGAACCACTCCCACCTGACCCCAGCGCCTGCCTGGT
Organism: Gopherus flavomarginatus; assembly: GCF_025201925.1. Classification (NCBI taxonomy): domain Eukaryota; kingdom Metazoa; phylum Chordata; order Testudines; family Testudinidae; genus Gopherus; species Gopherus flavomarginatus. Next base: position 29,943,119 of record NC_066622.1, read on the forward strand.
GCCCTCCCAGCCCTTCCCCCGAGGAACCACTCCCACCTCACTGCCTGCCTAGTGCCCTCCCCCTGGGGAACCACTCGCACCCCATCGCATGCCTCGCACCCTCCCGGCCCTTTCCCCAGGGAACCGTTCTCACCCACCCCCTGCCTGGCGCCCTCCCGGCCCTTCCGATGGGGAACCGCTCCCACCCCACCGCCTGCCTGGCACCCTCCCCACGCTAACACTTTAGGAAAGATTTGATTGCAGGCAACCTTGGAACAATAGCATAAACCTGGCTGGGAGTATGTAATTGCACTGTTAAGAGAACTAGCCCAAAACAGACCCTGGGGCTCCTTTGTGAGAGGCGCTGCCCCAGTACTTGCTCACAGCACGCCCAGCTCGACAAAATACAGGCAAACAAACTGAAAGGCACTGACAAGCAGGCTGGCCAAGATGAGGATTATTTCAGAGGTGTTACAAAACGAACTGCAACTTACCAAGCCTTCTGAGAGGACAGACTAGTAAAAATGCACAAGCCCTGTTGACACCAGATCTGGCCTTGGGAAGCGTGCACCGGTGTGAATTATGGGTGTAGACACAGCCAAAGAGGGGGTATGAGGTGGGTAGCGCTGACTAGGTAGCAGATGCATAGTTGCTGTTCCATAGAATATCAGGGTTGGAAGGGACCTCAGGAGGTCATCTAGTCCAACCCCCTGCTCAAAGCAGGGCCAATCCCCAACTAAATCATCCCAGGCTAGGTCTGGGTGAACGCAGTTAGTTCTGCAGTGATTAGCTGAGTCACATTATCTAATTTCACTAGAGAGATCAGCCTTGTCTCAGGCTTCACAATAATGAAAGGTCAAAATCCCTCTAAACAGTGCCTGCTCCACTTGTTATCTTGATACTCAGGGTGCTAGGGAGGGGGCCCAGGAATAGAGGAAGGGGCCAGGGCTGCATGCAAGGCTAATTACTTGAATTTGGAGTTTCCTGATGGCAACACAATGTGTGTGAGATGGAAATGTTTATGGCTAAAGAGGCAAGCAGAGAAACCACATCCAAGTCATGTCTGTACAGCGCGCCCCTGTCCCAAGAGCTTACAGTCCAAATGAACAAGATAGGCAATGCAGGGGGGAAGAGAACAATCATCATCCCTGGGACACCATCCCATAAGGCTTTGTGGAAATATGCTTAGAATGTGTTTTATGCTACATATACCATGTAACATATTTCAAAGGTATGATCTACTGAATGTATTAATCCTATTTGCATGCATCATTTTTGTATTCAAAGTTATGAATGTTGGCTGTGTACTGGCTTGATTTCTAAATAAGCTTAGTAGAACATTTGGTCAGTTCCTGGAGAAAGGAATGTTGAAATTAAGGACCTAATCAAGAAACACTTAGAAGACAATGGATCCAATCCACATAAGAAATTTACTTGAGGACCTTCAAGGTAGCATGTGAACAATGGATGCTACCTGTAAAAACTATGAGTCACAAATGGACATGTGACTTGCCCAGGTGACTCCTAAAAGCCATCTTGGAGCTGGACTTTGGATAGGAGTGAGAAGGGGGGTCTCCACCCACAAGAGAAAATCTATTTAAACCCCTGGGAGACCCCCAGGGCCGTCCTTAGGATTTATGGTGCCCTAGGCGAGATTATTAAACTGGTGCCCCTGTGCCTGTCTTGCTCTTAGCAACACAAACATAAGCTTACAGTACTGGAAAACTTGCCACATGCATGTTATTAAAACCAGTTTAACTTAATTAAGCACACTGTAAAGCTGATGGACTAGCACTAAAGCAGCAGCACTATAGAAAAAATTCTGATTTGACAGAATGATGCAAATAATATCATTTTTTTTAATTTGTCAACATTTTATTGGAAATTTCTATGAAGAAGTATTGAAACAAGGATTAGTTTTTAATTAAAAGCAATCTTTCTGGCTGCAAAATCAGTAATAATATCATCGTATGACAAAGACAAAGTGATGTCTTGTTCAATTGCAAGAATAGCAAGACCAGTCAAGTGTTCCTGACTTGTAGAGCGGAGATAGTTTTTAATGAGCTTTAGTTTTGAAAAACTCCGTTCTCCTGATGCTACTGTTACACAAATTGTCAGTAGAATACGAGTGGCAATGTACACATTAGGATATACGTCAACAAGTTTGCTGGTATGAATAAACTGTACAATGTCCATCATCGATTTTGCGTGTGGCAACAACTCAATTTTTCGTACAGTTCAAGTCCATTTAAATCAAAACGATCACCGTGCTTCAGGAGGCTCTTTAGGTCAGGGGTCCCCAACGCGGTGCCCGCAGGTGTCCCGGTGCCCGCAGGGGCCTCTCAGTGCACCCACGTACTGGCCGGAGGACGAGCATCTGCCGAAATGCCACTGAAATTCCGCATCATTTCGGCAGATGCTTGTCCCCCACCACGGTCCTTCATCTGGTGCCCACCAGAGAAAAAAGGTTGGAGACTACTGCTCTAGGCTCTTGCACTTTGTCATTAGTTGCTCTTGTTTTCCTATTTCGTTGAATTTAGTCCTGTCAGCCCGCTGCCAGCTGAGTGAATGGAACCCCAGCCCGACAGTGGGTTGAGTGGCTCAGCCGGGGTCTCAGCCTCTGGCCTGCTCAGCCGCTGCCAGCCTGGGGTTCCTTGGGGTCCCCAGGCCAGCAATGGGTGCTGAGTGGGGCCGGCGGCCGGGACCCTGGGTGCCAATGGGGCAGCAGCCGGAACCCCAGAGCAGTGGCAGGCTGAGCCACTCAGCTCGCCGCTGCGTGCCATCAAAAATCAGCTTGCGTGCCACCTTTGGCACGTGTGCCACAGGTTGCCAACCCCTGCTCTATACATTAGTAAGGAGATGAGCATATTACAGTTGTTGGAGGGCTCTATTTAGCAGTAACAGGGTTATAGGAAAGTCAGTCAACATTTTTTGTTTCTCTGATGAAAACTGGTCCACTCCCTTCCCCATACCAAACTTGTCACAAATAATTGTCAACAACTTAATTTTCTGGTTTTGGCTAAGATATTGATTTTAAAAAAAAAATATTGAAATTGAATTCAGGATTGTTAGCAAGCATTTCTGGCAAACAAAGTTGTTAAATGACACTTTAAATGGCAACACAGTACTGCTTTCATGCTTGGCTCACCCCCCAGGCTGCTGGTCCAACAGCTGCAGTAGAGAAGGAGATAGGTGGAAAACTGCAGGACCCCAAAATCCACCTCTTGGGGTGCAGAGTGGCAACAGCAGCAGCAAACCCTCAGATCCGATCACACGCCAATGCGCACCACCGCCACCCCAACAGACCATGGTGAAGTTAGCACAGCATCTGATCTCAGGGACGGGGCACCCATGGAAACACAGCAGCTCATCCTGCCCTGTGCAGCTCCCGCCAGACAAGATGGATCACTGCCAGCCCAGGGGAGAGATGCGCTCCCCAGCTAGGGTGATCAGATCCAGATGTCCTGATTTTATAGAGCCAGTCCTGATATTTGGGGCTTTGTCTTATATAGGCACCAATTACCCCTATCTAGGGTGACCAGACAGCAAGTGTGAAAAATCAGGACAAGGGTGGGGGAGAATAGGAGCCTATATAAGAAAAAGACCCAGAAACTGGGACTGGCCCTATAAAAGTGGGACATCTGCTCACCCTACCCCAACCCCCTGTCCTGATTTTTCGCACATGCTATCTGGCTATCCCCAGCCCAGCCCTGTGCGACCATTCTAATCCTGGCTGCCTTGGAGGAAGTGAGTTACTTTCACTTTCATTCCTCAGCAGGCAGCCAGCCAGCCTCCCCTCCCCCACAGCACCTCACCAACCCAGCCCTGATGGAGGGGAGGGGGAAGAGAGGGGTGCTCCATGGGGGGGGGGGAGGGAGAAACGGGGCGGTGCTCTGCGGGGCATTGGGGAGAAGAATGGATGTTATGGGGGACAACAAAGGATACTGCCAGAGCCGCTGAGCCTGCCTCGCCTCATGCCAGGGGAAAGTCACACCCACAGGTGATTTCCTTCCCTCACCCCTTCCCAGAGACCCCAGCAGCCAATCCCCTCCCTCAGACTGTGCTGCATTCGTCTCTCTAGGACCCAGCAGCCCTGCTCTTACATGCTCCACTGCTTCCCGTCTGTCCAGTCTCCCGGCAGAGCAGTGCCCCCAGATCTAGTGGTGCCCTAGGCGGCTGCCTATTCTGCCTATGGCTAAGGACGGCCCTGGAGACCCCTCCATTTGGTCTTCAGCTGGCTAAAGAGAGAGAGCATCTCCATCCTCAGGATACTTGGAAGAAACTGGAACAAAGGGCAGTGACTGCAAGGGGTGAGTGAAAGCTGGACCCAGACTATGAGGAGATTAGTCTGTAAAAGGGAGCATTCTCGAACTGGTGAGGAACTTATCTGTATTCAGTTTGATTAGACATAGATTTGCACATTTTAATTTTATTTTGCTTGGTGACTTACTTTGTTCTGTCTATTACTACTTGGAACCACTTAAATCCTACTTTCTGTATTTAATAAAATCACTTTTTACTTACTAACTCAGAGCATGTATTAATACCTGGGGGAGCAAACAGCTGCACATCTCTCTCTATCAGCATTATAGAGGGCAAACAAATTATGAGTTTACTCTGTGTAAGCTTTATACAGGGTCAAATGGATTTATCTGGGTTTAGACCTCATTGGGAGTTGGGCATCTGAGTGTTAGAGACAGGAACACTTCTGGGAGCTGCTTTTGGGTAAACCTGCAGCTTTGGGGCAAGTAATTTAGACCCGGGGTCTGTGTTGATGCAGACGGGAGTGTCTAGCTCAACAAGACATGGTGCTAGAGTCCTGAGCTGGGAGGAAAAGTAGGGGTAGAAGTAGTCTTGGCACATCAGGCGGCAGCTCCCAGGAGAGTTTCTGTGCTCCAACCAGTCACAATCCCCATTTACAGATGGGGAAACAAGACAGGGAAATTAAGTAACTTGCCCAAGGTTACAGATTCTGTAGCAGGGCAGATAGTTTAACACAGGGCCGAGTCCCAACCCCGTATCCTGATTCCATGTTTGGTTTGGAGCCATAGTGGGAATAGTTACATTTAACCGAGAGGCTACATACCCAGGGAATAGAGCACTAGACTGGGACTCAGGAGACCTGTGTTCTGTTGCCTGGTGGGTGATGCTGGGCAAGCCACTGCTCTGTGCTCAGTTTCCCCACCCCAATCTGTAAAACGGGGCTAATGATACTGACCTCCTTTGTAAAGTGCTTTGAGATCTGCTGATGAAAAGTGCCACAGCAGAGCTAAGAATTAAGAACCCTCTCTTTCCTGTCAAGTGAGACAGTTACAAGGAGGAAAAGTCAACACTTACTTCCTGTTTTTGAAACTAAAGCCAGCATGTGGATATATTCACCCCACATATGGGGAAGTAAATAGTGTGGGTGTTACAGAACCACCTGTGTTACTCTTAACTGACCGTATGTACTGTGAGCTGCAGGAAATGAATGGAGGAGAAGCTTTCTATACTGTGCTGCTTGAAGACCCGCAGGATAGCCAACATTTCTTCAATCAACTGCTGCTCAGGCAAGAGTTCAGAGCAGTTTAGCCAAAGGAAAAAAAAACTTACCAGAAGCAACTTAGTGTGGCGCCATCAAACTGCAATGAGTAAACAGAGAATGCCGAAATCTCGGTTTAGTTCCTATTTCCAATTCTCAGGAGCCCATTTCTGCAGAGTCATTCTTGCCGCCCAGTAATAATAATTTCATAAAACGTTTTAGTAATTGCAGTTTCATAAACAGTGCATTAAGGTTGGCTGAAGATCTGCCACATCATTTATTCATGACTGGGAGAGTTCTTCAGCTGAGGACACCTTTGCCGTGGCAGATAATGGAATCTGCAGCAAGGGAAGCATGGTAAATGTAGGCCAATATGCTGCATAGAGGACCAACAGGGAGGGGTTATTCTGATTAGCCACGGAGGACTGAATGAGCGCCTAGGGGCAGCAGGGGAGATTTAGATTTGACACGCAGCTCCGCTGATAAGATTTCATGTTGATTTTGCAACAATGCTATTAGTTTTGTGGTTATTAAGAAAAACTCAATAGGAAAATCACTGCTTTATTATTATAACTATACCAGAAAGTTAAGCACATGCTTAAGTGCTAACTGCTTGAGTAATCCCACTAAAGACAATGGAATCTTCACGTGCTTTGCTGGATTGGAGCCAGAGCCCTCTGCACCTGCCACGACCGAGCCCTGTTTGCAGTAGATACCATAATAAAAATACACCAAAACAAAGCAACTCCGTGCCAGGCAACGGGACTAGCTGCTAAGGACACTTGTGGAATGGCCAGCACTGGAGAGAAGCAAAGCTCCAACTAGGCATGCCTGAATCGAGGCTGGGTTAAGGAGGATTACACTGACTCTTCCCTGATACAGAGACACCAGGCAAGTCCCCGAAGGTCCCTCCCATTATACAGTGCTCTGGGCTGTTACAGGTTGGGGGCATTGCCGATGCTGCAGGGGATTCAGCTCCCCAGCATCATTAGCAGGCAGAGGAAAGTGCAATAAAATGTAACTGATAGTAAAGCTCAAATATATCTGAATATAGTTAGAATCGTATTTGATATCTGAAAAGAGAAGAGCCTGCCTCACTCCCTAGCCCATGCTAATTTTGCTAATTACATTGCCCAGCAGCTTGAATTAGCTATGGTGTGAATCTTCACTTCCTGTCCTAAATGGCTGTGCTCCGTCTCAACAACTCCAACCTATTCACAGGAGTTAAGATTCAGGGATATACAGAGTGCCACATACACTGTTCCATTACTTACACAGAGACAAAAATGTCTGCAACAGAATGCTCCACCAGTTCAAAGCAAAAGAAATCAGACTGGAATACTGTACAGGACTGTGACTCCCTCAAATACACACTGGGACAAAAACTGCTTTGTTTGAATACAAACCTTATTAAAGGCAGACTGTGTATTGGTGCTAATAAGGTCGGAGGTCAGGCTTATGGTGGCGTTGGAGCACGTAGGCACCAAACCTGCTAGATGTGGCAAGTATGAAATAGGTGATGTACTTCCTGGCAGCATGGCTGTTACTCTGTAACCCAGGGGAGCAGTACATTCAGGATCCAGAGGGAGCCTCTTGCATTGCTGGGGAGTAACCCAGCCTGGCTAGTGCTAGAAGCACTACTGAGGGACTCCGGGGGAGGGGAGGGGAAAGGGGGGGGGAAGAGAGAGAGAGAAATGTGTGTGTCTGTGTACCTACACACATAACAGGCACAGCTGGTACTGACACCTAGATTTACAGTCACTTTCCATTATAAGCTCTTGTTTTCTGTTGCTTATAACTTTGCCAAACTTTCACCACTGAAGCTTTCCATACTTGTTCTCTGCCACAAGCTGAGTTTTGGGGGTAAGTCCGAGCACAAATGAGGTTAGGGAGTAACAGGCAGTTTTGCCAAGATTAAACTTCCTCCCACCACCACTCCTTTAAAGCACTGCCAAGGTTTCAAGCAGGAACTTGAAATCTCACTGGGGGACAGTGCTATGGTCAAAGGGGTCCTTTGCTGCCGCATGAAAATCTACCCAGGTTTGACAGCGTAACAAGCAGCTGAAGGAAAATCACCTTTTGCACATGCTCCGTACAGCTTGCTAGAAGATTGCTGCTAAAATCTCTGAACTTTCCATCTTCCCTGAGCACACTCCTGGCCCCACCCTGAGCTCCCATGGAACAAAGCAGCCACTATCCCTTTGGTCAGTGGAAAGAAGTGCTAGGGTGGGAGCCAACGGGAAGCCATGAGTTCTAATCTCAGCTGCTCCACTTGCTGATAATAGTTACATGCATGTCACAGCTCTTACTAGCGAGCAAAGCCGCTACCGTTTATTCCCTGCTACGTATGGGGGAGCTGAGAGGTCGCACACAAGGTCATTTCAGGCAGAACTGGAAACAGAATCCTGTCTCTATTAGAGCAGACCCACATCTCATCCAGAGGCATATTGCCTTTCAGACCTGGCACATTCATTCTGTCTGGCTGTGCTGTCATCACATCACGCTCCTCTTCAGATCCAGAAAATTAAAACCTAGGATTCCTGATGGCAAGGTCTGTTACAGACAATGAAGGATCCACACAGAGGATTACACCCCCCTACTGCTAGCCATCAGTTCTTTTGCTCTAGTGGTAGAGGTCCATGCTGTGAAGCTACCGGTCCTGAGTTCAACTCTTGCTGCTGACCCAGGCAGGGGCCAACATAGTTCTTTAGGATAGGTTTAGTTTTTTAGTTATATATATTTTACACACACACACACACACACACACACACACAGAGAGAATTTCTTACAAAAAACTACACTAAAAGAACACCAAAGCTGCAAAATCATGGACTCAAAAGAAAGTCAGGAAGTGACAGAATTAAGGTTGTATGAGCAATCTTCACGAGCCCCCTGTGTATGTATGGAAGGTAGTCTTTAATGACATTCACATGCTATTTCTTCTGCAGGACCTGTACTTCATTCAGGGCACAGGATGAACAGGGACTAAGGCAGGGGGCTGTAGAAAGTGAAGATTAGTATTAGAGTAGTGGTGTTCTCTTGTGATGAAGACACTAGATTGGAACCCAGGACAGCTGCATTCTACTCCTGACTGTCCCAATGCCCATAGATGATTCAGCACTACAGAAAGTGTGGCACTATGGAAAACTCTAAGACAAGCGGAGAATTATTTCTGATTGTCCCACAGGTTTCAGTTCACCATCATAAAAAGCAATGCAAGGCCTCCTGTCCTTTCCCATGTACGGCGTTAAAAATAAGCTCACACTAACAAGCTTGGGGGTGGAGGGAGAGGAATGGCACTTCACTCATCACCAGTCCCAATCAGAGATTTAATAACTGATTCACACCCATCCCGATTTCATTCTGCAACTTCTACCTGAGGGGGATTCCTGACAGCCCCATTCCCGGGGCCTGGCCTTGGATCTTTAAACTGAGATTCCCTCAGAACTCCTTTGCTAAACTCTGTGTGCAAATCATTATTTAGCTTTGTGACAAGGCTGAGTTCTGACCAGGTCATTCTTTAAATCACTGGCTAGCCAAAGTGATTTCTTGGCCTACCTTGTGCTGTGCTTTGGATAAGGACTAGCATATGCTGTTGTGTGCGCCTCCATTTGTTTACATTAATAGAAAATCATTTGAATGAGCTCATCATGCTTCCAATCATAACATCTGCCAGTGCTCTTTAAAGACTCCACGCAGTTATTGATGCCTGTAACATACAGATGGTAATTTATGGACAGACACAAACGCTCAGTAAAAATTATGTCTATAAATTGGTGCCTCCAGAATGATTTTTAGAAAAGTGTGGGGGGAAATCACTTCCTACCATCACAGCAAAGCAGCGACCTTGGTCGTGGAAGTTATCTGATTAACAGTTAAGTACAAAAAGACGACTGTATCCAATGGCAAATGCAAGGACAAACTTGCTCAGGATAATGGAGTTAATGTTCCACCCTTTGAAAATGGGATTTCCTTCCTTTTTTAAAACAAAAAAAAAAAAAAGCACACACTGTAACACAGGGTCCCCCTCAATCACAGACTGCCAGGGTTCCATACTGACTTAAGAGGAGCACCAGCTACTAAGCCACCCACTCTACTCCCTGCAGCCCCTATTTTCCCCACACAGATCTCTCATCCACATAGTGCCCTCATCAGTCACTGTTTAGCTTGCAAGAACAGCGCTGATAGTTCCTCCATGCGATTAAAATAATTAACAGAACATATTGCATTAACAAGATCAGGCTGATCTGTGCCAGAGTTTACCTTCAAACACCCTGGGTTAAATCAAACCCTGTCAATAGCAAGTGTGTGTGGTGGCTGTCTAGCATTACTCGTTCCCTTTGAAGGCGCTGGATCTTATCAGAAAAGCCATTGCCTCGAATGAATCATTAATTAAAGCAAGTCATCTGGTTACAACAAGGGAAATGCAAGAATGCCAAGGGAACATAGGCAGAGAACAAAGAAGGTGGGACAAGCTGAAGACACACAAGAGACCATTGCTCTACCTTCTCCCCCCATCCATTGCCTACCTCAGGGGTTAACCTCCCAGCCCACCTGATCTACCTATCCAAGCCCCATGTCAGATTCAAATTCAGGCTGACATAGGTTCATTTTCTGAGCCCTTCTTGTTAAAAGCCTTCTGAATGGAACCTGAACATCAGAGCTTTTAACGGCTCTCAAACAGGGGTGAGCTAATTCCATTCATATAAACGGGATGCTCATTCTGGCACCTAACATGACATAAGGGGCACATTTTGGGGTGGGCTACTGCGGTCTCTGCAGCTAAAACCAGGTAACTGCACTGACAAATGACCTGACAAAGGATAGAAATAGCTTAAGGGCCAGGACCTCCTGGATAACTATGATGCATTGCGACACTTCATGGCTTCGGGAATGATTTCCCCTCACCTCATGCTCTATATCATCATGTGGAAAAACAACTTGGGCCAGTTATTAACATGCACTGAGGTTTAGCCTATCCCAGCAAAGCCAGATGGTACATGAAATATAGAAACAAAACTTCTCTTCAAACAAAATCAGTCTGCCCCCTACACAGTGCTGAAGTGTCAGCATTAATGTGTGTCCCTAAACTGTATACAAAAGGTGAAATGAAAGGGGGTTGGTTTCTTTATAATGTAGAGAGAGCGCAAAACTGTTCCGTACCCATTAAAAATTCAAGTCTTGTCTAGTCTTTTGTCCTGGAAGTCTCTATGGAAAACTAGGATATCATAGATTATTAGGAGCAACTTTTAATCAGAGTACTGAAAACGTTTGTGTTTGGGCCTATCACGGACATCCAGCAAACGCTTGGGAAAAGAGGGGCCTTAGTTACAGATCTGACACCTGAGAAACCTCACAATTAACGCATCACACCTCCTAAGCGTCCTCCAGAAAACCCCAGTTACTGCAGACTTGACATGCCTCATATTTGTTAGGTAAAGGCAAGTAGAGAGAACACACTGAAAGAGATGGCTTTTTAAATACATTATTAATAATGCACTAACCCAGGTTGCCTTACATTTGCAGGCCACTTATTTTCAAACACTGAACTATTTGACAACAGAGTGATTTTATAGCAACTGCTGGAACGTTGTTTACCATTTCCCCTTGTAACACTGAGAGCAGAGATGTGCTGATCAGGCCAAAGTGAAACTAAATGGAAATATTCCCCACAACACCACTAGAAATCTCCACACTGTCCGCTTTTCCCTTGAAATGACCTTGCTCAAATTCCACAGGCTGCACGTTTTTACACACAAAGTGTCATTTCTGCACCATTCCTTGACAGAGTTAAGCACCTCAAGACAAGCATCCATTCTGCTGCTCCTGTAATTGAGAGGTGTCACCTCAATCAGCAGAACCATCACAGCTATGTTAAAAAGTAAGCAACGGAAGGCAGAGGAGGTACTGCCTAAGAGGCGTGAAATGTTTACTGTAATAAGAACATATTTGGGTGGCAGTTTAATATTCAGTTTCAAAAACACACTGAATACTTTTCTAGCACACACAGGACTAATTCACCAAAGGAAAAGAACAGTCCTTTTGAGCAGTGATGTGGCAACCAAATTAGTGTGTTTCATACACTTTGCTATGCGTCTCTCAGACCCCATCAGCACATTTGAAGGTCTTTTTTCAGAACAAATGAGTTGCCACACTGGATCAGACTAATAGTCCATCTACTCCAGATTCCTGTCTCCAGTTTCCAACTGTGGCAGTATCAAATACTTTAGAGAAAGGTGTAAGAAACCCCTATAGTCTTCAATAACAGCCTTATGTTTCTTCCTAAACCCAGATCAGTGAGAGATTGGCTTATACGCAACATGCACATTAGATGTTTTCATCCTCTCTAACATAGCTTTGGGTGTTATTAAAATTAGTATCTCAAACCTTCCTAAGATCTTGGTCTCAATATCTTGTGACCCGTGTGTTCCACAGGTTAATTATGCACTGCACTAAAAGTTATTACTCTTTTCAGCTTCAATTTGCCACCCTTTCATTTAATTCAGTGTTTTCTTCTGGTATTAGAAAGGGTCAATTAGGAGCATGTAACTGAACTTTTCAACAACACTTACTTTACTCACTTCTATCATGTCTTCCCTTACTCATCCCTGTGAGCTAGACCTCTCTCAAGGCTCCAACATTCTCTGTCTTTTTATACATCCTAAGAGCTTGTTAGTCTGGTTTGATCTCCCTTGCACAGTAGAAGGTTTTTATTGAGCCTTTCACCAGAACACCTTGATCCTTTTGTGAAGGGCTACAATTAATCTAGAAGCCACCAAAGTTAGCTTTGCACTTTCACAGTGCTTCATTAAATCCCAATAAGTGCTTTACCACTGAAATATTTTTTTTAAAACATACTAATACTCATACTCAGGGCTGGTCTACGCTGGGGGAGGGGGGAAATCGACCTAAAATATGCAACTTCAGTTACACTATTAGGGTATCTTAGTTCGACTTACCTGGCCGTCCTCACAGCGGCAAGTTGACCGCCGCGGCTCCCCTGTCGACTCCACTTACTCCTCCTGGCAAAGTGGATTACGGGTGTTGATTCAGGGATTGATTTATCATGTCTAGATGAGACATGATAAATCGATCCCCGATAGATCGATTACTACCTGCTGATCCAGCAGGTAGTGTAGACGTGGCCTCAGGCTTCTAAATTTCAAAGCTGATCAATATATTTATTGCCAATGACTTGAGACATTAATGGGACACAATCCTAGTCATAAATTGTAAACAAATGTCTTCATTATTAAAAGGGGCTGTTTTCAATCTGAAAATAAAATTTACATTTTGGGCCAAATTTAAAGAGACACAACCTGTCCCCATCTCCCTGCCCTCCCCCCAGTCCCTATCCTTCAAGAGCAAGAACTCAAATACAATTAAAAATCTACAATGATTTCTCAGGAATGAAGAAACTGACTAGCTAATCAAGTAGGCAGGGAAATAATGAAATTGACTATACACAACTCCCTGTACATTGCACAAAGAAAAATATACTTGATTACCTTCCTTCAGTTACAGGCCTTTTAAGTATCACTTATCTACCAGAGGCACAACATTTTCAGACAGAAAGGAGGATTCTGAGTTATTTTTAAGACAAAGATCTCCTCTCCCAATTGTTTGAAGTGTCCAAGTTTCTTGAGAAATTTGTATTTTCTTTTAAACCAAAGCTTGTTCAGGTTTGCTGACTAACAATACCTGGAGGCTGAGGTTGAGTTTGCTTGTTACCTAAGTTCCATGGAGTTTTTAAAAAAGAAGTTTGTTCTAGAACAGCAAGATTGTATTATTTAATTTACAGCTGGGGTGTATATGTGTTTCTCATCTGCTCCTGGCTTATGAAGCAGCAGTGCAATGAAATATACAAGGATTCTGCTCAGGTTAAAAGCACGCTCTGATTCTGAGTATCTTATCACCACAGAAGGCTAAGACTTTCATGGCATCCTTCAGTATCAATACTTCCACAGCTCTGCATAAACATTACTCCTCATGATCTCTGGTAAACAGGCAAGTCGCCCCGCTTCAGAACTGGAGAAAGAGAGACAAAGTGACTTGCCCCAGGTGACAGTTAGTGGCAGGGCAGGGTTAAGACTCTAGAAGTCCTGGCCTCCTTTCCTCTGCTTCCTAGTCCATTGGTGTTCTACCAATTAATCCCAGAATGTGCTGCTTGCACACTAAGCTCAAGACTTGACAACTCCTGCTTTTCCCATGCATTTGTGGGGGTCTGCATTTTTCATACTTTGTTCCCAGTCTGAAATCTGATTAGCCATCTTGCGGTTTAAAAATGATAATTAAGACTCTAAGGCATGGGCACACATAAATTAAAGATGATCTTGTATACCTCCATAGCCTCCCTAGCCAGTAGACACAGTACAATACGAACATGCTCTAGCAGGAGCCAGCCAGGACTCCTAGGTTCTATTTGCAGCTCTGGGAGGAAGGGTTAGAGCAGGGAACTTAGAATTTAGAGATCATGGTTCCATTCCTAGCGCTGCTAGAAATTCATTTGATTTCTGTAGGACTCCAATTCCTCCATCTCTAAACTCGGGCAAATAAATGAAGCACATCACAAAAATGGTCAAGTTGCTCAGGAACCAAACTCACAGAGAGCAGAGGACCGCTCTTATCACGCTACCTCTGGAAGGTAGGAAATGTGAAACAAGTTACCACCAAGACACAGAAACAGGTTACGAAACCATGGAGGGCTTCCTTGTTACAAGATTAGGGATGGGAAGGAGCGTAGACCCACCAAGGCTGATAAATCCCTGCCTGCGTTTATTTCTTAATGCAACCATGACAAATTACCCTGGACGCTTGCCAATACAGGCACATTTCCTCACTTTGCCCTTCACCACAATAATTGAGGATAATGGGAAAAAACAATTCTTGGATTTGTCTCTCCCCCACCCCGAGGGCAGCGAAGCTCTGCACAGCAGGTATAACACACTTTGGTACAGCTGTGTTTCAAAACTGACGCAGGACTCTAACAGCAGCAGCCAACAAGAGGAGGCCTGGCCTGCCGCATTTCCTCCAGAACTCTCTGCATTCCAGTTACATCTACCAAACGCCAGAATTAGCAGATGGGTGAGATACAAGAGAAAAACCCAAGCGGCCTTAGAGTTTTACGTGAGACACAGAAGCCGGCCTCTCAAATCAGAACCATGCCAGCTACGGTGATGTACAGTAAATGGCAAGGCCACAAAAATGTAGCGCACAAATCACCCCGATTCTATGGGGCAAGAAAGGAGGTCCTGTCATCTTCACAGCAGAGGAAGTTATAACACGAGCTGAGATTTCATCTGTGAATGGTAGATTAATGTAAAAGCAATTCTGGAGTAATGACCACAAGAAATAGCCCTGGAAAACAAGCCCCCAGTTCAGCCACAAGGCTGTGAGCATGCAGCACCCACAACCAACATGCCACAAACCAAACTCAGAGGGACTCCCTCTAGGTGAGAAAGAAACCAGGCTCCATGGTCCTTTGATTCCTGGGCCCTAGAAGCTTGGCTAGCTCAGTCAGTAGTGCTTCAGGGAGTCCCTATTCAGGCTGTAGGTTTTCAATTGCTTTGTACATGAGAAGCTAAATTAATCCCTGTGATATCCTCACTGACTTCAGGTTCCTCATCCAGGGAAGTCATATGGCCTTCGATAGACAGGAGGTCAGCGCAGATGATCACAAGAGTCCTTTCTGGCTTTATAATCTAGGAATCCAGCTAGGAATTACAGCAGGCTCTCTGCTCCACACAGCTGTTCACTAAAATGAGAAAGGAGACTTCCATCTTGTGAAGCCACTTGTACTGACACTCAGTGTCCAGTCACAAAGAGACAAAGATCCCAACAAAAGGGGTGGTCCTGCACAGCCATGCTGAAATGCACTACAGAACCCTGGTGCAGAACAGGTATCTACAGTCTCCTTTAAAACTGACTAGGACCAAAACATCAGCAATCTGCGGATACTGGGAAGGCCTACGCTAGGCGTCTGCTTTTCAGAGGTGGCAAGCTTCCCTAGCTCCAGCTGAAGTGAACAGGAGAAGGAGCTGCTCAGGATCTTGGGGAAAGAAAACCTATCAGGCCCTAAATCTGCTTTCTTTTTGGATGGATGATGAAACAATTTAACTACCAGCTGACAGGATGGGAGGTAAAAAGTGTGTAAGCACAAGCCTGACCTTAGCAGCCCATCTGAAAGATAAGCAATCACATGACAAAATGCTACAGGAGCTGATAATTGGCAATCAGGGCACCTTTCCTAGGAGGGTTTCAGAGCTTGTCCTGAAAATGTCAGTGACTTTGACTAGGATGTGCACAATGAGTGAAGTGCTGAGAGACAACGGCAGCCTTTGCAGAGTGCTCATTCATCTGGAATGGTCCTTTTCTCCCAAGGAATCAAAGTAACCCTTTGACCAGCAGAAACTGCATGCACAGCAAATATACATTTTATAGCCAAAGCTCAGAGCAGGGGAGAGGGGAATGCAGACAAGAGAAGTCTGCCATGTGCAGCATCACCCAGAAATGCCTTAGGGAGGGCAAAGTAGCCCAAGGGGAAGTGTATACTGAGCCAGTACTCAAATAGCGCTGAAATATGGTCCTTAATGGCCTAGAGGTGTCTAGTTATGAAGTTCAAAGAGCAGTAGTTTGCTCTTAAAAACCAAATGCACCTACCTCTTATAGAAAGGTCAAGATTCAGTTTAGAGAGACAAGGTGGGTGAGGTAATACCTTTTATTGGACTAACTTCTGTGGGTGAGAGGAAGAAGCTTTCTAGATACACAGAGCTTTTCTGTCCTGAAGATCTCTGTGCAGCTCAAAAGCTTGTCTCCCCCTCATAGAAGTTGGTCCAAAGATATTACCTCACCCACCATGTCTCTCTAGTATCCTGGGACCAAACACAGCTAGATAGATTCAGTTTAGTCTTAACAGAACTAACTTTTTGTTACTTGAGTAACAGTCTAGTATTTGTATAAGATCCTCTTGACAATCACATCCAAGTACCTCAAATATTACTGAATTTGTCTTCTATGCCTTGCGGGCTGAGAGGTTTAATTCTCTATGTCAGGAATAGGAAACTGAAGCCCAGAAATATGAAGGGACTTGCCCAAGGACACACAGGAAATCTGTGGCAGAGCCAGGACCTGAACCCAGATCTCCTAAGGCACTAGCCCAGGATTGAATTATGAGAACATCCTCTCAAGTGAGCACAATTTAGCTTGGTATAATCACACCAACCCCGCCTCCCCAACAAATGAACAAAAAAGCCACACCTTTTACTCCATTTGCTTTAGAAATAGCTTTCACCTTGAACCAAACTCTGCATATGCAACATATTAACCTGCCACTCCCTCAGAAATTGACACCCCCATAAGAGAGATGTGGAAGGGGGGGTGAAATAAACATTATATACCCCATCCAAGGCAGACCACAAGCTACCCAAGGGAGCCTGTCACCTCTGCAGTGAGCCTCACTCATCACTAGATGCATAGTTTGCCAGGACAATGAAATACAAGTTAATTAGGGACTTGAGCAAACCGTGCAAAAAAACGTAGACCAGTTACTTATTTAGACAGAGAAACCTGGAGGATCCACTGCTAAGTGTTCTCTGGAGAAGCAGGATCGCTTACTGGAGGTGGACCTCAGTGCAGGTTTGGTTCTGTGGGCTACATGCACTGTTCTTAAAGGGGTGTTGAATGTATTTGAATACAGAGCAGATCCTAAATACACTGGGTGGAAAAAACCTGAATTCTCATCAAAACATCCAAGAAATAAACAAGAGCGGTTGGCTGGTTTTTAAACCCTCCAGTGGAGCGCGAGGCAAGCCCGAGGCCAGTGCTCTGTGAGCTGAAAAATGT
Source organism: Gopherus flavomarginatus (assembly GCF_025201925.1). Taxonomy (NCBI): domain Eukaryota; kingdom Metazoa; phylum Chordata; order Testudines; family Testudinidae; genus Gopherus; species Gopherus flavomarginatus. Next base: position 29,960,460 of record NC_066622.1, read on the forward strand.
GCACGTGTATTCTGCCATCACCCTGTTTGAGGTTGGGGTGCCCTTGAGCATGTAGGAAGCCGCCTTAGTGACCACAAATAGCCACAATACAGCAACAGCCGGATGTGTTGTCTGAGATATTTTTCTGCTACCACCAACAGATTAGCACAGCAATTACGATCCCTGCCACAGCAGCAGCACGAGAGCAGAATGACAACGAGTCACCTGGACTCTGGCAGCATCAAAGGAACGGCGCTAAAAATAAACAAACAATCAATGAACTAAGACTGATTATCTCCCAGTAGCCACACACTTCTCCCAAGCCAGGCACAGCCAGGCAGCAGCTCCCATCTGCCAGCCCAATACCACCAACTGGGCTTTCACAACAACTAGCATTTTTAGGAAGGGGGTGTGTCCCTGGTCCAGGCACAAGTAGAAGGGGAACAGGATGGGCCCCTGCACACACACCTGAGTGAGAAAGGGTGCTTTCCCCAGAGGTGGCTGTGGCATGTCGCACTTACAAGATTGGGCAGGTGAGCGACGTGTGGGGCAGAGGAAGTTGATCTCTCTCCTGGGTACTTGGGAGACAAAACAGAGTTGGGTTTCACCTTGCTTTGAGGAGGGTAGTTCCCATGGGAATGAATGGATACTAAGCAAGGAGTGCGTGCCCCATGCTGGTCCCTCTGGGCTCAGGAGCAGACATATGTTCCTATGCAGGTTCTGTGGTTCATATGGGCCCCCACAGCAGGGGGGAGGGGGAGCTGGTATCCTACAGAGCCCACCACTATGATAGGAGGGCCCGAAGGTTATCCCAAGGGGCTGGCCACTGCTAGGCTGAGCAGAGAGCTGGGTCCAGGGGCAGGGTCCCCTGCGGTCGCTCCATGGAAGAGCAGGATGATAGCAGCCCATGTGGGAGGAAACTGGGGAACAGCAGGGCAGAGAGAGGAGACCCCTGTTAGGAAGGAGAAGCAGGGCAAGGTGTGTGTGGGGAGGGGAGACAAAGCAGAAGGGAGCAGGGGTAAGCGAAGGTGAGACTCTCCATGGGCAAGGGGTCTGTTCCAACCAGGGCTCCGTGCAGGGAGAATGAGGGGGCCCGGCCCGGTCCAGCCGGGTCTCTCCGGGGGAGGGGGAGGAGGGGGGCCCGGTCCAGCCGGGTCTCTCCGGGGGAGGGGGAGGAGGGGGGCCCGGTCCAGCCGGGTCTCTCCGGGGGAGGGGGAGGAGGGGGGCCCGGTCCAGCCGGGTCTCTCCGGGGAGGGGGGAGAAGGGGGGCCCGGTCCAGCCGGGTCTCTCTGGGGAAGGGGGTCAGGTCCGCGCCCCACCAACCTCTCACCTGGGCACGCAGCTGGGCGAGCTCCGATCCACCTCCCAGGTCGCGTACAGGTTCATCTGCACCGGGCGCCCAGCCGGCCCGCCCGGGGCCGCCCCGCCAGGGGTGAGGGGCCCGGAGCCCGGCTTGGGGGGCAGGGGCGCCGCGCCCGGGGCCTGGGCCGGGGGCTGCCCCGAGGGAGACTGCTGGGGGAGCGCAGCTGCCGCGGGCTGCGGGGCGGGGGCGCGCTGCCCCCCGCCGCCGGGACCCCCGCGCTCCGCCATGAAGTCGAGCCAGACCCGCACCGCTGCCCGGCCCTGCCTGTTGCCCCGGGCGCGCTCCCGCCCGCTGCCGCTCGCTCCCGAGGACAGGAGGCGGGGCACGGGGGAGCCCGCGCCGACCTGATTGGTCACAGCGGGGCTCGCACCTCCCCACCGCTCCGCCCCGCTGGAGCGCCAGGCTCGTGCCCGTGCTGGGGTGGCGGGGGCGTGAAGAGGGTCGGGAAACAGAAGGGAAGGGTGGGATGAGCCCTGCGAGCACCCGCTGGCAGGAGCGCGCCTCCGCCTCCTGCCCGCGGCTTAAAGGGTCGGAAGGGCCATGCTGAGCTCCTCCTCCAGTCCCGGCCAGGCCAGCCCCTTCCTCCTCCCCACCCCACCCCACTAACCCTGCTACCACCCCGCCCACCCCACTGCCTCCCCCTCCTAAACTAACTCCCTCAGCCCCCTCTCCCCATCCCCTTGCCCCCTCCAATCCTCTCTGCCCACACACCCCATTGCCTCCCCTTCTCACCCCCCCACTAAATCCCTCAGCCCTCTCCCTGCCCGCTCTAATCCTCTCTGCCCACTCACCCCCCTCCCTCCCCACTAACCCTGCTACCACCCCGCCCACCCCACTGCCTCCCCCTCCTAAACTAACTCCCTCAGCCCCCTCTCCCCATCCCCTTGCCCCCTCCAATCCTCTCTGCCCACACACCCCATTGCCTCCCCTTCTCACCCCCCCACTAAATCCCTCAGCCCTCTCCCTGCCCCCTCTAATCCTCTCTGCCCACACACCCCACTGCCTCACCCCTCAGCCCCCTAAGCTCCTCTGCCCTCTCCTTCCCACCCCTACACTAAATTCCTCCGCCCCCCTCTAATCCTCACTACCCACCCACCTCACTGCCTCCTGTTTCCCACCCTACCACTAACCCAGCCCTGTCCCTCTTCCCACCCTCCCCACACACACCCCACTAACTCCCTCTGCTCCTCCTCCCCTACTACCCCAGCCCCCCTTCCCTCAGTTCTCCCTCCCACTAAACCTCCAGCTAGGCAGAGCCCCTGGCCAAGCACACATTTCTCTGCCCTAGTCCCATCCTGCCCCCTACTGGCACCCTCCACTGCCCCACTTATGCTAGTGCAGGGGGCTGGGCCCACGCTGGCTTGAGGAGAGCCCTCCCCAGCTTGGGAGTCACTCAGCCCGGCTCTAGGCCCCCTCTATGCCAGTAAGGGAATGGTGGTGGGGAGGTAGGGCAGGAAAGCAGCCCAAATGATGGTGCTGGCTCACTTCTTTTCTCCCACTGCCATAGGTGCTGGAACTAGGGGTGCTGCTGCACCCCCTGGCTGGAAGTGGTTTCCATTATATACAAGGTTTAGTTTGGTTCAGTGGCTCTCAGCACCCCCACTGTACAAATTGTTCCAGCAGCCCTGTCCACTGCCATGCAGCAGCTTGGGCTCCAAGCACTAGCCCCAGCCCAAGAGCTTCCCACAGTGACTGCAGGACCAGAGACTGACAAGGGAGCAGCCGCTGGACTACAGTGGGGGCAAGAGTTCAGACATCTAGCTCCAGCTCTTCCAGCTGTTTCCCCATTTGCAGGGGCAGAACAGAAGGCATGACAGAAGGGTCATAGGAACCCAATCTGATCCCTTACTGTGCAGCCAGCCTGCTGCACAGGTCCCAGCTAGCACCACAGGGCAGTGCTAGGTCAAGGTGTTTACCTGGCCTCAGCTTTCCCTTCCCCAGCTCTAGGAGGTCATGTAAATGACCTGGCTAGCAGAGCTCTGGCCAGGCAAGCACCAAGGCTGGACTATATAGCTGCTTTCCCCAGGGGGCAAGCCCCAGGCTGCAGCTGGCAAGGTTGGTTACTGCAAAAGGGTGGGGGCCTCTCCCCAGGGAAAGAATGCCCACAGCTGCTTCAGTACCATATCTGCCCAAGTGCCAGCCCAGTACCCGACAGCAAGACCTATCCACCCCTCCTTGCTCTGTTCTCAACTCGTGAGGGAGCTACTAGCAGTTCCCTCTCCCAGGGACACAGCAAAGACCCGCATGCTTGCTGGGAATTGGGGGAGGGCAGCACCCTTTTCCTTGAGCAGCTTTAGAGACACTCCCAGCTGCCGAGCAAGGCAGTCCCAAAACTTCCCTCCCCACTGTCAAGGTGATAGGACAGTAGGAAGCCCAGTTCCCCTGCCATCCCTCCCTGTGCCCAAAAGCACCTGTCTAACCAGAGCAGAATCCCACTCCTGTGCCAGAGCTGTGCTGTGCCCACTGCTCTGCAGTGTGTGCGCCAGGGTCACAGGCACTGCCATGCCACGCTGCTGGGACCAACAGCAGGAAGCAAAGGGCAGGCATCAGGGCAGAAAGGAGCTGGAGTTTGGATCCCACCTACCCAGGCACTACAGAGAAGGCCAGGGGTGAAGAATGCCAGCTGAAGGGGCCCATGGTTTGGAACACTCTAGGGTGAAACAAGAACTGGTTTCCCAGCAGGGGCAAGGGCACAGATCACCTGTGCTGAGGCCAAGGAAAAAAGTCTCCCCTCTCAAATAGCCACAGCCAACACTACCCCAAGCTCCAGGACAGCTGGTGTCTGCTAAGGGGGCCAGCTGGGCCATCAGCCTGCAGCTGTGGCACAAAGGCTACAGCCTGATGTTTCTAGCTCCTTGCTTGTCTAGCAGGACTCCTGGATTCTATCCTCACCCTGGCCCATGGTCACACAGAGCAATGGCAAGTTACTGCCTGCTGCACAGGGATGACTGGCAAGCACTCTGAGATGGCTAGGCAGCAGTGCTGCTTCATATGCAGCTGCCCCAAGACACTACAGTAGGGGCTGCAGCCCTGGGGTGAGGGCAGTGACCCAGCTCACAGCAGTTTTACTACAACAGAGGAGGGCCTGCCAGGGAAGATCACTCCGCACAGCTCTACAAAGCAACTATCCCTTTGCTCACACCGGCTTTTTACAATAGACCTGGAAATCTCACCTGCCTGGCAGAGCCACACACAAGAGCCAGCAGGGAACAGCAAGCAGAGTGCACAGAGATCACTGTACTCCAAGGCCTGGCACCCAAGCAACAGAAGTTTTACATTCGAGTCTCCACAGCGTGGCTTATTGCCTGAGAAGCAAGATTCCCAGGAGCCCACCTTGCATGGCCCCCTTGTCTCCACTTGCCCCACAGCATTTGGCCGAAGATGGGAAGGTGCAGTGGTTGATGAGGATCATGAGACAGCAAAGGGAGGAGGCAGTACTCGCCTCTTAGAGACAAGATCCAATGGGCCAGACTGAGAACCCAGGCAGGGGCATTGCCCCAACACCCAGGATTTTATTTACAAAAAAACCACACAACAGTTGGAGGGGACTAAGCAGCAGGGGGCACCAGCAAGTGTGGCTCTCCCCACAGCACAGGGACAGGAACAAGTTAAAAACAGAAGGGATGCAAACCAAGGGGATGGGGCTAGAATTTGAACTCTTTGTACTTCTTGCCGCCCCCACGTGTGTCTTGGGGCTGTGCTTTCCGCTTCTTCTGCTGCAGGGGGAAGAGAGAGAGAGAGAGAAAAGTTCATCCAGCAAAAAAGAGACTCATGACCTCCTCCCTGGCCCAGTTTCTTCCCCGACCCTGAAGCTGGACAGGAGCTCTGGCACCCCCTGGAGGGGACAGGCTCTGTATCTCATTCACTGACCGCGAGCCAATCCAATCCCCCTACCCCTGTGGGGCCAGATGGGGCTGAACCCTCTATGGGGAGCCAGCTCCTATGTCCCACTCCAGGCCCCTTCCCCCAGCCCTGCCCCCCCCTCCTACCTTCTGCTTAGCTGCGTGCTCAGCCACCATGTCACTGAAGTCCTCCTTCTCCACCTGGGCCTGCTGCTCCCGCACGTGCTCTTCGTACTTCTGCGTCATGGCCATCGGATCAAGCTCCAACTCCTCAGGAGCCAGCGCCACCTCCACTCCCTGGATCTCTGGCACCGGCCCCTTCCGGCTCATCACCTGCAGGTGAGGAGAAGGGTGAGATGCCAGCACTATGCATGGGAGGGGGGAGCCCTTGCCCCCAGGGAACAGCAGCCAGGGGCCACACTAGCCTGGTTTCTCTTATTGGGGGGACAATCTCCCCCAGGTGGAGCATTCAGAGCTCTCACCTCAAATGCCCAGGGTTCCCACAGAAACACCCAGACCCTGCTTGGCTTCCAGCCACCATGAGACCCTGTGGGCAGAGAGAGTCCCACAGGCTAACTGCAGTGGGGAAGGCCAGGGCCTTGTACTTGAGCTGGACTTGGGCGGTCTCATTGAATTACACAGTTCTAGCCTGGCCCTTCAGCAGCCAAGGGCCACCTTCTGCCCTCCATGCTGCTCAGCCCCTTTCCATAGCCCATCCAGCTGAGTCCTGCCCCTCTCCCTGCACCATGGCTTTCCAGCTCTCTACTCCAATGCTGCCCACTCCTCAAGCCCCACTGCCCTCAGTACCCGACTCCCCTTCCCAGCTGGCCCACTCCCTGCTCCAGATCACTAGTGAACACAGACCAGTGTTCATGCCAAGGACAAGCAGCCCCACCCCACCCCTCTCCCCTGCAAGGAAGCCTTGTCACCACAATTGCTCCAGGGACCCAGAGAGCATAGGTGGGTTCTGGCAGTCCAGGTCCCCATCCCACCAAGCCGTTGGTCGCTGGTTCAGGTCCCAGAGTTCACCTGGCTGGCTGCCCTAAGTCACTCACCGTGGACATGTCATAGATGTGAGTGGAACCCATCATGGCACCCCCAACCGTGGCGGTTCGCTTCTCTGGCAGCACCGTGAAGAGCTGGGGTGTCTCGCTGCTGTGGGTAAGGGGGGCAGACACAGGATCAGCACAAAGGGGACAGAGATGCAGCTACCTCTGCTGGATAGCAGATTGGGATAGGAAGTGGAGAAGAGAGTGTCTGGCCCTAATGAAACAGCAGGTGGGATTTGGGAAGCAGAATGGGAACAGCAGGGCTGAGACTGGGCCAAGAGAGCCCCAACTGGGAAGGTAAGTGACCGAGAGCCTCCAAAACAACAGCATCACCAGCATCATGCCCTGGCTCATGCTAGGCTCTGCAGCCCTCACCGAGCCCCACCCCCCTCCCTAATGCCAGTACAGCACATGGGGGCATTAGAGCCACACTACGGTGCCCCCTAGGGTTCCATGGGATTCTCTCGAGTCCTGCTCCTCGCGCTGTCTCTGGGGGAGCAGAGTGGCACAAGCAAGGCAGAGGCCTGACTTACCCATCCATGGCCTCCTCTATCTTCTTCTTCCTCAGCTCAATGAGCTCAGGAGTCTCCATGCCGGCAGGGACAGAGGAGAAGCCACCTGGCGTGATCAGGCCACTGGGGAAGAAGGGCAAATGGTTAGAGACAGCACCTAGGCCACATGGCCTGGCTGGAATGGAGGAGCCCCACATGGCCCTCACTGACCATGCCCCCACCTGCCACAACCCCACGCCAGCCCCAGCACCACCATAGCCCATGCCAGGGTAGCCCCCACCCCGATAGGCACCGACCTGTCAGCCGGGGTGATGAAGCCCGTCTCATCTGGCTTCTCCTCATCACTTTCCTCCTCCTCTTCCTCCTCTGAGGATTCCTCGTCTGATGGCTCCAGCTCTCCCCAGGGTGTCCGGTCAATTTCCTCCTCTTCTGCCTTGGTCTGAAATGAGGGGAGACGGGTTAGACGGAGGAAGATGTGAGGATGGGGCCTCTCCCCACTGGAGAGTTCTGCTCCGATTCAGCTGCCGAGCAGGGAGACAGGCTGGCTCAGAGGAGTAGGGAAATGGGCTTTCCTCCTCTAGGGGGCACCATTCCAGCCCCAGGACAAGTAGGAACAGGGGTTCAGTCTCCAATGTTCAGGGATCCAATATTTTCCCAAGCACCAGCCTTGCTATCCCCTCAGCTCTGCCTCAGGTCATCAGCCCCACGGAGGAGCAGTTCCAGGGGTCCTACTGACACTCAGCAGGGAGGTAATGGGTCAGTGCAGGTTGTGTATTCGTCTTGGTTCCCACCACCTGGAAGAGCCCCAGCCTGGTTAGCAGTACCAAAGAGGGAGAATGCCAGCCAGTGGGTGGCCCCTAGCTCACCCCATTGCGCCCAGAAAGTATAGGAATGGCATGTGACCACAATCCCCCAAGCAATGGCTATTCCCACCCCCACCCAGTCTCTCCAGGGCCGTGATCACTTGGATACCTACCTGGAATTCAGAAGCATTGGTCCCAAAGACGTCTCCATACAGGGGCTTCCCAGTCTCATCAACGGGAGGTTTCCCCCAGCCTCCAGCATGGTACCCAAACGAGCAGCCCTGGGACAAGAGGAAAGAGTTATTCAGGCTCCAGAGAACAGTGGAGTCCAATTGGTTAGAGCAGGGGGCGACTGGAAGCCAGGACTCCTGGGCTCTGGTCCTGGCCCAGCCACTGACTCTGGCTAAGTCACCTCCCATCTGTGGGCCTTAGCCTCACAGCTGGGAAGCTGTGCCAGTGCTCCTCTCACCCCTTGTGACTGTGCTGGTTTCTATGCAGAAGGGGTAGATTTCATTGCAGGATGGTTAATACAGGTCTGTGGATGGTGCGAGTGGGGCAGGAGGAAGACAAGCATATAACCACGTGGAGTGGGGAACACAGGAACAAGAAGCGGTGAGTGCTAGATGAAAGCGATCTGGGGGGGGGGGGGGGGGGGGGGGGGGGCAGGGGGACTCAGGAGTGGGAAGCAGGAAAGAGGCCAGTGCTCCAACCTGGTCTTTGCTAGGAAAAGGGGAGTCTCAGGGATAGTGTCACTCTGTATTGGCAGGCTGAGCCTCAGCTGCACTGCCCCGAGTTAAGAGTCCCCTTTTCCCCCAGTGAAAGAAAGGGCCAAATGGGGAGGGGCTTCTTGGACTAGGACCACTCCAACAGGCACCCTGGCACCAGTGACAGTGCCACTGGCCTCCCAGCCATTCGAGAGCCCTGCAGACACCCGAAGAGCACACGATGGGACGAGGGATCATTCCCCAGCGTCCCGCAGGACAGACTCAGCCACTCACCTCTGGGATGGGGGAATTGAGGCCTGGGATCTTCAGGTTAGGGTAGGAGGGAGGTGGGCCGTAGCGCTGCATGGCGATCAGCCACGGGGGTGGCACTTTGTGAGCATTCTGGAACCAGTAGAGACATGGTGTTAGCCAATGACAGACTTGCTTGCCCAGCCCTGGCTAACCAGCCCCCAGGACCATCAGCAAGGAAGTGACAGAGGGAGGGGACCGACAACCTCATCTCTCATTCACAAGCACCCGTCAGTCCCAACCTACAGCCTCCTACTACCTGCCTCCCCACCACCATAGCTCTGCCAGTGCCCTGCAATCCCACCCTAGAGCTGCTCTGCTGTTCTAGCCTCGAGGTGCCCAGCCATGCAGTGGCCATGACTAGCTGCCTCCCAAAGGCTGGCCGTAGGACCAGCAGGTGAGGGTCACACCAGCTACCCTCGTCTGACAGGCGGCTTCCAAGAGCACTTACTGGGCCAACGGGCATCCCCAAGGCAATGCGCAGCTCGTCTGACAGGTCCCCTGGCTTCTTCTCTTTCAGCCGCGTCTCAAACTCCTTGCCCTGGTGGAGAGGAGAGTCTTGGGGTCAGAGCAATCGCGAGGGGGTGCCCCAATGCTAGTGGGCTGATCACAGCCTAGCACCCAGCTGGGGAGAGGGTCCCAGCAACGAAAAACCCAGGTTGAGAGAGAGCCAGGCCAGGATAGGTTTTCCTTCCCAGCCCATAATCCCCAGCTGTCTGCCAGAGATGGAGACTGCCCTCCTGAGTCATGGGGCACACTCTGGACCTGGACCCCAGCCGGAGCCACTGCCCCATCTGAGGGGTTCCTGCAGGGACAGGGCTTCCCCGGGCCCCACACCCACCTCGTAGTAGAGGTCTCCATGGATGGTGAGCTTGGGCTTGGTCTGCCACTTGAAGAAGGCGTCATGCAGCTTCTGGTAGTCAATGTCGATCTTGCCCATCTTGGGGCGAACCTTCTCCCGCATCTTTGACTTCATGGTTTTCTGTTCCTCCTGTGGAGGTGGGAGAAAGGAGACTGTGAGCACACCTCAACCACGCCATGGGCCCTGCAGGGACAGACAGTGCCACCAAACAGCCTCCTGCCACCCCCTGCAGGGCCCAGGAGGTAAACCCCTCTCCAGGAGGCAGACCTGATCTACCAACAGGGTGGGGAACGGGGGTGGGAGGGGAGGTGCGTGCGTGGCATGGAAATATGGCAATGGATAACAGGACCAAATCTTGCAGTCATCCCAGGGAGGGTAATATAGCACCAGCCCCTCCAAGTCACCACACAACAACCCAGATCAGAGGAGGAGCTGAGGTAGGGACTGTTTACACAGGGACCCCTCGACTGGCACCAAGATGCAGCTACCTCTGGAGTGTGGTGCACATATGGGTACCTTTTCCTGCAACGCCTCTCGCATCTCCTGGATGCCCGTGCGCTTGATGAAGTCAGGCAGCTCAAAAGGCGGCTTCTCAATGCCCCGCTTGCCCTGCAAGTACTTGCGCTTGAAGCACCAGTGCCGGGGCACTGGCACAGAGTTGCGAGTGGCCTTGAGATGAACCAGCAGCTTGGGGTCCTGGGCTGTCACATCATGCATTTCCACCACGTCCGGGCGCGCCACAAGCTGGGGACAGGACAGCACAGGCTTAACCCTCCAAGTGCCAGAATTCACCACCCTCCCATCATCTCTACCCCAGGCCAACAGCTTAACCTTTAGAGCACCAGAACCTTCTCTCTTCCTTCCTCCCATTGCCAGCCAGCCAGCAGAGGCCGAAGGGTCCCAATGGGACCTGAGGCAAATTCATCCTGGGTGACCCCTTGCTGGTAGTGTTCCCTGTGAGAAAAACCACGGCCCAACACCCAGCTGGGTCAGTTGCACTCTTGCTGCCTAAGTAGTACCAACCCAACTGGCCAAGCTGGGCCCTAAGCCCAGAGGGCACCAACCCCAATGCAGAGTCCCCTGTACCCTGAACCAGGGGCTGAGAGGGGAGGGGCCGTTCAGTCCCATCCCTCTCTACAGCGTCTTGAGCAGGGCCAGCTCTGTTCCCCAGGGGGTGCCCCTTCAGAGAAGCTGTGACAGACACCCACATGGCACTGGGGGTGACCAACCATCTCACCTGCTTGAGCTCTGCCACCGTGAAACGATTCATGCGTCTCAGCTTCTTCTTGGACAGTTTTGGGGCCTCAGGTTTCTTCTCCTAGACCCAAGGAAGAAACACAATAGGCTCATCCAGACAGAGTCCCTCACAACATCACTTCCATCTGATCAGACCAATGGACCCAGTAAAGCCCCAACACACGCTAATAGTGGCCAGTGCAAGATGCAGATGAAAAATCTCCCACTCCCAATAAAGCACCTCCCTGCAGCACTAGCCCAGCTTTGTAGCCTCGGGACCACAGCACCAACTGGGGTCAGTGCAGATGCCAACCTAACTGATCCCTAGCAATACCTGCCCCCGCCCCCAAGTCTCTCCTGCGCTCTAGACATGGTGGTGGCAGGGAGTTCCACTGGCTAGCTGCCTGGCCCTGCCCCCAGCCCACCTGTTCATCATCAGAACTGTCATCGTCGCTGCCCTTCCGGTCCTCCTCGAAGCCCTTCTTCTTGGGTGCGGCTGCACTCTCTGGCTTGTCTGCCTTGTCGGGCTCCTTCTCTTTATCTTTCTTTACATCATCCGTCAGCTGTGGGGGTAAGGGAGGGTGAGAAGGTGCAGAGGCCAGAGACTCCATCCCCGGGGGGGGGATTTAAGCAGGAGCACATGAGCCTGAGCAATTGTTCCCCAAGGAGCAGCTGGGAGCCCCACAGCGGGGGAGGCACAAGACTCGGGGGACAGAGTGAAGGATGCTCCTTTCCCATCTCCTCAGAGGAGCTAACAGAACCCCAAAGAGAACAGATGGGGGATACAGGCCATGTGGGGGTGCTGCTGCCCCAGGGAATGAAGATCTACAAGCCAAGCCCTTAAGTAAGAGGAGGGACTTCTGAATTATGGAGGGGAAGTTCCCTCTCCTCTCAGCACCATCCAGGGGTCAGCCAACTCAGCAGCAGGCACGAGAACCCAGCCTGTGCCCCCTCTCAGGCTGCAGGGAACATGAGCTGGAGGGCAGACGCTGATCTGTATCCTGATGAGGCGGGAAGCACTGACCCCAGAGCCATGGCGGATGGAGCTTGCAACTACTTCTCCTGCCCCATTGCGAACAGATCATCACAGGATTTGGGGCTCAGTGCAGCCCGAAGCCTCCCCATGCCCCACTCAAGAGAAGGGTCTCAAAGAGCTAGGGCTAGAACTCAGAAGTCCTGACTTCCAGCCCCACTCTTCTAACCACTAGACCCCACTGCCCTCCCAGGAGTCCTGGCACCCTTCTATGCTCTAACCACTAGACCCCACTCCTCAGCCAGATGCCAGCACTTTAACCACTAGAGGCTCCTTTAGCTGTGTAGCGCCAAAACCCCAGGGCTGCACCCTGAGCCTGGCTCACCTTGAAGGCATCGAAGATCCTCTTGAAGAAGATGAAGTTGGGGTCATAAATCTCCGGCTCCTCAGTGACGTACTCAATCTCCACCACTGACTCAGTGTCTTTGGTCTCAGTGCGCTGAGACTCCTTTTCCCCTTTGCCCTCTGTGCCCTGTGCTGCCACACGTGCCTTCTTCTTCTTCTTCCGGTTACGGCGCTTACGGTTCCTCTGCCGAGAGAAGTGTGTTAATAACTATAGGGCCCTCCGCTGGTGCTCAGATGCAGACACCTCTGGGGTAGAGCGAGGGGGAGGGGCTGTTTATACAGAGAACCCTCCCCAGCGCTGAGACGCAGGTCACACTCCATCCTGTAAGTGGCAGCTCTTCCACCGCACATGACAGAGCTGCACCATATATGGCAGACTTGAAGAAGAATTCTGGAGGAGGAACTTGATGACAGCACGAAATGATCCTGACAGTCATCTTGCAGGATGCTGGGCTCAGCACAGCAGCTCATGAGACTTGCCACACATGGCCAGGGCCTCAGCTTTATGTGGCAGTTCCCAGCTGCTGTGAAATGTTTCCAGTCTAGAGCCCCCTGAATGTAAAAGGAAAGATCTCCCACCTCCTTTCACTCCTAGCATCCCTGTTGCAGGGAGGTTCTTGTGAGTTTCACATGCAACTCAGAGTCAATTTCACTCCCATCCCTCCCCACGCTGGCAGCCAGGGAAGATTCAAACACCCTAATTGGAAACATGGTTCATGGGAATCTATTACAGTCCAAGGCAATGTTTTCAGCCTCAACATCAAGGCCTGTGCTCAGCTGATGCAGTCACTTTAAATCTACCTGTCACTAGCCAGGCTGAGGTTAGACACGGGGGAAGTGCCCATCTCAGCTTCTAACAGAGCTCTCTGCTCCTGAAGGTAGACAAGCCTCATTCAATGGAAGGGAAAACCAAAGCAGAGAGAAATGAAGGGGTTGACCAGTCCTTACACAGCAAGCCAACAGACTGGGAATAGAACCCAGGAGTCCAGGCTCCCAGGACCCCCTGCTCTCCTCCCAGAAGTGAGGAGAGAACCCAGGAGTCTTGGCTCCCAACTTCCCCTCTCTAAGCCACTTGATGAGCTGGGGACTAATTCGTGGCACACAGCCTGCTCACCTCTTTCTTTGACAGAGCCATGTCCTCCTCGGTCTCTGAAGCAGACATGCTGATCAGTGCCTTCAAATCTGTCTCCATATCATCATCTACTGAAATACAGGGAGAATCAGCAAGGGATGGAGGGAGTGGGAGGGAGAGGGGGTGTCAGATGCATTGCAGCAAGCTTTGGGGGAAGAGAAGGAGGGGACAGCCCTGCCAATCCCTCAGAACTGCACGCTGGGAGCAGGAGTGACCAGCCACATTACAAGGGAGGCCACTTCTCCTGCACCCCCCATAGACACATGCCAACCAGCCCCCATTTGTCCCAGTGCAAGAGTTGGCTTAGTGGGGGGTTGCAGCATATAGAAGAAACACAACCCAAGCAGGTTAGTTGCCTCTGCTTTGTGAGGAGCATTACCAAGGAACAGGAGATGGGTTCCCTACGAGATGCCTGCCAATCCTGTCTTCTGGGGTACGGACACTGCAAAGGGAGGTTAACTGGGGTGTGCCTAGAAGGAAGGATTCCCCCTGCCTTCAGACAGCACCCAGCTCTTGGGCAAGTTCCAAAGCAGTCAACAATGCCAGGGCAAAACCAAAAAGCAGGGCAGGGGAAGCAAGAGGATTTAGAATGATGGGGCACAGATCACTGGCATGCAGTTCCCAGCTCTAACTTCTAGGCTGCACTCCCACATGAGCCAGAAGTAGAATCCAGGAGCCCTGACTCCCAGTCACCCACCAGCTGTAACACACTGGACTCTCCTCCCCACCCAGAGCTGGGGATAAAACCCAGGTGTCCATCCTGACCCTCCAGAACTCCTGCCCTTGCTCCCTACAGCACCTCCTGCTGGGAGAGGTCAGGGCTCCACCTGCAGCCAGGGCTCCTGCCCCAAACCACACGAACAGAATGGAAGGAGCCTGTTACCTGTGGTGCCAGGCACGGTTATGAGCTCCTCCTGCCGGATCTCCTTGAGTTGCAGAATCTTCTCCAGAGCCTGAGGGATCTTGGGGCCAATGGTGGAATCGTCTGTCTACAAACAGAGACGATCACTAAACAGGGGGACGTTCCACAACAGGACCCACAGGCTGGCTTGGACAGGAACAACCCAGGAGTCCTGGCTCCTAGCACCCCACCCAGACCCCATTCCCCTCCCAGAGTCAGGTATAGAACCCACCCTGTGGAGGGGGGGATAGGAATTCTCCTCTGTACCTCCACCACATCTCAGAAAGCTGCCCCACCTGCAACAGGCCACCCTCCAGCCACCACTTTCTGCATGCTTACCTCTCGGCCTTCTTCCCCAGGAGGCGGCGGCGGCCCTCGCGGCCTTGGGCCAGGGGCACCAATAGGAACTCCGGGCAGCGGCGGTCCCACAGGGGCACTACCTAGATGGGCAGGAGAGACACACACAAAGAGGTGAGTCCCCATAAGGAATGGATCTGAAGTAACCAGCTCCCTGTTGCTTCCTGACCCCCTACTTCCAAAGTAGAGGCAGCAGCCAGAGGTTGGATCAGAGCCAGAGCCTGCTAGAGGCGAAAGACACCTGATTCCATACCCCAGTTGGGGAAATAATCTCACCTCGTGGCACCATTGGGGGCCTTGGTCCTATGGGTCTGACAGGCCCCACATCCAGAGGAGGTCTGGGCACCGGGGGGGCCAGCTTGGCCATCTCTTTCTGTCGCTCCTGTTCCAGTAAGACTGCAGCCTGAGAAAAGGAGAACACATGGAGAGGTCAGTGTTGGGTGGGAGCTGAAGATCAGCAGCCCTGCTCGCAACCCAGCCTTCCCCACAGGATGTTTGTGCGGGATGGGATGGAAGAGGCAACACCCCTGCCATGCAGGAGTGTTCGATGCTCACTCCATAATCATGGAGAGGGATGCCAGGAGACATGAGGCCATGAGCCCTCTAGTGGTGGAGATATCAGGCCAGATAGGCCCACTGGTGACAGAGGGGGCAGATTCTGGACTCGAAGGGCCCACGGGAGCTAGAGATTTGTGGGGAGAGAGCAGAATCGTGGCTGGGGGGGTGGTGCTGCATAGGGACACTGGCACTGAAGGTTATTGGGGGAGACTGTAGGCCAGGGGTGGGCAAACTTTTTGGCCTAAGGGCCACATCAGGGTTGCGCAACTGTATGTAGCACAGGGTAGGGAAGGCTGTGCCTCCCCAAACAGCCTGGCCCCCACCCCCTATCCACCCCCCTCAGAACTCCCAACCCATCCAACCCCCCCCCGCTCCTTGTCCCCTGACCGCCCCCTCCCAGGACCCCCACCCCCAACCAACCCTCCTGCTCCCTGTCCCCTGACTGTCCCAACCCCTATCCACACCCCTGCACCTTGACAGCCCCCCTGGGACTCCCACCTCCTATCCAACCACCCTCTGCTCCTCATCCCGACTGCCCCCTCCTGGGACGACCCTCCCCTAACTGCACCCTGGGATCCCACCCCCTTATCCAACCTCCCCCCCCCCCCCGGCTCCCTGTGCCAAGTG
Organism: Gopherus flavomarginatus; assembly: GCF_025201925.1. Classification (NCBI taxonomy): domain Eukaryota; kingdom Metazoa; phylum Chordata; order Testudines; family Testudinidae; genus Gopherus; species Gopherus flavomarginatus. The sequence continues at coordinate 29,976,072 of NC_066622.1, forward strand.
CTCTCCTGACCCCTATCAACGCCCCCACCCTGACAGGTCCCCTGGGACTCCCACTCACAACCCTTCCTGTTCACCATTCCCTGAGCGCCCCTACAGAACCTCCACCCCATCCAACCATCCCCTCCTCCCTGACTGCCCCCAAGGACCCCCCGCCCCTTTACCCAACCCCCTCCCGCTCCCTGCCCCCTTATTACCAGCAGAAACTTGCAGCCGTGACAGCTGGCCAGAGCCATCTATGCTCCCCACGTCACCCAGCAGGAGCAGTGGGCCAGAGTGTGGCCAGCGTGGCTGTGGGGGAGGGGGGACAGTGGAGGAGGGGCTGGGGACTAGGCTCCCTGGCCAGGAGCTCAGGGACCAGGCAGGTGGCACCCATCCCCTGCCTGCTCAGGGCTTTGGGAAGGGCCAGCAATCGACGCAGCAATCTGGGAATGGGTCAGCAGGGTTGTGCGGATCTTGGTAGGAGGGCGGACAGGGAGCTGAATGGATCACAACATCTGTTCTCTGCCAGGACAGCAACTGGATCCAATTCAGTTCAATATCAGAGAGGAGAGAGCAGTGTCTCTTCTGCAACTTGATGGGGGAAGGAACCAGATCAGGCTCCTTCAGTCCCAGATGCGACATACAAACCTCACTGCTCTGCTACCTGGTCGGTTTCACCCACATGTCTTTCCCTATTTCCTGGCTATGGGCAGATAGAACAGATTGTACAAGCTAGAATTTAAAAGTGAACTTTCCTTCATCTAGCACTGAGAAACAGCTGCCTCCGAAGTGAGGCATGGGACTATATAAACAGGGATCCTTCATCTAGTGCTGAGATTTGGCCACCTCTGGGGTTCAGCACAGAGGCTGCTCAGCATTAGCACTTCATAGTGGTTTAGGGCAGGACGTGACAAATCCAATACACAACTCAAATTGCATTTGGGAAGGGGGGATTTGAGGAGGCCAAATGGCCAGGATCCCAGGATTAAAAAGCCCAGACTCTTGGCAAACCAAGTGTTTGAATGTTCATTGTATGTCATCTGGCAGATACCCCGCAGCACAGCGCTAACCACACTGGGGCATTCGGGTCAGCACTCACTGCCCGGGGAGAGGGCCCCTACAGATCCCTGCAGCATAGCACCGCCTCACATCACACCAGGGTCATCACTCACAGACAGAGGAGAGCACAAAGACTGAGCCCCTACAGCACAGCACCCCTTAGTGCCACCCTGGGGCCAGCACTGAGGGAGAGTACCTCTGCCTGCAGCACAGCCCTTACCTGCTTCGCCCTCTCTTCTTGCTGCATTAGCATGGCTGCCTGCTGCTGCGCCAGCTTCAAACGATCTTCCTCTGACAGAGCCGAGGGGTCCACGCTCTGCATGCGGAGGGGGGGCCCCATGCCTGGGGGTGGCGGAGGGGGCCCTACGCCCATGGGGAAGTTGAGGCTGATGCCAGGGGGAGGAGGAGGGGGTGGCGGGGGCTGCATGGGTGGCATCCCCATGGGGGGAGGGGGCAAAGGGATCCCAGGGAGCTGTGATTGAGAGAAAAGATGAGGAGGTAAGGACCAACCCAGAGTGTGCAGGATCACAAAGCAATTCATGGGTTATTTATACCAAGAGCCATCGCCCAGCACTGAGATGCTGTGCCCCACCGCAGAGGCAGCAGTAACAGCCCAAGAGCCACAAAGCAACGCTGAGCATGCTCAGCATAGGTAGAGGAGGCGGCTCGTGGATCTCAGACACAGTTGAAGGGACTTAGGAAGGTAGAACAGCACTGCTCTTCAGGATGCTGAGGTTAGCAATAGCTCCTGGCTGGAAGTACCAATGGATGTCAGTCACTCTGAGAAGCTGGACAGCCTCCTCCCAACTTAGGAGAGCTACAGCAGGCCAGTCAGCCCCTAGGGAAGCCCCTGTGACCTAGCCAGGCCAGGATTCCTCCTCCCCAACCCCCACCCCCTCACTTACCTGTCCAGGTATCGGGGGTGGGGTGGGCTTGTCACCATCATCTCCCCTAAGAGACGGCCTGCTCAGCACGATGCCAGTCTGCAGAGAGAGGACACAGTAAATGCGGCTGCAAAGCAGTTAAAAGCCTATGCACTGGGGAGCCTCTCTCTGAGACTCCCACTGGTTTGCGCTGGGTCAGGAGAGGAACTGCAGGTGCTAGGGAGGCCAATTTACCACCACGGCAAGGAATGACCTTAGTGTGGAGTTCTCCAAGCAAGATGGAGCCTGGGGGTGCTGCGCATACGCCCCCACAACACAATACCAGAGTCTCCATAGCCAAGACAGAAAGCAGGACAGGGATATTGATGCCCACAGGGCATGTGGCTCAGAGATGGGGATAGAAGTAAGGCCACCCCCAGCATTCCACGCACTAGCTTCCCCCCAGGCAGCACTATAATTGCCCTAATTACTATGAACACCAGAAGACATAGTGGGGTAGAGAAGTGAGGCCTCAGCAGAGCACTTGTCGTTATCCTTCTGCTGTTGAGCGGGCGGGCAGGCTAGTCAGACCCTGCTGTATTTTGGGACAGGAAGGAATACAGGAGCCCAGATGAAACCTCAATGACTCTCACTAGGACAGAGCTCCCTACTGGCATCCAAACAGCGCTGGCTATGTCCCTGGTGCCCCCACATCCCGCCTAACACAGCAGTAGCTCTCACATGTTCCAGTCTTAAGATTAAGATCACATGTTTCCTTCCACAGGTCACTGGCACCCAAGATGGGTCAATCAGAGGATGGTCACAACCCAGCTTACTGTTCACGCTGAGTGGTACCTCTTGTTATGTTAACATAGTATCTGAGCGCCTCCCAGCTGTTAATTTGTTTATCCTTACAGGTCCGGCAGCACTACTATCCCCATTATACAGATGCCAAACTGAGACCTAAAAAGGCTGGGTGACTCACGCAAGGTTTCCTGGGGGAGTCTGTGGCAGAGCAGGGACTAGAACCCAGGTCTCCTGAATCCCAGCTAGTGCCCTAACCACTACACCAGCCTTCATCTTCTAACACTGCTCATTTACTCTAACACCAGTGAATCCAGGCTTGTAATCTGCTGGCTCCTAGTCACAAGGCTGTTGAGTCTGGTTACTGCTCACACTGTGTAGCTGGCAAGGTGTGCATGTGGCTCTAGGGGCAATAAATGTGGGAGCCCCTTACTGCGTGCTCTATCATACGTGCTGGAGGTGTGACACTACAATACATGCCAGGCAGTAAAGTTTCCCACTGCAGGTTGGCGGCTCCAGGTTCAGGCCTCTGTACAGATCCCTTTTATATAGAGAAATTGGGATGTGGGTGGCAGGCAGGAGTGAAAGTAACTTAAGGGACTTAACAGTACTCAGGGCGGTCAGCAGCAATTTAAATGGCCGGGGCTCCCGGCCAGCACTGCCACTACCACTGCAGCAACCGGAGCCTCAGGCCCTTTAAATCATCGCCAGAGCCCTGGGGTAGTGGCAGCGACTTAAAGGGCCCAGGGCTCCAGCCGCACAGTAGCAGCAGCCAGGAGCCCTGGGCCCTTTAAATTGCCAGGCCCCAGGGAAGCTGCCCCTTTTGGCTCCCCTCACCAGCAGCCCTGCCGGTACGGTCAGCTGTGTACCGGCTCTTACCGGTATGCAGTGGCGGCCTGTACCAGCTTACTTTCACCACTGGTGTCAGGGCCCTGGGGAGGCTGTTTCTGATAGCAGAGCAAGTCCCTTGCCTCATGTGAGCAGTGTGTGCGGGCACGGAGAGAGGTTATTCCTCACCTGCAGCGTGTACGTCTGCAGCCTCTCCACCAGCTCCTCACGGCTGCCTGGAAAACACACATGAAGGGTCAGAGCCCACAAGCCAAAACCGAGCCTGAGCCACCACCAGCTGCCTTTCCCCACCCAGGGGCTCCCGTCCGCCCCCAAACCTACCCCACGCCTCTGGGCTGCCTGCGAATGGCAGCTAGGGCCCGTGGGCCGGAACAGTCCCTACCCCCCGCTACAGCCCCAAGCACGCCCGCCGCCCACGGGCCCCAGGCACCCCCTGGCGGGCGCCACCCCACTCTATCCCCCCAGCAGCTGTGGGGTCCCCCTCCTCCAGCGGGGCTCGCCGCCACCCCCACATGGGCCCCGGAAGCCCCTGGAGGGAGCCGCCCCCCCAACTCCCCACGGCCGGGCTCCACCTTGCACCGGGGCTCCGATCTCGGCCAGCTTCGCTTGCAGCTCGGCGGGCGCCCATGCCCCGTAGGCCGGCAGCGGCAGCTCCCCCTTCGGCGGCTCAGGGTGCTCGGTCGCCATCTTCCCGCCCGGTCCGACCCTGAACAGCCGCCGTAGGCGCCGCACCTACGTCACCACGCAGGCACGCGGCGGGCGCCCCACAGCTAAACAGAAGCGCTACCTTCGAGTAATGAGTGCCTCGGCTGCGCATGCAGCGTGATGACATCAATACGCACAACCAATGAGGGAGGAAGGTTCCTCACGCGCTGCCTTCTGGGTATTGTAGTCCTGGAAACGTCCCCAGTAGGGCACGTAAGAGCGCATGTAATGAAGCGACCAGTAAGGAAACCAGTTACCGCGCTTTCCACTGGGAGTTGTAGTTCTGAGGTATATAGGAGCTGACCTCCCCCCTTAGCTTTGCATTCTGGGAATTGTAGTTCTGAAGAGTTGGCGAGGCCAGCTTGGAACTGGTCCAGGCTTAAGGACGAAGCCTGTGTATTAGGAGATGTAACATCCAGTGGGTGAGAAAACAGCCCGATTTAAATACTGCTAGTGTAATAAGGTTTAAGATTTAGCTTGTGCCCTTCTCTTTTATTTTCTTTGGTAACTACCTTTGACCACTTATGCCTACCACATATAATCACTTATAATCCATCTTTCTGTGGTTAATACACCTGTTTTATATTTCATCTAAACCAGTGTGTTTTGGCTGAAGTGCTTGGGAAATCTCAGCTCAGTGAACAAAGGCGAGTGTGCATCCTCTCCACATTGAGGGAGGGGCAGACTGAGTAATAAACTTACACTGCTCAGGCTTCTGACCAGGGCAAGAGGGTACAGTACTAGGGTGCAAGGGTGGGGAGCTGAGGGGAATTGACAGGAGCCTCTCTATTGTTGGTTCGCGAGTGGCTGGGAGAAGCATTTAATGTAACTCAGTTGGGTGTGTCCCTGCCTGTGGATGTCTGTGTAAGAGCAGTACCTGCCAGAGGTTTGCAGCTTTCCAACAGCATCACAGTGTAAGAGGGAGCCCAGGCTGGTGAAACAGAGGGCTTACCAGTCCCACAGTTCAGGTTGCATCCTGGGAACCCCAATACACCTACGCATCGGTGGAGCGCCTTCACCAAACAAGGAAGTGACCAAAGAAGAGCAAGGAGGACATGTTTCAAGGGTTGCTCCAATCCTCAGAGGCTAGAAAACAAGAATGCAGGGCATGGAGAGACACTTTAAAAGAAAATTATGAAATAGGCAGGACAGAAAGGAGAGCCAGAAGTGAATTTTAATGGGCCAGGAGTGGATGATAAAAGTAATGGAGGAGCAAACAGAGATATTGAAGTCCCTAATCATGCTGCAGGCAGAATTCATGTGTACTCGGCAGCTCCTGCAGCCAATACAGAACTGTTTTCCATGCCCTTCCCAAATTCATCCCACACATTCCTTGTAACTTCCTGGCCCGTCTCGGTACCCCTTCATTCTACTCCTTGGGAAAGTTTCCAGAGTGATTGCTGGACTTACACACAGCTATAAGAGCCTACACTGCCCTTCATTGTTCTCTCCCTTCTCACCAAACCTTTTGTGTGTGTTGTTAATTGGTATGTAATAAAAACATATTCTCTGAAAGATAGCCAATCTTTATTGGTCTGCTACACATGGTGGTTGCTGCTGGAATTAATACACATTGGCAATTTAATCATTTGCTGAGAACAAATCACGGTCAGAAATAATCAACATTTTCATGCATGGCGGCAAATTAACAAAGTATGGCAGAGTGCTGTGTAGAAAGACATGTTTCTGGATGATTACTGGAGCTCATTGTTAAAATGGTGCCTCAAAGCCTCCCTGATTTGAATAGCCCTCCCTTGTGCCCCTCAATAGCCCTGGTATCTGGCTGCTCAAAATCAGCTGCCATGTGAACTGCTTCTATGTTCCACCCTGGGTGAAACTTTTAACTCTAGCCTCACAAATATTATGGAGCACGCAACAGGCTGCTGCGACCGTGGGAATATTTTCCTCATTTAGGTCTAACCTGCCATAAAGGCAGCGCTAGCATGCTTTTAATCTGCCAAAGGCACATTTTACGGTTTTCTGCACTTGCTCAGCCAATTGTTGAAGCACTCCTTGCTGCTGTCCAGGTTTCCTATGTAAGGCTTCATGAGCCATGGAAGTAAGGGGTACACTGGATCTCCCAAGATAACTATGGGCATTTTAACATCCCCCATTGGAATCTTTCGATCTGGAAAGAAAGTCCCAACTTGCAGCTTTCTGTACAGGCCACTGTTCCTGAAGATGCATGCATCATGCACCTTCCCAGACCACCCCACATTGATGTCAATGATATGGCCATGGTGATCCACAAGTCCCTGAAATACTATAGAGAAGTATCCTGTTCTATTGATGTACTCCATCACAAAATGATCCGGGGCCAAAATTGGGATATGCATACCATCTATCACCCCGCCGCAGTTAGGGAATCTCATTGCCCGAAAGCCATCAACTATTTCTCTCACATTGTCAAGAGTCACAGTCCTCTATAGCAGGATGTGATTAGTGGCCCTGCACACTTGCATTAAATCAGCCCCAACAGTGGACTGCCTAACTCCAAACTGATTCACAACTGACCAGTAGCAGTCTGGAGTTGCCAGGTTCCTCACAGTGATTGCCACATGCTTCTCCACTGAGAAGGCAGCTCTCATTTTGGTGTCCTTGCACCGCAGTGCTGGGGCGAGCTCTTCACATGGTTTCAGGAAGGTGGCTTTGCACATCTGAAAGTTCTGCAGCCACTTGTCATCCCAGACCTGCATAACGATGCAATCCCGCCACTCAGTGCTTGTTTCCTGAGCCCAAAAGTGATGGTCCACCATGTGGAACTGCTCCGTGAATGCCAAGATAATCTGGTGGTGTTTCTTTCCAGAGCACACAGCAGGTGTCATAACCTTAGTCCCAGATTTGGACCTTAGCGTCCAAAATATGGGGGTTAGCATGAAAACCTCCAAGCTTAGTTACCAGCTTGGACCTGGTACCTGCTGCCACCACCCAAAAAATTAGAGTGTTTTGGGGCACTCTGGTCCCCCTGAAAAACCTTCCCTGGGACCCCAAGACCCAAATCCCTTGAGTCTCACAACCAAGGGAAATAATCCTTTTTCCCTTCCCCCCTCCAGGTGCTCCTGGAGAGATACACAGACACAAGCTCTGTGAAACTACACAGAGTGACTCCCCCTCTCTGTTCCCAATCCTGGAAACAAAAAGAGTACTTTCCTCTTCACCCAGAGGGAATGCAAAATCAGGCTAGCAAATCCAACACACAGATCTCCCCTGATTTCTTCCTCCCACCAATTCCCTGGTGAGTACAGACTCAATTTTCCTGAAGTAAAGAAAAACTCCAACAGGTCTTAAAAGAAAGCGTTATATAAAAAGAAAGAAAAAATACATACAAATGGTCTCTCTGTATTAAGATGATACAATACAGGGTCAATTGCTTAAAAGAATATTGAATAAACAGCCTTATTCAAAAAGAATACAAATCAAAGCACTCCAGCACTTATATTCATGCAAATACCAAAGAAAAGAAACCATATAACTTACTATCTGATCTCTTTGTCCTTACACTTAGAAACAGAAGACTAGAAAGTAGAAACTGCTTCTCCAAAGCTCAGAGAAAGCAGGCAGACAGACAAAAGACTCAGACACCCAATTCCCTCCACCCAGAGTTGAAAAAATCCGGTTTCCTGATTGGTCCTCTGGTCAGGTGCTTCAGGTGAAAGAGACATTAACCCTTAGCTATCTGTTTATGACAGCAGGTCAGGCACCTCTGTTTCGTGTTCAGATTGGGAGCTCACGATATACTGCATGACCATCCACAATGTGACCACAATAGCAGAGAACAGTTCAGGATCCATCCATTCAGGCAGAGATGGTCGGCACTTAATAAACAGGGGCCCTTGAGAAATGCCACGAAGCACAGTTGAAAGCCCATGGAATGATGGGATGGAAAAACTGCATCACGGAACGTTGAGCCCGCACCCACAATTAAGGTTATGTTTTAGTCATGGGTATTTTTAGTAAAAGATGTGGACAGGTCACAGGCAGTAAACAAAAATTCATGGCCTATTACCTTTCCATGACTTTTATCATATATCCCTGACTAAAACTTGGGGGTAGCAGTTCCAGGGAGCAGCCCAGGGGGTGCCATGGGTGCTAGAGGGGTGGTCCTGGGGGACGCTGGGGGTGCTGAAGGGGGACCCCAGGTACACTGTGGGTACTGGCAGGGGCACGGCCTGAGGGGGTGCCATGGCTGCTCAGCGGGGCATGGCCTGGGAGGGCACTGCGGGTGTTTGGGGAGGCACAGCGCAGGGGGTGCCGTGGGTGCTGGGGGGGCGGGTTGTGGGGGCTGTGTCAGGTTCCCGACCCAGCTCCTGGGAAGCCCTGACCTCCAGCTCCTAGCTCCACCCCAAGGCCCAGTTCTGCAGCTCCCATTGGCTGGGAACAGCAGCCAGTGGGAGCTGTGGGGGCAGTGCCTGCAGGCAGAGGCAGCATGTGTTGCTGGGAGCTGAAGGATGGAGGTCCTGTCACCCTTCCGGGGAGCCTGCCCTAGGTAAGCACTGCCCAGCACCCCAACCCCTAGCCCTGAGCACCTTCCCAACTCCTGCTGCTTGAGGCAGGGCCGGCTCCAGGCCCCAGCGCGCCAAGCGCGTGCTTGGGGCGGTATGCCACAGGGGGTGCTCTGCCGGTTGCTGGGAGGGTGGCAGGTGGCTCCGGTGGACCTCCCGCAGGCGTGCCTGTGGAGGGTCCGCTGGTCCTGCGGGACCGGCGAGCAGCAGAGCGCCCCCCGCGGCGTGCCGCCGTGCTTGAGGTGGCGAAATGGCTAGAGCCGGCCCTGGCTGGGGAGCAGCAGGGGGGCCCCAAGACTGCCCCAGCAGCAGCCAGTGTAACTAACCCAGGGGCTGCCTGAGCTGCTCAGGTGGCTCCCAGGCCAGCCATATGGGCCACTGCAGAAGTCACAAACGTCACGGAAAACCACGGAATCCGTGACTTTCCGTGACAAACACGAAGCCTTACCCATGATGTACTGCGATCCATTCTGCCTTCCCGCAACTCCTAGCTGCAGAAGGTGGTGAGTAGCACAGTGGGATAGCTACCCACAGTGCACTGCTCTCTCCGTTGATGCTAGAACATCAGCTGTGGACAAAGCCCTCTGCCAACAGAAGGAGCGTTGTGTGAATATGCAGAGCGATGTAATTATACTGGGTTTTGATCGTCAGCATAACTTGCATCAACAAAACTCTGTAGTGTAGACAAGGCCTAAAAATCACGGACTGAACAGAGACACTGGATTTATGGCTGATTACAACAATCTGTCACCCACTAACCCCCCTTTTTGTCCTATGACCGCAGAGGTATTAACAGGCCCCTCTACCTTGAATGGTCCCTTAGAATATGTGCTAACTCATTATGCTAAACAATCTGTTCTACTACCTTTCCTGGACCTGAAGAAGACCTCTATGTGGCTCAAAAGCATCTCTCTCCCTCCAACAGAAGTTGGTCCAATAAAAAATATTACTTCTCCCATCTGGTATCTCCAACTTCTGGCACATATGGAGCAGGTTTTTATGTCACTACTCCTGCAGTCTCAGAATCCCCACCAGAGGGCAGTACATGCACAGCATTGGCATGTCCCATGGCAGTGAGCCTTTTGTCTCTGTCCCAGCAGGTGACATTAGCCTGTCCCTTGCACTGACTAAAAGGTGAGTGGGGTCTAACAGGTATGGCTGGAAGTCAGGACTCCAGGCTTCTATCCCTATCACTGGGAGGGGAGTGTTCTCTATTGGTTAAGCACTTGGGGGGTGGGGGTTGGGGTTGGGGTTGGGAGCCAGGACCCCTGGTTGTTCCCTGGTGTGGATCTGTGCCGATCTCTCAGACAGTGACATGGGAATGACATGCAGACTCCCTGTGGGATGCTGCAGTGTGGGAGGGAATGTTGTGGTGCCCCACTGTCCCTCTGGAGGGATAGACCCAGACCTCACAGTGACCCTCAAGGACTGGCTCCCTAATGCTGAGGGTGGCCCCTTCCCTCATATCATTTGGCGGCTCCCTCTGGAACTTGGTGGATGCATCAAGGGGTGGGGGGGGTGTCCATGCTCTATCCTGCCAGTCATGGGCAGGATGCAAGGGCAAGCGTGTAGACATTAATCATCATGGTTCCTAGCCCAGGGGGCAGAGAAACCCCTTTGTGGGGGCCCCTCACTCTCTTGTTAGAGGGGCCAGAGGGGCACAGCCCCCCTGGCCTGGAAGGGGCCAGACCCTGCCAGCCCACCCCAACCCCAGCCATGGGGAAGGAGACTCTGTAAATATTTAACCCTGTAATCACTCCCCCATGGGTCTTCAACACCCCCCGCCCCTCCATGGGCCAGCAGTTTCCAGCTCAGAGACAAGCCCTCCCCCACTTCAACCCATTGGGGATATATGGAGGCCCCCACATCTGAGTCCATCTGTCTGTGTCTGCTTCTGCCTGTCTGTTCTTACACATGCCCACTGCCCGCAGCTCAGCCCACTGCCCTAAAGCTCTCAGCCAGAGAGGTCCCTCTATAGACAGCCCCTGCACACCACCCCAGAGGCCACTGAATCTCAGCACTGAACAAGGAGTCCCAGTATAAACAGCTGTCCCCTCATACCCCATCCAATAAGTATCTGCATCTCAGTGCCAGGAGAGGGATCCTCACCCCCAACCCCAGAGGTGCCTGCATTTCAGCACTGGGAGAGGGGTCGCTGTATCAACAGCACCCCTGTCATCCCAGCCTTGGCTTCCCCTATCCCAGCTTTGCTGGTGCCCCTCAATCTCAACCAGCAGCCTCCTTCTATCCCAGCCATGGACACTCTGCCCCCACCCCACCTACCACTGCTCCTCATTCACTGTACCTCAATACTGGACCCAAAGCCACAGGAACCTTTCAAGTCTAGCAGGGTCATAGTACAGGTGCAATCACTCATTCACTTCAAAAGTGCCAGATCAGCAGCTCCCAGCCCACCTGCTGTAACCCACTAGACCCCCATGTCCCTCCCAGAACTGGGAACAGAACCCAGGAGTCCTGGCTTCCAGCCCCCGAGCTGTAAGCCACTAGACCCCTCCCAAACCTGGGAACGGAACATGACCTTGAAATGTTCTTTGAGATCTCGATTATGTGGTGAGTGGAGCAATGGGAGCAGGGAAGGGCAAGACTGTCTTGGGGCATCCAGGGAAGGGATGGGATGGGATCAGGCCAGAATGAGAGCCCCCTCCGTGGCACAGAAAGCCTAGGCCAGGGGAAGGACTGGCATGGAGGGACGTCTCTGTCAAGGCTGTGGCAGGGCTGACCAGAGGATTCTGGGGGCCTGGGGTCTTTGGTGGCGGGGGGCCCCCGCTTTGGCGGTAATTCGGCTGCGGGGGGTCCTTCTACTCCAGGACCCGCCGCCGAAGTGCCCCAAAGATCCGCGGCAGGGGCCCCCTGCCACCGAATTACCGCCGAAGTGGGACCCGCTGCCAAAGTGCAGCCGGGTCTTCGCCGGTAATTCAGTGGCAGGGGGCTCCTGCCGCAGGTCCTCGGGGCAATTCGGCGGCGGATCCCGGAACGGAAGGGCCCCCCTGCCGCCGAATTACCTCCGAAGACCCGGCTGCACTTCAGCGGTGGGTCCCACTTCGGCGGTAAGGACCCCCCACCGGCGAATACCGGGAGCAGAAGAAGCTCCGGGGGCCCAGACCCCGCGAGAGTTTTCCGGGGCCCCCGGAGTGAATGAAGGACCCTGCTCCAGGGCCCCCGAAAAACTCTTGTGGGGACCCCTGTGGGGCCTGGGGCAAATAGCCCCACCTGCCCCCCCAGTGGGCGGCCCTGGGCTGTGGGGCACAGACACACCCTGTGGTCTGCCCGACTGCCCAGCTCTGGCCTGCACTTCCCCTCTTGACACAAGAGGGCACAGGCTTCTCCCCCTTCCTCCCACCAGGAAGAACCAGTGTGTGCTGAGCCCACCCCGCCCCAGCCCCATGGAGTGGGGCAGGCGGTGACCTGAGCCCCTGGAGAAGGGGAAAACAAAATCCTTGAACCCTTGATTCTTCCTAATTGTTACCAGATTGGCCCGTTACTTTGGGGTTTGCTCATTTTTTCAGGTTACTCTTCAGGGCAGGGGGGTCTGTAATTCTATCAATATACTGCTTGTGTCACGTGTGTTTCCTTAGGGAGCTCTGCTTCTCCCTGCTGCAAGTCCCCTCCCAATGGAGCTATCCCGCAGGACTTGGGTTCCCTAGGGCTGGGTTCCAACTGGATGAACACACCCACACATACATTAACAGAGCAAGTCTGACTCACTGGGCTGGAGGAAGCAGCACTTTCGAGCTCCCTCTCCTTATATGCCCCTGGGCTCCATGGACTGGGTCAAGCAGCACTTTCACGCTGTTACCCTTATGCGTCCCAGATTCAGCACGTCCCTATCCCCACTCTCACATCACAATTGCACTGGCAGTAACCTACCTGATGAGCAAACCCCACAGTGTTTTGGGCGCTGCAGGGATCTTTAGCTCAGGGAAAAGGAGCGTTGCTGTAGAGCCAATGGGGGAAGCTAAAAACACAAAAGCGTAAAGTTCAGCAAGAGAGAGAGAAGCACCCAAGTTAACCATAAAAGTTATTTATTGAATAATAGTGATAACTACACAGGGAGGGCTAGACCAACATCACCTACAGTATTAAAGGTTAATACCTAAGATAGAAAGGAAAACAGAGAGAGAGAAGGAGGGGGATCTCACCCACTCCATGAGGCTTCAACTGGTTGGGGTTCCCAAGTGATGGTGGTAGTGGAGGGTCCTGAATGCTGGAGACAGGCAGAGCCCCCAGCACTATCAGTCAGGAGAAGATGGAGTCCCAGTGGAACTCACCCTCTAGTGAGGGTTCTGATGCTTAGATCCAACTTAGATAGTTTGGATTGGACCATCAGAACCCTCACTAGAGGGTGAGTTGAGACTTTTGTAGAGAAAATACAATAGTTCATGGGAGAACACTAGATTTGTTTATAGGTAAGCTGATGACTCAAGGGTTTTTTTAGGCTAGACAATAGGAGCTGATCACTCTTGGCTATGGGTGGTGTTTTCTTCCAGCGAGCTCATAGTGCAACCAAGCTGCTTCAGCATTTGGATATCAGTTAAGGATTCATTACTAGAGTTAGTCTGATAACTGCTGAGCTGGGTGTGTGCAGGCCTAGGTTCATTAGCATCTGGAGCAGAGATTCCCAGGATGCAGTGCTTCCCTGCTTTTTCCGGTCCCAGAGTTCACTGCAGTTCTTTGTTCTCCATTCTGTGTGTAAATGGAGATGTCTCCCTGTCCCATCTTTCATGCAGATGAGGCTAGGGGAGTTGTCTCTGCTCTCTTTTCCGTATGCTAATGGCAATGTCTTAATCTTGTCCCCCTTGTCAGGAGGGGTCTTGGTGTGTCTCCCATCCGCCCTTCACTGCTCTCTGAAGTTTTTTCCTCTGATGGGTTTTGGTTTAAGCAGAGGCTTGGGGGGAGGTGTCTTTCATGAGTCATGCTGGATACTGCACCCTGGTTCCCCAAGAGCACGGAGGTGTCTGGTATCATAATAGCTCCTCAAATCCCCTGCTGGGCTGCCTTCATCGGAGGAACATGGAGCGAATGGCTGAGAACAGAATAGAACCCAGCAGTCCGGTCTCCCACCCCCACTCGCTGCCATGGCATGAGGCAGGAGGCCAAGTTGCAGAAAACACTGCAACAGCCACGGAGATCCCTGGGGATGCCACTCCAGCATCGCTTGTGCTGTGCACGGTGGGAAGAGCTCGCCTGTCCCATCTGGGGGTGCAGGGTGAAAGGGGAGCTGCCAGGGCTGCTCGATCCCAGTGGGAGGCCCAGCCAGCACGTCACGAGCTCACATGCATGCAGGGTGGCACAGCTGGGCAGGCTGCAGTGGGGCTGGGAAAGCGGGGGTGGGGTAGGAGGCAGGATGTGTGGATGCTGCACTGTGTCCTCCCTGGAGACCGGTCCAGGACAGCTGCTTCTGGGGATGACATGGGTGGCTGGGGATCGGTGCCAAAACTCATGGGTCGCATGCAGAAGAAGGTCACACAGTCTGTATGTGAGCAGATCGCCCCAATCCCTGGGGTGCCCAGGAATCACCCCCCAGGGCCCCAGACCTCATCTGCTGCTGGCCTGGAGGGGCACCGCTTAACTCTCTGTTGGGTGCATGGGACCAGCCACATGGGAGGGTGCTCGGCTCCCCCTGAGCATGGCAAGGCGGCCAGAGGGAGGGCTTGCTGGCTGCTGGCCCCTTTGCTGATCTGCTGAGTGACAGGAACAGCCTTAACTCAAACCATAATCGAGAGCGTCTGCCAGACAGACATCCCTTGGACCCTGGAGAAGGGGATCCAGGGCCTTTTGCCTCCAGGGGCACCAGCTCTGATCTGGCTCTGGGGCGGGGAATTTGCTCCAGTCCAGGCCCTTTCCCCTGGGGGGGGGGTGCGAACTCCAGTCCAGCCCCGGGGGGGAGGGGGCTGGTTCAGGGTGGGCGAGGAACAGATGGGCTCCAGGCCCTCTCCACTCTAGAGAGCCCTTGCCCCAGTTCAGCCCCTGGGCAGGAGGACTGGCTGAGACAGCCCCAGCCCCCATGGGGCTGACTGCAGCAGGAGCCCCTCCCCAAGCACCAGTTCCCACATGCGCCTTCCCAAGATGAGTCACTGTCTGCTCCCAGCTTCTGCTGCAGAACAAGTAGCTATTTATACTGGCCTCCTCTCTGAGGCTGCTGTGCAACACTCCCCGCCCCCAGACTCCAGCTCTGGGAAACCAGGGCCCCTGAGTCCAGTGGGGTCTAGGAGCTGGAGCAGGGGGGTTGGGAGTCAGGACTCCTGGGTTCTATCCTGGGGGAAGGGGAGTGGGATCAGAGGTTAGAGCATTGGGGATGGAAAGGGAGCCAGGACTCCTGGGTTCTATTTGCTGTCCTGCCATGTGAACATAGATAAGTCCATTCCTCCCTCTGTGCTTCAGTTTCCCCCATGGGGTGCGTGAGTGTGCGGGGCTGTGTGACCCTCAAGAGGCTGATCCCAGATTACTAGCTCACTCTGCCGTCCTGCCTTAGACCCCCGCCCCCTAACATACCCACCCCTGTATAGCAGACTCAGCCCAGCCCCAGGGATCCTGCAGAGACAGCCCCATGTGTGTGGTGATTCTGCCAGATTTCGGGCCAGCTCACTGTCCTCCTGGGCACAAATAATTGGCCCCCTCGATATAAGCAGGGTGTGGAGGCTCAGACCCCTGGAGAGGTCCCTGCAGGGCAGGGGGTGCCAAGTTTGCCTGCCAGGATAAAAGGTGGATTTACCCCTTGTCCTCTCAGGGAGGTGGCCCCTCACTCCCTCTTCCAAACACACACCCCATTGTCCTCAGCCCCAGATCTGGTATCAGTTCCCAGCTGCCCCCCTACAGCAGGAGTTTCCAGCCACAATGACGGCTTTGTGGACCAGGTGGTAATGTGAGACACCCCACTGCCCCCACCTGGCACCGTCCCCGGGTACCCTTCCCCCATGCTGCAGAAGCAGCCCTGTAAGGTGCACAACAGGGGGTGAGGGTGCACGGGGTGTGTGCGTTTGCATGAGCAAGGGTGCTGTGATTGTGCATGTGCAGGAGCAAATGGACTGTTGTGTGAGTGCATACATGACAGAGTGTGTGTGTTGAAGTGTGTATGGCTGACTGTGTGTGCAGGCCCCAGTGTGTGTTTGGGATGGTGACAGAATGTGTGACGCTTGCTGTGCACTGATGTGCATGTGATGATGGTGATGATGGCTGTGCTGAGGATGTGACTCCGTGTGTGTGTGTGCGCGTGTGTATGCACTGTCCTCCACCGAGCTGGTTGTGTGCATAGCAGGGGCGGGGGGGGGCGTGTCTGTGTGCTCCTCTCTCCTCTTAATGAATTCCAGCTACAGTGCAATGTGGAGCAGCAGGGAGTGTGCATGACAGAGGGGTGTACGTGTGGGTAGGTGGATGTGTGTAGGCAGCTGTCCTGGTGTGTGTGTAGGTCTACTGTCTGTGTGTAATGGTGAGTAGGTGTGCAAGTGTGTGCAATGTGCATGTGTAGCTCTGTGACGTGTGTGTGTAGTTGTGTATGTCTATGTGCCGTGTGTGTAGTGATGTGTTTGTAACGGTGTGCTCTGTGTGTGTAGTGTGGGGTGTAGCAGTGTGTGTAGCTGGTGCAGTGTATGGTTAGTGAGGGGTGTAGGGGTGTGCAGTCTGAGTGTAGTGGTGTGGGGGGGTGTAATAATGTGAAGTGTGTGTGTGTAGCTGTGTGCAGCATGTATTCAAGTATGGAAGTGTGTAGCCATGTGTGTAACCGTGCAGTGATGTGCAGTATGTGTTGTGACAGGGTCAGGCCAGATGGCTACAAGAGAGTGGTCAAAGGTAGATACATTCGCTCCAGGTTAAGCCAGGGCCGCCCAGAGGGGGGGCAAGAGGGGCAATTTGCCCCAGGCCCTGGGCTCCGCAGGGGCCCCATGAGAGTTTTTCGGGGCCCCTGGAGCGGGGTCCTTCACTCGCTCTGGGGCCTCAGAAAACTCTTGCGGGGCCGGGCCCCGGAGCTTCTTCCGCTCCCGGTCTTCGCTGGCGGGGGGGTCCTTCCGCTCCGGGGCGGAAGGACCTCTCGCCATCGCATTACCACCGAAGCGGGACCTGCCGCTGAAGTGCAACCCGGTCTTCGGCGGTAATTCAGTGGCGGGGGGCCCTTCCGTTCAGGGACCCGCCGCCAAAGTGCCTTGAAGACCCGTGGCGGGGGCCCCCCGCCACCGAATTACCGCCAAAGAGCGGGCTGCACTTCGGCAGTGGGTCCCGCTTCGGCGGTAATTCGGTGGCGGGGGGCCCCCGCCGCGGGTCGCCCCCGCCGCGGGTCTTCGGGGCACTTCAGCTGCGGGTCCCAGAACGGATGGGCCCCCCACCACCGAACAGGGCCAGCTCTAGACATTTCGCCGCGCGGGGGGCCCCTTGCCGCTTGCCGGTCCCATGGCTCCGGTGGACCTCCTGCAGGCATGGCTGCGGAGGGTCCGCTGGTCCCGTGGCTCCGGTGGACCTCCCGCAGGCATGGCTGCGGAGGGTCCGCTGGTCCCGTGGCGCCGGTGGACCTCCCGCAGGCGTGCCTGCGGATGCTCCACCGGAGCTGCTGGACCAGCGGACCCTCTGCAGGAGGTCCACCGGAGCCGCCTGCCGCCGATGGCCCCAGGCCCCCGGAATCCTCTGGGCAGCCCTGGGTTAAGCAGGTCCCTTCTCCCTGGGTAAGATAACACTCAGGAACTTTCTAGAACTAATTAAGGCAGGCAGGCTAATTAGGACACCTGTAGCCAATTGGGAAGTTACTAGAATTAATAAGGCTAATCAGGACACCTGGTATAAAAAGGCTCTCACTCCAGTTAGTGGTGTGTGTGTAAGGAGCTGGGAGTGAGAGGACGTGCGGCTGGAGGACTGAGGAGTACAAGCATTAACAGACATCAGGAGGAAGGTCCTGCGGTGAGGACAAAGAAGGTGTTGGGAGGAGGCCCTGAGGAAGTAGCCCAGGGAAATGCAGCTGTCGTGCAGCTGTTACAGGAGGCACTATACACAGCTGCAGTCCACAGGGCCCTGGTATGGAACCCAGGGTAGAGGGCAGGCCCGGGTTCCCCCCAAAACCTCCTGACTCCTGATCCAACACAGGAAGATCTCTGAGGCTAGCAAAATCCACCAATAAGCGCAGGACCCACCAAGGTAGAGGAGGAACTTTATCACAACTGGTGTTAACGGTGGGATTTGGTGTGCACAACACAGCAGAAGGAGGGTGATTTTGAAAAAAGGGAGCAGGTTTATTTATTTTTTTTACCACAATGGATGACATATTACGGGCATTGATACAAGCTACAGCGGCACAGCAGGAGGCTACCCGTGTCCAGGCAGCCACCCAACAGGAGGCAGTGCGGCTGCAGCAAGAGACTAATCGCCTGCTGGTGGGCCAGGCTGCTCAGTACTGTGCTACGTTGCGGGAACTGGTAAACCAGGTTGTCAGGGTCTCTTTCCCATTTTGAACTTTAGCATTCAGAAAGTGGGGACCTGCATGTCCCTTCTAAGCTTAATTCCTAGCTTAGATCTTATAGCACTGCCACCAACTAGAGATTTCAGTGTCTAGTGCACTCCTTGTCCCCCTAAAACCTTTCCTGGGTCTTAAAACAAGGGGAAATGAACCATCCCCCCTACTTTTCTCCTCCAAGACTTTCCCCTCCCTGGGTTACCCTGAAAGATACTGGGAGATCACTGCGATTCAAACTCCTTGAATCTTAAAACAGAGAGGAAATTCACCTCCCCCCCTTCTCTCCCCCTCCCAGACTCTCCCTGAGAGAGAGACACTGATCCCAACTCCTTGGATCCTAACACAGAAAGAAATTAACCTTTCCCCCCACCAATCCCTGGTGAGTTCAGACCCAGTCCCCTTGGGTCTTACACAGGAATAAAAACAATCATTCAGGTTCTTAAAAGAAAAGCTTTTAATTAAAGAAAGAAAAAGTAAAAATTATCTCTGTAAAATCAAGATGGAAAAATGTTTACAGGGTCTCGGCTTCACCTAGACCAGAGGGACTCCCCCTCCCAGCCTAAGTATAAGTTACAGCAAACAGAAGTGAAATATCCTTCCAGCAAAATACACATTTGAAAATATAGAAAACAAACTTAAATCTAATCTGCTTTCTATCTATTACTTACTATATGGAACCTGAGAGACTGTTTCAGTAAGATTGGAGAAATCTGGTTACATGTCTGGCTCCTCTTAATCCCAAGAGAGAACAAAGAACAGAACAAAACAGCACAAATCAAAGACTTCCCTCCACCCAGATTTGAAAGTATCTTGTCTCCCGATTGGTCCTTTGGTCAGGTGTCAGCCAGGTTCACTGAGCTTGTTAACCCTTTACAGGTAAAAAAGACATTAACCCTTAACTATTTGTTTATGACACAGGTAAAAACCCTTACAGAGCTGAACCACGGCCATGATGGGACGCGGCTCATACAGGCCAGCAATTGGCTGCAGAAAATGACATGGGTGGATGATGAGGAGGCAAACCTTCTGGCCTTTCAGAGGACAGCCCTACGGGAGGCTTGGCCTGGAGATCAGTGGTCTGGCATCCTTGCCCCATTCCTGCGTGGGGTGGCCCAGAAAGCCTACTATAATCTACCTGAAGAGGCTGCAGCAGACTACCCCCAGCTGAAAGCAGAGATCCTGGCCAGATCTGGGGTAACGCCAGCAGTGCGGGCTCAGCGGTATCACGGGTGGAGGTTCCAGGAAAACAAAACCCCATGGTCCCAATTGTGTTACCTCATCCATCTCACACGCAAGTCCTGGAGTCCGGAAACTGAGTCCTGGACTCCGGAAGAGATACTAGAGGTTCTGGTCATTGACCGATACATGAGGGGGCTACCGCCAGACCTTCGTGCCTGGGTAAGCCTTCACCTATGACGAGGTTGTTGCCCTGGTAGAGAGGTGAAGGACAGCGAGGGAGCTGACCTAACCAGTTAAGGAAGAGGCACCCCGAGTTAAACGAGCAGCACTAATTCCTAGAGCTCGGGCGACTGGGCCACCAGGAGGGCCCAGGTGGAAAAAGAGAAGGGCTGAAGGCCCACCAGAGGCCACAAAGAGTCGGAGAACTGAAGGAGAAGAGGTGTTAGACTGCCCAAACCAAGAGACCGGGGAATGCCTAGGGCTCCATACAGATGTTATGCCTGCGGGATGTGGGGATACATAGCCGCACAGTGTCCCAATGCTGAGGAGCCTATGCAATGTAACCTGGGGAACTGGGCAGACCCATACTCCCTAATCCACCTTGTGGGGGTCTCACTAACCCCACATATGTACACCAGACCAACGAAACTAAATGGAGTAGAGAACCCAGCACTGGTTGATTCAGGGAGTGCTATCATGCTTATCTCAGGGAAGTTCGTGAAGCATAATCAGCTACTGCTGGCTAAATGTATGGGGATAACATGCGTCCATGGGACAGTTAGTTACTACCTGACCATCCCAGTAAAAATTGAAATCCAGAAGAGCACTACTGAGGTAGCAGCAGGTGTAGTCCCTAAACTCTCATACCCAGTGCTCGTAGGGAGGGACTTCCGAGGGTTTGGAGACTTACTCCCAGTAGGAGGATTGGAAAAAGAGGGGAACCCTAAAGTTAGTGAGGCATCCACAGTAGACAGACCAGGCCTGAGAGAAAATTTTGGACGGGATCAGGCTGAAGATCCAAGGTACGACAACATTAGGAAGGAGGTGACCGAAATAGATGGGGTCCCCATGGAAGGAAAAACCCAGGGACCAGGGCCCTACTTCATAATGAAGAAGAATCTCTTGTACTGGGTTGCACCAGTACAGGGGCAGAAGGTACAGCAGCTCCTAGTACCTTGAAAACACCAGAACGCTGTATTAAACCTTGCCCAGGGTCATCTTTTTGGGGGGCATTTAGGGGTAGAGAAGACCCTGGCATGAGTCCTACGATGGTTCTTCTGGCCTGGGGTACATGAAGAAGTGCAGAGGTATTGTGCCTCCTGCCAGGAGTGTCAGCTGCACAGTCCCTGTCCTCACTTGAGGGCACCTTTAGTACCCCTTCCCATCATAGAGGTCCCCTTCGAGCAAATAGCGATGGACCTAGTGGGACCCCAGGAGAAGATGGCTCAGGGCCAACAATATATACTTGTTGTCTTGGACTATGCTACTCGCTACCCAGAAGCCATCCCCCTGTGGAACCCAGCCTCTGAAATGATAAGCAAAGAATTGGTGGGGATCTTTGCCTGAGTGGGGCTATCGAAAGAGATATTAACAGACCAAGGAACCCCATTCATGTCAAAGCTAATGAAGGACCTCTGTACACTGCTCCATATACATACCCTGAGAACTTCAGTCTATCATCCGCAGACTGATGGGCTGGTAGAAAGTTTTAACCGAACCCTCAAGGCTATGATAAGGAAGGTGGTAAGTTGGGACGGGAAGGATTGGGACACCTTATTACCTTATCTTATGTTCGCCATCCAGGAGGTACCTCAGGCCTCAACTGGGTATTCACCCTTTGAATTATTATATGGGCGCCATTCTCGTGGCATATTAGATATCGCCAAAGAGATCTGGGAAGAGGAACCCAATGAGGAGAGAAGTATAATTGAACATGTATTAAAGATGCGAGACCGGATTGCCCGGGTCACCCCTATTGTATGGGAACATTTGGAAAAGGCGCAGGAGGCCCAGCGAACCCACTACAATCACCAGGCAAAAGTCCAAGAGTTCCAACCAGGGGATCGGGTGATGGTGTTGGTACGCACTGCAGAAAGCAAACTTCTGGCCCAATGGCAGGGGCCCTATGAGGTGGTTGAACCTGTGGGGGAAGTAACCTACAAGGTACGGCAGCCAGGACACCAGAAACAAGAACAAATTTATCACATTAACCTCCTGAAACCTTGGAACCAGTGAGAGGCATGTGTGGTGGCCCAAGAGGCCCCAGTCCAGGGAGATACCCTGATCTGCTCATGTAGGTTATCCCCTGATCTGACATTGAACCAGAAAAAGGAGGTAACTGAGATGATCAACCGGTACCAGGACGTGTTTTCAACCAAACCAGGCCAGACCACCAAAGCATATCACCACTTTATCACAGACCCTGGGGCAAAGGTAACTTTAAGGCCCTACCAGGTCCCAGTGTCAAAAAGGGAGGAGATCAAGGCAGAGGTAAAAAGGATGTTGGAACTAGGAGTCATTGAAGAATCCCACAGTTAATGGTCGAGCCTGATTGTGTTGGTGCCCAAACCCGATGGCACCATTAGATTTTGTAATGACTTCCACCAACTGAACGAGATATCCAGATTTGATGCATACCCCATACCTCGCATCGATGAGTTAGTTGATCGCCTGGGCAATGCCCGATTTTTGACCACCCTTGATTTAACAAAGGGATACTGGAAGATTCCCTTTGCCAAAGATGCAAAAGAAAAGACGGCATTCTCTACACCAGAGGATCTGTTTCAATATACTGTTCTTCCTTTTGGACTGCATGGGGCACCTGCCATCTTCCAGCGTCTTATGGACAAGCTCCTACGGCCCCATACCAGTTATGCAGTGGCGTACCTGGATGATAATGAATATCCACACCCCTGGCTGGGAAACCCATTTGGAAAAGGTGGACACGATTCTGGACATGCTAAGACAGGCTGGCCTCACAGCCAATCCAGCCAAGTGTGCTGTAGGGCTAGCTGAGGCTACACACATTGGCTACATTGTAGGAAGGGGCATGGTCAAGCCCCAACTGAACAAACTGGAAGCTATCCAAAATTGGCCCTGGCCAAATCGGAAAAAGCAAGTCCAGGCATTCCTGGGGGTGGTGGGATACTACGGGCAATTTAGTCCCCATTTTGCTAACCAGAGCGAGTCCCCGGACAGACCTGATAAAAGCCCAGGGTCCGGATATGGTGAAGTGGACTGACACTGCAGAGACCGCATTCACGGATCTACGATCAGCCCTCTGCAGTAACCTCGGGCTTATAGCCCCAGACTTCAACGAAGAGTTCACTTTACAAACCGATGCATCTGAAATAGGATTGGGAGCTGTCCTATCACAGACGGTTGGAGACGAAGAACACCCAATCCTCTACCTCAGCAGGAAACTCCTTCCGAGAGAGCAGAAGTATGCTGTGGTTGAGAGAGAGTGCCTTGCTGTGAAATGGCCATAAGAATGCTTCCTTATTACCTACTGGGACGATGGTTTACCCTTCTGACCGATCATGTACCCCTCCAGTGGATGCAGCGAAATAAAGAGAAGAATGCAAGGGTGACCAGATAGTTCCTGTCTTTACAACCTTTCCAATTCACCATACATGTGTTTAGCTATGTGCAGTGTATGTGCAGCTGTGTGTGCAGTGTGTGTAGTTGTATGCAGTGTGCAGCTGGGTGTGTGTAGAGGTGTGCAGTGTATGTAGATGTGTGTATAGCAGTGTGCAGCTGTGTACAGTGTGTGCATAACTATATGTAGGAGTGTGCAGTATGTGTATAGTAGGGTGTATCTCTCTGTATGTAGAGGGGGGTGTAGATGTATGTATGTATGTGTGACAGTGTGTGTGTAGCAATGTGCAGTGTGTGGTCACTGTGTAGCTGTGCGCAGTGTGTGTATGTGTAGCAGTGTGTATAGCTGTGTGTGTAGCAATGTGCAGTGTGTTTGTAGCTGTATGCAGCAGTGTGCAGTGCATGTGTAGCTCTGTGTGTGTAGCTGTGGGCACTGTACAGTGTGTGTGTGTAGCTGTATGTAGCTGTGTGCACAGTGCAGTGTGTGTGTGTAGCTCTGTGTGTGTAGCTGTGTGTGTTTGTAGCTGTGTGCACAGTGCAGTGTGTGTGTGTGTAGCAGGGTGTGTAGCTGTGTGCACAGTGCAGTGTGTATGTGTGCGTAGCTCTGTGTGTGTAGCTGTGTGCACAGTGCAGTGTGTATGTGTAGCAGTGTGCACAGTGAAGTGTGTGTGTGTGTGGAGATGTGTGTAGCTGTGTGCACCATGCAGTGTATGTGTAGCTCTTTGTGTGTAGCAGTGTGTGTAGCTGTGTGCACAGTGCAGTGTGTGTATGTGTAGCTGTGTGCACAGTGCAGTGTGTGTGTGTGTGTAGCTGTGTCTGTAGCTATGAGCACAGTGCAGTGTGTGTAGCTCTGTGCACAGTGCAGTGTGTGTATGTGTAGCTGTGTGCACAGTGCAGTGTGTGTGTGTGTGTGTGTGTAGCTGTGTCTGTAGCTATGAGCACAGTGCAGTGTGTGTGTAGCAGTGTGCACAGTGCAGTGTGTGTGTGTGTGTGTGTGTAGAGGTGTGTGTAGCTGTGTGCACCGTGCAGTGTATGTGTAGTTCTTTGTGTGTAGCAGTGTGCACAGTGCAGTGTGTGTGTAGCAGTGTGCACAGTGCAGTGTGTGTGTGTGTGTGTGTGTGTAGAGGAGTGTGTAGCTGTGTGCACCGTGCAGTGTGTGTGTGTGTAGCTGTGTGCACAGTGCAGTGGGAGGGTGGCTGGGGGCTGTGTGCACAGTGCAGTGTATGTCTAGCAGTGTGTGTAGCTGTGTGCACAGTGTAGCTCTGTGTGAGTAGCAGTGTGTGTGCGCGTGTGTGTGTAGCTGTGTGCACAGTGCAGTGTGTGTGTATGTATGTGAGTGTGTGTAGCAGTGTGTGTGTGTATGCGAGTGAGTGTGAGTAGCAGTGTGTGTATGTGTAGCTGTGTGCACAGTGCAGTGTGTGTATGTATGTATGTGAGTGAGTGTGTGTAGCAGTGTGTGCAAAGCACGCGTGCTGCGTGCGGGGCTCGGTGCGGGGAGGAAGCCGCCACCTGACCCCACAAAGGACGCGGCTCCGGCTCCCTCCCTCGCTCGCGTTTCCAATTTCCCCGGCTCCGCTGCCCGCACTCAGCCGGCAACATGGCGATGGGGCGAACCCCGGCCGGCCGCTAGCGCGGGGATCCGGCCCGCCCGGGGAGCGATGCTGCCGCGGCGCGCCCGGGACATTTCCTCGCCCCTCGCCGCCTGCGCTCGCCCGGCCCGGTGATGGACTGAGCCCCGCCGGCTCCCCGCACTCCCAGCACGGGGTGAGTATGGAGCCCTGGCCGGGGGATTTCGGCCGTGCCCCAGCGAGGCACCGTGTGGCTTTCAGCCTGGCCTGGGGGATCCTTCTCCCCACCCCCCAACCGCTTGCATTGCCTGGGGGTCTCGCCATGGGGGGCTGCTTTGAACCCCACTAACAGCACTGCTGGTTTTAATAATCTCTTCCAGCCCCCCCTGCCCCTGCCTGGCTGATTGGGGCTATTTTGTGCAGTATGATGTGATGTTTCTCGGGGAGGGGAGTCACTGCCCTGGGGGAAGGGGGTGAAATGCTGGGGAGTTCCCATCCCTTGGCACCCAGGCATGAAATGTGGCAGCGGTGAACGGCCATGCCCAGAGGGAGATACTTATCCCCACACTGTGTGTGCGCAAATGAGAGTCCCCCAGGCATCTGCGGGTGCCAGTCTTGGTGCACCATACAGCTGATCTCTGCCCCATCCATCACGCCACCCAAACTAACCTCCTGCTGGAAACAACAGCAGCACCAGAGAGAAAGATGGGAGAGGGATTCCGGATAGCTGAGCAGCTGCAGCTTCCCTGGAGCGGAGATGCTCAGGACCTTTGAAAATTAGGCCTGTCAACTGCCAGACATACCCCCACTCCCTCCTCATATCTATCACCATACCCCCCATATCTATCACCATGCCCCCCCACGCATATCTATCTCTCTATCACCCCCCCCCCCATATCTATCACCATGGGCCCCCCACGCATATCTATCTCTCTATCACCGTCCCCCCACTCTCCAGTGTCCTCAGGAAGGGCCCTGGATGTGGGACTGTGCCTAGTGTTTACTGGCAGGATAGACCCCCTCTGAGATGGAGCATTAGGAATAAAAGGAGAAACGACACCATGAGTTAAATCAAGACGGCTTGTGCTTCAGAGGTGTGCACGCATCTGCATAGGAGTCTCTCCATACCTGCATACATGTATGTGCATCTGTGTGTTGTGTTTGTGTGTGAACCTGTGTATGTTTGTCCCCAAGTGCACACATGCCTGTTCTGTGTGCATGTGTCTGTGAACACACACACACACACACACACACACACACACACACACACACACACACACACACACACACACACACACACACACACACGGGGCTGGAGGTTATTTCCATTGTTAGCCTGTGCAGGTTAAGGAGCAAATCAACCCCCAAATAATGTGGTGTGCCAGCAACGCCTGACCCAGCTGAGGGGTAGGGTGGGGGTTGCTGATCTGGAGGCAGGCAGGACCGGGACATACTGACCAGGGAGTCTGCATTTCCAGAGACACGGCAGAGCATGGCAGCACCTTGCGTACAAATGCTGCTACATACTGAGAGGATGGAGACATTAGTAGATGTACAGCGATTTTAGATGGGGCTAGATGGCTAGATAGATAAAGCAGGATTAGGGTTGGCAGTTAGATGGCTAGATAGATGGGTGCATGTGAAGAGAGAGCGCAAAGGATTAGGGCCTGTATCTCTCCATGAGCCAAAATCCTTCTTGCGCTCTCTCATCTATCTAATCTGTGGAGCTGTGCACATGGGCGAGCAGTGCAAAGACACACACACACAGCCTGGTTCTGCTTTTCAGTCGTCCCCATTAACAGTCCGGTGGAAGGTGCAGAGGGTTGTGTGGGTGTGTAGATTATATTAACACACATAGAGGGGTGTGTGGAGGTGTGTGTGTATCCAGCTGTCTGTCTCCAAACACTCCTCTCCATCGCAGACCTTATGGGGGAGGGGGACAGAGGTGGTCTCCCTGCTCAGGGTGGGGCTCAGTGCCTTTCCTGCTCCCTAGAGGATGGGTTGGGGACATGGCTAGAATGCCCTATGCTGCGGCTATTCTCTGCTCCCAGGGTCAGAAGGTGCCAAGTGTAGTCGGGAGTAGCCCCCAGGCTGTCCTTACTAGCACTGCTGCCTGTGCGTGAGCAGAGTCAGTATGAATCAGCCTAACAGCCTGTGGAACTCACTGCCACAGGAGGCTGGCGCTCGGAGCTGAAAAAGGGGCAGGTGCTGAATGACTATAGAATCTACAACAATATCTGCCAGGCTGCTGCACTCCCTTATTGAGTAACGGTTACTCCAGGGCCTCACACCGGGATGCCAGAAGATTGGCCCCTGGCCAGGGGGATGAGTTCTGTGAGCAAGGGGGACAGCGGCACCTCGTAGACAGGGCACAGAGGGAACCAGGGCCACTGAGACACTTCAGGGAATGGGGAGCCGGACAGTGCAGGTTGGCGGCACTGCTTTGTTCTTACAGGGTCTCTTGGGGGTGCTGGGGCTGCACAGGTGGATTTGTTACTAGAGGGTGTTGGGTGGGGGCTGGGACTCTCTATTCAGCACTTCCTACCCCCTTGGGTTTGTTTCTCCCTTTACTGAGTCACATGGGCATCCACACTGACAAACCAGGGAGGAGAACTAATCTTGGTAGCAATAAACAAGCTTTCATCCCCTGGCGGGGGGGGGGGGGGGCTGCTGAGCATCAGGACTCTCGAGTTCTGTCCCTGGCCTGGGACAGGCTGTGCAGTATACACCATTGCTCATCACTAGCCCCTTGTCCACAGCCCAGCACGCAGCACCGACCCATTTGTCTTATTGATTGGGGCTGCCATCAATAGCTGTGTGCCCGACGCATCCTCTTCTTCTGGGCCGGGCCAGAATGCTGGTTAAGGGAGACTGTGTGGGGCTGGAGAAGGTTGCACATAGGGAGGGTTGTGTGTGTGTGTGTGGGGGGGTCCTTGTTACCACCATCCTCTGCCTGCTCCTGCTCCCACCCACAGCTGGCCCCTGGGATCTCTCTCAGCTCTGTTCATTCAAAAGAGCATTTCAAGATGAGAAGAATCTTTGTGCCGTAAAGTTATGTGTCGAATGGACTCAGGGCCTTTCCCTCTAGGGGACACTGGCTCCAATCCAGCCCCAGAACAGGGAGACAGGCTGGCTCGGGGGTGGGGGGTAATGGGGCCTTTCCCCTGTAGGATCCAGTATAACCCTTCCTTTAACTGAGAAACTGCACAAGGTCCATTCAGGCAGAGCTAGGATCAGAACACAGCCCTCTACTATGAGACACCCACATCTCACTTTGCCCCAGTTCCTCCCACACTGGACATGCCAAATCTATGTACAGCTGCCACTCTAACAGCACTCTGTTCCCTGAGCCAGGAACGGGAGCCAGCCCCTACCCCAGGGGTCACAACTGTGAGTGCACCAAGGGGCAAACTCATCTCTGGCTTCTCCAGACCTGCAAGGGCTAGACTTTGCAACCAAAATATTCTATTCCAACAGACAGAGGGGTACATACATAGCCATCATCTCTCAAGCCAGCCAGCCTAGGGAGCCACCCGCCCCAAAAATCGTTATAGGGGATAGTTCTGTTCTGGTGCACCACACACCAGACATGATCCAAAATTGTACATTGAAAAGTATTTAAGGAAAATGCCTGGCTGTGCAAATGGAACATTTTTGACTGGTAGAAATTTGACAAACATTTTCAAAACAAAAAATAATTAAAAATGGTGGTTTCATTTCAGTTTTTGACAGACGAAAAAAAAGTCATTTTTAAATGTTGGTTCTCTTTTGGGGGCCTTTTCCTCATTCGCTTTCTTTAGCCCCACCCCCACCCTCTATTTCCAGTGGGGGAAAGAGAAGGTTTAAAAAAACAAGAGGAGAGAAAAATAAAAATTGATGCCATTTTTGTTTGTTCCCCCCACAAAAAAAGTTGGCTTCCCTTCAAAGTGACCAATGTAATGTGTTTCCATTTCCCCCCAATCAAAAACAATAAAAAACTTCAAATTTCATTCTATAAAAAAAGCATGAAAATTCCCAGTGCTGATTGGAGTGGCCCCTCTCCAGGGCCAGGACATGCCCAGGAGGAGTCCAGCCCAGCCTGGCAGGTGTTAAAAGTCCTTCCCACCTGTGTGGGGATCTGAGTCTGGGAGATGTTCCCCTGAGCTTGACACTCCCTCAGCAGAGAGGCCAAGAGCCATCTGGGCTGTGGGAACTGAACTGCTCCATGAACCCTTGAGGCAGCCCCCCTCTGGGCTGGGGTGAGTCTGGCTGGGAGCACAGGGTGGGACACTGCACCCAAGACTGGCCAGACGGAGCATGGGGAGGTGGAGTGTGGCTCAAGGTTCTTTCCAGAGCCCCCACATCCACTCATCCATCTGGTCAGCGCTTGGGGTTTCCAGATCCCTCTTTTGCGAGGGTGCTGCCTGGGGCTCCCTGGATCCCTCCTCAGGAGGGCCCTGTGTGTGGGGTCCTCTACTCAGTACCCTCCTTGAGCTGAAAGCACCATCTGCCCCCACCATCCCGCTGAGTCAGTGGGTGGGGTCGTTGAAAGGCCTCGCCCCCTCCACTTTGCACCAGGCCCCCTGCCAGCTGAAGTCCAGCGGGCCTGGCTGGATGCAGCGCTGGGACAATGGTGTCTCTTGCACCAGATCCAGTGGTGGACCTGTGCAGAAAGTAGGGTTGCCAATTTTGGTTGGACATTTTCCTGCAGGTTTCCTCACATGACATAATCTTTAACTCCTGGAGGCTCCAGGACTATCCTGGAGGGTTGGCAACTCTAGCAGAAACCCATCCACAATTGGTGTAGAAGCAATTCCCTAACTCAGGTCCCAGTGGTTCAGTGCAATGCCAGGTGCCTGGCCCGGGCTGTGCACTCCAGCCATAGCAAGTCCACTGCAAATAAGGATATTAGCTTCTGGGAGACTCAGATCTGTGGCTACAGAGATCTGGGAGGGGACCCCGAACAAGCTGGGCCTGGGGACAGCTCCCATCAGCCAGGTGGGACTCAGCCTGGGTACTATTGTAGCATCCCAAAACCCAAGGCTGGGGCCCCCTCAAGGCAGCTGCTGCACACACTTACCTCACAACAGAGATGAGGGACCCTAATCATGCCAGGTGCTGCGCAGACACCCTCCTCCCAGGCTCTGCACAAACCAGCAGAGATCAGGTGCTCCCACCCCATCATGGTAGGTGTGGTGCACACAGTGGGAGACAAACCCTGCACAGAACAGCTCATAGTCTCAATGGAGAAAGGGCAAGAGGCACAGGAATTTGCCCAACATCTTAGAGTAGGTCAGTGGCAGAGCAGAGAATAGAAACTAGGATTCCTGGCTCCCAGCCCCCTGCTCTAACCCTCTAGGCCTCACCACTCTCTCAGAGGTGGGACTAGAACCCAGGAGTCCTGGCTCCCAGCCCAGTGCTCTGCCCACTGGAACATGCTGTTCCTGACACCCATGCAAACCAGTAGCTAGTTCAACACCTGTGCTTGCAGCCCCAGCTGGGAGAGGTCTGCACAGGCCCCAGGGCTGAGTCCCCACCTGCCCACTAGAGGGGTCCCTCTGGGGCAGGTGAGTCCCATGGGGGAGGAGATATTGGGGGGGGGCTCTCCCTGAAAACATCCCTGAGGGGCCAGGTGGGAGGCCCCTCTGCACACAGACCTCTATCCCCACACATGCCCCTGCTCTGGGATCACACTGATCCAACCCACCTCCTCCAAGCAGCCCTGTCCTTGGGGACGTGACCGTGTACGCCAAGGACTTTTCCATAGCCTTTGCCAGTCCCTGCTCAGGTATCTGGAGATCTGCGTGTTCCTGAGCAGTGTCACAGCCTGGCACGGCTTCCTGGCGTGGCCACTATATAAATATGCCCTCAGCAGCCCAGCCACTTCTTGCTGGGGCGGGGCCCCCAACTCCGGGATCCTGATCCAGAACACAGAGATTCTGAGCCCAGCACCATCACAGGAGCCTGGGGTAGGTTTTGATCCACTATGGCCACACCAGGGGGTATTCAGCCTGAGCTGGGAGCCAGGACTCCTGGGTTCTAGCCTAGCTCTGGGAAGGGAGTCTAGTAGCTAGAGCAGGGAGTGGGGGGGGGGCGCAGTTTTCCTAGGTTCTGTTACCAACTTTGAGGGGAGTGGGGTCTAGTGGGTTAAAGCAGAGGAGCTGGGAGCAAGGACTCCTGGGTTCTATTCCCCACCCTCGTGCTATAGCAGGTCTGTAGTTAAGAGGGATCTGAATTGAGGTCACCTACGCAGTGTCCCAGCTTTGCTAATACCTGTAACTCTAGCCGTTGTCTGAGCTGGCAGAGGAAAGGCTGCACTACAGTAAATCTATCTCTCGCTGCACCAGAAACCAACTCAGCAGCCTCATTGTGTTTCCGTCTGAAAAGCTGCTGCCCTCCTGCACATCACCTGGGCGGGTAGAATCAGTTCAGAGTGAGGCCCACTCATTCCTGATGAACCAAGCGATCTGAGGGGAATGGGAGCCCGGGGGTGGGGGTGGAGGTAAGAGGTTATAGCCAGAGGAATGGGAGCCCTTCTGGACCTGGGAATCCAGCCAGGAATCCTGGCTGACAGAACCTCAGCCCCTGCTTCAACCACTACATCCCCCTCTCCTGCAAGAGCCAGGGATAGAACCTGGAGTCCTTATTCCCCTCCCAGAGTTAGGGCCAGCACCCACTAAGCCAGTTCCCGTGGCCCTTTGTGCAGTTCTGTAGCTCCCTTCTCACTTCCCACGCTTTGCCCCAGGCCCTGGGCTGAGGCACTAATCAACCAGCTGGCCCACTCTCTGCCAAGCAAGCAGGGACTTTAACAGCCGAGCAAGCTGGCTCTGCAGAGCCTGGCGCGCGCCCTGGGGGTCTGGCCTGGGAATCAGTTCAGCTGGTGTCAGCGACTCATCCACCTGCTCTTCGTACCCCTGGGCAATGAGAAATGGGAATGGATTTATCGACAGCCTGGCAGTCATGGCGGGCAGCTCATCCCACAGGGACACAGGGCCGACTGACTGGCGGGGGCTGACTGACTGCTGGAGGAGCTGGGCAGCACCACTCACGTCTGGCCTGGATTATGTGAGTGGCATGTCTGGGGCACTGGCAGCTCTGTGCCAGTGGAGATGCATTGGGTTCCCACTTCCCTGCCCTAGCACTGCGCTGGGATGGACCCGTGAGCCAGGAAGTTTGAAGGGATTGAACGTGCATCAGGGAATTTGGGGAGATGGAGTTGGCAAATCTTCTTGTGGGCTCTGCATAGGCTCCCCTCTGGAGAGGAAGAGGTGAGGCACTGTCAGAGTGTAATATTTACACTCTATAACCCAGTCCTGGGACAGATGCGGTCTCAACCTACACACGGGCAATGCCCCTGCCTGTCAGGGATCTCAGCTCAACCCGAAGTCTTGGGTCCCAGGGAACAACTCTGTCCCCAGAATTGTCCATAGGGACAGAGAGTTGGACAGGGAGGAAGCTCCCCTGCTGTTTGCAGCTCCCCAAAAAACAAGGTGCATCACAAACCAAACAACGGTGCAGCATTTTTCCAAGGAAGAACATCACTCATACCCTTGGGAAAAGCACTAGAAGGCCATGGTGACTCCCATCACGATGTTATCAGCAAAAGGTAATCCCCCATGCCCTGTAGCTTCCTTTGGATACAGGAGTCACCTTCGCTTCCTGTTCTAAATTATCACAAGGCAGTGGTGCGCAGCTGTTCACAGGGACAGATCATCTGCTGGAGTAAATTGTCCTGGCTCCACTGATTTCAACCAAGCTATGACAGTTTACACCAATCGAGGATCTTGCTTGTAGAGTCTAATGCCAAAACGGCCTGTTCTGATCTTCCCATCTGACCTCCTGCATCATTCAGGCCACACCCAAGGATTCCTACTTCCCTTCCATCACTTCTGTCTGTGCTGGAGCAGAGCCTAGAGACCCACCCCTGGTCTGGATTGAAAAACTCTAGGTGATGGACAATTTGCACATTAAACAGTCTTGCAGCCTAGAGGCAGCTAAATCTCAGCACAGGGTGAGGGATCCCTGTATAAATAGCCCCTGCCCCCCACCCCAGAGGCAGCTGCATCTCAGCACCAAGTGAAGGATCCCTGTATAAAACAGCCCCCACACTCCACCTGAGAAGTGGGCACATCTCAGTGCTGGGTAAGGAGTCTCTGTATGAACACAGTTTATATATTCATTAAAGGCTATGGGTTTTCTGAATGCAAGGCCAGGTATAAAGAACAGTTATTCATGCAGTAATGAAAATAAGAATGTTAAATCACAACTATTCAACATTTTTAGACTTGGTAACTTGCACCCAAGAGTGATCTCTGAACTTTGCTTTTTAACAAATCCTGGAACAGTGGAGAAGTTCCAGAGAACTAATGTTGTGCCAATATTTGAAAAGGGTTAGCAGGACAACCCAGGTAATTATAAGTCTGTCGGTCCGACATTGATCTCAGGCAAAATCATGGACCATTGAGATGGGACACAACCAGTAAAGGACATAATGTATGCCAATCAGCATGGTTTTATAGAACACACATCTCGTCAAACAAATGTGGTATTGTTTTTAGATGAGATTGCAAGTCTGGTTGATAAAGATGTTGACACAGTAGGGTTAAGTAAGACATTTGGCTTAGTCCCATGTGACATCCTGATTGAAGTTATTAGCACTGAAATGGCAAAACACTTCTTTAATGCAGGGGTAACGTTGCCCACTGATAGCACGGGTCCTTCTAGAACGTTGGGTTCAGCAACAAACATCTGAAAACCAGGAAATTCCGAGTTAAGATAAACACCCACTCAGTCTTAACTCTGCCCCCTGGAGCTCTTAGCCATTGGGAATTATCTGCATGCACTCCAGCTGCCCTCACTGTGTTAGGTGTTGCCGTATTGGGGGCGGAATGAGTTGGAGCAGCTGGGAAGAGTTCTATGATATGAGGAGATCTGGGTGTGAGTCCCCAATGTGTGTTCTCAAAGGGAAGAGGTTTCAGTCTGCATCGTTACAGTACAGAATTGTATAGGTTGTGTCAGTAGCAGGGCACTGGGGGGTGAGTGGGATCGGAGCGTAGTAGGAGGATTTAATGAAGGGTAGGGATAGTACAGGGTTTGGCGGTATCCTGTGTGCAGCTGTGACGACGTTCTACAAGGGTGTGGAGTGGCTGGTAGAGTTTGCAGATGTGGTACTCTGTCGGGGGAATAGCATAGGACAAGTGCAGCTAATGCCTGTGCCTCACAGTGAAAAGGCAGAGTGCGAGGGTGTGTGTTATGGGGCATTGCACAAAGAGGGAACATATAAGACTGGGGGTATTTACCTTAACTCTGTATTTCCAGGTTTTCACATGATTGAGTTTTGCTGAACTCAATGTTCTGGATGGGCATGAGCTGTCCTCAGGCAATAACTCTGCATTAAAGTGCTTTGCCATTTAATTTCCTAGGTTTTTAAACAGAAGGAAATGTTTTTTGCTAGGAGCAAGTGGTCATCAGACAGCTGTAGCTATCACCTAGGTTTGCAGCTGATCTGCTCCTGTGGCTAGGTAATCATTAAGAGACCTAGATTTTCTAAAGGGCTTTTTCATCAGTGGATATTTACATCATAATCTCCACTTCACAGGTGGGAAACAGACACAGAAGTGAAGTGACTTGCCCAAGATCACTCAGCAAGCCAGTGGCAGAGGTAGGGATAGTCCCAGATCAGCGAGCTTTCCCATAGGTTACACAGTCACCATCTGATGCCTCAGTGCTCCTCTCCCTCTTGTACATTGTGGTGTAGTGCAGTCGGGCTGCTGGTGGTGCTTTGAGATGTTTGCCATGTGTCACGGCTAACAGGGCTGGGGAGAGAAATCTCATCTCTGGGCTATGCCCCCAAACCTTGGCAGTTTTGTTACACAGCGTTACTGACATTCCCCATGAACTGGACTCATCTGCAGCTGCACAAAATCTCCCATATACCGCCCCTGTCACAAACTGCACTGCGCCCGATTTCCTCCGGCCTCGGGGCTAGCGCTGCCAGGGCTCAGCTGGTGCCTCAGACCGAGCAGGTTCCACAGCTGCTGGGGGCAGAGGTGGGAGCGGGGACTGGAGTGGTCACTGTGGTGCCTGGGCTCAAGATAGGGAGCAGGTAGGAACTGGGGTGATTGGGCCAGAAGCAGCTATCTCCAGTGAGAGACGTGCACTGCTGGGACCCCCTGCCCAGCCTGGAGTCAGCTGCCCCCCCCCCCCGCACACGGTACCATCCCTCACTCCCCATGCCAAGTGCCCACTGGCACGATGGCTGCATTGCACAATGGTGCTCTGTGTGAAAATATTTGACCCCCTCAGCTGTGGCCCAGTTGTCCTGTGCCCTGCCCCCCTCCCCCACTCCCACCTGTGCCCTCCCTCCTAGTGTGGCCAGGTGCCTGGTTTTCGACTGGAAAGTCCAGTCAAGAAGAGGATCTGCCAGTGTCCAATCAATCTACTGACTGGACACCAAAAGTCAGGTTACTGTGGCCACAGCAGATGCCCGGTCATCACATGCACGAGTCCCTACTCAGCTAGGGCCACCTCTTACCTGCGTGGGGCAGCTGCAGCTCCCAGCCGTGGCTCTGCAGGCAAGTCCCAGGGGGGCAGAGGGGAGTGGGGGGAAGGGACAGGACAGGGGAGGGTCCAGCATTTCTGCTGGAGTATCTGGTTTTTAAATATTATAAAGGTGGCAGCCCTACCCTCTTCCCGGGGTCGGGAGCAGGCAGCCAGCAACCCCAGCCTAGTGCTCAGTGGAGTTTGCAGCCTGCTCAGTACAAGCGGACTTAGCAGGAGGGTTGGTGATTATAATAAGTTTAATCAGGCAAGAGATGACCAGTGTCCCGCTCCTCCCAACCCTACAGCACTGCCTCCCACCCACAATTCCCTTCTGCCCCATTACTCCATAGCACTGCAGAAGGTGTTTATGTGTAGGAAGTTGCTCCTTGCTGGCTCCTGCCCTAATCTTCTGCATATGCACATCCCAGGCAGCAGCTAACTGAGGGCCACAAACTCCCTTGGCTGTGTAGCCAGAGCATTAACTTCAGTCCCCTTCCCCCTGCAGATCCCAGCTAACATGGAGGGCAGGTAGAAGGCCTCAGGCACCCCAAGAGGGGAGCAGGGTCCCCCAGATCCCAGAACACACTGGGCAGGGGGAAGGGCTCAGATCCCTGCAGAGGGTGAGGGCTCCCCCAGATCCTAGCCCACCCACCTGCTTTCTGGGTGACCTCAGAGCTGACAGCCCCCCACACACCTCAACCCCCAACTTCCTCTGTTACCCCGACATTCCCTAACCCCTCCTGTCTTCTCCCCTTCCACCTCATCTGAGCACCCAACCACTCTTCCCAACCACCCCTTCCCATAACGCTCCTATTCCTTGCTGCAGACCCCAGCCCCTCTTCACCTGTGAGCACTCCCTGTTGCACCCCAGTACCATCTCCCTGAGCAGTCACGTGTGCAATTGAATCTCTCTTCAGAAAGAGTTTCAGCATCTCCTGAATTCTCTGCTGTCTTCAGATTACAATTCTCCACAATCAATAAATAAAAATCTTGACCGAGGTAGATTTTCCCTTTCCACTTCCTTCTGAGATGTCTGCCCAGGGTGGCTCTCAAACTGAACCTATTAACATAATGAAATGCTGCTGAGTTTTCCTTCAGGCAGGCTGTATCTCAGGAACCCGTGGCTCAAAGAACCCTAGGTCTGGGTTGCTAACCCTACCCTATGCTCCCATGAGCAAATTTCAAGACAATCCATGTAAGCAGGTGCAGAGCACTTAAAAGAGGCATCCTTTAGACAGGAGGACTTCCCATGGCAGGGCTACATGTACAGCTGGGCCACTGCCGCATGTCTAGCGAAGAGGCTCTGTGCTGACGGGAGAGCGTCTTCTCTACCGTGAATGGCTGAAGCTGTGTCTGTGAGAGCAGCTCACTTGCCAGCTTAGCACTGTGCATAGGAGTGCTTATGTTGGCGTAACTCATGTCTCTTGGGGGGATTATTCACACCTCTGAGTGACATAAGTCATGCTGACATAGGCTGTAGCATACACATAGCATTAGTTAGAGCAGAGCCGGCATGCACCATGAGACTAACAGAGCAGAGGGAGAGTGGAGGGGAGGGACTCTAGCTATCCATCAGCCTCAGGGCAGACTCAGAGGTGAAAAGTGGCCCCATTCATCTCAATGAGCTGTTCTCAGCTGAAAGAGAATGCTGAATGGAGAGGAGCTTGCTTGGAGACCTGACCTGCTCCAAACCAGTCAGTGGGTGTTTCTGTCCCTGGGCCTGGAGAGCTTCTATAATAATAAATGGAGATATACCTATCTCATAGAACTGGAAGAGACCCCAAAAGGGCATTGAGTCCAGCCCCCTGCCTTCACTAACAGGACCAAGTACTGATTTTGCCCCAGATCCCTAAATGATCCCATCAAGCACTGAACTCACAATCCTGGGATAGCAAGCCAATGCTCAAACCACTGAGCTATCTCTCTCCTGTTCTCAGTGTCCCACCCAGTGTCAGCAGCATGTTCTCGGGACATGCTCCATCCCTAGCATTGGAACCTTCGGGCTGGAAGGGATCTGCAAAGGACAAGTCCAGCTTCCTGTGCTGAGGCAGGGCCAAGTAAACCTAAACGACCCCAACAAGTGTTCATCTCCCTTGTTGCAGATGAAGCCCATTATGTCCTACCACCACTAGGCACATGGAACTCTTGATCACCAGCCTCTTTGAACAGCCTCATATGCAAACCCTGGGGCCTCACCAGTGCTGAGTAGAGCAGGACAATTCCCTCCCGTGTCTTGCACATGACACTCTGTAACAGGGTTCACTCACTGCAAGAGCACCTCCTCCTGGCCAGGCATAGCGGAGCAGCTTCCTTCCTGTACGCTACCCGCTGCTGATGGTCATTCCATTGCTGCAGTGTCCTTTCTTCACAACTCAGCCCTCCTCTAGGTTACTAGATAGTGTCCTCCCCAGGGTATCAAAGTCTCACCAGACCAGCTGTCCGACTTTGCCTCCAATGGTCCCGTATGTGTACCCAGTGGCTGGTTGGGAAACCCAGCCCCACCCCTACCCTGGGGCTCTGTAACCAACAGCCAAGGTCTACAAGGGCCCCCTCCATGATGCTCTTTCCCTGGACTACTCCCTAGCCTGCCTTCTCAGGCTCTTTCCCCACAACGCCTCTGGGGTTGAGCCTTCTTCCAGGGCCTTCTTTTCCTAGTTTGCTTATGAGAATGTCATGTGGGACTTTGTCAAATGTCGTACTAAAAATCAAGATATGTCTGTTGCTTCCCCCCATCCACTGGGCCTTTAACCCAGTCAAAGAATGAAATTAGGTTGGTTTGGCATGATTTGCTCTTGACAAATCCATGCTGGCTATTCCTAAAAACTCTATTACCCTGCAGGTGCTTACAAATTGATTGTTTAATAATCTGTTCCAGTGTCTTTCCAGCTATCAGCATTAGGCTGACTGGTCTATAATTCCCCGTGTCCTCTTCATTCCCCCTTTTTAAAGACAGGCACTGAGTTTGCCCTTCTCCAGTTTTCTGGGACCTCACCTGTCCTCTATGAGTTCCCAAAGATAATTGCCAATGGTTCTGAGGTTACTTTAGCTAGTTCCTTAAGAACCCTTGGATGAATGTCATCAGGTGCTGCCGCCTTGAATACATCTACCTTATCTAAATATTTTACCCCAGTTCTTTTCTTATTTCCTCTGTGTTGTTAATATTAATTGTGTTGAGTATCTGGTCACCATTAACCTTTTCAGTGAAGACTGAAGCATAACAGGCATTAAGCACCTCAGTTTTCTGGAGTCATCACTTATTAGCTCTTCTTACCTGCTCAGAAAAGGACCTGAACTTTCCTTCATCTTTCTCTTAATACAGTTAAAGAACCTCTTTTTATTGCCTTTTATGGCCCTTGCTAAGTGCAACTCATTGTGTACGTAACCCTTTCTGATTTTGTTCCTACATGCGCATACTACTCTTCTGTAGTCCTGCTCAGCTATTTGTCCACTCTTTGTAAGATTCCTTCAGGTCATTAAAGGGCTCCTTATCCAGTCCTATGGGCCTCTTACTATTCTTCCTATCTTTCCTTTGCGCTGGGATAGTTTGAAGTTATTACTTTAATATTGTCCGTTCTAAGCAGCCCACCCAGAGAGGTGAGGCTTCCCCAGATCACATTGAGGAAGGGGAGCGCAGAGAGTGGTTCTGAGGCCTTGCTCAATAGGTGATCCCTCCAGAACCCAGCACACACGTGAGGACCATGAAGCAGGGGGTCAGAACCCCATAGATGGGCAGGGAATCCCAGATCCTGGCACACACAGGGGCGCAGGGAATGTGGCTCAGACATCCCTAGAAGACAGAGATCCCCAGGTCCCAGCTCAGATGGAGGAGTAGGGAAAGGGCTTAGACCCCTGACACGAAGAGGGGCAGGGGCCCCCTAGGTTCTGGCACAACACGTGAAGGTAAAGAAAGGAGCTCAGACCCCTCCAATCCTAGCATACCCATAGAATGGGAGAATGTGGGGCTGACAGACACCCCGTCCCTATTCTCCCCAACCCCCCTCACTCACCACCAAGTCCCCTTCCCAGTGTCCCTCAAATGGTCTCCCAAGCCTTCTCACTTCCTCTACCACCCAGCTCCATCCATCCCCCTCCCTCAGTGCAGCCACAACCCCCTCCCACCCCTTCCTCCCATAAAATGCCCCTCCTTTGCCAGCAAGCATTCACATGTCTAATTTTCTTTTCACAAAAATACTTTCACTGCAGATTCCTCCTCCAAGATTTAATATTGATTATTTTCAGTAAAAGTCAGGGACAACAAACAGAAATTCATGGAAGCCTGTGACCTGTCCCTGACATACTGAAAATAACTGAGACAACATAACTGTGACCAGGTAAGAATAAAAAGGTGAAAAAACCAAGGGTGATGTCATGGTAGGGTTCTACTACAGACCACCTGAGCAGGAAGAAGAGATGGGTGAGGCTTTTTAAAAAAAACTAACAAAATCATCCAAAGCACAGGACTTGGTGATGATGGAGGACTTCAACTACTCAGACATCTGTGGGGAAAATAACACAGCAGGGCACAGATGATCCAACATGTTCTTGGAATGTATTGGAGACAATTTTTTTTATTTCAGAAGGTGGAGAAAGCTACTAGGGGAGAGGCTGTTCTAGATTTGATTTTGACAAACAGGGAGGAACTGGTTGAGAATTTGAAAGTGGAAGGCAGCTTGGGTGAAAGTGATCATGAAATGGTAGAGTTCATGGTTCTCAGAAAGAAAGACAATGAATTTCAAGAAGGCAGACTTTAGCAAACTCAGGGAGTTGGTAGGTAAGAGCCCATGGGAAGCAAGTCTAAGGGGAAAAACAGTTGAAGACAGTTGACAGTTTTTCAGAGACATTATTAAGGGCACAAGAGCAAACTATCCCACTGCATAGGAAAAATAGGAAGTATGGCAAGGGATGACCCTGGTTTAACCAAGAGATCTTCAATGATCTAAAATCCAAAAAAAGAGTCCTACAAGAAGAAGTGGAAACTAGGTCAAATTACGAAGGATGAATATAAACGAATAACACAAGTAGGTAGAGACAAAATTAGAAAGGCCCAGGCACAAAACAAGATCAAACTAACTAAGACATAAAGGGTAACAAGAAAACATTCTACAAATACATTAGCAGCATGAGGAAGACCAAGGACAGGGTAGGCCCGTTACTCAATGAGAGGCGGGGGAAGAAATAATAACAGAAAATGTGGAAATGGGAGAGGTGCTTAATGACGCCTTTGTTTTGGTTTTCACCGAGAAGATTGGTGGTGATTGGAAGCCTAACATAGTGAATGCCAGTGAAAATGAGGTAGGATCAGAGGCTAAAATAGGGAACGAACAAGTTAAAATTTACTTAGACAAGTTCGATGTCTTCAAGTCACCAGGGCCTGATGAAATGCATCCTAGAACACTCAAGGAGCTGACTGAGGAGAGATCTGAGTCATTAACGATTATCTTTGAAAAGTCATGGAAGATGAGAGAGATTTCATAAGACCAGAAAAGGGCAAATATTGTGCCCATCTATAAAAAGGGAAATAAGGACAACCCGGGGAATTACAGAGTAGTCAGCTTAACTTCTTTACCTGGAAAGATAATGGAGCATATAATTAAGCAATCGATTTGCAAACATCTAGAAGATAATAAAGTGATAAGTATCAGTCAACATGGATTTGTCAAGAACAAATCATGTCAAACCAACCTGATAGCTTTCTTTGACAGGGTAACAAGCCTTGTGAATGGGAGGGAAGCGGTAGACCTAGTATATCTTGATTTTAGTAAAGCTTTTGATACTGTCTTGCATGACCTTCTCATAAACAAACTAGGGAAATGCAAACTAGATGGAGCTACTATAAGGTGGGTGCATAACTGGTTGGAAAATTGTTCCTAGAGAGTAGTTATCAGTGGTTCACAGTCATGCTGGAAGGGCATAACAAGTGGGGTCCTGCAGGAATCAGTTCTGGGTCCAGTTCTGTTCAATATCTTCATCAATGATTTAGATAATGGCATAGAGAGTACACCTATAAGGTTTGTGGATGATACCAAGCTGAGAGAGGTTGGAAGTGCTTTGAAGGGTAGGATTAAAATTCAAAATGATTTGGACAAACTGAAGAAATGGTCTGAAGTAAATAGGATGAAATTCAATAAGGACAAATGCAAAGTGCTCCACTTAGGAAGGAACAATCTGTTGCACACATACAAAATGGGAAATGCTGCCCAGGCGAGAGTACTGCAGAAAGGGATCTGGGGGTCATAGTGGACCACAAGCTAAATATGAGTCAACAATGTAACACTGTTGCAAAAAAAAGTGAACATCGTTCTGGGATATACTAGCAGGAGTGTTGTAAGCAAGACACAAGAAGTAATTCTTCTGCTCTACTCTGCGCTGATTAGGCCTCAGCTGGAATATTGTGTCCAGTTCTGGGTGCCACATTTCAGGAAATGTGGACAAATTGGAGAGAGTCCAGAGAAGAACAACAAAAATGATTAAACGTCTCGAAAATGTGACCTATGAGGGAAGATTGAAGAAATTGGGTTTGTTTAGTCCAGAGAAGAGAAGACTGAGTGGGAACATAACAGTTTTCAAGTACCTAAAAGGTTATTACAAAGGAAGGAGAAAAATTGTTCCTCTTAACCTCTGAGGATAGGACAACAAGCAATGGGCTTAAACTGCAGCAAGGGTGCTTTAGGTTGGACATTAGGAAAAAATTCCTAACTGTCAGGGTGGTTAAGCACAGGAATAAATTGCCTAGGGAGGTTGTGGAATCTCCATCACTGGAGATTTTTAAGAGCAGGTTAGACAGACACCTGTCAGGGATTGTCTAGATCAGGGGTCGGCAACCTCTGGCACGCAGCTCGCTAGGGTGAGCACAGGTAAGCTCGCCAGGGTAGGCAAGTGGGAAGCTGCGGCCAGCACATCCTTCACCCGCACCGCTTCCCGTAGCCCCCATTGGCCTAGGATGGTGAACCACGGTCAATGGGAGCCACAATCGGCCGAACCTGCCGACGCGACAGGTAAACAAACTGTCCCGGCCTGCTGGGTGCTTACCCTGGTGAGCCGCATGCCAGAGGTTGCCGACCCCTGGTCTTGATAATACTTATTCCTGCCATGAGTGCAGGGGACTGGACTAGATCAGTGGTTTTCAAACTTTTTTTCTGGAGACCCAGTTGAAGAAAATTGTTGATTCCCACGACCCAACAGAGTTGGGGATGAGGGGTTTGAGAGGAGCTCAGGGCTGGTCAGAGAGTTGGGGTGCAGGGGTGAGGGCTGCAGGGTGGGGTTGGGAGTGAGAGGTTCAGGGTGTGGGAAGGGGCTCTGGGCTGGGGCAGGAGTTGGGGTGCAGGAGGGTGTCAGGACTCTGGGCTGGGGGTGAAGACTCTGGGCTTGGGATGAGGAGTTTGGGGTGCAGAAAGGGGCCCCAGGTTTGTGGAGGCTCAGGGCCGGGGCAGAGAATTGGGGTGCAGGCTTACCTTGGGTGGCTCCCAGTCAGCCGTGCAGCAAGGGTGCTAAAGCAGGCTTCCTGTCTGTCCTGGCACTGTGGACTGTGCTGCGCCCCAGAAACAGTCAGCAGCAGGTCTGGCTCTTAGGTGGAGATACACAAGCGGCTCCTTGCGATTCCCGGCCAATGGGAGTGCGGAGCCAGTGCTCGGGGCGGGGGCAGCATGCAGAGCCCCTTGGCCCCTGCATCTAGGAGCTGGACCTACTGCTGGCTGCTTCCAGGGCGCAGCGCAGTGTTAGAACAGGTGGGGACTAGTCTGCATTAGCTGGGAAGCACCGCCGATAGGACTTTTAACAGCCCAGTTGGTGGTGCTGACCAGAGTCGCCGCGACCCAGTGCCTTACATTCTGTGACCCAGTACTGGGTTTCGACCCACAGTTTGAAAACCACTGGACTAGATGACCTCTCCAGGTCCCTTCCAATCCTATGATTCTATGAAAATGGGGCTGAGCCCCAGCTGTGCTGCAAGGTGTGGATAGGGGGAGGAGATGCAGCACCCAGCGCCATTGTGGCTGGGAGTTCCTGGGTCCCCCCGCATGCCCACAGTGGCCTGGAGCTGTGGGGCCCCAGTTTGAAGCTCCAGAAATGGCAGCTTGGAGCTCTGGGGTCCCCCCACTGCCTGCAATGGCTTGGAGCTGCAGGTTTCCCCCACTGTGGCTGGGAGCTGCCAGGGCCTCCGTTGCCCACAGCTGCTCAGAGCTGCGCCTACCCCGAAGAGATGGATGCTAGCATGTTCCAGGTACACCCCGAGTGGATGGGAGGAAGTGGCCCAGGGGCAGCCGACCCTAGTCTGGCTGCAGCTTTGCCTGAGGCACGGCCAGCGTGTTGTGGTTGGGACCCCGCTGACCTAGTGGCGGACCACTCCACCACTGTTAGGGCCGTGGGTGGAGGAGGGTGGACCCAGAGCTCACCTGCCACCCCACCCCTGGGTGACAACCTCCCCTCTCCAGGCCAAGTGGCCTGTGCCCGTCGGTTGTCCGCTGGACCTAGAATGCCTAGCCCCTGGGGTTTTCTCTGGCTCTGCTACAAGAGCCTAGAATTAATTGACCACTGGATTTGCTCTGACCAGAGCTGATTGCCTAGTGGATTTGCTCTGTCTCTGAACTAAGAGGCCAGAGTTAATTGAGTACTCGTGTTGCCCCGCCCTGGGCTGGAGGGCTTGGAGCTACTTAACGCCAGTGTTGGCCTGGGCCCCTGCCCCAAGGGCTCCGAGGCCATAGACTAAGGTGGGAGCAGCCCCTGCTTGGAGGGTCCAAGGGCCCTAGACAGTTGGACTGCACAGCCTGTCAAACCGATAGGGATGCTAACACTACACTAATTGCCTTGATGCTAGGTGGATCGATGAAGTGAGAAGGTGTGTCCTCCCTCTGACCCAGATGGGAGGGACTGCCGCCCCACCACTACACATAGCTTGAGTTAAAGATTCAAATAAAAGTGAGTAAAAGGATTTGGAAACATAAGGTAAAAGAAACATATAAAAGCACAATCTCTAGCCTAGTCTTATTAATAAGTGACTTTCCTGTCTAACAAGGTATTTCTTACTCAATGGTCAGTCTTCATAGCGCTTGTCCAGTCCAGGAAGCTGGGACTCACTTTTCATGAGACACTCCGACTGGCAGAATGTGGCCTCCAAATGGATAACAATTTGTGTTATTTCCTTCTCTACAGTCCCAGGCCTTTGTCAATGCTCAAGTCTGCATCAGCCCCAGACTATAAAAAAGGGCTGCGCTGAGTCGAAGAATGTCAATTAGTCTCAGTGTTGACTGAGTCAGCTGGGAGACTCACCCCGCCTCAGGAGACATGTTTCACCTCCCCCAGTTTTGGAAACCAATATTCTACAAGTTACATAACTCTAAAAATGTTTCCCATACAAACATCCCACAATAACCTTGACAACCAGCTAGTTACTAGCTTTTGCCAGAGACCACATATGACCCCTTCAGTCAACTGTCGATAAGATGATTGGATGCAGATGTAGATCATACAGATCATCATGGTGGACATCACAGTTCCCTTTGAAAAGAGGACCCTGGCCTTCTGTAGTGCCTGATCT
This sequence comes from Gopherus flavomarginatus, assembly GCF_025201925.1. Lineage (NCBI taxonomy): Eukaryota > Metazoa > Chordata > Testudines > Testudinidae > Gopherus > Gopherus flavomarginatus. The sequence continues at coordinate 30,020,681 of NC_066622.1, forward strand.
CAAAAGCTGGAGAAATATGCCCCTCTGGCTGACACTTTGAGAGCTAGGGGCTACAAGGTTGAAACTCACACGCTGATCTTCGGAGCCCTGGGCGCATGGGACCCCAGTAACAAGTGTCTGTTGAGATAATGTGGAATCGGTGAATGCTACGCTTGGCTGATGCGGTAACTCATGGTGTCAGACGCCATCAGGTGGTCGAGAGACATCTACATAGAACACATCACCGGACATCAGCAATACCAGGAGGGATGAGTTGCAGTGCTGATGTGAAGCGCAGTAGGGAAAGTAACTGAAATACTCCCCTGATGAATTGTATTTTCTAATGGACAACCTACTCTCAATTCTCAATTACTGAGGGACAATCTTCATTCATAGCTATATGCGCTTTCCACAACCAACTCTGTGTCAGTTTTTATGAGTAATGTACCTGAATACTTGGATGCTAATATCTAAACTATATTGTTTAATTTATTCACCTAAATTTGGGTTAGAGCTGATTATGCGCTATATGTATCTTATGACTTTAAAAACAAACTTTGTATTTGTGAATAATCTAAACGCTATACCCAGATGTACAGACACTCTTTTCTTAACCTGTGTACTATATGATCTTTTAACATTAGCTTTAATAAAAAATTTATATCTGCCAAGACATGCCTTGGCATATCTGTGTCACAGTGAGTCAAGTTCAAAGGATCGCTGCTTATCTGCTTGAGCCATCTAGCTAAAAACCCTGTCAATTCCTGTCTGCACATGCTTAGTGTAATCCGTGGGGCGCCTCCCTGCACCTTGGAAATGCTTGGAGCATGCCTAACTGGAGAAGCAAACTCTTTTTTCAAACAATGTTGTAATTTGACTTTCCGTCATGCAGTCTGTTGGGTAACCCTCAAGTGTTGGAGAGCATGAGCCCTGGTTGATCTCTATCTATGTGCAATAGGGTGACCAGACAGCAAATGTGAAATTTCAGGACAGGGATGGGAGGGGTAATAGGAGCCTATATAAGAAAAAGACCCAACAATCGGGACTGTCCCTTAAAAAAAAAAAAAAAAAAAAAAAAAAAAAATCGGGATAGCTGGTCACCCTAGTGGGCAAAAATATGTGGCCAGAATGGGTCAACTTTAAGAAACATTGTTTGGGGAGGGGCTGTATCTCAGGAACCCATTGGCCAAATGGCCTCCAATTTCAATCACTGACCCAACCCTGAACCTCCATAAGACGCACCAAATTTAAAGGCAACCCAAGTAACTGTACAGATTTTTGAGCACTTAGAACAGTCAAGCTTAAAACAGAAAGTTGCTCTTAACTATAGCAAAGCTGCTGCTCTGCTGTAATACAAAAACACTGCAGCCCTGTGATAGGGTCTGGCCAGCCTCACCCTGAGGCCTGGTCTACACTGCAAAGTTAGGCTGATGTAAGCTGCCTTGTGTCGGTCTAGTTGTGAATATGTCTATAGTGAAATTTGTCTCTAGCTGAGGTAGGCACCCCGCAACAGCGACCCACCTTAAGCCACCCACCCTTGTATTTTGGAAATGCTTTTTCCTGATTGCCCAGCTTGGCAAGCACACCTAGCAGCTCTCCCTTGTTGTGTGCAGCTGCCCTACTGACCATGCTGGTTCCATGCACCAGACACGCCCTGCCCGGAATAGATAGGAGGGATTGGATCTCCTGGGCCCATGGGGAGAAGAGACTGTGCAGGCACAGCTATGGATTAGCTGTAGAATAGTGGACATCTCTGAAAAGATCAAACAGAGGCTGCAGGCAAAGGGATATGACAAGGATCAGCAGCAGTGCCATGTGAAAATCAACTGAAGCAAGCATACACAAGGCCAGGAAGCACAACAATCGATCTGCTGCTGAGGCGCAGTCCTGCTGCTTTTCCAACAAGCTGCATGACATACCTCACGGAGACCCCACCAGCACCCTCCAGATCACTGTGGGTACCTTGGAGGAGCCTGAGACAGAGACTCCTGCTAGGAACAGTGGGAAGGAGGAAGACGAGAGGTGGACATAGCAGGGGGGCTCCAGTCATGCCACGAGCCAGGACCTGTTAGAGACTCCACCACAGTCTAGCCAGTCCCACCAACTGGCCACACACAAGCCCAATCCAGGGGAAGGGACCTTGGGTACGTGTATACATGCATTTTTCCTTACAGTGATTAAATTTAAAGATGGTGCCTGGCCTCTCCTATGCCCACAGAAGCTCCTTGCAGTCAAAATGACATCTCAGTGGCAGGAGTGCTCAGAGATTGCGGAGTTAGTTCAAGGTCTCCAGAACCAAGTGGTCCAGCTACAATGAGAAAATATCTTCCTGCAGTTGCAGGTTCCAGTGGTCCTGGACCCCCCCCATCATTAGCTGAGCCAGCCCAAGATGTATGCCCAAAGATCCTGCTATCAGAGCAGTTTGATGGGAACTGTCATTTGTTTCCAGGGCTTCTCAACAATGTTGCCTGCTGCTCCTGTTCTACTATATGTACCTTGTGACGGCGCTGGGACTCACCACCGCCGGCACCTCCCGCTGGTCGCTCCGGGAATTAGCTCAGTCCATGGGGAGCACCCTCTCCTGGTGACGTCCCGTTTGTCTCTCGCCCTCCATTGGCACCTGGACCCGCGTTGCTCCCTTCCGCTCATGGCGTCCCCTTCAGGACACTGCCCTCTGGCAGTGCTCCCTAGTCCATTCTCACCCGCTTCCGGGGGGTGGGGGAAAGAGGCAGGGCTAACGGCGGTCTTTCACCTGCCGCAGTGGCCAGCCACTCTCAAAGTCTAACCCCTTCTTTCCAGGGTATGGTGCAGTCCATTATGGCACTTCCAATATAAGGGGGAAGGGAGGGACCCAGACCCACCCACTACTCTGGGTCCCAACCCAGGGATTCTCTAGCGGCAGCCTTCCTGCCCTCCTCTCCCCTCGCTTGCTGTCTGCTCTCCCTGGGTCACTTCCGCTCTACCCTTTTGCACCCTGTAGGCCCTTCCCTCAGGGCCTGCAGCCTGGCAGGTAGCAGGCTGGAGTTCCCTTCACCTCCCCTGAGGCTGCGCTGCACTGCACTGCACTGCGCTGCGCTGCGCTGCGCTGCGCTGTCCCAGGTGCTGATCTCCTAGCTCAGGAGACAGACCTTCCCTGTTGGAAGTCTGGGAGAGACTGCCTGCTCCTCTCATGGGCAGCCTTTATATAGGGCTGAGCCCTGCCCTGATTGGCCATCACTTGTTCAGCCTTCATTGGCTCTCCCACAGGCCTTCCCTGATTGGCTGCCTCTTGGTGCAGCCGCTCTGGCCTGCCCTAGCCTAATCTCTCATAGGGGTGGGGCAGTCGCCTGAATGACCAAACCAAGGTAGGGATCATCAGCTTATTGACAGACAAAGCATTAGACTGGGCATCACACTCCTGGAGTGGGGAGATTCGATTCTCCATGACTTTGATGAACTCGTTGATGTCTTTTCATTCACATTTGATGACACAGCCCGTATCCACTGCCAAAATTGCCCTGTAGTTACTCAGACAAGGCCCCCGACCCATCACAGCCTATGCCACCCATTTCTGACACCTGGTCACTGACACGTCTGGGAATGAAGTGGTGCAGATTTACCAATACTACCTAGGCCTCAGTGATGAGATTAAAGATGAACTTGATTCCCCCCCAGTGCATTTGCACCCCTGAGTTGAGTTGTGTATCCAGATTGACAATCAACTGTTTGAGTGAGTCAGGAAAAAAGGAAGGCATACACCCGTCCCTGCCTAACCAGCCCTATTCCCACTGCTCACCTTCCCAGGCAATTGCTGGACCCAAACCAATGCAGGTTGACATGACATGTAGCCGACTCAGATCAAGAGAAGAAATATCATTGGTTGAATGGCCTCTGCCTGTACTGTGGGGAACGAGGCTACTTTGTCACCAGCTGCCCCCTCAAGTCCTGTTCTATGGCTGGTCCAGGAAGACGGGAGGGATCAATCTCACTAGAGGGGATGTGGCTGGACAGAACGGCAACATCAGGTTCCCTGAGCAGACCCCCTCTGCTTCCTATGTGTACCCTAACCACTGCGGACAATGGCCAATCCCACCTCCAGATCGAGTGCCGGCTTTGGGCCCTGGCTATGCCCGAAACAAGCAGGACTCAGGAATGTCTAGTAATTTTATGGACACTGGCTTTACTAAAATAATCCACTGCCAGTGTAAAGAAAGCTCCCCCGTGGTGGAGGCAATTCAGCTTGCTGTCCCTGGGCCTGGTCGTCTAGGAGACTGCACCCCTTTGGGCTGTGATTCAAGGCCACCAGAAAACCCTGCAATTTAACCTGATTGACTCACCCCACTTCTCGATCATGCTTGGCATCCCCTGGCTCTCCTTCCACAATCCAGACATTTCCTGGAGAGCACGAGAAGTGCAGTTGAGGTCTGATTTTTGTCAGCATCAGTGTCTAGTCCAGCCTGGTGTTGAAGACACTAGACACGATCTGGGCAAGGCCACCATTTTATGCTCACAGCAGGCTCTGAATGAGGATAACTCTCCAATTCCTGTGAAATACTAGAACTTTGTGGACATAGTTAATAAAATAAACATTAATGCCCTAGCCCCACATAGGCCTCACGACTACCCCATAGAACTCTTGCCAGGGGCCAAAATCCCCTTCAGGCAAATTTACGCTTTGTCAGAACCTGAACTCAAGGCCCTCTAGGAACACCTCAATGAAAATCTAGTAAATAATTGTATCTGTCTTTCTGTGTCCACTGCCAAGTCCCCAGCCCCAGTTGTCAAGCAAAAGGATGGTACCCTGTGCCTTTGGGTAGACTATTCAGTGCTGAACAATATCACCATCAAGAATAAATATCCTTTGTTGTTGATCAGTGAACTACAGGAGATGGTAGGCTTGGCTACCCAGCACCTATAACCTGGTCTGCACCCAAGAGGACAATGAATGGTAAACAGCCTTTCATACGTGGTATGGACATTTTGTGTACCTTGTCCTGCCTTTTGGTCTCTGTAATGCCCCTGCCACATTCCAGCACTTTGTTAATGATATCTTCAGGGTTGTTCTGCACAAATTTGTTGTAATCTACCCAGACAACATTCTCATTTTTTCAGAGGACCAAACCCTGCATGACCAGCATGCCTGGTTAGTACTCAAACATTTGCAAGCAAACAGTCTGTATGGGAAATCTGAGAAATGTGAATTCAATGGCAACTCTGTGGAATTCTTGGGTTATACTGTTTTTCCTAACGGAATAAGTATGGCTCACAGAAAACTCTCTGCAATTTCAACTTGGGCTACACCCAAGAGCATCCATGATATCCAGTGCTTCCTAGGATTTGCCAGTTTCTATAGATTATTCATTCAAGGATTCTCACAAGTGGTATTTCCAATTAGTCAGCTGCTGTGGAAGAACTCTCCCCTGGACACCAGAAGCCCAACTGGTCTTTGATCATCTGAAGGAAGTGTGTACTTCTACCCCCATCCTAATACACCTGAATCCATCAAAACCTTTTGACATCAAAGCCAATGCCTCTGATCACATGACTGAAGCAGTGCTATCACAGCAACACGGGCCCTTGAATGACCTTACCCATTGTGCCTTCTCTTCTATGAAATTGACACCTGAGGAACAACATCATAAAATCTATAATAAGGAGAGGGGCAATCAAGGCTGTATTTCAAGAGTGGCACTGTCATCTAGAAGGGGCACGACTTTCAGTCCAGGTGTTCACAGATCATAAAAATTTGGAACATCTCTCTCTGCAGCCCTCAACCAACCTATGTTGATCACTCTTCTTCTCTAGATTCAACTTCATCCTGACCTACCAGCTGAGAACCTGGAATGGTAAACACGAGGTGTTATCTCACAAGGGAGGGTACATAGATAAGGAGGTTAAACCTCCCAAGCCTACCACTATATTGAAGCCCTGCCGTTTTGTAAATATGCTGACCAGCACTGATCTTTTGGCCACTGTAAAGGCCTCGCTGCCCAATGATCCACTTGCAGTGGATGGATGTCAGCCAGTTCTGACCCAAACATCACAGTGAAAAACAAGGTACTCTGGTTCAAGGATTGCATTTATGTTCCTGATGGACCACCCATCTAGCTATACTCTTACTATGCCACGATTCCTTGCTTGCAGGCCACTTCAGAAACAGGAAGACGGTGAAGCTGATTTCTCACAATTTTTGGTGGTAAACTATTCTCATCTGTCAAATCTTACATGGCTTCCTATGAGACATCCAGCCAGATGAAGACCACATGCCAAATGTCTAGGTGCCCTGATCCCACTTTTGGCCTCACCCCAACCCTGGGCATCTATCTTAATTAACTTCATCACAGATATCCCCAACTCATATGGCTGCACAGCTATACTGGTCATCATCGACTTCCTCAACAAAAGGGCACACATTGCACCTTATCAGACGATCCCCATTGCAAAAGTAACTGCTTATTTATCTTTCAACAACACCGTCACACTCCATGGATTACCAACCAACATGACATTAGAATGTGGGCCACAATTTGTCTTCCCTTTTTGGGGAGAATTGGCTGAAGTCCTGAAGTCACTTTGTGCATTTCCTCTGCTTACCACCGCCAGACGGATGCACAATTGGAATAGTTATATCAAATTCCAGAACAATAACTCTGTTGCTTTGTCAGCTACTATCAAGATGTTTGGTTCCAACTTTTACCTTTTATTGAATTTGCTCACAGTAACTCCAATCACAGATCAACCTGCCAAAACCCCTTCTAGGCCGATTATGGCTTCCACCCTCGATTCCATCCATCCGTCCCGCCAATCTCCCATGTTCCCATGGCCTCTGATTTGGTTCAACACTTTCACCACTTTCAAGAGGAATTAAAATCACACTTAAACTCAGCCAAGGATGAGTACAAATGATACACTGACCTCCATCAACAGGACCCTCCTCCCTTGTCGGTCGAAAACAAGATATGGCTCTTGATTCAACACTTGGATACCTCCTCAAGGAAACTAGACCACCATTACCTTGGACCATTTTGATCATCCAACAGATCAACCTGGTGGCCTTCAAGCAACATTTGCCCTGTGCCGTGAAGATACATCCAGCATTCCATGTTTCCTTGTTAAAGAAATAGCTGGCCAACTCTTTTCCTTGATGCACAACCCACCCCCATCCCTCATCATGGTTCGGGGGCATGAAGATACCTGGTGAGACAGATTCTGGATTCTAAGCTCCTCTGATGATGACTTGTGTACCTTGT